>NC_138126.1:42489391-43849183 GCF_964188305.1 Podarcis bocagei
TGCCCTTATAAAGGGGATGATGTGAACTAAGGAGGCTCACTGGCTGTAGTCAATGCAATATCGCCCCTCCCCCCTATACCATAGGGCCTGTAGTGATTGCTGTATCTATAGACAGGGTTAATAAGACGGATATGAAACGTACTGCAGGCTTCCAGGGTTGAGAAGGAGAATACTGCCGTCCTAAAATTTCTCACTGGGTAGCTGATGTTATGATAACCTTTTATGTTCCTCCTCCGAGACAGAGGTAGAGATGCACTGCTGCTAGACAGCTGCAGTGGGCCATGGTGGGAGTGGGTGGGGAATCTTCCTAATCAGCTGTTACCATATTGGTCGCCTTCAGTGCATTTTTAAAGAAAAACAAATCTGATCTCGCACAGCTGGGGAATAATAGCCAACTAAGCCCTTGTGTTTGGAGGAAACCAAACTGAAGTTCAGTTGTAACTGGAAGAAGATGCATCCAAGTCTTGCAAGCAGCAGCTGAAAACGGGCTGTAGGTTACGGCTGCATAGAATGTATATTTGAAGGAATCACTGTACAGTATGACTAAGTAAGAGGAGTGGGTGGGAAATCAGCCACCAAATGTGTAAAAGAGGATTTGTAGCTCTGCCCTCCAGAGTATGGCGCTAATAGAGTTGAACATTCCCCAGAGGGAAGGAAGGAAGGAAATCCCTTTGATTTCCATGGAATGTATGGCCTAAATTGGTCTAAATCCAAGCACTAGGATTCTGGTTAGGGTTACCTGTACTTGAGGGATGCAAAAAAATATGTTCTATGTTCAAAATTGTGAGGAGGAATCAGGGTATCTATCGTGTGCTTGATGTGCCAACGGTATTGGGCTGGTATGGTGTCCCATCACCTTCTAATACCAGTGTGATTTATACTTGACTACTGCACTCATGGGGGGACGCGGGTGGCGCTGTGGGTTAAACCACAGAGCCTAGGGCTTGCCGATCAGAAGGTCGGTGGTTCGAATCCCCGCAACAGGGTGAGCTCCCGTTGCTCGGTCCCTGCTCCTGCCAACCTAGCAGTTCAAAAGCACCTCAAAGTGCAAGTAAGATAAATAGGTACCGCTCCGGTGGGAAGGTAAAGGGCATTTGCATGCGCTGCTCTTGTTCGCCAGATGCGGCTTAGTCATGCTGGCCACATGACCCGGAAGCTGTACGCCGGCTCCCTCGGCCAATAAAGCGAGATGAGTGCCGCAACCCCAGATTCGGTCACGACTGGACCTAATGGTCAGGGGTCCCTTTACCTTTACTGTACTCGTGAATAGAATTTGATTCTATTTGGGGAAATGATATTGAAATACGTTTACATTTCAGGGTGGTGATATCCTGGTGAATAAACATAATTGTTTATACAGTACACTTATTATTTTACTGTGTGTATAATATGTGTTGGAAATAAAGTATTCCTGTAAACACTTACATGGGAGTAAGCCCTATTGAATCCACTGGGGCTGATTTCTGAGACAGCATGCCTCCAATTGCACTGTGAATTTATTAAAGGCCCTGAACCAGTTTTACTCATTTTTCTCAGTGTCTCAATTATATATCTGAGTTGTGTATTTTGAAAGCTTACTATTTTAACCTTATTTCTGGTGGTTACTTATAACTGAGAGTTCAGCTCTTTTGAGATTCCAGTTTTAAGCAGAAGTCCTTTTTTTAAAAGTCTTCAGAAGGAATACTGTAGTTATTAAATATTTTAGATAAAACCTTAATGGGATAATTAACTCCAAACAAGTATTTTTAAAAGTTATTATATTCTGATCTTAAATGAATATATTCTGAACAAAGCCCAACTGATTTCAGTGGAACTTGCTTCTGAGTAGGTGTGTCTAGGTGGCAGCTTTAAGGCATAAACTTGTGAGGTTCTGTGATCCATGTGTGATGAGTCCATGTGTGATGAGAATCCATGTGTGATGAGTCCATGTGTGATGAGAATGAAGAGTAATGACTTCTACTCTGATAGAACATCCCACTCTGAGGCGTTAGGAGCAGGCCAAGGGCATCACATTGGCACAGCATTGAGTGTTGGGTGATCTCATTAATGCCACATGTGGAGTCACTATACTCAGGTGAGGTGTGGGCCTAGGTATACCTATAAGGTTTGCAGCAACCACAAAAAAACAGGTATATTGATGCTGACCTACAGCACAATCCTATCTATGTCTATTCAGAAGTAAATCCTATTGAATTCAGTGGAACGTACTCCCTGGTAAGAGTATATAAGATTTCAGCCTTATATACTTAATTTTTGAAGATCCTACCTGTGTGGCTTGCAGCTAGCTAACACAGTGGATAATATTGTGGTTGGTGACTAGTTTCATGATGGTGGTGGTGAGGCAGCTGCAGGACTAAGGTTGGAGCAATGGGCCAAATGTATTTATGTTTCCACATATTGCATACTTCTTTGGCTCTGTCTGCCCTTTCCAGGAACTATGTGTGGGAAGAGCTCCTCTTATTTCCTCTTCTCTTTCCCCACTTCCCTGTTCATGTTTTCGCAACAGCAACAAAGGGGGAAAGAGCTAGGTAGGAGAGGTTGATTGGGGCTTTGTATATTTTCATATACACAGTACATTTCAAATAACTCTAGGTTCCTAAGGAAGCCTTTCATTTCCATTTATTCCATCTCTTCTCCCCAAAGTGGATTTAGACAGAGCTACTTTTCTAGAAAAAGAGGTGCTGGAACTGAGCTCCTGTGAGCTTTGGCTGGAAAAAAAAGCCCTGGATATAGATATGGAAGAGAGTAAAAAATGCAGAGAAGGCGATAGAGAGAAGTTTAGGCAGCTTAGATTGTGGCACAGACCAGCTGTGAGGAATTCACAAGCCAGGCTTGGCCTATGAAAGGTGATAACGCCTTACCTGTAACACCACAGGTTTTTAGTAAGCACCTTGTGGGTGGCATTGAAATGGTCAGCTCTTTAGTGTGCCTGGGTCTGCTCCCTGTACGCTACTTGTTCACTTTTATATATGGAGCATTTGCAAATAATGCCTTTCTGTGAGTTTTCACCCTATCCCCAAATATGTAGAAAATCCTGTCCCAATTCTCAAGGCTAATCCCTCACTGAAAGCTTTGGAGTCCTTCGCATCTGATTTTGCCAAATATTAACAGCTTCCCCTGCCCTGTCCAAATTATGTGCTAATGATTCTCAAGCAAAGATAAATGGTACATTATGAATGGCTGTTTAGGGCTAGAGATTATGCATCATTGGGAGCTGCACTTTGTACATAATCCCAGAGAAACGATGTTTTGCAATAGGTATTAGTATCTCTAGGGAAGTGCCAATATTAAACACTGAGGTGTGGACCAAGTTTTGTTTCTGTGTAGCACTGCCTCTTCCAGCACCCGTTGATAAAGTGCTGACTTTGTGTCTGGCATAGCACTTTGGTATAAGCTAGCACCTGTAGCATTCTGTTAATGAAGGAGAATACTTAACATTCTCTAATTGTAAACCATGCATTTGAGAATAGATGGGAAGATAAATATAACTATTTCAGCTAGTGAAGGCTCACAGAGCTGCTTCCACTTTTGTGCAACAGATGGAACATGCCATTGTCCCATTGGTGTTTTGCTGCTGTAAATACTTAAATCATGCACATCTCTCCAGTCATGTAGTATGTGCAGAATTAAGTGTGGTTGTGTTGGGAAGATTGAGGTTTTTTAAAATAAAAAAATGGTTTAAGCTAAGTAAATACTTTGCTTCCATATGCCTGGTTATCTTTAGTTAAGGGGATTCTGTATATTGATTTAACTAGTAGGCAATCTATGGATTGGTTACTGTTGGTAAAGGTTTGTTCTTCCTTTCACTCCAGCTCTATGGATTTTAATCTTTCAGTGTGGAGCCAGTGTGGTGTAGTGGTTAAGAGCGGTAGTCACGTAATCTGGGAAACCGGGTTCGTGTCTCCGCTCCTCCACATGCAGCTGCTGGGTGACCTTGGGCCAGTCTCACTTCTCTGAAGTCTCTCAGCCCCACTCACCTCACAGAGTGTTTGTTGTGGGGGAGGAAGGGAAAGGAGAATGTTAGCCGCTTTGAGACTCCTGAAGGGGAGTGAAAGGCGGGATATCAAATCCAAACTCTTCTTCTTCTTCTTCTTCCTTTTAAATTGGAACTGCTTCTGCCAATCAGCACAACCTATTGCTGATGTGTGTGTCGCCCCCCCACCCCAGGTTTATGGCTACCAATGACCTGATGATGGAACTGCAGAAAGATTCCATAAAGCTAGACGAAGACAGTGAGAAAAAAGTTGTGAAAATGCTTCTAAAATTACTTGAAGACAAAAACGGGGAGGTGCAAAACCTGGCCGTCAAATGGTAAGACCCCTCTACATCAGCTACAGCAGTACTTGGGTTTTTTACGTAAAACTGCTAAGTAATTCAAAGGAGGCTTGGACAGGTTTTGCGTGGGCTATGTCGTCTTGTATTTTGCTTTTCACCCTGTATGAAAACTTGCTGTTTCACACAATGTAGGTTCAGTTTCTTTGCCTGCTGATCCTGTCCACAGACACAACCCTTGAGGGGATTATGGATGATCCTACAGCATATGTGTGTGCATATTTGCTTGCAACAGAAAGCTGTACTTTTTTTTGTTTGACTTGCCATCTCCCAGTGTTGCCTTGTGATAGATGCCGCTGGTATAAGGCAAGTTCCTATGTTTGCTCCCATGAGTACAGTATTTCCTTTATAGCTGTCATCTTCCAAGCCTTGTCTGCAGAAGATTTATATTGGGAACAACTTAATTTCATGTGTGATACCTCTTATCTCTTTCTTCCTTGCCACCCCCTCACCCTGGCATTGCAGTTTGGGCCCTTTGGTGAGCAAAGTAAAAGAATATCAGGTGGAAACAATTGTTGATACACTGTGTACAAACATGTTATCGGATAAGGAACAGCTCCGGGACATCTCCAGTATTGGGCTGAAGACGGTCATTTCTGAGTTGCCTCCTCCATCTACAGGTAAAATGCACAAAACCAAAACCCGAACTCTCCTATTTGAAGTTTTGTAAAATTCCTTTTCCAAATCCTAGAAGCTATTAAACAGAAATGCATTCATGTCCTTAGTGGAAAGGGTTTATTTTACTTTTAAAGCTAGAAATGAAATGGTTGAAAATTACAATAAAAAAATTCCTTCCAGTAGCACCTTAAAGACCAACTAAGTTAGTTCTTGGTATGAGCTTTCGTGTGCATGCACACTTCTTCAGATACACTGAAACAGAAGTTGCCAGATCCTTCTATATAGTGAGAAGGTGGGGAGGGGTGTTACTCAGAAGGGTGGTGGGAATGGGAGATAGGCAGATAGCTGAGAGAGCCTCTTGAGGAAAAGGCAAGGGGTTGGAAGGTGAGAAATGGTTTAGTCATGTATAGTGAGATAAGAATCCAATGTCTTTGTTCAGCCCAGGTCTTTTCATGGTTTTAAGTTTGGTAATGAGTTGTAATTCAGCAGCTTCTCTTTCCAGTCTATTTCTGAAATTCCTTTGTAGTAAAACAGCTACTTTGAGATCTTGTATAGAATGTCCTGGGAGATTGAAGTGTTCTCCTACTGGTTTCTCTGTTCTGTGATTCTTGATGTCAGGACTTAATTACACTAGGACTAAATGCAAATCTCACCACTCTGACTAAAAAATTGTCAATTGTCGTAGTCGAAGGAAGATAATCTACATTTGAAGCATTGCCAGATATATTTCCTTGTTCTTTTTCAAACCCCTTAATTCCCCTCTTTTGTTGACCATTCCGGGTCGCCCAACCACTGCCACAGGCAGATCAAGAGGAGAAGCTGACTGCAAAGGTTGTCAGGTTTCTAGCTGGGGCAATCAGAATAAGGTCTACTATTTGACTGCTGATTCAGGAACCTAAACTGTGTTTTATAGAATTTACTTTTTATTTTGTTCTGTGTATATCACATTTTTTTTTTGTTGCTATGGCCCGATGGCTGATGCAAATAAAGTTTCATTCATTCACCCCTTAATTCTGGTTTTCTCCCCACCCTAATAGGTTCCACTATGACAGCCAACGTATGCAAAAAAATCACAGCCCAGCTTACTGGAGCCATTGGAAAGCAAGAAGATGTCTCTGTGCAGCTTGAAGCTCTTGACATCTTGTCAGATATTTTGAGCAGGTATAAAGAAAATGTTTCAAACAGTTGTGTAGTAGGGTGCATCTGCAGCAGCTTTCTAGAGATGAAGAGCACAGAAGCATTATGCTTTACTGTGTTATTTCCTGGCACCAAGCGAATGACACGTTAGAGAAAAATCAATTCAGGCAGTATTCATACCTCGGTTTTAATGAACTTGTTCTTAAAAACTGTGTTGATAGGAAAATATGTGAATTCTGTTCCTCATTTTGTTGTAGAAAGGTGTAGAGAAGTGCCAGCAAGTTGTTTCTTCGTGGTGTTTATGTGGCCGCTATTTGGAGAGGAGTTATGCTGACACGAGTCTCCTGTGTCTCTTGCCCATGGCTGCAGGTTAGGGGGGACTCTGTATTCCTTCCATTCCTCAATCCTGAACTGCCTCCTTCCTCAGCTGACAAGTCCCAGGTTGGCCGTGCGCAAAAGGGCCATCATTGCCCTTGGCCACTTGGTTTTGACTTGCAATGGGAACATCTTTGCAGAGCTTATGGAGCACCTCTTAGCAGAGCTGAAGAGAAACAACTCCACGTCTACCACCAGAACATACATCCAGTGTATTGCTGGAATCAGCAGGCAGGCTGGGCACCGCATAGGTAAGTCTTCTTTTGCGAAGGCTTTGCCACTTGTGACTGCTGTTACCCAAGTGGATTTCTATGCCTATATTTCCCCCTTAGCTCTTGGTTTCATTCCTCTAGTGAGGGGGGATTTTTACCTGGGCCTATTTTGAACTCCTGAGTTAATATCTTGGGGATCTACCGGTAGTTGTACTACCATAACATCTTTTCCTGCTGTAGCAACTTTGAGTATGTTACGGCGTAAGCAGGAGCCAAAGGCAGTTTTTATTGCTTGGGTAAGCTAAGAACCTTTTATACTAGGATCAATGGGGCTGGAATATGCCCAGGTGTATGAGAGCCCAGCTTTCTGGCCTAAGATTCTAACAGGCCACTAGCAAAGAATAGGAGTGAAGAAAGTGTCAAAGATATATACAGAACAGATCAATTCAGATGGCTCCAGCAAATGAGCTGGGAAATTGCTCCATATGGATAATTGTAAGCAATAAAAAAAACTTCAGTGGGTGATTTAAATTGAGGATGAAGGAGATATTCTCACTGCGGCTGCTACTATTTTCTTGGATTTATGTGATCTATTGATTTCTAACATGCAAACTGCCATTGCACTGCTGTAACTGGATAAGGGCTCCCTTTCATGTTGTAGAGATAGTTATGCATTATGATATGTCTGAAAAACTGATATTTCAGATTTTACTTCCAGCACTATCGGGAACCCCCTGACTACTCACTAGGCCTGGGAAAATTTATGTTTAATGGTTCACTCCTTCGCTGTCTTCTAGGAGACTATCTGGAAAAGATGATCCCCTTAATCGTTCAGTACTGCAACGTTGAGGATGATGAGCTGAGGGAATATTGCTTCCAGGCCTTTGAGTCTTTTGTGAGAAGGTTTGTGTATGTTTATCATGGTCTGGTTTTCCATGACATGCAAAGTTCAGCATGCCGTGTTGCTTTGTTTATTTTCTTGGGGGGGGGGTTGTGGTTGTGAAGGGTCTGCTTTTCAATAAGCTGCTATCCATAAATCTGTGCTATCTGATCTGATTTTATTCTGGTTAAGGGAATTGTGTCTCAGGAGCCCTCCAGTGATGTTTTCTAGATGGTTGTCTGGCCCCTTTGCATGCCTATGTAATGACTTCCTTATGTTATATAACCACACCTGCTGGAAAGGGCCTTACCACTGAATGGAGACCTATCAAGCAGGACACATCTGGTGGATCTGGAAATCGCAGTTCTAAAATAATTGAAACTTGAGTCATGTTTCTGCCGCTGAAATCCCCAATAGTTTGTTTTCAGGGAAGAGTATAACTTCCTTTTCCTCATTGTTCTAAAGCTTAAATAAAATGAAGAAAAGGGCTTATGACATTTTAAAAAGACAGGAATAGAGTGAGATTGAATCGGGCATTATGAAAAGAGATCGTGTGCTTTGTATAACTGTTAAGGGAAATTTTGACACACTGAACCTCTCCTGTGATCCTGCCTAGAGTGGTCCAGTTGTGGAATTGTATCTGGTCCAGATAATGATTTTATGCAAATATCAGTTTCCAGATTGATTTCAGTAGAACCCCGGGTGCATACATATTCCTTTGTGCATGTGAATCTGGCCTTTTTGTTGAAATGAATAGGCAGCGCTTCGAGAGGGTCATGTGTGCATTTGAGACCTCATAGTTGCAATCAATCACAATTAAGAAGTATGGTGATGTTTCTGAAACTGATGTAAGGTGTTTCAAGCCTTGGGGGTGACAGAGACTGTTATTAATCGGTTGTATGGAGAATAATATTTATTGATTTAGGTATTTTATTCCATTTTCATTTGAGCTTTTCTTGCTATTTTCAAAGGTGTCCAAAAGAAATTGGCCCTCACCTTCCTAGCGTGACAGCATTGTGCCTCAAATATATCACTTATGACCCAAACTATAACTATGACAACGAGGAGGAGGATGAAGAAGAAATGATGGAAACTGAAAATGGGGAGGATGAGGAACAAGGTACGGCATGCTTAGGAATCTGATGGTGATATATTCAGAGAATCCTGGGCCGCCCCATCAGTATCCTGAACAGTCCTTTCAAACCTCTCTGTCTCTTTCCTGAGCCATCCAGCCCAGAGGCTGGCATGGAGAGACTCATCTTTCCATGGTCAGCAGAACATGAAAACAGCGTGTTCATCGCTTTTGAAGTAACTGTAAATTCACTCTCCAAAAACATGTCCAAGTTGATTTTGGAGCACCTGCAAGATGGGTTTAAATAGATCAGCTGAAATGAATTATTTTCATTTTTAAGCAGGAGAGGCAGTGAGGCCTGGCTTAGCTATAATCAACGGCCACTTGGCTCCTGTTTCTCAGATAGGTCCTCCAGTGCCTACTTTTCATAGAATCATAGAATCATAGAGTTGGAATAGACCACAAGGGCCATCGAGTCCAACCCCCTGCCCTGCAGTTGTTTGAATGAGAGGGAGAGATAGCAAGCTTCTTCCCATTGTGTTGACTGAGACTGGCTATTTCTCAACTCTGTTCCTCCATAGCAGGATCCACTGAGAGGCCAGTCTATCCAGCAGCTAGCAGAAGGAAAGAGAGTGATTCTCCTTCTCTTGTTCTTGCTGGGACATGCAACCAACTTGACCTTTTTCCTTTTACGTTTCTTTTCTGTACTGAAGTATGTCCAACACGGCCCTCTGTCCCTTTTCCTTGTAATTCTAACTGGACGGAAAACTATATCAAAATCCTATTGTACTGCAGTCTTACGGGAAGATTTGAAGCAATGGTTTATTGTCCCATTGTTCGCCTTGTGTCTCTTTGTTTGAAAAAGAGAAATAAGATGTAGACCTGTTACACCCTAAAGTAGTCAAGATCTACATTTCCACTTTCCTAATGCTTGGTTTTCCACTTTTCCTCCTTAGAAAGTGACGATGAGTACAGTGACGATGATGACATTAGCTGGAAAGTTCGCAGGTCTGCGGCGAAGTGCCTTGAGGCTATTGTCAGCACCAGGCACGACCTCCTGCAGGATTTCTACAAAACACTCTCACCGGCTTTAATAAGCAGGTTCAAGGAAAGGGAGGAGAATGTTAAAGCAGACATCTTCTGTGCTTATATATCTTTGTTGAAGCAAACGCTGCCCATTCAGAGTTGGTTGCATGCTTCAGATGAGGCAAGCAAGGAGGATATACCTCTCACCATGCTCCAGAACCAGGTGAGTGATGGAGCAGGGAGCCCGGGGCCTGAAGAGATGACCCTGCCTCGCACAGAGATGGGGAACCTGCGACCCTCCAGATTTTGCTGAACTTCTACTCCCATCATTTCTGACCACTGACCTTGCTGGCTGGGGCTGATGGGAGCTGGAAGGCCAAAGATTCCATATCCCTGGCTTAACAAGGTGGTTTCAAAACGATGAACTTACATTAGACTCACTGGCTTGGTTCAAATGGAACTCTGTTGGTTCAAATGGAGATCTGTTGCCCTTAAGACAACTGATGATGAACAAGCTTGCTCTGATATGATGATCTGGTTCCATAAGTAGATAGACAGCAGCAACAGGAAGATGCAGCCTACTATTTTGTGGAGGAGCCCTTCCTCTCTGCAGATGCCTTGGAGGAAAGGTGAACTAGTTTAGCATGGTGGGGAGGTTATGGCAGCCGTGGTCCAGGTGCAATTTTTATGGGGGGGAGTGACCAGGCACCTCCACAGCAGGCACCTTCATTGGAGCTTGGCTCTGTGTGCTAAGAAGCTGTGCCTGCCTGTAACTCTGGTCTGTGGTCAGGTCTCACCTGGGAGTGGGGGGAGCAGGGGAGTTGGCGGTAAGGCTCCAGCCCACCCTCCTCGGCTGTGGCATGCCTTGAGCCTGGCTGAAGCAGCTCCGCTCCTGGGTCAGGTGTGACCCAGGGGTGGAGAGCAGGAAGAGAGTCAGTGGCAGTTTCGCCGCCCCTCTCCTCTCCTGAACTGTGGTATGTGGGAGGTAGGCTCTGCCCCCCCCCGCCTCCCTCGGGGGTGCACCCCATGCGCCCACCCCAGGCGGTGTGGGCATACGCTCTGCCACTTGAACATTCACGTAATTGGGTCTTCTGTCAGCTTATGAAAATATGGTGTGCTGTGAAAATGAAATAAGAAAATAACTCGTCGTCAGCACCCACTGCATTGTTTTCAAAACAATATGATTTCTCTAGCAGCTGTAGCAAAGCAGCTACTATTCTGAAGTGAGTAAAATGTTAGCTGCCATTTAAAAGTTGTGTTTCACTTTCTGAATCCATATCTCAGCTTGATAGCAATGGGGTCTGTGGCTATTGAGTGCCTGCAGAGATAGGGCATGCATTGATTTGAAATGTACTTGATTGGAATGATCCTACTTTGTGGATCTTGGAGGAACATTTTGGTGGATCTGAAGTTTTAAAAATGGCTCCTGTCCAAATGTTTGGACACACAGTACACTTGCTATTGTTGTTTAAAAAACATCCCTTTGGAAGAATAGTTCATGTGAAAAACTTTATCTGAAAAGAATTGGATTCCTTATGTGTTTGCTTCCTGCCCCCCTCTGAGAAGCTCACCCATGTCCACATAGATGAATATTATGAAGAAACAATCCACGACTATAACCTTTCCTGCATAACAGAAACCATTTGCAAATTGGCTCCCCTTCCCATTCCATACTAAATGATTAATGCCCAGTCTTAGCCTTGGATCACTGGCTTCTTTAGCTTCGTGTTGGGTTACTAATGAGTTTCTTTCTAACCTTACAGGTTCCAAACATCGTCAAGGCCTTGCACAAGCAGCTCAAAGAGAAGAGTGTCAAGTCAAGACAGGGGTGCTTCACTCTCCTGACAGAACTGGCTAATGTTCTTCCTGGTTGCCTTGCAGATCACATACCTGCACTAGTACCTGGTAAAACGTGTCAGGAGGGAGGGGACGTAGCAGGGCAAAAGGTTTTCAGTATAGAATATTTTTCATTCTCAAATGTGATGCACCTAAACCATATGACAGTGGCTTCTTTTACATACATAGCTAACCTTCTGCTCCTTCAGAACAAGTTGGTGGATATTTTACCATTGGCTTTGCAGAAGCCAAGAGTTGGTACTATTTAGTCCTTTAAAAATCCATTTGAACTTCATGGGTTGGGGGTAGATTGCCTTTCTTATCTTAAATTCTCATACAAAGTGGAGGCACACATCTCTTCAAGCTAGAGTGTTTCCTCAGAGCTGTCATTGGCATAGACATGGCAGGTGACCAGTTCTGAGGTGAGCTTGTTCCAGCACACCTTTGCTTTAGATAGAATTGGAGTGTGGCGAGAGAGCAAAGTTTACCTGCCCTCCGAGGAGCTATATAGTAGGGGAATGACTTCTGTAAGCTGTTATAAGGCACCCAAAGGGATTTGTACATGAAACAAATTGTGTGGAAGGTGCAAATTATTAAAGAATGCAAATTTATCTGTGACTAAATCCCCACCCTGCCAGTTCTCTTTTGTATGAGTTTAATTCTGTCTGAAGCTAACTTTGTATTTTAAAAATAGAACCAAGCTGACTAATACTTTCTCCAAACAGGCATTGTCTTCTCCCTGACTGATAAATCCAGCTCCTCCAACATGAAGATCGATACGCTGTCTTTCCTTCACGTCGTCCTTTGCAACCACTCCCGGGATGTGTTCCACCCACATGTTAAGGCCCTGTTGCCCCCCGTCGTGATTTGCATAGGGGATCCCTTTTACAAGATAACTTCAGAAGCTCTGCTGGTTACGCAGCAGCTGGTGAAAATCATCCGGCCCCTGGATGTGCCTTGTACGTTTGATGCCAAGCCCTATGTGAGAGACCTCTTCTCTGCTACTCTGAAGAGGTTGAAAGCTGCTGACATTGACCAGGAGGTGAAAGAACGGGCCATCTCTTGCATGGGGCAGATTGTTTGCAACCTTGGAGATTACCTAAGCAGTGATCTCCAGCCAACCTTGAAGATTTTCCTGGAGAGGCTGAAAAACGAAATAACCCGACTGACCACAGTCAAAGCGCTAACTTTAATTGCCAGCTCCCCACTCAGAATAGACTTGAGGCCCATTCTTGCAGAAGGATTCCCCATTTTGGCTTCCTTCTTGCGAAAGAATCAGCGTGCCTTGAAACTGAGTACCTTGACGGCTCTCGACATCTTGATCAAGGACTACAGCGACAGCCTCAAGCCGGCCATGATTGAATGTGTTCTAGTAGAGCTCCCTGATTTAATCAGTGAGAACGATATGCACGTTTCTCAGGTAGCTATCGTGTTCCTTACAACCTTAGCTAAGGTTTATCCTTCGTCCCTGTCCAAGATCAGTGGTACAGTTCTCTCGGGACTCTTTCAGCTTGTTTACTCACCTCTGATGCAAGGCGGGGCCCTGAAAGCCATTGTGGACTTCTTCCAAGCGTTGGTTGTAACTAAGACAGTCAACATGAGTTATGCAGAACTGATGAAGCAGCTGACTAGCCCTATATACTCTTCGAGCCCTGGTGGGGCACCTGCAAATTTACATAAGCAGGCCTATCACTCTGTTGCAAAGTGTGTGGCAGCCCTTTCTTCCGTGTGCCCCAAAGAAGCACCCGGGGTGGTCAACCAGTTCATTCAGGATGTTAAGAATCCCAAGTCCAGCGCTGCTGTCAAAATGTTGGCCTTCCTTTCCCTGGCCGAAATAGGACGCACCACAAACCTCAGCGCTCAGAAGGAGCTCAAAGCCGTGATATTGGATGCGTTCGCTTCGCCCAGCGAAGAGGTGAAATCAGCAGCTTCCTACGCTCTGGGCAACATCAGTGCGGGCAGCCTGAAAGAGTACCTTCCCTTCATGCTCAAAGAGATTGGAGGCCAGCCTAAACGGCAATACTTGCTGCTCCACTCCTTGAAGGAAGTCATCAGCTCCTCTCCGGGAGAGAGCCTGAAACCCTACGTGGAGGACATCTGGGCCCTGCTCTTCAAACACTGTGAATGCACCGAGGAAGGGACCCGCAACGTAGTCGCCGAGTGCCTGGGGAAACTGACCGTGGTGAATCCTTCTCAGCTGCTGCCCAGGTTGAAAAAACAGCTGTCATCAGGTAACAATGAGGCCAAGCCCAACTGTAGCACTATTGAGATGCTGTCGGCACTAAGGCCCCCTGTGCCTTTCATGACTCCTGTCATTGAGCCAGTGCTGTGGAAGCAAGGGCAGCCCACTAATGAAGTTGAGTGAAGCAACTGCCTCAGGTGATAGAAGCCCCCAAGGTGGTGTCTCCATGGGCAGGCCTTAAAGCTGGAACTAGTGGCAGGGCCTCCCTCTCCAGTAGATAAGTGATTTTGTTTGGCGTATTTTAGTTAGAGGGATTTATAGATGGCTTAATCAAAGAGCTCTCTGTGGATAATAACCTTGGACATAAAAACTCAGCTAAAACTCACAAAACTTACTAAAAACTATGCATTTGCATTCATTTTTATAATATTAGTAGATGGTCGCTAGATGCTGCAGCAAATTATAATAATTTGTTGGTTGGCTCTTCTGTATATTGATGCGTGTGTAGCTTCGGAGGAGAAAAGGCAAGAGAGATATTCCAGCTAGGAGAACAAAATGACAACAAAAAAGGGTGGGGGAGACTATTCTGGTATATAGATGACTCGATGAAGAAAAAACTACAGTATTTGTTTTTAAGAGAAAAAACCCCTTAGGTTTTTATTTAAAAGGGCAAACACTCGTTCTCTTCTACATTTGTACGTTCCTAATGAAACCATATTCTGTAGGGTATTAACAAAGTAGGTTTTCTTCAGATGTCTTAACATTTGCCTAACAGAGGGGTGTCAAATATAATGGGCAGTTCTGGGTTAACCACTAGGCCAAGTCACCTTAAAAATTATCTGTAATCCCCCCCCCAAAGTATGTTTATCAGTGTACGCTGCCTTGCTATTTTGTGATACATTATAGAAATACTTCTATACAGTGGTACCTCTGTTTATGAACAGTCCTGTGAACAAACCATTTGGTATACGAACTTCACAAAACCAGAAGTAGTGTTCTGGTTTGCAAACTTTACCTCAGTCTATGAATGGAAGCCGAACGATGGAAAGGCACCCGTGGTGGAAAGCCTCATTAGGGAAAGCATGCCTTGGTTTAAGAACGTGTTTGGTTTAAGAACAGACTTCAGGAATGGATTAAGTTCGTAAACCGAGGTACCACTGTATATAAAGTAAGCATACTGTGGAAGAGGGCTCCAATTTTATTTGGGCTTGCTATTGTGACAGAATTGTCTGAGTGCAGCTCTGTGGATGACTATCTTTATATAATGGGGGAGCAATTGGCTATATTCCACATTTCAAGGGGCTTCATCTAGGAGGGAAATTTCTGCATTGCAGAAAATGGGTGTAGGCTCTTATCGCTGTGACTAATGCAGAGGGAGATATTAAGGAGTCATCACAGAGGTGTGGGCTTCCAGAATAAAATTAAACAGAGATTTTCTTTTCTTTAAACCAGTGTTTATGTTTGGGAATAAAGCACTGGAAAGGTTTTTAAAATCCCATTTTAGACAATACAGTATTACTTTGCCAGGCTAAATGTTCCCAGTAAAATTCTGCTCATACTGTTAAGCATATTTGTTTGTCACTTTACCCTACCCTTCGTCTGACAGTGTGCAGCTGCTGCCAGTCTGCATAAAATTTTTATTTCATTAGACCATTAGATGACCACCCTGCTTAAACTGCTGCTGTCTGCCAAGTGGCTTAAGCAGGGAGATAAATGTAAAGTTAGTTATAGTTTTAGTCCTCCAGCTGGTAACATCACTTGAGTACCAAAAAAGGTATGTCATGCACACTTAATATTCCTGTTTGCCGGCTTAGCTTGGATTTCTCTCTCTCTCTTTCTCTCGGTGTGTGTGTGTGTGTGTGTGTGTGTCTTTTGGAGTAGCGGAATCTGAATAGAAATCTTAATAAAATGTTGTTATCTGATCTCTATGCTCCTTCTTAAGACACTTCTTTGCTCTGTTTTGATTGCAGGTTCACCATATGCTCGAAGCACAGTAGTAACTGCAATCAAATTCACCATTTCAGATCATCCACAGCCCATTGATCCCCTTCTTAAAGGATGCATAGGTAAATCTTTGTTTCATACAGAAACCTCCCTGGATGATCAGAATACCAGGCATTGTTTTGTTACGATAAACAAATACACAGTGGCTGTACAAGTGGTTTGCTTTAACTGCCTGCAATTCCCATTTACCGGTACTCAAAAATAAATAATCTAGGGGAGTTGTTCTTTAACTACAATCAGTGGAACTGCAAGGCTGAATGCATGTTTTAGAAGGCCCCTTCAATATATTAGCCATTATGCTTTAGAGCAGAGAAAGGCATACTGGGATTGAGTTTACGCCTGGTTCCTCCTCGCCGCCTCCCTGGTTTAATGTGGGACTTGAAGAGCACTGATTACATTGCAGATAGCACACACATGGTGCCAGAGCACAACTCAAAACAACCCTGATGATGATAGTGCCCCCTGTCCTTTGGTGCTGGTTTTGTCATGGAAATGCTCCTTGTGCAGGAACTTGTTTGTTTCTATACATGGCTTGGTTATTTATTTCTACAGTAATCTATCCACAGATTAAGGATGGGTGAATTTAGTAGTTTTTTGGAGCCACCTCATAGGTGAAGAATTAAGAAATTTTTAAAAATCATGGATGGAATCAAAGGTTGTACAAGACGACTTGCTTGGCAGGGGGTTGGACTCGATGGCCCTTGTGGTCTCTTCCAACTCTATGATTCTATGATTCTACGACTTTTGCTCATACAACAGGACCTTGGCTTTCTCTGCACAGCCCTAAAATCTGCTCTGGAGAGTCCCTTAACTCCTTCAGATCAGACTTTGGAGGGCCCATGACAAGAGAAAGGCAAAGTCCTGTGGTTCCAGCCATGCACAGATTTTGCTTTGGACAAAACTTCTCATCTGCAGTTCAGTTTACGTGGAGGCTGCTAATTTCAATACTGCATGATCAGGTTTGTCAAAAGGAAATTGCTTCCTGCTATATATTCTGACATTTCGAATACATTTGAGTTCTGTTTCCAGTTTTAGTTTTCAGAGAATGAAGGAAAAAGGGAATGGTGTTAATAACAGATGCAGCTAGTCTAGTCACTGCAGGCCTCCTCAACCTTGTGCCCTCCCAATGTTTTTGGATTAGCTGCATGTTGGCTAGGGCTAGTTGTAGTCCAAAACATCCGGAGGGCATCAGGGTCAGAAGTATAGAAAAGAGGGTTTAAGGTGGCTTGTTTCTACAATGCCAACACCTTGTTTTCACAGTTTCTGTAGGTGTGACTCAGTTGATGGGGTATTGTGTCTGTCTTTTATGGAGTGAGACTGTCATTTCATAGTGACGTTCCCATGCTGATCAAAGGTGACCATGCTGGATCTTGTGAGAATATTTTCTTCCACATCTGCGACAAGGTGACCAGTTGCTGTTTCCCAGCTGGTTTTGAAGTAAAAGCTGCTTTTTGTACTATTACTATGCAGGTGACTTCTTAAAAACACTTCAGGATCCCGACTTGAATGTTCGACGTGTTGCTTTAGCTATGTTTAATTCTGCTGCTCACAACAAACCTACTCTGATCAGAGACCAGCTCAGCACAGTACTGCCCCACCTGTATAATGAAACCAAGATTAGAAGGGAATTGATACGGGAGGTATGGACCAATGTAGATAATATTATCCATTTCAGTTTCATATTGTGATTTGGCTTTTTCCGGCAAAGTGTGTGGATTTATCTGGTTTAACTCCATAGGTTCTGTTTGCCTAAAGTCTGCATATATTGCATAAACAGAATACATAGATTGACATTTGGTTTAGCAATTTCACTGTAAAAAAAGGAAAATATGGTTTGGCTTCTAGTTTCATGGACCCGATAGCATTTTAATGCCCTTACGAGTAGCATGAAGTAGCATATGTTTTTCTGACAACTGAAACAGTTCAAACCCCAGCTTACACACACATTAAAAAATGCTTTGCTGATAATGTCTTTGCTTTAATGTCAAAAGTAATTACCAACGTAAATAGGCAATAATCAGGATAAGGATAAATGGGCTTTAATATTTTGTATAGCAGGGGAGTGCAGACATTTGTGATTATTATTGGTTGGGTGGAAAAGTCAAATAGCACATGTAAACTTTAGCAGAAGTTAGATCTGTTCATTTCATCATATATACATTTTGGCATCCCTTCTAATGATTTATAAAATTCAAGAAATTATGTTCTCCCCATGTAGTACAACTTGTGTTAAGCTTTACAGTGCAATCCTATGCACTTAAGTTTCAGTGTTAAACTGAACTTTCTTCCTGGTGTTTTTAGGATTGTAGCCTCAGGGCAACTATGTGGTATAGTTTACTGTTCAGGATAGGGACTGTGTGTTTTCTGGGGGAATATTTGAGGCAGCAGCGGATATATAAGAGAGGATTTAAATGTTGTTTACACTAGTGTCATGCAGATATTGCCTACTGGAAAGCTGTTCTCTCTTTGAATGACCATGTATAATAGCATTTCCCCTTTTTGGTTTTTTTAGGTAGAAATGGGCCCATTCAAACACACAGTAGATGATGGCCTTGATGTAAGGAAAGCTGCTTTTGAGTGCATGTACACACTTTTGGAAAGCTGCCTTGACCGACTAGACATTTACGAGTACTTGAATCACGTGGAGGATGGCTTGAAAGATCATTATGACATCAGGGTAACTACCTCCTTTTCATTAGCAGCAGAGCTTATTTCATCTGTTACTACTTCACTAAGGGCTGTTTGGAGGTTGCTCACCTCCCACGCCATGTAGAGAACAAGGCTGTTTTCTTCCTCCCTGTGCACAAGTGAATGCCTAAACTTGGGTGTTGTTTGAACATGAGCTCTTCTATATATTCCTAAATACTGAAACCCTTTTTAGTGGTTTTGAAACTCAGGAGATCAATGTTTGGACATCACTTCTACATAGGAAAGGGAGAGTAGGGAGGGAAGTGTTGCCGGCCTGCAACTCACTGCCATTCTTGTGGAGTTTTTAGGAGTAGGGAAACAGCCGAACAATGCAGTTCTGTGATTTGCTTCCCTGGTTTATCATAGAAAGATCCATCATTTTAAAATACAATGGGAACTTTGGTGCAGTGATCCATTTGAGGCTGCTGATGGTTGCTTGAACCTGTTGTGTGAAAGTGATCGTATGTTGCTGGAAATTGTAGCAGTGAAAATCTTCAGGGGGGAATAGTTCATGTAGCCTTTTCCTTTTTCTCCCCCATATTTCTTTTTTAGATGCTGACTTTCATTATGCTGGCTCGCCTTTCAACACTCTGTCCTAATGCAGTCCTACAAAGATTAGAACGACTAGTTGAACCCTTGCGAGCAACTTGCTCTACAAAGGTAATACACTAGGAAAGCTCAAATATTTCATTTCCTTGAGCAGTTTGCTTCCAGGTCTGTTTGATCCCCTGTCCTCCATTCTCAGGCTAGACAGAATACCTACCTTTCAGTGCTGTAAGCCAGGGATAGCTAACCTTTGGCCCTCCAGAGGTTGCTGGAATACAATTCCTGTATTCCCTGACCTCTAGACCTGCTGGGATTTGGGAGCCCAACATCTGGAGGGTAATCCTGTATGTAAGCCAGTTGTTTTAAACCAGAGTGCTGTGGCACCCTGGGGTGCCTTGAATGATGATCTGGGTGCCACAGGCAACACTGGCCTCTGTCCCTCTTCCCTTCCCTCCCTCAGATGCCCCATCTCATCTCTGCCTCCCAAATGCTTGCACAGCTGTTTGTTGCAGCAGCCCTGGCTAATAAGCTCCACAAGCAAATGGTGCCTCTGGGAGGCACCTCTCTTTGGAGTGGGGTGGGGGGTGGGGAATTCAGAGACCAGTGGTGACAGTAGCAGCTGGCCAGAAGACACCAAGGAGGTTGAGGGAACACTCCACAAGGAGGGCGTTTGAAAAAGGGTGAGAGGCTGCCAGCTCTGCAAGCAAGTAGTGATGTAATTGGGCTCCTGGGCCCCACAGTGGTGCTGCAGAACGAATGCAGTTGGCCAAGGGAGTTGTGGACTCAAAAAGGTTGAAAATCTCTGCTATAAGCCATTGTAAGATCTCTGTGTTTTATTCAGTGCTGCTGTTCCTCTCACACAAAGACTTCTGCTCGCTCAATGCAATTTCTCCGGTTACAGGATTGGTAGTCAGTTTGATTTTTTATTAGCGTATTTTTGTTCTGCCTGAAGTTCATTTTTAAAATGTCTTATTTTTCTTAGGTAAAAGCTGGCTCTGTCAAACAAGAATTTGAGAAGCAAGATGAACTGAAACGCTCGGCAATGAGGGCAGTAGCTGCCTTATTGACCATCCCTGATGTAGATAAAAGCCCTGTGATGGCAGAATTTTACTCTCAGATCAGAGCAAATCCAGAAATGTCTTCACTTTTTGAAAGCATTCAAAAGGATTCTACTTCATTGTCTGCTGCAGAATTAATGGACTTGAGCTAGAACTCCCAATGTTCTCCTCCTCCTTACACTCCACTATGCTGAGGGTGGACAATCATATTCTAGAGCTGATTTTAGAAACATAAAAACGACAGTAAGGCCTGTTGATATCAATAGGGTAACACCACTTTTAAGGTCACTTATTCTTTAGCTCAAATACACAATCATGATTTTTTGCCAAAAGTTGTGCATTGACAAATATATCTCAAATCACTGATGTGGTGGCACTATCATGGAATTTTATAAAACAGTGATGATAAATGAAGTTATGCTATAAAGATCTCATAATTGCCTCAGTTAGTGACTTTTATGTGTGCTAATTTTACACTGACTTGAGTGACTTTCATAGTAGCAGGTGAACTGAAGTGCTAAACTATGAAAGTAACCCAACTATCTTCCATGATGGAATGCCTTATGCTTAATATTCGTCTGTTACCACATACCTCTTAAATGCAGCTGCTGGGTATTTACTATCCCCCCCCCCCATGAGAGCTTGATACCAAAGCATTTATTTTAAAATACAAAAAGTTAGCATGTCATTCCCAAGAACCATTGATCTTTCTGGTATGAAGTATTTAATAATGAAATGGCACCAACTGGTTATAAAAATGCTAACACCAACATACTGCTGTTTAAATCTCACAGTACAGCAGAGAAAATGTTAATTTCTTGCAACCGTGGATTATTAAGCTTCACTTATAGGATTTTTCCCCATTTGAGTCAGTCTGTGAATCACTTAAGTGCTCTATTTATAAAACAGGGTGTCACCTTTTTTGTTCTACATGAAACACATCCAATGAAAATAAAGATCATAAATGCATCAGCAGTATTGATTCAATTGCTTCTTTTTTTTTTGCAAGTTGATTTCTGTAAGGAGTTCAAGTTAAGTTGCTACAAAAATACTGCTTGTTACTAGTCATACCTCAGGTTAAACACGCTTCAGGTTGTGTTCCGTGGCGACCCGGAAGTAACAGAGGCGACCCGGAAGTAACGGAATGGGTTACTTCCGGGGTCCGCCACTCAAAATGTCACATGCATGTGCAGAAGCGGTGACCCGTGCACATGCGGGTTGCGTTCTGCTCAGGATGCAAACAGGGCTCCCATTCGAATCCAGAGGTACCACTGTATGCAGATATGGAAGTTCCAAGATACTCAATATTCTACCCATCCAGCAACGACTAAGCTTGTGCTCTCAACTTGGATAAAACAGAATGTAGGGCTGTACAGGATTTGAGGTTATATTCTAAATTTTAAGCAGCATCTGCTTTCTTCAAGTGAGGAAGCAGGAAAGATCACAACACATAGACAAAGAATAAACAGGTATGCTGCCTTGTAGCAAGTCATTTGGTCCATCCTAGTTCCTATTGTCCACTGTGCCATGTAGCAGGCAGGGTTCCCTCCCAGCCCCTACCGACAGATGCCAAGGATTGAACCTGGCATCTTCTGCATGCTAGTCAGGAGCTCCACCACTGAGCTATGGCCCTTCCCCAACTTCTCAGAGCAGAACACCTTAGTAATTACCATTTCACATACTATGCATATGCAAATGAGCTTTCATTGAAGCTGGTTCCAAAGGAGGTATACCTGTTTGGCACAGTCACTCTTTTTTAAGATGTATGTTTTAAAGCAAGCTGTGAAGTTACCTTGAGCAGATACAGCTTAGTGACTTAAGAACTCCTGCTTTTTTCTCACTGCTAATGTACACCTCTTCCGTGATAGTAAATTGTAATTGTGTGGGTTTGCAAATACAGTATCTGTTAGCAGAAGACAGTAGTTTATAAAATATTACTACCTTTCTAACAACTGATCTTCATATGAAGTTACAAAAATTGCTTTTATATACCCTCACAGCAGAAACATCAGTTTTCCGACACTTTTTTTCTTTTGTTTTACTTTTTATTAAATACAGTTGTACAAGAACAACTATTTATTCATTTTCCTCACTGCGCAGTCTGGCATTTGGATTGGTGACTTTGATAGCAAGCTGAGCTGCTCTTTCCACAATTACCTTCCGATTCTTGGATGAAACGTTGTGAGCAATCTCTGCACAATAGGACCTGATAAAAGATAATGGCATTGTGTCACGAACAGTTCATTACCATTTTAAATCTAATTCTAGGAAAGGCTGAGTGAGAATCTAAGATGCTGGAGGTCCATGAAGTAGTCAAGTATGTACTGAGGAAAGTAGAGGGGTAATTACATATTAAGGAAAATTGCACAACAGTCCTAATGTAAATGTTCCACCTGCAAGTGGGACATTATGTTGAAATACTACTGTACTATTATGTCAAAAACATGTCTTTGTTAAAGTCTATGTGCAGGAGAAATGGCCTTTGCATTCAAATGTCACTTTACACAGGCAGGATGCTTTTGACATAGGGGTTGGAGGCATTTAGATATGTGGAAGCAGTATGCTTCCAAAAGGAGTGCCTAGTTTTTTTCTGTTCTAAATGCAACTTGAAGACTCCAGAAAGGATAAGGGAGTCATTTGTTACAATACCACACACAGGCTTAAACGAACTGGAAGACTGAAGGAAATAATGTGTAAGGAGCTTCCAGATCAAGGTAGACCATGGGATCCTTAGCTCCCAAGGGCAGTCCAGATGGAGGATTATTGTGCAGCAGGTGCTGCTCAGGTTTCCATAGCATCCATGCAACGTCATCAAAATCCCAGTATACCATTTTAGATTTAATCTTATTTTGTCTTGCCACAGAAAATTCATTATGTGAAAACAACACATTATACAACTGCCGTCATCACTGCTGTGCAAGTTTCAAAGTACTTTTTTTGGTGGCCAGTTTGTAATGGGTGTGATGTTTCTGTGGGTGGTCTTTATTGCTACACCCGAGTTGTTCTTTTCAATGGTCCAAACAATGAGTGTGTGCCTATTTCCACTGCTTGCTGAAGGCACACTGAAATTCCAACAACCCAGTTCAGAGGAACTATGTTCTCAAAATCACAACCTTGTAAGAGATTCCCTTGGAGACAAAATCCAGGTACATCTACTGCAGTTAAACGTTTTAAACTGAGGTTTTGCACAAAAACTATACAAAAAAATTAATAGCCTTGATTGGGCCCACAGGTACAGAAATACCCACTCATATACTCAGACTGAGGAAAGATAGGAGTAATTTGAAGGGAGGGACCACAACACCAAAGATTACCCGCTGGTGTGAATGGAAAACAGCAGTATAGTTATGCACATTTTGATTGGGTCCAGTAAGAAAACCTGCCTGAGCTGTGCCGTTCCCCATTTGACTGAGCTGAATAGATATTGGGGAATCAATAGGACATTATAACCTTCCCCAAAGAGCTCTGTGTGGCATTTTAGCCTACTAACACTGTGGTAGAGTTTACAGAGAACCTGTCCCAGGCTGCCTAACAGGAATCTGAACCAGGATTTCCCTACATCAAATTTCAACCATCCCTAAACCTCTACAGAATTATCTTTGAGGCAGATACCTAAATGGTACCAACTGATACTCTGCTGTACTTTGAACACTATAATGGATGCAATGACCTTCCCAAGCGCGAAGACAATCTTCCTCCCCATAGCATTATGACATTAAAGAAATATTAATATTGTAATATACAAGGAGGTTTCCTAGTGGTAAACCTTCCAGCAGTGACAGATTTGAGTTCTAATCCTACACAGGAAAAGCGGAAGATCCAAAAGGAAAAAGGAAAGAAACGGATGGGGAAGAGATGGCTAGTAGCAGTATCCCATTAAAGAAAAGAAAAACAGGTGTGTGAGAGATGAGCTAGATCCCACAACTCCCAAAATCTTTTTGCATTCAGTGACTACTACTCCTGCAACCAAGCCAGAAATCTTCAAACACAACATGGCATCCCTGAATCCCTTTTCCAACTCACTTGTTGCTCATCATCAGCACCTCCAGCTCTTTGACGTTGTGGACAAGGAACTTTCTGAATCCTGAAGGCAACATGTGCTTTGTCTTCTTACTGCTACCATACCCAATGTTGGGCATCAAGATTTGGCCCTTGAACCTTCTGCGGACTCTGTTGTCAATACCTCTGGGCTTCCTCCAGTTACGCTATAGAAATCCAGGGAGAAAGAATATCAAAACCTCAACATCTGCACCATCTTTTCAGAGATCTAATATATTACCATGTCAGTGCTGCAAAACCAAAACACAAGCTGGCATTCTTGAGTATTTTAATATCTGGTGATCCATCAAAAGTACACCTTACCTTAATTTTGACATAGCGATCAGATTGATGGCGGATGAACTTCTTGGTCCTCTTCTTGACGATCTTAGGCTTGATGAGGGGTCTGAGGGCTGGCATCGTGTCTAACAAAAACAGAGCACACCTAAGGAATCAACACACTATAGGAAATAATTACCCTAAAAAACAAAACAAAAACCACCCTGTAGCAGCGCATCTTTTCTCCCTACCATGTCCAAAGCTGGAAGAGCATGAAAAGCTCTCCAGTCCTGGGAGGTAATCAAATTAAGAGCTGAACCTCTGAATTATTTTCTCCCACATCTATTTAGTGCAGAGAAACCTTTAAAAAATGCCAGTAATGTCCTAGGCCTACAGAGAAATTTACGGTCTGCAAATAAAAACACCCTAAAGATCCCAGGCCACAGAGAGGTTAGGTTGGCCTCAACTAGAGCCAGGGCTTTCTCGGCCGCGGCTCCAATCTGGTGGAACGCTCTGTCACAAGAGACTAGGGCCCTGCAGGACCTGACATCCTTCCGCAGGGCCTGCAAGACAGAGCTGTTCCACCAGGCCTTTTGTCAGGGCGCAGCCTGACCCCCTCCTCTGGCAATCTGCACAAAATTTTGCTTGATGGTTGCCACTAATTTGATTTTAATTTGATTTAATTAATTTTATAATGAATGTTTTAGAATGTTGGACTATTTTGATTGTTGTTAGCCGCCCTGAGCCCAGCTTCGGCTGGGGAGGGCGGGATATAAATAAAATTTATTATTATTATTATTAATGGGCTTTGTGTAACATATGCTGTAAGTAAACCCATTACTAGTAAAATGAGCTGCAAGATTTCACAGAAATTATCCTCTTGCTATTATCTTCCCATGTTAAGTTTTCCATTTTAAAAAATATTTCATAAAATTAGTAACATTAACCAGATATAATACAGGCGGACTGGGCTGATTTAAAATGGTAACTAACTGTAGACTTTTTCTCATGATGTTTTATTTGCGAATTCCATCACTTGGGAGTTGTGGCTGATGGCAAAGCTCCTCAACTGTGCCTACAATTGTAGTCATACCTCGGGTTACAGAAGCTTCAGGCTGCGCGTTTTTGGGTTGCGCACGGCGCCGAACCTGGAAGTATCAGAATGGGTTACTTCTGGGTTTCGGCGCACGCACATGCGCTAAATCATTTTGTGCATGCGCATAAGTTACGAATTGTGACCCGTGCGCGCGCTGTGGGTTGCGAAACGTGCCTCCCGCACAGATAACATTCGCAACCCAAGTGTCCACTGTACCCAAATAGAATCCTCACACCTTCCACCAAATATAGAGAGGTTGAGCGAGGGACAGTACAGTAATTTAAATCCCACTTCACGTGCTGATTGAAGGTGGATGGTACACAAATGTTCACACCTATGAAATGGGTTGCATCCAACCAAATTGTACTCAGCAGGGCCCCCGAAATGAATGAACCCAAATTACTCGTGTCTATTAACAAATATACATTGATCTGCTACACCTTTATGAATTTTCCCGATAAAACTGACTTCTGAATAAGTACCACTGTCCAAGATTATGCCAAAGGTGCTGCATTTTGCACGTGCGCAGGCACTCACAAAAATCCAGCCGAGGTAAATCAGGGCCAGAACCTTATGCACACTTAAGCCTCAGGAGAAGGCGATGGGGTTTACTTCGGCCTAAATGCACATTATGACTGTGCTAAGCGCTGTGTTGCAAAGGTCGATTTAGAAAGCTGACTTATCCGCGGCGAAAAAGCTCAGTTTGTGAGCAACTTCTTTATTTGAAGCCAAGCCTTCCACCTTCGATAAAGATTTACTCGTCGGAAAAGCTCAAACCCTATTAGGAGTTCTGTCCAGTTTCCCCTCCATGGACCACCACGGAGGACCCATGGTGCTACTCTGGCGAGCGAGGGCTAAGCCTTCAGGCCCTTGTGCTTGTCTGCTTTGCCCTCGCCTCCCGCCCTCTCCATGCCAAGTTAGCTCAGCAAAGGGAAACCGAGCTTCGCCCCAAACTCCCCGGCCCCCCCAGCGCGCCTGGAAATAGCGACCGGCCCCGACAGAGCAGGCCTCAAGCTGCCCCTGGAAGCGGCAAAGTTCTCCCAGGAGCCTCTCCCGGCAAGGATGACAACGGATCTCCCGGACTTACCTGCTGGAGAATGGCAGCACCCGCGCAGGGAGCGAGCGCGGAGAGAAAGAGCGAAGGCGGAAGGCGCAAGGGTTGATGGGACGCCGCTGTAGGGTCCTGGCAGATCGGGTGAGAGCCACACCGAGAGCACAGAAGGACATAAAGGCGGAGTCACTCAAGCCTCTGCTCCTCCTAAACAGAACTCTAACGTGTATTTTATCATCGAAAAACGTCCTGGCTGAATATTTCAGACTTTAATTGTTATATTAGCTTCTGTGAGATTAGCTAGCTAGGGATATTAAGGACCTGTAAACGTCACTTCCGGCAAGCTGTAGCAGAGGGGCAGGAGCTCAGAAATAAGAAAGTTGTAGAGAAACCTGGGCAGGGAAATTTCGGGTTCGCATGAAAGCTTTTTTTTAATGCTTCCCACCTCAAAAAGGGTCCCATAGATAGCAACGAAGGATTTGAAGATTTTGGCACGGATTGGACAGCTTCATGTTAGGCATTAATAAAAAGTAGAATCAGAAATTATAGTGTGGTGGTGGTGCGGCTTAGTGAATCGGAAGTGAAATCCCGTGTATCAGTCTCACCTTAAAGTCTAGGAGCTGAGTGGTGGGGAGCTTGGAGGCGCTTGAGCAGGGGCTGCTGCTACAGGGACACCTGGTGGTCTTACATGGGTAGCGCAGGCGCAATCTCCATGCCGTAGCTTCTGCGGTTGGTTCTGACCGCCTCGTGGAGTTGCTCGCAAGTTTCGCCCGCTCTCGCGTTAAAAAATAACCCTGTTTCTTCTACGGTAGTTTTCTGCTAAATAAAACGCTCGTCTTCCAAAGGGACCACTTTTATAAGTTTAAAAACAGACTATTACACAGACCATTGTACATCTGCAGTGTGCAATCCTGGACAAGTCTCCTCAGAAGCAAATCCCATCAAGGTCAATGGGATTTGCTGTCAGGTTCATACAGGGAACAGGTTCTTAGTTATGATCATCATCTCTTAAAGACATGCTTGTTGATGATTCAGAATTTCCTGCTTATCCCTGTGTAGCCTTATGAGGCTTTGCCCTCGGGTGGGAAAAATATTGCGCCTGGGAAAGGGAAGTGGGAGTCAACAGACACTCAAGGAATAGTTTCGGAGAAAAGGCTTTTATTTCTACCATCCATGAACTGGTAGAAGGAGCAAGTGTGATAAGTCACAAAAAGCATGCACAAGTTCACAGTGATGTGCACAAACATATATACCCCTTTCCAGTTCCCTCCTCCTTTCTCCTCCTTCTCCAGAGTCCTGCCCCATGTTGAGGTTCCTGAGCATGTACAGAAAGCTGTCTTGGGACTATTGTGGACTCTTGGCGGGAAAGGGGGTGAGGGGGTTTCAGTGTGTTCCAGTTGTTTCATTCCTGTGCTTTGGCATGGTTCCCGGAGAGAAAGCAAGTTGCAATGTGGTTCTGAGAAAGGCCTGAGAAGACAATGGGCTCTGTTCTCTACCTTGTTACAATCTTTTAGTTACAGCAAGCGGAATGTTTCTGATGCTTAGCTGCTGAGAAAATGATTTTGAAAAGCTTTGAGCCTGCTTGGGAGGGGGGGGGGGTGACTTCGGGCCTAGGTGAGGTCACCTGTCCTCACCTTCCTTCACCTGTGTCTGGGTATCATATTAAAAGAGATCTGCTTAAAACTTTGCAGCACGGGGGTTTGGCAAGGCAGGTTCTCATGAAGTTCACATAGATAGTCTACATGAAATTAATTGGCATTCATTAGTTCCCACGGTACTATGTGGAGGACAAGCAAATTGCCTTGAAAACGCTCTAGGGAAATGGTGCAGTTTTAGATAATAGATGCAAAACGTGCCTTTGAAAATATAAGGAGCTTCGTGGATGCTGGAATTTCCCACCCCAAATACATACCAAAGCATTTTTTATGCATAGCCACTGGCAACCTTATCTGAAATTTTATTTGCAAATAATTAATCCAACCTTCAGTATTAGAAGTCATCAAGTATATATTTTTCTAACTGATATTTCACGTTCTCTTGCATTCTACACACCTTGAAGCACTCTGAAGGTGCTGGGATATTGACAGTAGTTTACTGTATTTTTCCGTGTATAACACACACACACCCCACCCCATGTATAACACGACCCCTATTTTTTGGGACTCCAAATAAATCCCCCATACGCACTATCTGTGTATAAGACAACCCCTTCTTACAGCTCTTCTAGACGATCAGGCTATGAATATAATTTATTAACTCAGTAAATAAACCATTTGTTTTAAGGGGTGCCAAGCATTTTATTGTGGGATACTGTGTTTCGTTAACACTCTACTACAGTAAAAATTTGCGGGGGGGATGCATTTCTTTATGCAGGAAGAGTTGCCATTACTACTGGAACGTCCAGAAAAGGAATACCTATTGGACAGTGTCTGGCACAGCGATTAGCATTTGACTGTGTACATACTATGGCTTTGAACCACATTCGAGGCATTTTCTTTCTCTCAAAGAATTCTTGGGACTGAAGTTTGTTAAAGGTTTCTGGGAACTGTAACTCTGTGTGCCCAGAATTGCTTGAGAGGGGAAAATGCGAATCAAATTTGCTTTAAAGGCATGCAGACTGTGAATAATTACAAACAGAGTTCCTGATGCTGAACAGGCAACAAACTGGTAAAGGAGATTCAGTATAAGTAAGTAGAAAGAGGTGCACAACAGTGCACCCCCCAATTTCATAATGTGAATAGCATGAACTAGCAAATGTGTGGGATTGTGGTTGCTGCAGTCCTCCCTGGGCCGCCAAGGTTTGGCTTAGTGTTACATCTATACCTGGGCTGTTTTGTCTTGCTTGACCTGTAGTCAAGCTTTGTTCATGGCTTATTGTTTGTGTTATTTTCCAGGGGAGATTGCGGCTTAGCTCTGGGTGTCATGGCAGCAGAAGCTAAGCAGCTGTGAGTACTGCTGTCCATCTCCACACGCTTGTACATGCATAGTCATTGTTTGGCTGAGTGTCATGGGCCACCATAGCCAATATATGCTTATAGGATCTAAACTGACTGTTAGAAACTAGGAAAGAGATCTTGTCGTTATGGTGGATAGTTAAGTGAAAGATCAACAGAGTGTGGCTGCGTGTTTGGAAAAAAGACAAATTCAGTGCTAGAGATTATTAGGAAAGAGACTGAAAAGACCTGCCGGGATTATAATACCTTTATATAGATCTATAATGTGACTGGATTTTGAATACTATATACTCTTCTGATTGCCCATCTCAAAAAGGAATATATTGATTGCCCACCTTAAAAAGGAATAGATATATTACATTTCCCCCCCATTCCCCTCTTCAAGGACTCCCAAAGTAGCTTAATAATGATGATGATGAAACCATAACAATACAATCAGGAAACAAAGAGCAACAAACTTCTAAAGAAAAGAGTTAAACCAATACAAGCAGACCTAAAACTCCACACAAAGGCCTGGGAAAATAAATGGGGGTTATCTGGCACAAAAAAGATAAGACGATGTTAGAAAAACACCAGGGATAGAATTTTAAAGATAGGAATCCACCACACAGAAGGAAGGCAGATCTTAAGCTGATTGCTCATTCATGGGGTGATCCTTAAGGAAGAAGTGCGAAGAAGGAAAATGATGATCTGCTGGTGGACCTCTGGATGATTTGCAAATGTTTCTGGCTCCCAACTCTTTTAGCTATAGCAACAATTAAGACACCCCCCCCCCAAAAAAAAAAATTATATGCTAAAATAAAGATTATGGAAGAATCAGGTGTTTTTGTATTAAAGGATTGTGAGCTTAGCTCGGGGGCAAATTCCTGGGCTGAGCATGTGCTAGGTTTTACTCAGAGTAAACCGGTTGAAATGAATGGAAGTAACTCAGTTATGCTCGTTAATTTCAGTGTCTCCCCCGTCCCCCCCCATCTACTATTTCACCCTCTAGTTTGTGAAATATAAAGACCTGTCTTATACTGAGCCAGACCATTGGTCCATTTAGCTGTTGCCTACATGGATGCTAGTGCCTCTCCAGGGTTAAAGGCACAAGCCTTTCCTGGTCCTTTCTGGAGATGGCATGGGTGGCACCTGGCACTTTTGGCATGCAGAGCATGTGCTCTACCATGGAACTACAGCTCTTCCCCAAAACAGATCCTGCATGCCTGACGTCTGACCACCCAAGTTTAAAGCCCTTGGATTCTGAGCCATTTAGGACGTAGCCAAACGGAGGACATAGATGATGCCTTCCTGGAACAGATGGCCAAGCATGCAAAAGGAAGGGAGATAGTAGTAATGGGGGACTTCAATTACCCGGATATTTGTTGGATGTCAAACTCAGCCAAGAGCATAAGGTCAAACAGATTCCTCACTGGCCTTGCAGACAACTTCATTGTCCAGAAAGTGGGAGAAGCAACAAGAGGAACAGCCATTTTAGATCTGGTCCTAACCAATGTTGATGACCTGGTTAGTGGGGTAGAAGTGGAAGGATCATTAGGCGCGAGTGATCATGCTCTTCTGAAGTTTACTATACAGCGGAAAGGAGCAGCCAAGCATACTAGGACTCAATTTCTTGACTTTAAGAAAGCTGACTTCATAAAACTTAGGGAAGTGCTGGGTGAGATCCCATGGACAGTAATACTAAAAGGAAAGGGAGTTCATGATGGCTGGGAGTTTGTTAAGAGGGAGATAGTAAAAGCACAACGTCAGGCAATACCAATGAGACGGAAACATAGAAGGTGCCTAAAGAAGCCAGGGTGGCTATCTAAAGAACTTTTAACTGAGTTAAGATTAAAAAAGGATGTGTACAAAAAATGGAAAAGGGGGGAAACCACCAAAGAGGAATTCAAACAAATAGCCAGCACATGTAGACACAAAGTCAGAAAAGCTAAAGCACAGAATGAACTCAGGCTTGCTAGAGAGGTTAAAAGCAACAAAAAAGGCTTTTATGGGTATGTCCGTAGCAAAAGGAAGAACAAAGAAACAGTGGGGTCACTCAGAGGAGAAGATGGTGAAATGCAAACAGGGGACACAGAAAGGGCTGAACTCCTCAATGCCTTCTTTGCCTCAGTCTTCTCCGATAAAGAAAACAATGCCCGACCTGAAGAATTTGGAGCAAATGATTCAGCAAAGGAAACGCAGCCCAGAATAACTAAGGAGATAGTACAAGAATACTTGGCTAGTTTAGATGTATTCAAGTCTCCAGGGCCAGATGAACTGCATCCAAGAGTATTAAAAGAACTGGCAGATGTGATCTCAGAACCACTGGCAGTCATCTTTGAGAATTCCTGGAGAACAGGCGAAGTCCCGGCAGACTGGAGGAGGGCAAATGTTGTCCCTATTTTCAAAAAGGGGAAAAGAGAGGACCCAAATAATTATCGCCCAGTCAGTCTGACATCAATACCAGGGAAGATTCTGGAGCAGATCATTAAGCAAACAGTCTGTGAGCACCTAGAAAGGAATGCTGTGATCACCAATAGTCAGCATGGATTTCTGAAAAATAAGTCATGGCAGACTAACCTGATCTCGTTTTTTGACAGAATTACAAGCCTGGTAGATGAAGGGAACGCAGTGGATGTAGCCTACCTTGATTTCAGCAAGGCATTTGACAAGGTGCCCCATGATATTCTTGTAAAGAAGCTGGTAAAATGCGGTCTTGGCTATGCTACCACTCAGTGGATTTCGAACTCGCTGGCTGACCGAACCCAAAGGGTGCTCATCAATGGTTCCTCTTCATCTTGGAGAAGAGTGACTAGTGGGGTGCCATAGGGTTTTGTCTTGGGCCCGGTCTTTTTCAATATCTTTATCAACGACTTGGATGATGGACTCAAGGGCATCCTGATCAAATTTGCAGATGACACCAAACTGGGAGGGGTGGCTAACACCCCAGAGGACAGGATCACACTTCAAAACAACCTTGACAGATTAGAGAACTGGGCCAAAACAAACAAGATGAACTTTAACAGGGAGAAATGTAAAGTATTGCACTTGGGCAAAAAAAAAATGAGAGGCACAAATACAAGATGGGTGACACCTGGCTTGAGAGCAGTACATGTGAAAAGGATCTAGGAGTCTTGGTTGACCATAAACTTGACATGAGCCAACAGTGTGACGCGGCAGCTAAAAAAGCCAATGCAATTCTGGGCTGCATCAATAGGAGTATAGCATCTAGATCAAGGGAAGTAATAGTGCCACTGTATTCTGCTCTGGTCAGACCTCACCTGGAGTACTGTGTCCAGTTCTGGGCACCACAATTCAAGAAGGACACTGACAAACTGGAACGTGTCCAGAGGAGGGCAACCAAAATGGTCAAAGGCCTGGAAACGATGCCTTATGAGGAACGGCTAAGGGAGCTGGGCATGTTTAGCCTGGAGAAGAGGAGGTTAAGGGGTGATATGATAGCCATGTTCAAATATATAAAAGGATGTCACATAGAGGAGGGAGAAAGGTTGTTTTCTGCTGCTCCAGAGAAGCGGACACGGAGCAATGGATCCAAACTACAAGAAAGAAGATTCCACCTAAACATGAGGAAGAACTTCCTGACAGTAAGAGCTGTTTGACAGTGGAATTTGCTGCCAAGGAGTGTGGTGGAGTCTCCTACTTTGGAGGTCTTTAAGCAGAGGCTTGACAACCATATGTCAGGAGTGCTCTGATGGTGTTTCCTGCTTGGCAGGGGGTTGGACTCGATGGCCCTTGTGGTCTCTTCCAACTCTATGATTCTATTACGTTACAGTTAATACCAGCACACTGCATCATGCTTGGAAGCAAGGCATGAGCCCACTCTAGGACTCCAAAGTGCTGGAAGAGGTGTAGAAAGAGGATTTCAATGACCAATTAGATCACTTTCCCTATGAGAAAAGGCTAAAGTCTTTGGAGCTTTTCAGTTTGCCAGGGTGCTGGGAGGTGACAAGAGAGGACCTTGACTGTGATGTATAAAATTATGCTGGCTGGAGCTGATGGACTTGGGAGCCAAACTACACCTGGAAGGCCCCTGGGTGCCTATCCCTACGCTAGAACCTGCCTTCTGTACCTGTAGTCTCTCCATACATTTAAGAACCCTGATTCTCCATAGATACATAAACACTTCTGGTGTTTCCCAAAATTGGGTCTCCACCCATTTTTGGACTACAATTCCCATCACCCCTAGCTAGCAGGACCCATGGTCAGGAATGATGGGACTTGTAGTCCAAAAAACAGGTGGAGACCCAAGTTTGGGAAATACTGAGACAATACAAGGGTGACAAAATCAGCAATGGGGCCTGGGGGACCTAGCAAGCATGTCCCTGAAACCCATGCATTTACTTTTCGGAATGCCTAAAGTCAGAAAATGCAGAAAATATCTGAAGGCAGCCCTGTTTACGGAAGTTTTTAATGTTTGATGTTTTATCACCTTTATTATTATTATTATTAATAATATTATGTTGGGAGCCACCCAGAGTAGCTGGGGAAACCCAGCCACCAGATGGGCGGGGTATATTATTATTATTATTATTAGTAGTAGTAGTATTACGTTTACTGACAGCCTTGAAAAACCCCTTTAACCAAACAAGACTGTTGCCATCCATCTTTCACTGCAATCTTCTTACCATGTTCTTGTTTCGCTTAGGATATTGGCTTTGCACAGCGGATCAGCCGGAGTAGTCATGTGCTCATGAAATGTCAGGGACATTTTGAAATACTGTCAAATATAATAATTATGCTTTTGGGATTCTGGATCCCCGTACGACACGTATCCCTGGTCATTGACTGGCCAGCTGCGGTCAGGATTGTATCTAGCAGGATAGGCTGGGGACGTGCGAGGGACGTGGCTGAATATAGCATTCCCGTTGTCGCGGGCTTCCAGGGGTAGAAAGAGACGCAGCTGGCTAAGAAGATGTCCTGGCCAGAAATTATTTGGGTCAGTCTTGGGATTCAGGTGGGCAAACATCTTCCTTAGCTCACTGAAAACAAAATCCAAGGAAAGAAATACTGTTAGCGTGAAATACAAACCAACATACAACCACAATATGCAGGCTTTGTGACATGGAGACTTCATGAAAACATGGTTCGTTGTTCTTGCAAGCTCAATATGAAAATGCACAGGTCTACGTAAAATGTAAAGGAGGCCTAGCTTTGGAGTAGGGTAGCGTTAGAAACTCAGATATATAAGCTAGGCGCTGAATGACTCCTTCAACCAAGGTTACGGTCACCAAAATTGAATGTCTAGTTGCCATTTTGGGGCAAGGTGGCGCTAAAGTCTTATTTTTCAAATGGTGGACTGACTGTGATTGATTCTCATGTAAACATCTGGCTCCTTCAGATGACAGCCTTGAGCTAGGTTAAGAGCTTTGTGAACTTAAGGAAGAAAAGTTACTTGATCCAGGGACACTCTCTCTCTCTCTGCCTATTCCAATATATGCCTATCCCAACCTTTTTCTTAACGGTGACTGCTCCTGCTCTGGCTGCACAGAAAAAGCACTTTGGCTCCTGAAATTCATTATGATTGTGCAGATTAAATATAACTGATAGAATTCTACAGGATGTGGTTTTAGTGTGTGAAAACAATCTTGATCCAAGGATCCCCAGATGATGGAGACGTCAGGCACCATCCTGACACATCTGCACTAGACATTTAAAGCACTATGACACCACTTTAACAGTCATGCCTCCCCCTACAGAATCCTGGGGACTGCCATTTGTTAAGGGTGCTGAGTGGTTAGGATACCACTATTCCTCTCACAGAGCTACAATTCTCAGAGTGGTTGAACCATCAACTCCAATTTGCAGGTGACTCTGAAAACTGTTGTTCTGTGAAGGGAACAACTCTTAGCACCATTAGCTACCACAGTTCTCAGGATTCTTTGACTGTTTATACCACATTACTTTAAAAGCCTGGTGTGGACACAGCCTTAAATAAAGATGGGATGGGGAGTTTGAGGGAATGCACACAAGCAGGGAGAGAATAAAAGAATGAAGCAGAGTTAAAGAATATTATCGTTAAAACTGGGAACGGGAAGAAACCAAAGCAAAGTGGGGAAAAGGTGAGGAGAGGGAGGAGGCCAACCAAACCTTTAAATCAAAAGCTTGCCTGAGGAAATTCCTTCAGGTACGGGACTATAAATTGTTTTTAAAACTCTTCTAAAAGAAAAGAAGAAAAATTGTGTGCCATACCTTTCCACATATTGTTCCACAAGTATGCCCATTGATTCAGCTAAGGCGAAGTTATAAGCAGTGAAAAAATTATCTGGAGGAAGCACTCTTTTTGAGTGAGGCCTGCAAAAAGAAATGCATCGTGAGCTTAGAGGTGGCCAAGCTGGAAAGGAGAAATCTGACAGGATAGAGGAGCCCCAGACCCAACACCTATTTCTACCCAAACAGTATATCTGAAATATTTCAGCCTGATTTCAGATCTAATACCTGGAAGCAAGCGTAGCCTAACTTCTATGTAACACACGTGGAAATATTACGCACTCATTCACACCAACTGAAGCAGGCTCACTGAATGCAGTGGCTGAATTCAAAGAGAAGGCAGTAGCAACCGGTACTGCCAGCACTGATCACCTGACAAGCCCCTGACTTATTCTGCACACTCGCCCCGCGAACACTCTTGTCCGTGTTTGCACTGGTGGTGGGAAGAAGCACCTCGGCCTCCAGAATAGAGGGAGCAGCCAGCAGGCTGGCTTTGGCTGATGCAAAGCAGGAGTGGAGAGCTTTCCTTTCAGCCCAAGGACTGGGTGGCGAACTGGGCCTCCTTCCATCAAGCACCTGACGCCATCACCTGAGGCCACTTCGAAGGGGCTTGCTGCCTGTGCCAATCAGCGAAGCCCCTCTTGGTCAGTTTGCAGGTGTGTTTTGGATTCAAGCCATGCCTGTACGTGGATATATTTCCTCTGCAGACCAGCAAAGCTGCCTGCAAAGCTGCTCTGCAGAGGAAAAAACATCCGTTTGCGAAGCAGTGGAACCACAAACCAAACCTGCGAACAGGCAAGCGCAGAGGGGCCTGCTGTCCGTGTGCCCCGCTCACCAAGGAATGACCAGCCTGTGGGCCTGCTTAGGCACAGCGGGAGACCTCGTTTGGCTCACAAGGCTGTTTTCCAAACTATGCCTGTTTGTCCCACATCAAATGTCCTACGTGACATCAGGTGCGAGGGCAGGTAAGGGCGCGGCTGCAGAGCTGCAACCGGACGCTTACAGTGCTCTCCGTGTCCTCAGCGGCACAAGAATGCCTTCCATCAGCTTCAGCTGGTGGCCCAGCTGTGCTCTTATTTAGACAGGGACAACCCATCTACTGTTGTTTGTGCTTTGGTAGCTTCTAGGTTAGATTACTGCAGCACGTTACACATAGGACTGCCTCTGAAGACGGTTAGGAAACTTCAGCTAGTGCAGATTTCAGGGGCCAGGTTGCTCACTGGGGCAAGATGGTTTGAAAATATTACACTGATACTGGCCAGACTGCCAATTAGTTTCTGGGCCCTATTAAAGTGCTGGTTTTGATCTATAAAGCTTAAATGGCTCAGGGCCACAATAACTCAGGGACTGCCTCTCCCCATATAAACCAACCTGGAGTCTGCAATCATCACCTGCAGCCCTTCTTCATGGGCTTCCTCTGTGTGAGGACTGGAGGGTGCAACACGAGAACAGGCCTTCTCTGCAGTGGCTCCCCGTTTGTGGAATGTTCTCCCCAGGGAGGTTTGTCAGGTGCCTTGTTCATACACCTTTAGGTGCCAGGCAAAAACGTTCCTCTTTAACCAGGCCTTCAGCTGATGGACATCTAATACCCTTTTAAATGTGTTGTGCAAGTGGGATTATTGGGTTGTGTTTGTTTTTATTAATATATTGAGTTTTATTAATATATTGTAATTTTATGTTGTGAACCACCTTGAGATGTGTGATAATAAGGTGGTATACAAATTTAATAAACAAAAAAGAGGCAGCCTGTATGGGAGAGGTTTTTTTTTTAAAAAAAATAATAATAATTATATACTGGTCTCAGGGCACTTCACAGAAAAAAATCAAAATATGAAACCACAAAATACATAATCAAAATAAAAACCCAATAACCCCGCCTCTACTTTAATGTGAGTTAAACATTTGTCCCATGTGGTTTAGAGATAGAGGCCCCATCACTAAGACAAGACACCAATCAGCTTTTGCAGAGTGACCAGGTCAACTTCAATAGGAAGGGTCAGTAAGGCTGTGAAAGAATAAGGCTGCAATCCTCGCCACACTTACCTGGGGGTATACCCCCTTGCTTCTGAGTAGACATGGGTAGGATTGCAGCCTGAGGCGGCCAAACTCAATGGCACAGCTCTATATTACAAGCACTGATAAAAATCTAGGATAACACCCAGCAGATTGAACACATACTTCATTAGTTTCCAAAACTCTCTGTATGACTTCCAGCGGGTGTTAAGGGTCTTGTCTGTTTTTTGGACCTCTGGCTTCTTAACCTCTCCCTTCTTCTTTCTAGGGGAGAAGGAAAAACAATTTGTTTAGAGACACCAAGAAGGGAATAGAGGGAGATGACAAGAAAACACTCAGAATGGCGTTTGTCCTCAAGCCTCCTAATATTTTTGCAGCAGCAAAAAAAGCTGTTGTTCAAATGTTGCTGAGGAAATGATTTTAAGCCAGTGACCCAGTATGGGAGCCCGTAAGCAGCCCATAATGGCTGTGCTCTGAAGCAGGGGCATGGATGTGGCATAGAAATCCTAAGACCTTCCAGTCCAGCGTTCTGGACTTTGCATCCTATAGTGCCTTTCCTTTTGCTTGTGCCAGGTGCTCAAAGTCCGCCCCCTCACTTACTATAAGCCTCGGTGCTATTCAAGCCTCAGGAACATTTCCCACAGTTCTTGTGGCCGCATTAAGGTATGGTACTTCAGTCAAAACCAGGCGCCCTAACCTTATGCAGCTAACAGCCTACATTCCATGTGAAAGTTGCCCAGAACACCCATGGACAATTAAGCCAGAGAGCTGTGGACTGAAAGTGCCCAATCGATTCAAAATGCCCAGTTGACTGGCTTTGGTTGTAGCAAGGAAATTCCAGCATGAGAATTTGCAAAGACTTCTCTGCTGCTTGTACAGGAACTGTAATAGGATATTATCTTCAAACCAAACCAAACCTATTTGTATATCGTCTTGATTTTTTTAAAAACCAAACAAACCCTTTTTTGTCTCCCGAAGTGCTTATGGGTTGTGCTGATGGCAATCTTGGTTGGTATCCAGATTGGTCATAATAACCTCCAGGTTGTCTCATCTTGCGGAAATGGTTCCCCTCTCTTACAACTCTGTCCGGTGGGTAGAGCAAAGCTGATGGTACAGAAAACGAAAATTTTAGAAGAAAGAAAGAACTGTGGCATTACAGTCAACCCACATAACAGCAAAATTTCTACCTTAGCTATACAGTGGTACCTCGGGTTAAGTACTTAATTCATTCCAGAGGTCCGTTCTTAACCTGAAACTTTTCTTAACCTGAAGCACCACTTTAGCTAATGGGGCCTCCTGCTGCCACTGTGCCGCCGGAGCACGATTTCTGTTCTCATCCTGAAGCAAAGTTCTTAACCCGAGGTACTATTTCTGGGTTAGCGGAGATTGTAACCTGAAGCGTATGTAACCTGAAGCTTATGTAACCCGAGGTACCACTGTACAAAGAATCTTGGGTAGGTTCAAGCAACTTGTGGATTTCCCCATGACTCACTTGAGTGGTGGCCCGCCAGAGCAGACAGCTTTTCTGAAGGAGCCCAACATGAGCCGGTGCATCTGAGTTAACTGGGCGTTGCTGGCGTAACTCTGCACCAGCCAATCTCCCTCCTCCCTTTCCCTAGCTTACGGAACTTGGATGGGCATTGCCTGCGCTCTAAAGCCTACCTTCATAAGGGCTAGAAACGCAGCCAAGTTGGTGTGCTTGTGGAGCACTTGTACGAAATCGCAGGATACCGACAGGCTGTGTGTTAAGTTCCGCAGCGCAACCCCAAACATCTTTACTCGGAAATAAGTCTGCTAGAACATAACTCCCTAAGCAAGTGGGTTTAGGGTTGTAACCTGAGTCGACTGTATTCTTTGTTATACCAGACCCACCACCCATCAGACCTGAACAACTACGTAACAGTTGCAGATAGGTAGCCGTGTTGGTCTGCCGTAGTCAAAATAAAAAAATTCCTTCCAGTAGCACCTTAAAGACCAACTAAGTTAGTTCTTGGTATGAGCTTTCGTGTGCATGCACACGAAGAATCTGAAGAAATGTGCATGCACACGAAAGCTCATACCAAGAACTAACTTAGTTGGTCTTTAAGGTGCTACTGGAAGGAATTTTTTTATTTTAACTACGTAACAGTGTTCTTCTGCCTAGGTTTTGTTTTGTTTTTTGTGGGGGGTTAGCAGGCGACTTTGACCCTGAGCCAGTGTAAACACCACCCTGCTTTGATGATATATACAGCATTCCCTCCAGTCCCCTTGTTTCACCATACCCCTTTTCAGCATCTTCTCGGTAAGCGGGACGCCGTATTTTTCACACAGCTTGAGACACTGAGTGTAGACCAGGTAGCAAGCCAGCCGGTGTTGGTCCACCAACTCTCCCATTTCACCCTGGATGGTGCTCGGAAAGCAGTGGCCGTCCACAACCGCGTCTCCGGATTTCACAAGCTTACACTGTTCTGCATATTCTAAGGGGTTGGTCTTTCTCTGCAACAAAAAGACATTGCCTCTTTTGTTACAAAACACCTGAACGCCGCTGTGCTGTGCAAAACACCATAGCGTGCCGAGGAGGATTTTCTACCTGAGAATTAAAGGACCTACTAATATAGGGCTTGTGGGAAAGTGTGGTCCTCCAGGTATTGTTGGGACAGCAACTCCTCTCAATTCTAATCAACAGGACTGATGGCCAGGGATGATGGGGATTCTTGGTTCAAACGCAGGTTTCCCATTCCTGACCTAATGTACATTCCTTTCTAACCCTGAGGAAAGACTGCTGCCCTACACACTGTCAGGGTGGGGAGCCTGTGGCCCAGCAGGCGTTGCTGCACTCCAACTCCCATCAGCCCCAGCCAGCATGGCCAACAGTCAAGGATGATGGGAGTTGGAGTCCAACGATGACAACAACAACTGCAGGGATACGAGTTCCCACCCCTGATCCGTGAAAAGTACCTGAAAATGGTCTGAGAAGCTTCCCCCCCAAAAAACCCCCCTCCCTTCCTCCTGCAGCCTTTTAGTGACCCCAAAATCTGCTCTGAGGGAAGGGGGAATCAGGACAGAAAATGGAAAGAGAAATTGCTGAAAGGAGCATCCAGTTAGCAGGGGGAGAATTTCCACTGGATTTGACTCACTGCTGTGAATGGAGTAAGTCCTTTAACTTGCAAAACCCAAGGTCTGGCGCCAACTCAACAGAGTAAGACAGCGTTTGAGGGGTAACTCGACATGTCTTTTTATAGCATCGAAGGTGGCTTGAAAGAGGGATCACTACTTATGGCCTCCAGAGTCAAAGCAAGAGAATGAAGGCGCAAAGAGTTCTGCCCCAGAAACACGGTACCTTAGTCCGTCGTCTCATTTCCTTGTATCTTTTCCCAGCTTCCTCCATCTGACTATAAGATAGATGCATGCGGTCTACTTCTGTGTTGATGGGAGGAACTTCAAGCCGGCATATCTTTGCTTCACCAGGATGTTTGGAGAAGGTACCGCTTCTCCTGCAAGACTTCTGTGGTGCGGAAGCTGGGAGCTCTTCTGTTTCTTTCAGAAGGGGAGAAAGGGGGAAACAGACATGGCATTAGAAACCTGTCAGAATTTCTCACAAACACGAAATCTGCACCATGACCACCAGCAAGCACCTGTCGCCTGACAGTTTAATGCCTTTTCACGCTAGATCATGCTGGCTCATTCTCTTTCTTCATGGGAGGACATCATGAGATATTTTTCCTCACAAGGGTTTTCAAAGTGAACAATAGCCATTCTTGTCATGAAATTCTACTCAATATTGATCCAAAGCAGAACTCCGACGTTTAGTTAGTAGAGTAAAAACTTAAACATGTTGCAGGATCCCCCCAAAATAGACCAGAGACAATTAATACAGTGGTACCTCGGGTTACAAACAGTTCAGGTTACAGACTCCACTAACTCAGATATAGTACCTCGGGTTAAGAACTTTGCTTCAGGATGAGAACAGAAATCATGCTCCGGAGGCGCGGCAGCAGCGGGAAGCCCCATTAGCTAAAGTGGTGCTTCAGGTTAAGAATGGTTTCAGGTTAAGAATGGTCCTCCAGAACGAATTAAGTACTTAACCCGAGGTACCACTATATTGAATCCAGCAGAGCTTTACTGCTACTGAAGGCAAATGAGCATAATGGTCACAAATCCAATACATTCAGGATTGGCACCGTCCATAAGAAATCCTGTTGCAGCAGACTTAATTTAAACTTACAATAACTTATAATAAGTCTAAACTTTAACACTAAGCATACTATGTACAGAACACCACACCAGAAGGAAAAGAGATAGAAAGAGAAAGTGAAACCCAGGCTCCTTCTGGCCTATATTTATGGTCAGCATGACCTTGACATAAGAGATAAAAAAAACCCACTTTAAGCCAGCTGTACTCAGCTTCTCTGAAGGAATAACCCAAACATCATGAATTTTCTTTCACACAGAGAAGCTTCCAGAACCCTCTTGAATTAATTAGAATAGGAAAGAGCTCTACACATCAGATCAATACTTTCTGCACTAAGAAATGCAAACTGACAATTCTGGCCTTTTGTATTAAAAGAAAGTAATTCCCTTGCGATACTTATTCGAGAGTAATCACCTCAAATCCAGTAGGGCTTACATCTGCACAGCACTGGGAATTCTAATCTGAGGTACAGACTTATAGAACTGTGGAACTGGAAGGGAACCAAAGGGTCCTAAAGTCCAAAGCAGGTAGCTATGGTGAAAACCAAAACAAAGCAGCCCTTATTTCTGATATAATTCAGAACGCTTTTGCCTCTGGCTCCACCTCTACTGGCCTGCAGCCCCTAACAGATTACACACACATCACTGAAGGAAATACAGCTCTTGACATAAAAAGCCTGTCCATTTGACTCTGAATTGCATTTGTTGGGGTTTCCTTGGAGTAGGCACAGCAAAGGAGAACTTTTCCCTGCACCTTTATGTCTGCCCAGCAGGGGTTGAAGGACTGCGGCGGCAGCTGCACTGCTCCATCAGTCTCCTTCACTTCTGACCAGGGGCTAGGATGGCAGCCTTACAACATGCTGGACAGCAGAGTATTTTTTGAAGAGGAGCGAAAGCATGGACTGAAAACTGAGGGTGGCCTTTCCCCCACCCCCTCTGGCAGTGGTTTGCAGGTTGGCCCAGTCATGCCACTCAATTATTTTATGTGAAGATTGACTCCGCAAGACCAATGCTGCTGGAGGCGAAAAGTACTACTAGGGTTATTCAGATATGACTCAAACCTGCCTTTCAAACATGTATGCCAAACATGCCTTTCTTTCCCATCTGTAATCAGCTTAGGTTAGCAAGGCTCTTAGAAACTCTTGGAGGTGCAGGATAAATTGCTACAGCCAAGACTCGTAGCATCAGGATACACACTGGAGTGCCAACTTATTTTTTGTGTACAAGGAATTCCTATGATAACCTTTATTACAACCATCAGCAACTGAAGCTGAAAACTTCATCCCCGTTAGCGATGTCAAGACAACAGAACCACGTCTTAACACTTTTGCTTGTTTGTTTACCTGGCTTTGATTCTTTAGGCTGCCTCCATTGCTCTCTTAAGTTATCTGCCCATATTCTCTGACACTCAACCAGGTCATCATTGTTTATATAATTCACTTTCTTTGACATCATGAGGTAGGTGATCACGTCTTCCAGGTCAGTTGTACTGAGAGGAATGTTGGTCTGCAAACGAGTATAAAATCAAAACTGCAATCATCAGGTCCAATTACAGTAAGATTGAAGATGTGTGACCACCAAACTGAAGAGAGAGAGAGTCACTCCTTATTGCAATAATCTGCCTCATCTTTGTACGTTCTTCACAAAATATGCATGTTTGAAATGCATCATATCCTAAAAATACACATTATGTATGCATTTTAACCTAGCATGTGCTTATTTTTAATGTATAGTTTCTGTGCTGAGAACCATATTAGCAAAGTGCAAAAACGGAAGGGGTGATTTCATTTCGATCTGTATATTCTCCCAGGAAGCAGAATTCAGAACTTGTTATATTCAAATGCTGACCCATTGAAATCCTTGAGCATCCGTACTGTGTGTGCAAGTGAAATTATGTAGGCCAATAGTTGGTGTGCAAGAGGATGCCTGCGCCCTGATTTGGCTAGAAGCATAAGCATATAGAAGCTGCATACACATCCTTCAACGTAAGAGGAATCAAGTGTGCAAAAAAGGGTTGAATATGTGATTCCCCTGGCTGAGAAGCAACTACCGAAAATCCCCACCCAGGAACATCTACCCAATCTCTCTGTCTAAACAGGGAAATGGTTTATAAATAGTCTTTGCCACTTACCTCTTGGATTATTTTAATGAAGTCGGCTCTGCTGAACCTCATCGTCTTGGTCCTGTCTGATTTCTTAAAGAGGTCCACCAGCTTGAGTTTCTGCTTGTGCAGAAGGTTTTGCAGCGATATGAGGGACTTGGGGTGAGGAGCGATGACACGAGGGATGACAATCTTGTGTGGTGGCTTCGGTCTCACATTCTGAAAGACATTGGGTGGGGGGGTGGGGGGGAGAGGATAGAAAAGAACATGTAAAACTTTCTTCCTGTGAAGAAGAAACATTCCCATTGGTCATAGGAACACGAAAGAACCAGCCAATCAGTCATCACAATAAACACAACATTATGAAGCCATGTAGCCAATCAGAGCTGGCAATGTGTTGATGGTGACGGCAAGAAAAACAATTCTCATTGACCTCACTCTGAATAGAGGGAACAGTTAAGTGTCCCTTTTGATCAGGTGAGTGAGCTGAACTCCCTGACATGCTGCAAGTTTTCTTACCAGCCAGGATTGCAAAGCAAGCCTGTTGCCCTGATTCAAATGCAGTTTGTGGAGTTGCGGGTGATGAGTTGAGGCAGAATGTGGATAGGGATGCAGGCAACGCCCAATTAACATGGGGTTTGTTGCAAGGCACCACACATTTAAGTGAAATTGAGTATATTTGAAGAACCACCATTGAAAAAGTCTGCAAACACCCCGTTCAGCCACCGCACCGCCCTTTTTCTGATGCTTCTGGGTCACTCCTGGGTTTGGCGCGATGCATGCACACACGGTCACACACATATTGGATGCACCTAAAACAGTCGCTGCCAGTATATTTAGATTCACATCCCATTGAAGAGGATACACTGTAAATAAACCCTGTCTACTTTTGGATGTGCTCCCAGATACGCATGGCCATGCATATTGCATTACCTTAACAAAATGCCCATTGGCTGCACATCCCTGTCCCCATCCTGCCCTAATCAGGATCTATGCTTGATGGGATTGTGGTAGGAGAGGGTTACGGTTGCCTGCTTGGCAACAGAGACACGCTCCCTCTTCCCCCCAATATCCTTCCCAGTGCAAAGGTTTTTAACCTTTCGTGTGTGGGGGTGTGACCTTGTTATATTGCATAATTTCATTTGTTACATTGTTCTATTTTTGTTACTGGATATTGGGAAAGAGTAATAGCTGAGATAGGGGAACATTTTTGTTTGCAAAACGAAAACCTCCATTTGGGGTCTTTGCTACCTAAAATCAGTCAGTCAGTCAAATTTATCCGAGCTGCTAAGGCACAGGCAGAAACCTTATAAGTAGAATATTTATCCCAACCCATCAACAAATTACGTATTTCTCCCATTATTCAAAACTGAAACTCCCTGGAGAATCCTATCCCTATAAGATAGCACACAGGGAGCAAAACTGACTTAAATCTCAAAGAGCTGAGTCGCTGAGGCCAGCTGTGGCTCTCTGTGGCACTATGAACTTGCAAGTTCCTAATAAGTTCCAACGCACTGTCACACAGTCAATCCCCCATTTACCCGGGGGTTGCGTTCCGGATCATTGCGCTCTTGCGTGAAACCGCAAACCCTCTGAAAAAGACTGCAAACACCCCATACTGCCCTTTTAGTGACATCTTTATGACATTTCTGGGTTACTTCCGGGTTTGGTGCTGTGTGTGTGACAGCACATATATTGGTCACACCTAAAACAGGAGGGACACGGGTGGTGCTGTGGTTTAAACCACTGAGCCTAGGGCTTGCCGATCAGAAGGTCGGCGGTTCAAATCCCCACGACGGGGTGAGCTTCCGTTGTTTGGTCTCTGCTCCTGCCAACCTAGCAGTTCAAAAGCACGTCAAAGTGCAAGTAGATAAATAGGTACCGCTCCAGCGGGAAGGTAAACGGCCTTTCTGTGCGCTGCTCTGGTTCGCCAGAAGCGGCTTAGTCATGCTGGCCACATGACCCGGAAGCTGTACGCCGGCTCCCTCGGCCAATAAAGTGAGATGAGCACCGCAACCCCAGGGTTGGTCTCGACTGGACCTAATGGTCAGGGGTCCCTTTAACTTTACCTTAAAACAGGAGGAGAGGGAATCTGGCAGTCAGAGTCAACCCCCTAGGCTAACTGTAAGTAAGAAGGCAGGCAGGTGGGGGCTAGCTAAGGGCAGACAGAGATGGGAGGGGGCTTCCACACCAGCCCCTAAAGGACCAGCCTCCACCGCTTACCTCAAGGGTGTCATCTTCCCACAACTTGGCTTGCACTTTAGTCTTCAACGCTTCCTTGTCTTCTTGTATCTTCCTCAGCACATTTTGTTCCTGCTCACTGACGGGCTCTTTCCCCATCAGCCACTGCTCCAGGTCCACACAGTTCAGCAGATTCTGCAGTTGTATTCTTCCCTGGATCCAGGCTTCCAGCTCTTGCAGGTCTGCCTCCTCTTTCGCAGAGGTTTTATCTTCAGCCTCTGGAGGTTTTCCTGAGCCCACAGGTTTCTGCTCTGGAGCGGGAAGTTCAGGCGGGTGAGGCCTGGGCCCGCGAACCGCCATTTCACTCATCGGAGGGGCGATGAGAATGCGACGTCGAGATCTGGGGGGCCCAAATCTGCTTGCTTTCACTTTGAGGAAAACATGTGGATAAGCCTCTCTGATCTTGAATTGTTTAAAGCAGTGATCCAAAACCCAATCCAGGTTGTCGGCGGGGGAGTCTTCGAGCAATGCTGCATTTGACAGAGCTTCGCCTTCGCTGAGAAGAGAACAAAGGGATGAGGAAGTTAAATTTACCCCAATAAAACAAAACAAAAATAAAACAACCGCCCCCCAACCCAAGTCTCTTTCCATTAGACCTCCACCAGGAATGGATAATTCTGCTGTTTCTGCACTGCATTTGATCTGACCAGTCAATCACAGTTACTCAAGGGCACAATTACAGGCTCTCTCTGAGGCACATCATAGCAGTGGCTCATGAAGAAACAGAAAAAAATAAAAACAAAAAATGAAGAAACAGAAGGGGCTGGAGTATCTCTATGGCTGGGCAGTTTTTTCTCTTACACATATGAGATAAACTGTTTGGAGTACAACAAAATGTGCTTGTTTGTTTTTTAAAAAAATATTGCTTGTAACCCATGTTCAGATTAATATGTGTATGTGGCGTGGGGGGGGGACTGCTTACTTTATGTAATGGCCTCACCCACTATTGTTTTTAGAAAGGGGTGGGGAGGGGGACAGTAATTTGACAAAAACTACAGGGGGCTGGAGCTTGCAGATTTCCTAAAGGGCTCTCATACCTAATTGCCCCCCCCCCACATCCATAAACTGGGCACCACATTTCATTAGTTCAGTGTGCAATTTGCATGCATGGCACACTACTGTCATATAGAACATGGGGAAGGGATGCATTTATTCATGGCATAGGAACTACATGTTACTTGTTTCACCCAATGAGCGGATAGTTGAGAAGTCAACCCAGAACACATGTCTTCAAAGTCTGACAATCCAGCTTGGGTTGCCTGCTGGGTGATTGTGGCCCTGTTTCTCAGCTATCACTGTCTGGGAAACATCAGTGTACAGAAAGAATGCCTCTTTCAGTTGCTCACTCAGTGCCATTGTATCATAGCAGGAAGCAACTTAAAAGCCAAATCCCACACTATGATCATGAGAAAGAACTGCGAGGTAAATTGTACCAGATAGTTTAAGATTGCAAGTTTTAAAGGTTTTTACATATCTGCACACCCTTCTTTCTTTTTTAAATGTATTTTTATTAAAGATTTTTTTGGTTTACAAAAGTATGTGCAATGTCTCTCTCTCTCTCTCTCTTTTTTGCCCAAGTAACATTTTTTACAGATCAGTTTCATTTGTTGAGACATTAGGGGGAAAGAGATGGGGGGGGAGGTGAGTGGGAGTGAGGTCGGGTGGCAATGTTTCTATTATACTTAATATTTTTGTGTCAGCGTTGCTTGTGCAGGTTCTCTGCTATTCACTTGTGTTCCTTTGATGGTGAGAGAGGTTGGGGTTGGCCTAGGCACACCCTTCCTTCTTAAGGAAAAACAAACCAGATTTTACAAGATTAAAATTATTCTACCCCTATTTCTTTACAAGCAAAGAACAACCGGGAGGGGGGGTCTTGTCTTTTATATGCTGTAAGGAATGTTGATATTTTATATGAATGTTTTCCTGTTCTGTTTTATAATACGGTATACGGTATTTATGTATGAGTTTTTCTATGTAACTCGCTCAGATACCTTTCAGTTGACAACTTTTGGCCCATCTTGAGGGCACCACGTTGGCCATCTCCAATAAACAATAACAGTTCCTTAAATGCTGCACTACTGAATTCACACCTCCCCAAAACCCTACTGAACTAATTGTTTATAATGTTATCTGTGGGAAACGGGCTCCGTAAGGCCTCATGCTGCAGTCCACAAACCTCTTCGGCGAAGAAACGACACTTAGCCGAGGTTGCGACGAAGTGCTAAATTGCCGCGATCCACTCCGAGCGCCTGATGTTCCCGATGACCGGCTCGTCTGATCCATTTTGGTCAACATTTCGGTGTAGGATCGGACGCCTCCTAACGAAAAAAATCGTCCGGTAGGTTTTTCAGAAGAAGCTCAGAAAAGCCTTCTCATCTCAGATCGGCAGAGGGGAAAGAAGAAGCCGAGGACGATCCCTCTTCTTTCTCTTCTGTAGCCCTCAAGCGGCCCTGGGAGCAAAAGGGCAAGGTCCCCGTTGTTCTTTCTTACGCATCTGCGTTAGAGCACAAGGCAAGAGTTGCATTTTGGCGGGCGCCAAGGAAACGGCCGCGGACGCCGGCAGCTGATTGGCCGAGAGACACCGGCCCGAACGTTGTGTCGGCAACCCTGGGAAGCAGCTCGCGCCAGTCCCGGGCGGCAATGAATGGCTCGGCGTCGCTCTTGCGCCTGGATAGGGGATTCTCGAGACGGCGGCCGGGAAGCGGGAAGGCGACTGGACGTGGCGCAGGCTTTTGGTTTGCCCGCAGCCTGATCCTATTCAAAATCTCACTGAAGGTCAACGGGGAGCGCGCGTAGCTCTCAAGGCGAAGCACAAATTAACACTTAAATCGGTTTCTGTGCTTCCCCGTCTATGCAGTTGGCCGAGCAAACAGAGTAAGCTTCCCGGAGCCACTTTTTAATAGTCGCTTGCCATATTTCAAACTGTGGAAATCCGGAGCTTTTGGGGGCAAAGTTGTTGAACTTTTTTTAGTTTTGCGCCCCCCCCCCCCGTTCTTGAGCTGTTTTATGGAAAATCGGCACGGGCCGCCGTACGTCCGAAGTTTCATGGGCACCCAATCCATTTCCACCTGGATGCCGCTAGAGACAGCGGTATTCCGTATATATTATATATAACTGGCAAATTCCAGACGTATGGCAACCCTATTTCCATAGGAGCCAATTTCTAGGGGCTGAGGGGTCTTCGCTCCCCCCAATAAAATATTTGAGGGGGCCCACCCACCTCCAGTTGATGGGCATTGCCATTCAAATAGTGTGCTGTGCCATGTCATGTGATCCAATTTTGCGGGGCAGGCCTTCCCCCATATTTTATTCAAGTTTGCACCCCTGTCTATTTCACAATTCATCCTGTAGCTCCTAAATTCTAAAGCATGAACACTCTGCCCATCATGAACTTGTTTGGTTATATAATAAATCACAAACAATCTCATTGTTGGCACAGTCCCGCTAAATGTTTCTTTGGCAACATTCATGAATATTTTGTATGTTTGGTACCAATGAAAACCTTGTACTGTATTCCACTATGAAATATATTTTATGGCACTCATTCTTTTCTAAGTTTTATATGATTATTTTATTCTCTTGTAATCCCTTTTTATTATTGCTTTCAAGTACAGATAGGGTGAACCCACAGAATCAGCAAGTTGCCACAATCAGCCATTTGGAACTACCGTATGTTTTCTATCAAGGCCACTTACTTTTATTTAAGGAAAGGGCTGGTGCTGTGATGTTTTCACTCTAACAAACACTGCTCTTTGCAGTTTCTTTGCCATGTTCATTTGCTGCAGAAAATGCGCCCAAGTGTCTTGCAGCTTCTTAAGGATCAATTTATTATGTTATACCCCTTCATGGCATGGAACCTTCACAAATGCAGTGAGCTATGGCCCATGTTAGCTTATGCAAGAGTAAATTAGTCTTTGTGGACCAAGATTCTTTGCGATTTTTCTTTGAATGATGTTTGATTATCACTGAGCAAAAATGGCCCCACCATAAATGAAAGGCAGGCAAATAAAAATAAGTGAGATTCACGTGTTGTACCATCAAACATAACTTCTTTCCCCTCCTCGCCCCCATGGTCTTCTGTGCTCCTCCAGGAGCATATTTTGGGGAGCAAGAAAGCCTGTGAGCAAAATGAAGCCCTGTTTGTGAGAACAGAAGTCAAGTCAAGTAGTTTGCAATCCACACCTAAACACAGATGAGCAAATGTGGAATCCTGGAGCAAATATGGCAAGTACTGCATTCCTCTCCCAGTCTTGCTGTCACCACACTGCCCAGCACTAAGCTATGCTTTGCCTTGGTATTATGCCCAAACCTGGGCTTCTGGTTTGTCACCCCAGACAAACCATGAGTGATAGGCTAAGAACAAACCTTGTTTACAGCTTGTGGTTTACTTGAAGCAGGACAAACCATAAGCGAGGGATTTGGACATAATCCTAAACCAAACTACAGTATGTGTTGTATTCAATTAGCTAGAAATCTGTGCTTAAGAAGTTTGTCCTGGGCAGGACCTATTAGTTGAGAGAATTGGGAGGAAATAGGAGGAAAGAGTTTGCTAATAATGTGTTTTATTGCTATGAATAAGGATTTCCTTAAGAATCAGTTCAATTTATTTCTTATGGTTAAATGGGTAGATATAAAACCATGGCTTACCCCAGCTAGTGAAAATCCATTTACGCTTAAACTTAGCTCCATTTATTTCAGTGGGTCTACTCCAATTATGACTTAGTTGGTGATGTTTAGAGAAGTCCCTATATATTGAATTTGTAACAATCTAATATTATATGCTATAGGGACTTCACTAAATACAATACAGAACTGCATCTATCGTAGAACAAATTGGAGGATTATTCAGCAATTATGTTGCATTCTAGTAAGGTTAAGTAAGTCTCATGGTTGTTTGGTACAGTATTTGCAGTGTTGAAGGACTGAACAATTTAGAAAGTGTCACTTAATATTAACACAAGTCTTAGTCAACTTTAATTACAAAAGGTCTGAACAGGATTATGTACATAAACCAATGCTGAACTTTAATACACAGTGTCCAATATACAATATATATATTAAAATGTTTACATTTATAGTTACCAAGAGGGATGATTGAAAGAACTTGATATTAAAAACCCCCAGTAGATAGTGTACCTACACAGAGCTATACATTAATTAATATTCAGTTTATCATGATTTTCCCGCAGCCAGGCATGATATACATTCAGCTTATGGTCTTGTGGCTGTACCTGAAAAAGAATAAGGATGTTAACCATTTTAATTAAGAAATACAAAATTTGTATTAAGCTCAGAGTCTCAAGCACACAAATGGAAACCATTCTTGGCTTATTGCCATAATTTCAAGTACATTTACTTGGAAATAAGTCCCACTGAACAGCTTTGGGCTTACTTTTGGGTGAACAGGAATATGCTCACGCAATTGTGTTTGCTACTACAATACAAGGGAACTCTAAATCTTCACGGTGAAGGGTTAAAGGTTGGGGATAGTCCAGCTTTCTCCTCTACTCTGATGCCTACAAAATCTTCTGCAGAGCTTATTGCCACATCTTCTGCATGGCATGAGCGCAGCCAAATGGCAGTGCTACATTGCAGGAAGGAAACATGGGACTCTGCACACCCACCCCATCCCAATGCTGGTTCTCAGACTATTGCTTCATAGCAGATCAGAGCTGTACCCACTTGCTTTGTGCAGTTGTGGTTCAGGCTCATTTACATGAGAGGGACTGAAGGGAAGCAGAGCCATCTCAGCTTTGCGGAGAGGCAAGCTCTGTCAGGCTCCTCCTTCCAACAACTGCCGCCTGGCAGCAGCCGTTACACCAGAGGACGATCGTTGGCTGACAGATCAGCAAATTTTGGCTCTTCTCTCTTTTTTGTGACTGCTTTTTGCTATAGAACAGGGTAACCTAGAGCTAGTGCCTGGGTTTGCTTTCCCCCTCCTCCCTCCCAAATGCTTTTCCTTTAGTGTCCTGTCTTTTAGGCTGCAGGCTTGAGAGTAGTGTCTTCTTATTGATTGCTCCAGGAAGCTTTTTTGGTTTGGTGGATGAAAAATCATTTAATTAAAAACAAATAAAGGAGAAAGGACCTGCCCTCATCGTAGGTCTTGTACCACATGATTAAGGGCTTTTTGTTCAAGGGCCTTGGTCATTCCATTATATATTTTTAGTTATTTATTAAATTTGTATACTGCCCTTCATCCATAGATCCCAGGGCAGTTCACAACATAAAGATACGAGATAAAAACCACAAAATACATAATAAAAAGAACAACAACAAACCAATAACCCCATCCATCCACTCCCACAACACATTTAAAAGGGTATCAGATGTTATTCATCCAACAGGCATTATAAAAATCAAAAGCAGAACACTTAATCTTTCATTGATTTAAGAAGATGGCAGCATCAGTTACCTCTTTCCACTCATTGATGCAAAAGATCCTGTAAGAGTCGTTTCCATATTTTCCAATCCCATGCAACTCAATAGGATACCTCCACTGTTTGACCAAGTATTCATCTAGGGAACAAACAAGCAAAAAACGTACAATAAAATATCCAAGACTGGATTCATTAAATTCACCTTTAAAATTTGTGAAAGCATGCATCTTCAAATAAGAGGTGAGCTACACAGAACTTATTTAAAAAACAAAAAAGGGTCAAAAAATGGGTGACATCTAACATTTGTCACTCTTGGGAATAGTCCCAGTGAAATCAATATACTAGATTCCAATGGGTCTACCCTGTGTGTGACTTAGGCTGTGTATGCACTACACCTTTAAAGCACCTTTGAAACACATTCTTTATTTCAGAGAACTCTGGGCACTGTAATTTATTAAGGGCTTCTGGAAATCGACACACTGTGTTGGGTACACAACCCCTGGTAGGCTGATACTACAAGGAATCACAGCAAGTTATTACTAGCATGCTACATTGATGCTGATGGAAGTGACTAGAACGACATCTATAAATACAGTGGGGCCTCGCAAGACGAAATTAATTCGTTCCGCAAGTTTTTTCTTCTTGCGAGTTTTTCGTCTTGCGAAGCACGGTTTCCCATAGGAATGCATTGAAAATCAATCAGTGCGTTCCTATGGAAACTGCCTTCAGACCAGGTCCGGGGACAGTCTGTCCCCCGACCTCTTCTGAAGGCTGGGGGGGGGGACAAGGGCTTTTCTTCCCACCGCCAGCCTTCAGAAGGCTGTTCTGAAGGCTGGCGGTGGGAAGAAAAGCCCTTCTCCCCACCTCCCGCCCCGCAAGCTCCGGGGAAAGGAGCGCTTTGCTGCCGCCCACCAGCATTTTAAAAGCCCCCGCTGCCCCGGGGCGATTTTAAAATGCTGGGGGTCGGCAGCGAAGGCTTCGCTGCCGCCCGCCAGCATTTTAAGATCACCCGGGACAGCGGAGAAGTCTCCGCTGTCCCGGGAAGGCAGGCGGGGGGGGGGAGCAAAGACTTTTGCCCCCCCGCCAGCCTTCAGAAGAGGTCCAGGACCTCTTCTGAAGGCCGGCGGTGGGTGAAAGTCTTTGCTCCCGACCGCCAGCATTTTAAAAGAGGTCCCCGGAGATTTCCCTATGGGCTTTCTTCTTGCGAAGCAAGCCCATAGGGAAATTCGTCTTGCGGAACGACTCAAAAACGGAAAACTCTTTCGTCTTGCGATTTTTTCGTTTTGCGAGGCGTTCGTCTTGCGAGGCACCACTGTAAAAGATACAAGTTTAGAGTTTCAGTTTTCTAAACTGCAAGACACAGCATAGAAGACATTAAAATGTAGTGTCACAGATGCAGTTCTATTGTCACAGATGTCAATAAGATCAGCAATCTTTTTACAGCAGAAAGGAAATGTATAAATGCTGTATGTGGACTTAATTTTTTTCTCAACTTCCCCACTTCCTCATTTGGTAACCTCTCAAAACTTTTTTTTTAAAATGTTCTGTGCTTGGGTAGTTCAGCAATTCAATATGGACGGTTTTCAAAGGGGAAATGTCACCACTGTTCTCCAATCTTTCCCCTCCCACTCCAAATGTTGCCTCAAGGTGACATGTCTGTGCTCACTTACTGAGGAGGAAGCCTCATACAACACAGCAGAATATAAACCTGAATAGGATTGCACTGTTAAAAATAAATAAATCCTAATGCCAAATCTCTCAAATATATTTTGTGTTAGTTCTATGGATCTGAAGAACACCCAAGCTTATATAGAGACAACCTTGGAAAAAGGAACTACCAGTAAAAGAATAAAATAGAAATGCAGTTTCATGTGCAGAGCATGTGTGTTCTCATTCCTCTGGATCATAGCCTTTAGTGTTCTAGCTCAGTGGCAGCTGGAAAATCGCCAGATCTTGTCTCAGTCATGAATTCACTAAGTGGCCTTTAATACACCACCATCTCTCAGCCATGGCTTCCCATCTGTGATATGAGGATAACAACACTGATCTACTCTGCAGGGCCGTAATTAGGATTTTATGAGATAATGTACTCCTTCTAAAACAAGCTATAACATACATTACATGCCAAGAGTTGCTACCTGAAAATTTGATGGTGGTCTTTGCTCTGAGTTCATAAAGGCCAAGAGGTTTAAGCAACTCTGACATTTCCTTCCAGTTTGCAGCTCTTGCGATTTCAGGTGAAGGATATTTCTTGAAAAATTCCCACAGCACAGGGATGGCCATCTTACCTAGTCAGATATAAGACAGTGAATAGTAGGGTTCCTACTGAATTTCTTGGCAAGGCTGGCATAGGCACATATGCTGAATTGCTAATATAGATAACGTCTAACCTCATGTAACAGCTACTAAAAGTATCAAGACTAAGAAGCATCTTCTTGAATCCTGCTGCCAACGTGTCTTCTGGCCACATGTATGTATAGCAAAACAGACACATGTGTTTACTACACATTACAATCAAATGACTTCCACAGGAGAAAATTAAGAGTTGTGTGAAGAACTCCCGCAGCACAGAAATATATTTTGTGTTCAAATACAGACACAGAAGATGTGTCATCTCAATTTTTAAAGGTATGCATGATCCCAAACTTGTATAATACATTCAGGAAATGGCAAAATTTAGGTCCATTTTAGTCAACCTCCTTATTGAGCACTCATCCTGATTTGTTTAAAGGGCAGCTACACAACAACAAACATTCATACTGATTTGCATCATGTCTTCCCATTAGTCATTATTTCATCCCATGCTTTTCAGTGCATTTCCCATCGTTTTCCTAACCGTTTTTTATGTATTTGTTGCACTAGGATGACAGAACTGCAGAAACCCAAAGTTCCAGTATGTGTTGGAATCCCTCTTGCACAAAACGGTGTCATCATTTTAGTAGCCCTTTTTCCACTTCACATAGGTCAAGGTCAACATTGGCCCTTTTCTCTCTTTCTGGGGAATGTGTGTGAATCAAGCATAGCCATTTACCATCTAGCCAACCCTCCATGGGAAAAACTGAAGTAATCAGTTCTGCCCACATATGAGATTCATGAATGCTCCCTAGCAGCAGTGTAGGACTGTATAACTGGAAAGATGCTCAACACTGGTGTGTTTGCAAGTGAGGGGCTGGGCGGGGGAGAACATAAGTCTTGTACCTGAGGTCTTATTCAGAAATATAGTTGCAATGAGAAGTTTCCATGGATCATGAAAGAGTGTTTCTTGGACCAAATTAAAAGGAGAACGAGGTGGAGTCCATTTCCGAAAGGCCTTCCTTCTAGGTGGGCTTGGAGCTATATATAGAGAGAATCAAAATGTGAAATTCAATTGCCTCTTTTATTTAAATACATTGTTTTCCTTAAATCAATCTGTGTGTATAGACAGAAGCAGAAAGAGGATCGTTTTGACTGCCTCTTCCGGCTCTAAGGAGCCTGCTTGCTACAGAAACAGCTCTTTCAAGAGCCCAGTGGGATCAGCTGCAGTGAACAAGATCTAAGAGATGCCTGTCCATGTTGCAAGCCTTAATTTTCATTTGCCCAACTAAGACTGCAATCCTTACTGGGAATTGTGGTTTGTTTAAATCCCACTTATTAAAGTTGGCTTCTACAATATCAGTCACCATAGTTTGATTGTAGTTTGTCCTGAAGCAAGAGTTTTAAACAACTACAATTCTCCCAAGTCTCGCTGTAATGAGGAACTAGGGTTTGTTTAACATTGGAAGAAGCTTCTGATAGCCTCTGGTGCACAAAAAGAGAGAACACACAAGGCAGTGTCTCACAGTGGCTTATTTACATAGTGAGAAACCATAGTTTCCTAGGCTCACAGTTAGCTATTTTGATTGGATATCTTACTATTCAGATTTAATTTACTCTCCCAGTACCAAACATTTATGAAGTGCTCATATCAACCAAAAGCTGGTAATAATCTGACCCATTAATTTTACCCACTACATGGAAAGGAGTAAGAATTATGGATAGTTGCTGTGTAATCTCTTCTTACCTCACATAAATTCTACCACAATCTAAAGCACTTATATTTGGAACCAAGTACCAATAGGTTAAGTGGGCTTATTTCAAAATAAATGCGTGTACTTTTAGCTATGCAAGTGAGAAATACCGGTACATTGTATTTACTTTTGACTAAATATGGCTAGGATTGGTGTGCAAATTATATTGCTAAATCTTGTAATCCCCCACAAGGCATTTTCACAGAAAGCATTTTTTACCTCCTTGAATGAATTTACTAGAAAAATATGGGCTGGTTTTCCTTCTCTCTACTTGAGGTCTTCGAAAATGGTCCTCTAAAATGTTGAAAAGCAAAGTAAAAAACAAATGCAGATATATATATATAATTCATTGTGAATTCGTATAAAACTAAGTACTGCACTATCTTTATATGTGCCATTCTCCTACAGAGGATCTTCTATCATTAAAGAGTGGTGGATTGGGAGCCCACTGTAGTCTATTCCAGCAACTACACTGGCTATGTTTGGAAGATCGTTTCTCAGCTTAATAAGCAAAGATGTGAATAAGTCTTCCTTGCTCCTTTCTTTGGGCTTTATCCAATGTAGTGTTAAGTCAGGGTTCCATCAGCTCAAGAATACCTGCAATTGCAATGTGACGTGGGCCATGCACTGGAGGGGAGGATTTCTGTCGCTCTAGTAGGACGAGTTAGTAGAATATCACCTTTCGTGCAAGTGGGAACAAATCAAGAAGTCTTCCATTAACTATGATTTCCCATTTTTTCTGGACCAGGGAGCTATGGTTAATGACTTCAAAGCCATGATTTGAAGCTGACTTATCCAGGCAAGCAAGAGGCATTTATTATGGTTCAAGGAAAAAGAGAAACATTCTAGCCAGGCAAAAGCACTCGAGGATGCAGGGACACTGACAGGGGATGGCAGACTGGAGAGAGTCCCAAGGACCAGACAGAGCTTAGACGGTCACATTCAGCAAAGTCATGTGAACACACTCAGGTAGACAATACTAGCCACACCAAAAGCATAGAGCATGAGGCAAAGAAAGTTCATTTGTACCACTGGCCTGTGATTATCTCCATAGGAAATTTAGAAAAGAGCTCTACTCTGAAGAATATACCTTTTACTGATGTAAAATGGCTCTCATCACTGGTCTGTGAGTCAGTAACTTCCATATCGGAAGCAATGTTTAACTCCTGGCTCCCTGAAGGCACCCTGTTTCTCTGGTTTTCCAATTCTGAAAAGTTTTCATCAGCTGCTACAGAAACTACGCTGGTGGGATCCTCATCACATTTTAAAACTTCTGTGCTTGACTTGTGTTCCAAGACAGCGGCTACCGGTCCAACGTGCAACTCCACTTTTGGTTCAGAAACCAGCAGCTCGTCCTTTAAGCATGTTTTCCTTTTTCTTGAGCCTCTCTGGCACACTTTATGGACACTGTTAAAAATGTATGTATCTTTTTTTCTTCTGGGATTTTTAACAGTTTCTGCCCTTTGACTTTTTGGGGTTCGTTTCCTCTGTCTTGTGTTATAGGCACCATCCAGATTCCCCATTTCTGAACCGCATTTAGCTTTCTTAATCTGGGTCGTCCTCTGAGCAGCACTCCTCGCTTGGGCTTTGAAACAGGAATCCTTTGAGGGGTCCTCTGCAGGAGGCCCATCCTGCAAATCTGGCTCACCAGCACTGGTTTGAAATTCCAAAATCTTATTTTGCTTTTCTCCACTGCTTTGCGGTCCAAGATCTAGAGTCTGGTTGCTAGTGATGCAGTTCTGTCCTTCTGACCCCAGACCCCTTGTGCTTGATTGAATACTGTCCCGAACAGAGACAGAAAAATCGAAGTCCTCTGATTTAAGAACAGTCTCTCCCTTCTTTTTAAAGTAATCCAAAAGTGCACGTCTGGATCTGACCTTCACTCCTTGGGGACTAAAAGGGAAAAAGACCATCAGGTAAAAAGAAGTCAAACGGCAACGTTGAGTGGAATGCAGCGTTGCACAACAGGACTTCACCTGCTTCTTCTCCCCCCTGCAGCAACTGCACCCCCAAAATCAGCTCTGGAGAGTCGGAGCAGGTTCTGAGGGCATGCAGGGGTCAGCAGGGGGAAAGAGAGGACGGTGAAGTCCCATTGTAGGAGTGTACTTTTATTCCACTCTCACATGGAAAGGGTTGGATACAAATTGTCAATTGTAGCCGCCCTATAGATTATACAGTGGTGCCTCGCAAGACGGAATTAATTCGTTCCGCAAGTCTCTTCGTCTTGCGAGATTTTCGTCTTGCGATGCACGGTTTCCCATAGGAATGCATTGAAAATCAATTAATGCGTTCCTAGGGAAACCGCGTTCAGACCAGGTCCGGGGACAGTCTGTCCCCGGACCTTTTCTGAAGGCTGGGGGGGGGGGGAACAAGGGCTTTTCTTCCCACCCCCAGCATTTTAAAAAACCCCGGGACAGCGGAGGACTTCTCCGCTGTCCGGGCGATCTTAAAATGCTGGCGGGCGGCATTTTAAAATCACCCCGGGACAGCGGAGGACTTCTCCGCTGTCCGGGGCGATTTAAAAGCCCCTGGGAAGGCAGGCAGGGGGGACAAAGACTTTTGCCCGCCGCCAGCCTTCAGAAGAGGTCCTGGACCTCTTCTGAAGGCGGGCGGGGGGGGCGAAAGTCTTTGCTCCCCCCTGCCTGCCTTCAAAAGCCCTCTGGGACAGGCAGGCAGGGGGGAGCAAAGACTTTCGCCCCCCGCCCGCCTTCAGAAGGTGTTCCCTCCCCGCCGCCCGGCTTCGGAACGATGCTCCGAAGCCGGGCGGCAGGGGCAGGTGTTCCCGCCCCGCCGACCGGCTTCGGAGCACCATTCTGAAGCCGGGCGGCGGGGGCAGGTGTTCCCGCCCCGCCGACCGGCTTCGGAGCACCGTTCTGAAGCCGGGCGGCGGGGGCAGGTGTTCCCTCCCCGCCGCCCGGCTTCGGAGCACCGTTCTGAAGCCGGGCGGCGGGGGCAGGTGTTCCCGCCCCGCCGCCCGGCTTCGGAGCATCGTTCCGAAGCCCGGCGGCGGTGGGAGGAGGCGTTCCCGCCCCACTGCCCGGCTTCGGAGGAGGTCCGAGGACAGTGGGGAAGACGCGCTGCGCTTCCCCGCTGTCCCGGATATTTCCCTATGGGCTGTCGTCTTGCGAAGCAAGCCCATAGGGAAATTCGTCTTGCGAAGCGCCTCCAAAACGGAAAACCCTTTCGTCTAGCGGGTTTTCCGTCTTGCGAGGCGTTCGTCTTGCGAGGTACCACTGTATTGTGGAAAGACAGACTATACATTTTTCAAATAAATGTATATTTTGGAAGATCAAAGTTGAAGCTCCAATACGTAAACTATTTGTAAGCTGTTATAAATGCATTTACAGTTAAACAGTGGTGCAAGTACAGCTGCCTTGGGAATTGCAGCAGAAAGATGAGATACAAATATTTTAAATGAACACGAACTTAGTATTTGCAAATATAAACACAGATGTTTTATATAGCTTAGAATCCATCAGCATGACGCTTGGTTGGAGTACTAAAGGGGAACACAAAACTGTGTCCTGACCGGATATGTGTTTCTAATCTTAAGGAAGGAAGGCTATATGGAGGATTTGAAGTTGTTGCTCAGCTGAACACTATTATTCTTTGGAAAAAAGCTGTCCAATGCCCTCTGCTTCTCGAGAGCCATGGGGGCAGGGGCAGGTTACAACAATGCAGACTTTGAGTCGGATGAGAAGAAAAGAGTGATTATAATGCAGGAGATGGGGAGAAAGAGGGGGCTCAAACTGTGGTTAAGAAGGAGGAACGGGGGGCTGCTGTGTTGTGGGGGCTGCTGCTGTTGGTGGGTCACAGCCCCATTTGTCTTGATAGACCATTCACCCCTGGATATGTAGATGAAACAGTACAGAAAATTGCATCTGTCAAATTTCTGAATGCCAGGTTATTGTCAAAGCCATGAGAGTTCTGTCAGAAAACAACAGCAATCCCACATAACCTCTTCCTCTCTTTAGTAACACTTCAACAAGCTTAAACATAAAACAGTATATTTACACTTCTCCCTATTATAAACATAATTATGACACTATGGCTCTCAGTGCACCAAAATATCATTTGGATGACATAAGATGTACAATGTCAAAATTTACCATCAGCACTACTGTACCTGACAAAATAGATGTCATATCTCCCTTTTGTTTTGCCAGACTGTCTTTGCTTTATTATCCTTTCCCATCCTTCAGGAACAGCTTTGCGACACAGCGGAGGCAGGAAAGATACAGTTGCTTCAGACTCTTTGCACCAAGTTAGACTTTCTGTGATGGTCTCAGTATCTTCCTCCTTGGGATCAACACATTCCCCTCCTGCTGTTATAAGATGCCCTTTCTCTTTGTCTGCATCTTCAGTCATGTGCCTATTACCTATATCACTGAAAGTGAATTATCAGAATATCAGAACAAGCTTCACCTTTTTGTAGCCTTTCCTTAAATAGACATTCTAACCTCTCAATCATTTTTAATGCTCTTTTTTTTTTTTTTTGCATCTCCTTCACATTTCCTTTTCGGTTGTTCCAAAACTGGTTTATTTCTGGCAGAGTAAGATGCAATAAATTTTGCTCCTAAATGTAGAAAAATAAGGTACAACTTAAGCAACGGAGAACCCTGGTTTTGTTTTTTGGCATGAAACACCAATTGCCTAAAAGGTCTGGGTGAATAAGGAGGTCTCCACTGGTGCTGGAAACGAAGAGGGTGCCAGGCAAGCCTTTCTGGGGAGGATTTTCTATAGCAAGGGTGCCATCACTGAGAAGGCCACCTTGGAGCAGCAGCCCACCTTTCCTCCTCATTTGGTGGGAGCACGCAAAGCAGTGGGAATGGGAACCAATGGGGCAATAGAAGCAGGAGGCTAAGAAGTTAAGAATGGTTTTATTCCAGTTTGCAGTATTGCCATAGCCCTCAATCAGACAGAAGACCGTCATGTCAAGACAGCAGAACACCGGCCTGCCATTTGTCAAACTGCCGTGACATCACTGCATGCAAACCAAAGGTGATTATGGTGAGGGTGATAATAGTTGCTTGCAAAGGAGGATCACAGCAACTGGCCGAGGGGGGCGTTGCCTATTTCAAAAGCCCCGCCCTCGCCACTCCCTCCTGTGTTAAGTCCTTACCTGCCGTCAGGCTGCCCCGTCGCCCCTTGAACCAGCGCCAAGGACATCTTTCCTCTCCTCTCTTGCAAGGCGCAAATTCTCCCGCGCCTGCTCGTACGGCGCGTGCGCATTCCTAACACACGCGCCGCCAACCCACACAATGACAGTAACCAAGAGATCGCTCTCTCCTCTTCGCGCCGGGATCAAACCTCGCGAGCAGCGCGAATACACCTGAGCGGGCTTTTGCGCACGCGCACTTTCGACACAAGCTCCTCCTCTCTCCACACCCTCGTCCCACCCGCCCCTAATATTAATATTGCGCGTCCTCCCCCGGGCGTCATAGAAAGTGTGGTTGGGGAGAGGGGGGCGGGGAGGAACTCGGTGGAGAGTTCAGACATGCGCAAGAGGCGCTTCTGCGCGTGCGCACAACCACGGGCGCTTCGCTCGTCGCTTTCCCCCCTTGCGCAAAAGGAAAGGAAAAAAGGAGGGGAGGCGCGTGGAAACTGCGCATGCGTGTTGCCTTGGGTTGCAGCCCGGCGTCCTATGTACACAAATAAATAAATAAATAAATGAAAGCGGGAGTTGGGCGCTGGGGGAGGGGCAGGCAGGGAGGTCGCGAAGGGGATGCGCCGGAGGGGGAAACATGCGAGCTGCGCTGACCTGGAGAGATAAGGCCGAGCAGTGGTAAGAAGAGTAGGGGCCTCCCTCTGACAAGCCTAGAGGGTGGAGTGGGTCCGTGAGGGAGACCGGGGGGGGGCATGGAGGGAAGGAAGGAAGTGGGGGCTTCGACCTCCAGCCAGAAAATAAGGCCTCCTCAATCAGCTCTCCCTTCCAGCATCACCAACAGTAAGCGAGTCGTGAGGGGGACGGCGTGCAATTTTATCCCGCTCGCGGCAGGCAGCATAACACCCCCGCAGCGTCCCTCACGTCCGTTTCTGAAGGCAAATGAGTTAATGCAACCAACTGCAGCGGCAGCAGCAACAGCAAAAACAACTTAGAAAGATGCTTCCACGTTTAAACTGAAAGCCACAAAGCTGTTAAGATAATGCTTTTGCTGCAGAAAGGGAGCGCGTGGGTTTCCCCTTTTGGTGGAAGGGACACAAAGCGGGACCCTGGCAGGTTTCAGTTGTGTGTGTGTGGGGGGGGGGTGCGCCTCCTAGAGCCTGAGGTGCTTTACCTGCATTCGTTGCCAAAAGGGGCTTGTGGCTTTTTTTTTTGAGGCGGACAGGCCCCTCTGTCCCCTCGACGGTCCTGTTGTGTCCGTTGATGTAACGTTAGATCTTCCCCGCTGAGTTGATGTTCTTACGGTGCTCCATCGGTAGGACTGGAACCCAGCCAGATGGGCGGGGTACAAATAACAAAATAATATTAAAAATCCGCAATGGCCTATACTGGTTGTTTTACTCGCTGCCTCAGTTCTTGTACTGGGCAGGTGGGTTTCATGAGGAAACTTTAACAAAATAAACAGTTGATGCAGGTTCGTTTTCCCCCTAACCCCGTAGGTAATATATATTGCTGCACATCATCTTAAAATTCTAATGCTTTGGTTTAATTGAGGTGTATCTTTTTTCATTTTTGGTACTATCTGTGTACGCTTTGTGACATTGGTCTTCAGCTGGTGGGTTGGGACTCACCTGATCACCACACCAGCACCATTACTGCTGGGTCAGACCATTGTCCTGTAATCCACCACCTTTTCCTCACAGTGGCCAACCACAATGGCCTTTGCAGCAGGACATGACAGCACTCTGCCCACCTGTGATTGCCTCTAATATTGGAGGTAGAACATAGCCACCTTGGCCAGTCACCGTTGATAGCCGTGTCCTCCATGAATTTGACTAATTCTCCCTTTTTTAATGTATTTTTATTAAAGATTTTCTTGCTTTACAAAAGTATGTGCAATGTCTCTTTCTCTCCCCCCCAGTAACATTTTTTACAGATCAGTTTCATTTGTTGAGACCATCACTGCTCTCTGTGGAAGCAAATGCCATAGTTTAACTGTGCACTGCATTAAAAACACTCTCATCTGTCATGAATCTTCCAAAATTCAGCTTTGTTGGATGAGCATGATTTCTAGGGGTGTAAGAGTGTGGGAGAAAAAAACATATATCTAGCCACTGTCTTTATACCATGTGTAATTGTGTAAACGTCTATCTTGCCACCTATTACCTTTTCTGGAAACTTTAAAAGTTCCAAATGCTGCAAACTTTCTCCTTAGGGACCCTTCATCATTTTGGTTGCCCTTTGAGTATTTATAACTCTCATTGGATACTTCAGTACCACAGCAGAGAACAATAAAATAAAGCAATATTAAAAGATACATAAAAATATAATATACAATAATTACAACAGCCATAAAAACAAGTGTTTGGCTGAAATGTTGATTTTTTTTTAATCCCCAGTTTTGTCTAGAACAGTGTTTCCCAAACGTTTTTGGGCAACGGCACACCTGTTTACCGGAAAAAAATCTCGCGGCACACCACCATTAAAGCCCCGCCCCCGTGACGTCAGCGCGCAGCGTCACGCCGGGAGGGACGCACAAAAGTGAAAGTTTTTTCCCTCCCCCTTGCCGGGGTGGGAGGAGGCAGCAGAGCGAGGGACTGAGGGGCGGCGGCAGCTGAGGCGGCGGCGGCTGCGATAGCGGGCGGAGGAGGGGGCGGCGGCGGGGCTTGAGATCATTGTTGTTGTTATGGCTGCTGCTGCTGCTGCTGCTGCTGCTGCTAGGGGATCCGGGGACGTGAGCAGGCCTGGCCCGACCCGGGTTGAAGGAGGACAAGCCGGCAGCGCGCCAAGTGAGTTCGGTTGCGCGCGACGGCCCCCGCTCCCCCCACCCCCGCCGGATCCTCGCCGCCGCCGCCTCTCGCCCGCCTCCCTCCCACGGCACACCAGCCGATGTCTCACGGCACAGTAGTGTGCCGCGGAACACCGGTTGGGAAACACTGGTCTAGAATACGTACTGTACATTTAACATAGATAAATCGTAATGGCTAGAGTGGCTAAATGAATAAAGTCAGTGTTTTGATGTAGTGCTTTGAGTATGTAAATTGCAGCCTTTTGATTTGGCAGATATGAAATGTCTTGAAAATGGTATGATTGAGGAAATGTACGAATGACAATTGTGGTATATGAATATTACTCTGAACCTACATCCACAAATTGAATTCTTTTTAAAATACTCATTCTGTAGGGTAGTGATCTATATCTAGAGATCTTGTTTTTTATGTACCATATGGGAAAATATTGGGGATACGAGGAGTTTGGTGTGCCATTTAATACCTTCCTTTGTTTTCACAGTATATATGACCTTGCTTTTAAACCTGATGGAACTCAACTAATAATTGCAGCTGGAAACAGATTACTGGTACGAGGTTTTCTTTAAAAAAACAACCCACCCACCTTTATTTGTTAATTAACATCTTGAAATATTTGGTAGATTAATTTATCAAAAGAACTCTTATTTCTTTATTATTTACTATAACACATATGGTAATCTATTGAAAGAACTCTTATCCCTTCTCTATTTAATGTAACACATTTTTTAAAAAAATCTTACAACTGTGATGTAATTTGACTGTGTTAAAAGCTAATTACTTTTTAGCTATTTAACATCTTTAAACAGAGAGAAGGCTCTTGTCTTTGTTTTGATAAATTAAGCTGAGCTGGAAGAAGTCAATAGTTATTTTAAGTAGATATGCAAATTATCTGTCTGCATATTTCATAGATGCTTTTTTTCAATTTCCTAATGTTTGTCATCATTATTTGTAAAGATTGCCTCTAATTTCTTGGTGTGAATTTATGAATGGTTTCTAAGTACATGATGTAAGAAGTTAAGTGAAGGTAGGTCTACACCAGCCTTGCAAATAAGCCCATAAAGATACTAGCATGTGGCTTTTGTTTTTCATGCCTGAAGGCTGGTGGCCTGAATTTCCATGCTGGTTATGGAGAAGAGGGAAGTTCCCTTCTCCAGGTCAGTATGGAAATACATGGTACTAGCCTCTGCTAGGGAAAAAAGGTTCTAGCAAGTGTTTGTGGGAAAGGGATGGGCTTCCTTTCTTTTGTGACCAACATGGAAGCTAAGCAGACTGGCAGAGGTGGGACAAAGAGACTCATTTCTTCTCTGCCAGCCTGCTCACTTACCTGTATGGCAGGGACCATGCTAGCTGGGGCTGATGGAAGCGTAGTTTAACAATTATCTGGAGGGTTGCAGGTTCCCCATTCCTGGTGTATGGAGTTTCATGCACTCACCTCCATGGAATTTTTTCTTGCTTATGACAGTCAGGAGATTTATTAAATGAAAGGCTAGTCTCTACACTCCTTCGATAAGAGGTTGCTATGCGCACTTTGGAAATTGGTTTGGAGGGGTTGGTGCAATGGTATTCAGAGCTTGCTGAAATAAGACTTTCTCATAACTTTTCAGGGCTGGATTGTCCTTTTAATACCTTTCATTTCTAAGCCCCAAGGAGCAGATTCACTGCTCCTAATGTCAGCTCAGTCTGGTGCTGGCTAGAAGCTGTAACACAGGAATTTATTCTTGTATCTAGAAGAAACAGAATAGACCTGCCCAGCCCTACTCTGCTTTACCAAACCCAGGATCCCCAGTGGCCTTTATTTGTAATCACACTGGATATGAAAAGAATAGGGTTAGGCTGTTCGTCCTGTTATAATGCTGGCTTCTATGTGTCAGTCCATTAAGAAAATTACTTGTTGGGGTTATGTTTTAGAAGTCATGTAACTGCTACTTTAAAAAAAAAAAGAATAAACAGAAGAGAGCCTGTATCTGGACTGAGAAACATAGGAAGCTGCCTTGGTTTGTCTAGGGCTATAGCGTTAATTTGTGCGTCTAATTCTTAGAGTTATCTCTTTATTTTATCTCTACAGGTATATGACACTTCGGATGGAACATTAATCCAGCCCTTGAAAGCACATAAGGATACAGTGTACTGTGTAGCTTATGCCAAGGATGGTAACTTAAAACTTTCTGGATTTTTTCAAACCATTAGCATTTGATCAGGTTTCATAGGAACAGAGTGCCATTTGCATTTATATCCAGTCTATTATTCATAAATACTTTTAAAGAAGAATATCTGTATTGCCAGACAATGTCAGTACAGTCCATACTATGACAACTGAGCTTCATGTCAGACCAGAGTGTATGCAAACATTTGTAGATACAGGTTTGATTCTTGCTCACCTGAAGGCACTCAACTAACAGTAAACAGTGTCATTGCTTTTCTGTGTGCTTTAGACTTACCAGTTGCAATAAACTTATGTGAGCTTCCATAACATTCCCTAGGTAAGCGCTTTGCATCAGGAGCTGCAGACAAAACTGTGATCATCTGGACTTCAAAGTTAGAAGGTATCCTGAAGTACACGTAAGTGGATTGATTATTTTGCATGCCTTAAATAACAGTTTTGAATATGGACTCCAGCCACTATTATTAATAATAGTAGAAGGAATATGAACACGGGTAAGAAGCTAAACATGCAGAGACAAAGGACATTACATCACTTGACCGGGTTAACGGGAGAATGAGAAAACAGGTTGTGAGGACTGTTCTCACTGCATAGCTCTCGAAAGGGTTCCTCTGCAGTTACTGCACTTCTAAATCACATAGTACATATCCATTCTGGATCTGATATTGTGCTCCTATTTTCCTTGTTCACTTACATCACAGAAGCAGATTGGCCCCGTATTGTTTCTGTAAATTCTGCATAATAAACATTATGTTACTGGGGGTGGGGCGGGAGAGGTAACTCCTCCTTCAAGATAACTTCCTGAAGTGCTTCTATTCAGCATTAAAGGATAACAATTTAAGTTGCTGGCCTGATGTGTTCTAGGTAAAGTTTTAGTTACTTATTAACAGCCCATCACAGTTTCCTTGTTTTATAAAAAAATTCCTTCCAGTAGCACCTTAAAGACCAACTAAGTTAGTTCTTGGTATGAGCTTTCGTGTGCATGCACACTTCTTCAGATACCTGGTATTCTTCAGGTATAGAACAGCCTAACCCTATTTTTATTTTGACTATGGCAGACCAACACGGCTACCTACCTGTCCTTGTTTTATGTATTTAAGAAACTTTTATTCCACTCTTAAGGTAAAAATTGTCAAAGCAGCTAACATAGCAAAAACTAAAACAATAAAGAATAAATAAGAACTGTGTAAAATAGTACCAACAGAAAGAGAGCTGAGTCAGATCAGAGCATTACACTAAAACCCAGCATAGAAAGGCTTGGGCAAATAAAAATATATTCCCGTGCCACCAAGAGGACTGAGCATTCTAGAACTGTGATGCCACAACTGAAAAGGCGCTTTTCATGAGCTGCCACTCATCTCTTTTCTGAAGTTGGGGGACCACTCAAAGAAGGTTCTCTGAATGGGGTCTTGGTAACCAGTCAGGCCTGTGTGGGTAAAGTTTTGCTTAAGAGACTCTGGTCTCTGACTTTTGAACCAGCACTGGTGCAGTGTTGAGAATCATCATAGAAGTATCTCTGTATTCCTCCCCTCACCCCACACAATGCTTGAACGCTTTATATTTTCAAATAACCATATTGCACCTCAACTATTTTTAAAGCCTGTTGGATTTTGGTTTCATTTGCACTGAACTCCTGATAGAGTTGGGTGAGGCTTAAAAAAATAAATATCCAAAGTTGTTTATTATGCCTAACCACTTTTTAGATTGTTTTGTTTTAGTGTTTCTGGTTAATTTGTTTTAGGCACAATGATTCCATACAAAGTGTATCCTACAATCCTGTCACTCACCAATTGGCATCTTGCTCCTCCAGCGATTTTGGTACGTCTTCCTCATCCTTAGTTTCTTAAGGCCAAATCCTATGACTTCACATAGCAGTCAGGAATCGATCAGATAGAAATGCAGTGTGTGCTGTACCATAGGTATAGCAGTTCAAGGACCACAGGAAGTTGCAGTACAGCAGCTCAGGCTGTCTATCTGACCCTGATCTCAGGCAGATCTCAGGTATCCAGAGCCAGTCTTGGCTACCATGAGAGCAGGATGCTGGACTAGATGGGCCACTGGCCTGATCCAGTAGAACCATTGATATTAATGGACCTGTGTTCATCATGCTCCAGTACGTTTCCGAGCACAATTCAAAGTGTTGGTGCTGACCTTTAAAGCCCTAAACGGCCTCGGTCCAGTATACCTGAAGGAGCGTCTCCACCCCCATCATTCTGCCCGGACGCTGAGGTCCAGCGCCGAGGGCCTTCTGGCGGTTCCCTCATTGCGAGAAGCAAAGCTACAGGGAACCAGGCAGAGGGCCTTCTCGGTAGTGGCGCCCGCCCTGTGGAACGCCCTTCCAGCAGATGTCAAAGCGATAAACAACTACCTGACATTCAGGAGACATCTTAAGGCAGCCCTGTTCAGGGAAGTTTTTAACGTGTGATATTTTATTGTATTTTTGGTTTTTATGGAAGCCGCCCAGAGTGGCTGGGGAGGCCCAGCCAGATGGGCGGGGTATAAATAATAAATTATTATTATTATTATTATTATTATTATTATTATTATTATTATTATTAATTTCATTGGAACTACTCTGGCTAGGTGTAGACTTAGATACAACAGTTGGTTTCAAATAATCTATCATGTAGAATGCTTTTGACCAAAGAGATAACTGATTAGATGTGGAACCTTCTGGTGCAAAGCATGTGCTCTGTCATTGCGCTGTGGTCCCTTTCTTGGCATTGCTGTCAGATGGTGCATTGTGGCATCATGTAAAGCCATTATGCAGCACATAAGCTGGCAGAGAGAATGTGTGGCAAGAGGAAGGACTTTGGGGAGTTGTATTTTGTTAAGATTTAGGAGCTCTTCTCTTTCACATTCCCTCGTTGTTGTTGGTGTGAATGTTTTCTTATAATGATGGATGGTAACACTATGCTGTTGTTATTTTCAAGGTCTGTGGTCTCCTGAACAGAAGTCAGTCAATAAACATAAAGTTAGCAATAAGATCACCTGCTGTAGGTATGTAAATACTGCGCTCAAATGTAGTTATTTTGTTATTGTAAATATTAAAACATCTAATAAGTTGCCACACGAAAGATTGAGAACTCAAGGCAACATACAACAGAGGTAAAAACAAAACTGAAACAAATCTGACAATACACTAGAATGGACAGCAAAATTGTCCTCTAATGAGTTTGTAGAATTTTATTATGCATTTAATTATAAGATATGGTTCCAGAATGGGTTGGAACAAAAAAGTAAGCAATTAAAGAAACAGATAAAAGCATTAAGTTATAAGGCACGTAAAATACTTCAAAATTGAACAGAACACTACAAATATGTGTGAATAGCTTGCTTTCTCAGATAAAGAATATGTAGGCATTATCATTTTGTGGAAGACCTTTCAAAATCATCTTATAATAATTTTTTATTTGTTTTCAATTACAGTCCAATAATAGCCTCATTATAACAATACCAATTTATAACACAATTATTAATATCAATCGTTCAAATACCAAATTATATAATTTAGATAAAGTGGCTCTCGCGTGCTAGATTTGGTGGTTTGATGATTTTCTTCATTTCTGTGTTCCAAAATCTTATTAATTTCAATTACATTCTGGTCATAATAATCCTTATAGAACAACTGCAATATTAATAACTTCTATTCATGTTCACACCTTAAATGATTTATAAAACTACACATGAGGAATTCAAACTATATCCTTGATCTTCCTGTGTGTGGCAATTATTCTGTTCGTGGTGTTTCTTCCTTTCCTTGTAAGATGTTACGTTTTTCTTTCCCCCGGTTATTGCTGTTATCCATCATGCCTTGAATGGAGCTGATAATCCCAATGTCGTTCCAGAAATTTCTCCATCACTCCGCCCCATGCTTCGTTGTTTTGCAACTTTAACAACAGCTGCAAAAGTCACTCTGTCCCAGTAAATAACCTTTGGTCACCATTTCCCCTCTCAGCCTGGGAAGAAAGGTCTGTCAAACTGCAGACGACTCAATAAGGAACTGTATCAGTTCCTTGGCAGTTCACAGACTCCTTTCATCCTTCCTTCCAACTGAAGACATATGAACAATTATTCTTCCAATTAAATTAAATTCCAAGTTCTCTTAGCTTTATTCAGTTCACATCATTAATAATAAAGGATGGAAAAGCTTCCATCGTAAACGTTTTGCAAAATAGAGCTTCCCTCCCCTTTTCCTTTTTTTACACAGTTCACACAGTTCCGTTTGATGTTATATTCTATATAATCCAATTTCTTCCATCCTCACTTGTACAAATAAAATTTGAACTAACATTGAGAGGAGGGTTGCCAAATCATAAATGTAGAGAATAAAATTTAAAATAAAGAAACCATAAGCTCCCCCCGCAACCATCTTTTGCACTGAATGAAGTCTTATCTCAAGTTCAAACCTTAAAGTCCTTGCAATTGGTTTGTTCTGTACTTTGTCATCTCATCTCTTCTAGCATGTGCCTGTACTTTAGTCCAATTAAGCTCTAATTAACAGGAGAACCTCTGCTTCTTAATGGCGGCGTTGGAGGGTTTTCGGCAGGCTTTTGCACTCAGTGCCTCCCTGCCCTCCGCATTCCATGCCGGAGTGAGAGCCAGGTACCAAGACGAACTGCGAGTGAAGCCCATTCCCCCCTCCATCCCTGGGGGAAATTTGCAAGGATAATTACCCTCAGTCACCCTTGTTTTTTCCTTCGCCAACAATCTCCTGCTGTCATAGGGGCTGGTTCCGTTAAGGCAGAGAGGAACTGGAACTGGAAGCCGACCTTTCAAAATCACTATTCAGTTAAACAGAGGTTGCCTTATGCTGCTACTGCTACATATTCCTAATTAGCATGTCCTCTCCTCCTCGGCATGTAGCTGCAGTTCATTTGGGCAAATGTATACTTTAAAGCCATATTTGTCAGTGCAGTGGAAGAGTTCAAGGAGTATCCTCTTGTGTCCTCTTGAGCCTTTTATGCCCACCTCTAAGTAAAAGGTATAATTTCTGTAGGCCTTGTGACTCTCAAATGTTGAGGAGAGGGGAAGTTTTTCAAACTGCTGTTATGATTCTTGCCCTTTCTCAGTTGGACTAATGATGGCCAGTACCTTGCTTTGGGGATGTACAATGGCGTAGTCAGCATAAGAAATAAAAATGGTGAAGAAAAAGTCAAAATTGAACGACCCGGTGGATCTTTATCTCCTGTGTGGTCCATTTCTTGGAATCCATCAAGGTAAATGTTCCTGTCCCTATATTGTTTGTCTTTGATAGTTTCTGCACACTAGTCTGCATTTGACTTTTAACAGTAGTTCTATAAACATAAATAAGAAATCATTTTGATGAAGCTCAGAAGACTGGTTTAATGTTTTCATTTTCTTGGCAATATCAATAAAAATTCTTAAACTTTCTTCAATTTGAAGGGAATTGCTACTTGCTGAAGTTGCTAAAATTAACTGTTCCTGAATCTTAAAAAAAAACCCCACAGAAATAAAGCACATTATAACTGATCAGCTCCCTCCTTGTCTGCTAATACAACATATGGGATGTGGGTTGGAGGTTGGCTTTGGAATGAAGAATGCCTAATGCATTCTTGGATTGTTGAGACTTTAATAAAATATAAATAAATTTTACGTATTGAAAGGCTGTTTGATGATATTTGTTGCTTATGTGTAGCCCTCTAGGTCAAAGATTCAATATACTCTATCTCAAATAATATACTGGATTTTAAAGCAAATGTAAAATACATCTCGTATAAATTAAACAGCTGGAAGTATAATAAAACTCTGACCCTACAACTTAATCTAGCCACACACACACACACACCCAGCTACTCAGTGCTCTTAGAATGCTCCTGGAAGATCTTTAGTGCTTTGATGAATGTTTCTGGTAAGTGAGTTCCATAGTTTACAGGGAAGCTGTATTTGCATAGGTGTCCTGGGAGATAATAATCTCAGGAGCATGTGTTTGGTTAATTTTAGAGCTTGTAATACAAAGTGGGGAAGGAGGCATATATTTAGATATGCAGGGATTGACTGTTGCATCAAATGATATTTGTTAGCAATTGCACGTTTACCATTGTATGTACACACAAGAGGGAGCTGCAGCAAATTCTAGCTCCTTGGTATATGTTCCTGTATGGTTCTTATGCTGTGCATACATCAAAACAGTTTTATAAACAATTTAAGGATTCATATAAAGTTAATATCCTGTTTCCTACTGTTGCACATTTCAGTACAGTTATACCTTGGTTTTTGAACAGTTTAGTTCTAGAACGTTTTGCTCCCGAACGCTACAAACCTGGAAGTGAGTGTTCCGGTTTGTGAACTATTTTTGGAAGCCGAACATCCGATGGGGCTTCCGATTGGCTGCAGGAGCTTCCTGCAGCCAATCAGAAGTCACGCTTTGGTTTTGGAAGTTGAACAGACTTCAGAACAGATTCCGTTCGACTTCCAAGGTACGACTGTATTTGGAAACAGCTGTATTTTGAGACCATATATAAGAAGAACCCTACTGAACCAGAACCAAAGGCCTAGTCCAACATCTTGTTCTCACAGTAGCCAACCAGATGCCTCTGGGAAGCTTCCAAGCAGCACGAGTCCAACAGCTCTCTCCCTGCTCATCATGCTCTCTAGCAGTGGGTGTTCAGAGGCACACCATCACCAATACTGAAGATGTTACACAGCTATCATGACCAGTAGCCATTCATAGTCTTATCCTCTATGAATTTGTCCAATCCCCTTTTAAAGCAGTCAAAATTTGGTGGCTATTGCTGCATCCTTTGGAAGTGAATTCCATACTTTAACTATGTGCTGGGCAAAGAAGTGCTTTCTTTTGCCTGTCCTGAATCTTCCAACATTCAACTTCATGGGGAGGCACTGAAGAACGACAAATTACTGGTATTTTCTCCAACCTTATCCTTCTCTAGCCCACAGAGGGAAGGTCATGTTTTCCTAAAGCCTGACAACCAACTGAGTTTGCATTGAAGAAGACTTACTGTCCCTTTTAGTAAATCTGGGGAAGAAAAGTTTCAAAAACTACCTGGGCAAAGTGTTTTAACATCAGGAGAGTTGATCTTGGGCTAATCTGTTTTGAAATTTGAGTTTTGTAGCAGTAGGTCATGTGAATGAACAATTGATATTTGCAGTCGATGGGAGAATCTCTGGAGTTCTAGAGAGAGCGAAGAGGAGGAGGAGGCAGGTCACGCCTGTTTAGAGGATATACCAGTTCTGAAGTCCATCACATGCAGTAGTCAGGGTAGTGAGGCAGAGGAAGAAGAACATGAGGAAGATGACAGCCCTAGGAATGCCAGCTCGTGAGTGCAAAATCAGAGAAATAAAACTATAGTATGAAAATAGACATATATTTAAATCTTAGCTTGTTTCTCTCATTATGAATTTATAATTATTGCTTCACAGTATATAAACAAAACAGTATTATATATATATATTTGTGGCATTTATATTCTGCTATTCAGGTGGACTTGACAAAGCAGTTTACATGAGATTGCTACAACAATAAGCATTGCGTGCTTATTTTTAAAATAAGTTATAATAACATGGAAAAGACAGCCACTTAGTCAAAGCTGTAATTGCTTCTCTCTGCTTCCCCGTCAGGGCAATTTGTGGTGATAGAGAAGGGAGGGACCATTACTGGGAGCTGGAATATAGTGACTCACCAGACTATTTCTTTTTTCTCCACTCCACTCAAGCCAAAGTGGAACCGCTATCAGGGCAGATAGAGGCTCCTGTGAAGACTGTTGGATGATAGGGAAGGGCCCCCGCTGGAAACTGGATGATAGCAGCTCATCAGGCTATTTTGTGACCGCCTGAGAGTCCCTTAAAGCGACCTCACAGTGTTTGTCCATACTTTCCCCTTCCAACAAATTTCTCCATTCTTGACTCTTAAGGATAGTATCCAACATTTCTCGGCATAAGTTCCGGCAGTCTTCAACAGAAGTTGAATGTTTTCTTGAACTCAAGTTTGGGGAAATTTCCATGTTTGTGCAGCACACCTTGACTCTAGGGATCTGTAGGCCACACAGATGTCTGAAGAGATTCCTGGGGTTCCAGGTAATTGTTGAAAAGGACAGTTAATACAGGTCGACAGTGTTGCCCCCCATGTTTTTTCCTGCTAATCAGAAACTGGCATTTTTTCCTCTTGAATAGATTGACTCCTATGGCTTATGGCCAAATAGCATTTATTTTAATAGACGGAATTTTAATTTATTTTAATATAAAGGTTTGAACAGCAGTTTGCCAAGGATCATTTTGAAGGAAAACATGGCAGCCTTCTGTAGATGGTGGGATAAGAGGTATATTTAGGTTTTGGAGTTGTATTGTCTTTTGCACTTGTGTGCAGTTGTGCAAGTGAAAGGGAGCTCTACACATATAAGAATGAGGCTCAAGGGACAGTTTTAGGTAAGGTGGGGTGGAGACTCCTTTTCAGACTGAGGAGTCATAGCCCCTCCTGGCCAACCTTCCACGTGCTGCATGCCACTTGTGAGCGCAGCCAAAATAGGCATGGCCATGCGCCTGTCTTCATTGCTGCTCAGCAGTATCAGCTAAGCTGAGGGAGGAGATAACCAGAAAGGGTTTGAACAACCCCTCCTCGCGATCTCTCTGAGAAACTACAGTGGTGCCCCGCAAGACGAATGCCTCGCAAGACGGAAAACTCGCTAGACGAAAGAGTTTTCCGTTTTGGAGGTGCTTCGCAAAACGAATTTCCTATGGGCTTGCTTCGCAAGACGACAATGTCTTGCGAGTTCCTGCTGGGTCCCCCCCCCCTTTTCTAAGCCGCTAAGCCGCTTATCAGCTTTATCAGCTGATCCGATCAGCAGATAAGCCGCTAATAGCGCTAATCCGCTAATCCGTCAATGGGCTTGCTTCACAAGATGAAAAAACCGCTAGACGAAGAGAATCACAGAACGGATTCTTTTCGTCTTGCGAGGCACCACTGTACACACATCTCCACAACACAGTCCTCCTTGCCTTTGCATCATTGGGGGCAGATGGGTGGAAGCGGATTAGAAAACTCTGTTTATACAGCTGACAGCCATAGTAGAGAACACTAGGGGCTATCTGTTGCTTTGTAGTTCATCAGAACTGTTTACAACGTATCATAATTGGCTTCTCCTTTTGTGCATGGTAGAGATGAACACAATGACATCTTAGCTGTGGCAGATTGGGGACAAAGGCTTTCCTTTTATCAGCTCAGTGGCAAGCAGGTAAGTGTTATATTAATACAATGCCTTGGAAAGTACACTTTTTATTTTCTTCCTGGGAAAGAACTGAGTTGAAAGTTCCACTTATCCAGTAAGGTGTGACTTTAAAATTATAGGCCTGCTTGCTGGCCCTTTGTACAGTAAAGCATTTATATTTTTCTATATAAATCATTAGCAGCTCATGGCTTGGATTTGCTAGTTGCTAAGGAGATAAAAAGCATTGTCTCCTTGATCATTAGCCAGTTCAAGCTGTACTGTTTCTCAGGTACGCATTAGAGTAGCTCCACAGCTGTGCTGAGTGGTGTCACTTGTCAATATCGCCATGTGCTTCAGAGCTAAGAACTGCTGAACAAGAATACAAGAATATCCTGACCAGGCTCCATTGACTGGTTTGAAAAACAAAACTGGTGTATGAGGTAGACTTGCCACCTGCTACCAGAGCTAAAAACCGATCGTAACCTAAAAGCATTAATTAAGGAAGGAAAAGGAAAGCCTGTGAGATCAAACAGCAATATGTGACAGATTTAATAGGAACGTGTATTTAATTACTGTGTTACCTGGGAACTTTAATATATATATATCTGATGTCTTCTTTCATATTGTTCTAGATTGGAAAAGACAGAGTCCTGAACTTTGACCCCTGCTGTGTTAGCTATTTTTCAAAAGGAGAATACATTTTAATTGGAGGCTCTGACAAACAAGTCTCCCTCTACACAAAGGATGGTGTGCGTCTTGGCACCATAGGGGAACAGAACACATGGGTGTGGACGTGCAAAGCGAAGCCAGATTCCAATTACGTGGTAAGAGTGAATTGGTAAAAGCTTTTGCACATGTGGAACTGCAAGGGGTCCCTCCACTTTGGGGTCATGATTTTGTTTCTACTCTCCTTGGTTCCAAAACCATCAAATGTGAGGGATAAGTTAGCCATGAGACATACAGTCGTACCTTGGTTGACAAACACCTTAGCGGTTGAATGTTTTGGCTCCTGAATGCTGCAATCCCGGAAGTGAGTGTTCCAGTTTGCGAAAGTTCTTTTGGAAGCCGAATGTCCAGTGGGGCTTCCATAGCTTCCGATTGGTTGCAGGAAGCTCCAGCAGCCAATCAGAAGCTGTGCCTTGGAAGCAGTGGCAGAGGAACCCTCTCCGGCAGCCAGGACAGAATGCCAAGGGGCGGGGCAAACCGCCCGGTGACACACACACGACATCCTTACGGAGTGCACATGTGCGGCATCCTGTATGGAGTGCGCACGCACGGCAGCGCATATGGTCACCGTGCAAGAGGCAGCCCGTATGGATGCCTGTATGGACGGCGTGTGAGAGCAGCAGCCTGTACGGTTGCCGTGCAAGAGGCAGCCCGTATGGACGCACGGCGCCTGAGCGGCACCCATACTGACTGCATGCGCCCTCGGCCGCATTACAGCTGGAAGGAGGCTGGGGCCATCTTGTCCCCGCCCCCAGAGTGGCCTGCCCACTGTGCCCCCCACTTCGTATGCCTCTGCTTGGAAGTCGAACGGATTTCCGGAACGGATTCCGTTTGGCTTCCAAGGTACGACTGTACTTCAAAACAAATGGCATGAAGGTGGCTTTTTACAGTTCTTGGAACAACATGTGTCCTAGGGACCATTTCATGCGTTACAAAGAGAGGCAAATCTGAGAATACAGTCAACAGGACAACACAGCTGTTCACAGCTGGTGTTGCCGTATGACTCCTGTTTTTTGGCAGACATATTTGTTGCATTCTCCAGTGGTGGCAAATGGATGGCATGTGGATTAAGGTCTCCCGCAAGTGTAGTTAGCAGCCAGATAACATGTAATATTAAGAACAGGTCTGTGCTAGGAAAATTACACTGAGCTCTGTGGCATTTTGCCTTAACTTTAATAATACTACTTCAAAGCTAACATGCACATTTGGGACATTTAACAGATGAATAATGCCTCCAATCTCTCCAGCCTTTTTCCGTTTCATTTTTCCCTTATGTGCTGAGATTTGTCTATTTGAAAGGCAATCTCTGCCTCTTACTTGGTACAATGATCTTTAAAAAAGGTCAAGTAATCTAAGAAGGTTGCCACCTTTTCAGACTGTTTTATGGTTCGGATACATAACCATATGGTTTTTTGACTTCTGGTGATCTTTTGCTTTCTCTTCAGGCAGTAGGATGTGAGGATGGAACAATTTCATTTTATCAGCTGATTTTCAGCACAGTCCATGGCCTTTATAAGGACCGCTATGCTTACAGGGACAGTATGACTGATGTTATTGTCCAGCACCTCATCACAGAGCAAAAAGGTAGCTTTTGAGGGGGATGTCTCTCAACTTGGGTGGATATGTACAGCTTAATTGCTGTCTGCATATTTGACAGTAAAGGTAAATGGACCACTGACCATTAGGTCCAGTCACGGATGACTCTGGGGTTGCAGCGCTCATCTTGCTTTATTGGCTGAGGGAGCCAGCTCAGCTTCCAGGTTATGTGGTCATCATGACTAAGCCGCTTCTGGCGAACCAGAGCAGCGCACGGAAACACCGTTTACCTTCCCGCCGGAGCAGTACCTATTTATCTACTTGCAATTTTAAGTGCTTTCGAACTGCTAGGTTGACAGTACAAAGTGTATTTAAATGAAAACATTGATCTGCCGGTTTATTCCATGAGTATGATGGTCAGGGGTCCCTTTACCTTTACCTTTGAAGGTTATAACAATCAATGGAGGCCCTGCTTTTTAATTTGGCAACAAAAGAGGTCGAGGCAGGGCCTTCTTTGTGATAGCTGCTCAGCTTCAATATTACTTCCCAAAAGAAGTTAGACTAGTGCTATTCCTGAGATATTCACTCTCTTTACTTTTAATCCTTGCTCTTAGTTCTGCTAAATTATGTGCATAATATTTCAAATTGCCCAGTGCTAATGACTGGCAGAATCCGAGATCAGGGAGAAGAGTCGGTGAAAGAAGATTGGAAGAAATTTAAAGGCTATTTACAGAAATATTGTAAAATTAATGAATGTTAGAAGGATGTTGGAAAGAAACTAAGTGGTTTCCAGCTGTAATGCTTTAAGAGTTATGAAAAAAAAGGGTTCTACAAATGGGTAAAAGTTTAATGGTAAGGATTTGCTGAACCAACAAATTGAATTGGAATACAAAGAAAAACAGGGTCAATTTGTTGTTGACAGAGGATAGCTAGACATATAAAGTGTCCCATTACCTTCAGTAGCTTAGGGCCACATCATACCTAAATCCGGCCCTGTGTGTGGGCATATTCCTGCCCCCAAACCAGCCTATCCATTGCAACCTTAGGAAAAAGACACTTATATTAGCCACCATGGCACTTGTTCACAAAGAAAAGCTCTTTGCACCTCTCCTTTGTTTGGAACTGATGAGAGGGTGGATGTCCAATCCTAGCATCTATTATGAAATGTGGACATTTCTAAGGATGTGCATTCAAACAGGCTGATTCATTGTACCCAGAAACAGAGCAGGAAAAGGAAGCAGTTTCTCATTGATGGTGGATTTTTGAGGAGATAGTTATTGAAACCTTTCATGGGCACCATAGGAATACTAGTGGGCACAGTGGTGCCTACAAATGTCATGTTAGTGACATCTTTTTAAACTATAAAAAGAATGAGTACTAGTAATAAGTGGCTTCTAATAATAGGCACCAGATATCTGTGTTGTGTCGTATGAATCTAAATAGATTCTGTAATAGGATATAAGGCACTTTAACTTAACCCTGCAAATCAGTTTACTATTTTCTTTTCTTTTGTTCCAGTTCGCATTAAAAACAGAGAGCTTGTCAAGAAAATTGCGATATACAAAAACAGATTAGCAATCCAATTGCCAGAGAAAATCCAGATTTATGAACTATATTCTGATGATTCTTCCGACATGCATTATCGTGTGAAAGAAAAGATAGCAAAAAAGTTTGAATGCAACTTATTGGTTGTGTGTTCTGAGCACATTATTTTATGCCAGGTAATTAATAAATATATACTTTAAAATGAACTATACACATATTGGATTTTTTTTTCTAATAAAAGTTTCTTGGGCAGGAGTCATCCATAATGAGCTAGTTTACTTCAGAGATGGCTGCGAGATGAGCCATGTATATTTTTTTCCACCTGTCCCACTCTAGATGTTATACATACATGGCTTGCCCAAAATGTGGTATTTAGAAGAAACATCAATATTTTATTGGGGGTTAGATTCCCTCCCTTCTTTAAGCATAGCAATATTATCCCTTTTATTTGGTTGCTATCAGAATGTTAATAAAATGTTGCCAGTAAATCATCTGTCCTTGCTTTCTTAGAGACACTAAAATGGTTTGCTGCAGACACTCAATGCAACAATCTAGTAGTAAAATAATCTGTGGCTATCCTTTAAATGCTGTCTGGCAGTTCTTTTTATCTCTCCTGAGGCTTCTGTCCTGCGTTGATGCAGTCTTGAATAATTAGATTATAATGTGTGGTTGTAAACATTTCTAATGCAGGATCCTTGAAGAATTGTAGATACTGCAAAACCAGTGTTGTTGTGTAGTTTGCTGGTGTCCAGGATGCAGAGGGTTCATTGAGCCCTCCGTACCAGCCCAGCTCTCGCCACCAGAGCCAAGCGGGGCCACGCCTTGTCACTTGCTCACCCACCCAGTGAGGAGCCTGGCTGGCTGATGTAGCCCTTGGCAGACAAATTCCCCTGACACTAGCCGGGCAGCCATTCAACAAGGGGGACATGGTGATGAGGCCAGGCTCTGGGGCTCAGAGACCCCTGGAGGCAGGCAGGGTGGTATGGGGATCCCGGGGGGGGCGTGCTTGGTTTGCGCCCCCTCAAATTCATGCGCCTGGGACTAAGGCCCCCCTCACTATCCCCCTGTGTAAAATTTCCCTCACCTGTTGCAATGTAAGCGGTTGATGAGTTGAAAATCAGACTGATATCTGTACCTTGACTGCCTAGCATGAAAAAGGCCTGGCATGTGTACAGCACTGTTAGGCTGAGAGATATGAGGATTACTTTAATGAGAATGTAACATGTTCTTCCCTCTTTTAGGAGAAAAGGCTCCAGTGCCTCTCATTCAGTGGTGTTAAAGAAAGAGAGTGGCTGATGGAGTCTCTCATTCGGTACATAAAAGTAATTGGTGGACCTCCAGGCCGAGAAGGACTTTTAGTGGGGCTAAAGAATGGCCAGGTGACTTTTTGTGAATAAGTAAAATTTGTACTCATTAAGGAGATGATTTAGATGCTAAAGGGTCCAGTCAATAGGCTGAAATTTGCTTCTTAGTGTCTTTGGCTGTTCTTTAAGTGACATTTTTTTGGTTTTTTGCATGTTCTGTATTTGATGGTTACCAAGAATTACATGTTCACAGAAAGCGGCAGTTACTCAAAAGCTTCCTTTGCCATTTCTTTCCTTTAATGGAAAATGAGTTGCAAGTAACTGGTTTGCAATAAGTTAGGGAAAAGTACGTACTTCGGTAAAGTGCTGTAGAGAGCAACATAGACTACTTGCAGCTTACTGTTTTGGATGATGTTACTACACTAGCTTCCTGGTAAGCTGGTTGCTGTTGCTTACCAGTGGGGAGAGGGGAAGAGGCAAAGTGGCAGGGATATTGGCAGGGTGCAGTTGCACTGTGCCAGATTGGCTCCAAGGTATGTTTCCACCACATCAACCTTCCTGCCACTTTGCAACAGTGACCCACCTGTTGGGAAACTAATGCCCCCCCCCACCTAGGAAGCGGTTTCTGCTTTTATATTAAATATTAAATTTTTGGGGGGAAGAAGAATCAAAGTGTGGAGTTAATTTTTGTTTCTGATTCTTGTGACCCTAAACCTAGCCATCATCTTGCCTCATGTTTTTATTTTTATTATTTATAATCAAGGAAGTAATTTGGGCAAAAGCGAACAGTCTGCTTTAAATTTGTTAGACTAATTATTCTCCTGAGTTTTTATTCTCCAGTGCATGAGACTGACAAATAAAAATAGTATTGTTTTTAAGAAGTATTTTATTAACTCTCTGAATTTAATCACATCCAGATTCTAAAGATATTTGTAGACAATCCTTTTGCAATTGTCTTGCTGAAACAATCCACAGCTGTGCGCTGCTTGGATATGAGTGCATCTCGAAACAAGCTGGCAGTGGTTGATGAAAATGACACCTGTCTAGTGTATGATATTAACACCAAAGAGTTGCTCTTTCAGGTAAACATTTGGAAACTCCCTCCCTTCCCTCCCTTTGTCTAGCACTATCCACATGATCGCAAAGAGCTAAATCAGAGAATAGCTCTATCATGCTGCTCCTTTGTCACCCTGTATCTTAGAGAAAAGTTTCCCAAAAGGATGAGAAAGGAGCCTTAGTGAGACTGCTTGGATAGCTATTAGGAGTTGTTATCTACTTAAAAAGAGGGTGGGGGACCTCTGGCTAGCAGATCAATAGTGGTCCTCTAGGAAGTCCAAGTTGACCTGCCAAGTCTTCCTCAAGCATGATCATGTACCATAAACGAAGACCATTCATTTTTTTGTATTGCATGTTGTTTGATCATCCTCTAGGAACCCAATGCTAACAGCGTGGCTTGGAACACACAGTGTGAGGACATGCTCTGTTTCTCTGGTGGTGGATATCTCAACATCAAAGCTAGTAACTTTCCTGTCCATCAGCAGAAACTTCAGGGCTTCGTTGTGGGATACAATGGTTCCAAAATTTTCTGTCTCCATGTTTTTTCCATGACTGCTGTTGAAGTTCCCCAGGTAATCTTTAATCTTGTTCATTAATTCTTTTTGTTGCCGATGTCAGCATTATCTTAAGTGCTCCTGAAACATGTCTACTTTCTGTCCAATAGAGTTTTAAAATATTTCTCCACCAGCTTTTTGGCCTTCCTTTCATGAATAATGTCTGTAGTTTTGTGCTTGGAGGAGAAAGGGATAGTTTTCACTGTCCTGTGAGAGGTAGGTGAAAGTTTATTGTGTTAATCATTTGACACAACAATACAGAATGAAATCAGGTAGACAAGAAAACTCCTAGTAAAAATTGGCATTACCAACTGCAATTACATATTATTCCATGGCATGCTTTCACTTTAATGCTGCTGTTTCTCCTATTACTATATGTGAGGGTTTGATTAGCTGCTTGTGCGTGAAAACGTGCTCCCTCAGAGTTTGTGCGCCCCCACAAACCTCCGTGTGTGACGGAGCTCCTCAGACATGTCTGCTCTAGTCACTAGTAGAGTCCGACAGTGGCTGTCTGCGGAAGCGTTTCCAGCAAAGAAGTTCCTTAACGGAAACGCGTCTCCTGGACTCACGGCGTGACAGTTTCCTGCGAGGTATGGGTCTCCCTATGGGAGACTCCGATACTTCCCCACTGTTCTCGCTGGAAGCCTCCCTGAGCCCTCCCTCCTGCTCGCATTCCCTCAGAGACCCACTCCTCCCCCTGCTGGTCCCTGCTTCAGCAGTTGAGTCTCTTTCATCCTGCCTGAGTCCCTCCACCACCTGATGCTCTGATGGCAGTTCCCTGACATCCACCTCCCCTCCAGGGCCCCCCTCACCCCCTCCCAATTCCTCCCCCCTGGGAGGTGAAGGGCTAAAACCCCGAAACGAATCTTCCTCATCTTCTGACGTCTCGAACAATTCTCTCCATCGATCGTCGTCCTGGCCAGCTGAATCCTCCTCCTCTTCAGAATCTGGGAACCCCTCCAACTCCTCTTCCTCGTCGGTGGTGGCAAAGTATTCCCTTCGGAACCTCGCTACAGGCTGAGGTTTACGTGGGAACCTCTGATGAAAAGTCTCTATTAAAACCTCGTCATTGACATCCTCTGCCCTAACCCAGGTGTTTTCCGACTCCGGTTCCCCTTCCCACATTACCAAATACTCTACTTGATCTCCCTTCCACCTGGAATCGAGGATCTCCGCTACATGGTAGCTGTGTTCCTTCTCCTCCATTGCTGGTCCCCTAGTGACCCTCCCCTCACTGTCTCCTCTATACGGTGACAGCAACGACCTGTGAAAAACTGGGTGCAGCTTCATGTGGTTCGGTAACCGGAGCCTGAAAGCCACTGGATTGACCTGCTGTATGACTTCAAATGGACCCAGCCTTTTGGGTCTTAATTTCTTACAACCTCCTTTGAATGGCAACCCTTGGGTTGACAGCCACACCTGGTCCCCCACCCTGATGCTTTCACCTTCCCTTCTGTTTTTGTCTGCTTGCCTCTTATATTCCTCCTTAGCCCTGTTTAAGTTGAGTTGGAGCTGGCGATGGATCGCTTCCATTTCTTCCACGAACTGTTCTGCAGCTGGAACGCTCCAGTTCTCCCCCTCCCCCCCTGGGAAGGCTCTGGGATGGCACCCGTGATTAGCCAAAAAGGGGCTCATCCCCGTGGACACGTTCTCTGCATTGTTGTAGGCAAATTCTGCCAACGCCAGCTTCTCCACCCAATCATTCTCTCTGTCATTAACATAACACCTCAAATATTGTTGGAGAACCCCATTTGCTCTTTCCGCCTGCCCGTTGGTTTCAGGATGACGGGCCGTCGAGAAATTAACCTCTACATGCAGTAAGCTCATGAGCTTCCTCCAGAACCTGGAAGTAAATTGTTTCCCTCGGTCTGAAACCACCCTCAAGGGGGCGCCATGCAACCTAAACACATTCTCTACAAACAATTTGGCGGTTTCTTCTGCTGTAACCGCATGTGAGCAGGCTATGAAGTGGGCCATTTTAGTTAACAGGTCTACTACAACCATGATGGCTGTTTTCCCTCTAGACCTTGGCAGATCAGTCATGAAATCTATTGCCACTGCTTCCCACGGTCTCTCAGGTGTGGGCAGTGGTTCTAATAAACCAGCCGGCGCCTGCCTCTCCCCCTTGGCTCTTTGGCATTGTTCACACCCTCTCACATACTCCCGCACATCTTCCCTGACCTTGGGCCACCAAAATTCCCTGGTAACCAGCCACATGGTTTTGTGTTGCCCAAAGTGCCCTGCTGTGGGGCTATCGTGCAGCTGCTTGAGTACTTTCTCCCTCAATTCCCCTTCAGGTATATATAACGCTCCCTTATAATACAATGCCCCATTTCTCTCCTCAAAACCACCGGGTTTGTCTTCCTCCCCTCTGAGATCCCTGAGTTTCCCCTGGGCGTATGCATCCTGCACCGTACCCTCTACCAATTCCCTTTGCCCCACCAAAGTCGCCCCACACACCCAGCGGTCCTCTGGAATGATATGGGTTTCTTCGGGTGCTCCCTCCCCCTCCAAATATTCAGGTTTGCGTGAGAGAGCGTCCGCCCTAACATTCTCTGGGCCTGGCACATAACAAATCTCAAAGTTAAATTTGGAGAACTCTTGGGCCCATCTCAACTGCCTTTGGTTGAGCACTCGCGCCGTTCTCCAGTACTCTAGATTTTTATGGTCCGTGCACACTTGCACTTTATGTTGTGCACCAACTAGCAGATGCCTCCATCTCCGGAACGCCTCATGAATAGCAAGCAGTTCTCGGTCGTACACCGTGTAGTTCCTCTCAGATTTGTTCAGCTTCCGCGAGAAGAAGGCACACGGACGCCACTCCGACTCCTCCTTCCCCGGCTGCAGAAGAAGCACCGCCCCTATGGCTCTGTCAGATGCGTCTGTTTCAACCCTTAGCTTCTTTCGTAAATCCACATGCAGAAGTTGTTCTTCAGAGGCGAAGGCCCTTTTCAGTTCCTCAAACGCTCGCTCCGCCTCCGCCGTCCATACAAACTTCTTCTTACTGCTGAGACAGTCAGTGATGGGCGCCGTCAGATGGGCGAAGTTGCGGATGAACTTACGATAAAAGTTTCCAAACCCTAGGAACCTCTGCACATCCTTCTTGGTTTTGGGTGTTTTCCATTCCAGCACTGCCTGTACCTTGCCGGGATCCATGGCCAATCCCTTGTCTGACAGGCGGTACCCCAGGAATTCCACCTCCTTGGTATGGAACCGACACTTCTCCAGTTTGACCCACAGCCTGTTGGCTTGCAGTCTGCTCAACACTTCTCTGACGTCTCTCACATGTTGCTCCTCATTCTCAGAATACACCAACACATCATCTAGAAAGGCAACGCAATTCTTGTAGAGCAAAGGGCCCAGCACGTGGTTCATAAAAGATTGAAAACACGCGGAGCCTGCTTGTAATCCAAATGGCATAACGAGGTATTCAAACGCCCCCAAAGGGGTAAACATGGTGGTTTTCCATTCATCCCCTTTCCTTATGCGTATCAGGTTGTACGCCCCCCTTAGATCCAGCTTTGTGAAAATCTTTCCCTTCCTCACCATGGTCAAAATATCATCAATTCTGGGCATAGGGAACGCCACCGGTTCAGTCACTGCATTCAGCCGCCTAAAATCACATACAAGTCTCGGCTTGTCCGCATTTTTTTTGTCCACAAAGAACACTGGGCTCCCCCCTGCTGCTTTGGACTCTCTGATGAAGCCTCTCTTCAGGTTCTTGTCAATGAACCCTCGCAACTCCTGCATTTCCCTGTCTGACATGGCATACAACTTGCCCACGGGAAGCTGTGCTCCAGGGAGTAAATTGATCTGACAATCAAAGGGTCTATGAGGTGGTAGTTGGTCAGCTTCCTTCTCGCTGAACACGTCGCTGAGATCTGCATACTGTGGTGGTACCTTCACCTTCCCCATTACTTCAGTCCCTGCTAGGGTGGCTTGGGCCCCTACTGAACCCTTCTCCTCTTTGCAGTGTTCTAGGCAATGTGCTGAACCAAAGGACACCACTCTTTGATGCCAGCCAACCAGCGGATCATGTAGAGCTAGCCAGCTCATTCCCAAAATAATGGGAGCGCCTCCCAGGGTGGCCACATTAAACGCTATCAGTTCTGTGTGCCTTGCCACCCTCATTATCATTGGGACAGTCTGCAAGCGGACTCCTCCTCCCAACAACTCCCTGCCATCAATCGTGGTCACCTGCAGGGGGTTGCTTAAAGGGATGGTCTGTATCTGGTGTTCAGCAGCAAACTCCTTGCTCATAAAATTGCAGGAGCTGCCTGAGTCCAATAGCGCCTTTATTTTTAGGGGGTGCCCATTCTGCAGCTCTAGCGACACTTCAATCACTAGAGCAGGTCGAGGAGCTTCTGGCACGGGCACTTTCACTGCTCTTTGGCCTGGCTGCAGTGCCCCAATTGTGGCAACCAGGCGTTGGCTTTTACCTGCTCCGCTCCCCCTTCTTCTCCCCCCTCAACAGCTCCCACCATCCCTTGCCATTCCTTCCTCTGGGGGCAGACTCTGGCAAAGTGGCCTGGCTGTTGGCAGAGATAGCATTTCCGGGGGCCCTTTCCCTCCTTCTTAGCTCCCTCGCTGGTTTTTGAAAATGCGCGCGCGCGCGCTGTTCCGATTTCCATCGGCTCTGCCGGCGGGAAAGCTGGCTCAGGAATGTCTGGAATGCGGAACTCCTTCCAACGTTCCCCTCTCCCTTCCCGCCTCTCCAAGGCTCTTGCCTCCTGCCGCGCTCCTATGGTCAGCGCAGATTTGGTCAGCTGATCCATAGACTCCGCCCTGGGGCTCCGTGCCAGCTCGTCTTTCACCCCCGAAGAAAGACCTTCTTCAAATAGCATTTGAACGGGTGCCGCCGATAAATCCCAACTCAGTCTGTGAATCAGCATGGTAAACTCAGTCCAATATTCACGGACAGATCGACTCCCCTGCTTACAAGCCATTAGCTGTCTGCGCACCACCCCTTCCTCAATATCGCTGGAAAACATGATATCCATTGCACGAAAGAACTTCATTGTGTCCTTTAGTATGTCATTGTGCGTTGCCATTAGGGGTCGAACCCAGTCTCTAGCCCCTTTCTCAAGATGCCCAATTACAAAAGCAACTCGCGATTCCTCATCAGGGAACTCATCGAACTGCACATTAAGGGCATATTGCATCTCTGTCCTAAAAGCATGGTAGTCCTTGGGGTCCCCCCCAAATTTCTGCACCAATCCTGGTACCTTTCTGGGGAATTGAGTGGCTCTCCCCTTCTTGTCTGCATCCTGAGCCCTTCTCTCCTCCAGCCTCGCCGTCTGCAGGGCCAGTTGAACCTCCAACGCTCGGTATCTATCTTCCAAGCTTGGACCAGCTCCAGCCCCTGCTCCTCCGGTTCCGGTTGGTTCGCTCATGATGCCTTCTCTTGCACAGGCAGCGTACAAAGACTGTCGGACTGCTGTGAGGGTTTGATTAGCTGCTTGTGCGTGAAAACGTGCTCCCTCAGAGTTTGTGCGCCCCCACAAACCTCCGTGTGTGACGGAGCTCCTCAGACATGTCTGCTCTAGTCACTAGTAGAGTCCGACAGTGGCTGTCTGCGGAAGCGTTTCCAGCAAAGAAGTTCCTTAACGGAAACGCGTCTCCTGGACTCACGGCGTGACAGTTTCCTGCGAGGTATGGGTCTCCCTATGGGAGACTCCGATACTTCCCCACTGTTCTCGCTGGAAGCCTCCCTGAGCCCTCCCTCCTGCTCGCATTCCCTCAGAGACCCACTCCTCCCCCTGCTGGTCCCTGCTTCAGCAGTTGAGTCTCTTTCATCCTGCCTGAGTCCCTCCACCACCTGATGCTCTGATGGCAGTTCCCTGACACTATAGTTATAGGTAACTTTGCTCTCTCTGTTTTTTCTTTCACTTTGGTGAAGTTCCAGCCAAATGCCAGTTATTCTCCTACACATTCTTGCTTGTGACTTGTTCACGTACCAGTTGTGTTGTTCAAAACATTTTAGATCAACAACAAATGTGATTTGTCCCTAAGAAAACCGTGTTCTCAACAAAACAATTGTTTGGACATGATGGAAAGTACTAGCAATAGAGCCACTGAAGTATTTAATATAATGAGTAAAAGCTGGTGGTGTCAGTCTACCAGCAGAACAGAGCTCCGCAACAGGATTTCCATTTCTCCCCATTGCAACCCTCTGTGCACCCCCAAAGTCTGCTCTAGAAGTTCATGGGGACTGCAGGTATTGGGAAGAGAGGAAAGGAAAATCTGGTTGCGCAAACTGAAGGTTGCTTGCACAGTGTTGAATTACAGGAATAGTTCACTTAATGGCCAAGTTCAGATGTATTTATTACAATTTTATAAGTAAACCTATGCTTAAGCCTTGTGAGTATATACTTGTGCCATGCCTTTCGTCCTCCTTGGTGCACTGCAATTAACTCAAAGTCTTCAGCTTATCATAGTTATCCATTACCTCCAGCAGGGAAACTATGGTTACCAGAATTTAAACAAGTCATGGTCTTAACTCATGGTTTGATGTTGGGTTAAGATCCTTGCTTGTTTCTATCCTGGCAACAATAGTTTCTTGATCTGAACAAAAAGGGAAATAATTAACTGAAAAATTCCTGAGTTAATTGTGGCATGCTAAGAAGGAAAGGGGGTAACATGAGAACAAAGTGTGCAGGCCTGAGGTACATGCACATCTCAACTTATTAAGGCGAGACACAAACCGTTAAGTTCTGTTAAGAAGAGTGACTAGTGGGGTGCCACAGGGTTCTGTCTTGGGCCCAGTCTTATTCAACATCTTTATCAACGACTTGGATGATGGACTCAAGGGCATCCTGATCAAATTTGCAGATGACACCAAGCTGGGAGGGGTGGCTAACACCCCAGAGGACAGGATCACACTTCAAAACGACCTTGACAGATTAGAGAACTGGGCCAAAACAAACAAGATGAATTTTAACAGGGAGAAATGTAAAGTATTGCACTTGGGCAAAAAAAATGAGAGGCACAAATACAAGATGGGTGACACCTGGCTTGAGAGCAGTACATGTGAAAAGGATCTAGGAGTCTTGGTTGACCACAAACTTGACATGAGCCAACAGTGTGACGCGGCAGCTAAAAAAGCCAATGCAATTCTGGGCTGCATCAATAGGAGTATAGCATCTAGATCAAGGGAAGTAATAGTGCCACTGTATTCTGCTCTGGTCAGACCTCACCTGGAGTACTGTGTCCAGTTCTGGGCACCACAGTTCAAGAAGGACACTGACAAACTGGAACGTGTCCAGAGGAGAGCAACCAAAATGGTCAAAGGCCTGGAAACGATGCCTTATGAGGAACGGCTAAGGGAGCTGGGCATGTTTAGCCTGGAGAAGAGGAGGTTAAGGGGTGATATGATAGCCATGTTCAAATATATAAAAGGATGTCATATAGAGGAGGGAGAAAGGCTGTTTTCTGCTGCTCCAGAGAAGCGGACACGGAGCAATGGATCCAAACTACAAGAAAGAAGATTCCACCTAAACATTAGGAAGAACTTCCTGACAGTAAGAGCTGTTCGGCAGTGGAATTTGCTGCCAAGGAGTGTGGTGGAGTCTCCTACTTTGGAGGTCTTTAAGCAGAGGCTTGACAACCATATGTCAGGAGTGCTCTGATGGTGTTTCCTGCTTGGCAGGGGGTTGGACTCAGCCCTTGTGGTCTATTCCAACTCTATGATTCTATGATTCTAAGTTTTTAGGGACTACTTTGGAAATGTCTTCCTTTGTATTGTTTAAAATTTTTAAAAGTATGGTGGTGGAATTTGTGCTTGATTTTGCACTTTGTGTCCATTCACAACTGACTAACATTAGCGGAAAGAATGCAGAACTGGGGTTTAAATTTAGCTGTTTTGCATTTACATGATCAAAGATCTAGTAAATGCCACTCCTAAAACTAAAGGATTTTGGAATGCACTTGTTTTCCACTTGGCTTACATTCAAAGGAAGAGAAACTGAGGGGTTTTTATAGAGCTTTGGCTTGAAGCTGGTGGTCACCCTTTTAAATAATGACTTGAATAAGAGCAGACAACAAAGTTGTCACAATTACTTCTTCGCTTTCTGTCAATCTATATTCTGGAGTGTAGGATAGGATTAGAAATGAAAATCACCTTGACTGAGTGTACTATAAAGTTCAGAAAAAATTCTATTTACACGTAATTGTGTGTAGAGAACAAATACAAAAGATGGTAGACATGCAGAGGAGGATGTGAGGTTCATGACTGATCATAAACTGGACCTTTGCCAGCATTGTTGCAAATGCCATTTAGGCAAGTTCCTACGCAAAAGGAAAAATTGAACACAAAAGAACAATCAACACAAATCTGACATCAGAAATGGCAATATTCAGAAGCCAGTGGGGGAACATTTCAGCATTCTGGGACAATGTACATGCCCTTGAAGTGGCCATCCTGAAGAAAAGGAACTTAAAACAGACACTGCAAAGTAAAACTACTGAATTACATTCTGCTAAGAGATCCAATAATGTCACTTGTGGGTTGAACTGAGACAAAGGATTTTTAGCACCTTAAGGGGGCAATCCTATGACAGGATCCACTGGAATGAGTAGTTTAGGATGCAGCAGAGCTCCAGCTTAGTCAGGGTTAAGTTTCCAACCCTAGCTCAGCAGAATATACGCAGGTATAGCATGCTTGGCAGAACCAAGTCTGGTGTAAGTCCTGCAAAAGGAGCATTCTGGAGCCCTGGTGGGTGTGAGCCCAGGGAGAGGGAACCTAAGCTGAATCCCAAGGCCACTTAGCTCAATCACAAGACGTGGCCATGTAACATTAGTTTAAAGACTTGTTTTTCCTCTGCCAGACATAGGCAGATCAGCCGCAGCCGTGCTGCTTAGCTGAGTTTGGATACGGTATAACTTTACATTGGCTTAATTTACACTGGCTTGCTTTCCCTTAGTTCCTTGTTTATAGCATTGATCCCTTAATGTGCTAGTTGGCTTAGTAATGGTAAGAAGTCTGTGTCATCAAGAACTGTGAATGTGAATTAGCCCTGTTAATTAGATCCTTTTCTGCATTTCTTACTACCTCACTTCTCAGAATCCTACTTCAGCCTGTGTGTGAGAGTATACATGTACGCCAGGGATGGGGAACACAGGCCTCAGGACCAAATGTGACTATCCAAAGTTCTTAGGACACTCCCCAGGCCACACCCCTCACTGGTCCTGCTCTGTGCCTGGCTTGAATGAATCCTTGAGTTGCAATAATGTCTCCTGCATAACTAGATGGATGACTTTTGCATGGCTGAAATGTAGCCTGCTGTACTCATCTGATGTCCCACCCATCTTTGTCTCTGGCACCATCCGCCCCTGGAATGTGCCCCCTAGGAGGTTCTCTCTGAGGCAATGCAACCTTTGAGCTGAAAAGGGTCCCCCACTCCTAATATATATCTATAATATGGGGTAGAACTTCATGTATCTGATGATGTGAACCTAGTTCACTAATGCAAATGGTGTCATATATTTGCTGGCATTTAAAGTGCCACCAGACCCTTTACCGTTTGGGCTGTAATAGTAAGAAGTCTTGTCAACCATAAATGGATGGGGAAAATTCAGTTGTTTGGCACTGGTTAGACCCATGCAGGACTCTTTCAACTAGATGATTAAAGAAGTAGATATGTACATGGGATCATGTTGGGTTTTGCGTTTCACAATTAAATTGTCGTGCTGGAGAAGACGGAAAAGTTTAGCAGAAGTGAAATAGCATAGAATACAAGAGGCAGGATAAAATGTTGAATGCATTTTAATTTATTTATTAGCACAGAGAACGTTAGCACTTGCTTTGTAACATGAATTTCCCACCAGCAGCTAAAGAATGGATTTGTTTTAGCAGAAGGAGAATGAAGTTGCTTGAAAACATCTTTTAAATTATAGATGGGTGCAAATGTAGCCTTAAGGAAAGGGATTTTAAAGGGGATCATGGAGCGGGAATAATTTTCAAACATTTAAAAGGTTGCCGTAAATGGTGATAGAATAATTGCATTCTGTTTCTTTGACAGAGAGAAAACAGAATGCTATCTGCAAGAGCAGTTTGGCAAGAGAACAAGTTAGCCAGGGGATGTGTTTTGGAATTTCCTACACATGAAATGTTTTGTACAGAATTCTTGGTAAACATCTGTCAAAGAGCTTTCTTTAGTGAATACTGCTCTTAGAGAAAGAACACTGATCCAAATAATCACACTTAAAATGGTACTTGTTGTCAGGATTCCAGCCGCAGTCAGAGGTAACTGGCCTCACTCTCAGGCTTTCGGCTGGGATCCTTGTTGAGCTTCCGTCTGCGTCTCCCAGCAGGCAAGGTCGTAAATCGGCGATCCTCCTCAGACGTGAGCAGGACACACCCTCCTCCTTCTCTCCCTCCCTGCATTCCCCCAGGGAGGGGAAAAGAGACAGACAGGAGTCCTATTTACATGTTTTATTCCTGTCATTCAGCAGTACAGAGAAAACGTGTCTGTACCCTCCAGACTCCAGCAGTAGAGTCACAACTCCGCCTCTGCACTTCCAGTACAGGTCAGATGACACCCTGAGCTAACATCCGGTGCTCAGTACAGAGAATGGACTGCCCCCTTTCTCCACTAGTACAGTTGCAGACATCAACATCCTGTTTTGCATTCCAGCCACCTGCAGCTGGCTTTTGCATTGCTGCTTTTTCCTGACACTTATATGTTATTAATTCTGTCATAATGTGGATGGAGATGCACATTCAAACATGAAACCTATGGAAAGCAGTGCCATTTAGATGGGTGGCATTCGTTATTTGGTTTGTAGTCCAGAGGACATTTGAATCGGATGCATGTCTTTCAGTTCCTGATCCAGCAAATGATAGACATCCAAATTTCCAAATTGGGGTACTAGGGCTACATTATTGGGGCTACATTATTTTATTGTATTCTGTCGTGTCTGAAATTTTCTTCATAGCATCTTAGTGGGAAATGCAGAAAATTTGGTTTGCCCTACAGTTATAGCCGCTGTGATATGATAGGAAGTGTAGGAAATCACACTAGTATCTTAATGCTTTACTTTGGTTTTTCAATTTGCAGTCAGCACCCATGTATCAATACTTGGAAAGAAAAATGTTCAAAGAAGCCTATAGGATTGCTTGTTTAGGAGTAACTGACACAGATTGGAAAGAGCTGGCTATGGAGGCTTTAGAAGGACTCGAATTTGAAACTGCTAAAAAGGTAAAGTGTTTCAGCTTCATAGCTGAACCTTCTGCAATTTGTACTGGCATGCAATTAGAGTAGACTAATTGTACATACATACCCAACTGTATCACTAGGAACTGTGAGCTGAGTGCTTTAAAAAAAATATTCATGGTGAAAACATGTAATTTGTTCTCTTCTATTTCTGTTCAGAATGCAGAATATCTAATGGACTAGGGGTTAGCACATACATTTTGCTACTCAGGCTTTTAAAGGCATGAGGAATCTATAAATTCCAAATGAATTCCAGTGATAGGTAATGATTTAAATGTAAGTTTAATTAGAGCAGCACTTTTCACTATGGGTAGGAAAAAAATCACCCATATTCACCCATCCTTGGCTGTGTTGACCACTATGTGGCAGTAAAGATTTATTTTGCTGTAACATAATAAGCCTGCTTAAAAAAAAAGTTACAAATTTCTTTGCCAGTCTTCTCTCCATTGTGAACTGCTTTAGCTTTGAATATGGACATTTATTCTATTTCCCTCTCATTCAGAAAACCTTGAACATCTCTTTTTAAATGCCCTCCTGTGTGTGTCTATGGGAGGGGGGTATACAAACTTCACATGTTCCAGACAGTATGCACTCTCTTAACATCTGGAGCACATGTGTCTTCTCATCCTGGCGGCGAGGAGTTGCATGGGCTTGGCCTTGGACATTGTAAACAAACCTAATAAGTGATAGCACATTTTCTTTCTCTTCTCCTTCTAATGTAAAGTCCCTTGCCATTAGGACTAGGTAACATTGTGTTTCCTAACATTTGTACTTAACCTGTTTTCAAGTTATTTCTGATGTAGCGTGGGAAAATGTACTTGCTGATCAAATATATTCCCCACCCTGGAATTCAAGGTTGAGTATATGGAGTTTCCAGATGATCTCCCATTCTGGCACTGACCAGATCTACTTCATTTCCAACATGGTTGCTGTAGTGTGTCCCTTCAGACCATGCCCTGGGACCATTATTCATCATTTGTCTTTGTGCTTCAACAACCTTCTATTAAATAAAGGGGATTGTTTTGAAATTAAGACTAGGTATTGCTTAAATACCAAGTTGTTCAAATGTGTGTCCTTCTTTCTTAATTTTCATTTTCACAGAGCTTCGATACGCAGAGTTTAGATACAATTTTCATTAATAGTAGATTTTGTCCCGTAGTGGCTTTGTGCAAAGATATTTCTGTTCCTAGAGGTGAGGCATATGATTTTCACTGATACCACCATCACCTACTGCAGCTCTCCTTACCATATCCTGTACTGTTCCAGAGGATTCCCCTGACCCTCAAGAGCAGCTTTTTCAGTGGGGGGTGGGGACTGTGGTGACAACTGATGAAAAACAAGAGCCTTGCCTTGTGCAAGCAGGAGTGTTTCCTAGAAAGCCACCACTGACTAAAACTCAATATATGCTTCTTATTTCTTAAAGCATTTTTATCCTATTACTTGGTCAAAGAAAGGGTATTAGATCTAGTAGTTTAAAGGGAGGTTGTTTTTACCATCTTGAAGATGTTAAGTAACCTGTCCACTAAGTATTAGAACAGATTAGCACGAAGAAAAACAGCTTCCAGAATACATAAAAAGAGAGAGACACAACTATCCTTGTGTAAGCACAATATATTTGTTTTAGATTAAATATCTCTATAAATGAGGAGCTATCGCTGCATTTATTCGAGCAGATTATAGAAATGTAAATAGCCGTGATTTATTTAGTATGTTGAGATTATATTCTTAAATGTCACAGATTAGATTATTAAATGCTACAGGGTTTGAGATTTTTTTTTATTGAACTTTTCTCCTCTTAATTTATATGCTATATCATATAACAGCGCACAAGGCAGCCCATACAGATTAAAGATAATACAGATGAAAGGTAACAACTTTTCCTTAAAAACATTTTTAAAGGAAGCCCCATGCAGCATGCTTAACCCTGGTCAAATCTCATTATTGTAATGGCATGGCTGACAGTGGCTAAATTCCAGTCTCTTTGGAAGGGATGCAGGAGGTGTCTCAGATTAGCTGACAAAGGAACCTCTTAGCCATAGCTACTACATTTCCCCCTGTACTGTGTTTGGATTACACACCTGATTCAGCAGCGCCACCAGTGTTCCACGAATCACAAGTAGATCATATCCCCAGGAGCATCCATGTTACAAGCATTAACATCATCTTGTCTGTGTTCAACATCTGTTGTTGAGCCTCAAAGAATTTTGCAATATCTCACCTTTATGGTGTAAAAGCACCACTCATGGCTTCTTACAATATTTAGAAATTACAGTTTTTTAAAGACAGCAATATAAGATAAGTAACCAAAGGGCAGCAGTTCAAACCTGAACATGGAAGCAGCTACATACAATAAAAGCTTGCTGTAATTTGTCTTCAACTGGAGAGAAACAGCAAGGGAAGATGCCAATCGACTTCAGTGGCAAGTGTTAATTGGGCTAAGGATTGTAGCCTTGTACCTTGATCCCTAAACTTTAGCCGTGAGCTAAAGGATCAGTGAACGGGAACTGCCTGTGTTGTTAGAATTCCCAGCAATGTATTAATTTATTCATTTTTGCCTCCCCACCCCCGGTTCCATAGCAGTGGCTGGGTAGGTGTTTGGCTCTCTGCCCTCCTGCAACAAAAACTGGAAGGAAAGCTCTGATAATGTGTTTATTCTTGGGCCCCACTGAATTGTGGTCAGTACACACAAGAAATTCCCATTGATTTCAGTGGTACTTGCTTCCAGTTAATGCATTTGGGATCAAGTGTTAGACCAATTATCTTTCCATGACTATGCCCATACTTAATTAGTGCATCCAAGAGATCCTACAATAGTTTCGTCTTTTGAATACAAAGTAGATTAGTGGTCTGACCTGTTTTAAAGTATGACCTGTTGTTTTCCAGTTTCTGGCCAATGCAATCTTAGTATTGCTGTACATTCATATTTTTTTTAATGATACCTCCTTATTATAGATTGGTTATAATGTATCCTCAGTGATAATGACTAAGGCAGTTCCATCTTCTTTTTGCTGCCAGATTTGTGTGTTGTTTTATCCCAAGAGTACATGACACAAGGGGTCCCGTTATTAATAAAGGCTATACACTGCACAAATACATTTCCCCCTTCACTGAATTAATATCGTATCTATACACATGAGGCTAAGTTTATTACAGAGCTGCATTTTAAAAATATGCTTGTTTCAACCTGACTCTGTAACTCAACACTTTGCACAGCATGCATTATGTTCATATTGGATATTCTGTTTAAATCTCCATATTTAGCTCATGCAAAAAGTACAAATAGTAATCTAATTCACTGCCACTTGTGGTACACAGTAATCAATTTTTGTCTAGTATGCGTAGTAAGTAACCATAACTAAGTATATGTGGAATATATTATACCTGTTGACTGTTTTCCTACACAATATTAGGACATTGCTGATGCATTTTTCTTTCTTTGTTTCAATAGGCATTTACCAGAGTACGAGACCTTCAGTATCTAGAACTGATAAGCAGCATTGAGGTAAAGAAAAAAATAGGGGGATGCAAAATGTGAATTAAGGAAAAAGCTTACTCGGTGCAGTATCCATATAACAGAATGTTAAATGGACAATGAATCTATTGAGAGTAAAAAAAATGCTGAGTATTTTTGATTTGGAATGATGATTGATATGTATTGACTTTGATCCACTCTTATGACAGAAACTTAATGAAAAAATGGGGAATGGCTTGAATATTCAATTATAATGCTGTAGATTCCTATGGCTTGTTTCAAAGTATTTTATAAATAGGAATTAATTAAGTCTTACATCACCCTCTTGAGATAGGTAATTATTTTTATCTCCATTTTCCAGACCAGGCAACTGGCACAGAGGTACTGTGACTTGCCCAAGGTCACATGACAAATCAGCGACAGATGGGAGTAAAATTTGGGGCTTGCAACTTTCATGTTGCGCTCTTAACCTGTTCAAATTCCTAGCCCATGACTTGATAGATTTTTTAATTATAGAATAATTACTAAGAAGAATCTAAAGGAAAAGCAAATCTATCACCACTCTGACCTTCCTGTAGGATGTCGTAGTAATGTAAAACATGTGGGTCTACAATGAAAAGTCTAAAGGGAATCCTTCATGTAGATGTTAATTGGGGTTCCTGTCTCTTGTGTAGGGATGCAATCTGCTCTCTGCAGCCACTGGTGGCAAAAATGTCCTTGTTTTATCACGGTGCTTAAAGGAAGTTTACTACTGACATGGATGACATTGGATGCAGGAAGGAATGCCACAGTTATCATTCTTTTTACAAACTATGAAAGGGCAAAAGTGTATTTGCGTTACTGAATCAGCCCGCCATCTGTCCTGTTGTTGTACATGATCTCTGGGTTAGTTATCATGCCTGAAAATGAATGGCAAGGGACCTCGAATTGTGCAGAATACGCTTTTCGTGTGTAGCAATGGGGATAGCCACGTCTAGGTTTGAGAATGGCTACCGAAATGGTTGCAACTATTTTAGACCTTTCTTGTGTAAATGTCCCCAGTTAGTGTGTTAGGCTTATTTTGAAGCTAGGTCAGAGCAGTATATGCCCAGCAGTATGTTAACTTGCTTGTGCCAGACCCAGTGAAAAGAGAGATAGCAGGGTCCCAGGGTCACATATAGTGCTTTAAAGAATTCCCACTCAGTTGCAGTTTTATGCAGTAGAGGTACATTTTATTAATCATTTCACATGGGAAGAGCCCTGCTGGCTCCTTCAGACCAAAGCTCCTTTCAGCCAAGCATCCTATTTCGCAGACAATTCCAGGAAGCTCACAAGCTGGGCATCAACTCTCCAGCAACTGGTTTTCAAAGGTCTGCTGCCTCTTACTTGGACGGTCCACTAAATTAGCATGGATAATAGCCACTGATGGATTTATCTTCCATAAATGTGCCGGGTTCAGACATTTCATGTCATTTGCAGAGATGCTGCATTATCCTAACCTCCCAAACCACAGTGTTTTTAATACTTCTTGATGCAGCACCTGTAGCGCCCCTTTTTGTGCAGAATCTAGATGCTTGTTGTATCTAAAGATACTTGATGTTACTGATTCCCAGCACCATTTTAATTTGTTGCTCTGCTGCTGTACGGTTCATAAAACAGTAAATCTGCCTCCTCCCATTCTGTCAAGCTAATTTTGTTTTAGGTGTGGGTTTGTTTTTTTCTGTTTGAAGGCTATGTGCTCTCCCTTTTCAGAGTGTTGTGAAAAAGCTTTGACCATTTCACTTCTCTACTTTTGATAGCAGAAGCTGAATTGAGCTGGGAAGTTCTGGTTGCTGCCAGTATTTGCAAGCCTGCCCCCCAGCTGTCCTCTGATTGGCCCATTCTCATGGGCAAGTCCTGCTAAGCCGTGAAGGCACAGGGGGAGGCTCTGGTGTCCTCCATTGGTGGCTCCCCAGTGTGGATGGCCCCAGGAGTGGGCCGCAGCCACACTGGGCTACAACCGCCACCCCAAGTTCCAGTTGAGCAGCCATTGCCAGTTTCACTTCTCTGCTTTTGATAGAAGAAACTGAATTGATAGAATTCATTTGGGGTGCTGTGAAAGACCCTTCAGGGCAGGAAATGACAAATATATCCAGCCTTCTGCATTGGAGCATATATCTAGCCTTTCTCTCATTAAAGTAAAGGGAGATGTGGAGCAATGGCTTCTCAAATGAGTCTGAATCTGTAGAATTAGTCATTTGTCCCCACCCTTTATCCTTTGAGATTTGTTTTAGTTCTCTGGCAATGAACTTGCAGATTATTCAAAAGATAAAATGCAGTAGAGGGTATTCTTTGTAGGGTTGGGTGTCAGACAGACCATTAAGATACATGGGGGGAGATTGTGTATCCTGTAGGATAAATCCTCGAGATGCGTGAGGGAGCTACATTAAGGAAGGAAAAGCTTGGGAGGCAGGGAGAGAATAGAAGATGCTATTCTGTTGATTTGAAACACCGACAATCAACAAAAAAAGCTTGGGAGGCAGGGAGAGAATAGAAGATGCTATTCTGTTGATTTGAAACACCGACAATCAACAAAAAAGGTGGGCTGTAAGACTTCCGCACTAAATTAATTGGAGAGAGGTGGAAGCAAAAACGGGCTCTCTTGCCTCATGTTAGATACCCCATGAGATGGATGACAGATTAGTCCCTATCTTGTAATTCCCTGTGCTTCAGAATGTAAGTCCACTGTGGCTATATATGCACTGATGTTTAGCTTAATGTGGGTAGTTTAGAGAGAAGAGCTGTAGCTCAGTGGTAGAGCACCTGCTTCACACACAGAAGGTCTCTGGTATAGTCCTTTTCATTTCCTGGTAGGGCTGGGAATGTCCCTGTCCTGGAACACTGGAAAGCTAGATAGACCAATGGTCTGACTTGTTACAAGGCAGCACCCTATGTTCCTTTGTAATTTGGCATTCTGTATGCATGCTATAACATTAAACCTTCCTTTCATAGATAACATGCCACTAATTAGAGAGAAACATTTGCCAAATCCTGTTTTTCATTATGTTCTTGTCAGATTAATTTTTCTTTTTAATCCAGATGGTATAAGCATAACTTTCAGCAGCCATTTGATAAATTTTAGTACAGCTAGATTTTATGATCTTGAAGTGGGGCAATTGCATGTGGTTTGAAATTGCTAAGCTAGTTTTTTGCACATTTGAGGAGCAGGGAGCAACAACCACATATAATAAAATAGTATATACTCACATGCCACTTGGTGTGTTTGCATATCTCTTTAGGTGCAGAACAAGTGGACTGAATTTCATTCTAGACTTGCTTGGTCACTGACTGGAACACTTCTCTGGAGTTTGTTTGCTTTCTCTTTAGGTCGTCCAGTCACAGTAAAAGTACATAATGTTGGGAAACCTGTGGGCAATGTGCTTCTTTGGCATAAAAAGCAGGCAAAACTCTACCAGTGTAGACAGAATGAAGTAATTTTTGTTGTGGGCTGCCCTAGTTTATCCCTGGGAACCAACAACAGGATTGCACACTCTTTCTTTCCTTGCTTCTTCCCTCCTTACTTCCCCAGTGCCAACATTTTGGTTTAATTAAGCTGCAATTAAATGGTTTGTCCAAAATGAGGAATGTCAGTTTACAGACCAGGATCTTAAACCAACTACAAACATGATGCTAGACCATTCTTTATCGCTAAGTGGACAAGCCTCAGGGAGCCTGTGGTCGGCATGAGCCTTGCTCAATAACCCTTCCTCTCTGCTGCTGAGAGGAGGAATTCTGCTGAGTTAACTTTCAGTTCCAAAGAACCCTGGCTTATTTTTACATGCAGATGAGGAAACCTGGTTTAAAACAAACAATGCTTAGTTGCTAAGCAAGTCAGCTTCAAACCGTGGATTATGAACCTGTCTTGTTTAATTAACTGCTGATTGTTTTGAACCAGATTTCCTGGGTTGCACTTAACACTAAGCTCAAGATTCTTTGAGACTGAAAATAAACTCAGTAGCCATCCTCCTGTTTGTGTGAACACAACACTGATGCTTTGCTCAGGCTCATCAAGGCTTATCCATGCAACACTAAACTATGGCTAAGCGTTGCATGTGGTTTAAGATCCTGCTTCATATGCTAGTATTAATCCACAGTTCCCTGTTTCAGCAAGAATAGTTAATTGCTTAAATGAGTATGTGCATGCCAAGGAAGGGTGGAGGCAAGGGCAGCATGCTCATTCCTGGCTTCTAGACCGTGGTTTAGCAAACTGGGGATTCAGCATCTGAACTGGGCTACTGACTTTGTAACATTTAAGCATTTAGCAAGTCTGGATGTTACATTGCTGATTTCATATATTTCCAGGATACATTTAGAATGGAATCAGCCTCTGTGACTGGGTTTAGAGTTCTAGCTAATGCCAAACCATGATCTCTTCAAATGCAACAAGAGTTCAGAAAATGGCATCCTTAAGGCCTGCTATCTGCCGGTCAATTGCTTCCACCAATCACATTCATGTTTTGTTCCGCCTCTTTTAATAATTTGTTTCTGTTTAGGTGATAGTCACTGAACACTCGACAAGCTATGGCAGTATTCATTGCTAGCAGTTACTATTTTGATCCATAAAGTACCTAAGTTACTAAGGAAATGGTGCCAATCCTGAATGGAATTCCAGTTAAGTGGAACATCACCTCCCTCTTCTCCCTTCAAATGTCCCCCAGTTCTGTTCTGGCATTTCCCCCACCATCCAGGGCATATTGTGAGCCAGATGGGAAGTGGAGGACACAGGGAAAGAAGAGGAAGGAGGAGTTCAGTTGTGCAAGCGGAAGGCCTTGCAGGGACGACCCACTGTTTTTCATTATTTATTCACTTTCTTTTTAGCAATCCGGTTAGGATTCTTTGACAGACCAATTCTTAATCTCTATATCCAGTTTTTCTCAAGCGGGGAGGGCTGTATTTCTGTTCCTGCAAATGATCAGCTCAGTATGCCTGGAGATTGATTCTGTTAAGAGAGGTGAGGGGGGTGGGAACGGACAAAGTGACAGCTTTCCAAATTAAATATTGCTGCTTTGTAGAACAATGAGAAATAGGACAGAGAGAATGGGGTTTGAAATTATTTAGTGGATAATTAAAGTAAAGCGTGGATCCATTTCCATCTCCAAATGATGTTTGTGGAGGATTAGAGGAGAGGGAAGGGAAGGGAAGAAGAGTAGGGTGGCAAATGCCCCTTTCCAAAGAGGGATATGCACAAGGAACCATTTTGAGTGGTATATTTTAGTCTTCGTTCTAAGATACCAAGTTATTAAATTCTTGCATACAGCCAGGCCACCTTTCAGCATAAGTGATGTAAATGCCAAAAATACTAAGGAATAAAAGGCTTGTAAGCGACACACTGTGCTTCTTAAATAACATAAATATCTTTCGATCCCGCTGCCGGTTCTGACAGGATTGAAAGACAAAGTGCTACTTTGAACAGCTAGAGTGGTAAACCTAGGTGGTCTGCCCAATCATTCTTTTTAGATTTTTGAGAATATTTGAGTAATATTATTAAGGCCATTGCTTTTAAAAGTATGTGGTGTTCTTAGACTAGTGGGGTGCCATAGGGTTCTGTCTTGGGCCCGGTCTTATTCAACATCTTTATCAACGACTTGGATGATGGACTCAAGGGCATCCTGATCAAATTTGCAGATGACACCAAACTGGGAGGGGTGGCTAACACCCCAGAGGACAGGATCACACTTCAAAATGACCTTTACAGATTAGAGAACTGGGCAAAAACAAACAAGATGAATTTTAACAGGGAGAAATGTAAAGTATTGCACTTGGGCAAAAAAAAATGAGAGGCACAAATACAAGATGGGTGACACCTGGCTTGAGAGCAGTACATGTGAAAAGGATCTAGGAGTCTTGGTTGACCACAAACTTGACATGAGCCAACAGTGTGACGCGGCAGCTAAAAAAGCCAATGCAATTCTGGGCTGCATCAATAGGAGTATAGCATCTAGATCAAGGGAAGTAATAGTGCCACTGTATTCTGCTCTGGTCAGACCTCACCTGGAGTACTGTGTCCAGTTCTGGGCACCACAATTCAAGAAGGACACTGACAAACCGGAACGTGTCCAGAGGAGGGCAACTAAAATGGTCAAAGTCCTGGAAACGATGCCTTATGAGGAACGGCTAAGGGAGCTGGGCATGTTTAGCCTGGAGAAGAGGAGGTTAAGGGGTGATATGATAGCCATGTTCAAATAATATAAAAGGATGTCACATAAAGGAGGGAGAAAGGTTGTTTTCTGCTGCTCCAGAGAAGCGGACATGGAGCAATGGATCCAAACTACAAGAAAGATGATTCCACCTAAACATTAGGAAGAACTTCCTGACAGTAAGAGCTGTTCGACAGTGGAATTTGCTGCCAAGGAGTGTGGTGGAGTCTCCTACTTTGGAGGTCTTTAAGCAGAGGCTTGACAACCATATGTCAGGAGTGCTCTGATGGTGTTTCCTGCTTGGCAGGGGGTTGGACTCGATGGCCCTTGTGGTCTCTTCCAACTCTATGATTCTATGATTCTAGAACAGCCACTGATATTGTTTGGATTCTGACAGCACTTGTGTGCAGGCATATGCATGAGTGTGAACACACACACAGACACAATGTGCACATTTCCTCAAAGAAAGCATCTTTCCATGACAGGAAAGTGGTTTTATTTCCACTAATACAACACACATCAGATGGGCAGGGATAATATAATATGATAATGTAAATGATAATAATAGCTGGCAACCAATTAAGGTTAGTCCTTCCTGAAGACGTAGATTTATTTCACTGGGAGGGAGACATGTTGCAGAGTTCATTGTAGATGTAGCCATCCCATTGAAGGATATTTTTATTCCATTGTAGTGACTTTGAAAGTTCTTCATTAAAATTTATTCTTAGCTGTCTGTCAGAGGCAACTTTTTAAAAAGTTACGCTCAGTGCCATGTTTCTTAACTAGAAACTATTAAATTTAAAATGCAAAGTACTTAATTAAAAATATAGGCATTTCCATGCTGTTGATCACCATAACAACAAACTGATAGTGCAGATGGTGACCATTAATTTTTAAAATAGAAATAAAAGCAACACCACCACTTTCTGATGTTTACAACCTTGGTTATTAAATCTGCATTATACTATAAAATCTAAGGCTACCAGACACTTGAAATTCCCTTTCATTCTCGTGTCTCTGTATTCGTTTTGCATGCCTTCCATAACCTTGTCAAAGTTGTAAGAGCTTTGCCAAGAATCACACATGTCAGCAAGTAGAACAAATGTAAATAATACACACTTTTCAAATGTGTTCAGTTTGTATTTCTTTCCTGGCAGGTACTAGAGAAGGAGGAAGGACAGGACCCATGGGGCAGTAAGTGAGCAGGGTAGAAAGGGAGTGGATAGATAAATTTAGTAGAAAGGCTTATGACAATTGTAGGTACAAACTAGGACACTTCAGAAACGTCACCTGGGCTCCTAACCAGGGCTTTTTTTTCAGCCGGAACTCAGTTCTGGCACCTCTCAGGTAGACGCCATTGCCGTTATAAGAGAGCAAGGGAGGTGTTCATGGTGAGTTCTGACACCTCTTTTTCTAGAAAAAGAGCACTGCTCTTAACAATTGTTTCCACATATTTTTAAAAGGTAAAACAGATTTTTCAATGAATTCAAATGCACAGTCCAAAGACCCTGGCATAACTTGCATTATTTTCAAAGGGGGTTCTGCAGAACAACAGGATCCTAATGTCCTGCATGAAATTCAAGCATTTTTATATGTATGTATCCGTCTTTGTAAGGCAATCGATTCTTTTGGACTAATTTGCACTGCAGTTTCCACTGCAGACTGAAGAGTCCAGTCATGGATCAGTAGGTTCAGCTGCAAATGTCACACCTGTAAACTTCATTGACCAAATGCCCTGCTTCTTAAACTCACATTTATCCTGTCCATGGAAACTGTTTTACGTAGCAGTTTTGTATGCCTGTATCATCATCATCGTCGATTTTGTTTATATCCTTCCTTTTCCCCAGATTGGGACTCAAGGCAGCTTACAGATAAAAATACAAAAACACAGATAAAACAGAAAAGGCTAAAAACAAAGTCTACTTCATGTAGTTGCCATAGTGGCCCACTTAGTATTATGGTTATTTTAGGTCATATTTGCAAACATGTTTGTATCAGAGCTTTGGGCAACCTCAATCAACTTCTTGGTTTCTTTGTGCCATCTCTTTCATGCATAAGCCAGTACAGCCCTTGCTTTTGAGAAGCACCAAGGGGCTTCATTGGTTGTCCTGGGAAAAGATACCCATAATGATGAACTGATCATAACTCAGAAATGCGAAAATTACAATGTGAACAGTGGAGGTGGAAGCTGCTGAGCTTTCTTAACAACTGCAAGTGGATAATTTCTCATTGAGACGCAGGAGGGCAATGAAACGTTTGGTAGATCAGCACCTTTGGCATTATTCCAGAGACACCTCTTAAGCATGCCAAACTAAGGCGTGATCACTTTCCCACCGTATTTAGTCTTTCATTAAATTACAAGTTATCAATTGGTGCTGGGTAACAATTTATTAACTGCTTGAGGGTTATCCCAGCGCAGTCTCAGGCATTTATAGCTCAGGGAAACATTTCATCTGATACGACATATGCTTTTATTTCTTGGTGATCCACTCGTTCCCTGCTGCCTTTGGGAGAATGGGGCAGAGAGTCCTCCTGTAGCCATAATAAAAAGCATAAAAGCAACTTGTATTTTGCTGTACTGATCATTCCAGTACTGATTTGCTCAGTATCTAGCTGCCTTTTGTACTGTGCTCTTTGCGGGTGAGTTCCTCAAGAATTTTTGAGCATGGATCATTGTGTTTGATTCTTTGCCTCAATGACTGGCACCATTTCATTTGAGTAAGTTTCAACCCAGTCCTTCATGTGACAGAACTGTTATCTGAAAGAGCTTTAGATGGTTCCAGTCATTTCCTTATAAGCCTTTTTTGTCTGGTTGGTAGACACTAAACATCACAAATACACTCTTCCATCTTTAATGCTGAAAGTGTTGATATATTGCAATGTATCCATGGAATCCTAACCCTTTTGAAGTTCATTTGCCTTGGACTGTAGATAAGAGCAACATTGCAGTAAGCGTTGGTAGGAACAAGGTTTGACATGTGTTGCATAGGGTTTGTCTACATATCATGCCAATGTAGAATTGATGTCACCTCTCAGATCTTGGTTGTCATTGGGAAACCTGCATGTGCCTACTGCTTGTATGTGATAAATTTATTATCATTCTATCTTGAGGCGAAACACATGATAGTGCTAAACTGCGGTTCTTTGAACGTGTTTCAAAATGTTTATTCTGAGATGCACAAAAGTTTCTTTTGCAAAAGAGCTGTTACTAGCTTTTTTGTCTTTAGCCTTTCCACCAGTCTGTGGGTGACACTCAAGGCTGGTCATCCGCAGTGTACATCCACTGAAAACTGCCTAAGTGATTTGAGCCCATTAGTTTCAATGGGTCTCCTCCAAGTACGACTTGGCTGGAGGTCACCTAGTATCCTGGTGGTTCCCTCCCTGCGAGAAGTGAAATTACAGGGAACTAGGCAGAGGGCCTTCTCGGTAGTGGTGCCTGCCCTATGGAACGCCCTCCCATCAGATGTCAAGGAAATAAACAACTACCTGACTTTTAGAAGGCAGCCCTGTTTAGGGAAGTTTTTAATGTTTGATGGGCAGGGTACAAATAAATAAATAAATAAATAAAATAATAAAATAATAAAAAATTATTATTATTATTATTATTCCTGAAATCCGCATCTTAGCAGCTGTTTGCCTCATGATATAACCTGTATTAGAAATAATAAGGAATGAGAAACGTGATGAATTTGGGTTTCATTTATCTGGAGCCATTTCATTTTCAAGTTTTATGAGAACTAGAAGTATTTTTAGAAATGAAATTTGGGGTAAATAGGATTATAAAAGGAATATATCATTAAGAACATCTTGGAAATTTCAAGACAGATAAAATGCTTCTTCACCCGGACCATAGTTAAATGATGGTTAGCCCTCTTCCAGGAGGCAGTGATGGGCACCAACTTGAATGGCTTTTAAAAAAGATTAGACCAATTCACAGAAGACAATGCTATAAACAGCTAGTAGCCTCAATGGTTGTGTTTTACTGCTGTGTCATAAACCTTATGCCTTTGAATACCAGTTGCTGGGAATTTCAGGTGGGCTGTTGCACTCACGTCCCGGTTGCAAGCTTCCCACAGGCTACTGTTGGAACAGGATGCTAGACTATGTGACCATCAGCCTGATCTAACAGGCTCATTTTATGTTCTTCTTAGGTACTGCATTAAGGTGTGAGCCTGCCTTGACTTTTATGTTCAGTTAAATTATATCTTACAATGGGATGTGTTCTGTTTTCTACTGGACTATTGAATGGGAGGGGCAGTAGAGAGACAACATAGAAAGCTTACTAATGGTGCTATTGATGTTAGCAGGGCTAAGTCAGTTTATGCGTCAGTAATCCAGTTTAAAAGCTTTGTGAATCACGGCTTAATATTTTCAGTGGCTCTAGCCAATCTTGTTTCCTGCCTGATTATGTTTGCTAAAACATTTCCTGTCCTTTATTATTATTTTTTTAAGGAGAGGAAGAAGCGTGGAGAGAGCAACAATGACTTGTTTCTAGCCGATGTTTATGCATACCAAGGAAAGTTCCACGAAGCAGCCAAGCTGTACAAAAGAAGTGGACATGAGAACCTGGCTCTTGATATGTACACTGACTTGCGCATGTTTGACTATGCAAAGGTACATGGATTTAGGATTTATGGGGTGTTTATTTAAACTGGTTCTGGCGTCCAAGAATCAAGCAGTTTCCTTTTGGCGTGCGCATTTTCTTTGGTTCTTCTTTTCTGGAAACTCCTGGTAAATATCACTGACCTAAGTAACTAACCTCTCAGGAACTTCCCCACACAGCACACAGTTAAACTATGGAATTCACTCCCACAGGATGTATTGATGACCACCAATTTGGGCAGTTTCAAAAACAAATTAGAGACATTCTTGGAGGATAAAGCTGTCAATGGCTGCTAGCCCTGATGGCTGTGTACTGCCTCCTCCAGTATTGCAGGCAGTGTCCCTCTGGATACTAGTTGCTGGGAATCTCAAGTGGGGAAAGTGCTATTGAACTCAGGTTCTGCTTACAGTGTGTGGTGTAGTGGTTAAGAGCGATGGACTCGTAATCTGGTGAACTGGGTTCTCTTCCCCGCTCCTCCACATGCTGCTGCTGGGTGACCTTCGGCTAGTCACACTTCTCTGAAGTCTCTCAGCCTCACTCACCTCACAGAGTGTTTGTTGTGGGGGAGGAAGGGAAAGGAGATTATTAGCTGCTTTGAGACTCCTTAGGGTAGTGATAAAGCGGGATATCAAATCCAAACTCTTCTTCCAGGCTTCCTGTAGGCATCTAGTTGGTCCCTGTGAGAACAGGAAGCTGCTCTAGGTGGACCTTTGACTTGACCCAACAGGGTTCTTTGTACAGTTTTAGGAACCTACATGGTGGTATTGTGCTGCATTACTGTGTAAGAACGTGGTTTAAAAACTGGGATTCCCATTATATCTCAGCAAGTTTCACAATACCAGTTAACAGACTCTGAAATAATCTTTGATTCCTTTGATCCTGTAAATGAACCCTGAAGTTGTTTTTGTATATGTCTGCAAATCAAATTCCCATGTAGAAATAAGTTGTACACAATATGAAGAATGTGACAGTTTTACATGCACTTTCATAAGTTTTATGTTGCAGACTTTAAACGTCTTCTGTGGTATTTTTCTTATCAAAAACCTTGAAAATCAGTACGCTTTATAGTCTCATTAATCACTCGTTACAGACTTGCTCCATCCATTACTGGACATAAGCTTTGCCTTGGCGCACATATTTCTAAATTTCTTTTCTGTGGGGGGGGGGGAAAGGTCATCTGAAATGCAGATGGTATTGTCAATGTTTGAGCAACACTGCTTTTCTCTAGCAAGTTAGACTAAAAATTGCAAGGTCTTAATATCGGTTTGTGTTTAAACTCCTCTGAAGCAGAAATCTAATTCATAGAGTAGAAATTTGTCATCATGCTAATATGAATTTTCACAATGCTGAACCAGCTTAGAGTAAAATGAAATCTTTTCAGGGTAGCAGAGCTTCATATAGAGGCTAATGACATATTACACACATTAAGCCCTGAAAGTTGGGTTTTCAGTCTGTTTATTTAATGTTAAAGAAATAGCAGCTCTGATTGAAGAAGCAATAAGGGGGATTACTTAACTCTTTCCCCATCCTCTCAGTCTCTCCCTCCCTCCAAATCCCTCCTCTTGAAATCTGCTGTTCCTTTTTTTAAAAAAAAATTACACAGCTGCCAGAGCTTCATTACACATATTTGCATGTAATGAAGTTAACTTCATGGACAAAAGAGCAACTAAACTGAGTCAATTTTATTCAGTGGTTGAACTTTGGTTTGCCAGTACTGCTTTTTAAAAGAGTATGCGGATTCTTATTTTTTGCCTGCTACCCTCAGGCTACTAGACATTTGCAGAGCCTGTCTCTTGAGCCTTGGTAGTTTCAAACGACCCTGGACAGTTCGTAGTTGGGAGGGGGGATCCTATACTGTGGGGACAGCTCTGGAGATCATGTGCATATGGGACCTTAGATTTCTTATCAGTATACCAAATCACACATTACTGTCAACTCACAAGTAATTTATTGCAGTTCAGGAAACTGAACTTTCTGCTTCTAATTTATTTCAGTGATCTAAGCTACAAAACGCAATTACACAAAACAAACACTGTCTCTCTCATTTCTTGGTTCAGCTTCTTCTCAGTCAAATAAAACAAAACGCTCTTATTTTTAACTGGACCCCACAGAACAGCAGGATGTTCTTAAGCAGAATTGAATTTAATGTTCTGTAAATGCTGTTCTGGGCTCACATTCGCTGCAATGATGCTATATACCCGTCACACTAATTCAGAGTGGTTACTTCATTCCACTTAGTGACTGATCTCTGCCGAGTTCTGCTCTACCTTAGAGTCCTGTAGTGTGGTACAATCTAGCAACTGGATATATTTCCTTGCATTACATTAACACCAGTCTGCTGCAGGGATGTGCCAGGATGACTTACGACACTATTTCACCCAACACGATGTGATTCCCTGCAGGCTTGGTTACACTTGTGTCCCATTCTAAGTATGTGCTTACTCTGCTTTGAGCAACAGGATTTCTGCCACTTTTTGTGGCCTCCTAACTGATCAGTTTCTTTTCTGTGTTTCTCTGTTCCCTCCACCCCCAAATCCAATAGGTTGTAGCCATCATGTGCTGATAGGGTTGTATGCTAGATATGTGTCAGATTCACAGCCCTTCTCATACAGCAAACATTAAACTAGCACAACAGGTACCCAGCCATAGGCCCTTTTCTGTTACTTTGCCATAAGTATTTTAGTAACATCTGGGATTTGTGTCAAATGTGTCACATCTCTCTAAAAACCAGAGGTGCTTTATGGTCTTTGTAACACATGTTTTCAAAACAGTCTAGCAACTTAGGCCTCTTTGGTTGCCATTTTGTAAATTTAGAACCTGGGAGAGAGAGTACAAGCTCATGGTAACTTGCAGAATCACAGGCGGTTGCCCCTTCACAGAGGTGCCAAAAACTGAATCAGAGGCATGAGGTGTGCAAACCATGTTTCCTGGCTCTTTGATGAGAGACCTTCCTCATCAGAATCCAGCACTCTGTCTCTTGAGCCACTTGTAGGAGAACACTAGTAAAAAGTAATGTTGCAATTAATGGAAGTGTTTGGGTCAACTTTCACGTTCTAGTCTCACGCGTTTGCCAATCCTTTCCTTAAGAGCTGTTGAGTAAGCCAAATTTGCCATTATGGTTTTCGACCAGATTTCATAATTGAATCCATTGGCTTTAGGACCTCTTAAATTGTAAGACTGACCTGTTTAGAGAAAACTGTCACCTGTCTCTTAACTTTATTTACAGACGTTGTTCTTGGCAAGTCATGGAAAGCGGGCAAAAACTGATATTTCATTGGTTTTTCCTCCAGAGAATTTCCTGCAGACATTCTGTTTTCTCTGTGTTCAAACTATGAGAGTTCTTGTGTATTTTGTAATACCAGTCATGCTTAAATCTAATCAGTTGATTTAGTAATTTCTTCTTCTTTTACTCCTCATGTGATGTAAACTGCAATTAAGTTACCAGAGTATATTGAAAAGTGAGTTGGTGGGGAAATGGGTATTTGGAATGGGCAGTTGTCACAGTGAATGCTACAGGAAGCATCATGATTGTCATCTCCTGCACTTTTCTCAGGAATTCCTTGGCTCCGGAGATCCCAAAGATACGAAGATGCTAATTACAAAACAAGCAGACTGGGCCAAGAACATCAATGAACCCAAATCAGCTGTGGAGATGTACATTACTGCCGGCGAGCACATGAAGGCCATAGAAATCAGCGGAGATCAGGGCTGGGTTGATGTGTATGTCTTGATTTGTTTTTTTCAGAGCTATATGCTGCCATTGTTCGGCAGAAATATTGCCATTTTTTCTGATTGTGCTCACTCTATGGGTTGCACATGTTGAGGGAGGGAAATCCTACATTGGCATAGTGGGAATGGGGTCTGTAACTAGTGAGAGACGTAGAGCGCCCCTGAATTACTTAGGGACTCAGTTGTGCTAGTTGCTGTACAAATCTGTAACTGAAGATAGTTGAAGATTATGGTGCCTGTGTGATTTGCATGTTCAGCAACCCTGTTTTCAAAGCATTCATCCATTCGTTTGTACTTTTGTGTATGGCTGCTTTTACACAAAATTGCATTCCAAGTGGCTCTGAGCATATCAAATGAGTAGCAACAGATAAAAGAATTCAAAACCATGGTATGAAAAATTAAAATTACAAGAACAATTATAAGGACATTCTTCAAGGTTATCTATAATTACTCTGATTTGTTGAATGTTGGTTTCAGAGCCTTAAGAAAACACTGCTGAAGATAAAGCATGCATGAAATATGAATTTCTTAGGATTTTAATAGGATTCCAGAGTCTGCATCAAAGCTGCAGACTAGATTCTCTGTAGGAAGGCTGTGCCATGCACACTAGATGTTGCAGTTTTGTATCTGAAAGCTTTTGCTTACAGTCCAGGAGTCCTTTCTGGTGAACAGGCAGGTTTATAGTTTGGCAAGGAACTTGCTGGACTATACATGTAAACAAAAGTGCTTTGCCTTCATACTTAGAACTCTGTACAACAAGTTGCATGCATATGTTTTTAAGAGGTAGCAAGAACTAAGAGTTTTATAGCCACTGATGGGTCTTCTTCTGCATCTAGATTGATTGATATTGCTCGGAAGCTGGATAAAGCTGAGCGCGAGCCTTTGACAAAGTGTGCCTACTATTTCAAAAAGCTATTTAACCATGGCTACGCAGCGGAAATCTATACAAAGATTGGGGACTTGAAGGCCTTGATACAGCTCCATGTGGAAACTCAGCAGTGGGATGAGGTAAGTACAACTCATTTATCATCCTCTGGGTATCTGCATCCTGGATATATCCTAGGCCTTAAATCTTTTCAATTGCATAAACAATATTTCTCCTTTTTTAATAACTTAAGTTGCGTGCATGTCAATGTTCTATCATTGTAACCTTGCTACTTGAGGAGAAATAAACCAATTGCATGAGAAGCCTTTCACCTGAGGAATTCCTCAATTACAGTGAGCTATTTACCTCAGATGCTGATCTGTGACATCTTTGTGCCACATGGGGCTCATTTTGTCACAAGAAAAAGAGGTCAATGGAGGGGAAGAGAGAATGGTTCATGGGAGATGACATTCAACTTAGCACAGCTTGCTACCCTTTTGCCATCTTTCCCTGTTGTGCGGAACTGCAAAGCCACCTTTAGGATTTTCTGGTATGACTGAACTAATGCAGTTTACCAAAATCTGAGTGGATCTATGCAGCCCATTTTTACTCAGGAATCGGCCTCTCTGTTCAGTGGCAGATAGAGATGATGGAAGTCGTAGCCCAAACTGTCTGGAGGGCACCAGGATGGGGAAGGTTGGATTACAGAATTCATTTTCAATTGTCTGGGGAAAGCATTACTTACTGAAATGGCGTGCTGTTGATAAATTTCTGTCACAAGGCACCAGTTCTTGACTGTAATGCAAACCAGGTCTGAAACCCAAGACCCACATGTGGCAAACTACTTCACTTTGATTTCATTGTTTATTTGCCATCAGGAAAAGTTCCTCAGATGTATTTGTGAACTGGAAAATCATTTATGTCCAGCTATGTTTTTCAGCAAGCATGTTAAGAATGATTTTTATCTGGTACTTAGGCATTTGCTTTGTGTGAAAAGCACCCTGGATTTAAGGATGAGGTCTATGTTCCTTACGCTCAGTGGCTGGCAGAAAATGATAGATTTGAAGAAGCCCAAAAAGGTAGGACAGCATGGCAAGTACGCCTGTGTGTGTGTTTGACTAAAATGTTGATAGCACTCAACATGCCCTGGGGAAGTTCCCAGGAACAAAAGTTCAAGCACTGTCTCTTTGAAAGTGATGCTAAAATTTGCATTTAAAGCAAAAGAAGACTCTTAAATGGATCTTACTCAATACTTACTTTAGTTGTTGGGTAAGCTTCTTGTTGCCACTAACAGCAGCAACAAATTTAATAAAGTATAAGTTCAGTAAAAAGAGCAGACAAAAAAGTAGATTCTACATCTAGTGTTTCTACTCACTTTCTGCTCCAACAGTCCTTGATAATAATTTGACACATATATATTCTGTATTTTTTTAAAAAAGGCATGTACTGGTATTGGGGGGATGCCAATGTCTAAACCACAGAGCCCAGGACTTGCCGATCAGAAGGTTGGTGGTTTGAATCCCCGCGACGGGGTGAGCGCCCGTTGCTGGGTCCCTGCTCCTTCCAACCTAGCAGTTCAAAAGCACATAAAAAGTGCAAGTAGATAAAAAGGTACCGCTCCAGCGGGAAGGTAAACGGTGTTCTGTGCGCTGCTCTGGTTCTCCAGAAGTGGCTTAGTCATGCTGGCCACATGACCCGGAAGCTGTATGCCAGCTCCCTCAGCCAGTAAAGCGAGATGAGCGCCGCAACCCCAGAGTTGTCTGCAACTGGTCCTAACGGTCAGGGGTCCCTTTACCTTTACTTTTACTGGTATTGGGGAAAGGATTATCCTAGTCTGAATAACTAGAATGGCAGCAGGTCTCAGGAGAGCTAGAAAAGCATTTGGTAAAGTCTTGCACATTCATACCTAGTCTTTAGGAACAAAAAAAGTAATAATGAGCCTTCATGTCCTTAGCATATCAGTGGAACACATGAGGATTGCTTCTCTAGCCATAGGGTGGTGATGAGTCAGATATGAAAATCTATGAGAATTCAGTTTGTAGAGCAGCAAATTCTGTGTATTACCTTTCATAAGCAGTTCTGTTGTATAAGTTGCACATGGGAACAAGACCGTTAACAGAAAACGTAAGAGTGTGAATTAGCCCTCAAAGCTCATTCAAATTTCTTCGTGGGGTGGTGAATGCTTCCCTCCGTGAGGGAGCCTTCCCAGACCCGCTGAAAGAGGCGGTTATTAAACCGCTTCTTAAAAAACCATCTTTAGATGCGGCCACGATGGCCAACTATCGCCCAGTCTCAAATCTTCCATTCTTGGGCAAGGTGATTGAGCGAGTGGTTGCTGAACAACTCCAGGCACGCCTGGAAGAAGCGGACCATTTGGATCCCTTCCAGTCGGGATTCAGGCCTCATCATGGGACTGAAACTGCCTTGGTCGCACTGGTTGATGATCTCCGGCAGGCTAGGGACAAAGGTGAGAGCTGTTTCCTAGTTCTGCTGGATCTCTCAGCGGCGTTTGATACCATCGACCATAGCATCCTTCTGGACCGTCTTGAGGGGCTGGGAGCTGGGGGCACTGTTATACAGTGGTTCCGCTCCTTCCTCCTGGGCCGTGTTCAGAAAGTGGTGGTGGGGGATGAGTGTTCAGACCCTTGGGCCCTCACTTGTGGGGTGCCTCAGGGTTCTGTCCTCTCCCCCATGCTTTTTAACATCTATATGAAGCCGCTGGGAGAGATCATCAGGAGGTTTGGGCTGGGTGTTCATCAGTATGCGGATGACACCCAGCTCTACCTCTCTTTTAAATCAGAACCAGTGAAGGCGGTGAAGGTCCTGTGTGAGTGTCTGGAGGCGGTTGGAGGATGGATGGCGGCTAATGGATTGAGGTTGAATCCTGACAAGACAGAAGTACTGTTTTGGGGGGACAGGAGGCGGGCAGGTGTGGAGGATTCCCTGGTCCTGAATGGGGTAACTGTGCCCCTGAAGGACCAGGTGCGCAGCCTGGGAGTCATTTTGGACTCACAGCTGTCCATGGAGGCACAGGTCAAATCTGTGTCCAGGGCAGCTGTTTACCAGCTCCATCTGGTACGTAGGCTGAGACCCTATCTGCCTGCGGACTGTCTCGCCAGAGTGGTGCATGCTCTGGTTATCTCCCGCTTGGACTACTGCAATGCGCTCTACGTGGGGCTACCTTTGAAGGTGACGCGGAAACTACAACTAATCCAGAATGCGGCAGCTAGACTGGTGACTGGGAGCGGCCGCCGAGACCATATAACACCGGTCTTGAAAGACCTGCATTGGCTCCCAGTACGTTTCCGAGCACAATTCAAAGTGTTGGTGCTGACCTTTAAAGCCCTAAACGGCCTCGGTCCAGTATACCTGAAGGAGCGTCTCCACCCCCATCAGTCTGCCCGGACGCTGAGGTCCAGCGCCGAGGGCCTTCTGGCGGTTCCCTCACTGCGAGAAGCAAAGCTACAGGGAACCAGGCAGAGGGCCTTCTCGGTAGTGGCGCCCGCCCTGTGGAACGCCCTTCCAGCAGATGTCAAAGCGATAAACAACTACCTGACATTCAGGAGACATCTTAAGGCAGCCCTGTTCAGGGAAGTTTTTAACGTGTGACATTTTACTGTATTTTTGGTTTTTATGGAAGCCGCCCAGAGTGGCTGGGGAGGCCCAGCCAGATGGGCGGGGTATAAATAATAAATTATTATTATTATTATTATTATTATTATTATTATTATTATTATTATTATTATTATTATTAATTTACTGAGTAGAATCTGGACCGAGTTTTAATTTCAGCTAGTGACTCTTTATATTTTGAGCTTATTTGCACTTTACATTTTGAACTTGGGTGCAACGACCTGAGTTTAAATGGCAAATGCATATATAGCTTTGTTGATTTGGAAGTTGATGTGTGTGTTTTAAGTGACAGGGTTTCTCAGCTGATGGTTCAAAATGTAAAGTGCAAATAAGCTCAAAATATAAAGAGTCACTAGCTGAAATTAAAACTCGGTCCAGATTCTACTCAGTACAGGAAGCAGCAGTTAGGAAAGGATCAGGACTCTGCTTTCACATATATTGCACGGAATGTTGATCACATGTGCAATTCCTTGGTCATTACTGCCCCTGATGGTTTTTTTTTGCCATTTTAACTTGGGTTTGTACTGAACTCAAAAACTAAAGTGTGAATTAAATCTCTTATGTGTAGGCTTTCTTTTGATCAGAATTATTTTGCAGCTATCGAGACACAAATAAATTTGATTGGCCCCTTAGCTAGATAAACACCCAGTTACAATTTTCCTCACTTCACTGCTTTTCAGCCCATTTAGTGCTGCTGCACAATCTCATTGGTTTCAATGGGTCCTTTCAGGAACCATACAAAGGCAACCTTGAAATAAATGGGAGTTGTGCAGCAGCAGTGCTTGGTGGATTGTGCCCACAAAGTACATGAAAGAAGTCCAAGACACCACAAAAGCCACAAAGTACATTTTTGAAGTATCTACTGCTACATTAACTTCCCCACAAACATGGAGAAGAATACTAGGGTGTAATCCCTTTCATCTGCTCCTTTGTTTAGTTGTGGGCTCTGTTCTTAATTTTAATCAAGTTAATTGGTTTAATCACTTTGTAAAATCTTCTTTATTTTGGCCCCCTTTGCAGCATTCCACAAGGCTGGCAGGCAAACCGAGGCCGTAAAAGTGTTGGAACAATTAACTCGCAACGCTGTGGTAGAAAGCCGATTCAATGATGCAGGATATTATTACTGGATGCTGTCCATGCAGTGTTTAGATATCGCTCAAGGTAAGGAAATACAAGCAAGTTTACATGTAATCTGTTCATGCCCGAAGGCAGAACATCTCTCAAACTCTGATGGCTTAACTGAAAACTCATTGTGAATTGCGTTGTACAAGACTTTTGAGTTTTGTTATATTGTACATATTATGATCTTATCTTTTCATGTATGGCTGAGAAGAGAAACCTCATTCTTAACCCTAGCTCAAGCTCTGTCTTCTAAGGAAACTAGGTAACTTCAGTTTCTCAAAACATGGAGGCACACATATCTGCTAGGGGAAGCCCAAGCTCAGTCTGATTGAATGAACAGCATGGGTTTGGTCATGCCCACCTATTCATTTCAAGGTGGAGGGCTTGTCGACAGTCCTTCTCTTCCACAGGCTTCTTGCTCTTCTGGTATTCCTCCTTTGGGAACCTTAAAAAATGTTCATTTATTTAAAATGTTTGTCTCCTGCCCTTCTTTTTTTACTGATCCCAGGGTGGGGTTTAGATCATATCACAAACACCGCAAGAGCAGAAAATACAACAGTATGAATATGATTAAAGTTCCTGTTAAAAAAATAAAGTTCCAGCAAAATTTCCATAGGTTGATAACATGCAGATGCCTGTGGAAACAATCATTTGGGTTTGCTTCCAAAAAGAAACTACTGTTGGTGTCAACTGAATCTCCAAGCTGAGAGTATTCCACAACTGAGGTGCCAACATCAAAAAGGCCCTGTGCCATGTTACTGCTAAATGTACAATCCCTTGGTATCAGAGCAGCAGGAAGGGCCCCACCTTTAAAGATCTTAACATCTTGACAGGTCGGTGTCAAGAGAGGTGCTGTTGTGGACTTGATTCTTTTCCCCAAGCCCTATGGAACACAATGGGACTGCCGTCCAAGTAAACCTGCACAGCAGTGGCAATAATATTGTGTAAATTATTCCAAAAATGCTTGTTCAGTCTAAATGTAAACATGGAAAATGTTATTTCCTTTAGTTATAGCTTCTGCAGATGGTGTTGCTAGAAATGTGCTCCGCTATTAGCTATGGCCCCCGGCTGTGTTAAAACTATGCATTTGTCTTCTTAATTTTCCTGCTTTTAAAGCCCAAAATGACATATAAAGCTCACCAAACTACATAAGCTATACTTTGAGGCACACTTGCTCAGTGGTGCTAATCTCTTAGTGGTGTTAATGCAGTAAGCAGGATGGGTCTGTGATCTTTCTTGAGTAAGTCTCTCACTGTAGGTTGGCAACTGATCAGAGGTTTTATACTGATGCTGCCTTTCCCTCCCTCAGACAACGAGCAGCAGAAGACTGAAATGTTACAGAAGTTTCACCACTTCCAGCACTTGGCAGAACTTTATCATGCCTATCACTTCATCCACAAATGCACTGTAAGATTTTCACATGGAGCTTCACAGTTAGTTCACTCTTTGTCCTTTGAAACCATTCAAAAGACTGTTAACTGATGCAATGTGTTTCTTAGGCCTCTTGTGTCTTACCCAGCATATCCTCTCATGGAGAGGCTGGTATAAGATTGTCCCCTGAGTAGCTTATCTTTGTGGCCTCTTTCTTTAAAGTTGAGATTAGATCTAATCTGTTTGGATTCTTCAAGTGTTGTTGCTTTCTGAATAAAGGAAAGCAGTGTGAGGCAAGATAGCAATCAACTAAAGCTTAATTCTGTGCATTTCTTTATTAGCTTAACCTTTAATTATTATTTTTTTAACATTGCAGGAAGAACCCTTCAATTACTACTTGCCTGAAACACTCTTTAATGTCTCTCGGTTTTTACTTCATAGCTTGACCAAGGAAACACCTTTGGGAATTTCTAAAGTGTATCCTTTAAAAGGCAAAATCCAAATTCAAGAGCTGACAGGGCAAGCAGAAGGCTCATTGGTGTTGTCTGTTACTGGCGTGCTACAAAAATCTATGTGATCCTTGCTCTCTCAGAGCTACATTACACAGAATATCAATAGGTTGCTATTCCATCCTCTGTATGATGTTTGAACCCCCAACCCTCTTTAAACGCTTGGAAGCATAAAACACTTCCTGCATAGCTTTGGAAACATCTGTGAACCGTACAGACATGTTGCTTAGAAAATTAGCCCTTCACTTGGGCAGATGAAGTTGGATCTTCACGTTGCCACACGACTCACCATTGTGTTTGCTGCAGCAGACCAGCATGGTTACCTTTCTGGGGTTTGTCACTGTGAAGATTGTAGATACGTTACACTTGCCATAAGGAGTCTCTTGACTGGCCATACAGTTTAGTTCAAGGCATGCAAAGTCCAGGCAAGTATCTGGAATGTAACCGAGCTTTTCCTCCCCCCTCTCCATGGATGAATGTCTGGGACAACTTGTTTCCTATCACTTCCTTTGGGAAGGGGCCATGCCTTGGTTACAGAGCATCTCCTTTACATGCAAAAGGCCCCATGTTCAATCCTTGGCATCTCCAGATAGGTCTAGGAGAGACTCCTATATGAAATCTTGGAGAGCCATGACTGACATTGTGGACAGCGCTGAGCTAAATGGATCTGACTGGCTCTTGACAATCCTCCTTTTGGCCTGGCTCCAAATATGAAACTTCCTTCGTTTCTGTCCAGAACTGCTTTTCTGGAAGCTTGGTCCTGGTCTCCACAGACCACATTTATGATCAGCTTGAATTCAGGATGGCCTACATCAAGCTTAAGCTGCATGGTGTGTTTTCCCTGGGATTTTTGAGTTTCTAAGATAAACAGGCTTCATTACAGTAAGAGGATGGCCAAGGTTTTAGGGTGGCTTAGACTGAAGGAGGTTCCTCATAACTTGCCCCTTCAGTCTTGTTCTTTTCTGTTCAGTGAAGTCCAGTTAACCCAGCTTAAGTGAAAATATTTGACTTGAGGCCTGTTAATTTCTGTCAAATGCATTTAGTTTATCTAGACAGCAGATTTGGCCCCACTTGCTGTCTAATCGCCTTTCAACTGGAAGGAAGCACCCTTGTTTTTTGTAATGGACTTTGGTATGAAAAACAGACTGTAGTGATGCTTTTCCACTGGCTTCCTTTTGCATGCAATAATTTATGTTGCAAGGCGGAGGCATTTTGACCAACAACAAAAAAGGAGGTTCTTTAAGAAAAGCCATCTCTATGTCCCTTCTTCTCTGTGCAAACATCGCTAGTTTCAAAGAAGCACCCTTCATATCGATGGGATTTCTCTTTCAAAACACCATCCCCTTCAGCCATCTAGCAGTTGTTTCACATTTTGTTTATGTAAACATGCTTATGTAAACAGACTTCTCCAGCGGAGGCCTCTTCCAAGCCCTGGCTTTGGTTGCGCTTAAGCACATAGCTTCTCTGATTGAAAGCAATGATGTGGTTTTTTCCCTGCTTGCCATATGTATGTTTTGTTCCTTAATTTGATTACAGCAATACATTATTTGCCCTGGCAAAGCAGAGCAAAGCTCTGGGGGCTTATAAATTGGCTCGTCATGCCTATGACAAATTGCAGGGGCTGCAGATCCCAGCTAGATTTCAGAAATCAATTGAGTTGGGAAGCCTGACAATCCGGTCCAAGCCTTTTCATGACAGTGAAGTAAGTTCCCATTTTGTATTTTCCCCATTTCCCCCCATATTTGACATGACACAAGAGACCACACTGGCACGTGTACATAATCTGAGAGGCGTTGCGAGTAAATGCACTGCTTCTGCAGAAAAAATACGATGTTATATGTCATCTCCTTACTAAAATGAAGATAGGTGCCTTGCATGTTCAAATGTATGTCTTTCAAGAAACTGCCTCACCCACTTAATCCCCACATGCTATCCTGGCTGATACTGTTGCACTGCTTATTCCCACCACTCTGTGGCATGCTTCACCTTACTTATTTTATTTACAATATTATTTATAATCTTGCCGGCCCTTTACCATAGGTTCCCTGGGTGGGTAACAACGATACAGTATACAAATATAAAAGTAGATAAACTTTTTTTCTTGAAGTGGTTCAAGAATAAAACACCTAAAAGAGCTCCAAATGGAAGAGAACAGTGTCTATCTAACAGTGCAGTCATGTCTAGTCAGAAGTAAGTTCATTGAGTTAGTGGGGCTTACTCCCAGGTTGCAGTCTAAGGGGCTCTGTTTTCATGTATTCCCATAAGCATTTAGTTCCTTTCTTCTCTCTGGGACTGTTCACCGTTGGTCTCTTATGTTTGGGCCTATCCCATTCGTCAGGCTCCCCCCTTTTCCAGCACTTGGGACTCGTTACTCTTTGTAAATCATGTTTTTAAAAGCTTGCCTTCCGCTTTTTAGTCATTGTCTGAGTCTTGCCAATGTTCTATAAAATTCTATCTAAAGGGGCGTGCAAATCAAAATAAATTGTATGGTGCAAATGCTTAACCTTAAATGAACAGGAAAAAATGCACTCCATCTGGCCACCTGAAATAATATAAACACAATAAGGCCCTGGAGATCCATATAGCTGCCTGAAGTAATTGTGCAATTTAAAAGGACATGAAGTGAATGAATCAAAGGTCCCATGTTTCATCAAGACTCTGAGCCAAAAAACCTGTTTCAGTAACCTTTGTTCACATCTTTCTGGCAATGAGTTGTGTGTTGCATAGGACTCATCTGACGCTGCAACGTTTGAAAATAGAATATCTAATGACTCAAGCAGTCATACACTGGAAGAATATTTATGAAAGCTTAAAGGCCCCAATTTCACTATTTTATGTTTGGTTCTGTTCTCCCCCCCCTTTTTTTGGTGTAAAGAAACTTAAGAAAATGAGAATTCTCATGTGGTTTTTTGGCTGCCAACATTGAATAGGCAGACTGCTTCAGGGAAGTTCACACACAGTCAGATGTATACAATATTTTACAGCTGAATGTGGCTAGTAGCCATTAATAGATCGATCTGTCTCCTTGTGTTCATGCCGTGGTAGCAAATGTGCTGCCATCCAGATGTTGTTGGACACTAGCTTCAGTCAACCTCAGCCAGCCTGGTTAGTGGTCAGGGATGATGGGTGTTGTAGTCCAGTAACATCTGGAAGGCACCGCTTTGGCTATCCCTAGATTGCTTTCTAAATCCCGACACATTGGGAGGCATTCATTCCATTACTCACTGATATTTTGTGGTTTTAAAAAAGGGTGTGTGTGTGTCTGCCTTTTTCTGCTTTTGGAGAGAAGGTGAATAATTTCACTTTACTTAGGTGCTTTATATCAGACATGAGATTTTGCACTTTGTTGTAACTCCCTTAGCTGTTTTCCTGCCAAAGGTGTCTCTCAACTCTACTGAAACTCGGCTAAGCTTGGCGTGAACAACCTGGGCCCTCTGTATTAAAGATGAAGTCTTCTACTTTATTATGTCTCGATTGCTGCTATCTACCAAGGATGGTTCTTAATGGTCTCTTCAGCACATCAAACAAGAAACATGATGGCACATGCTTATAGCCTTGTTAGTAGTTGCTGTCTGCTCCGGAAATTTTTCTCCTCTGAAAGTTCACCAGAGTCTGAGCATGTTTTGCAGAATCCATGGGATATATTTTTAAGATGTCATTTTAGGATTAAGGATATATGTTTCCATTCTGAACCTCTCAATACACGTACTCATTTTGGTTATTTATAAAAGGTAGTTGGCTCGATGTGAAAATATATACTGTAACTGTAGTGATAACTGGTCAGATTCAGTAGCTGGAATCTAGAATCCTGCATCTAAGTTCTTCCTCACCAGCATCAGGCTTTGGGGATTTCCGCCTCTTCAACCCAGTTCCTTCTTTTCGAGGCTGCATTGGAAGGCCCCCTGATTTTTCTGAAGCAGGTCTTTTGAGTGGGCGGGGGCATAAGGAGGTGCTAGGGAAGGAGTTATTAGGAGTTCTCAGACTGGCTCCCCACTGTTCTTACGATTCTGCCCAACATATTCAGCTGGGCTCTTTTGCTTGCAGTAACCTCTGTGTGCTTCTTTGCAGGAGCTTGTGCCTCTGTGTTACAGGTGTTCCACCCACAACCCATTGCTGAACAACCTGGGGAACGTCTGTATTAACTGTAGGCAACCCTTTGTCTTCGCTGCTGCTTCTTATGGTGCGTTGAAATATTACCGCTCTCCTGGATAAAATATGTCTGAGATCTGTGGAGTCTAAAATTGTTGTGATTCTGCATTCTTACAGGAGTTTCTGGCAGTGCAGTGCCTGTTTCTACTCTCTCTCTCTCTCTCTCTCTCTCTCTGTGTGTGTGTGTGTGTGTGTGTTCTTCCTCAGGTATATGAATCTCATTACTAACAGGTTGTGTGTGTGTGTCTGTGTGTGTGTGTAACAACAATGTCTATCTCTTGAATGGATACAGCAGGCATTGTGGATTTTCTAAGTCTCGCTTTCACCTCTGTCCTTTTCAGATGTCTTACACCTGGTTGAGTTCTATTTAGAGGAGGGGATCACTGATGAAGAAGCTGTTGCTTTGATAGATCTGGAAGTGCCGAGACTCAACAAAAGAGACGATAAATGGCAAGAGCAGATGAGTGATGGTATCCTTTTACTCTTGAAAACGTCACTTCCCTTTTTCACATATAACACTAAGCTAAACCATGTCTTAGCATAAAAGAGCATAGTGGGCTTCCAGAGAGGAGATTGTGGCCACTTTGGTCTTCCTTGGTCATTTAGCCTTTGTGTTTTGCTGAGCTAAACCATGGTTTGGCTTAGCATGCTTTCTGAACCTCAAGTCATAGATTAGCTCTCTTCAGACAAACCACAAGCTGCAACCAAGGATTGTTCTTTGGTTTACAGCTTGTGATTTGCGGAGAGAGAGCAAAATGCGAGTCCAAGTTCAGATGACACACTAAGCCAAACTGAAGCTTAGCTCACTGCAGCAGCAAAACAACCAAAGTAGCTTGGAGCCTGTATATTTATTCATTTGTGCTTCACCAGGTTTTGTTTGGAACAACTATATAGTAACACTGTAATTTTTATTTTATTAAAAAATCCACATGGTTTATTAGGGTTTACACATTACTGTACTACAATAGAACAGTACAAATCCTTAGTCTCCCTCCCCGCTCCCAGCTTCCTTCCCTCTCCCCAACCTTATGCACTTCTTAAAAAATATATTTTTAGCTACAGTGTTTTCACCTCTGGTACTCAGTTGTTTAGCATGCAATGCAGTGTTCAGGTTTACATGCACAGATAAAGGTTAAGATAAATGAGTATCAGTGCTCTGCTGCAGTCCTAGATTAACATCTGTTACACTAGAGAAGTTTCCATCCCTTCGCTGGGCTGAGCTTATCCAGCCCCCACAACAGGGGAAAAACCCCACTGTGCAATTTTAATATATTTTAAATCCTTTTTGTTTGAACAATCACATCAAACTGTTAGGACTTAAAATAATTGTTTCCTTAACAGACTTTAAAGAAACTACTTTTTTTATTTTTCAATCCTCCAGCCTCCAGCCAAGGAAGACAAGACCAGGCTTTCTTTGAACTCCACCATTATTGATAGCATTGCCAAAACTTGCCATTTTAACGGGCCATTCGCTTTGGGAGTCTCATTCTACTGGCTGCAGTATAAAGGCATGAAGCCAAAGAGATTGAGATCCATGTTGAGGCAGGATGCTGTGTGCAGCACTATACAGAAGAAAAGTGGGAATGGGAAATAATGAGAATAACACTTTGAATGCATGTTGGGAGAAAGGTTGAGAGTTAGCCTATTAAGCATCCTTGTTCAAAGGACTAACTATGGAATAACTTGTGTGTGTTTGTTTTCCATAATCTACTGTTCTCAAACACTGTGAAGCAAGCCTTCTGCATCCTGATCAAGACTTACATGCAGTTTTGATCGCAAGCCAGGGTTTCTATCACAATGTATGAGTTTTTCACCATTGGACATGCGGGGAATAGAAATCTGAACACCACACAGGTGCTCTCCCTTTGCACTCCCTACTTCTGTGCAATTCTTCCCTAACAAATGTTCCTAGATGTGCAGACAATGAGACTTCTTTACAAAGCAGACGAGATCGAAGAGGATGACCCGTTTACAGCAAAACTGAGCTTTGAGGTTAGAAAATGTCTTTCCTCCAAATCCTTTCACCTTTGTTTTTTGCTTTGTGCTGCAAAAGAGCACCTAGTATGGATTTCCTACCAGCAAATGTTTTCTTCGTGTCACATCTTCATTCCATCTGTAAATATTTTGTAATTTCCCATAAACCATCTCTACCTTACTCCACCAGATACAGCCTTCCCTTGACTTGTCTGACTGCTTTATTTCTTAATCCCCCAACTGGTGGAGCGTAAGACCCAGCTGAGAATTGCTTATTTGAGTCAAATGGCCAAAATTGCAAGAAGACTCATGAAAATTCATTGAAGGAGCCATCCTGAGCCCCTAAGAAGGGTGGCTGGGAGACCACTGGATATGGCAATCCTTCCTCTCCATGGTCTCACAGGGAGGTTCACAGCTAGAGGTTTCCCTGGTGGGCTGCTGGCAAGGTCCACTGCTGTAGCTGAGTGAGGTACGGGGGGGGGGGGGAAGGAAGCACCCCAGAGGCATGCCAGGAGCAGATCAGAGATCCAACACCCACTTTATGACCATGCACCCGGAATGGGGAGAAAACCTATGTCAGGCCAAGAGTTGGCACAGTTATTTCAGGTTTTATTTTATTTTATTTAAGAGCCCAGCAAAGAAGAAGAAAGTGCACACATGTGCACAAGCCCAGCAGAGCTGAGGAATTGCCATTTCTTCTGCCCTGAATTGTCCTCCCTCCTACCCAGGAAGCCTCAATAGGATTGCCATGTTCAAGGAGATACAGTGGTACCTCGGGTTACAGACTCTTCAGGTTACAGACGCTTCAGGTTACAGACTCCGCTAACCCAGAAATAGTGCTTCAGATTAAGAACTTTCCTTCAGGATAAGAACAGAAATTGTGCTCCAGCGGTGCGGCAGCAGCAGGAGGCCCCATTAGCTAAAGTGGTGCTTCAGGTTAAGAACAGTTTCAGGTTAAGAACGGACCTCCGGAATGAATTAAGTACTTAACCCGAGGTACCACTGTACATTAATATCCAATATGCCTCTACACATTTCATTCCTGTTTTTTTTTTATAAAAGAACCCCAATCACTTTAGGTTATTGATTTATTTTAGAAATACCTACCCCACTTTCCCCCCCTTTAAACTTTGGAGGGGTGAACTTCAGTGGAAGGCTATAGAGGCAGCTGGACACCCTGCAGGCAAACGTCCGTTACTGTTTGTTAGAGAAACGGGCGGCTTTCAGCATGAAAAAATACATAATTACAGACCTAACAAAAGTCATAAACAATAAATATAATATCAAAGAGTACACAACCAAACTGAACAATTCCCACATAAATCATAATAAGATATAAAATAAAGATACAAAAATATTAAATAACTTTGGCAGTTAAGAGCTGTTTGACAGTGGAACTGACTCCTTCAGGAGGTTGTGGACTCTCCTGCATTGGAGGATTTTTAAGCAGAGGTTGAATGGCCATCTGTCATGTATGATCTAGTTGAGATTCCTGCATTGCAGGGGGTTGGACTAGATGACCCTGGGTTCCCTTCCAACTCTACAGTTCTATAATTCTATGATTCAGTGCTTTCCAGCACCGCGTTGCAAGAGGACACGTGCAAGCTCTCCAGAACTAGGAATATTTCCAGGACTAAATACAGAACTGAAAACAAACTGATAACTCAGTGCAAATGCTGCTTTAATGTATGCAGATTATTCCCCCCAAAAACCTCATACTTACTCCCTGAAAAAAAACAACACCTTGCCTTTCCAGTGATCTACCAAGTTCAAACATGTTTTCCCTTTTCTCAATCACTTGTTTCCTGCAGCAAGGGGGGTCGGAATTTGTCCCTGTGGTTGTGAACCGCGCAGTTCTCGGGTCAATGAGCAGGAGAGATGTGCTGGTTAAACGCTGGCCCAAGCCGTTACAGTGGCAGTACTTCCGATCCCTGCTACCAGATAATCCCATTACTACGTGTCCTTTCTGCTTTCAGGTAAGGGCAATATTTTACTTCAGGAGAGTCTGATAAATGTTCAGTTGTACCACCAAATAAAATAGTACAGGATTATTATTATTTTTAAAAGCTCTCATACACTGCTGCTTAATTGTAAATATACCTGTGGCACTAATTCATTTTAATGCTTAAAAATAAAAGCCTTAAAATTAACTTTACTACATAAGTGGCAAGGCAAAGCATCACTTTGTGGCTGCTGTAAAGCCTTTGGGAGACCTAAATGAAGCAGCCAAGTTGAACTAAAGTGGATCATAAATTGCACTTCTGTTTGGGGGTTGCCTTCTCTTTTTCTGACTGTATTCAGGGCTGCTCCGGATGACCTGTTTATTGAGCATTTGCCTTGATTTGCTTGCACAAAACTTAAGCACACTTTATACAACCACTCTTTATTGTGCGTTCTTTCTGGTTTATCTTCAAATCAGGTTATATGACAATGAGGTTATATGACAATGGATGTTAATCCTGATTTGGGTGCCCAGAAGATACATGTCTAACCAGTCAATCATTTTTGCTAGTTTTCGATGTCAGACTTGTGTCCCTTTATTGTCTTTCATAGAGACTGACATGTCTGCTCAATGGAAACATTAGAAGTGCATTGTTGACATATATTATGTGGGAGAATGTGTAGGTGAATGAGTTCCTGGTGATATATAGCTGATGTTACCAGGGTCATAAGAGTGTTGTAGTTTATGTGCACGTTAATACAAATGGAGAAAGCACCAAAAATGCTTTTAGAGCAACCCTGTCCACTCACTTTCTTCCTACACGGTGACTTAAATTGAGTCACACCTGACATCTGCAACTCTCATTTACAGATGTTTCATTCAGAAGATTACGAGCTCCTGGTGCTGCAACATAACTGTTGCCCATATTGTCGGAGGAAGACAGATGAATCCAGCCAGTGAGGGAAACCAGACGCTCATGCATTGTGCTGCTTGGTTTCTGTAAAGTGTTCCTGAGGTCCATTAGGCTTTCTTAACAGCTTGTTTGATGGCAGAGTATAAAAAAGAATATTATATATGATATTCCTACTTTCCTACTCTTTGTATATGAAACTGGCACATGCCAAGTTTTGTTTTACCCCCCAAGAGAAATGTATACATATATATATTTATTTTTAACAAGTGTAACTGCAGAATTTGTATGACTGGTGGGTGATTTGTACATCTACAGAGTAAAACAGAAGAGAGGATCTATGGAGCTATATTTTTTCTATTAAACAGCCCCCCTGCGTAATGCTAGAATGTATTCTTGACATTTTCACAACAGCCTGTCAATTTGTCACTGCTAACCTTTCAGGGTGAGATTCTGCCTGAGGAAAAATATGCTAGTTTTGCACCTGCTAGCACTAGTTCTGGACTGGCTCCTTAGCATTTGGGTTTTATGACAGTTTTCAATAAAATATCACTTTTTGAAAGAAACCTGTGTCCTTTCTTTTCGTATTTGTTCTCTGTCTCTCTCTGAACTGCTATTATGAAAAATGGGCTTCCACAATTTTGACAAAATAACCGTACTTACACGAAGGACATTTCTTTTTCAAGGTCTTATTTACTGCCAAATGCTTCCTGTTATTTTAGAAAAGAATTATTGTAGTGGGAGTTTCATAGAATTCAAGAGATAAAAGCTCTCATTTATTGAGGTATCAGAATCAGTAGGGTCCTTCAGCATGACCCAAAGACCCTGACATTTGCCACATCTGTAGGCACCCTAATTATGAAAACATTTTGCAAGCCACATCTTGAGATGTGGGGCGTGAAATAGAAGCCAAAAGGATTTAAGTACTTTGACATCACTTACAGAGCTGAACTTTGGGGGTGTGGGTGTGGGTGCAGTTTGAAGACACTCTGATTAGAAGCAAACAATAATGTGACATTTGTAAATATGACTCAGATGTAAGAATGAGTTGGGTCCCCAAATAGTTAAGCTGCTCCATTAGCTGAAACGCTGAACTTCCATACACTCATTGTTGAAGACACACTGATGGTTATAAAGCAAAGATGGGGAGCCTCTGGTGCTCTAGATGTTGTTGGACTCCAACTTCCATCAGCCTGAGCCAGCATGCTAGGGGATGATGGTCCAGCAGCCAAGGTAACTGTAGCAAGACCGAGTAAAAAAAATTTAAGTGTCAATCAACGATACATATTTTGTAACAGGTGCTGCATATGCAGGCCTCTGGTCCAGCTGTGAGCATCAGCAGTAGCCAAAGCTGCACCCATGTGGGCTGGTCAGCAAAATTGGGAATCATACTGGTCAGCTCTTCAGCAGAGAGGCAACCAGAGGCTAGGCCAGAGCACTTCCAAAAAATGAGGTTTTATTGATGAAGTAAAATATAAGGCAAATTACTAAAGGTTGTCCGGGGGGGGGGGGAGGGGAAAGATGAGAGTGATGAGGCAACAAGCCCAAAGGCAGGTGAATAGAAGAATAGAAGAATAGATTCTTTATTGTCATTACACAAGTGCAACATTGTACAAAGTGCAACGAAATTGGATGCCATCCCTTAAAACATCAAAAGCAAGACAACAACAACAACCAAACAAACCACATTCCAGCCACACCCACACCACACCCATCAAACTCCCAGGTCACACTATCGAGTTACAGCATTCAAAAAGGCCACAGCTCTTGGATAGAAACTGTTTTTCAGTCTATTTGTCTTTGACTTGATGTTTCTATATCTCCTGCCAGAAGGCAGTAGTGCAAACAGACCGTGTCCCGGGTGAGATGAATCCTGCAGGATGTTATTTGCTTTCCTAAGACAACGGGAACCGTACAGTTCTTCCAAAGGTGGGAGAGGGTGACCAATAATCCTTTGGGCTGTGGTTATGACCTTCTGGAGCACCTTCCTCTCCCTAGCTGTACAACCGGAGAACCAAGCACAAATACAGAGATACAGATACAGAACAGAGATGCTTCAGCATTTGGAAGGAAAGGAGCAGGGAACACTGGAAACTAACGCAAAAAAAGAGCATCAGAATGAGACAAACGTAATACTGAGATCTTGTTTGATTTGAAATTTATTAAATTTCTATTCCACCCCCTCATCCCGAAGGAAACCAGGACAGCAAATATCAGAATGTTAAAACAATATCAAACACACCCTTCCATTAAGATCTGTCAGGAACATGCCAGAGGGAGGCAAGGATCACAGGATGATGGGCAGACCTGGACTGCCAAAGTCAGGCGATCTAAGAGTCAATCGGACTGTGTGCCTGCTGGCAAGACTGCTCTCTTGAAATCTCACACAGTTCAGGGGTCCAAGACCAGCTATAGCCTTTGAAAAATCAGTAAGGCAAGACACTGCAAAGTTTAGACAGGGCTGTCATAAATATACCAGCATACATGGAGCCTTGACATGTTTTGGCAGCAGACTTGCCACATAACATCAAAGGTGTCTTTTGGATCTTCATAACTGCTCGGACTGTCAGAAGTTCTGATAATATATAAATATGTCATGCTTAATCTAAAAAGAGCTTTCTAAAATCTGTAGTGGTAGCTCATAGATGTTAAAATATTAACTTTGGCACCACTCATTATCATTACTCATATATGGACCAAATAAGCAATCTAATAAAAGCATCCTTACTCAGTCAATCTGATTTGCTTTATTTCCCCTTTCCCACTTTGTTGATGTGGGTGGTGCACTTAAAAAAAATACTTTTTATTGCCTTTCAAACCATATAGCCAAACAAATATCTACTGCTTCCATTACAAAAAGCCCTTAAAAGTGAAACGTTAAAGAAAATTAATAGGCCCTCATCTGTCTGGTCTTTGACCGCAAGAAAGATTGATTGATGATTGATTGATTGATTGATTGATTGATTGACTGACTAGGCCTCATACAGAAGCTACAGTTATTCTGTGTAGTGACAATATTGCAGACATATTGCAATTAGTTAAGGAAAGTTGTAATCAAGTGATAATAAACCATATGCTGTGTAAATAAGCTATTGTGCATTAAAAATTTAGATTCTATTGGATTTGTTGACAAATTTTATTGTCTTTGACCTCAAAGCATTCCTAAGTTTTTTGAGTCAGTTTCCCCATCAACACAATGCTCCATTGTTGTACAGTGGTACCTCAGGTTAAGTACTTAATTCTTTCCGAAGGTCTGTTCTTAACCTGAAACTGTTCTTAACCTGAAGCACCACTTTAGTTAATGGGGCCTCCTGCTGCCGCCACACCGCTGGAGCACGATTTCTGTTCTCACCCTGAAGCAAAGTTCTTAACCTGAAGCACTATTTCTGGGTTAGCGGAGTCTGTAACCTCAAGCGTATGTAACCCGAGTTACCACTGTACTTGTTAGATCTCTCCAGTGTTTTGCTATGGATAATCGTTCCACCATTAGCAAATGTCCCACCAAAGCCTTACTCAACCTTTCCATATTCCAGTCATATAATGATTCCTTAAGGATGACTGGGGCGGAGTCCTGGAATGATGCAGTTTTGGCAGCGAGCTCTGTCCACCTCAGCAATGGCTTATTGAATCTTAATATAGTCCGTTCGTCCATCTGAAAGATAAAACCTTTAATCCCACAATGCCAGATCTATGTAACAGCTAAGTATTAGATATCTGGGTCATGTGTGCATAGCAGATTCCATGCCCTTGGACCAGCTATGTAGCAGGGTGAGCATTCCTGTACACAGTTTCCCAATTAGACACCCTCTTCCATCAGAGTAGGAAGTCAGGTGTGCAAGCTTCCTGTCCCACACTGATGGTCCTGTGGTCTCTTGCGGAGGACAAGGCATGACCTGATTTATCTTGTATTTTGAGTCTTTCTTGGGGGGATCAGTTGTCTGCTTAAGAAATCAGAGTGCATTTGTTCAAATCCTAACATGAAGGTGTTTACTAATAAATAAACTCTCTTGTTCCTACTGTTATTACATGCCTTTTATTTAAACTTAGGTTCACTAGAAAGGAACCAGTATAAAAAAAGTATATAGCACCCATTCAAGGGTGCTTCACCCACCGTGCAAGTAGATTGTGCCCTGTTAATTTATGTACAAACCACTGCTTTATTATTTCAGTGCTGCAACTTTACTGCTGATTTTTATGGCTGTTTATTGTTATGATGGTTTAATGCCGATTTTTATTATGTGGTTTTATTGATAGTTCTGCATTTGGGTTTCTACAGTGGCTTTCTATTTCGGATATGGTTGGGAGGCACATTATAAATGATGGATAGTGTGGAAGCATATTTAAATGCCAGGTGCTTCTGTGCCACAAGTGTAGAACAGTTTCATTTCCATTTTCCCTGCCACTGCTCCTACACACAGGAGCTTGAGGAATGTAAGGAAGGGATTGGGAATCTGTAACAAAAGCAATCTGAGCATCTGCATGATTCCAAGGGTTCTTTCAGGGAATCGATTGCATTTAAACCAATTTCGAAGTGGATTCAACTCAGTTGTCTATTGTATAAATAGACCTATTGCTATTGCCTTATGGGCTGTATGAGATTACATTCAGAAGCAGAAAAGTCTTAATAGGCTAGCTACACAGCTGAACTTCAGGTATGATCAGCAAAAGCATGCAGATATGTGTCCCTGGAACTTCCTTCCAAAGGAGACCTGGTTTTCCAGAAACGGTGCATGATGTTTCTACTCTAGCTGAAGTAAAAGGCAGGGAGCAGCCTCTTGAAGCCAAGCAGGTAACCGGTTATTTCCTGTATCCTATTTGACATCTTTGTGTTATATCTAAGCACTCTGTCAAATACACACACACACACACAATCTGTTCTTGTAGCAGCTTTGTAACACCATCACAAATACTACCTGAGCGTCACCCCAGCAGAGAATTAACAGTTCCAATCTTAGCTTGGATTATTATGATTAATGTTGACCCAAGTCTAAATTGTGCTGACATCAATAACACAGGGCTTACCTGTGGTGGTGTTTTTTTTATAAAAGGAACAGTGCTAGCTTAGCTTGGAACAGTCCAGCGAATGTAAGAAGGAGATTTATAGAGAAATACAGAGATCTATACTTGTTGAAGAAGCCAAATACCTACAGAGCTGCCACCATGAATGGAACAGAAGGTGAAAATTTCTATGTCCCCATGTCCAACAAGACCGGCGTTGTTCGGAATCCATATGAGTATCCTCAGTACTATTTGGCAGAACCGTGGAAGTTCTCTGCGTTGGCTGCCTACATGTTTCTTCTGATTCTTCTGGGATTCCCAATCAACTTTCTGACTCTCTTTGTCACAGTCCAGCACAAGAAACTCAGAACTCCTCTGAACTACATCCTTTTAAATTTGGCCATAGCCAATCTCTTCATGGTCTTAATAGGCTTCACCACTACCATGTACACATCTATGAATGGATATTTCATTTTTGGAACGGTAGGATGCAACATTGAAGGCTTCTTTGCTACAATGGGCGGTAGGTCTGTTTTATGTTTTCCTTCAAGTATCATGCCACTATGAATTCACTGTAGACATAAGTTCCTATTTCAGATCTTATAGAATTGTTTAGGTGGAAGAGACCCCATGTCATCTAGTCCAACCCCTGCAATGCGGGAATCTCAGCTAGATCATAACATGACTTCATTCTTCAACAGAACTCCAAAAGATAGTACTATTCAGAGATTCTACTTAAGCCTTCTTGTGTCGCATACCTGAGCTAAGGTAACCATGCTGGAACAATGTTAATAGAATTGATGGGAAACCAAGCTTTTGATCATGCTGGCAAATGGTTAAAACTAGGTTCAACTTCAAAAGTGCAATGCGATATATGGTTCTGGGCACTATGCCTACTTCTCCTGTTTTATAAAGTTTGCAGTCGTGATTTTTCTCATAGTTTTGGTGGAAGACATTCCGAGAGCCTCCGGAGATGGTATCTTGTAAGATCTCACACCTTAGCTGAAATGGCAGGGCTTTAGCTAAGGCATCTTTTATTTCACGTGTAAATCAGGAACGGAATTAAGTTGTTAACAAAATGTAGACCAAAACCTCTTTCTGTGCTCAAGTCAGTTTCAATCATCATCCCTCGATCATTTTGATTATGTGATGTTATCTTTTATTTTATTTCTACTTGGTTTTCCACTTGACATACAGTCCTTAGGGTAGAGAAGACCTAAATTTGAAATAAACCAGCGAAAAGCAAACAAACCCGACCAAATTGGCTCAAGTCTCTTTAGGCAGTCTTTATCCATGATCAAGAAGGGCAAAAATCCAAGTTTTATTCCCTTCACTATTCAGTTTCAAAGTGTCTTGCTGTGGGCAAGGTCCACCCAGTGCTGCTTCCCTACAAGCCCATTCATTTCACTGAGGTTTGTAAAGAAGCGAAGCTTCAAATATGTGGCTATTCCCAGGTTATTGTTTGGCTACAGGCAGACAGCAGAGAAAATAAACCTTTGATCGAGAATTATGTGACTCGGGCCCTTACCTCTCAAGCGTCCCTCACTGGGAGGCGTCTCCTGCATTCATCCTGCTCTCCAAGGCCTGAGAAATGCCAGGAACAGAGCGGTGGGATGCCACAGCATCCTTTAAGAAAGGATCAAAACAAATGTGGAATGGTGCTTAAGGCAGCAGAGCTATGTTGGTTTTCGTCATGCTGGGTTTTTTTTATGTCGCCTGTGTTTTGATCTGTTTTGTTGGGCTTTCAATCGTTACTACATATAATGATTTGATAACTCCGTTGTGAGTCACCTTGGGCAGCTGTGTTGAAGCATGAGGCATGCTTGTTTTAAATAAAATATATTAGTAAATGAGTGAATGGAACAAACTCAGATTTGCCTACAAAACAAGTGGTGGAAGTCTAATGTAACGAGAGAGGAAAGCAACGTCTTCCTCAACACTTTCCTCCCTATATAATCTGGCCCCTGGTGCCCCCTTTTCCTCCCCTGGGCTCTGCTGGAAAGTGTACCTGGTTGAGGGAGAAGCACTTGAGGAAAGGAGCTACACAGGGATGTAAGCTATGACAGTGAATTATTGAAAGGCAGTATAAAAATGTTACAAATGAATTGACCAATGGTTGGCATGAAGAAGGTTCAGCTCTCTCATCCTCTGAACTTAAGTGCATGAATTTGCCACAGTCTTGTGTGAACCTGAAGAATGAGGGAACTAAAGAAGGATCTGATCAGACATGTAGTATGGTGCTGAGTAGACCATAGGACAGGGAGGTGAAACCTGATGCCCTCCAATTGTTTTGCACAACAGCTATCATGCCCAGCCTTTGGTCATGCTGACTGGAGCGGATGAGAATTAGAGTCCAATAATATATGAAGAATCACAAGAAAAAGAGGAACCCATTGAGTTGTTTGAGAGGGTGGCTTTTCCATCTCTCCCTCTCCTTCTCATCTTCTTCCTCCCCCCCCCTTATTGACAGATGCTTCTTTTGTTCTCTTACAGGTGAGATAGCCCTGTGGTCTCTGGTTGTCCTGGCTGTTGAAAGATATGTGGTGGTCTGCAAGCCCATGAGCAATTTCCGCTTTAGTGGGACCCATGCCATCATAGGGGTGAGTTTCACTTGGATCATGGCCTTGGCATGCGCTGGTCCTCCTCTCTTTGGATGGTCAAGGTAGGTATGCATCATATTCCTTACAGCAATACAGACTGCGGTAAATTTGGGGGGGGGGGGTTGGATAAGAGAGGGATAATGGGGCCAGACCAACTAGTGAGCATTCCTTAATGATCAGAGGTGAGGGGTGTTATTTGTTGGGGGAGATGACAGATAAATGGCCCACAGTGACTGGAGATACTTCTGGAAGGTGAGAGCTGTTTTGGCAAAGGCATACGTTGCCAAAGTTGAAACCAGCACTTTAATTGGACCCAGAAACTAATTGGCAGCCAATGCAGTAGGGGCCAGGACATTGCAGTATGCTCATACAATCTTCCTCCAGTGAGCAACCTGGTCACTAAAATTTGCACCAGCTGAAGTTTATTTATACTGTTAAAACATTAAATGAATGAATGAATGAATGAATGAATGAATGAATATGTTACATTTAAAGCTATTGGAGTGTTAAGATGTTTGCCCCCAAACTATGCTCTGTTTATAAACCCAAATATTACAAAATAAAAACCCAGTGTGACTGTGCTCTCTTCCTCCAAATGAAACCAGACCTGGGTTGCTGCTATTGCTGGAGCTTCTTAACTCTTGTGGAAGTGGGGCACACACAATAGACTACAATCCCACTCACTAACTCTTTGGGTTTAACTGTAGGTATATCCCAGAAGGTATGCAGTGCTCTTGTGGAGTTGATTATTATACACCGAACCCAGAAGTTCACAATGAATCCTTTGTTATCTACATGTTTCTGGTGCACTTTGTCACACCATTGACTATTATATTCTTCTGCTACGGTCGCCTTGTCTGCACTGTTAAACAGGTGGGTGACCCTACAAAAAGATAAAACTCTTCTCCAGCGCAAACCTATCAAGGCTGAAAACATTTCTCCTGACTTCATCATTCCCAGCCCAGTGCAAGGAGATTTCACAATGGAGGTACCAGGATAATCCAAGTTTTGACTTTGTACCCTCAGTGCGCTTCTGAAACAGAACCACAGCAATAATTGCGGAATGTTGCATTTATAGTTTACTTAAGGTAAAGGTAAAGGGACCCCTGACCATTAGGTCCAGTTGTGGCCGACTCTGGGGTTGCAGCACTCATCTCGCTTTATTGGCCGAGGGAGCCGGCGTACAGCTTCCGGGTCATGTGGCCAGCATGACTAAGTCGCTTCTGGAGAACCAGAGCAGTGCACGGAAACGCTGTTTACCTTCCCGCTGGAGTGGTACCTATTTATCTACTTGCACTGCATGCTTTCGAACTGCTAGGTTGGCAGGAGCTGGGACTGAACAACGGGAGCTCACCCCGTCACGGGGATTTGAACCGCTGACCTTCTGATCAGCAACCCCTAGGCTCTGTTCTCCTTAAATGCTGTGATGCCCATGCACCTGGTTACAAAACAATATAAATAAATATTGGGGGCGGGGCGGGAATCAAACTGCGATTTGCACAAACTATGAAACCCCATGCAATTTTCCACATCCCTGCTGCCTGCTCTTCCCTCCAATGCCAGTCTTAACAATTCAACATACTGTAATAATAGTTTTCGATTGTCACTTGCTTCTGAAAAAGGATTGGGCACCAGCTTCACAACGAAGGGAACCAACTGTTATTCTTTGGGATGTAACAGAATGGAGGCCCAGAACCTTTAACTACAGTACCTAAAGAAGCCCACCCAGAGCTGTATCATCCCCCACCGCACTGGAATGCTACTAGTTTCTGTTCTGGTGATTAGCTGCCCATTCCCAAATAGCCCTGTTGCCTAGTCTTGACCGCCCTCTGTTGTCATGCTTCTAGGCAGCGGCTCAGCAGCAGGAGTCTGCCACTACCCAGAAAGCTGAGAAAGAAGTCACCCGCATGGTTGTCATCATGGTCATTTCCTTCCTTGTTTGCTGGGTGCCCTACGCCAGTGTTGCTTTCTACATCTTCACTCACCAAGGGTCAGACTTCGGCCCTGTATTTATGACCATCCCGGCCTTCTTTGCCAAGAGCTCTGCTATCTACAACCCGGTGATTTACATCTTAATGAACAGACAGGTAACTTGGCAATGTTGCTCTGGCTTTCCAACAATATAACAATACTTGAAGAGTTTATGGCACTCTCCCTAAGTGCTTAAAGTGCTTCCTTATATACATTAGCTTAATAATTCTTGTGACAAACCCTGTAAGGTAGACCATTTTTATTACCCCCCGTATTACAAATGTGAAGTGGAGGGACGCTGAGAGACGGTGGCTTCCCCTACGTGATTGTGTTTCTGAGCTGAGATTTGAACCAGGCTCTTTAGCTCATGTGCTAAATTTATCTTTACTGCATTTTGCTTCTTATTAATGTGCCTGAATATAATGCGTCTTGATGCAGGTGCTGATGGTTAATATGAAAAAAATCCCTAATCATCTGTTTTAAAATGGAACCGTGTGGCAAGGGACTGGAGAGGATGTTCTCACATTATCTCAAGGATGATACTTGCTCTCTGTTGGTTGCCAAAAAGCCTGTCCCCCTTCTCACCCATTTTTTAAAATTAAAACAGCAAGCTCCTAATGACTCTCACCATTTGTGAAGCATTTACGGCAACAGGACTAAGCCTAAGCATTTCTCAGACTATGAATTATAGTATTATCAATTACTTCCCTGGGAGCTGCGTTGTGCCAGGGAATCAACATATGGGCCCCAGAGGATTTTCACTTGCTTTAAAATACAGTACAGCTTTCACTGTGTGACTAGACAGAGAGGGGCAAGACAAAGCAGGTTGTTTTTTTAAATGTAGGATTACAGTGACAGAAGAACAATGGAAGGTACAGTGAATTCAACTTTAGACAATTTGTCTAGCCATTGTCTAAATCAGGGTTTCCCAAACTTGGGTCTCTAGCTGTTTTTGGACTACAACTCCCATCATCCCTAGCTAGCAAGACCAGTGGTCAGGGATGATGGGAATTGTAGTCCAAATACAGCTGGAGATCCAAATTCAGGAAACACTGGCCTTTCCTAATGCCCAGATACGTCAGTGACTTTTTGGCATAGCCCCACATGCTGATTTTTGTTTGTTTGCTTGTTTACAGTTCCGGAACTGTATGATCAGCACCCTCTGTTGTGGAAAGAATCCGTTGGCTGAGGAGGACACGTCTGCAGGCACTAAGACTGAGACTTCCACCGTCTCCACAAGCCAGGTTTCCCCTTCATAGATCTACCAAGGAAACCTTGGGCTTCAGACTGTTTCATTTGCATGACCGCATTCTTTTCACCCCTGTCGTCTCTGTCACTCTCTGCAGCATGCCACCTGCAATTCACCTGGCAGGGCAGAATGGACTCTTCATTTTCTGACAGCTGCTATCAGAGAAATGCGCCTGTATATATATTTGTGGCGCAAATCAACTCAGGCCCAAGGCTGCAATGTCGCATGAGTTCATGGCCCTAATATGCCTGCCTCTAAAACCATATATTCCCTGCAAATTGACTTACCTGCTTGGTGCAGCATTTGCATCTGATTTTCGTCTTCAGTCATATGGCCTGTGTACATAAGGTTGTCTGGGGCCAATTGGCTGTGCTGATGGATGCATTGCCATGGTTAAATTTCCATTTTCCTCCTAGGTTCTTTTCTGAGCTTTGTACAGAATGAACAGCTGAACATTCATGCGTAGCGAAGAGACCTGTTTTGTTTTCGTTGTAGCTGTTGTTGCTCATTTCTTATTACGTAGAGAAACTTATCAAAGCTTAATTTACAGAAGCGTAATCAAAGAAAAATGTATAATTTGAAACTCACTTTTGTGAACTGGGAGTGTGGGCAAATAGGAAAACCAGGACATCTCTTTTGTAGCATCAAGTGGGTTGGCCTTTCTTCAGATTGCTTCAACTTTCAATGCAATAAAACTGTGGTATACCACAATGCCAGTGCCCACATACTGTCAGCGCAAATCATAGCAGGCAGGATTTACATTTCACTTCAGGCATGTACTGCATTTGCCTTTGTTTCTTCCTAAAAAATTATAACCAACACTTTCAGAGCCAAGTGGCATTCCCATGATAGATGATAGAAAACATAAAAACAATAGCTTGGATCCTAAGGAAAATTAGCAGAAGGAAAGTTTCCTTTCCACTCTGTCCTTGCAGCAGCTTTCAAAAAGCTCAGGAACACAGGAAGCTGCTGTATATTGAGTCAGACCATTGGTCCATCTAGCTCAATATTGTCCACACTGATTGGCAGTGGCTCTCCAGGGCTTCAGACAGGGTTCTCTCCCAGTCCTACCAGGAGATGCTATAGATTGAACTTGGGACCTTCTGCATGTAAAGTTATTATTATTATTATTATTATTATTATTATTATTATTATTATTATTATTATTATTATTTATACCCCGCCCTCCCCAGCCAAGGCCGGGCTCAGGGCGGCTAACAAGCAATAATAAAAACAAGTTGAATGAATACAACTTAAAAACAAGATTAAAAACACAACTTTAAAATATTGAAACATTAAAATATTAAAATGCAGCCTCATCACAGGAGGAGAAAGGAAAAAGAAAAAAGAGGGGGAGGGAATCAAATTGGCTCCAAGCCAAAGGCAACTCTGTCTTACAGGCCCTGCGGAAAGAAATCAGATCCTGCAGGGCCCTGGTCTCATGAGGCAGAGCGCTCCACCAGGCCGGAACCAGTGTTGAAAAGGCCCTGGCTCTGGTTGAAGCCAATCTAACTTCCTTAGGGCCCGGGACCACTAGGGTGTTGCTATTTATGGACCTTGAGGCTCTCCGTGGGGCATACCGGGAGAGGCGGTCCTGGAGGTACGAGGGTCCTAGGCCGTGAAGGGCTTTAAAGGTCAAAAGCAGCACCTTAAATCTGACCCTGTACTCCACCGGGAGCCAGTGCAGCTGGAAAAGCACTGGGTGAATATGCTCCCATGGCAGAGACCCCGTGAGGAGCCTCGCTGCAGCATTCTGCACCCGCTGGAGTTTCTGGGACAGCTTCGAGGGCAGCCCCGCGTAGAGCGAATTACAGTAGTCAAGCCTGGAGGTGACCGTCACATGGATCACTGTGGCCAGGTCGGGGCGGGAAAGGTAAGGGACCAACTGCAGATGCTCTAGCACTGAACGATGGTCCCTCCCTTTCTGGAGGACCTCATGAATAATGTGAGATGGGCCACAGGGCGAAGTTGGGGGTGGGCTTCAGTTGTGGTTTGGAACTGGGTTTGGGTTCCAAGTTAACTCAACAAGTTCAAGGAAGGAAAATTTTCTATTCCCTTCTCTTGTAACAATTCAGTACTGTGTCCCACATTGTTCAGGAAGGTCTCCTAATTCTCCAGAAAGGCTTCTCAGGGGTCAGAAGTGCCTGTGGGCAAGAGAAGTTGTGAACGGAACCCATGTGGACAGGTTTCACCTCAGGGTGGCTCCTCAGGCCTTCCAAAGTAACACAGAGGTGTTACAAACTGTGTAGACAAGCTGTGTAGGGTTGTCTCATGCTGGGTGGAGGCAGAGAATATCCAGCAGTTGAAACATTGCAATGTGGGAGTGCCTGACCCAGATTTCAGTGGGGAAATGGACAGGAGCAACAGAGGAGGAAGACAGAAAATACAATGAAACCAGAACAGTTTGGAGGGTGAGGAGAGAGCTATGAGGGAAGATGGATGACACAGGGGGAAAAGAGGTAAGCTACAAAGGGGATTTGTGCTGCCCCAGTGAAGACAACAAGGGAGGGGAAAGAGGAATAGGATGGAATGGTCTGGGGCCATAGGCGCCGACTCCATGGGGCCTGAGGGGGCCCGACCCCCTCAAAAATTCATTTGGGGGGGCTCTGCCCCCCCAATAATCTCGGGCGCCCCTCCAGCAGAGCGCCACCGCCGCCCCTCCCCCAGCCCAAAATGCACAGGGTCGGGCTGCATGCCTCCTGCCCTCCCTCCCGAGCAAAAGCTCCACCCAATTTCCTTCGGAGCTGATTAATAGGCGCAGCACGCTCTCCCCTATTCGCTCACGAGGAGGCGGCGCCACTTTATCTGCATATTCATGAGCTTATTAATTATTCATGAGCTTTCGTGGGCTCCCCCAATGTTTTTTATAAGTCGGCGCCCCTGTCTGGGGCACAACAATCGCAGTGGCAAGCCAGAAAGAGGGAGAGAGTACAAAAGGCAGAAGGAACAGGAAATTGTACAAGGGGAGAGAGGGGGTGAAAGATAGACAGGAGACAAGACCGTTCAAGGGAAAAGAGAGGGAAAAAGAAAGGCAGGCAGGAGAGAAAACAGCCTATGTAAAACAAAACAAAAATGTGGTATCTTGTGATTAAAGGGAACAGCCAAACACTTCATGCAGGTCCCCACCAGGGGGTTGTCTGAAAACAAGAGACCACCTGAGGGATTCAAGGACTTCTGGGACAGAAGGCAGGGATGCAGCTGACAAGAGTTTGTGTGCAATGGATGGCTATACAGTACATGAATGCTGGAGAAGAATGGGGACAGTGGCCAATAAAGGCAAAACAATAAGGTACCGACAGTGAGAGGAGGCCTGCATGTGATTTAAAATAGCCAGCCAAATCTTTGATTTTGGATGATACTTGAATTTCAGAGTAGTTAAAGAGGGCTCAACTCCTTTGCTTTTTGTAATGACTGGGTCCCATTATCTGCTGTTTTGTTTTGTGTTTTGTTTTGTTTTGTTTTGTTTTGTTTTGTTTTGTGTTTTGTTTTGTTTTGTTTTTTGTTTTGTTTTGTTTTGTTTTGTTAAGATGCAAGCCACAAGGCCCAGTACAAGCAGGCTGTGTGAGACTACGGGAAGAAATTGTTTAATTTTTGCAGCAGAAGCCTGTGTAGGGTGTCCAGCTCTGCATTGCTGAAAAGGAGGATTTGCCTCCCCCAAAAAGAGGACAGCAAAGAATACCAATTTGCACAACATTTGCAAATGGTAATTGTATTTGTAAAGACACTGATTTAGACATAATTTTTATAACCTAACTAGAAATAAAGTGCTTCTCGCTGTAATGGGGAAGTCAATTTGTGTGCCAGTTCAGCGTGCTGATTAGGTTCTGCAAACTGTTGAAGGGCAGCGTCAAGACTCTTGCTGTCCTGTTTTATGATTCTTTATCTAAAGTCAAACTTGGACTGGACAGCCTTTCAAAAAAAGAAGAAGGCTATCCTTAAATAAAGGCCTGTCATCTGACAGCCTTTCAAATAAGAGGCCTGCAGCCTGCCCGTCTAGAAGATAGAAACACATAGTCACCCTAAACGCGTATGAGTGGTTGAGCCTTGGTAATCCTCGCAGAGAGGCCAAATGAACCCAGGTCTACATACATTCATAATTTTATTTGTATTTTTCCCTTCTGCAGTTCAAACCATGCTCGAAGCAGCTTACAACATGAAAAAACACATAACTACAACATAACAAAAGTAGTCACAAACAATAAATAAAACATTTCATGCACAACCAAACCGAACAATTCCAACACAATATCTATAATAAAGATTAAAAAAACCAAATCTCGACAGCAACAATTCTCTCAAACCCCCAAACAATCCCCCAGCCCAAGACTCTGTTCAGCAGCTGCAGCTTTTGTAGCTGGAGTCAGTGGGGGCCCTGTCCTCCCAGGCCAGGTGAGGAAAAGCCTGCAAGGCAGGGAGCAGGTCTTCAGCCAAGATGGTCTAGATCAGTGTTTCCCAACCTTGGGTCTCCAGCTGTTTTTGGACTACAACTTCCATCATCCCTAGCTAGCAGGACCAGTGATCAGGGATGATGGGAACTGTAGTCCAAATACAGCTGGAGACCCAAGGTGGGAAACACAGGTCTCGAAGCCAACAACAATTTCATTAAGGGCTATTTTAGCTTTCCTGCCTTGAACTAAGCACTGATTGTGTATGCCTGTCTCAAAACACATAGTAGCACAAACCAATTCATGTGCAGGAGGCCAGCGTGGTGAGGCAAGGCGCCACCAGGGGGGGAAAAGGCTGTCTTCCTCTCAGCTCTGCAGACCGCAAAGGCATCCCGTCACCAAGACTGGGAGACAGAATGGTATTTGTTTACCCACCTATCTTCTTTGTTTTGTTGCCTCCTGACACCACACATAAATGATTCAAGAAAAGGCCTAGGCTAGGAGACTCTTAGTCAGCAGAGACTTTGCAATGTCTTCTTCGTGCTGCATGACACGTTTCCATGGCAGCATATACAGATTGTCATGTGGCCTCATTTTTTCCCGTTCCCTCACCCTTCCCATTTTCCCACACAGACCACACAGCTTCTGACCTTGAGTTTCTTACCAGTCTCCAGCGGGCACCTTTCTTGTTTTCAGCTGCAATACCATTTGGCGGCTGCCCAAGTCGGAAGTTCTTGGCCAACACTCCCTCTTGAGAGGATTAATGGGCAGCTAGCTATTCTTCACTCTGTAACAAGCAAACCAACTGAGCATATGGACTGAGATTTTGACATATGTTTGAGGAGCCGCAAGATGGCATGGTGTAATTGTACTGAAGTATTTGAAACTTTATTTTTAGCTCAGGTTTTTTTTAAAATAAAAAAGTCTCTTTCTCTCTCTCTTCTGCATTATCAATGCTGGAGACTACTTCTGTGCAGCATGATGATCCTCTCTCTGGTTTTTAATCCTAGGCAGCTTTGCAGGGAGTGATAGGGAAGGTAGCAAGAAGCACAAAAGTTAAATCTGCAATAAGGAACTATTTGCAAGGGCAGCCCCTCTCATTAATTTTACTGACATTTCTGCATGTTAAGCTCTCTTTACTTAAACTGGCACCTAATTACTGTTTCACACATAAGAGGGGTAATTTCTAGGAGGAATGGAGGTGAACCGAATACTTTTCAGTATTGCCTGGGAATATTTTATCTCAAATTTTATTCGTAAAAAGGTATATTATGAAATATATGGGGTGGGAGGGATTTAAGCTTTGATTGATTAATTTTTACAATTAACCACCCAGGGCATTAAATTGAGTTTTTCGACAGTCTTATGGACTTATAGATAACTGCTGGGATCCACGCTGTAAATAGCAGAGCTAACTGCAGACGCCTTACTTAAAATTCTCCAAAGAGGAAATACAGTGCTAGAAAAACAAGAATGAAGAACTCCCCACATACAGCCCAAGGCATAGGATTCCCCTACCCCAATGTAAGAGGCTTTTAAAATGCAGAGCAGAAAAAAATGTCAAAACCCATTAGCAATTTTGTCCTAACACACATAGTTTTGTTTGTAATTTTGCCATCTATCTATCTATTCATCTATGAAAGCAATTTCCTTTAATATAGTTATGCATATTATTTTCACTACTATGTGAGTTTTAATGCATACTTTACCCTGGCATATGCATTTTTGTGTACATTACTCGGCTGGGCGGCTACATTGCAAGATTAGGACTATGGGCTCTTGTATTTCAAAGTTTACCACTGCACTACTTGGTGACCCAGAATTGACACGACTTGTATCACTAGAGAGGCAAAGACCAATTTTCTACTAAGAGTAGCAGTCACCACCAGTCTGCCACAAAATTAAACCCAGGAAAGTAGAGATACCAAGGTCTCAAAAGCTGGTTCTTCAGCTGCTGCCTTACATTCATCTAGGCATAAGATAATTATTTAATAATTAAGAGGAGCCTTCGTTCTTCCTAGAACAGGCACAGAGTGCACTCCACACTCCCTTTCTCCTCTCCACAAACCTGTCTTGTGGGTTAGGCTAAGTAAAAGATATTTGTTATGGGCTAGCAGGGGGATACTGTAGATAGTTCAGGTTCACATATGCAAATAAGGGATCGAAAGTGACGTTCAGTGATTGGATAGTTACAGAAAATGGTTACTGTTGCGTTCTAGTGGAGCTCTATATAAGCAGGCTGGCTGAACCCTTCAGTTCTGTTCTGTTCTGGCCTGTGAATAAACAAGAGCTGTTTGAAGAATCACTGTGTTGTCTGGTATGTTCACCCTCAACTTAACAATATTGGCTGGCCCAAGAGTTTCATGGTCTGTTCTGACCCATTATCCCCTATATTAACATGTTATTCCTGAACCATCTACTACTATTCTGATTTATCAGGTGACCTGCATTTGCTTTCCTGCATTCCCTTATGTTATCCATCCACTTAATTTGTCTAACCTATGAAAGCTCATGCCACTTTTTAAAAATAAAATAATAATAATCTTGTTGCTTTCGTCACACCGAAGAAGCTGGAATGGCCTCCATGAAATAGTTTCTCGGTGCCACCTCTCTGTACTGTGTGTCGTGGCTGATCATGTAGCGCCCTGCCATGTGGACATTTCCCAAGCCTGTGCTGTTCATTCCCAGCTGGCACTATTAAGGAAGCAACCCTCAAAAACAAGCCGGATTTCCCTTACTCTGCAGATCGGTTGTTCTTCTGGAATTCAGTATTTCAATTCCTGCGAAAATTAGGTCATCTCCAACTTCGTTTGACAGCCATGTTAAATTGCTCCCGTACATGAGGGATGAGACAAAAGGGAAACAGGCAAAACCATAGACAGTGGGTCTAATAGTGATGACCTGAATGTTCAGAGGTTATACAGTACATGTAGTAGGAATAAACCCTGCAGCTGTGCTGCTGTTTGTAGGGTTCCTAAAAGCATCTAGCTCACCTTTGTTAGAAATAGGATGTTCCTTAAATGGACCTCTGGTTTGATCTAACATAACTTTTCTTATGGCCTTATGGAACCTTAGCTGGTGATAACCCTTCTCTCTTGTTGTCTCATTTCTCCAAACCTTCTCCAAGCTACCACTTCCTCTATTTTATTCCTCAAATAAGATATATGCTTTCCTGAATTTCATCCATCCTTTTCCAAAGGAAAAGTGGGGGAAATTTGAATGCTCTTGCATTTGTCATGCATATATATATATATTAAATCCTTTTGCTACCAAATAGGTAGAATGGAGAAAACGGATGTAATCACGTTTAAAAAGAAGTTGCTCTACGTTATTCACTCTGGATGTGAGCCTGGCTTCCCATTCACTATCTACATAGCCTATGTACATTTTAGCAAGCTGAATTCTGGGCCAGCTGTCAGTCTTATTTCCTCCTTGTTTCATGCGGGCCGCCCACCTTCTTATTTCTAAAATAAATGCCTGTATGTTTATCTGCATGTTCATCTTTTGCCTTATTTCAAAATGCCAGTGTTAAAATCCCATTAAAAATAATAATTGCAAAACTACGGGGGGTGAGGTGGAGGGAAATATCTTGGTGACATCACAACAGCTAAGGCTTACCAGCTAAGCAATTGGTGCTGTTTATTCACCACTGACTTTACCCTAAGATCACAATTTTTATTTTTAACGAGGCCAAGCGTTAAATAGAAAAGGTAGTCAAAGATAAACTTTATTCGCATTAGCCAATGGCCATAGCAACACAAAACAAGCAATATATACAAATAAAACATATACAGATAGAAAAGACAGCAATGAGTAAAAAGGGCAATCAAATGGCCAAGATTATCGTTCAGATAGTGGCCCTTAATCTCATTGCACCCTCGATAAACTTAGCAACCTTTGCTGTTGAATACAAAAGGTATACAGTGGTGCCTCGCAAGACGAAATTAATTCGTTCCGCAAGTTTTTTCTTCTTGCGAGTTTTTCGTCTTGCGAAGCACGGTTTCCCATAGGAATGCATTGAAAATCAATTAATGCGTTCCTATGGAAACCGCTTGCCAGGCTGGCGGTGCGGAGAAGGGCTTTTCTCCCCACCGCAAGCCTTCAGGACAGGTACGGGAACAGAGGGGAAGGGGCGCAGCGCTTCTCCTCTGTTCCCGGGGCTTGCGGTGGGAGGAGGGTTTTTCCTCCCCACCGCCAACATTCAGAACAGCATTCTGAATGTTGGTGGTGGGAAGGAAAACCCTCCTCCCACCGCAAGTCTTCAGGACAGCCATCCGAAGGCTGGTGTGGGGAGAAGGGCTTTCCGCCCCACCGCCAGCCTTCGGAGCAGCCTTCCGAAGGCTGGCGCGGGGAGAAGGGCTTTCCGCCCCACCGCCAGCCTTCGGAGGAGCCTTCCGAAGGCTGGCGCGGGGAGAAGGGCTTTCCGCCCCACCGCCAGCCTTCGGAGGAGCCTTCCGAAGGCTGGCGCGGGGAGAAGGGCTTTTCTCCCCACCGCCAGCTTTCGGAGGAGCCTTCCGAAGGCTGGCGCGGGGAGAAGGGCTTTCCGCCCCACCGCCAGCCTTCGGAGGAGCCTTCCGAAGGCTGGCGCGGGGAGAAGGGCTTTCCGCCCCACCGCCAGCCTTCGGAGGAGCCTTCCGAAGGCTGGCGCGGGGAGAAGGGCTTTCCGCCCCACCGCCAGCCTTCGGAGGAGCCTTCCGAAGGCTGGCGCGGGGAGAAGGGCTTTCCGCCCCACCGCCAGCCTTCGGAGGAGCCTTCCGAAGGCTGGCGCGGGGAGAAGGGCTTTCCGCCCCACCGCCAGCCTTCGGAGGAGGTCCGAGGACAGTGGGGAAGACGCGCTGCGCTTCCCCGCTGTCCCGGAGATTTCCCTATGGGCTTTCATCTTGCGAAGGAAGCCCATAGGGAAATTCGTTTTGCGAAGCGCCTCCAAAACGGAAAACCCTTTCGTCTAGCGGGTTTTCCATCTTGCGAGGCGTTCGTCTTGCGGGGCACCACTGTATTTGTATTTAATTCAGTGTGGGTGCTTCTAGTACAGCCTCACTACTCTACAAATGTTATCTCTGTCCTCATCCAAAGATGCTGCTGGCTGTGGATGCTGTACTTGGCAGTTTCTAGCTGTCACTTTGCTTCTTCAGACTGCTGCATCTCCCAATTCTCGCATCTCTGTTAGATGTCTGAATTCACTGTGTGGCTTCCAAAAAGCTCTTTATGATTTTCTCTGTTCGGCTTCCAATACTGGAGTTTCCAACCTCTTCATTTCCAGTTTTAAAACTGAAACATCTCCAGTGTTTTAGCATGGTTTCCAATACCTGTGGTAAATGTCCTCCCCCTGATTATTTCAGTTCAGGGGAACCATTGGTTCGCTGCTTCTTAGAAGCCATTTCTCCCCCTGTGCTAATGACCCTCCCTTTGGCTGGGGGGTGGGGGGGGGGCAACTGATATGATTCCAGGGTCTTATCAGGGTACACTCTGGACTCAGGGCCACTAGACGTATCCAACTTTAAACCTTCTTCACACTGTGGTCTATTGTGACCTAGCTTGGACAAGGCCTAGTCACTATAGCAACCACTTTTCTGTTTTGCTCCTCATTTCAGAATCCAGAGGCCCAGAGGCTGAGAAAAATCACAGTCTTCTCTTGCAACAGGAAAGAGTGAGGCTGTTTATGAGATGCAGTTCTGAAGGAAATATTTACCAGATTGGGCTGGAGGACATTCAGTGTTGAGGATGATGCCTCCCACTGGATAGGAAGAACCCTGCAGCATTTTAATTCATCCCACCCTACAGATCTTTCTGCCTGTGGCTATGACAGCCTGGACCTTTTTCCCTCTGGGGGGAAAAATCCCAATTCTGAGCTTCTTTGCTATGAGTGTATGTTTCCTTTTCAGTTCTAGCTTTTGTCTTTGTGTGCCCCCCTTCCTGTTTATTGTTGGGTTGTTCTCTAATTGTGTGTTAGCGCTAGTTTCTCCCTCTCTCCCTCTGCTTCTTAGGTGCCATGTTGGACACCCTGCTGTCCTTTAGGAGGGTGTCCACCAAACATATTATTACACACCGCCCCTATCTCCACAGCAGGGTGAGATTCCAGCAGTTCAGCTGCACTTTATCCTCTGTGTTTCCTTCAGAAAATGAGGCACATCGGAGACTGTGGTGTCTTTATGCTATATGGTTTATTCACACATATATACAATCTGAGCCTATGATGGTATGTGGCCAGGATCTGCTCCATTTTCTCCAGGAAGGCATTGTCCTGGGGTCTTAATACTAAAACCAATAAGCGGCAAGCGGATGCATTGAGCAGTGTGCTTTCTTGTTGGGGAAGGGGGTGGTTATCAGCTCATATCCTCTACAGGGGGTTCATGAAACTACTATGTAAGGAACAAACTATTATATATAACTACTATATGAGGATGAAGCAGGTAGTTGCATGGAATCATGTTTTTTATGTTTAAAAAGGTAGTTAATCTACCAAACCAGGAAACTATGCAGCAAGCCGAAGCAGGTGGTTTCAGATGGCAGAATTTAAAGGGATATAGATGAAGGCAGTAACTGATATATAAACGGTGCAGAGTGATTAAAAATAAAATAATTGTTGGCCCCAGTGTCGGGGATGACGACTTACATAGTGCTCCACTTCAGGCAGTAAAGTATCATGGGCCAAGCAGCCTCAGACTCCTGTCTTTTCAGAATGTGACTTCTGCTAGCAACTTGAGCCATCTGCTTCTCATAATCTGAGGAAGTCTGGTATGGTTTGTAGAAACAGAATCTAAGGGCCATGTGAGATGCACACTCATTACATCTCCAGCTATGGTTCTCTCCCCCCCCCCCCGTGTGTGTGTGTGTGTGTGTGTGTGTGTGTGTGTGAGAGAGAGAGAGAGAGAGAGAGAGAGAGAGAGAGAGAGATGCAAACATTCTCTGTTCTATATCAAACAGGCTTTTGGATTCTGTTTGAATTTACATTTCCTAAGTGCAAATTCAGCCTGCTGTTTTGTGGATTGCATTGCCACTGCTAGCAAAGGGACACCATTGCACATGTTTCTAAGAAGGGTTTGAATTAGGTTCACACAGAGCATGAAGATGGGAAGGAGCATGCAAAGAGACAGGCAGTTGCTCCTCTCTCCTAGTATATATACTTTTGCCATCTCTGCTCAGTTTTTACATACAGTACATTTCCAGAACAATCCTTACACCCAAGGCTGCCAGATCAAACTTTTCAATATAAGAGGCTGCTTTGGAACTGTGTGGAGTTCACAATATGGGGTGTTCATTACGTGCTACAAAAGCATGAATTTACAGCAGGACCAATAAGTTCTGGATAGAAAGATCCTTTAAAGCAGGACACATCTGGCAACCTTACTCCAACCAGCGGTTGATACTCAATGGGAACTCACAAGTGGATGAATTCTGCCTATGTTATTTGGGAAATTCCTGGTGACCCAGAAGTTTCTTCTCTTCCTACTTGTTCCGCTATCTCCATGCACTCTCTGGCAGCCTGACAATCCACCCACTAGGCTCCCATGACCCAACAAAACTGAGAATGACTTGCATATGCAAAGCCTGCTGTGAGTACACATTCCAGCAAGAAGGGAGTGCCTCTGGTTTGGATCTCTTACAGCAGCTGCCCTAATACAGTCCCCCAGTTTTCACGGCTACTCTATGATTTCCCAAAGCAATACGGTAAGTGGGTGGGGGTGTTGTTATCATAGTCTGTTATGTAATAAATCCTCCTCAACCTAGTTCATGCACCACTTTCTGATGCTGCTGTTCTTTATTACAAGAGTGGGAAACATCTTAAACTGGAGAGTTCCCTCTTGACCAACCTTCTGAGGGACGCATGCCAGTCAAGCAAAAGCACTCAAAAAGGGTGTGTAAGCTGGAGGGACTAGGGCCAGTGAGAGGTGTGGTCTATAGAGGGGGCAAAGCCTGTGGAGAATCCCAAGGGCCAGATTCAGCCCTGGGCCTGAGGTTCCCCAGCCCTGGTTTACTCTGTTTATTTGGCTGTATGTCCCACTGTGTTCAACAGGGCTCACTCCCGAGTAAATGCACATAGGACGGCAGTCCTAATTATTTATGTATTCTTGCATTTCCCTCACCTCCTTTCAAAGCACTTGAACAGGAAACAGTGCCATTAAAAATAATTACACTATAAAACAGATTCCAATTAGAATGCAAAATGCCAAACATTTGAATTTCCACATGCCACCTTACTGCTAGTCGCTTACGGTAGTCCATACTGTAACGTCTCAGAGCGCTTTCTGAAAATGCCACAAACGCATCTCTGAGAGATTAAAATCAGGTTTGTGAAGGGATTTTAATATCCCATGTATCTTACATATCCCCAAGGCCTTGTTTACATGCTGCTGTTGGGTGCAGACCACATTTAGGCTGCCTGTCCCTTTAATAGTTCTGAGGTACTGGCCTCTTCCCCTATCCCTTTCCCCTCTGTTAGCTGTGGGGCAAAAGCAAAATCCTTCCAGCTACAGATGGGGAGGGACCAGAGTGTCCAAAGAGATCCTTGAAATAGTGGAACAGGAGGAGGGATAACACAGCTGCATGAGCTCCTGGTGCTCAGAACCGTTAAAGGGACAGGCAGCCCATCTTTCAGTGAATACTTGGTTCATGCGAGCTGCACCTATTATCACACCCATTTCAGGTGGAAAGAGTTCACCTTCAAAATGTTCTCTACAGCAGCCACACATTTAGGTGAATACACTGGGGTTTGTGTGTGTGAGAGAGTGTGGGAAACGACCACACTCTATATCCTAATTCAGTTGCCTCAGTGACATTCAAGAAGGAGATGTCAACAGGTTCAGCATCACTCTGAGCTTTGCAGAAGTACAATTTAAAAAAAAAACAAAGCAAAAACTCAAGAGGGAGGGGGAGCCCCGAAGCAGCCCAATGAGGACTGAGCATGCTCACTGGCTGTGGAATTCTGACACTTGGGATGAAAACCCAGTGGGAGGCAGAGTGGACTGGGAGTGTCTGGAAAGGAAGAGACACATCTACGTAAAGGCAGCTGCTCATTCCCTCTTGTATTGCCTCCACAGCACTGGCTTAAGCGGGCTTTAGGGAGGAGGTGTAAGGCTCTGGCAGGGTCCTTCACAAAGCTCGGTAAGAGCTTGTCTGGCTTCGTGAAGGAACTTAGAGGCCTCTAGGACTCTGAGAGCCCTCATGCCTCCTTCCCACAGCCAGGCAAGCATTTACCAGGCTTGATTGCTCCTTTGTTTTGGAGTATAACTCCCATCATTCCTGACCATTGGCCATGCTGTCTGGGGCTGGTGAGAGCTGGAGTCCAATAATATCCAGAGCATACCAAGTTGGAGAAGGCTTGAGGTAGGCTAGTGACTTGTTCTATTTCATCATGTGCCAGTTTTCCTGACACTGAAGCACCATGATAGGAAAACACACACCTGCCACACACCTATCAGTTGGAAAAAAAGAAAAAGTTTCTGGTGACTTTAACTACAGCCACCACACAGAAATCTAGCAGGTGAAACTTTGTCCAGCACAGATAAAAGCCCCCGCCCCATGCTACATATGGTTGTGTGGAGATGTTTTCAGAAGAGGGATGGCAGCAGCAGCAGCAGCAGCCCTGCAAGGTAATTCCTCGTACAGTTTGTTCCGGTTTAAAGGTGGTGGCTAGAACAAGCCCCTTAAGAATTCTCTTTTATTGTTGAGATCTCTAATTATCCTTTCCCTCCTTCCTCACCCACACTCCTGTTTGCAAGTGCTGGCAAACTAAATTCAGCCCCACTGCCACCTGTTCGTAATCACGCTGGCACACTGACTTGAAGGAGAATAATTAGCAGCTGCCACTGCAGCCCTCTCAATTAAGATGCTAATCAGAAGCATTAAGAGGAAAGTGAGGAAAGAGGAAGGGAAGAAAGCAAACTTGCTCTGAAAGCAAAGGTCTGTTTGTGCAATTTTGTTTTATGATAAGAAAGGCTAATTCTATTAAGGTAGGCAAGAAGGCACTGGCCTGAGTTACTGCCTTGGAAGCTGGGCTAGGCCAGTAAAAAGTTTTGAGAAAGTGGTCCAGTTAGTACTGCCATTGTTGTTTTGGCAGAGCTGTGCCAAAACAAGATTTGTAGAAATCAACAAGTCTTTTCCCAGGATGAAGTTGCAGTGATGGGGACTGCTTTGCCAGTTGCGCAGTAGTTCAAGGCAAAAGACATGCGCCAGAGAACCCTGTTTGTCCCTGGAGTATTGATTATGTGTGAATAATAGCCTTGGCAAAGGCTAGTGAAAATGACTGAATATGATGCTTTGCTAGGTTTGTAGATTGGGCAAGGCACCAAAACCTCTTCTTGGCATTCTAAGGAGCTACACTGGCCCATGCTGCCAAGGCTGCCTTGAATACACAGGCACTCAATGTGACAAAGTGCTGGAGATGGAGCCTGAACCAATGAAAAAAATAATTTGGTTTCAGCTGGATTCAAATTGAGTTCTTTACCTGGCCTTTTTATGCCTTTACTTGTCCTATGCATGGACAAAGAGCTGGACAGGAAAATTCAGACCTGGCTTACGTATCAGAAATGCTGCTCTGCCTTACAGTCTCTGTTTCTGATGTTTCATTTATAGAGTCCTAAGGTCTTGACTTCTGTTTATTTTCTATTACTAAAAGACTAATATTCTCAGGGTGTTGCCTTATGTACTGGGCATCAACTGCAGAATAGAAACAACCCTATGCATTTCTGCTCCCTTTATCCCAAAATCTGTCACTTTGGTTTGAGCACTAGCCTCCCCAACCTGCCTGTGATTTCTGTATCGCAGAGAGCAATTGCTCTTCAGTGCCACCAAATTGCTAGCCATGTAGCAAAACAAGGGCAAATGATTTTGGCTTTCTCTGACTTCAGAGAATGGTGGTAGGATCAACATAATATTAAAGGGATTAATGCAGCTGTTAAACCCACCATTTTGCTCCCTCTTCCCAAGCAGGGGGATGTTCTGGACTGCTTTTCTTGGACTGAATTCATCTTTTCTCATTCTAGGGCTTATCTACACTTACCCTTTGCCCCACTTTTCCCAGGCATAAGTCTGTGCTTTAAAGCTCTGGGTATGAAAGCCCCACTTTGTTGTTGCTCCGGAGTGTTCTCTGCGAAAACCCGCTCTTTAAAGCTGAAGCACAACAAAAGGCAACCAGAATTTTCTGTTGATTGCGGTTTGCTCCAATTCAGCCTTAAAGAGCAGGTTTTCATGGGGAAAGCTTGTGGGGGTGGGTGGGGTTGCTCAGACACAGAGCATTAAATCACGGACTGTGCCTGGAAAGAGCAGAGGAAAGGTAAGTGTGTGTAAGCCCCTGGTGCCCATCGACCAGTCCTAGCCACGGCGGAGAAAGCCCCCTTTATGATGACCACCAACCTGATAGAAGATGGAACTATTTGAACATTATCTGTGCTGGATCTTAATGAGTGGGAAGGGATATATGGAGAAATATGCTAACACAGGTATCCCAGAATCAAACAATAAAGGGCTTTTTAGGGAAGTTGTTGTTGTTGTTGTTGTTGTTGTTCTTCTTCTTCTTCTTCTTCTTCTTCTTCTTCTTCTTCTTCTTCTTCTTCTTCTTCTTCTTCTTCTTCTTCTTCTTCTTCTTCTGTTGGGAGCTGCCCAGAGTGTCTGGGGAAACCCAGCCAGATGGGTGGGGTGTTGTTGTTGTTGTTGTTTTTTATTATTTTGGGTTTAGCCCTGAAACAAACCCATAACCAGTGCCACTCACATTAAGATTGGTGTTTTGTGTTCCCCTTAGCGAATTCCAGAAATCTGGGCAAGCTGCAGCTTGCAAACAACTTTCAAGCCCCACATCTGACACATTTCAGGGGGTTCTAGTGCACAACAATTACCAAATCTCTTTCTTCCTAGAACAGGCATAGTTGTGAAATCAGTGGCAGCCAATAAAACATGTTCTTGGCCACTCTCTCAACCAGGCAGCTTAAGTTCTGACTGATGTACTCCCAGACACTGAACTGGCTCTTTCTGGGGGGAGTGTTACCCCACTGGGCTATGATAGGCTTATTGAATTGGTCTCATCAGGCTCCAGTTCTAAATTATTCAGACACCGATACTTGACTGTGTTAAGTTCCCAAGCTCCGATGGCCCATTAACCTCCTTGATTTTGCACGAAAGACTGCCCATCTAAATTACTGGAGGCAAGTCTAGCTCTGCATCAGTGTGTTATGGCTTTGATTGACAAATTTGGCCTACTGGCTGATAGAGGGGTGGGAGGGAGATTAAATAGCCTAATATGGCACTGTTTCTCTTGTAAACAAAAGAAAATGACTCATCTGTGTTTCTCTCCTCTCTCCTCTCTCCCGGCTCCCCATCCCCAATCTTTTCAACAGATGCTAAGGAGGAGAAACCAAAAGCTGTGAGCAAAAAACCTAAGGCAAAATCCAGCAACGTTAAGTCTTGGATGCCAAATGAAGGACTCCCATCTGTTTGCCTTGCTCAGTGCTGCAAGCGCCTTAGTTGTGATTAGGAGCTACTTCTCAACAGTGTCGAAACTTGACAGTGTGGGGAATGCTGGAAGGGACCCAGCTTCCTGCCATGGAGGTCTGAAGTATTAAACTTTTCCCAAAGCTGCAAATTGAAGCAGAAAGTGCTGGATCCGATGTTTCCGCAATGACTTGTATTATGACAGCACGAGAGCTTACATTCCTCTGGTGAGAATCTGCAGTGTGTTAAAAGTGCTAGAACCCAGTTTCGTAGGCGCAAGCTTGCATACAAGCACATGCTGTTGCGACGATGTTGACCAAACTCTTGGATGCAGGCAGGCCAGCGTGCCTGCGAAACCGAAGGAAGCAGCCCACTGAAGGGGAAAGATGCCAGGGCAGACAAGAAGCAGGGCATCCTGGAGAAAGCTGGCCAGTAGAACAAAGACAACTGCCCTGGCCAGCAAGAAGCCAGTTACAAGCTTTTCCCTTTTCACGAGGTTCATTTGCCACAACAAAAGTAAGTTGAACAAGGTCAGCTTGCTCTGACTCCACCATGTTTAATTTTGCTGTGACTTCACAACCATTCTGTAGGCAGTACAATCACATCTTATGCTGGGGTTCGGTTCCAAGAGATCCACATGTATATCACCCTCCTAACAGTACAGGAGATTCTTGCTCCCTCTTGCTCCCTAGCATGAGGGCAGCTCCAAGGATTTGGGCACACGTGTTATATCTATAAAAGGGGTGCCAGCTCAGGGAAGCCAAGCCATTTGGGGGGGGGGAGGGGGCCGCCCCCCCACATCCTGAAGAATCGGGAGAGCAGCTCCTCCTCCTCCTGCCGCAGAGGGGGAGAAGGGTCGAAGCAGCTCCCTGCCAGTGGTGGCGCCAGAAGGAGGCGGAGGAAGAGCTGCCAGCCATTGAAGCCATGCTGTTTCTGCATTCAGCTCCTGCCAACCTCCTGACGTTACCTGTGCAACATTGGCCTCCCAATTGCCCTTGCAAGCTGGCGCCTCTGGTTCCTATACAAGAGGCATCACCATAACCTCATAAGCAAGAAATGAGAGTGTTATGTGCTGAAGTTCTCACCCTGGGCCAGCAGGGGGATACTGTAGATACCGTATTTTTCACACCATAGGGCGCACCGGACTATAGGGCGCACCCAGTTTTTAGGGGGGAAATCAAGAAAAAAATATTCCCCCCCCAGCCCCAAAGAGCAGCGTACAGGCTGCGCACAACCTCTCCCTGCCGGAGGGGTTGCGCGCAGCTATGGAGCAAGCCAAGGCAGGGGGCAGGATGGATCCCGCTCGCTGTTTTGGCTTCCCCTTTAGCCCCGTGCAGCCTCTCCTTGCCGGAGGGGTTGCGCACAGCTATGGAGCAAGCCAAGGCAGGGGGCGGGATGGATCCTGATCGCTGTTTTGGCTTCCCCATTAGCCCCGTGCAGCCTCTCCCTCCCAGGAGAGGCTGCGTGGGGCTAAAGAATCCATAGCCCCGTGCAGCCTCTCCTTGCCGGAGGGGTTGCACGCAGCTATGGAGCAAGCCAAGGCAGGGGGCAGGATGGATCCCGCTCGCTGTTTTGGCTTCCCCTTTAGCCCCGTGCAGCCTCTCCTTCCTAGGAGAGGCTGCGTGGGGCTAAAGAATCCATAGCCCCGTGCAGCCTCCCCTTGCCGGGAGACTCTGCGCAGGGCTTTCCTGGCTTTTCTGGGAGGTGGGGGGATTCCCTCACCTTTCGCAAAACCGGCAGAAGCCGCGCACACTTTAAAAGGGCTGCACGGCTTCTTCTGGCTTTCCTGGGAGGTGGGGGGATTCCCTCACCTCTCGCAAAAGCCCGCAGAAGCCGTATAACCCTTTTAAAGAGATCGCGGCTTCTCCTTGCTTTTCTGGGAGGTGGGAGAAGCAACTGATGTGGCCAGTCAGTCCCTTCTCCCTCCTGGGGAAAAGCCCGCAAGAGCGCACGGAGCTTGTGTGCGGCTCTTGGGGGCTTTTCCCGACTGCCTCCCCCCTGCATTCGCTCCATAGGACGCACACACATTTTCCCTTGCTTTTTAGGAGAGAAAAAGTGTGTCCTATGGTGCGAAAAATACGGTAGTTTTCACTCAGGTCCACATATGCAAATAAGGGATTGAAAGTGACGTTCAGTGATTGGATAGTTACAGAAAGCGCTACAGTTGCATTGTAGTGAAGCTCTATATAAGCAGGCTGGCTGAACCCTTCTGTTCAGTTCTGTTCTGGCCTGTGCATAAACAAGAGCTGTTTGAAGAATCGCTGTGTTGTCTGATATGTTCACCCACAACTTAACAGAGAGGGTGTCCAGAGCTACACAATTTCATTATACAGTGGTACCTCAGGTTACATACGCTTCAGGTTACAGACGCTTCAGGTTACAGACTTCGCTAACCCAGAAATAGTACCTCGGGTTAATAACTTTGCTTCAGGATGAGAACAGAAATTGCACTGCGGTGGCATGGTGGCAGCGGGAGGCCCCATTAGCTAAAGTGGTGCTGCAGGTTAAGAACAATTTCAGGTTAAGAACGGACCCCCGGAACGAATTAAGTTCTTAACCCGAGGTACCACTGTAGAAGTGAAGTTGAACTCAAGTTTCTCATCTCTAAGTTTCACCCTGCCAGGTTGGTTGACTGCCCAGAGAGTTGAAAGCCCCCCCCCCCTCCGCTTTGGGTAAGCGAAGGTGAAAAGTCCTTGTGGAAAGCTACACGAAAGTCCAAGGTCATTCTGTGGACTTGGCACCCTACCTTGCAAAATGAAGTATTTTATTTTTGTCCTGCATTGTCTTTACTCCTGCTAAAGGCTTCCTTGAAACCTGAGTGTGGCCCCGGCTCTGATGCATTCATTTCTTCCTTTGCCCTTGTTAATTAGAACAATGATAAATGCCGTTTGGGTGAAATGGAGCTAAGCTGAAAGTATGTGGCAATCTTCCAGTCCTAAGGAAAGAATGACATGGGACTAATTAACAAAACTCAATCAAGGGTTGTTCTACAAGGGCAGCCGTGTTCACATCTTTTAGCAGTGGAGGACGGTGTCTGCTTACTCCAGTAGTCTGTGCGACGTTACAGCTCGAGCTTCTAGATAGTTAATAGGAATGATATACAGTTGAGTAGGTCAAAGCAATGTACTTAACTTGTTGAGAAAGGCAGAATTTCAGCTTTTCTCTCCCTGCCTCTTCTCTGTTTCCAGTCTGTGCGATCGGCAGTTTTGCTGCAGGTGGAAAAATATCCATGACTGGTCCACACATGCACGAGTGTATGTGTATGGATCTTTGCAGATCTAATGCCACATACAAAACATCCTTTTTAACAGTGTGATTTTAAATATTCAGCCAACATTAATTCACTGTAGAGAAGCCCAGGGGTACACATGAACTCATACATGAACAAACCTTAACAGTGCAAATGCCCCATCACTAAGTACCGCAGAGGAAAAAGGGGCTCTCAACAATGTAGAGCACTCTTTTTTTTATTAGAATCATATAATTGTAGTGTTGGAAGGGAACACAAGGGTCATTTAAGCCAATCCCCTGAAATGCAGGAATTGTTTTGCCCCATGTGGGGCTTGAACCCATGACTTTGAGGTTACACTATCATGCTCTGCAGACTGAGCGGTCCTTCAGGCTGTGCATGTAGACACCCACTATGAATGGAGTTAATGGTACAACAAACTCCATTCGAAAAATGGACTTTCCCCCATAAAATGAGAAATAAAGCCATCTGTAGTTTTTTTTATTATTATTCAGGAAGTAAAGTAGGCAACATAAGTCTCTGAATTAGGTACATCAGTTGAATCTGGGAGAGGTGGGATTCTGCTTGTGATTTGCTTGTGTGTATGTCCCTGATGCGACTATACATTTTGTATGGTTTATTGATGCATCTATGTGTACTATTATCTGACAATTGATATGGGAAACGGTATTTAATGTTTCGTTGTAATAATTTTTTTAATGTTTTTTTTGAAATAATTTATTATGCAAACAAAACCTAGAGTTTGAAATATATTTTAAACAGGTACTATCTAAAATACCTCCATGTTCATTCCCCCAGCTGCATAACCTGTTTTTAATTAAAATTAGAAGTCTAACAGCCTTCTAAGAAATGCTCAGACTAGGCCTTCAGTGGGTCTCTGAGGAAATGAAATTTCAGGACTATAGAGAGCAGAGCCTGCGACTACATATGCCGATGACGTCACCCAGACTGTAGTATCTGACTCGTTCCTCAGAGGAGCTGGAGGCAACTAAATGTATGGGGAAATGGCTGGAGTTTAAGGGACAGAAAACAGAGTAAGCGGAAGCTGCTGCTCATTTTTGAGCCTACTTGGTAGCGAGGAGAGCAACATACTTCTCCACTATCACTGTGTCTGCTCCATGTTGACCTGTGAAGCTGCTCTGGGTGGTTGGCAGTCCATATATTTTCAGTAATTAATGTGTTTTTAGCACCTCAAAGGCTAATAAATTTATGATGGCAAAAGCTTTGGTGGACTGAAGTCTGCTTCGTCAGACGACATCTCATTTCATGCATCTGAAGTGGACTGTAATCAGTGAAAGCTTTAAACTAACCAATTTATGATGGCATGAGGTGCTTCAAAAACTTTCCTTGTTTTTGCTGCCACAGAGCAGCACAGCTACCTCTCTGAAAGTAACTGAGGCACTGCTCTTCACAAAAATCCTAAGTGTTAGTGCTGTGTTCAGAGGCCCGGGACTCTTAGAAATAAGAACCTGGTCTTAGGATATGCTTATTAGATGGACAGGTTTTAGAGTTTTTTCCTTGGTTACAGACACAGCTTATCTACACTTGTGCTTTGGTCTGCTGAGTGGCGGAGCTACACTTTTTTCTGGGGCGGGGGGGGGGGGCTTTGCAACCAGCAGTGAGGTCTGGGTAACCACAGTTGCCTTCTTCAGTGGATTTGTTCCACGACAAATCACATTTTTTAAAATCAGCAACTACATCATAGATTTTGATTAAAATTGCTGTTCTGTGATTCTCTTCGTCTAGCGGTTTTTTCGTCTTGCGAAGCAAGCCCATTGACGGATTAGCGGATTAGCGCTATTAGCGCTATTAGCGGCTTTTAGTGGCTTATCGGCTTAGCGGATCAGCTGATAAGCGGCTTAGTGGCTTAGAAAAAGGGGGGGAGAAAAAACCCCCCGCAGGAACTCGCAAGACATTTTCGTCTTGCGAAGCAAGCCCACAGGAGATTCGTTTTGCGAAGCACCTCAAAAACGGAAAACTCTTTCGTCTAGCGAGTTTTCCGTCTTGCGAGGCATTCGTCTTGCGGGGCACCACTGTACTGGCTTATCTCACATGTCAAAAACACTGGTGTGAATAAAAAAATCCACGTGCCTTATAGTTTTCGAGTTATAGCTTAGTTGGTAGAGCATGAGACCTTGTGGTCCCTTCCATCTATTCTATGTGGAGCATGAAAAGTAGGAAAATGTGAGATGCGCTTTAAAAAGCAATCTTTTTTAATGCGAGGTGGACTAAAGTCGCTTATGGGGCCCTTCTGGGATTAGGAGCCCTGAAGCTTAAACTTCATTAGTTTCATAGTAGATCTGCCCTTGTCTCTTTCCAGGCACAAGTCCGCATTTAAAAGCTCCTTATCAGAGCTTTTCTTTTTCTTTTTTGCCCTGGAGCTTTCCCAGTGAAAACCCGCTCTTAAAGCTCAATCGGTCAATTTGGAGGAGTCATAAGTGTGGATAAGCCCTTAAATGTACTTAGCCTGGAGTATTGTGTAACCCTGGTCTGGCTCAAGGAATAGATCTGGCATAAGCTTTACAGGTAGGCCCCCATTTAATGCAATGATGAATCGGACTACAAACACTTACAATAAGCATGCAACTGGCAGAGTCAGTGTGGAGTTGTGCCTACAGGGCTCAGAGTTTAGGACCGGGAGTTAGGACCAAGCTAGGGCATGTCATTACAGGAATAAAATGCTGCATCTTCTTTTCAACATTTGTGATTGAATATGATATGCTATCTGTATCTTTGACACAGTCACAGTTGTGTGGTGGGCAAAGAGAGTGAGTTTAGCCCTGCAATAGTTCTGAAGAAGTGCCTGTGGTATGGAAATTTCCATTGGCACCCATGTAAATAGCAGTTTCATGGGGCGTGGGGGTGGAAGCAGACTGGGAAATGGTCAAGCTCCCTCTCTCTGCCTGCTGGCGTTCTGATCCTAGTGCCACTCCTTGCACCTGCTATTTGCTAAAGAAAAACGAGAGAGAAAAAAGATAAACTCAGCATTCATCAGCAATTGTTAAAAAGAAATACATGTCACATTTAACCGTGTATACAGACATTTTGACCCATAACTCATGAAACCTGGGTTAGAATTGCCACTCAGCCACAAAGCATGCTGAGTAACCTTGGGCGGTTTGCTGTGTCTAACCTACCTCACAGTATTGTTGTGAAAATAACAATCAGTGCCTTGTCTTGAGCACCCTACAGGAAGAGAGGAATAAAAAAAACACCAGGTTACAATAATGAAATCATTAGCTGCGCGTAACTTAAGGCTATTCAATCAGTATCAGGAAAAAGAAGAGTTTTCAACCCATGCTTCCCTAGTCAAAGATCAGTGCTCCTTTGGAGAGATGTTAAAAAGTGGAAAGGGGGGAGATGGAGACCTCCCACCTGCTGGGATTTCTGAAAGGCGATGGCTGTCGGTATCCACATATAACTGCCATCTTTACAGACTGATTGTGGTTTGCCCCAGCTAGGGTTCAAGCGAGAGTTGAGTGAAATTGTTTTCCTTGTCTGCAAGCTGGCTCAGTATCTTGGTTGATGCCGGTTTAATTGGACTGAGGATTGTATTCTCTTTAGGCAATCAGATTGTAATAACAGCAACCGGAGATGATCTATGTGACCTCTTCAGTATTTTAGCCAGCTGTTTGTGCTTTATAGCATCAAAGTATTGACATATACATAGGTGAAGCTACACAGACCTACTTTGCTGGATGTCCTTCTCATCCTACTTTTTCGTTGCAATAGTTCAGGAGTGTTCAACCTGGGAGAAATCATAGAATCATAGAGTTGGAATGCCTTGCAAGAGAACATAACAGATTGGTTACAATATTTTCAGTTAAATGAAATATTTAAGAATGATAAAAAGATAGGCTTTGGTGTGAAATTTCAACCTTTCAGAGAGAAATAATAGAAAATGATGTGAAATTAATATCTAAAATGTACAGTCTGCTGCTGGAATGGGAAATGAAAGATGAAGGGGTCAAATCAGTTATGATTAAATGGGAACAAGATGTGGGACATAATATTCAGATGGCAGAATGGGGAAAACTATGGAAGAATGATATAAAATTTACAGCATGTGTGGCAATTAAAGAAAATTATATGAAAATGATGTATAGATGGCATTTAACTCCAGTTAAATTAGCAAAAATGTATAAAACTAAGGAAAGCAAGTGTTGGAAATGTAAAGTAACAGAGGGAACATTTTTCCACATGTGGTGGGACTTTAAAATTATAAATAAATATTGAGAAATGATGATGTTTAAAACAACCTTTTAATGTTTAAAACAACCTTTTTCAAAAAACCAGAAGCTTTCTTATTAGGTATTATAGGAGTGGACCTATTAAAATCACAAGAGAACTTGTTTATGTATGCAACAGCTGCACGGACCTTATTAGCACAACATTGGAAAGAAGAAGGTGTCCCATCTAAAGAAGATTGGCAAGTTAAATAAATTAATATGCTGAATTGATTATGAAATTAAGAGGAAAAGACGACAATGAATTTAGAAGAATGGAAGATGTTTATTGCATATACTGTATACAGAAGCAATGTACACAGGTTACTACATTAGCAGGGTTTCAAGATTACCGTACTTGTAATTTTGTTATGAATGAATAGGGATTTAAATAGGTTAAAAGTTTAACAATAGACATGCAGTATGTTGATACATAATAGAACCAAGGAAGAGATTAGAGCAGGCATCCCCAACCTGCGGCTCTCCAGATGTTTTGGCCTACAACTCCCATGATCCCTAGCTAACAGTACCAGTAGTCAGGGATGATGGGAATTGTAGTCCAAAACATCTGGAGGGCCAAAGGTTGGGGATGCCTGGATTAGAGGGAAGTCAATTTGTTTTGTTTTGTTTTGTTTTTGTATTGTTTTTACGTTTGTTATTTTTGGAAAATCAGTAAAATGTTATCCCCCCCCAAGGAATGCCCTCCAAGTGTCATCTAGTCTACCCACCTGTGATGTAGGCATCTCAACGAAATCATACTTGGCAGATGGCCATCCAACCTCTGCTTGAAAACTTCCAAGGAAGGAGAGACCACCACCTCTCGTGGGAGTCTGTTCCACTGTCAAACAGCTCTTACTGTCGGAAAGTTCTTTCTGATTTTAGTCATAATCTCCCTTCTTGTCACTTGAATTGGTTCGTGTCCTACCCTCCTGAGCAGGAGAAAACAAGCCTGCAGCATCCTCCATGTGACAGCCCTTGAGCTATTTGAAGATGGCAATTGTATCTCCTCTGCTTGCAGGGGGAGAAGATCAATATGATGGCTGCTGACTCTGCTTCACATGCTCAAGAGTTCCATGAGGCTGAAAGCCTGAGCAGAGACTGCCATGTGAATTACTCCTACCCTTCATCTCTCCAAGGTGCATACAGAAGCCTGCTGTCGCAAAATGGACCCTTGAACACCACGGCAGGACTAAGGTCAGCTGGTGCATTCCTCCTCCACACCATCATTTCTACACAGCTGGACACCCAAACAAGATTATCATTTCTGGTGTAAAATAAACGGGTGGAAGCTTATCTGTCTAACATGTCTGCTAAAGAAACTGATGTGTCTGTTAAGGATGACCAGATGCAGAGGAGAGGACTCCAAACCTTTAATACTTGTGCAAAGGAATGAATTTCAGCAGGTTTCGCTTTTCCCACATGAACCACTTCACTGGACAATATCCTCTCTTCTATCCCATGTTTGAAGGCATAATGATGACCATAAAGTTGTCATCACAATGCACTGAGTCTCTATGGACCATTGTGTATCTGCACCTCTCAGTTAACAATCCCCAATATCTCAAGAAGTGGTGATGAATGATGTTCCATAAATCCAGTGATTGAAGTGAGAGTAGCAATTCCCACATTAAAAAAAAGAGAGCTGTTCTCACTTTATTCTGAGCAAGGCTGGCCCTACCATTAGGTACAAGGAAGTGGCTTTCTTGGGCATTTTTATATCACGGAAGTGCAGCAAATTTATTAGTCATGTTGTTGTTGTTGTTGCTGCTGCTGTTGTTTTTCCTGCCAGGGACAGTGAGTGATGCTTGTAGAAAGGATTATTTAATGGGCACCAAAATCTCTTGGGTAGCTTTGTGTACTTGAAGGAGTTTGACTTGAAGGAGCCACCTTGGACCAGTCCGGTAGCTAATTTTAGATCCAAAACCCTGTGGCCTTTTGTCCATCAAAAGCATATTGTACCACTTAAAGAGTTTTTCTGCCAGATGCCACCACTAACTTTGGGATTTCTAGTGTCATTTTTCTCCTCCAATTCAGCCTTGGTGAATAAGCTGTAGGTAAATCGCCCATGGTTAATTCTCACGCCTATCAATTATACAACCCATAATTCATTGGGTGCAGTGGTTGGTGCACTATTAAATCAAGTTGCCAGACAAGGAAATGGCCAGTTAAATTCTTTACCTGCACAGGATAGCAAGAAGAGGCGCTGGCAGATATCTGAGTGGGGGCAGGCAACAGGCTGTTGCCAAGAAGTGAAACGTTGAGCCTGAAGCACTAGGAAGGCTAGTCAAGTCTCAGGGTTCACAAAGAGCAGAAGAATGAATAGGGAGTGGATTACAAGGGACAGGAGGAGAGGCAAGGGAGCTGTGGAGGCTAAAGGAGTGTGGGCGTGAGAGCCTACAGGGTATAAAACCCTCAAGTTCAAACCTGAGAGCTCTCTAATTTTAAGAGTGGCACCGAAGAAGGCAATCTACCAAGCACATTCCCCTTTCCATGGCTAGAAGAAACACACACCTTGATTTAATTATCAAGGGATTCTCCCAGTGCCTGGTTGTGGCAGACAGTGAAGCCCAAGAGGCAATCTGAACTGATCAGTGAATCTGCTATGTAGTGATGTAGAGATATCAAACCAAGGACTGTTCCTCTAGGCAGGTTTTTGCATAGGAGCTGGAAGGAGACACAGCGTGGCAAGTGGTGGTGAGAGCCCCAGAGCTTGCCTATTCCTCTACACATGATAGTGGTACCTCTGCCTTCTAAGGATCCCTTCTGCTGGACTGAGGGAAGCAGGCAAGAGGCGGGCAAGAGACCGGCCTAATCCTGCTTTGGTCCAATTACCCAGACCAATAGCCTACAGTTTAAGAGATTTCCAATTCAGTCTTGTACTATCAGAACCCAAAGCCCTCTTCCTCAAGACTGGAGCAGGTAGCTGGGTTGGTTCTTCTTAAGAGTCCAGTTTAGAAACCAACATATTCCCACATACTTTTTAGTGGCTTTCATCGTGGGGGTGAGTGAAGTTTCATACTGAAGCTGGACACATGCCGTTCCAGTTGACTTTTGTTCCTTTCCCAAAGTTTTATGAATGGAAACACTCCAACACTAATTTTGATCACCTTGTTTTATTACAAAGATATTTCCCACCAAAGATTCTGCCACTTCCATTAAACAGCAGGTAGGGGAAAAACACACCCACAAAGAACATGACAGAATTAAAAATATATTACAATGGAGTTGGGTTCTGGGCAACAATACCAACCCTCAGATTCTAGTTTGTAGACAATTCATTTCAATGGTTGTAGCAAATATTTGGACAAAGAATTAAATAATAAAGCATATGCCATGATACACGTATGCTGCCAAGCACATTACTTGGAGCATACACACACACACACACACACACACACACACACACACACGCACACACAAACACTCAGGATATAGTAATATGTGAGGGGGATACAGAGATCGGTCCCTCTGGCCTGGTGGCCTGTCCAGACAGTGGCTTTCTGCAAACCCAATTAAGTGCTGAAACTGTGCTGATGCTTTCCAAAATTACAGCTGTCTGCACTGACTGGGCTAGAAAAAATCTCTAATCCTGTCTCTGTTTTCCTTCAGCTCTCTCCTCCTCCCCACAACTGGTGGTCCAGCAGACTCTCTTTTCACATTCCTGAGTCAGCCTTCTCTGTATGTGTGTAGCTGGCAGCTCTTCACAGTTCAAAAAAGAAAGGAAAAGGGAAAAAAAATTGAAGGAAAAAAAATTTCTTTCTAGGTTAAATGTAGCCCAGCTACATCCTTAAAGTTTCTCTTCTGCAGCCACTTTCTCAGCAAACAGATGTAGATTTCCTCAGTAAGCTTAATCTTCTGCAATTCTGTCTTTTTTCATGTCTTATATTCCTCTTTGTTTTTGCACTGGATAAAATCTGTACTTTTAATATACCAATATATAAAATCCATCATGACATGTCGGTTCCCCACATAATATACTACACTATGCATTTCTGATATACTTGACAAAGGATAACCACCCATAACAATATTGCAATGGGGGAAAATAAACTGCTCAGTTCCTACCCAAGTGATCAAATCTTAGCCTCATAAACTGTGGCAACTCCCCTTTAGACCTTGCCGTGGATGAGGTAGTGTATTTTTTTAAAAAAGCATTATTTGGCAGTTTGTGACCTTGGCATTGTCAGCAGCATCAGCTGGCTTCAGTGCTCACGGTAAATCTGGATTTTGTTGTATGCAACAGCCATTGCCTTCAGGCAGCTACCTATTATACTAAAGAGGAATTCAGAGAGAGAGAGAGAGAGAGAGAGAGAGAGAGAGAGAGAGAAAGAAAGAAAGAAAGAAAGAAAGAGAAAGAGACAAGAGAGCTAGGACTACTGTGTATCTTCCTCACAGTTGAGAAAAAATAATGCTTCCTAGTGTAGTCAGTGTAAAGGCATACGGGAAACAGTTAAGGGGCTTTATGTTTAAAACCAAATGATACTTTAATGATGCTGGCAAATATAGGATACTGCATTAAAGGATGTTACCTTATGCAAGAAGTTGGAGCAGGAACAGACACTTTTTTTTCTTTTTTCTTTTGTGAAGCTACCTGTGGTCTTGCATTAAGCCAATTGTGGATTTATGGTGAGCCAAGAGTTCCGCTTTGTACATTCCCTCTAAAATTGTAGGGGGCAGAACAAAGAGAAGGAAGTGCATCCCTTTGACCCCCGAAGTATATATATGTGTGTATGTATTTTTCTCCTTCTAGGGAAAAATTATTCCTGGAGACAGATGGGCATTTAGAGGGGGATTTGTCGACTGCAGTTCAGTGTGCATAAACATCTGGGAAGCTTTGGGAAGCGGGAACAGCTGCACTGATTTGTTCTTTTTCAACATTGTCTGCTACACAATAATGATCCCTCCAGCAAGGTAACAGCCACTTCCGTTTGGGGGATAAAGTGCTTTCACATGTCTCATGACTACTTAGGAAGCAACTGCATTGTCTAGCCTGTGAGTTCCCCACCTCTTTTCAGCCTCGGATGAAGATGTGGTTATGTTTCCATGTACAGTACAAAAATAAAAGGCACAAAATACATCTAATGCAGCAGGCTGTGTACAGTAAATGGGTTCCCTGATATTTAAAGTACACAGAAGGGAGAGGGGGCACTGTTTTGCAGGGGGTGGGGAGTCCCCCTGTTGCTCCAAGGGCCTTTTGAAACCTTCATTCAGTGTTTCCCGAGACGGCTCTCTGCCTTTCTCCAAACCACCTCAGCATTGTTTCCATACCCTGAGCTCTGCTTTACAAGAGTCTCTCTCGGAAAATGAATAAAAGGAAAGACGGCCACTTTGAATACGAGTAGGAGCTCTTCAGAAGGAACTACTACATTTGGCGGCGCAAGTATTGTGCCTCTGTCTGAAAAATCAAATAAATTATGGGTGCTGTGCAGTGCAGATCACATAAGGGATTTCAAGCTGTTTGGTGGCAAAACCCTCCCGTCGCCTGATGGTTCAAGGAGGCTGGCCAGACAGACGCACCATCAAGTTGGTTTCTTTATCATCACATACATACAACAGGCTGCATACTGACACACACAGATACTTTGAAAAGGTGTTCCCTAAAGGACAGTGCACTGTAGAGAAGGCCACTTCTAGACGTGGAGCAAAGTCCAGATTGCCACCTATGCCTCGCTGCAGCATTCGTAAATGTTGTCTTCCATGAGTGCAATCACTTGCTCAAATTTGTGCTGCAGCTGTGTGCGCCTCGTCGTGGGGTTGGAGTCCAGCGCATTCACTATCTGTGAGAAGAGGGATTGAAAGAAAGAAAAACAACAACACCAAGATTTGAGATTGCAGGGTTTGAGATCCTTGCATTCCGCCAGTGCAATCCCATGCATATCTACTCGGGAGTAAGCGCCGCTGAGTTTAATGGGGCTTATCCTCCGGAAAGTGTTGCAGGACTTCCAACAAATAATGGTTTCCCTTCCAAATAATTTCAAGAGCCTAAATCACACATCTGTTTAAGTCCATCTATTCCCTCCTCTCTCACGGCAACATTTCCCATAATTTCGATTCTCCACCATTCACCCTCATTTTACCCTCTTCCACATCATTTACCACCCTAATTCCTAAATACTCTGCTCTTTATGGAAGGGTGTTGTGTAACAGAGCTATCGTTCTCGGTTTAAGCTCAGCCTCTCGTCTTGCTATTTTGTGAACAGCATACTGCCACTAGATTGCAAACCAGGGTTTGTAACCCTGGTTTGAATGCCTGTATTACAGCATAAACCACAGTTTCCTAGAAGTAATGGAAGACTGTGATTCTACAAATCCTGGATGTATTGCATTGCCAATGATAGTCACACTTGGAGGAGACCCACTAAAATAAATTGCTTTCACTGGGTCTACTCTGAGAATGACTAATGGATTTTACCCAAAGCATTTGAATTTCATCCTCATACTGTAGTTCTCATAGCTTTCACCCATATTGCGATATACAGATTCTTGCCAATGATAAGTGAATACATTTAGGAACTGAATCATAGGTGTGTGAGTTATGTCACTTAATAAAACAGCCCCCCTGTCTGCCAAACATTTTATGCTTATTACTATTTTTCTAGAAAAGCTACACCATGTTTTACTTGTTTAATACAATTGTTTTGCATTATTAATTTGCATGACCTCTCTTAGGCAAGGGAGGAATTCAACGTCTCACTAATGCAAGTCTTCTGTCAGGGCAAGCATTTCAGCTTGCGAGACTAAACAACCCCTTCTCTCTCCCTGCCCCCCCCGCCTGCTGTTCTGGGGGTTCTCCTGACTCCTGCAAGCCAATTTTGGGGTGCATGGGAGGGAGGAGGGAAGAACAGTGCCATTGCACAAGTGGAAGTCCTTGTGCAGGGTTTCTGCTGGCAGACTCCTTACCTGAATAACACCCAATATGTTTGAAATACTGATGTTTTAAATCACTGCATATTAAATTGCTTTGGCCCTAATTGACTTGTAAGATAGGCTTGTTGTTTTTAATATCCACGTAATGTAGTCTCTTCTTGAGGTATCATTCCCTCAAAACCCACTAAACTTTGTGAATACGTAACTGCTAAACATGTCCCTAATATGACTTTCTTTAATATACAGTGGTGCCTCGCAAGACGAAATTAATTCGTTCCGCGAGTTTTTTCGTCTTGCGGTTCTTTTCGTCTTGCGAAGCACGGTGTCGGGAAAGTTTTGGAAAAGCTTCAAAAATCACCAAAGTCTTCAAAAACCTCAAAAAGGCTACCACACCGCGTGCTATGAGTTGCTCCTCGAAGTCAAGTCGCAACTGTATCAACGGTTTTAAGAAAAAGGAAACAAACTTGCAAGACGTTTCCGTCTTGCAAAGCAAGCCCATAGGGTAAATTGTCTTGCGAAGCAACTCAAAAAACCAAAAACCCTTTCGTTTTGCGAGTTTTCTGTCTTGCGAGGCATTCATCTTGCCAGGTACCACTGTACTGGACTTGCGACTTTGGGTTTGCTGTTTCTCTGAGTTGGTGTGTTAATGGCCATTTAACATTGTGACAAGCAAGGTTATCTCCTGAGCAGTTAGAGTAACGCCAGGATCTGTTTGTTTCTAAACATAATTAGAATTACTTGTTCCAAGGTGCAATATGTTTCACATCCACAATGAATCTCACCTGTCATCATTGTGCTTGACATTCTGTTTGTACGGATTGCTTCTCATTTTTTGGATTATACCATATCCTGAATGAATTTGTTTTATCTTTAAACGTTGCCTCTGATGTCTTCATATAATTTATGACAAAGTTCAGAAAATTGTGCCAGTATATCATACCATATATCATATCATATCATAAAAAGGGGCAGGGACCTAGCAAACCTCTTCCCAAACACGAACCCAAGTGGGATTTGGGCTCTCTACCCATTTGGCTTCTTAATGTGGGAAGATGGCAAAATTGTCACCCTGCACACTGCCCAACCTTGTCATTGTTCAAATAACATAGCAACAGCAGGTGTGCTTAGATACAAATGCTATAAAATTATAACTCTCTGGTACACAGCTGAACAGTTGTGTGCTTCCAACTGAATAAAAACAACATCTCCCTATTTTGGATAAAGTTTTGATCACATATCTCAACCTTTGCTATGAAATTCTGATGTGCAGGAATTGCAACTGGGTGGAAATTTCAGTTGGTGGTAGTAAGGTTTTAATTTAAGAAGTGCTCTAATTACACTAGGTTTATTTTTGTGTGTGTGGGAGCTCCATTGTCCTTTAAAAACCCATTTGTGGATGTTTAAGACAGAAAAAGCTGGCATTTGAAGCAAACTGCTTGACAATGGTTGGTTGGTGTTTTTTAACCAGCAGTAACACAGGTCTGCTAGAAAAAGAAGCAACAACAACAACAACAACAACAACAAGAAGCTGTGCAATATAAATTCAGCACCTTCACCTAATGCTTAGGACCCTAAGGGCACAGCACAGAATCACAAAAGCTGGAAGCCTGAGCAAGGTCTGCTTCCTGCGATCCACTAGGCGAATTATTAAAAGTCATTAACTCCTTTTAGAGTTGATTAATGCATGCTGAGATATGGCCTTACTGTATCTGGACTAAGTTTGTGAATCAGTCATATGGCTGGCTTCACTGTGCATCTAGATCAGGGATAGGGAACCTCTGGCCTGTGGCTCCCCCACAAGGCCAGCTTTCCCAGTACTGAGGTGGGTGTGGCTTGGCAGAAATGGCCTTGTGGGCCAAATGGGGGAGCCACAGGCCACATCACATGTTGTGATTCCTGCATTGCAGGGGATACATTCCAACTCTACAATTCTATGATCCACCCTGGCATTGACTGGAAGCTGTGGGTAGAGAAATGTATTATCTCTGCCATGCTTAGGAGCTCAGATTGGGAGATAAAATCCCTCTGCTTGCTCTTTACAGATCTTTCTAGATACTCCCATCCCATGGCCATGGCTGCAAATGCTGAACACTTGTGTATGCATGGATGATTGTGTGCCTGTGTGTGAAAGTGTGTGGCTGCCGGCATGTGTGTGAGAGACACAGAAAGGGAGAGTGCGCAGTGGGCCTGCATGCCTGGTGCATGTGTTTGTGACAATGGGGAGAGGGGAAATAAAAGTATGTGCTTTTGTTTTCTTTTGAGAGGTTGCATTTACCCCTGTCCCACCACTGCAATGTGTGCCGTAGAAGGTTGGCCAAATCTGAATTCAGCGCTTAGGCTCAAATTGGTTCTCCATCTCTGGTCTGCATCAATAACACAATAAGAAAAATCTTTCTGATAGCTGGTTGTTAGTGACTTGATAATACCATGCACTGAAGAACAAGGATCTGGACTTTCAGTAAAGCTTCAGTGCAGAGGGCACGTGTTGAAATTTCATACGACTGTTTCAACCATCCATGCAAACAGAGCCTGTTTGCATTCAACCTGGATCAATAGCACAAGGTCATGTGAATTGGCAACTAAAAGGGAAACAGCGAAGAAAGATGCTTACCTGACTGCGGTATCTCTTGGCATATTTGTAAATTTCAGTCATGGCAACATTGGTGTTAAACTCATTCCGATATTTCTTCATAAAGGATAAAACAAACAGGGGAAGACTATTAATCAACATACACAAAATGATATCCATCCTGTTTGACGGAAATCAATTACACTAAAATGGTACTTGGATTTCATTGCGCTGTAAGCTAACATCAGCATATTTGAACTCTGGTTCTCTTCTAAGTTAGTTAATTAATATGTGACATACATAACTTCAGAGTTGCTGGAGAAAAAAATGAAACCAAGGTCAATCCCTTGATTTATACTTGCTTTGGCTCATGCATGGATTTGTTTGATCCTCCATGTTACTCTAAATAATATCACTTAGCATCTTTTGGCTACAGAACTTAAAAATATCTTTATATAGATTTGAAGTCAATGTTCTATATATACTGGACATGACTAAAAACATTTGCTCCCACAATATGGGATGCTGATGTCATAAGCTATTGCTCTGAGTGGCAGAGCTGATTTCTTACCCTGGATTCCTCTGCCAAGTGTGCATTCATTTCCTGTTCACTGAGAGGTGGCATGTCATGGATCTGTTTGTAATACCTCTGCACTATTTTTCTATACTCCGGAATCTCCTTGGCGTACAGCAGTTTATTTGTAGGTGAGTCCTAGAGAGAAAAGAACAAGAAGAATCCATTATTTCACTGACTTAATGATTAGTTCCCTTGCTATCTGATCCTTAGTGGGCATAATATTGGCATCAGTTTAAGAACGTAATATACAACCTTAAGGAAGAAACTTAATTATATGCACCTTGCTCTTTAAAACAGAGACATGCAACAGCACATTCAAGGCATGGGGTTGTATCCAACAAAGTCCTCCTGTTAGCTCAAGGATTTTCACCTGCACAATGAGACTTCCTCTCCTTGCATGCCTCCCTCTCTGCCTTCCCTAAGTCTGTTCTGGAGGTTCCTCCAGAGTAGAATGTGTGTGTGTGTGATTGGGGAGACACGGGGGAAGTCCCAGTGTGCTAGTGGGATGGCTTCACTGGATAAAACCCATTGAAACCACTGTATTGGTAAATACAATATAACTGTGCATGTATATTGCAGTATGTGATACATATAATTAACCAGGATCATTTGCTGACGTGTGTACCTGCAACAGCAAATGCCAAAGCTGTCCGGCTTCTAGATGACCCACCAGAAGTTTCATGTGGAAGGGCTAAAGAGCTTATATTATCAACATATTGCCAACATTACACAGAAACTGGGTTTGCCTCTCACTATTTGCCAATACACTGCCTTAGTCAGAGCTGTGAAAATGCAAGTGAAGCTGCCCACATTAAAAACTGACCAGCCGCATCAGTCTCCAACTGTGTTTCTTAGCTCAATCCACCAGTGTTCCTACTTACTGTGGATTAAAAAAAGAAAGAAAAGAACTTTAAGACCCCATGAAATGAGGGGTCAGGGTCCTTTAGATAAGTCTAGTGAGGTACTTGACTGAAGTTAGCAGCTTTTAAATCATTGGGGTGGGGAGAACTGGGTCTAGTAAAATAATGACGTATTATAAACACATGTCACTGTATTTTGATGCATGGGGTTTATTTCCCCCACTTTACTCCACAGTGCCGCCTTTTATGCTGTTGTATTCTTTGAAACCATTTCCATCTGCTGTCTGACCCCAGCCGACCCGTTTTCTGTCCTGACTTAGGGTTTGACAAGGAAAAACTGTAGATGTTTCATAACAGATGCAAAAATGTTCAGAAACCCAAACATACACAACCGACACATCTCATTACAATGTCACCTCATGTTAATCTCTCTGGGCAAAGCGGCTCCCAGTGTGCAGAGGGGAATGCTCAGCTGCAGTGGTTCGCATGGGCCCTCTCTGCACCGCAGCTCTGCTGCGCATTCACTGCAGACGGGCCAGCATTGAGACGTATGTGATTTACAACATTCCCTAATAAAATTTATTTATGCTAGAAAGTTTCAAATGTCAACACCAAACTCAGCAGAGTCATAAAGAGGACAATATAACACACACACCCTTTCTGCTTTAGAGATTGATCTTGCTCCTGAAGCTTGCTCCTAAAATATATATATTTATATGAGCCACTTCTAGCAGGATAAAGTCTGTGCCAAGTAGTATATGGCCTTATGAGTTCCCATGATACAGTTTTGTGTCCTGACTGCACAGCTTGCAACTCTCTCCTGGAACAGGACAAGTGAGCTAGATCAGAATATCTATATCATTACTGCATTACCATGCTTTAGCCTCAAACTTTCGCACTATAACCTTTTTTGTAGACATCCGCAACTAAACATGGCACATACACAAAGAGGGGTTTCTTGCTGCATGGTTCCTATTGTTGACGGTTTCCTTCATAACCATGTAAGAATCTCTCATGAATAAACGGTGGTCTAAATCCGTTCCACCACCACCAGAACGATCATTTATTATTACAGTCATAAGGCCTGAGAAGAATATATAGGAAGAATCTCTAAAAGAGCCTAGAGACTTTTGAGTCTAATCCAGCCTGGATTCTGCGAGCTATCAATCTGCTTAACTGGACACTAAGCTCCTTTTAAAACATGAGCCAATTGGTCAGGCAGTCTCTCTAGGAAAATGGGGACACTCTCTCGACTACTCAAGGACAAAACAGTGTAAGTAACAAAAAAGAGATGATGATGTATTAAAAAATGAGAGGATCAAAGCCCACTGCTGAGCATATAGAGGAAGTACATATACAAAATGGTCCCATTTGGTTCTGTTCTGGCTAAAATGTGGAACCATGCCAAACAGGCCTTTGTTATAATTAATGGTTGTAAAACTCAGAGATGCATCCCATAAATCAGCTTCAGGCTTCCTGTGGTTAGGAAGCTTCCTGGACTTCATTAGAATACGGTACTTAACATCTACCTCCTTAGACAAGAAACAAGGAGAGAGTGGAGTACATATGTTTTCCCCACCCCTTATTTCCAGGAGATTTAGCATTGGTATGGTATATACTGATTCCCAAATTACTGCTTCTGCCTTATCTTTCCCCCCATAAGATTTTTATTTTATTTTTTAAAATTATAATACAATTAGGGAAACTAAGCTAAATAAAAACAAAAAGAAAATACAGAGTCCTGTCTCAAAGGTAGCTCTTAGCCCTTGTCACACACAGAGTGGTGAACCCTCCCAGCTCTCACCTGGGAGCTTCCCATTCTTCTCCCAGTCTCTCACCTTGGGGGAAAGATGACTTATCGTGCCACTGACTTATCTTTGTGAAATAATTTAGGCCGGTAGGAGGCAAACAGGAGATTTCCAAAAGGGTGCCATGACTGTTAAAGTGTCTCTAGCACAAAGTATCAATCATCCTAACAAAGAGAGGTTCATTTTTGTCACAACCTCTGCAAGGAATCTGACACAAAAAAAGACAGTTTGTCACATCAAACTGTAATGCTTTTTATTTCAACGGAGTGGAAATAATTTTAAGCCAACACTTCAACCTGAAACCCCACTTTTAGTGTTGCTTGTTCAAACTACAAAATGCTGAGATGACCTTGGAATACCAGAAATATCACACTTGAACAAGGTCTGCCACTTCCAATGCACAAACTGGCATACAATGCTGGGATTTCTGGGTACCATAATCTAAGAGTTGCCATGGAAAAGTCCCCGTTACCTCCATGTGTTAAAACGTGGCAAGATAAGACATCTTCAGATGACTGTACTGTGCTGGTAGGTTCAGGTGATCTTTCAGATATTCTGGTCCCATACTGTACAAGGCAGCACCCTCAGCTTGGGCCAGGAAGCAAACAGGATATCATTGCTCTATGGTCAAAAGACTGGGCTCCTGTCAGCAACACTTTTGCATTTTGCACCAATGGAAGCTCCCGGACACTATTCAAGGGCAATATAGTAGCTTAATCTTGAAGAGACATATGCATGTGTAACTGTGGCAAGAACACCCTTCTACAATATACGCTTATCACATTTATAAATTTTAAATTTATTGCTGTACATTGTTTTAAATGTTTGTTTTCCTTCTGGGATTGTACCCCCAAGTGTGTTTTATAAGCTGGTCTCCGACCGCAATAAATTATCTATATATCTATATAGTCTCACTGACTGACAGATAGACAGAATAGCCTATAGTTAGCAAACTAAAGATGAGCAAAAGGAACTCCTGGACACAACCACCTGTTTATCCAGGAACACTCCCAAACTGTGTAGCTGCCAAACCTGCTCTCTTATCCCAGGCCGAGCAAGAAGCCTGAAAAGGGGTTGATCCATGTTTACTCTCCTAAGCTACAGTCTATTTTTGAGTTGCCCCATTGGCAGGAACCTATGGCAGGCTTGTGCCCCTACATGTACTTGCTGAAACAGTCTCAAATTCCAGGCTGACAATGGCCATGCAACTCCACTGCTTTTTACCCCACAGTAGATCTCAGGTCTTTCGGTGACAAAGCTGACCTGTCTGCTGCAGGAGCTGATCACTCAAAAAGTGTTTAAAATGTCTGGATCACAATTCATTTGAGCGGTATGAGCAGGACAATTTATCATGAGTGATTTGTGCCATTAGCACTGCTGTACTGATAACACATCTGACACAGCTACATTTAATAACAATGAAATGCAAGAAAGCTTAAAGGGCCATCATATAATTCTCATTTTGTCGGCTGCCCACAATGGCCAGATTCATCCCTCTAGTATTCTTGGCTAAGCCGACACTATCTGCATTGCAAGACAAACAGAAGGGAAATATTTGAGAGGGAAAGCAAAGGAAAAAGTTGTCCTTATTGGCAGTAATGTACCTTGCCCAATTGCAGATCAGAGATGGAACAGGCATCGATAAAGGCCTGGGCTATTACAGAAAGGCAGGCATCTATGTGATCCGTTTTGTCAATGTCAAAAACAAACTGGGGGTTCTTCAGAATGTTGACCCAAAACCTCAGAGGTAGGCTGCAAAATAAATGTAAATGGTTATCTTTCTCTCATCTCTCCATTACAGTGTGATGGAAACATCTTAGCTCTATAGGAGTATCAAAATATAAACTGCTGAATCCGAATAGTGCAGTAGGGTTCTGGATTGATGTATGATATCATCTGACTGTCATGCTTTCTTCCTGGATTCTAATTTTTCTGTGTTTATGAAAACACAGGTTATTTATCTGCTGACAGCTATTTCCATTACTGCTCAGAAAATGACATGGAACGAAACTGCTGTGGCATGGAGAGAAGGAGCACAAGATTCAGTGAATACTCCTCCCTTCACGTATATAGGGTGCTATGGGTCATTAATCTCTTGGCTTTTCAGCCCAAACTGCTGACACGGTTGTCAAAAAACATGGGTGCATCTGCCCCTGAAGAGCTTTGCTATGAGTACCTACTTATTTAGGAGAGATACTGTATAACTAATTGAGGAGTGGGAGAGAACCCTATTGATCACTGCCAAATGGGTTATGTTACCTATAAACCAACAGAGTCTGTTCTTCAGCTTTGACAAGTCTGTTTACAGTTGTCCTCAAATACAGTGAATCTGTAGAGCTCTCTGCATTTGCACAAATATTTGTGGTTGCCTATATTTATATGAAAACTTGCTGACACTCAATTTTGATTTATTTTTGAGCTGGAATGGTTGTTTCCCCTGCGACAACTTGAAAGGCATCTCTTTAATATTCTCTGAGGAGGATATACGTTCCACTGCTGAGCAGACCTGAAGCTATTTTCTGTTCCCTTGCCATTTCCCGCCATTTCCTTTTCTGTATATGCTGTCTCCTGAGAAACTACAATGGAAATCAACGAGATGTGCTCAACCATAAGCATACTTATAATTACAGGAAGTTCTCTCCTTTTGTTTATTTATTCTGATCAGCCTGTCTTGCACCTCAGATGTTGCACACATAAAATGTCTGTTGCCCACTTAGTATGATTTACTCCATGCCCTCTCCCCCTCAACTCCTTAATCTTTCTGGGTCTGGACACTTAAGTATTCCAGCCCCCTCACTGCATATTCTTATTAATAATTCTAGTGATAAATAATATAAGCCATGGTTATTTTGAAATACAAGTTTTTTTAGAAGTATGTGTTCATTCGAGGCAAAAGGATTGAAAATTCTTTTCCCAACCTGTTTGTTTTCCAAATGTGCAATGTGTCTGGGTCAGAGATCCCTCTCTTTTCTGCTTGCTCTTCCAGGAAATCAAAGAAATACTTGATAGCCAGAGGAGGTTTGTCATCTCGGAAACTCAGAATGGCTTTGAATAAGTCATCCAGGAATTTTTGTAGTGTGCCCTCAAAAAAGAAGAACATTCAAGTTGGTTTAAGAAAGCTGCAACTGTGGTGGCAAAGATGCTGATGAGATATGACTATTTCTTTTTAAAACTAAATTGAAGAAATCTTGCTATAGAACGATTGAAGAATGAGGCAAAAATAAGAGCCTGGAATGGAGGACGGGTTAATTCTGTGCACTGTGATATAATTAGCTTTAGTTTGCATTTAATCTCTCTTGGCACGGAGAATCTCCTTCTCTGTTGCTGGAATCCAAGAGCACATCTGTGATTGTTCTGTGTGGTAAACAGTGGGAAAAGCTACAGACCCCTGGCAACTCTTATGATCTCTCCTCCAATTATGAATCACAAAGCACTGGAATTACAGGCTGGCTTAAAGCCAAGCTCTGTGTCCAAGTCTGTTAAGAGCAATGGTCTGATGTTGTAAGTCGAGTTTCTCAATGCAAACTGGACTGTTCTTCTCCACTGCTGCATCAGGCTCTCCTAGGCTGCCTCAGACTCCGTTGAGGTTTAGCACTTTATCTGACACCCCAACATGTGAAATCCTTGCAGACTTTAAGAACTACCGTCATAGTTCCCATAGTGTTCAGGTCCCATTTAAACAACAAAACAAGAAGCAGAATTAATGACATGAGAGTGCTTGAAAGCTCCACTTGTGTCACCGGTATTTTGAGAACTACACTGTGAATAATGTAAGTTAGTAAGAAACAGCAAATTAAGCTTTTCTCTCATGTTATAGTCCAGCCTTGCAACCATCCACATTTTTCTTTACTAATCTACCTGCCCAATCCATATATCCTTATGTTAAGTCATTTGTAAGTATGTGGAAGACCTAACTAAGTGTTATACGCCCTACTATTACATGCATTGCAGGAGGACCATCATGGTTCCTTCCAACTCTACAATTCCATGTGATCGTCACTTCTAATCAACAAACATACTTTTCAAGGAGCTGATTTGAAGCAGAGAGGGGTGTGAAGCAGAGAGGGGTGGGTGCCCTTCCTTTTCCTCAACTACTGATTTTCACTATCACAACTATTTTTATTTATTCAAAATTTATAAGCCACTCTTTTGGGGTTTTGTTTTGTTTGTTTATTTAAAAGAACAAACTTCACAAATTAGTATCTTGAAACCCATGATGGAAAGGTGGCTGAGTGAGTGTGAATTATAGAGGGAAAGCAGCATGGAAGGGTTAAGCACCATTTTCTCCAATTCAAGCCACACCCTGGCACACTCCTGAAGTGCAGTCACCTAAACTAACTGGCTGTTGGGAATTCCCTTTTTGCCCAAGCCCTCAAAGCAGTTACAATAAAACATAATATTATGAGGTACAAAATACAGATGCAGTCCCAGTAACTAAGCAGCACTGGCATATTCTGTGTGGTTCCACTTTGAGGGCCCTGCAAGGAAAGAACCAAAATCCTTTCCCCATTAATAAAGCATTCTAAGTAAAGGATCTTTAAGGCCTGCTGATCTGAGTTGGTAAACTAGCTCTACAATCCTAAACTTGTTTATTCAGAAGTAGGCTCCATTGTCGAAGGCTGCAGTCCTATGCATATTAGCTGGGAGTAACCTCCCATTTGTTTATTTTTTGAATACTCATGCCCAGGATCCCACTATAAGCATTCTGTCCATTTTTGATGAATGCATTTGGCTATTCTGGGTATTGGTCATCAAAAGCCAGAGACGGGATGCTTCTTCAAGAGTTTAATTTGTGCTGATTCACACCAGTGACAGTCACCATTCTTCACACTCAGCACAGCCATAATGTATCCTACCTTTGTGGACAGCAATCTGGTCAGGTAGATTTCAGGGAGGACTTTTTTTCTGTGACTCTGTCGATGAGATTTCTTACTCTCATTCAGGTCATCTGTGGGAAGGACCTGAACAATTGCAAAAAGACAGGTTTATACATGGTTAAAATGAATGTTTTGAAATAAATGCTGCTAATAAAGCATTTGTGTTAGAAGAAGAAAAGACTGTTAGCCCGTGCTATAAACCAGACAATTCATATTACGAGTACTGGAACTGTGTGTGTGTGTGTGTGTGTGTGTATAAACACCAATTGTACTGTTTGCCAGCTGTGTTGCTTGATTCCTTTCCACCGCCCTCCACCTTAATGAATGAATGATTTTGCCATAGATTCAGTTTGCAATGAATTCAGCTGTCTGAAACATCACCAGACACAATGTTCCCTTTCCCTTCTGGTAATTGGCAGTCATCATAAAGGTAAAATACATTAGAAATATATGCAAGATTATGACTGAGATTAAGATGAAAAATTGAGTTCTCCCCTTCTCTCTGCCAAACATAACGTGTGTTCAATTATTATCTTATTACACAAACAATGCAGGAACCACAAGGGTCTCAAACGCACCCCCCTTGGTGGGTCTGATCCTGGGCCAACAAGCTGGCCAGCTGACAAATGCATCAGTCGGCATATGCTGCACATATGGAAAACATTCCTAGATTTGTCTTTGACAATAAACTATGTGCAGCATTGCTGCCCTTTCATTGTACATTGCTAAACTGATGTGAGGTGGGGGAAGGAAAGGTGGAGGTTTGTTTCATAACAAACACACTTGGCAAATTTCATTGGACCAGACCAGCCACCCACCCACCTATCAAACTATTCCGGTTAAGTAATTATTTCCACACGTTTGCATAAAGCTGTTGCGATTTGTGTGTGAACAGTGATTTACCCGTACCATGTCATTTGCGCGCGCGCACACACACACACACACACACACACACACACACTTTCCTTGTGTGTGTGAGTCCAATTCCCAAACAGACATTTCCTTATGGAGGAAAGAGAGGGAAACGACCCACTATGAAATCTTTGGCCCACCCACAGTGGACGAGTCATTATCCCAGACTGATTTTGGAATAGGATACTTACCAAATGAAAGTATTTTTCAGTGTCCAGATCTTTCACTGAAAAAAAAAGAAATATTTTTTGGAGAAAATGAAAGAAAATGGCTTAGCTTGCTACTTTCCACAGCAAGCCCCCCCCCCCTAGAAGGAATGTTTCTGCTGCTGAGGATAATCAGAGGTAATAACACATGATATACTTAACTGTGCTCAGAACTTAAGTAACATACCCCAACAAAACATTAACTGACCCAGATGACATTTACATGAGTATCTGGTAGTAAAATCCATGTTTTATAACTGGAGAACTTGACACAGTGGCTGAACCGAGAAGGAAATACAGAAGATACTGGCTTCCAGTCCTGCTCTCCAATTGCTAGGCTACATCCATGCCTGACATTATTTGGCCTTTGTTCCCTCATCACGGAACACATGCCAGTTCCTTGAATAGAGTGGTAGAGAATTAGACCTGGACAAACTGAAATCTCTACAGTGAATTGGCACCACTGTATTTGCTACAAGAGGAGGCTGCTGTAACAGAAGGCTGCAATCTTTAAGTGTTATCTGTGAATTAAGTCCCACTGAACTCAATAGGGCTGAAGTTTTGAGTAGGTATATGTGGGGTTGCACTGTAGGTACTACTTTCCTCTCCTCTCCAGACTCTTTCCCTCTTTTATAAGACCTCATTTTCCAGTGAAAAGCAAAATAGCGCAGAATAAGTAGTGTTTTCCTCTTCCTCAGTGACCTTCAATTCTTTTCATCATCGTTTTATTTGTCAGCTTCACTCTGCAAGTGGCCATTGTGACTGCTGAAAATTTGATCTGCCTACTGGTCGGCCACTTACCCAGCTAAAAGCCATTCTGCCCGGTGTCTGGAGTGGGCGGAGATTGGCAGCTGATGCGTTGCAGTAGAAGATGACAGCCATTCAAGGACAAAGGTCAACAAACAAGCCTATTTAGCAACAGTGAAGAGGATGACCTCATAACATCCAGTCTGATGATGACCAAAGTATTTATGTACAGCTCCAGGCCTCGGTGCGTCCCCACCCCCGCCAGCTTTGCCAAAATACTGCTTGCTGCTGTTTGGACACCCATTTTTCTCTCTCCGGTTGCTGGCTGCCATTCAGAGAATGTCATGCACTGAAGGTACAGGGCACTAAGTGTCTCCCCTCTGCTTTTCTGTCTCTTTGTCTAGCCATCAATCCTACTCAGTTCTGTGGTGGACGTTGAAGGCTTTCAGATGAATGGTATTATTCAACAACATAAATTACTGTAGCTTAATCACTGTGATTGAGATAGGGATGTGAATCTTGCTAAGTCCCAGTTATAACAAAGTAATATCATGATGTGTTGATTACTTTTAAGCTGTAGAAATTTTTCATAGTATCATTAAATTGCTTTCACCTTGAACTGAAAAAAACAAAGAACATCTTCACAAGTGAGGCTTAATATGTGCCCCCCCCCCCAATTTCTTTTCTTATATCTTTAATGCAGAACAGAAAGTGGAGTAAATTTGTAATGTGAGTAACCAGTGCAGGATTTGTATTACAAATCCAAATGAAGCAAGGACCACTGTAAGCCTCACATGTGAAAATACCCAAAGAGCCCTGTTACTCCTTAAAGACTAAGGGGATAACTGTGGCATGAGCTTTCAAAGGGAGGATTGGGAGGAAATGCTGTTGAATTCTGACACAGATGCAACAGCACTAGGATGGACTTCTAAAATGGAACATAGGGTTCAGGAATCCAAAATTGTTTCTGAGAGGAAGGGTCCAGAAGGTTTGGTGAACTTTCAGATTTAAAAATCTGGCAATGGCAACATTAGTAAAATCGTATGGTCCATTTCCAACCGTTTTTACTGCAGCGAATTCCTTTTACTCTCAGAGTCAAAGTAGGAAAAGCACTGCTTCCTTTTGCTTCTACCCTCCCTGGAGAAAACACACCTGGAACAATGTGAATAGATGTTGGGAAGGGAGATCATATGAGATACTATCATTACATTATTACACCAAATATGCAAATGGAGTCTGCACAGGAGTGATGTTTCTATTGGGTTTTCCCCACGCCTGTGAGTTATGAGGTACAAAACCTCATAGCCCTGCCTTCAACTTTCTGTTTTGCTGGAGCAATGATAATAAATGAACAAACACTCAAAAATCTAAGAGGACTAGGTTGGCCTAGCGATTAGAGTGTTGGCACCAACTGGAGCTTTTATCCTATGGCTAACGGCAGTGTGGGTAATTTTTGCCAGGATTGTGGCTGGGGAGGGAGGGGCTAGACTTATCATCCTAGTGTATTGCAGTCCCCGTGAAAATTGGAGTGGGTGGCCCACACCTGTCACTATTATAATTTTAAAAAACAAAACATGTTTCTAGTAAACAATTAGTATCAAGAATGCTTTGCTTGGTAAACCTTATAGCAAAAGCCTTCGCATGTGGAGCACCCTCCCTTCAGATGTCAAGGAGATAAATAACAATACAACTTTTAGAAGACATCTGAAGGCAGCCCTGTAGAGGGAAGTTTTAAATGTTTGGTGTTTTATTATGTTTTTATATCTGTTGGAATTATTATTTTCAAAAAATGGTAGCTCTAGTTTGATAAAACATACTAAATACAACTGAGGAATCAAACTACAGGTGAAATATAGTAGCATATGGGTTCATTTTGTAAAAGAAAACACAAAACATCCCAACAATTGGGGGGGGGGGGACGGCAATTGACTGAGAGTTGCATGCAGTCTGGTCTCTAAGTAGCAATATGAAAGGCACTCTAATCCTGGCTTCGGTCTGCAACTTATGAAGGAACCCCTTGCCATCAAAAGGCATAAATTATTAGGAAAAAAGTAGTAGCTTACCTCTACTTAAAGTAGTATCTTTCTTATCAGTTAAACTCATAGCTAGGGAGGCACCTTCAGGGATCTGTGAGTGAGGGGAATACAAAATAAATAAATAAATAAATAAATAAATAGACCAATAGAAAATAGGTGGACAGATGGACCATGCATTTCAAGATTTCCCCTCTTTCCTGATAACACTGCAACAAATTTATTGTGATGTGAGTGAGCACACAGAAGCCTGCAAGTCTGCATGCTGATAGGAAATCTGAAGATTACTGCAGGGACAAATGAATGAAACGCAACAGGAATCCTGATCAAGATGCATCCTGGAGCCCGCAATCCTGAACACACTTATGAAGGGAGCAAGTCCCAAAGGACACAGTGGGACCGACTTCCGATTAAACATGTATGAGATTGCACTGCATGCACCGTTTTGAGTCTTCAGAGGAATTGCTTGTGGAAAATATTACATCAGAACGATAAAAAACATGTGAGGATTTTCCACGAAAGACCCATTAACAAGAGATGATAGACGAATAATAACCAGTTTATAGATCCTTGCAGCAGAAGACGCACAAGGTTTCTTTGTTATGACAACATTCTGAATGTGGGTTCCTTGATGGAAATTACTCCAAACACTGTGGTGGAACAATCACAGACCCAGGACTGGTTCACATATGTAGCCATCCATATGATTTGGGTCGTGTGTGCGTCATAATGAGACGACAAGGGCCTAGCTCTACAATGCCACGCTGCTGGTGTTATGTTGCTTCCCCAAGCCCAAGCACATCCGTAGTAGTCCTTTCAATACACACTTAAATTCCTCGACTTTAACTTCAAATGAAATTATTTCCTCAAAAGAAGAAAGGAAGGGGGGGAACCCATGCTCCCATAAGAGACCAATGGGAACTCTGACACCACTCTCAGCAACAAAGAGGAATGGTATGATTTTAATTAGGATGGATAGCAGCCATTGGGAAAAAGAAGCTTCCCCCCCCAGCACTAACTTGTTTCACATGAAGAGTGTTTAATTAGTCTCGATGTGTTGCAATATTAACGAGTTTCTCGCCAGGGCAGATGTCTGTTCCCCGGAAGCTCTTATGGAGTTATGGCAACCTTCCTGCTTGCTTTTGCTAATTCTGCTTAGAAAGCAAATTGTGGCATCTCCCCGAGGAAAGGCAGGCCCAAAGGAAGGGAAGTTCACGGAGCATTCACACTTCTTACCTTATAATGTGCTAGCGTGTTCAGTTTCTTCCTGCCATCCTCCATCACTGAAGTGTCATCGAGGTCCCGGAGGATGTAGCTGTCAGTGCTTGTGGCAAACCATTCTAAATATAAAGAAAATGGGACAAGTGGAAACCCTCTTTGAACACAGCATGTGCTGGCAAGAACACAGAGTGTTTCCTTTTTGTGTCAAGTTTGACAAGGGACACAGGTGTTTCAGTGTCAAGCTCTGCAGCTCTTTGGGGGCACTTGTGCCATGACACTCAAATACACAGACCTTTTATGTACCTATTGTGGGAAATCTTATAAGGATATGCCAAACAGGTAAGAATGTGACCACTGCATTTCATTCTGATGTCATGTATCTCTCACACTGTGAATAAAAAACCTGTTCAAGTACAACACACAGTGTGTAAAGAAAATAAAGGAATCTGGATGTAAAGTAGCAGCACACACCTGATCTCCAATAATCTGGGCTTTTTTTAAAAAAAGTGAGAAAATTCACTTAACTAATATCTCATTTTGAATACATTTGTATGGAAGTAAGTTCAGCAGATTTGGAATTATGGATCACAGCTTTAGAAAGATAATGTAAACAAAGCTAACACCTTTTCATGGGGAGCAGATTTTACCTTCTGGTTTCAACTGTGGCACTTTCTCCCCAGTGGGTAATTCAATTACAATTGTATCCTGATTTTGTTGTGACCCGGAAGGGAAACTGCCACGATTCCTGTGAGCTTCACCATATTCAAAATGCATTGTTATGTTGTGTTTGAGGGATGTTAAAACAGACCCAGGGGAGAGCAAGTGGTCAATCAGAAAGGGTCCTAAATTTTTCAGGTTCTGCTCATATGCAAAATATGCAACTGTTTTGAGGTTTTATTACAATCAAGTAGTATATGAATATTGCAATATAAACAAAACAAAACAAACACGGAAGTAACGTTCATTCTGTATCAATGTTCATTTCTGATGAACAGGGTGGGCTCCCAAAATATGTTTACTAGGCAAGTATTCAACCTGGGACTTGATCTTAGTAGCAGGTTCTTATTTTTAAAAAAATCAATTCACAATGTTCCTAAGGCACCACAGTTCATCAACACTTAATATACAGAATACAGGTGTTCCATGTTTGAACATTATGCTTGCGCATAATGAGCATTTGCATCCTAAAGATAATGACAGGTATTTCTGAACAGGGGAAAAAATGGTTTACCAAGATCAACATCTTCTACTCTAGGCCACTGGGAATATGGAATATTCTTGCAAAAGGCTTCAAGTATCTTCTCTTTAACCTGGCTGAGAGTGTCTGTATCCATGACTCGAACACTCAGTGAATCCATCCCACAGCCTTGGAAAGACACATTAAGATTCTGTGGAGAAAGATGGTTGCTTACAGTATGAGGTGATTTGCACAAGTTAAAAGACGTAAAAAGCCTGTGAGCTATAAGTGGAGGGAAAAAATCTTGGCACACCGTAAGCACTGTACTAAAAAGAGATGAATATTAAAGCTAGCGAAAAGTGCTGATTTACAGTCTCATAGATTGAAATTGACCATATTATTCAAAGAACTATGAGACCATGAGAGAGTACAGTCTAAGCTTCCCCAGAATTGTCCTGTCTATAAACCCAAACCCTGAAAAGCAAGAACTACAGTGGTGCCTCGCAAGACGAAATTAATTGGTTCCGCAAGTTTTTTCTTCTTGCGAGTTTTTCGTCTTGCGAAGCACGGTTTCCCATAGGAATGCATTGAAAATCAATTAATGCGTTCCTAGGGAAACCGCTTGCCAGGCTGGTGGTGCGGAGAAGGGCTTTTCTCCGCACCGCAAGCCTTCAGGACAGGTACGGGAACAGAGGGGAAGGCGCGCAGCGCTTTCCCTCTGTTCCCGGGGCTTGCGTGGGAGGAGGGTTTTTCCTCCCCATCGCAAACATTCAGAACAGCATTCTGAATGTTGGCGGTGGGAAGGAAAACCCTCCTCCCACCCCAAGTCTTCAGGAAAGCCATCCGATGCCGCGCGGCAGCATCGGAGCTTCGTTCCGATGCCGCGCGGCGGGAGGAGGCGTTCCCCCCCCGCCGCCCGGCATCGGAGCTTCGTTCCGATGCTGCGCTGCGGGAGGAGGCGTTCCCCCCCGCCGCCCGGCATCGGAGCTTCGTTCCGATGCCGCGCGGCGGGAGGAGGCGTTCCCCCCCCGCCGCCCGGCATCGGAGCTTCGTTCCGATGCCGCGCTGCGGGAGGAGGCGTTCCCCCCCCCGCCGCCCGGCATCGGAGCTTCGTTCCGATGCCGCGCTGCGGGAGGAGGCGTTCCCCCCCGCCGCCCGGCATCGGAGCTTCGTTCCGATGCCGCGCTGCGGGAGGAGGCGTTCCCCCCCCGCCGCCCGGCATCGGAGCTTCGTTCCGATGCCGCGCTGCGGGAGGAGGCGTTCCCCCCCCGCCGCCCGGCATCGGAGCTTCGTTCCGATGCCGCGCGGCGGGAGGAGGCGTTCCCCCCCCGCCGCCCGGCATCGGAGCTTCGTTCCGATGCCGCGCGGCGGGAGGAGGCGTTCCCCCCCCGCCGCCCGGCATCGGAGCTTCGTTCCGATGCCGCGCTGCGGGAGGAGGCGTTCCCCCCCGCCGCCCGGCATCGGAGCTTCGTTCCGATGCCGCGCTGCGGGAGGAGGCGTTCCCCCCCCGCCGCCCGGCATCGGAGCTTCGTTCCGATGCCGCGCGGCGGGAGGAGGCGTTCCCCCCCGCCGCCCGGCATCGGAGCTTCGTTCCGATGCCGCGCTGCGGGAGGAGGCGTTCCCCCCCCCGCCGCCCGGCATCGGAGCTTCGTTCCGATGCCGCGTGGCGGGCGGAGGTCCGAGGACAGTGGGGAAGACGCGCTGCACTTCCCCGCTGTCCCGGAGATTTCCCTATGGGCTGTCGTCTTGCGAGGCAAGCCCATAGAGAAATTCGTTTTGCGAAGCGCCTCCAAAACGGAAAACCCTTTCGTCTAGCGGGTTTTCCGTCTTGCGAGGCGTTCGTCTTGCGGGGTACCACTGTATCTTAAGCTGGGAGTAGGAAAAGTGACTGCTGCAATTTTTTCCCATGCACTCACTTTGTCACAGGAGGAGACTGAGTGCCAGTGAACCAATAGGTATAGTACAGTGGCAGCTGGTTAACCTACTGTACAATGATGAACAGTGACATGAGGTAATGCTGCACTTTGAAGCCCTGCCTTTCAGGACTTCAAAGTGCAGCATGGGCATTTTGTCACAATACAAGGACTAGACAACTCAGCATACAAGCTCCCAAATTCAAGATTTGTAGAAGAAGGAATCATGAGTTCTTCATCATGTGGTGAGGAGCTGTCATTCAATGGTAGAGCATTCATGTACTTTCACAAAAGCATTTTGACAGCATAGAATGAGCCATCCATGTTTGATAGATCTATTAATTTTGGTTTGTCTCATTTTTCCAATCTTAAATTCAGTTCCCCACATTTGCAATTTTTAAAAAAAGTTCATGAAAATTCGTAAGCATTTTAGTGTGGATTTTTCTTAACATACACATTTTTTGTATGTATTTTTGCAAAGGAGTTTCCCCTAATTGTGTACTGGCATTTAGTATGCATGTGTACTTTTATGCTGACTTACCCTGGTATAAGCATTTTTGAACATATTCTTTGACTAAAGAACTGCATTGCAAAATTTAGAGAAGTGCGGCTTTCGAAGAGTGTGCATTTAGGCTTGTGTTTTGTTTTGAAAGAATTAGGAAAGTTTGCCTCTAAATGGAAGCTGACGCAAATTTATCCCCCATCTGAATTTGATTGCAACCTTTTATAATGTGTTTGCAACAGACAGGATAGCAAGGTGTATCTGAACCATTCCCTTGCTTACAGGATGCCACTGTCGCTTATTGCACCATTACAGAGTTTGAATTATGCCTATTTCTAGGATCAGAGTTTGCTTTGTAAATGGTAAGCAAAGGAACTTAAAAGTTTAATATTTTTTCCCTTTTTCTTTTTAAAGATAACCAGGTTTACCCACAGTCTGGTTAACACTGATGTTATCTTTGCAGGGACTTTTATTTACTATCACCTAGGAATTGTGCATTCACTTAAGTTTCACTTACTTGTAAACAAAGAGTCAACAGCACTTTCCCAATTTGTTCTTATGGAGTTATCTCTGTAAAGAGAAAGTTAATGCCAAAAGCCCTGCTGCTAACCTCCTTAGCTCTGCATCATAAATTATAAATCAGTTGGTAATGTGAACCTACAGCAAGGCAACAAAGGACACCCAACCAAAAACCTGTTCTCATTTTTACACCAGCACAGCTCTTGAGTGAACCCCACTGATTCTGGGAGAGCTCCTTCAGATTTATGCTATCGTAATCAAAAGCAGAGCTTGGTTTGGACTTTGCAAAGGTCTGTCTATTGCATTTACTGTCAGGGTTGTAGTTAACATATTCCCCGAGACTCTACATTCTTTGTATGAGTTAGTCCCACAAGAGGCATTTTACAGCATCACTTTTCAGCACGACTTCTGTAACACCCTGCGTAAAAGCCTTCACACCGTGGACTCCGCTTTACAACCAGCAACCTTTGCTGGCAGCGAAGTCGGTGTTTTGCCAGAAGCTGAAAAGATGTGACACTCCTTTTTGATAATGGCTTGTTAATTCCCCCCCCCCCAGCATACCCTGAACATCAGCCAATCAGATGGAATTCTCAATGGCCTCAATATATTCTCTGCCTTGAAGATCTTAGTACCCAGATGTTTTAAAATAAGATATACTTCCCTATGTACTTTTCCAAGTCTAATATATGCTAGCACAAGGATGGTAACTTTACATGGAGAATGAAACAATTTTGACTGTAAATCTGAAAACAAAGCTATCTGATATGCACAATTCCTAAGGAATTGTGTACTTAGGGCACAAGCCTTCCTATGGATCTCTTGACTTGTCAGCCTCAAAGTTTTTGTGACTTACTGTACCCATTGATTTTGGTCTATTTACAGGATATACTTTTGGTCTCATCCACTGACTCAAAATACACTTTCTTTCTTTAGTACTGCCCCTCTCCTCCAGTTCTCATTCCCCAAGTGTCCAATACGTCTAGAAATAGGGCACACTGCCTCACCCCATTAAAAGAGCTTCAGTTCCTAAAATTGATCTGGATGACTCAACTTTCAAATATAGCCATGACACAAACAAATCATTTTCACTGAAGAGCAGGAATCTCTTACCCTTGGCTTTGCTTCAATATTCTCTCTCAATAGCCATTCTTCGTTGAGAGTATACCTGGCTTTTCCAGTGATGGCATCTATGGAGCCTTTGTTGATCTGTTGCTTGATTGCACAGAGCAGGAGGAAGAAGGGCTCCCCAACAGTTTCCTAATAGGGGAAATAACAGGAAATGGTTTGGTGACCAAGAACCAATGAGAGTAATTTCTCACAACATGCCCCCCCCAATGATTTATAGCAGGGGGTCAGCAAACTTTTTTGGGAGGGGGCTGGTTCACCGCCCCCAGACCTTGTGGCGGGCTGGATCGCACACATGGCGGAGGGCTTCTCTCACTCCCCCTCTCCCCCCCCAGTCCCAGTCCCTCCCTTCCCCCTGCCTACCTATGGAGCTGCTGGCAGGCAGCGGCGGCGGCGGGGGGACACACGAGTGGCCCCAAAGCAGCCCTTTCCGGCCACTCGTCTCTCCTCCTCCTCCGCCAGCCTCTGCCACTCGCAAGGGCAGGCAAAGGAGCTGCGATTGGCAGAGCACAGCGCCTCTCCCACCTGCGGCTCCTGTGCCTGCACTTGTGAGTGGCAGAGGCTGGCGATGGCGGCGGAGGGATGAGCGGCCCGAAAGGGCTGGCTGGCTCTGGAGGGGCGCTGCCCAAAATGGTGCTCAGCCAGCCCCCTTCCTCCACTACGGGGAGAAGAGCGAGGAGAAGCCAGGAGGAGGGAGGGGGGAATGGCATGGGGGGGGATGGTGGCGCTGGGGGAAAAAAATAATGGGAAAAAATAATGAACAGAATTGCCAATCCATGGACTGTCCATGGGCCGGATCCTGAGGGCAATTGGACTGGATCCGGCCCGCGGACTGTAGTTTGCTGACCCCTGATTTACAGAGCCATTTCCCTGCTGCCATATTTGCAGAGGTAAATATTACGAGCAAAGTTATTGCAGGGGGCCTCCAGGCTAGTCATTATTTTGTGGGAGGGAATTTAAGTGCAAACTGAAACATTACATTTGTGCAGTTAAAGTGGATTAAAGTCCTCTGTTTTCCTAGTACAACAAATCTCACTTAAACCCCCCTCCCCCAACTTTTTGCAATTAGGAAAGCGATGGGGAAGCACATAGAAAACTTTGAGGTGAAAGAATGATTAACAGGAAGATGTATCAACACCCGCAAGCAAATTTGGATGAATGCTCATTGTCATCTAGCCACCCTATAAACAAATCAGAATGAATGCTCAATAAACTCAAGGCAAAATCTAACCACCATGTAAACTTTGCGCAAGCAATCAGGATGAATGCTGAATAAATGGGTCGTCTGCAGGAGCCCTTAAGATCCTGGAGAGCAAATGCAGCTTTTAAGCAACCAAAAAGAGATGCTCATCATTCTATACAATCAAGCAATATTATCATAGAAACTAGAGCAGGAAGCAGAGTTGGAAGCAATAATACAATGAAATTACAGGAGGAATTTTAAAGAGTCAAAATGAAATTATCCTATTGTAAAGCCCCACAAATAGATGGGATCCTTGCTTAGTCTCTTCTGAAACCAGAACATGACATTTATATGTCTCTATATTGGGAGGATAGGTAATATTATCAATTGTACAATCTGGATCCTATCCAGACATTAACGCCATGCTTATTTTACTTGGCAGTACTTCAATACTGATACCACATAAATTGGATAACAGTAATTTTATTCACGTTCTCAGTACAGTTTTTCAGAGATTTCAAAGGCAATTTTCCAGATTGAATCCATCCAGTTTCACTGTCAAATAACTGTAAGCTAACCCCAATGTATTTTAATTCAGAAATCCTTTATATGTCAGCCTTTTTAATATTCATATTTTTTTCTTCCAACTAAAACGTTTATATTAATTTACCATTTTTGTAATTCAATTTCACTCTTCCCCTCATGCATTCATGCACACGCACACTTCTTCCGAACTTCTTAATTGCTAAGGGCAAGAGAAGTACAATTACTGCAAAAATGTTTCAGGAATCCAAGTGGCCAGCGTCTGTTCATTCCGATTCCTCTGCTTGATTGATGCTAACGCTATTAATGCTTTCTCATCACTACAGCAGCTAGTTTAATGCCAGCTTTGGCTTTGCTACACTTGGGATGCTACTATACGGCTGAAGATGGGTACATGCCATCTGTTGTGTAAGCGCCAGGATTTAATTTGCAACAAGCAGCATTCTTATGCTAAAACAATAATCATACTAGCTTCTTATTTGAAGGTTTTGTCAACACTCTGCCAGATACCCACATCTAACTGGGCCTGTTGTGGTCAACAGTTTGCAATGTTTGAATTTTACACCCTCGATTTTTCTGCATGAGTCACACAGCAGTTGCATGAAGAGGAGAAACTATAGCTCCAAACGACAGAGCTATCAAAGCATTGATTCTGAATGGAGATGTACTTTAGAGCGTGCTTAATGCTATACACATGCTTAATTAAGGTGCTTTGTCGAGTCAAGTCTCACAAAAACTGGAGAACAGACTGTGGTTTAGGGCTCATTGAGTTACAAGTGGGGAAATAGTGACACTTATTCAAAGTAGGGAGGGAGAAGAAAGATATCAAGGGTCTTGGACCCAAGAATGACGATGGCCATTGTTACAGAATAAAATCAGATGTGTTATATATTTTTTTGGTTTTCACATATGTTCTTGCAATCAAGCTTTAATGAAAGCAGACAATACTGAGAGTGCTCCAGATTGCCCTCTGCTTCGGATTTTTATAGCACAATCCTATGCATGTTTATCCTATGCATGTAAGGGACGCGGGTGGCGCTGTGGGTTAAACCACAGAGCCTAGGACTTGCCGATCAGAAGGTTGGCGGTTCGAATCCCTGTGATGGGGTGAGCTCCCGTTGCTCGGTCCCTGCTCCTGCCCACCTAGCAGTTCGAAAGCACCTCAAAGTGCAAGTAGATACTTAGGGGGAAGGTAAACGGCGTTTCCGTGCGCTGTTCTGGTTCGCCAGAAGCAGCTTAGTCATGCTGGCCACATGACCCGGAAGCTGTACGCCGGCTCCCTCGGCCAATAAAGCGAGATGAGCACCACAGCCCCAGAGTCAGTCATGACTGGACCTAATGGTCAGGGGTCCCTTTACCTTTACCTTTTTATGCATGTTTACTTGGAGCTCAATCCTATTGTGCTCAAGGATGCTAACTCCCTAGCTAATGCATTAAAGATTGCAGCCATGCTTTCATCTCTGAGAAGGAAGAGTGTGTACCTTGTAAGGGAGTTGTTGAAAAGGCTGACCTTACTGTGAAATGCTAGAGAGGAACATAGGGTGGTTGTGTATTAAAATCAGTTTTCCCCCCTACCCCCACCGCCTTGTAAGGCATGTAGCTGAGTCTCCACCACAAAATGCGTCAGAGTCTCAGCCAGAGACAAATTGCACCTGAATCATAAACCTGCTTCCAAAGCCAGTAAAAGTGTTTTGCGAGAAGGCCACAGTGACAGAGCTGATATTTACTGCCTTGGCATAACATGTATCGCATATGATTAAGCAGAGCATGTGAACATTTCTCCCCCGCTACGTCTGAGAGTGCCACAGCAAGAAGCAGTTAAGCAAGAATTTCAGCTGCAGCTACACTATTCATGCTGTAGACTTTACAACAAGAATTATTACACAAGAAATAAACTATTTAAGTCCCAGCCTCTGACATGCTAGTTCTTTGTGTTTATGAATCCCAGAAATAGTGGGTTGTTGTGAAAATCTGCAGAAACAGAAAGTCGGTATATTTCAAAGATTGGAAAGGAAGTGGACAGCGAGGGACTACAGATGAAGTGGATAACTTGGAATTTATTTCAAATTTATTGCTGGGAAATTGGTTTGGGAAGTAGTTGAAACCATCTTCGGACTAGGCTTTTTGGGGGGAGGGATGTAAATGTGCTTATTCGTGGGGAAAAGGGATGTTTTGAATACATTTACCATTATGTACTGAGCTGAATCCTAGAATAGGATCCAGAATGCAGCAGTCTGATTGGTCTGCAGGAACCACCCAATCCAGCTCCAGGTGGAAGTGAATCAGCAACCTGATTGGCCTGCAGGAGCAGCCCGGAATTAGCCAATCACATGGGGCCCATTGTATAAATAATGTATATATAGCTAGACGTTTTGGGGAAAGTTTCATTCATTGCTACTATGAGCTGAATAAAGAATATGAAATTCACACTCGACTCCGAGAATATTTCATTTACAGAGCACATTTTTTCCTCTATTATATTTGCTTTTTAATGAAATGTTTGGTGATTTGTAACTGCAATGTTATGGGCTCTTACAAGTAACCCTGGGCGGTGAAATCACTTTATATTAATGAAACCCAAAGTTGGCATCCTTTGAACTGTTCCATATAGGTTGTATGAAGCTCTGTTTCTATATGCTGGGTTTAAACAACAACTGGGAGAGGAAGAATGAACTCTTGGGTTAAATTTACAAGCTACTCTTCTAATGAGACTGAAACAATGTTAGAGATGTCTCTTGGGAACATATTATAGACAGTTAAAATGCCTGAGGGCACAAACAAAACTATTCCAACTACCCCAATTCAAAGTCATTTCTTATATTAAAAACATTGCTTTATGGAGGCTAACAATGGGAACATAGCAGTAAACTCCAGTGTCTCAAGCCCACTATCTTGGCTTCAAATTCTAGTTCTTTGGCTAGCTTTTGGGCCACAGAACCATAGCTGAATCCTTGCCCCCTGTTTCTCTGTGGCTAGGGGTGACTTTTACCAGCTTTGCCTGGTTTGCCAGGTATGGCTATTCCTGGACGGGGATGTCCATGAATCGGTAACCTTGAAGCTGGATTACTGCAATCCACTTTGTGTAGCGCTGCCCTTGGCCCTGGTTTGGAAGCTCCATCTGGTGCAGAATGCAGTGGCCTGACTGCTGATGGGGACACTTAGCTGACAACATGTGGCACCATTGCTAGAATATCTGCACTAGCTGCCTATCTGAGCCAGGTTCCAGTTATTAATTTTGAAAGCTCTGAACGACGTAGATCCAGGGCACCTTAGGATTAGCAAGTCTCTTCTGACATCAGCATGAAATAAGAGTTTTCAGTGTCATTGGCCCAGTCCTGTGGAATACTCTGCCAACAGAGATTCAGCAGGTGCTTTCTGTTTCAACCTTTAAATGCCTGCTGAAAACTATCCCATTCTGCCTGGCTTATGGAGGCAATTAAGAATTCATTTTTCCATAATAGCTGATTCTCTCTAACTTCAAATGTGTGGCTATGTTTTTTATTGCACATATATGCTGTTATAAACTTCATTGATATTGTTTATGATCTAGTGGTATATGCATATTTTTTTATAAATAATAACAACATTTTCAAGGTGAAATGGCAAATTCTTGCACTCTGTGTTCATTTGTCCAGAAGAACCCCTGGCAACACCGTCTAAGGCTCCATCCTTACAACCACTAAGTTACTATTCCTACCTTGTCTCTCATCATACACTGAAAAGGTGAAAAAAACTACCCTGATGATGAGTACAACTGAGTGTTTAAAAGACTAATCTGCATTATGCAACCTTAATCTTTGAAAAGAATCGCCTATCTTGTCCTATTAAGAGAAGATAAAAAAGTGCTAGAATCTCATTTGTGATGGGCTCGTATATTAGCATTTAGTTAGACTCCAAAGAGGACTCAGTTGATTCTTCCCCCTGTGGTTTCTGAAGCTAACTCCAGAGAACTCCAAACTGCTTCTCTTAGTGCCAAACTAGAAAGATGGTACCTATATGACTGCAATGAACATACCTAGTTTTAAACCATCAATAGTTACTGTACAGTGGGAGCAGGTGAGATGAGAATTGGGTAAACAGCATGCAGGGAAGCACAGTTAACTCTCTCCCATCCCCATGTTGGAATTCCACTGAAAGTGCTCCCACCTGAAGCTGTAATTCAACCCCAGGAGAGATGCTTACTTTGACAACTTCCAATAGCAGTTGGGGAGGGTGTTATTGGGACTGCAGCATATGGAAAAGTGTCCACCCACCTTCTTGGTCCTAATTCTGATCCCCTGCAGCTGCTATTAAAAATTTAAAAACCAGACACGTTAATTGCAATCATGCAATAAACATCAGAGCTTGTTTGGCTCTCATTGTATGACAAAAGGCAAAAGCCTTCTGGGGTTTCTCACTTATAAGTTAATAAAATCCTAAGTTTGTTACGTCAAATCTAGGTTTTTATTGAGGCACCTTCTCCTTCTCCTGAAACATACAATAACTTTCTGGAAGTCACATCATATTTTTACTGGTACACTTCAGATATCATGCCAAACTATGGTTTAAAACCTGAACCATTTCTTACGATTCCATATCAACCACTATTTAGAGATGCTTGCTTGCTTTCCTTTTCCTTCTGTGTTTTTCATTTTCTATAAGAGTAATAGTCTCAACTATGGTTTCAGATTAATTCAGCAAAAGCATGCCTTGCAAATATACTTTTAAACATAATTTCAGACAAAGCTTTGCTGGCTGATTGCAAACCATGATTTATCACTTCAGACATCACACCAAACTATCACCTTCTTTAACCATGAAAATTTCTTTAACATTAATTCCTGTCTGAATTGAAGCAATGTGTTTCTGTGGAATTCTTTTCAGACTTGTGTTTTTGAAACTCTTGTGTTTTTCTCTCCCCCAAATGTCTGAACTCTCAGACCTTGACCACAATGTGAATTTGTGCACAAGAACGAGACACGTGCAAATTGGGGAGGGGGGGGGAAAGGACCCTGAAGCAAAATAAATTGTATGAAGTTGTTCCCTAAGGGTTAAGCTACGTGAGTCACTCTGTATACAAATAGCTGCATTTGTATGTCATGATAAACCAGGGTTGCAGGCTTATCAAAGTTTTACTGTGAATGAGTAAGGTAATGGTACATGTAACCTGGACATTCCCTCTTTGTTCTTCCCTTGGCATGGGAGAAACAAACCATGAAGTCACAATTAAAGTTGTTTGATTCCCCCCAATGAGGCAAAATTGCTAGCTAGCTTTAAACCATAGTTTGCTGTTGTCAACAGTGTTAACACTCCTGGTGGCCATGCTGTGGCCACAGTATTCAGACATACACCCCAGCAGCATGGAACTGCACCACTGTGAAGTGGACACCACATCCTTGGGTGCCCATTTGAAGGAGGTCTGAGTCTAGCCGACTTGTGTTGCAGAGTAACCAAAACAATAAGGTGCTGAGTCTAGTCAAGTTTGGCTGAGTGAGTCCAAGTGCAATGAAAATAGCCTAATTACACCAGGCAGTTCTTTGTAAATTCTCTTATCTCTTGGGCAGCAGAACACATTTGTGAAAGCACCTAAAATCTGAGCCTTTTAATTTACACAATAGGGCTATATTTACAAACTGAACCAACTAGTCAGGCTCATCACTGGAGTTGCCCTTTGCTTAGGCCACGAATGGCTATTTGACTATTTTTGAATGTTTCCATTTTTAGATGGTTTGCTCTTCAACCCTCCATTTCTGCAATACAAATGGATGGATTGTTTGGCACAGAATTAATATAAAACAAATGTTTAAATCATGTAATGCTAACTTACGAGGGAAAATACAAGCAGCTGGAATTTTTCCACTGCACAATTGTTAAGGACCTTTTGCAGCAGCTGTTTCAAATAGATGTTGTGATTAATGGGGATAATTCAAGAACTAAAAACAGACCCATCGTCACATATGTCTCACGGCCCAGTGCTACAGGAGGGCTAGTAAATTTCTTTACCAAAAGCTGCCTGTAAGACTGGGCTTGGTTCACAAAAATGTGGTGCATAATGGAAATGGTTGACTTATAGCGGATAATTTAAATTGCAGATTGTGGGTCTAATTTCTTGTTGGTGGATCTGGGTGTAATATCCCTGAATACAGTAGGCTTGCTTTACTTTTGCAGCTAGAAATCAATGGTGACTTCCATTTTCTTTTGGTTGAGCAGACCTGGGCTGACATTCCATTGTTAATCTGAGTTGAAGTTAGTCTGTTGAAGTAGTCAAGACTCTAGTAGCACCTTAGAGACTAACACATATATTATGGTATAAACTTTTGTGGACCAGAGTCCACTTCATCTAACATTATAAAGTGTAATCCTAAACTGACAAATATACACACGTGATTTTTTTGGGAGAAGAGTGAAGTCAGAAGATCATGAAATGCAAAAAGAATGAGCATTGATTATTATACAGTTCGAACCTTGGTTCCACTGCACTGGACTAGGTTTGGATGAGGCTCTGTTGCTGCAGAAGTTTCCCACTGTGCCTAAAGAAAACTTGAGTGGGAGGAAGCAACCACCAGCAGTATACATGTCAAAAGGTTGGCAGCATAAATTATTGAAATGGTGCATCTGGGGACAGAGAGAGTAGTAGAGCTGAGCTCCATCACTGGATCCTAAGCTTGTCCAGCTCCTGGCAGGTTGTGGCAAAGGGGCCTAAATTTGACCTGTTTGCTTGGTCTGAAGGTGGTACAGCAAACACGTAGACTTTGCTGCCCTGGCCAAGAAAAGCAGGGGGGCTTCAGAAGGAATGGTGGCTCCACCACCCACTGTTGCCTGCCAGCGGTTAGGACTGCACCCTGACTATGTAAGAGCAAAATGGTGATTGTATCACCAAAACTGCTTTTTCATTTTTTTACAATTGCCACAATGCTCTTTGTTATTTCCCCGTTCCCTGATATTCTCATGTTTTCAGGAGGAAAACACATCACAGGCACTTTTGAAGAAGGGTTCTATCATACCCTGCGATTACTCTATTGTGATGGCAACTGTAATAACGAGACACTGGTGCAGCATAACATTTAATGTTATGAATAATAAATTTATGGGCTTTTGCTACATTTACGTTTACCTTGGAGGCACACACACCTGAAGAAATTAAACACAACAAGAACATGTTCTCTTTGGTCCTGCAAGCGTGCATGCAGAAATGGCCAACCATTTCAAAATGTGCAGCCACCTATCGTTTGTTTTCTGTGATTCTAGGAAACTGTTGAGTGGATTCAGGAATATCATCAGGAAATTCGTGTGTGGGCAGAAATGTTCTCAGTCCTAATTATCACCAGATTTAACAAAAAAATCTCCTAAGCCACCACAAATAAATGGATCACTGAACACTACAATCATCATACTGTGTAGCCACAACTGTGTAGGACAAATATGATTTCTGAAACTATACTTTGCCCTCTCATTAAGATTTCCCAAAATGCTTACAAAAAGAGAGCAGAGCTGATGTAAACTGGATGACTGAATTTGTCCTTTAGGACTAACCTATCAGCAAACCTATAGAGCTTGCTTAGTTTCCTGAGAGAAGGGACCATTCTGTCTGGTTACATTATCCATGAAGGAATGTGGGCTTGCAGTGGGAGCTTATAGTCTGAGACTGGAATCCAGACAGGTCCCAGAGTTATCTTCTGTCACATAAAGAATTTTTTTTAAGCTAGTCTAGATTGTGCTTGCCACAATCAATTCTGCCCCTCCTCCAATTTAATGGACAGGAGAGACCATGTTTCTGACATTGGACAGGATTCCAGGAACATTTGAAAGCAGTGAGAAACCTCATTGCATCAGGGTACCCCCAATCATCTATGCAATTGAGTGATCCTACTCCTGGTTTGGGCTTGTGTTTTCCAGTTGTGCTGGACTTCAGAGGTGCTCCAAAGCAGTCAAAAGTCTCTCACTACTTCCAAGTGTCTCATAAGCAAATCATGAAATCAGGTGGTCCCTTACCAGTCTCTTATTTTGTGCTCACTTGATTAAAGGATGTGGTCTTCACTGGGGTGCTCATTTGTGATGCTCAGGTTTAGACTTACAGCTTCCAGATGGGGAGTGGTATGCCTCTGAATACCGGCTGAAGGGAATCACTAGTGGGAGAGTGCTGCTGCAGTCATGTCCTGCTTTAATGTATTTTAATTTAATGTATTTTTAACCTTCTGTTGGAAGCTGCCCAGAGTGGCTGGGGAAACCCAGCCAAATGGGCGGGGTAGAAATAATAAATTATTATTATTATTATTATTATTGTTGTTGTTGTTGTTGTTGTTATTCTTATTCTTATTCTTATTTTCTACAAACATCTGGTTGGTCAGTGTGAGAGGAGGATGCTGGATTACCAGGGCCTTTGGTCTGATCCAGCAGGACTGCCCTTCTGTACTTAGCAAAAGATGCGGCAATTCTTTCTATGTATGAGATAATACATGGTATCGTCATACATGGATGATTAAAAGCACTTCTACCTGAGACTGAGATGAGTTTAAGATCTATTGACTATGTTCCCTTAGGTCGCCAATTAATCCTGATTGTTCCTGACCACACAATTCATAGCAGCAAGCCAGAAAGTCAGGGGCAGTTATCCTACTTTGTTTTTCAATGAGACATTTCCTCATCAGTTAAGACAAAACCAGAACATCAGCTGTATATTTCAGGACAAGTACTGTATGTGTTCGTTGTTATCACTTCGCTTCTAAAAGCAGTATTGTTCCTAATGAAAAGTGCTAAGCAATTTTATATGCATATACACAAAATATTTTTTAAAATATTGAACTTCATCACTGGCATGCTGCCTTTTCCTGTCCTCCGGTTCTACAGCTAAGTAGACAAGAGCTGATTTTCAGCCGAACGAACAACAGCAGAAGGAGAGGTGGCACTGTCTCACCCTTGTCAAAACCAGCTTCCTTCCAAATTGTCTAATTTACTGGCAGGCTTTCCCCAGATTCAGCCAGTTATCGGCTGCTCCACAAAATACCACAGAATTAAAGCATTATCACAGCACACATGGAGAATCAATTTATGTTTATAACATCTGTCTTTTATCTTTCTCTTAGCTGGGACCATGCCAGGTTTAAAAGATGGGGGGCAGGCTGGGGGGGGGGACAAATTATTTACAAGCTAGCTTCATGTTTTAGATTAACATTTAAGAGTCCTAATCTTTGCTTCACTCTCCTGCTATGAAAGCTGCATCCTTCACCCTGGCTGTGCAGACCAAACTCTTCCTCTGAGATAGCTCTCCTGCCCTCAGACAGGCGCAAGGTGGGATGTGAAGCCTTGGAGCGATAGTAAACAGTGGCTGTTTCTTCATGCGTGCCTATCTGAGAGCAGCAGAAGAGAGCTCAGAGGAACATAAAAGACCATATGAGAACTGCAGCCGTTGTTAATTTCTTTTGTAAGACCATCCTGCTCAGAGGTCCCGTAAGATAAAGCTCTATCCCCTCCCAAGGCTTTCTTGCACAACGTTCAGAAGAAATTAGGCAGCTGAGTTGGGTTGTATCGGATTCCAGCCGAGTTCTCTAGTCCCAAAAGAGGTCTCCACTTTCTTAACCGGGAGGCTAAGTATATGCAAAATCAGCAGATTTTAGCACCATAGCATGCAATTAGAAAAAAACGCACGTCTCCTACTTTCTTTCCCTTCCCAGGCTTGTTGAATGTCTATCACCGACCGCACATGAACAAACTGGTTTTGTTTAAATATGTGATGCAGTTCAGACTTTGAATGCCTATAGTCAAATGGCACATCATACAAATCATATAAATCAGAGAAATGGATGATCTAGTTGAGATTCCTGCATTGCAGGGGGTTGCACTAGTTGACCCTTGGGATCCCTTTCAAAATAGTCCAAACTTCTAAATATTGTTCACTTTAATAAGCAGTGCTATTTTTCTAGAAAAGGGGGTGCCAAAACTCACCACGAACGCTTCCCTCATTCTCTTAGAATGGCAATGGCAGCTACCTGAGAAGTGCTGGAACTGAAGAAGCCATCTTAATGAGGGAATTATAGCCAAATTATGTCATTCGGGGGTGGTGGTGGGGGTGTTCAACATTATTGGTTAGAACGTAAGAAGAGTCTGCTAAATTAGGCCAATGTCCCATCTAGTCCAGCATTGTGTTCTCACAGTAGCCAATCAGGTGCCTGCAGAGAAACCAGGGAGCAGGACACGAATGCAATGGCTCTCTGCACACCTGCTATTCCTAGTGACTGGCATTCAGAGGCCTCTGGCAGTGGAGGTAGAACATAACCATTGTGGCTAGTAGCCACGGATTGCTGCTTACTGCATAGCTGTCAACTTACAGATTTGAAAATAAGGGACCAGCAGCCTTGAAAATAAGGGATCAGCAGCCAAAATAAGGGATTTTCTGAGCACAGGTATGTTCAACTTCTGAGCCCCTCCGAGCCAAAGGCAGAAAGCCCAGCCAGCAGCCAAATGAAGCCTCAAGCGGTGGTTCCCACAGCGCAGCAACCCGGCAAAGGGGATGCAGCAAGGAAAACCACCGTCACCTCTCCGCTGGGAAGCGCTGAGCAAAGGGGAGTCCCCAGGCAACGCGGCCGATTTGATCGGCACAAGGCATGCAAGCCCCACCCCCCAGTCATTCTTAGACTCCTTATTGGGTGAGCAACACAGCCAAGCAACACAGTTGGAACCTCCCTCCTCCCTGGCTGGCAGGGAGGGAGGGAGAGGAGCTGCTTCTTTTGAAACCCGGGAAATTTAAGGGACATCATCAATAAGGGACAACAGCGGGACACAGCGCTGGGATAAGGGACTTTCCCACCAAATAAGGGACGGTTGACAGCTATGGCTTACTGCAAACTGCATACAAATTCTTTACGTCTCAACTTAAAAGGTCCTTTAAAGCAGTGTTTCCCAACCTTGGGCCTCCAGCTGTTTTCGAACTACAATTCCCATCATCCCTGACCACTGGTCTTGCTAGCTGAGGATTATGGGAGTTGTAGTCCAAAAACAGCTGGAGGCCCAAGGTTGGGAAATGCTGCTTTAAAGGATATAGTACTTTGAGTAAATTTAAAACTCTTTCTCTAATGGATGTGACATTAATTCAAGAAATGAACATACGTCAGGGACTCAAAGGTGACTAGTGAACGTGGGCAGTAGACATTTGTGCTAATAAGCATAGGAAGCTGAGGTAAGGCAAGACTTAGATGAAAGTATGGAACTAGAAATTGGGAGCTGAACAAATAAAAAGCCTTGATTCATGGGGCTCATTAATAAAATAGCCGAGTATCAGAAGTTTTGGTCATCACTGATTAAGTTTTGAAGCATAAAATTGTATTTTTTGAAAAAATCCAAAACTAAATTTGAGTCTAATTCTTGAAAGCAAACTCCAAGCCTCCAATCCTTTCTTGAAAAGCAACATTTGCAGACAGTATGCTGACAGCATTTGAGTTGAGCCAATTACAAAATTTGCATAAACAGGTGCAGCCTTTGTGTTCATGTTTGGATTTCTCATGTTGGGCTATAGACATATCAGCCTAGTAATTTTCTAGGATCAGAGGGAGCCCCTCAAAAAGAAATATGGCCAATATCAACAATCCTGGTTGAAACATTATGATAAAAATGCAGTTGTTTCGAAACAAAATCTGAGAGGCTAACATTTGACATTCGAACAGAAATTCCACAACAGCATCAATGGGAATAATTCTTCCCTAGAAAAACTTGGGGGATAAAGAAGTGGGAAATGCTGAATACGATGACATAGAAAACTTCCCTCTATGCTAGTTTTCACCTTAGTATGTTATTTTGCCAGAACATTATTATGGTAGGCTAAATGGAAAATAATAATAATAATAATAATAATAATAATAATAATAATAATAATAATTTATTTATACCCCACCCATCTGGCTGAGTTTCCCCAGCCACTCGGGCGGCTTTCAACAGAATATTAAAATACAATTGTCTATTAAACATTAAAAGCTTCCCTAAACAGGGCTGCCTTCAGATGTCTTCTAAAAGTCTGGTAGTCGTTTTTCTCTTTGACATCTGGTGGGAGGGTGTTCCACAGGGCGGGTGCCAATACCGAGAAGGCCCTCTGTCTGGTTCCCTGTAACTTGGCTTCTCACAGTGAGGGACCCGCCAGAAGGCACTGGACCTCAGTGACCAGGCAGAACAATGGGGGTGGAGACGCTCCTTCAGGTATACTGGACCGAGATCACACACATTACTGTTTTGGGACCTCACAACAACTGCTTAAATGGCAGCGGTTCTATATACTTTTAGATATCTGAAAATCTCTGTTCAGCTGTGAAGTTTACTTGATGGCCCGGGACAACTCACTGTCCATTAACCTATTCTACACTGAAGTATTGCTGATAAAAAGTGAGATAACGCTATATCTTAATCTCTCTCCTGGGCCACCATTACCTAAAAAGAGAGCAGGGGGAATAAATGTAAATGCCCTGAGTAGGAGACAATGAACTATCAAAGGTGCCCTGCCCAGTTTCCCACAGCCACACCAGGTCTCAGCCTCCCCCAAAGCTAAGTGGTCTTTCCTACTTACTCTAAGAAAGCTGTACATGCAGATGGACATCCAATTGGTCAGCATCTTCTCAACTACAGATTCTGTCCTCCTCAGCATAAGCTTGGGGTTTTTAGAGGCAGACGCATCAATGAGGTCCACCAAGAGGTCCTTCATGATGCTGGTGTAGTACTCCAGTTTCCCATGCAATGCAATGGTGAGCAAGGAGGCCAGGTTGCATCTGCAAGAAGAGTTAATGGATGGTTTTTGAGACTGATAGTACAACTGGGACCCATCAATCAACGTGAACAGAAATTAAAACCATGGTAACATTCCAGATTTTTTATTTTTATTTTTGCGCAAAGCCTTTCAAAATTGTTGAAGCTTCAAACCATTTGTATTGCAGCTGTGCATAATCACATTGTATTATGCCCCTCCGATAGAAATGGATGCCAATCGTTCAAAGAAAAAAACATTGTTCTGGCACTCTGTAGAATAATAGAGAAGGTTAACACCAGAAAGCTGGAAAATGGCATAGTTGTATCTTTTAAAGAAATAAAGGAACAGCATGATGTTTAGGAGGATATGGTTGTTGTTTTTTGTATGTGGGTTATATACAGAGCCCTTGAGATGCAAGGCTACTTAGGTCCGCTGTACAATAACCATAAAATACAGCCAGGCAGCTCTACCAACTACTTTACTTTCTTCATCCTTTAAAAGCTCCCCAGCTGCCATTTCTTTATACAGGGTGCTTCTGAATTAAGCACCATATATTAATAATAATAATAATATTTTTTTATTTATACCCCGCCCTCCCCAGCCAAGGCCGGGCTCAGAGCGGCTTACAAGCAATAATAAAAACAAGATGAGTGATTACAACTTAAAAACAAAAATAAAATACAACATTAAAATAATGGAACATTAAAATATTAAAATGGAGCCTCATTGCAGGAGAAGGAAAAGAAAAAAGAAAAAGGGGGCGGAGGGAATCAAATTGGCTCCAATCCAAAGGCCAGGCGGAACAACTCTGTCTTACAGGCCCTGCGGAAAGAGATCAGATCCTGCAGGGCCCTGGTCTCATGAGACAGAGCGTTCCACCAAGTTGGGGCCAGTGCTGAAAAGGCCCTGGCTCTGGTTGAAGCCAATCTAACTTCCTTAGGGCCTGGGACCACTAGGGTGTTGTTATTTATGGACCTTGAGGCTCTCCGTGGGGCATACCAGGCGAGGCGGTCCCGTAGGTACGAGGGTCCTAGGCCGTGAAGGGCTTTAAAGGTCAAAAGCAGCACCTTAAATCTGACCCTGTACTCCACCGGGAGCCAGTGCAGCTTGAAAAGCACTGGATGAATATGCTCCCATGGCAGAGACCCTGTGAGGAGCCTCGCTGCAGCATTCTGTACCCGCTGGAGTTTCTGGGACAGCTTCAAGGGCAGCCCCGCGTAGAGCGAGTTACAGTAGTCAAGCCTGGAGATGACTGTCGCATGGATCACTGTGGCCAGGTCGGGGCGGGAAAGGTAAGGGACCAACTGCTTGATGCGGCGAAGGTGGAAAAATGTCGCCTTGGCTGTTGCTGTGACTTGCGCCTCCATGGAAAGGGAGGCGTCAAGGATTACACCCAAACTCTTAACGGAAGGTAATGGCACTAATTGGGCCCCCGCAAGAGAAGGGAGTTGGTCCCTCATCCCCATGCTATCCCGACCTAGCCATAGGACCTCTGTCTTTGAAGGATTTAGTTTCAATCGGCTCCCACGAAACCATCCAGCCACAGCTTCCAAGCATCTGGTCAGTGTGTAAGGGGCCGAGTTGGTGTGGCCATCCATCAGTAGATAGAGCTGAGTGTCATCAGCATATTGATGACAGCCCAGCCCAAAGCTCCGGATAATCTGAGCAAGGGGGCGCATAAAGATGTTAAAAAGCATTGGGGAGAGAATTGCGCCCTGCGGCACTCCACACACCAAGGAGTGGCGTGACGACATTTCCCTCCCTAGTGCCACCCTCTGTCCCCGACCAGAGATAAAAGAGCACAACCAGTTACGGGCTATGCCCTGTATCCCCACGTCTGCAAGGCGATGGTCCAGAAGATCATGATCGACCATGTCAAAAGCTGCTGACAAATCTAAAAGGATCAGCAGTCCTGACCCGCCTCGATCCAGTTGTCTACGGATATCATCTGTTAGGGCAACCAGAGCCGTCTCCGTCCCAAAACCAGGACGGAAACCGGACTGAAATGGATCTAATGCCGATGTTTCCTCCAGAAACCTACCAAGCTGTTCAGCAACCGCTCTCTCAATTACCTTACCCAGGTATGGAAGATTTGAAACTGGGCGGTAATTGGATAGGTCTAAGGGATCTAATGAAGTTTTCTTTAGGAGTGGACGCACCACTGCTTCCTTCAGTTCCCCTGGGAATGTCCCCGTGTCAAGGGACAAATTGATAATTTCAACCAGGGGGGTCCGCGCAACATCTGGACACTCCCTAATCAGCCAAGACGGGCACGGATCAAGGAGGCAGGTGGTGGGCCTACCAACTTGGAGGAATCTATCCACATCAGTAGGGAGTATCCGATCGAAATGGTCCAACACTGGACCTGAAGTCAGTCGAGGGGCCTCCAGTTCAGTCACTGTATCTAAATTGGCAGGGAGGTCACGGCGGAGCAACAGGACTTTCTCCGCAAAAAAGTTCGCGAATGCCTCACAGCTGTGGGTCGAATTTGTGCTTAAATTTGGTTGTCCTCCTAAGGACGTTATTGACCTAATTATTCTAAAAAGTTGTGCCGGGCGAGAGCTAGCGGATGCAATGGAAGCTGCAAAGTAAGATTTCTTAGCAGCTTTCATAGCCATCTCATAGGCTTTCATAAGCGTCCTATAAGATGTTCTTGAGGCTCCGTCACGAGTCCGTCGCCATACTCGCTCTAGCCGTCTGAGATCCCGCTTCATTTTCCGGAGCTCCTCAGTAAACCAAGGGGCCCGGTTTCGACGGGGTCGCAGAGGGCGCTTAGGCGCGATCTCATCAATGGCTGCCAAGAGCCGGTTATTCCAGTCCTCAACAAGGTCATCTAATGAGTCGCCAGGAGGAGCAGGGTTCCGCAAGGCTTGTCGGAATCTATCAGGATCCATCAGTTTTCGCGGACGAGCCCAAATAGGTTCGCCACCCGAGCCGGGGAGGAGCGGGAAGTCAATCTTGGCTTTTAAAGCGTAGTGATCAGACCATGGCACTTTCACAGCGGGGAGCATGATCACATCTATGCCAGCCCCAAAGATCAGATCCAGCGTGTGGCCTGCTTGATGAGTGGGGCCCAAAACAAACTGGGAGAGCCCTAGTGTTGCCATGGAAGTCACTAGGTCTAGAGCCTGTGAGGAGGGAGCGGCATCGGCATGGACGTTGAAGTCTCCCAAAACCAGTAGGTTTGGGAACTCCAAGGCCCAGCCCGCCACCACCTCCAGCAGATCTGACAGGGTGGCTGCAGATGTGCTGGGTGGTCGGTACACCAGCCAGACAGCCAAGCTCTCCTTGGTGCCCCACACGAGACCAACACATTCAATGCCGGAGATCGCCGGTGATGGCAGAGCTCTGAAAGAGCAATCCTCCCGGAATAACAACGCTACTCCTCCCCCCCGACCTACAGTCCGCGATTGATGGAGGACAGAGAAACCTGGGGGTGTTATCTCATGTAGGGAGACTACTTCGCCTTCCCGTACCCAGGTCTCCGTCACGCAAGCCAGGTCAATCCCCTGCGAGACAAAAAAGTCACGCATGGTGGCAGTTTTGTTGCCTATGGACCTGGCATTGCACAGCACCAATGACGGAGGTGTGTAATCCTTGTTCTCCCTACCCTCATCCCTTGGGATGGGGCGTAGATTGGAAGGGGTTCGAGGATCACTGCATCTCGAAACCCTTCGCCGATAGAGATATCTAGCCCTACCGCCATTCCTCCCTAGCCCTTCAATTGTGGAAATCCTAGATCCCATACTAGCCATATTGTGTCTCTTGCTGACAGAGGCAGCCACAGAATGCACTTCAGAACAGGTTAATCCTCCTTGCTCCACGATAACACAGTGAAGACTACTTTGTGATATGCTAGTGACTCAGGAGGAGGCCTAAATGACTACTAAGAGGGCCTGAATAGTTGTCGTAGTGCAGAGAGGATGCAAGAAAAACAAAGAGAAAATGATTTTAGCCACAGTGCTGTGGAAGCAAACTTAGCTCATAAGGATATCAAATTCCTCCTCCTTCGTCCCTTCTCAATTCAAGGACTGTTGAAGTCCAGTCCTCTTCAGGCATTCTGTCTTCACATTAACATGCAAACTCCCCCCACCCCATAGGGACAAGCATGCAAGCCCAGCCCCACACTGCTCTTCCAATTGCCCTCCGGCCCTTCTGAAAAAGGGAGGCTCCCCAAACATTTTAGAACCCCGATTTTCCAGGAAGCTTGTCCTCTAATCTGTGGAGGGTGATGAAAATTGCAATGGCGGCAGGTGTGTGTGGCTACCTGCTTGTCCCTGCAGCATCCAGCAACCATGTGCAACTTAAAACAAAAATAGGATATCTGAAGAGGATTTATGTGAAGATGAAATCCTACACCTGCTTTTTCCGGAGGTGTTGCTTGGCTTCCTTCTGTCAGCTAGATAGAATTTCTGTAATATGTTGAGGGTATGTCAAGGTTGATTTGAGGTACATATGTACCAAACTTTAAATCCCATCTGTAAGTGTGTGAATGAGCCCCAATGGTCTTTATATAAGCTATAAATATTTATTTCATGTAATGCATTCAAAACCAGCAGTCCAGGGCTTATTTAGTATTGCTTTAATATCTTTCCGAGCACACAGAATGTGAACAGGTTATCTACCCTCTTTAAGATTTGGAGTTGCTTTGAGTTTGGTTTTTTTAAAACCAACAACAACAACATCTGGAAGCTTTCATTCCCCTATAAGCACAGATATCAGGTTTAGAAAAAGAACTCAAGAGAAAACCAAGTAATGATTCTGTGTTTATCAAACAGGAAGTACTTTTTAAATGCCCAAAATCAGAGCAGGGCTCATCCAGGTTTGCAGGGTGAAAGAGGTGTGTGGTCAAGTTAGGCTGAACTTGTGTGCCACCTAAAGTTATCTTAAAATCTTAAAAGAGAACCTTACCTGTCTCTAACAGCAAAATCTTTCTGCTGCTCAAGAGCATGGACGAAGACATTGAGAAAGTGCTTGTTGTTGAGTAAGGTTGAGAACAACGCAATTCCTTCTTCCATGTTGGGTCTACAATTTTCAGGAATCTAAGGCAAAACCAGCAATTTGGATGAGAACAGTCCCTCCATCTCCCATCACATACATCTTAACTAACCTACTTCATTTTAAGACTGTGTACAGCAGCTTAAAAGTGGCTAGCAAGACAAAACAAAAACTTTTTTACCACTGAAGGCACTCCAAATAGTTTATGACTACAAATTTGATAGGTATGAGCTACCTTGATACACAAAACAAAAACCATTTAATAAAAACCACAGTATACTTAACATATCAGCCACAAAGTAGGCACACAAAGGGAAATATGCATTCCCCTGCTTTGAGCCTGATTCACCTGATTCATGTGAAAACTCCTCCAAAGTTACGATTCTCCATCAAGTTAGACAGGCAGCTTTTTAAAGTGAGCCTAAAAGTGCTTCCTTGTGACCTACAACTAATGATGGATGGATGAACTTGTCAATTTCAGCTTGCCTGTCTCTCATTTTCCTAAACTAAAGTTCAGTTTGTTCGATTTCTGCATCTGTTTGTGATTGTTTTAAAAGAAGTCCACATGAACATTCATTCCTATTGTTATGCCATTGTTTCTAACAGGCACATTTTTGCATGTAATTTGGCACAGTACGCACATTTTTGCAAGCGATTTCCCCCAGTGTAATTATTTTTTATTACATTTATACCCCACCATTCCTCCAAGAAGAACAAGGTGATATACATAATTATCTCACATACCATTTAACCCTCACAACAACTCTGTGAGGTATGGCAGCCTGTGAGAGAGAGACTCAGCATAAGAATATAATAAGACCTGGCCAGCATCCTGTTCTCACAGCAGCTAACCAGAAGCCTGCAGAGAAACCAGGGAGCAGGACACAAATGCAATGGCACTCTGCCCACCTGCTATTCCTAGCGACTGGCATTCAGAGGCCTCTGGCAGTGGAGGTAGAACATAACCACTGTGGCTAGTAGCTGCTGACAGCTGCTTATTGCAACTAGCATATACATTACAGGTGTCTCCCCACTTGTGTGTCATCAGCATGTGTGCTCCTTCTGACATGCACACCATTTTCAGTGCTGAAAGGGGGAGGAACAGGGGAATCCATGGTGACGTGTGGCAGTTGGGAATGGAGCCTCCGCATAAGTACTTACTTCTCAACTTAAAAGGTCCATTAAAGAAAACAGTACAGTGGAACCTCAGGTTGCGAGTGTGATCTGTGCAGGAGGCACGTCCACAACCCGCAGTGTTTGCAACCCACAGCGCCACGTCTGCGCACACGCGTGACGTGATTCGGCGCTTCTGCGCATAGTGTGATTTAGTGTTTCTGTGCATGCACAAGCGCCGAAACTCAGAAGTAACCCGTTTCGGTACTTCCGGGTTTTGGCATGTCCAGAACCTGAAAACGCGTAACCTGAAGCGTCTGTAACCCAAGGTACCACTGAAATCAACATATACCAGGGACTCAAAGGAGAAAATTAGTGAGGAAGTGGAGTGGCAAATGCTTAGTGTATCTGGGCAGTAAATGTTTGAGGTAATAAGGAGCTGAGGTAAGTCATTACTTCTTTAGATGAAAGTGTGGAACCAGAAACTGGGTTTGGAATAAATAAAAACCTCATTCACGGGGCTCAGAGGTCTGCAGGAAGTCTGCAAGCAGGTCTTGAGAGCCACAGCATTCTCCCCAGTTGTGATTCTCATCAACTGTTATACAAAGGCATAATGCCTCTGACAGTGGAAGTAGAACACAGCCATCGTGGTTAGTGGTCACTGGTAGTTTTATCCTCCATCAGTTTGTCTAAACTTTTAAAGCCATCCAAGTTGGTAATATCACTGTATCTTGTGCAAGCGAATTCCATAATTTAAACTATGCACTGTGTGAAGAAGGGTGTTTCTTCAGTGTATCCTATATCTTCTAATATGTGTGAATGCATATACATTTCTTCTAGTGCTCCCACCCATGAAATTATTATTTTTTCTACAGCTTTCTACGTCCTAGGAGGACATTTCCTATTGTTTTTACTCCTCTGCAGCCAAACTTCATTGGTTCCTCAGCCTTTCCCTTTCCCTCAGTATGGAACATATTACTTATTTCTCATGCATTTCTTAACCACTATAATGAAACAACACACTGATCGTTACAGCTGTATCTGTAGCCAATACTCACCTTCCATTCTCCCAGCAGTAACGGGTGAGTTTCTTGCACCTGAGAGCCCATCTGGGAATTAAGGTGCTGGGAAGGCAGAATGTAACGCTCTTCATAGAGGGAGGAACACTATTTTTTTAAAGAAACACAGAAAACAAATCCAAAGCACATGTTGTTATTTGGCAAAAAAGGAAGCATGATCAAATCCCTCATGCCTTCTCCAAGTCCCTGTGCCAACAAAGCAGTATTGTTATGGAGTGGCCAGGAGAGATGTCATCATGACTTGAGGCTACTCACAAGTAAGAAATAATGTGGTTTTATGGAGGTTTTAAACTATCGGCAAGAAGCTTCTGAATGAATGCATAGAAGAACTTTGGGGGAGGCATATTGTTTGAGAGAAACAAGGCATTCACAGTGTGAAGGTTATGAACTGCCTAATCTGACATTCATGGCTTCACAGAAAAGGGGGAATTATTTGGGACTAAGCCACAATAAGTAGTTATTGGGTATTTGAATATTTGCCTCTTCCAAGACAAAAGGAGCGAACTGTTTCTTTCTCCTATATTTATATACTCGCCCGAGGCTTTGCGTAATCTGCAAGACAATTCAAATTCCGCTCACAGAATTCATTTGCAAATGAAGGAATTGCATATATTTCCATTTCTTCCTGTTTTTTTGTTTGCTTTCATTTATTCTGCTTCTGAAATGTGGCTTTTCAAAAATTTGGGGCAAGTACTGGGATGGAATAGTGTAATGGGGAATGAAGGAAGAGGGGGTCATGCATACTGTAGCAAGAGATAAGATGTGAGCATCCATTGGCAAAGGGCAAGTTGCTGGCAGAATATCATAGTCTTTCCCTAGGACTACCCAAAATCAATTTCAGCCCCAGTTTTCCCTTTAAGCACTCGCTGCTCAGACATTTTAGTGCTTTTCCACAACTATGAGAGCTAGCAAATTCCAGCGCTGGAATTCAACAAAGTTCTAAGTCTCTCGTTCCATCAGCACCATATTTTTCGCTCTATAAGACGCACCAGACCACAAGACGCACCTAGTTTTTGGAGGAGGAAAACAAGAAAAAAAATATTCTGACTCTCAGAAGCCAGAACAGCAAGAGGGATCACTAAGCTGTGAGTCTTATAGAGCAAAAAATACGGTAGATGATTTCTGTTCGGAAACTGAACGTTCTCTGCCTTGCCTTCTCCCTACACACCATCTAAATCTGTTCTAGGGGGTTTCCATAACCTGCTAGAGCAGTTTGGGGGAAGGCACGGGTGGTGTAGAGTGGATAATGTCCACTTGCAGAAGCAAAAATCCTTGATGGGACACGCCAATTGAATTTATTTATTATTTATTCCACTTATATCCCACCTTTTTCCTCCAAGGAATTCAAGGTAGCATACATGGTTCTCCTGCCCCTCATTTAATCCTCACATGAACCCTGTGAAGTACGTTAGGCTGAGAGTGAAAGGCCAAAGGTGAGCTTCTGGCCGAGAGGGGATTTGCACCCTTGTCTCCCAGGTTAGAGGTTCAAGTCCTAATCTGAACCTCTAACCACTACACCACATGGGCTCAGATTTACTTCCTCAGAATGTGAATTTTATCGTCTTGCTATGTAGTAGATGCAGTGAATGTGAGTGCTTACCTCCCTGCTTACTTTACTGCAAAACAACAACAACAAATGAAGCTCCCAAACAGAAATCACCCCTCTCTCTCCCACTATCAATAAAATGCAGCTGTTTCTAGGGTGCAATGCTGCTTTTAGATCAGCATATAATACATTATGGGCAGACGATAACAAGAAAAAGAAAGCACAGCATTTGGTGTGACATTCATTACCGGGTTTAAGTTAACATACTCGCTCTACGCGGGGCTGCCCTTGAAGCTGACCCGGAAACTCCAGCGCGTGCAGGATGCCACGGCGAGGCTCCTTATGGGGTCCTTGCCACGGGATCACATTCATCCAGTGCATTACCAGCTGCACTGGCTCCCGGTGGAGTACAGGGTCAGGTTTAAGGTGCTGGTTTTGACCTTTAAAGCCCTATGTGGCCTAGGACCCTCATGCCTACGGGACTGCCTCTCCTGGTATGCCCCGTGGAGGACCTTAAGGTCCATAAATAACAACACTTTGGAGGTCCCAAGCCTCAAGGAGGTTAGATTGGTTTCAACTAGGGCCTGGGCCTTTTCAGCACTGGCCCTGATGTGGTGGAACGCTCTGTCACAAGAGACTAGGGCCCTGCGGGATTTGACATTTTCCCTCAGGGCCTGCAAGACGGAGCTGTTCCGCCTGGCCTTTGGCTTAGACTCACTCTCACCCCTTATATGGGATTTGGTATATAAATTTCCCCTTGGCTTTTTCGCTGGCCCATGTAGGACCAGCATGGATAGATGACTCAGGTGAATATCTGATGTTTCCTCCCTTTATGGTCTTGATTTATGGGCTACTACTAAAATGAGGCTGCATTTTAAGCTGTATTTTAAGCTGTATTTTAATTAACTGTTTGTTGTTGTTGTTTGTTTGTTTCTATTATGTTTTATTGTAATTCATATTTGAATTCATATAATTCATATTGTAATTCAAATATTTATTTATTTATTTATTTATTTATTTATTTATGCTGGATCTGGAACAGCTCAGTTAAAATGTATACACCTGTGAAGAGTCTGTAAGGATGTCATAAGGACACTGAATGCTGATTGTTTCTGCCAAGAAAGTGTCTTACAGCAACTTCAATTATTGTTATATTCCTATCTTTGAGATATTTGGTTCTGAAAGTGAGCATGGTTGAACAGGCTGTCCAGATGTGATTCGACTTAGCTGAATTATGAATGTAAAATTGAACTCCGTAACACAATTCCTGCGGCCAATCTCAGTGTAACACCAACCATCTTCTCACTGGGGAACTGAAGATATATCTAACCCTGATTGCTGTCGTGCATAAATCAAAAGTTCACAACTGGGGAAAAGATATTTGCTTATTAAACATTTAAGAAACAGCACTCGATGCTAAGTGATGACATGCTACAGCCCTAGTTAATACTAGTTTGGACTGGAGATCTCTCTTCAATGCCACTGCCTGACTGTGCAGCCATTATTTTCTGTTATAAATTTGCCTTCTAATTATCAACAAGGTCTGCTTCTGCTTACAAGACAAAGATCCATGGTGATGGGAAGCAGCTTCTGGGGGCTTGCTGTAGAACTAACATCACAATAACTGGACAATAGTATTAAACTGCACTCTAAACACTGAGTGTTAAAGGCAACATCGAGCATAAGGCAAACAGAAACACACACACCAGTGTACAGTTGGGAAAAACCATGCATTATTAGAACCTTTAAAGTGCCACATTGTCTTACTTTGGGAAAGAATGTTCGTGTAACAAAGTACTTGTATTCCAGGAATGGTATTCCTTGACTGCGGTTTAACTCCTTGGTAAGATCTGTCATATCCGTCTGGAGTTCTGCAAAACCTAATCCAAAGAAACCACAATCAGACCAAAGAGCTGCTTTCATGTAATGAAAACTTTTTCTTCTTCTGTATGTTGCAGCACGTTGGCAGTAGTTACGCCTACTTTTGGGGTCAAATCTTGCATCCTAATGATCTCTAGAACATCATGTATAGCGGAGGATTCTATAAAGACTCATGGACTAAAAAGAAATCTATTTTTCCTCTAACTTCGGCATGCAATATTTATATTTATATTTCTTAAGTATCTACAGTGCTCTCATAAAATACAGTGCTCTCATAAAATAGCAGGGCAGAGTACAGCAACATAAAACTATAACACCTTTCCCCAAATTAAAAGCAGTTTAGAACAATAATTTTAAAGACTGACTACTCAAGAAAAATGATGAATAACTGCATAGGCCTGTCGGCATAAAAAGGTCTCCAAGAGACACCTGAAAGTTAAAAGTGAGGATGCCTGCCAAATCTCTGCTGAAAGTGTGTTCCACAGGACTGGCAACACTAACCACCTGACTTGTAGTTCAGGCCAGTAAGGCTGCTGTAAAATGGGGACAAGTAACAGAACTCCTCCAGAGAATGCTATTTTAGTTCCTTGGTTATGGATCCTAGAGCATCATTAAAGCCTCACAAGACTTTTGTGAAGAAGCCATTTCACACATATGGAAACCAGCAACGTGAGAGCCTCTACCAGCCACCTTCTGATGGTGTTGGTAAGACAGTATTGAAAAAGAGCCATAGGCAGAAGTAGATCCTGTGCTCCTTGCTCATCAGATTATTTTACAATGCTAGTGAACTGGAAGTTTGCTATTTCCCCAAGTCCATGCAACAGGTTTCATTCAAAACTCCTGACCCTTCACCCATTAGGCTGTGGTTTGCCTACTTGGTTGCGATTTTGTTTACAAGTTCCCCAAATGCAGCAAACCGTTTCTGGAAGTTTCAATCACAGCACGAGGCGGCAGCTTCCCTTCTGTTAACAATAATACCATTTTGCAATCTCTGAGGAAGCTGATCTCCGAGTCACAGGACTCAATGTTGTGGGCACTGCTGTTTCTTCTGCATGAACTCTGAGGGGCATCTCAGGACTGCAAACTTCCCTCAGAGTATTTGAGAAGAAACATTTATTTGATGCCCTTGAACACTGACTCTTTAATGGTACTTACCTTTACGGATTTCTTCTCGGATCTGGGACTCCATCTCTTCCATCTGCAGAAGAGTCTTTTGCCAATAACGCTCCGCCCTGCGACTCTTGGTGCAAAACACAAACAGGGCTGGAGGAATGGAAGGAAAGAAGGGCCCCAAAGAGAAGACAATGAGCAGTTGTGGAAGTGTTCAACACGTCCATTTCCTATTAAAATAGCACTGGTGTTGCTATTATGATTCACTGGGGGAAAAGAGTACGTAATGCTACCCCCTTAACCGGTGAGAACTGCTGCTCACCAAACATGAGCCAATTGGAATGAAAAATAATTGACAGAGCTGGGTCTGATGGCTAGTCCTTTGGATCATGGATGAAGGAACATTTCCAGACGGTTAAGACGGTTCAGTTTATCTCAGTACAGGAGCAGATGCTGCTTTGATATGCTACAAGCCCACTCGAGATACGAGATGAACACATTTGTGTTTGGATTGTGGTATGGTCTATCCATCCAACTTACATTAAAAACAATCAAACACAAACCCACCCACTGAATTATAAACTGTGTGGGTAAGCTAAACGCATTTCTCCTGTTTTCTTTCCTTTCTCGATTATTACATTAATCAAATGCATTAGTAGGGTAGCTTACAAAAGAACATCAAAACCCCATAAAAAGCAGCTGGTCTTAACCTAGGCTTGGAAGGATAATACATGATGGAACACCTCTTCTCATATGAGCCCTAGCCAGACTCTGAGGCCCCAACATAGTTCCGTCTCCCATGTATTCCTCTAAAAGCAATCCCAACCATGGTAACAAGAGAACAGGCCTTTTCAATGGTGTCTCCTCCCCAACTTGTGGAATGTTGACTCCCTACCAGGACATATTTTGACTCCCTTCTACCAGGAATTTGAGTGTTAACATTTGACTGTTATAATTCGTGTATTATCCCTTTCAGTGTGTTGTTGTACTGCTTTGCATTTTGAACAGTCTACTGCCTTTTATTTTCATATGTTGATTTTTCTTCCAGTAAGATGACAAATAAATAAAATAAAATAACTCCAATAAATCTTTGGAATCTCTGCTTGGAAAATGGTTATGTTGGATGAAGCTGCCTGTGACAGGCATTTGTCCCTTACCTACAACAGAGAGCAGCAGCAAGATACTACAGATGACTATGGAAACAGTGATTGCCGTCTCACTTCCTCCAAGGTGCAACATAGCAATTGTTTGATTGAATTTCCCAACCTGGATCTAAGAAAGAACAGGATGGAACCATCATGAAGTTATTTAATGAGAAGCTAGGAGCAGTACAGAAATCAGGTTACATGGGAGGGATGTTCTGCACAGACAAATGAGTTTAGCAAATCATTTAGTGGCTGGCTCTGCAATACTGAATGAATCACAGTTCTGTAGTTTAATAGTAGGACCTACTTTGATTAGCATTGCCGGATCTGGTTGATGGTTATCAGATTGTCTGTGTGTCACATGCACAAAGGCAAAACTTATCCACTGAAGTTACTGACTTGGGGCCCAGATACTACTGTCTATATCCCTGCTCATCACAAGAATTGCTACAAGACCCTGGATGACTTCTTCAGATCCTGTTGTCCACTATGTTTATTTATAATGTACGGGTACACTTTAAGAAGTCATACCCATGCCTGAAAATGAACATCAGAACTAGAATAAAGTATAAGTCCCAGAGAGACAAAATATGTAAGTGCACATGCAAAATGTACATCAAATGTAAGCTTGATACAAAAAAATAAAAAAATAAAAAATAAAAACACTTCACTTTGTTTCCAACATCATACTGTCATTAAACTTTGTGTGCCACTCCCAAGAATACACCTTTGTCTTTTCAATGCAAGGAGCCTCTGTCTCAGCCATCTAAATGGCTGTGGGAATGAGTTATTCAGACCCAGTTGATTAAACTTTAATATAAGATTCCACTGTCAGGTTTCTCCCTTCCCTTAGCAGCATGCTTTTTTCCAACAAACAACCTTTTTCATGCACAATAATATTTACTCAATCCGAATTCTCCAGCTCAGTTCACAATCAGCAGTTTTTCAAACATTTGATTTGAAACAGAAAGAGAAAGATATGCAGCAACCTCAACTATCTGCAAAGTACAGTTCCCCCTCATTAATTATATAAAGACTGACGAGCGCTTTGACCTTCCTGTGCTAGGTGAGCAATGTATAATTTTTAAACAATATAGTGGCGCACAATTCTATGTCTTTTTATTCCATGCAGTTTAACAAATCCCTTGAACCAAGAGTATTATTTGCCGTTTACTGTTGTCAGTTGTTAAACTCCTTTAAAATGGGCTGGAAATCTCCAAGTAAAAAACAGGACCAAGAAAGGAAATGAAGAGCCACAGGCACGTGCTGAAGAATTTGCGGCAGTGTTGGGGTTAAGACACAGTAGTGGGATGGGCAACTGGGGCCAAAGTGTGGCTTTAGGCAACCCACTTCTTCATCTCTGCACTAAGCGGTCCAGCGGAAAGCTGGGGACAGGGAATTTATTTGTGATTTTATGGGGAAGCATATTCTCAGAACAACAAAGAAAATGAGGCATTTTCACTTCTGGAAACTTGAGTTTCGCTTCCCCACAGAAAGGAGTGTGACCTGGAGGGAGCTGGTCTGTGCCAACCAGTTGTGAATCAGGGGTCAGCTGAGAATCGAACTCTGTTTTCACTGGTAGACTCTGCACAGGCAACTGCATAATCCTGCTAGAAGTTACTGGACCAGGAATTCCACTAAGGGGCACATCTATAGGGCAAAGAAATGAGTGCAAGAGGGGTTATTTGGGCTTAAATCATTCCAACAGCAGGAAGTGTTGCTCGTCCCTGTGCCCTGTGAAGGCAGAACGCTCCCCATCACTATCCAAGAGGCCAGGCCTAGAGTTTATTGATATAATTTAGCTGTGGGTAATCTAATTTAATAGAATCTGTCACTAGAGAGTTTCCTGGATGGGATTTATTTCCTCTAGAAATGATATCAGGCATCGGATGATTTTGATATTTCTCATGTGCTTTAAAATGTTGTTTAGCAACATGATAACCCTGCCATATCTAGCAATGGAAAAGCCTATCAGGTGACCCTACTTTTTTAAAGCATTCTTTTACAAATAAGCACAGAATTCATGGTGCCTACTTTTTCAGACTTGGAACAGAAGAATAAATATGTACAGCAACCTTGCCTCTAATTAAAATAAAAGTTTCTATATACTAAACTTCATAAGCAAAACATAAACATATTCACATTTCCTGAAAATTCTGGAATATTCCACCATACATATATTCAGGTATCTAATAATGGTGGGAAAGAGACAGAAAGCAGAAGCAACAGCTTGGAAGTTTCTACATCCTTTGTCTACGAAAACTGCAATGTAAAACCTCTTGATTTATTTTTCTTTATTGGTTATGTCTTGTTACGCTGCCCTCACATCACTGTGAGTGCAAAACCCCACACTTTTTGAGCAGCTCTAGGTAATGAGTAGAGTAATAAAGGAGCGCCTCCACCCCCATCGTTCAGCCCAGACACTGAGGCCCAGTGCTGAGGGCCTTCTGGCGGTTCACTCACTGTGAGAAGTGAGGTTACAGGGAACCAGGCATAGGGCCTTCTCGGTAGTGGCGCCCGCCCTGTGGAATGCCCTCCCACCAGATGTCAAAGAAATAAACAACTATCCGACTTTCAGAAGACACCTGTTTAGGGAAGTTTTTAATGTTTGAAGTTTTATTCTGTTTTTAATGTTCTGTTGAAAGCTGCCCAGAGTGGCTGGGGAAGAAATAATATTTTTTTAATTATGATTATGATTATTGCCACTATTAGTAGCACCATGAACATACCACATAACATAAGCCAAAAAATGAAATCCCCTGCACAGTAAATTTTGATACTGAGGTAGACAATAAAGGAAGGTGAGAGAGCAATGAGAGAATTGTACATGCACTTAGGCTTAGTTTCTTAGCTGGACTAAGTGAGTTGCACAAAGCATGGTTTTAAAAATGTACCCATAGCCCTGGTGTGGAGCCAGTGCACCAGACAAGAGTCTTCACACAATTGCTCCCCCCCCCCCCGGGGGGGAAATATAAATGGGGAGCACGAAGCATGCTTTTTAAAAAGCATGCTTAATGTAACAAGTAGTTTGACCCTAAAGGTTTCCAAGCTGACGAATTTATGGAAAGAGTAGCTTTTAAGTAGGGATTTGATTATGATTTCACCTAAGTGTTCTGGGAAGGGGTTCCTAGCACAGGGAGCAGCAAGAGCAGCAGAAAGACTGAAGCTATTTAAAGACTTTTGGGTGAGCGAGGCTGGTAGGGTTGGAGAACTGACGATAATAAAGAGGGATTTGGGGAAACAAAGGAAGAAAAAGAGAGGGCGAGGCAAGCCTATGAAGACCAGGAGGCAGTGTTAAGTTGTTTGAGTTGGTTGCAAAAGGAAGTCAGTGAAGGGATTTGGGGGGTGGGGTGGAGGAGAGGGAGTGCATGGTCCGCATGATAAGAGAAGCGAACAATTTTGGCAGTAGAATTCTGGAGCACCGCGATGAAACTCAGCCTTGGTCTCTTAGCATCTTTCCTGCTTAGCTGGGTTTAATGGCTGCTGGTATGGGATAAGAACGACATTTTCCAAATTTGCTGCCTGTGGGTCATATGTGGGATGCCAGCCAGGCATTGTGACCTGCCAAATACTTGGTAGACCACCCATGTTTATCAAGGAGAGCTGCAACACATACCTAGTGTGGCACATCTACCCTGGGGGGGTTGACAGGCTGATAAAGTGGCATGAATTTAACTGACGGCACACTTTTTTTAAGGATACAGCAATTTACATGGTATTAAAAGATCTCTGAAGTAAGGGGGGGGACCCTACCAGCTTGCTTTTTAAAATATATATAGCTACCCTATATTTATAAAAGTTCCAATTAAAGATAGAATTTTCTCATTTTATAGTTCCCTGTAACAATGGGTGAGGAACTTCAGAGGCCTGCTATTTCTGCCTGTGTTTGTTTTGCCTTTGCAATGGAATTTCATGTACAAAGACCCAAATAACAAAATAACACCTTCTTCTCAGATGCAGTGCTAGAAGCATGGGTTTCTCCAGCTTAAAGAGAAGTTTCCATCCCACATTTGCGAAATGCTGTGCTTCTGGGGAAGATTTGGCCACAGGCTTCTCAAGTCCCAAAAGGCTCCCTCCCTCTCCCTCTCTCTAAGCCACATATTCCTGCCAACTTAATATTAACGCACTTACTGGAAAAAAGGGAACAACTGAGATTTGGGGGTAGGGAAAAAGAGAGAAAGCTGTAGGTTGTTAGGCCTTAGAGAGAACGTCTCCACCTGTCTCGATGTGTGAACAGCTTTAAAGCCACTCTGAAGAAGCTAAGGGACATGTAGAAGGCAAAAGTAATTGCAGAGAAATGAGTGTAATTAGTGACTCAGTCTGGGAAAAAAAACCAGAAATGAAGACTTGTAAAACCACAAAAGCAGACATACAAGTTGAAGAAAGCTTGCACCGAAGAGCAAAACCTCCCTGAATGTGAAATCAGCAGCTGGGACATGGCCCTTTTGAGGGCTGCGCAACCACTCCCATCAGACTGAGGAAGAGGGAGGAAAGGAGCCCTGGGCTGGGGAAAACACACACAAGACAGCCAACCATGGGAACTGGCTAAACTTTCTCCACGCTGCCTCTGTCCCCACAACTATACTCCCATCTCTCACATCCACTTAGTCTACTGCGCTGAGAGCAGTAGCAGGAGTGCTAGCTCACAATAAACTACAGAGAATTGCCATACTCACTATACATGGGTGAAGGAAGACAAAGCACTTTTAAAGGAAAAATATTCGATGATAGACAGGACCTGCAATTCAACACTGCAATACTGCGGCTTGGGAATTCACAAAACCATATACCCAACTTTATTTGTATTTAATTTGTTTATCCTCAGCAGAACTGGTCATTTCTTAATTGGACATGATCCCACCGGCCTGTCCTTAATGGGTTTCAGTTACTCTTAGCCTGCAGGGGAATTGCTGCCTTCTTTCTTTCTCTCCACCTCTTGCCAAGGTTCTGTCACACGTGAGCATTACATTTTAGAGTGACAAAGAAACAAAACCCACAATGAAGAGAATGGACTTCTGTCTGAGTCACTGTTCAGAAACCAACAGTTCACAAACATGAATATCGCCCCAGATAATGAGGTCCCAAAGGGGTAGCGAAAGAGTCCATCTCCTCTGATGATGCATTCCTGAATGCACTCCTTCACCTTCTCCCACGTAAGATAAGTGATGTAATTCCATTTTAGGAGGGGTGAAATGATGGGGGCGGAGGTAAAATGCTACACTAAAGTAAAAGTGAGAATTCTAAAGATTTGGTTGGATTGCCTGTACATATAGTGGAAGCCAAAATCTAGGGTGTCAACAGTGTATGTATGTGGGTGAAGAGGCAGGTTAAATACAAGCTGGCAAATGCTTTCAGGCTTCTACTACTTACCGTAACAGGGAGTTGTCTTTCTGAGGTGCTCAAAGATTCATTGACTGAGCAGTGAATTACTTTATCTGAAACTATTTGGATCTCGCAGGAAATTAAGCCAATCTTAACTTCATACTCGTTGCTTTCCAGGCCAAGGTTGTCAGGCTCTTTCTAATTATGAAAAAACAAACCAAGTGAAAAATGACTATGCCAGTGAATCAATGCTGGTCTCCGCTACACTGTCTACTTCTCAAAAGGTCGACTAAACTCAAACATTTCTGAAATCTTTTAATTTAGTCCAAAGCTCTCCTTTTCAGCTGACATTTTCCATTTTACCAAGGCACCACAGGAAACACACAGCCCTCTTTTGGATGTGATGGAGATACGGGGGTGGGGGTGGGGGAATGGACAGGAACTGTTTTCCAGTTCCTTCCCAACTCCCAGAATGGAAAACATCAGAGCCAAAAAGCCTTAAAGGCCTGGGGAAACTGTCTTTGATCTTCCCCTGATTCTGCACATCAAATGGTATCTGATTAAAGATAATCATAAGCCTGTATAGAAACTGGTGACAGAAAGAAAGACTAGATGGTGCTTAGATCCTGATAATGGCTGCATTTGACTGGACAATGCTTTTGAAGTCCATGGTACTCAGTGAGAACATTTCGCAGAACATAAAGGCCTGTGACTAGCATTGTTCCAAATCATTCAATTCTGCTTTGTCTTGATTTCCTTGTTTATTTAACAGGAGGTGTCAAAATGATGTAGGATTTCTCTGAGCAAGTATAAATTTTCAGCCTCCATTTCTTCCTTCAAATGTTCTTTTATCTGTTGTCCACTATTTCCTTATTTCTAAGTCTCTCAAGGGCTGGATTTGGCAGCTGTTAGAGGAGACATAAACTCTTGCTTGACTCTCTGTGGCTACATTTCCCCTTGTGTTTATTGAATCACGAGGTGCTCCTTCTCACCCCAATCAATTGTTTGAGGTGTTGGGAGGTCCTATTCCAGGCTAAGTCTGCCTCTTCATGATCCCTCCTTTTGAGACGTTAAAGGGTTTCACAAATAAGCACAGCCCTGCACCCTTTTCACTTTCTTCACTTATCTGCCTGCATAGGTCACAGAGCCATCCAGGCAGCCCAACTTTGTTTTGAGGGTGGTTTCAGATGAGACATGAAGGTGCAAGGAACAGGAAGTGCAAGTGTCTCTTCTCCACCTCCCCTGCTCGGAAGATGTAAAACTTGTCCGCCCTTCAACAACTTGTACATCTTCCAAGAGAGGGAGAGGTGAAAGTTCTGGATAAGCTGAAGATGCAGAGGAACAGGAAGGAAGACACATTTTCATGTAGTCCATTCCAAAACCACTCTCCTTAGGGGGATAAAATTGTATTGCTCTTTCTTAGCGTAAGCTCATTATGATGCTGTTTGAGAAACAACATTCCCCCTTACAATATTTCTTACCATCGATGGTGTATCACCATCAACTCAGTCTAGCAATATTCCCTCACCAGCTGAACAAAAAGGTAATATGAACCAATGGGAAATGCCACCACTGAAGCATGCTTCACATGCACCACATTCTTACATGTATAACTAGCGTCAAAGGCTCTCCTGGATGGTGTTTGATCCATTTCTCCTTCTTGGCTGTGAAGAACTGGGGGTCCATATAGTATTCCAAGTGGAACTTGCTAATGTGTATGGCCTCCTCAGGATGTTCAAAAGGGAAATGGCTGTCGTCGGTATACAGGCGTCCATTGATGTAGAAGTCCACAGGTGCTGGCTTGCTCCCGGTGAGGTTGGAAGCAGCTGGAGAAGGGCAGGTAATCACAGTGTCCGTGTGAACCTTACAGTTCTGAAAGCAGGAGAAAGCATGCACATCAAATACAGATCAACTCAAGTGGTGTCGATGGGCAAGCAAAGGTTTCAAAAAGTCTGAAGCCATTTGAGTACTTGTCTGCACGGGGCTAGATTTTTCATCAAAGTGGACAGGGAAAGATGGCACTGAAAGGGAGCCCTGCTTGCTAAAGGGATGCAAGAGAGGTTAGGGAGAAAGCAGCAATTACAAAATTATTGAATCATCTCTGACCATCATGTATCATAACAAAATAAAAAAAGAAATGGAAAAATCCTTATATTTTGGCAAAATAAAATAACCAAAGCCCACAGTCACAAAAATGATCCAAACAAACATTTTCAAATATGAGAAATCAAAATTCAGTTGAAAAATATTTCATTTTTAAACAAATACAATGGTACCTCAGGTTACATACACTTCCGGTTACATACACTTCAGGTTACAGACTCCGGTAACCCAGAAATAGTACCTCAGGTTAAGAACTTTGCTTCAGGATGAGAACAGAAATCGTGCCCTGGCGGAGCGGTGGCAGCAGCAGGAGGCTCCATTAGCTAAAGTGGTGCTTCAGGTTAAGAACAGTTTCAGGTTAAGAACGGACCTCCAGAACGAATTAAGTACTTAACCCAAGGTACCACTGTAGTGGGATTGGTCTAATGAGAGGAGCTTTATAGCTTGACCCACAAAATCTGGACTAAGGGACACCACAAGCAGAGTGTAGGTGCACCCCAAGGTAGTCCTCCCTAACCAAGAGTTAATTGAAAGCCAGTGTGATGTACTAGCTAGACTCATGGACCTAAGACCAGTACTCACTGCTCAGCCATGAAATTCACTGAATAGTTTTCTGTTAGGCATCCTCTCTCAGCATAACTTATCTCACTGGCCTATTGTGAGGCTAAGGGTGGAGGGAAGAGAAGAACATGAGTGCCACCCTGAATAGGAAGGGCAATATAGCTATTTAAGTAATTTAACCTGTGGGAAAATATCTACACCAGGTTAAGGAATCTATAGCCCCCTGGGATTGTTGGGCTCCAACTCCCAGCGGCTCCAGCCAGTGTGGTCAATGGTCAGGGATGATGGGAGTTATAGTCTAATGCTACCTGGAGGACAACAACCCACCCGCGACCAATATGATCCTACAGTAAATCAAACTCTAACCCACCCCAGGGGAAACAGGAATGGAATGGTAGCAATTCCCTGATGATCCAGGGGAAGAAAAATATTGTAGGAAGTTAGGTGGCGGAGGAGGACAGCCATTTTCAGTGGGTCACAAACTGAGGTGAACTAATATCATTTCCGACTTCTATGCAAAACTTATGCCTTCTATTTTGTCCACCATCATATTTGACTGAATGCTTCCATCATTTTCGCTCTTTTCTTTATCATGCTACTCTCACAAAGACTTACCGTTTGTTCTTTTCCAACATTGAGAACAACCATAGACACATTCTGAACCATCAAGAATCCATTTCCTTCCACGGTGATGATTCTGCCTCCACTTTTAAACAAAATGAAAACAAAAACAGTGAAGTAAGGGATCAGATGAAGAATGGGGCATCTTTCATTCATGCAAGATAAGAAAATGAACGAAAAGGAAATAGACACGGCCCTGTATTGAAGGAAGTCTGCAGTCCTGTTCAGCCCAGCATCAATCAACACTGTGACTGGCAGTGACTTTCAAAAGTCTCAAGCAGAGCCATTTTTAGGTTATTCGCTTTACCAAACTGTAGCAGAATAAAGGCTACTTCACACATTACCCAGAAGTAAATGCACACAAATTTAAGCACATGTGGTGGAAAGCATTGGTCAAACAAGGTGTGCAAGGACAATGATCAGACATGTGGTGGGAAGTATACTTTGCTGTATGTGCATCTTACAGTTTTACAAGTACGCACAAAATGCATTTCAACATGTATGGATAAAAGAAAATGTAAAAGCATCTGCTTGGACTAATAAGTGGACAACCTGCAGCCTAGGGGCTGCATGCAGTCACTGAAATAATTTTACGTTGCTCCCAGCATTACCTAATAACTTCAAAAGCACAATTCACTAATAAAATAACAAATAACTATTTCACCACTGAGGCTAAATAGAGACATGCTCTGAATATATTTTATTACCTCGGCTGCAAAGTACGAATAAATAGTTGCGCTGACATGAATCCTGGATGTTTCAAACACTTGTTATTAAAAAGCGGAAGGTTTGGATAGTCTTACCCCGTCAGACAAGCTGCCTGAGGAATGCTAAATGTGGCACCATCAATGTGAAATCAATTAAAGAAAATAATGAGATAGTTTTAGCACATGCCACCAATACAGAGAGGAGGAGAGAGGAGAGGCTTGTCTCCATTGGTTACCAAAAACTACATCCAGACTTTACCCCGCATGTGGCCTTTCATTACTTCAACCATTTCGTGTTCTACTTGCTTTAATTATACCGCAACATCAGGTGGCTCATCGGGGAATTCAGGAAGATAGTGATTTATCCCCTTTGCCTCCAAAAGACACTCAAATCCAAAGTGATAACACACAGGGCTCTTACAAGCACAGCCTTCGCAAGTCATTTAAGGCCTCTAAAGCCTCAGCGTGCTGTGGTTATGCATATTCATAGGCTCTCTGTAGTTCACGCTACATCTGCGATGTTGCTTGGTGTTTCCTTGAAGAAATTTAATTCCGAATGGTATTTGATCATTGTGGGGAAAAACTATGTTAGGTCCAATTACCCTTTTGATGAGGAAACCTACAGCACCACATTCAGCAGGAGCGGCAGCGTGGTGGCAAAACGGAACTAGCAGCGAAGTGCTCAAGAGGAATCCTGCAGTATAAATTTCCAAGCACTTTGTTGCCCTCTTTGGTTGGCCTACAGTAACAGTGCCATTTGCACACCACGGTTTAAGGTAAAGGTAAAGGAACCCCTGACCATTAGGTCCAGTCATGACCGACTCTGGGGTAGCGGCGCTCATTCCGCTTTATTGGCTGAGGGAGCCGGGGTACAGCTTCCGGGTCATGTGGCCAGCATGACTAAGCCGCTTCTGGCGAACCAGAGCAGTGCATGGAAACGCTGTTTACCTTCCCGCCGGAGCGGTACCTATTTATCTACTTGCACTTTGACGTGCTTTCGAACTGCTAGGTTGGCAGGAGCAGGGACCGAATGGGAGCTCACCCCGTTGCAGGGATTCGAACCGCCAAGCTGCTGATCGGGAAGTCCTAGGCTCTGTGGTTTAACCCACAGCGCCACCCATATCCCCTACAGCAATTATTTGCAGCTTAGCGATCTTGAATGTTTCTGCCCGACTCTTACGTTTTGCAGCTGCCACCCTGCATTCTGACCCAGTTCTGTCCTGCCTCGCACTCACAAGACTGACAGAACGTCCCGCCCAGAACTGAAAACTGGGTGTGCTGCTGCTGCTCATTTGCAATTCCCCACGTTGCAATTTGTGTTTTGGTTTTTGTGATGACATGCGATCCCACTTTAAGAACGTTGCATAAGATCAGGGCAGTTGGCCCTGGTTGGACTTAAAACACTTCCTGAGTAACTTGGGCTTCAGGTGCACTTGCAGACTTCCTCAAATTTCTTTGTTCACATTATGCTGTTACACTTCAAGACTGTACTAAGCAGGGAGTGATTTCACGGAGAAATTCAAAAAGGAACTGGAGCCCCAAGGGCTCGAGGGGGGGAATGGAATCAAAAGCATTTTTTTTTCCAAAAAGAAAAAAGAAGCCCTGAAATGTGTCTGCCTTGCAGGTTCTTTTGAATAATAAAAAAATTGCAAACTGTATCAATCAGTCGGAGCCAGTAGGAATAGTACGAGACTCATGCGGACTTTGGCCTGAATTTCTACATCATTTGAAGCACATAAACTTAGGATTCATTCCCCATTATTAGTTTGGAGTTTAGTGATGCTAGCTGAAACTGGGTTTATGGTGAACAACTGTTCTGCCCCACTCATCTGCTCTGCCTGTTTTCCACAGCAATTTGTCTATTTTACTACCCCAGCCTTAGCACAATATGCAGCCTCCATGATTGCCCAAACCCCAACCTAGATGACCGCCTGCCACCTTTCTAATCCTATTAGTCCCTGCTAACAGTTCTAGAAAATTGCACAGAGTAATGTCTTACCTGATCTGACTCCTTTTGGGGTTGATATCTCTTATACTCGGGTTTTTCTCATACTTGAAGGTGCTGTTATCACCAATGCAGGACTTCCTTTCAAACTGGACACAGACTTTCACAGTGGTAGTAAATTCCACACCTGGCATGGTGCAAGTGATGCTAGTGTCAGTGCGACTATAAAAAAAGAAGAAGACACAATGAGCTGCTGAGTGCAATGCATGGGTATGCCCAGTTATTGTTCTCTACAGTGAGAATCCACACTACGTGCCATTCATCCGAAGCTTTATAACACAATGGATGTTTATGAAATGACGAATGGTGTGTAGTGAGCGTGTGTGTTTGTCTCTTTTTTGTCTCTGTCCATCTGCTTCTTCCCTCAAGCACAACTTGGGGCCACCTAATGACTGATTGGCAACCAGCTGAGGACAGAAAAAAAGGAAGCATTTCTTCATAAAATGCATAATCAACATGGAATTTCTCAGTATGGGGTGACAAACACTAGTCTTTATGGCTTTAAAGGATAGCTGGACAAATTCACAAAGCTTCTATCAATAGCTATTAGCAATGATAACTAAATGGAGCTCTATTTCCCTCGAAACCACTGATTCTGGTGACAAGCTAAAGGGAAAGGTCGTTGCCTTCATGCTATCTTCTTAGTAAACTTCTGAAAGGCATCCTGCTGGCTGGCAGTGGAAAAATAAGGCTGCAACAGATGGACTTTGGTGTGATTTCAAGCAGTGCTCTTCCAGTGTAAGGTCCTGCCTGTTGTTTTGCTAGGGGAGGTAGGCTTTTTGTTGAGGGGGGGGGGTAACTTCAGTTTGCTAGGTATTTTTATTGATTTGGAGGGGCAGCTGCCCCTCCTTGCCCCCCCAGCTACGCCCATGGTCCTGCCTCATTCTTCCCATCCTTTACTGCTCACACCATCCTCATCAAACTGCTGTGCTGGTGTGCTTACCTGTGGCGGTGTAGTTGGGAAAGCCCCATTGCATGAGAAAAAGCTATTTTGCAATCCATGCATCAAAGACTATATTAACAGAGCAAGATGTGCTTCTCCTACACTCCAGACTGGAGAACTGGCCTTTTTAATAGACTTGTTTTCTCACTTCTGATCAGGGCAGCTTCTGACCCTATTTTAATATTTGCAGCTCATGAGAAAGTTCTGCAAATATAAAATTATCTGCTAGTTACATATAATTTGAAAGAATTGCTAAGTACCCTTCACAGATACAAAACAGCGGGGGAATCATACAAGACTAGTAGTGAGATTTTATGGCTACTCAGCATGTTTATATGTATTGCATTACAGAGAGCTGTGCTGAATTTGTTCATACTGAAGAATTTGTGTTTCCTTGGAAAAGCCATTGGACAAACACTTGGCATATGGCGTATGGTTCTTGTTTCTAGTCAGGTAAATTATAATTTCCTGCCTCCACTGCGGAATTATGGTTCATTCTGAGGCAGCACTTACCTGAGGTCTTCACATTCTTTTGTGTTATTAACCAAAACTCGGAGCTCAGATCCCACACTCAGGTTATTCCCTGTGATGGTTACTCTGGTTCCTCCTGCTTTAGGGCCAGTAGATGGAGACATAAACTTCACTACCGGAAGCTAAGTAAGAGAGGAATGTCAAGGTGACGTATTCATTAGTTTCTTAGTCTGTAATTAATGCTAATGATACAGACATACCACAGGCAGGGAAGATTCTGCATGTCAGAGGTTCTGCAACAATTCTCCAGGAAGAAACCAAGGGGGGTTGGTTTTGCGAACAAAGAAAGCAATTCTAACTACATTTGTTTGGAAGTGGGCTCCACAGACTTTGTAGGGCTTCCAAGCTTCCAATGGGACAATTTGTAAAACTCATCTCACAAGATGAAGATATGTAAAAGGATCTGGAGTAGGTTGTCCTCAGTATGCTGCTGATAATCAACTCTATTTCTCTTTTATGTCTGAAACAAGTGAAGCTGAGAAGGTGTTAAACTGCTATCTGGAGGCAGTAATTAACTAGATTATTGCCCCAAAGTTCAAGCTCAGAAATGAAAAGGTAGAGAGCTGCTGTTGGCCAGATTAAGGTGGCATCCCACTTGAGGAATACCCGACTTGAACTTTTTACTGGTATCTATTTTGATACTACATACAAATTTCTAATTCTTTTCCTGACTGTAAAAATAAATAAATCGAAGCCATTGCTGCCTTATCTGCCTTGTTTTATCTATTCTGCTGCTTTCGTTGTTTTGTAATATTCCATATTTGATTCTTTGAAATTGTTTTTAAACTTTGAAATCAGAAGCTGAAGAGCAACACAGAAAACAAACAACAATCATTTCTCACTTCCCACCAGTGACTGGTTTTCAAACAGTGCCCCTTGAACTCTGAACGCGGCCTAAAACCGTGCTCGAATTTTAAAGTCCTCTTGAGTTTCTGATGCAGTAATACACTTACATTTTCAGTCATATTTGTATCAGACTGGCAGGCTCTGACTGCCTTGATTTGTAAGTAAGGATAATAATATCTGTGACAGTAAAACGGAGATGAAATTTATTGTACCTTTGACGGAGCCTTTTTAAAGAAATGCCATAGGTGTTCTTTTTCTGGCCTTCTGAAATATATTCAAATGCTTTTCAGTTGAGTTTAATCTTGCACAGCAAAATTTAATACTGAAGTGTATACCATACAGTAACACTGCAACTTTGAAGGGGCCTTTTTACAAAAAAATACTGGGATAAGCAGAATGTTTTTAGATTTTTTTTAAAAAAGCACTTTAACTTTAAAAAAACCCATAATCCTGTGAAAAAGTTTTACATTTTTGTAAAAAATACTTTGTATGAGATTTAAGAGCCAAACCATGGTGAACAGGATCTCCTCCCTAGGCCTCATTTTTAACACTGAAAACTAGTCACTGGTGGAAAGCTGAAGATTTGGATAAAGATTTCGATGCAAGGGAAGTAGTTAAACTCTCTCTCTGTTTTAAATTGCCTTTCCAAAGCTACTATTTACCTAAGAGCCAAAACATATTAATGTAATAGTTTGGATTGCCCTTTATTTGGGTTATTAATTGTTATTTTTGTTAATGCCAATTTGTTAATGTCTATCTCTTCAGAAAGTTATCTGAGCCTTCTTCTCTTGGGAGTTCCCAAACTGGTACCCCCCCCCCTTCTCTGCATTGAGCCAGACCATGACAAGCAGTGACCGCCAATATATAAACTGCCAAGTGGTCAAGTTATGAGTGGTACTGAAAGGCTTGAACCTTGGATGAGAGAGGTACTTTGAGGTCCAACGAGACAAGTTAAGATGGAAGATAATCTGGGTGAAGAACCCTCCACTAGAATTCAAGAGATGACCCACAAATTGCTTTTTGGTAGCACTGGACTCCCGTGAGACTCTCCCACAGGAGAAGGATCTTGGTCCCCACTCTGCTGGTGCAGAAGTGAGGAAAGGAGAATCCCGATTCACACGGGATGTGAATGTGCCAAAGTAACCAAATTCTAGGTTTGGGTGTTTGAATTAGCCTCCGTTATAACTGGTAAGATTTTATTCCCAGATGTTGTGTTGACGTTGCTCTTAGATGAAAGCGAATAGAACTCCCTTGGTGTTCTATAGTGAATTAGCATCACTAATGTTGCCAGCTGTTTGGGTGGAGGCGGACAGATGATAGAAGACAGCGGAAGGGCACACGATGGAAGGGTGTTGGGCCAAAGTGTGCGAAGGAACTCTCTCAGAACACTTGAATAATCAGAGAAGAGTAACAAGAGGTGTAGCTAAACATGGCAAGTTTGACACTGTATAGTGCTGATTGTCAGCTTTATTAACAGTAATACCTCCTAGCAGTCCCCAATGACACACACCAAGCTATGGAGCAGATATCTCTTGGCAAGATAATTATAGTATTGACGTGAGAATTGTATACTCTGTAAATTTCCATTGGTGTCAAAGCTGGAAGTGTTGATAAGATAGCTCTACCTGTGAGTTTCCATCAGTGATGGCATGTTTTTGTTGTTTGTTTTCTTAATCTTTTGAATTAATTAATAAAACATTTTTTTTAAAAAAACTGTTCAGACTTGTGATTGTTGCTGGGGAAATTTTGATGTGTTTTTCCTCGTGCAGTTAACGGACGTACCTTCAATTGCTTTCTCCTGTAGGAATGTTCCTGACCTGAACAAAGGCCTGGGACTGTTAAATCCATCATTAAAGGAAGACTTCCAACTAAAGCCACTGGCTCCTATTTTTGCTTCTGTGCAGGTGTTTCCTGAAGATGCAATTTCCTCCGGCACCATCAATAGCTTTAAAACATCCTCATCCTTTTTAACTTCTCCATCACCGCTATAATAGTTCTAACACCAGATACAGTTTTTTTGTGAGCTCTGATTTGCTACATTGCATCATATAATATGACTTAGTATTGCTATTTTAAAAAAGGAGACCTGAGAGGAAGAGAACAAAGGAAGCTGCCTCATGCCATTGGTCCTAGTTCAGTATTGTCTACACTGACTGGAAGGGGCTCTTCAGAGTTTGAGACATGGGTATTTTCCCAGTGACAAATTCAAAGTTAAAACCCCCAGTAAGAACAAGAAACAACTTACCACATAAGAGTATCGGTCCCTGGATTTTCCTTCTCTGCTCAAATTAACTGTCACCACATCAGAAAATTCATCTGGAGCTTCTCCAGTCCAGCACACAATTCTGTGTAAAATAAAAAATAAAAAAGCAATTGTGACTGAGAAGAAAAATATGGATGAACTTGAAATAGCACCTCATAAAATAAAAGGTGGGCTGGATTGAACTCTATTCCCCACTCTTTAAAATTCTTTATTTTTATATTAAAAGCATTATTTCAGATTCCAACTAAGATAAGTTATACATGAGAAAGAGTAGCTTCAAACTTAATGTCTCAAATGGAGTTGGGCTACCATTTCCAGTGCAGTGCAGATGATATTCCCGTACAGAAAGTCAGGTCAAAAGCACTGGAATCAGATTAGAGTAGACCCTCGGGTTACGTTACCTCCAGGTAACATAACTTTCCGGTTGCAAACGTAGCAAACCTGGAAGTGGGTTTCCTGCTCGTGTATGCGCATAAGCGCTCTACGGCACTGCACACATGTGCAGAACAGGCGCCTCCAGTTACAAAGATTTTGGGATATGGCCGGGCCTCCAGAATGGATCCTGTTCGTAACGGAGGTACCACTGCATTTTGCTTGTGTGGTCACATGCTAAGGGATACTCCATTCTGCACGAAAGGGGGGGAAGTGTCTGTTGGTCTCCCCACCAGTTTGCATTAAGAATTCAGAGCACTTTGGATGTTTTGGTAGGGAAAGCTCACTTGATGAAACAGGGATGCCCCCCAAAATGGAATACAAATGCCCAGCTTGCATATCATGGATTACCATGATCAAGCAGAAGCAGTGTGCTCTCTTCTATGGCAAGGTGTCTTGTCATACTTTCCTCACACAGAAGCCATTTCAACATCCAAATAGTCACAAGTTGGTGAATTCATGATGGCATAGCATGATAATAGGTAAGCCTCCAGAAGGGGGCATATATAACCAAGTGTAAACTATCCTGGTACAAATTATTTCACTAACCCTTTTCTGTTCATGATGGACTGAGCCGGAAAGAAGTAACACCATTCCTACTGAGGCAAGAGTCAGTTCAGAATTTTGGGGTGCCCTTCTCAGAATGAAGAATTAAGCTTATTCTTATTTAAAGTAACTTGACTTTCGAAATTTTGTTGCCATTTTTTTTCCTGATTGAGCAACTACGTATTTCATTTTACTTGAAAATGTGAAGCTCATGAAACTCCAATTATGCTTTATTTCTTACGAAAAGTCACTAAAAATAAAAGGTATTTTGTGTTATAGAGAAATATGAAGTTCGTTCATGACCCAACAGGAAATAACTGGGCATTTATATTAGTAGTAAATGATCCTGTGATTTAGATTCGGTAGCATCTTCTATTTCAAACTTAAATAAAGTATTTCTGTACCAGCAACCTTTGGGCTTTAATTAATTAATCTTTGGTGTTTTAATTTGCTCCTTGTTGTCCCAGTGCTGCCGTTTATGCATTTCCTGTCCAGGCATGCATGTTCCCATTGGGTCAACAGACTGCTCTTTAGATAATTGCATTCATAAACAACAACAACAACTAAGAGCTGAATATGTCCACTGCAAAAGCTATGGCGTATCATACTATAGGGTGCAAGAAAGGGGGGGGTGGCAGGGGGGGGGGGAGGAAGCAAGAGGTCATTTCCATAGGGTAATACAACGGCCATCATCATTAAACACTGGAAATACCCCCTCCAGCACCACCCAACAAAGGAACAGCATCTCTTTTTGTGGGGATTACTATTACTTTAAAAGCTTTGGAATGCTTATTCAAGATGGTGCAAAGGACACAATGGGAAGGTTAATAAATGAGGCACTACTCAGATGTAGCGCACTGGGTGGGGTGGAGCTATTACTCTAGCTTCCCAGTGGATTATTGTTGCTTACTGGGAGGGAGAAGGGGAGGCAGCAGGGAGGTCACCACAGTGTAAACGGAACAGCACAGCCACTCCGTTACGCCTGCTGGTGCATTTGCACTATGCCAACTTCTCTGCTGACCTGCCCCTCTCCTTGTGGTAAGCAACCCACACGCTATGAAGCTCGTGTAATGGCCCCGCCCCACTTGGCGAATCACTTCTGGCACTATCTTTAATTCAAAGAAACCCAGGATTGGGAAGTTAATCGGAGTCAGGACTTGGGATAAAGTGTTCATTATATCCACTATTCACACACGAAAAACAATTGGTGCAGGAACACCAATGCCTTGTTTGCGTATTTTCTCCTCCTCCTCAGATGGAAATGGTAACTTCATAATTGCTATACCCAGCTATTTCCCTCAACTGTTCCTAACGGGTAATTTCAATTTCTTCCAAAATTAGATCTTGCTATGTTGCTTGTTATCAACAGCATGCCTTCAAGCACAGCCCTTATAGATTGCTTGATCTGCTGATCTTTGGTGGCCTCGGCTCATTGGCCTCCTACAACCGTTTTCCATAAGAAATTATCACGAGAATTTCTCCCAGGTTTTTGTGGATGATTTCATTCCAAAGTAACTGCACACAATCACCTCAGCTGGTCTCTGAAGCCTGTCTAGCAGAGATAACGAAGACAACTTTGCAAAAATGTATGCGAATGTGAAGCTAGTGAAAGGTCTGACAGCACAGAAGTTTCCCAGTTGTTTTAGATGGAGCTGCAGAATGGGTAGCAGCTGTGCAAGTTTTGATTACATTTGTCCTCCTGACCTGCTGAGGGCACAGGTAGGAGACAGGCGGGAGCTTAGAATATTGTGGAGATCAATTCCCTGGCACAGCCAGCTAACTAGAAGGCTAGTTAGTACCTGTCTTTTCCGCACTTCTTCACAGAAAGCGTTTGTCTCATGGTAACTTCCCCTCTGAGGATGCATGTGCATCACTCAAAACAAAACAAAACAGGACCTACGGTAATCTTCCAGATGGAAGTCCTCAGCAGAGAATACAATTCACAGGAACGACCTGAGAATTCTAGAATGTGACTTCTCTCAGCTGAAGTTATTACTGTGGAATGAATTCCTTGAGTGGATAAAAATCATTAATCAGTTTCAATATGTATCATACAGAAATCTGCCCTTTTCATAAATGAGCTGATTCAGAGTCAGCTTGGTTCACTGGGTCACAAAGCAAACAGTAGCAGCTACTATTAACAACTAGGAGGCCAGTGGATAATTGGATGCCTTACTCTCCATTTACGCATGCATGTGAATCCCTGCAAACATTTGCACGCTCATACCAAGCCCTCACATTCCTGATCTCTGAAGAAAGACCGCTGGAAGAGATCAATCAGCTGAAGAGGAGGAAATAAACGACAGCAATCCCTTTCCTTTCACTCGCTTTTAAATCATTCAGCATGAGTTACTCACTCCTCAGAGACGATATATCTGTCCGGGAGCGGCGAACACTTCACATTCCCTATTTTGACAGCGTTAATGACATCACTGAACCTACGGCCCAGATTTCTTCCTCGTATTGTGACTAGAGTTCCTCCTTCCAGGGGTCCATTCAGGGGCTCAATCTGCAAGTTCAAAGGGAACCTGATGAGAGTAGGTTAAAAGCAAAGGCATGGAAGGCAGCAAGGTGGGGAGCATTCATTTTTATTCCCGTCTGGGTACAAACATCAATTTTATGCTCCCTATTCTTCTACCGGGGGGGGGGGGGAAGGCTGTGGGTCCAATAAATGAGCCATATGCTTAAGATTCATGTCCTACTTCGGTTTTGTGACTAATACAGTTTTTACAGTGCCTTTTACCTCATTCAGAAATAATTTCATACACCACTGAAAATACAACTATCAGTATTCTTAAAAAGTTTTGAATAACAGTTAAGGGAAGGGGGAAAGTAGTAAGAACTGACAAGTGGAGAAAACATAATAAGGATACCAACTCTTTGCGCTGGGAACAGTCAGCACAATCTTTTGTATAATCCTTAACAAAAGGGTTGGTCTCTCTAACCACCACCATGCATGTTATGAATGATAACAGCTATAAGTGGGCTATTTGTTCCCTGCCTTTTTATATACTGACCCAGCACTGATTCAGAGAGAAGACTGCCTAATTATCACCCTGGGGTTTTTCATTTAAACAACAATATCCAAGTCTTGCTGCAAAAAAGACTATAGTTTGATTCAAAAAAATGTTTATCTACCTGCCTACCTACCTATGGCTTTTATATACTGCCCCAATCAACAATGTCCTCTGGGAGGTTGTGGTTAGCATCTACACAACAACATTTTGTTGCACATTCAGGGAAGATTTTCATTTGTTGCCCTTTGTTCTGCAGTCAGCCACAAAGCCACTTTGATTTCGCTGGACATCTGGCCTAGCTTAATGCCCTACATTGAGAAAGGGCCTTTTAAATTGCAACAAACCTATTGGAAAAAAATAAATAAAGCCGCCGAAAGCTGCACAGGAACAGCAGCCTTCCTTCCTCAAAGTACAGTTAGAGAGGCTGCAGCTTGCCATTCACTGTAGCTGCTGCCAGCATAACATGACGTAAGCCAAGGGGCAGGAGGTCAAGAGTGGAGGCTCCTTCTTCCGCCAAGCTGCTTAGGGCTGATAATGTTCCCTTACTAAGCTCAGCGTCCCTCTCCCATAGACTTGTGGTTGTCCTCCTCCCCCACAAGACAACTCTGTAGACACTAAAGAAAAGCTTGTTTGTTTTTGCAAATGGAGGGATTTGGATTGAATGTACAGTATCTGCTAAGAAATAGCATCCCAACCCCGTGACACGCCGTAACCTTAATTCTTGTGGTTTGCTTTCAATTCTTGATTTTGGCAGAGAGGCAGGAGGCTAAGTTTCCTATACAGTGGAGCGAGGCGGGCTCCCTAGCACTTCCTCTGTACAGCCAGGCCTGAGAAACGGGAACAGTAGATGTTAACAATAAAATGGCTATTGGATTATAAATGCAGTAGGGACCTCCCCATCCTCACCAACACAGCTTTAAGAGCATTTCTCTGGATTGTGATTTTTTAAATATATACATAAAATATTTTTATTACTACTACTGCCCAATCACAAATAGCCCTTCATGAGCAAAGAGTAAAAGAGGACGGTGTCCAAGCAACTTCATATGTGCTTAGAGGAAGCAGATTTCTAGACCCATTTCAAACTGGGGTCAGGTCCAGTTTTAGCACTGAAGCAGCACTGATCACTCTGGTTGATGACCTGTGTCAGGAGAGGGATGAGGGTGGGAAAGCATGATCCTCTTGATTTTCCCTGACCTCTCAGCAGCTTTTGATACCACTGACCATAGCATCCTCCTGGAGGGGCTTTGCGGCATCAAGAGATTTCTGTTTGGTCCTGCATAATTTGTGTTAGCACTTTAAAACTGAGACTGGTGAATTTATTCCTACTTTTGTGTTGGTTTTAGGTACTGGTATTGCTTTAAAGTGGGTATTTCGAATGTTTTAATATTGTATTTTTGAAATACATTTAAATACTTTTAAACTGTTTTGGTACACTGATTAAATACATGCAGTAGATAATGGTTAGAATCCCTATCTTAAAATCTCTGCATTGGTGGGGTCACACTAGACAGTCTTTAAAGCTGGCTCCAATTCTAAATACCAAGCTAGTATCCACTGTTAAGTCCAGAATACTGGTCCCTGATCCACCATCCATTAATAACAACCAATTCCTGTTTACTGCGGCAAAATGACACTGAGCAGAATGCCTCTTTCTGTACTGTGCCCAAGACTTACCTTCTTAATCTCAGGAGGAGGACACATGCCTGGAATCTGGAGGGACTCAGTGTTTAGTCTACAATTAGAACTGCTCTCGCTCCAAATGCACTGATGACCCAGATCTTCTCTCCCAAGACACTGAGAACAGTCAGCACTTCCAATTGCACAATTATAAATCTCCACTAGAAAAAAAGAGATAAATATCCTAAGCTGGAAGCATATTATGACTTTGCTTAACTTTGTGTGTGCAACTACCCCCCTGCCAGAGTAATGCAACATTTCCAGCAGCAGAGTCTGGACATACAACAATTTAAGAAGTTTTGGCCATGGTCCTAAAGATTTCCCAGAAGTTCTGGGCACTCGTTCCCACTGCAACGTAATTTAGTACTTGAAAATCCCTTTGTCAATTTGTGCTACATTTTTCTAATTCTAGATATCCACATGAGAGGCAGCTTTGCACAGCTCAATACATCTAGTTAGCAAAAACTTTAGTTTACAATGGCAAACAATTATCATTACAATACTCAGCATGATACGTACATTTCACCAACTTCCCCCAAATGGGAATCTTTTTACTTCTCTTATTTCTGCCTGTCCTTGTTTCAATGGCTTGTTGCATTTTTATTAGACCAGGAATGGAAAATATGTGGGCCTCCAGATGTTGTTGAGCTCCATCTCTCATCAGCCCCAGCTAATGTAGCAAACAGGATGATGGGAGTTGTAGTCCAACAGCATCTGGAGGACCACAGGTTCTTCATCCCTGTGTCAGAGCACAAAGGGATTACCTGCTCTCCTAAAGTTTAGGCCTTTTGCCCCTGAATAAATAGGAAATCCTATTTATTAATCAACAGAATGTGGTGTCGAGAAACATTTTCACCACATGCTATAGAACAAAACTAAATCACATAGAAAGCAAAAACCAAATGGGAGAAGGGAGGGAAAGATCTGGATTAATAACTGTGGGTGGGGAATCATACAGACTAGTGTTTCAGCCAAACTGGAGCCCTGTTGCAATGAAAATGCAACAACTGATTTTTACAACAAAAACATTACAGTATAATTCTGAACCAAAGCTTGATTTTGCCCAATATTTTCAACCAAACAGTGGTATTTTTCAGACAGCTATCTGAATGATTGCCTTCAGCACCCTCTGATCAAAGATGTATTACCTATGAACATTGATATTACATACGTGTATTACAGCTAACAGCCATTTATAGATCTAACTTCCATAGACACTTGCACTATGGGATATTGCAGGCGACTAATCTTTTCCTGATGCTGTTTAGCATCTATATGAAGCCATTGGCAGCAGTCATTCAGAGTTTTGGTGCCACGTACCACCAGCATGCTGATGACACCAAGTTCTATTTCTTGATAACATCTTAATCAGGTGTGGCTATGCAGTCCTGGACTGGTGCCGGAATGCAGTGATGGGATGGATGAGAGCCAATAAATTGCATCTGAATCCTGTCAAGATGGAGGCTCTGTGGGTGAATTGATCTATCAGTTGCTTGTTCTGGATTGGGCTACACTCCATCTGGAGGAGTGGATCTGTAGTCTGGAGATACTACTCGTTCTATAATTGTCACTCGAACCCCAGGTGACCTCAGTGGCTAAGAGTGTTTTTCACCGGTTTGGCTGATACAACATCTCCAGTCGTTCTTGGATGACTCATAGCTTGGCCACAGTCATCCAAGCATTGGTAAATTCAACCTTTGCTGAAGCAACTGCAGTGGCTGCCAGTATGCTACTGGGTCACGTTTAAGTAATTGTTTTAAGTAATCAAACAACTTGGGACCAGGGTATCTCAAGGACTACTTATGTTCCTTCTTGGTCAATGCAATCTTCAGCAAAGGCGCTTTTAGTGGTTCTATATGCTCCTGAGCAATGTCTAATGACTATCGGGAGCAGGGCTTTTAGGGTTGCAGTGTCTCTTTTTCTGGAATTTCCTCCCTATTGATATTAGGCAGGCATCAACTGTGCAAAATTTTCAACCATTTTCATAACACATTTTTGTTTAGACAGACTAGTCCTGACCCAACCATGTACCACTGATATTGAACTTATTATTTGGATGTATTATGGCATTTAATGATTTTATATTCTCTGCTGCTTTAGCTACTTTAGTATTTTTACAAAGAGCATTACACATTTTTATATATAAATAATGCAAAATAATCACCATTTAAAAAATCTGTATGAAAATCTGTATTTAAATTCATGCCTAAATGTGTACTTAAATATTATCTGGTGACAAAATATTTTTTATTGCCCATTCACCCCTCACTTGAAAATAATTTCTTCTGAGAAGTAAACAATAAAATCAGGTTAGTTGATCTAAATATTCAGAACACTTGAATTCAGCTATCAACTAAACAAGTAACGCAAAGCTGGTCATACTCCAGGAAAATCTTAGTTAACCCAAACTGTTTTTGGTGATAAATTATTGAATTACATACTACATAACTACATATTTTGTGAGAAAACATTTAAATATGTGTTTTATACAAATGGACACATTTCTTAATACATGTCACTTGAAAATGCACACTTTTCACATATTTTGGTATGTTTCTGGAGCTGAAAACTTTATTGCAAAATTCAGAGAAGAACAAAACACAAAGGCTAATAATGGCCCAATCCCTATATTAGCCTCAGGGGTGTGAATGAGGTCAGTTTGCTAAAAATGCAGACCAAACAACATTCTCCTCCCTCCCTGGTTGGAAATAAATTAAAAACTTAAGTGGTTGCTCAAGAGTGTTTGCTTTGATTACAAATATATAGGCAGGGATGACAGAATTAGCAGAAATGTGCTTACATATTTTGCTTCTTCCCAGCATTGAAAATACACGTATTTCAAATGTATCCCACAGTGACACTGTGTTCCCATAAAAACTGCTGCTGGTTTATCTCCTTTGAGCTAAATTCCATCCCTGACCCTAAACAGTCCACACATTTTTGTTTTAATATCAATCCAGTATGATATTTACAGTACAACCCTACACATGCCTATTTGAAGCCAAGCCCCACTGAGTTCAGCAGGGCCTGCTCCCAGGTATGTATAGCGTTACAGTTTTAAGAGCTCAATCCTATACATGTTTGCATAGGAGAAAGTCCTACTGAAAACAATGGACATACACCCAAGTATGTACGTATAAAACTGCAGCCCAAACTATTTTGTATTTAGTAATTGGATGAGTGCACATAGCAGAACATGTGTGAGTATACTGTATACTCACACATGAGTATTTAGCAGGAACTCACCAGAACTCAGTTCTGGCACCTCTCAGGTGGGCGTCATTGCCATTATAAGAGAACAAGGGAGGTGTTCATGGTGAGTTCCAGGTATACCCTGTATGTTGTAATCTGTAGCTTATGGTGAAGGATGGGCAAGAAATATGATAACAAATAAATAAACGTTGTAAAACGAGATCTCATTTTTTGTATGTTTCCCTGATTTCGAAACATCTGCTACTAAGGTATGTAAAGAGACTCTAGAAGGTCAAAAGCACCAACTAGCTAAGAATCTGTAAGCTTTCTAAAGGACATTTTACCCTCTCTAAACGAAAAAAAAGGTGGAAAATGTGTTTAGAACAAACCTGTCATCAGCGCTGGACTATCAATGTATCTATCGGGTTTTTCCTTCAGCTGAAGGTTTAGTGGAAAGAGGTGCCTTTTGTCTGAAGTGTGAAGCTGTACAAAGAAAGTGAGTTAAGAGTTATCCCATTTACAGAAACACCAGACCCCAGTGGCAAAATACATGTTAGCTTTATAGCTGTCAACACAAGGCATTTCTATATTGCAACAAGATGTTTCTTGGAATATGATATTCAAATTCAGCAGGAGAAATCAGGAGCCTGGGGCAAAAAAAAAGAGAAAAAGAGGTACTGCTCTGTCTTTGTTAATTAAACCTAAGTAGCTGAGTACCAAACCAATGGGAAAGCAAAATTATGTTTCCATATGGAAACCAGGCAAGCAAGCTCAACCTTAATTTTTTTTTTAAAAAAAATGTTTCTAGCTCTCAACAATTAGCCAGAAAAGCCTATATATAGATAAGAGAGCAATTGGCTCCAATTTTCAATTGGAGTTTCATTGCTGGACATGTTGCACATCACTGCTGTATATTCATGCTAAAAAGAGCGTAAGAAAACTTGGAATGAACTTATGTCATGGAAATGCTAGAGTTCATGGAAGCAGAACCTAATGAACTTTGATAGGATGATATGACTTGATAAAACAGCATACACAGGGCCTGTGGCTCTGTCACTAGAACAGAGGAAACATCCCCACTAGCTGTGAACTCACCAGCACGTTGCTGCACTGAACAGCAGATGCATTCACCCATTGGGCCTCAAATATCCTGTCAGTTTGAAAATGACATTCCAAAGGCATCTCCTAGACAATTGGGAAGACAGGGAAGAATTTGCATAGCAATATCAATTTTTTAAAATAAAAACATCGATTTTTCTGTACTCCAATAAACCCAATAAAACAAATTCTGTTCTTAGTAGTGATGGATGTTTGATCAATTTCAGAAGATCATTTTCTGGTTAATTTCACATATGTTCATTGCAATTCCTAAATCTATTTCATCCCATTTCTGCATTCATCCTTTAAAAAAACAAAACTGCATGGAAATCTGTATTTAAATACATATGCAAATAATATTTTATCACATATTAAAATATGTATTTTGTCTCAATTTAGGTACCTCTTAACATATTTTATCCTGAAATATGCATTGTTTATGCATTTGGTCATTTTTTTTGAGCTAAGAACTATATTGCAAAATTCAGAGGTGTGAAATGCAAAGGGTAATGACATTCCAATCCATGTATTAATCAAGAGGGATGAACCAAGTCAATTCATTTAAAAATGTGGACCAAATGAAACTTGCCTTCAATTGCTAGTTCTCTGTGACATTAAGATTTCATTTTCCCCAGTAATAATTTCAGAAATAATAACTGTGACCAATAACTAGTTTCATAATCCTAATAAGCTTGATGAAAAAAATTTGAATGAGAGCATTTGATTTAGAGACAGTACTTATCCTGAACTAACCAGGAGCCATAACTCACTGGTAAAGATATATGATTTGAATGCATAATAAGTTGGCATTCTAGATACAATGCTTACTTCTTGAGAAGTCCTCGGAAACGCCGTTTACCTTCCCGCCGGAGCGGTACCTATTTATCTACTTGCACTTTTTGGCATGCTTTCAAACTGCTAGGTTGGCAGGAGCTGGGACCAAGCAATGGGAGTTCACCCCGTTGCGGGGATTCAAACTGCTGACCTTCTGATCGGCAAGCCCAAGAGGCTCAGTGGTTTAGACCACAGCGCCACCCACGTCCCCTAAAGGCTCACCTTTCAATGAAGTCAGATAGCCACGACTTCAGTTTCCTTCCCACAGTTGTGCAGAATCAAGCAAATATGTACCACTCCTATTTTCCTACACTCTGATAAATCAGTGAATCAAATTCTGTTCTTGGCTACCTTGGAAATAATGCGAGACTAGGCTTGTAGTTCAATCTAATTTCAGAGGAGATTTTGAAACCCTGGATCTGAGGCATGATTTTGGGAAGTAGAGGCCTAAACTGGTTCAACTGGTTATTGTAGTATTGTGGTCGTATGAATGGTGGTATTGCAATTATTATATAATACTATAGGGTGGGAAAATTCATGAGTAAATATTAAAGATCTCAAAATACATGTGTGATTTCAGTCAATGGCGTTTACTTGTGTTTGTACATATACAGTGCAATCGTGAAGCATACATTTCCCCAAGAAATGCAGTGTTGCTAATCTTTCCCTTGTATTTGCAGACAGGCTGAGAGGAAACCAGACTGTAAGATAGTTGTCTGGATTTGCCATCTAGGAGCTGAGTTTCTTTAGTACCTTTCCTGTTTATTTCACCTCTTATCAAGTTACACACAGTATTTCTCCCCTGTAGCCACCTTGCAGCACCCCAGAGGAAGGCAGCTTCCCCCCACCTTCTCTTTTGCTGTAAACATAAGGGCATATCCTTATTTACCAGTACCAGACCTTAGGGAAGAAACTGTAATAAAGCTACAATATAAAGAGTTTTCTTTGCTAGTGTTGCAAGCCAACTGTGCCTTTGTCTAAGGCTTGTTAAGCTCCTCTGTTGGGTACTGCAACTACTTCAAAAACTGTCAATAAAGGCCCTTTAAGAAGCTTTTAAAACACTTATTTGCTCTGAACAAAAAAGGACAGGCTACATGCATGCACAGCTATAAGCAGGGGAAGTGCTTTTCACACAAACCCACATTTAATTTAGGCCTGTAATCACATGTGATCATTTAAAAATCATGCACCACTATGAGACACTGAAATGCTCTACAATGCTAGCTTTTATGGGGGGGGGGAGTTTTCTTGTCTTCATTAATTCATGTGGCATTTGCTGATTAAGCACCTAAAACATTGTGCTCCATCTACCCCAAAAACTTGAAAGGAAGAAGAAAGGTAGGATATTTGGTACATCCACACTATAGCTTAGTTATCCCTAATATATTAAACTACTAGGGGATCAAGATGGACAGGTGGGAATGGATGACTAAATTAATACCATGTGTACATAAGCACCCTAAATTACCCAAACCTGACCAATGAAAGAGAGGATACTGGGCAGGACGAAACACTATATTCTAATGCAATACATGAGCTCTCATATTCTTTTTAAGGGTTCATATAATAGCAGCTTTCATACACTTCAGGGGGAATGCACAAAAGCATAAGATACAAATGAAGTATTCTTCTTTGTCATTGATTCCTAGACTCCTATAGAAACTAGTCTATGAATGTACCTCAAACACATAATGCTGTAATGCTAAAATTATTTGCCTGACCCAATTCATGTGTCAGGAAAGTACAAAGAGCATGTATTTCCGTAAGTGCAAAAAACCCCAGATTGCCAAACTCAGAGTGTGATTTGCAGAGCAGAGAGGAATTATGTCCATGTTTCTGGTCTTGATTCATTTCCAGTCATAGATTTTGCCACTTGTTTTTAACAAGCTGCTTTTTCTCTTTTTCAAGCACGGCTTGGTGTACATTCCCCTGTGAGAGTTGCACACCTGCAAAGTACACTGAGTGAAATATGGAAAAAATATCTTCAAGTCTATGAAGTTGATTTGCCCCCAAACAATCTGTTCAAGTGAAAGTTTTACAATATTATAAATCCACCTATTGTATAAATACCATGAAGGTTCTTGCATTACATGTAACAGACCCCAAGAGAACGTCTGCATACACAGTACATTTTCGTCTTTCTTTTTAAGCCCACCCAGTCGCTTGCCAAAGTGACTGCTTTCTATTAAAGGTCTTTCCTCTTATGCCTATTCCTGCCATTATGGCAATGGGAAAAGGCAAGTTATGCATTAACTTCATTTCATTTATGATAAGAGATTGCTACCCCATTAGTAATCTCAGTTTTCTGACTCGCGGTGTAAATGTAGACTCTACCTGCTTTTCTGCAATGCCTCTCTGTTTTATTACCTTTATGAAAGCAGTATTCATCAAGGTGATGACAATGTCCTGGGAAGTCCCTGTTGGTGCTGGAGCAACAGAGGAAGGTACAATCTGTGGACAATCAGTGCTGTTCTGTAGTTCAAGAAGCAAGCAAAAGAAAGGAAGGTTAATATGGGAAACTTGGGGCCTTCTTAACACTTGAGGCAACAGAATTTAGAAAAAATGGCATGGCTGATACATCCTTGGCATTCACGAATTTTTAGTCCCAAGTTATAACAGGTAAGGGTAAGGTAAAGGTAAAGGATCTGTGGATGGTTAAGTCCAGCCAAAGGAGACTATGGGGTGCGGCGCTCATCTTGTTTCAGGCTGAGGGAGCTGGCATTTGGCCACAGATAGCTTTCTGGGTCATGTGGCTAAACTGCTTCTGGTGCAATGGGACACCATGACAAGAGCCAGAGTGCATAGAAACACCATTTACCTTCCCGCTGCAGCAGTACCTATTTATCTGCTCACATTGGTATGCTTTGAACTGTTAGGTTGGCAGAAGCTGGGACAGAGCAACGGGAGCTCACCCTATTGCGTGGATTCAAACCGCCAACCTTCCGACCGGCAATCCCAAGAGGTTCAGTAGTTTAGACCACAGTGCCACCCACATCCCTTCCCCAACTTATAGCACCCTTTTGAAGGCAGTTCTTTGCCTCACAGCCTTAAAATCCAATCCTGCAAAGTCCCGTCATGGCCAATGGGACTTAATCACTAGTAAACATGCTTAGAACTGTAGGCTTAGTAATTTAATTATATGCATTTCATCTCTGCATCATCAGTAAAAGCCCTCTACTTTACATAGAAGATAGCCGTCAATCCTGAACTCAGTGGCAGGTGCCAACTGCATGTGTTGTGAGCTGGCACCTTTGCTTGCACAGGCCAAGAATATATTAGTGCGAAAACAGAGGAAACTTCACCAACAACCTCCTCCCTGGAGTGTGACCGTGTGAGGCTTGCACCATTCCTTCCTATTCATCTTCTGTTCTATGGATAAACACTGTGCTTTCAGACTTCAGGCAACTGTGTTATCAATCTGGGATTTTTCACAGCAAAATTAATTTCCTCACAAATTAAAAGGAAAACCATATGCTCTCATCAGCTGCCATGTCTGAGGTAGCTACTATACCCGTTATTTCACTAGAAGAAATGAAACCAAATAATATGATACAGTGTATTTACAGAAATTCCAGCAACAGTCCTTGCAAAAAACCGAGCATTTTGCTGTGCTTTTTGTTTTTTGTTTTAAGTATGCACTTGATGCTAAATTTAAGCACTGCATGCATGTGGTTATGTACAGGCAATAACTCTTATCAGTTTTAGAGGTGGAATTGAAGGGCTGTCATTGCCTATCTCACACACACATCATCATCATTATTAAGGCATGATTTCTGCACAAATCCATTTTGCAGTTTTGTAACTCTTCTATAACTGCCCCGAAAAAGCAGAAATAAACAATCAGAAGCATGACTAGCACTGTTGCAGTAGTTGGGTGTACAATATGAGATGGCTGTGAATACTAAGTACCCATAAAGAGCACTGCATTGCTGCTGTATAGTGCATGAAAGAATGGGTACACATTTCTGTCCACATTCACGTAACCATTTAAATGATGGGGGGGGGGGCATGGAAGCAGTTTCCCTTAGGAGTAAACAGACTAGGATAAAAGCTGCTCCTAAGTTGGCCTCATCTTGTTCATGTTCACAACTGTACTGATATGTAAAAGACTAGGGTTGCTTTTTTTTAATGAAAATGGATTAATTTATTAAGGTTCCTCTGCTGGATCAGGTCTAGTGTCATGGGAGCCATATAGAGAAAGTCATTCCCATTGCTCCAAATGAAATAACCATCTGTATAAAGACTGTGTGTATGTTGAGTGTTTACATTGAAGACAGGCTATTGTGGAACATAAGCGAAAGAGGACAACCATTGGTGTGGTGACATATGCGTTGTTTGATTAAGCAAGGGCTGAATATGAAGCAAATACAGTGGTACCTCAGTTTTCGAGTGTCTCGGAATCTGAACGCTGAAAACCCAGAAGTAATTGCTTCTGTTTTCGAATGAGCCTCAGAGGTCAAACAGCTTCCACTGCATTTTTTTTCTCCATTGGCTTTGCCCACTGCCCTTTGCGCCTTGGTTGTCGAACGTTTCGGAAGTCAAATGGTATTCCGGAACAGATTACATTCAACAACCGAGGTACCACTGTATGTTATCTATTATTCCACAGCACCCAGCTCTATTGGACGACTTTTATCACAGTTCGAACAAGGGCTCAAACATGCATGAAGCCATACGTACAAAGTTGGAAAATATAAAAGAACCCTCTCTCCATCTTCTCAAAAGTGAATCACATAAAACTGATGGATGGGCAAAGGATCTGATTACAACGAGCCCAACTTTCGCGATTTGGTTCATCTAAAAGGGTTACACCCCCCCCCCGAAAAGTCAGGCTAAATTCTTATCTCACTAGTCTACCAAATATGCATAAATAGATTACATGAGCTAACTGAGAAAACATCATGTCCCACAGTGCACAGAGGTTGATTCTCTTGTCATTGACTGACTTCTAATTTACACCTGAGTGAGACAACTTAAGACCTGGGCCTTGTAACACTTAAAAAGATAAACAGTAGAACACTTCTCTCTCTCATATGCTGCAAGCACTGGGAACTCCTTGCACTTAAGACTCGCTCTCCCCTGGTTCCTGCTAAGCCCATCTTCAAGGCTTCTCAATTATCTTAAAGTGCTTGTTTGATGGGGAAAAGCATGTTTCATGGTTTATCGGGACACTGATCTTAACCATGCACCTTCCCTGGGCTGCCTCAGCACGAAGATTAAATAAGGGTGATATGCAAGCAGAGAAGTAAATCAACAAAGAGGGAGTGGATTGATTCTGGTCCCTGAGTCTCCTTAATGTGAGCAAGAAAAAGGGAAAAAAAGAGGGCAAGCAAACTCAGCAGGGAAATGAACATAGCTTTGTGTGTCCCTGCACAGCAAAGAAGCTAGCTCAGATTGCTAGAAAAACAAACAATAGCGAACAGATTAACTCACTACCTCACAGTGCCTTCTTCTGCCTTGTGCAAGCTACTACTTTCATTTGCGGCTGCCTAGGGGAGAAGAGCCTGTATCCATGTTTGTCCCCAGTCTGTCCACTTTGCTAATTGTAATTTCCGCCATCCCTGCTCCACCACCCTCTTGTCGGACAGACCCTGAAAGGTTACCAAAACAAAAACCCCTCCCCCATTTCAGCAGAGGGCAAAAGTTTCAGTGAAACAGATCCCTCCCTTTCAGCTCATGACTTGCCTGCACTGCAAATGCTTATTAAGGGTTAAACTACTAAATCCTGTTATCAACTAGTCCCTCATTTTCAGTGCTCCTGTCTTTAGTTTCCAATCCAAGGAAACCAAATGAATACTGCAGCCCACGCATCCTGATGTTTAATCACCCCAGCAAACACATTCTAGATGGATGAACCTGGTACATTCAGTTGCACAGCAGGGACAGCTCGCCTGAGTGTACCTGAGACAGAAAGGGCCTTTTCATATTTGGTGTTTAATCCTTTAGTCTGTTATTACTAAGCATAGAAACAGCGCTTTTCATCTTTTGCTATGAAGCAGCTCTCTAAAATGGCACTAATTCTTTCAGCTGGATAGGGGGGAAATGTTTTTTCTCCATTTTGTACTGGGCACACTGAAACACGGGGGAAAACCAGTGGTGCATTCAAACAAGTTAGCATCTCAGAGACAGGGAAGAAACTCCATTTGCCAAATACAGTACATGCTTCGTACTTCCAGCATAGCTCTCTGGGCCTATAGTTTAGCAAAAAGTATTGCATAATTTAAACAATGCACAATATCTAACTGTATCTGTGCATTCATATCTGTTATTCAAACAAATCAGAGGAGTTCCCACATTGCATTTTACCAAAACAGAAGTTGATAAGTGTCAGTTTATAATGCGAGAACAGTTAGGCAGGGTGTCTGCTTCAGGGCTGCTGAGACATGAATTTGGTGAAAGCAGCCTGGGATTTTGGTGTCTTAGCAGTGAAGCAGTCGTATGGTTTCTCATATCTATTACTAGGCCTCATGTCTTAATATCAGAGAGGCACCAAAAATAACACAGAAGATGGCACACAGGTGTCTGTGAATACAAATACGTGTGTTTATTTGAATGCAGAATGTTTTTTTAATGTTTGTGGGACTGAGGCAATTATGCTTTCAGATGGTAAGGGTTTGCTGGCACACTTGTCTATTAAAATTCAGTTCATGCCCTTGAAACTTCATTTGAAATCTTGCTTTATTTCCTCTATGCCCACCCACACCCACCCCTCAGGATGTAACATCTGCTAACTAAAACCATTCTGTGAATTTCAGATTAATGCAAATCTTTGGGGCTCTCACCCACTTCTCTTAGTCCATCTCATGGCAGCAAAAATTTCTACCTATTCCAGAAGGAGATTTAAAAGGTATATAAAAAGTAAGCGCAGGGGTTTCTAGATTAGCCTTGCCAAGCCTTTTTGAAGATGATCCCTTCTGGGTGCCCTAGATTCATCTGCTTAGTTTAATCCTCAACAATTTAGGAGGCTCATTTTGCTGACAGTGCAAGGATCTTGGTGTCCTGAAAAGGTGAAGCGGTGGTCAAAGGGCCACTGAAAATACCGTACTTTCCCAAAAGGACTTGGTGTGGAATTCTAAAACAGGCCTAACATATGTCTTGTGAGGGATGCTTTCATGGAAAAGACAGTTTGTGGAACTGAAAAGCTGAGTTTTCTTCCTCTGTGTATTCAGATTCCCAAGGAACCGTACAGATAGCAATGCAAGTGTATAGGCAGTTATATTTTCTATATTTTCTTCTGTTCCAAAGAAAAGCAGACAAATTCACACAGTCCTTTCTACGCTATTGGGATTTCTTTTTCATGTACTGTAATGGAAATTTGTGGCAGTTGGTATGAAGCAAAGGGCTTGGCTACAAATGCTGCTCCACAAAGCAGACTTGGCAGCTGGGCATTAACAGAAGGAACCAGAATCCAGTGGGTACTAGGGTCAGCAGTGGCAATGGAGGTGCTGAGACCAATCTAGCAGCCTCTGAGGAAGCCCGAATTTGAAACCTCAGGATATCATGTTGGAAGAGGTGGATTGTAAGGACAGCTTCTAAATCGTTTAAAGTTATGATCAAACTAGTAACAGTTGGTTGTCACCTTAGATCAGGCATAGGCAAACTCGGCCCTCCAGATGTTTTGGGACTACAACTCCCATGATTCCTAGCTAGCAGGACCAGTGGTCAAGGATGATGGGAATTGTAGTCCCAAAACCTCTGGAGATTGCCTATGCCTGCCTTAGATACTACCTATAGACCAAACTACTCATGTGCCTACTTTTACTATTCATTCTGCTTCAGAAAAGGCCTACAGGCATAATTTTGCAAATGTGTAGATTTTAACAACCATCAGTTCAATGTTATGTTGCTGTGGTGAAAATGACATTTACTGAGGAAAACATAACTGAACAAGCAAAACCAAGGCCAATTTTTTAACGAAGCCATGCATGAAAATCCCTGTATCTAATAAATTTACACCACACTGATAAGATCTGATTTGTCTAATGTATTCTTTCTGAATATTTTGCACTTATATATAATTGAGGCAGAGTAAAAACTGGAAAGTGAAAATAGAAAGTATGACAGGAAGGCCAAGGCCCTTTCTGAATAAAACACACAAGGAGAGACTCAACACGCTAGAAAATTTTCAAAGCTACAAAGAAGTAGAATGGTATTTAAAATGTAAATGATCAGTAAACTGACTGCTAAAAGGCCAATTTGTTTAAATTAACCTCAGGAACATTATGCCAAATTTCACTATAATGACGAGATGGATTTTGGATAACAGTGATTTCCTGTTCAAACTGGTGATTTTACTAATGTTAGCTTGTTTTATTAATATCCCACAATAGACTAGTAAAAGGTTAAAAAACACACCCTGCAAGGTATTACTAGATTTATTTTATTGCTAAAATCCAGGCATTGCAACCCATGTGGAAATAAAGATACTGTTCCAGTTTAAAATGGTAATAAAGATCCAATGGATAAAACCTGATTGAACAGCCAGGAAATGTGAATACTTTTGTTAAGCACATATAACTGTCTGTATTATTATTATTATTATTATTATTATTATTATTATTATTATTATTATTTAAAAATTGTCCAAACTTCCAAATATCCTGCACCTGGATAAACTACTTAAACAGAAATGCTCTACTCTCCATGCATCCGAGTAGGAAAGAGGCGGGTTTTTTTATCAGTTAACACTACAGCACAAGTTTTAACAACAGGAATTGCAGTGCTCATTTCACACACATGGAATGTGAGACGCAGAGGGATGAGGAACCTTACATTTGGTCAACGAACAAGGTCAGTGAAAGATGGGGAAAGCATGAACACAAATCCATCATGATTAGGAATGACTTTTGAAAGTCATCTGGCCTTCCATGTGGCTCACTTGATCAGGCTCACAGAACTACTACCTGGGACACTCAACAGCTAAATAAACGGGCCACAGAAGATTTATGTAATCCAACCCACTGTCCATTTATTTTTCTGCACACACATGTAGAAATGTTGAGTACTAGAGGTTTGAATACCAAATAGTGAGCAGGCTCTGCAACCTATTATCATTTGGGGGATAACTGGAAATCAGTGTTGAAAGACCTTGTCCAGGCTTCCTCAAACTCGGTCCTCCAGATGTTTTTGGCCTACAACTCCCATGATCTCTAGCTAGCAGGACCAGTGGTCAGGGCTGATGGGAATTGTAGTCTCAAAACATCTGGAGGGCCGAGTTTGAGGGAGCCTGACCTTGTCCTTCAAAACGTCACCACCACCACCACCATACGCAATGTTTATGCACAACTTCTATACACACCATGCTCTGTAAGATTTGTAAAAACAAGGTCCTCAAATTTCTACCAGACAAGGAGAAAAAGAACCCTAGTGTCATTAAAACAAAGAAGTATGATGAACTTTCAGTGTTATGTGCTTACATTCATCTGTATTGAGTCCTCACATTCAGTTGAATTGGAGACACAGGTGTATTTTCTAGTGCACCAGTAACACTTCCATTTAGCCGAGAGGCAGGTGATACATCTGAAATGCATAAAAAGTATGTACACTTACTAATCCACACCAGGGCGGGTTATAGACTCCTGTCCGGAGCTAAATTTCTGTTGCAAGTCTGCAGACTCTTCATTATGGCCTTGTGGCAAGTCCTTCCACTGAAGGTTTTTAAAAGTCTAACACTCCATTTTTCCCCCTGGTGAGAAGGCCCAGAAACTGCTCTTCTGCCATTCCACTTAATCCACGGACCAGAGAGCTAATATAACATCTGGTTTTGAGCTACTTCCCTTATTGTTTTTCAGGAATAACTTTCTTCAATAAATACGACTTCCACCATTGCATAGAGGCAACTTTACCATTGAAAAGCAGCAACCCAAACACCACCACCGTTGCTCCCTCTCGGGACTATTTTACTATTAGATAAAGAAATCGTTAGTCCAGTGTTAACATTGCGGCAATCCTGTCTGACCTGCCAACATGAGTTGTAAAATTTTACGCTGTGCCTTGTAGTTCATGCATGATATTAGCTAGTGATAGTGACTTTTAAGCTTTGGGGGATATTTTGCAGAGTGGTAGGTAAGAATCTAAACCTTTAGTTTCAAAAAGATCAGTTTGATTGGCTGCAAAGTATACACTAACAATCCAATCATAAGGTAGGTCTTAATCAGCATTTCTCAAATTGAGGCAACAAGACCATATGTGAGCATGAATAACATTCTTGCATCAACAAAACATTTCTTAGCATGGGTATGCTGAAAGCATGTTACTGACATGCTTTCAATGCTGACCCAAGCAATCAGATTATTCTAGAAGGAGAGTGAATCTGTTCCCCTAAGTCATTAACTCTATACTGCCTTCAAAACCCATATCCTTTTAACTTTGCACATCCACAACTGCCTCTTCACATCCCTTAATTACTGTTTCCTTTGATGCTACCTGCAGAATATATCCCCCTTCCTATAAACAAAACAAAAGGGATGGTTATACTTGGGGAACCAACTGTGTTCAACTCCGGGGCTGATAATCCAGTCAACAGAACAGTTGATCGGCTCTTGAAATTTTACTGAAGTAATGCCATTTCACATACTGCTGTAACTATTCCTAAAAGTTGTCTCCAAAGATTGATTGGTTAAAGAGCATGATCTGCAAGCACATGGAAGAGAAGTTCCTAGGGATAGTGGCAGTGGCGCGTGGAAGAAAAACCAGGCCTGACAAGCTAACACCTAGTTGTTTCCACAGCTCCATGAGCTGCATAACCTTCATGCTCACTATGTTTACTGAATCCTGGGAAATTGTATTTTGTTTTACAATAGACTGATCAGTCTATTAATACATAGAATTTATCTCCTGAAAATCAAGCAGAGTTCTGAGGGTTAACGCTAAAGCTTTCAGATAAAATGAAATAAAATATTAAGCACGTTTAAGAAACTTGAAAGGAAAAAATGCCAAAAGCCGTCAAAATTGTCCAGATGGTCTGAAATGCTCTAAGACCCTTTCTCTGTGAATCTTGGCAAGCTGCACAGACTTCCCTGCCAAATCCTGCCCAGGGTCTAAAATATCTGGTTGACAACTAAGTGGTTCCTGCTTAGTTAACCCTCTACAATAATTGCTCCTGGGTGATGAATGTACTTTTTTTTTTTTTAGGACTACCTAATTCACAATCTCTCCCCCTACCAAAAACAAAACAAAACACGAAAAGGGTTTCCCAGTGTCAGATTCTGATGCAAGTCATAGCCAAGCAACCTACTGTTTGTCAGCAAGCTGCCATCTCCCCTCCACTGTAATTTACGGACCATGAGATCACTTACGCTGTCTTTGGATAAATGTTTCCAGTTCTCTTGCAATCATAGATGGTGAAATTGGCCCACACAATATTTTTGCCGTTGACCTGTACAGCAGTTTGAACAATCACATGATCTGGGGGGGGGGGAAACAAGCCAAAATATAACAGATCACAAGAGAGTTGCTTTTATATTTTTCTAAGCTTTCAAGACAAGATAAATGCCTAGGCGGGTTGTCTCAAAACTGTTTCTTTTCCCAGGGGAATGCAAGTCCTAAGTTTGCCCTCCCCCCAAACTCAAAAGTTTCTCTTCACTTAAAATTACAGCTTTCAACACTATTTCTCCAAACTAGGTAGTCACACAACAAGGGGGTGGTGTGTAACACTGATGTTAGCAGTGGAATTTGTGTTTCCTGGAGGAAATTGGGGGGGGGGCATGTAACATATAGAACAAAGAAAGCTGCAGGGTTCTGCTTTTGTCATGTAACCCCCTTTTATTGCACATTCATGATGATTTGTGCTCATGATGCTATTAGGTAGGTCATATGTGATCTCACGTTCAATACTATTTATGCCTGCAAAGGTTCTGAGAAACTCATACTGCTTCCTTTCTAGTCAATGCATTTTCAGTAACCTGCTGATAAAATCCCATAACCTCTCATACCCCAAATATTCGGGGGTGGGTTTTTTGTCCTGTGCTTGTTGCACTATAGTTCCTCCAGGCCGTAATTGGGGAAGCACTGCAGAACAACTAATAAAGCAGGATAAATCCACCACTACTATTATTGTGTCAAGACCATGTTACAGAATAGACTTGCAATAAAATGCCAGTCTGGAGGGGCCCCATGGGCAACTTTTTCTGGATGAAGGAAAACTTGGTAGCAAACATTAACACACCTGTGAGAAAATAACGCATTAGTAAGAAAACATTTCATAAGTTCTGAAGCATTTTATCTTCCACACATGTCTACACTAACAGGATGCCCAGGGAATCCTCCAATTTGAAGGTCGCAGAGATTTATTTTACAGAAATAAGGTAATCATCTGACTTGGTTCATTGTGGCAAAGTTCATGTGCCGTACTCAAGAAGTTAGGATACAAAATTCTACACAATTACTTATTCAACATCAGAGTACCAAAAACACCCACAAGATACAATATACTATTTCTGTTAAGCACAGAGTTGCAAAGTATTACAAATGATTAGAACTAGGCCACATTTAGACTGACAAACCGTGCTTGGCAACTGCTGGCTAATGAGCAGAAAGCCACATGGCAAGCAGTTAATCAGCAGGTAAAGCTTTTCCCAATGGCTTTGCATGTCTGGAAATGCTTCTCCTGCAGAATTTCTGCTAATCACACAGCTGTTGAAGACACAGGCGCTGCTGTGCTGAGGGGGAAAGGCTGGCAGTTCCCCGCAGAACTTTACAGGTGTCTGGCATATGGAAAATTGCAGCATAATGCACAAGTGTGGCATTCATGAATTGTCAAGGTCCAGCAATCAATACCAGATGGAGGAAAGAGGTGGTTGCTAAGGCCAGAGGGAATCCATACCACCATTTGGATATGGCGATGACAAATGAAGTCACCATTAATTGAGACTTTTTTCTCCCACCAAGGCTGGTGTTGCAGATGCTCTAGCATGTGCCGAAATCACTGCTCACTACTTCCTGGGTTGATTTATATTTGACAGGAGATGGTGAGCTGCAAATTCCAATATATTCAAGACATATATGAACACGCCTAAGACTTAACACCATGCTTGTGGTGGGCTTATCACCATGAACTGGTTCTTATATGCACTTATACTATTTGAATGATTTAGGAACAAATATGCACATCCTTCTCTACCATGCATCTATAGTGATATTCAACCTGAGGACTCTGTGACAACCACCATGTATCCAAAGTCATACTGGATCTTCAAAAAGGAATTGTCTGAACCTGCATGATATAGCAAGGTAGCAGATAATGTGTTTTCCCCTGGCAACATGTTGCTGTTGTTGTTGTTACAGAGTTCATAGGATTGTGGCCAAAACCTACCAAGGTAGTACACATGAGGACTTCAATATTTCCTTGATAATGCTCACACATAAATGAACACACACACACATTTCATGCAGTAACCCAGTTTTCCATATCAAATAAATATGAATGACTATGGAAATAGTGGAGTTTCTAAGTCAAAGTCACTGCTGCTCTCATTTTTTTAAAAGCATGTTGTCTCTATTCTTTGTTACATACCTTGATTGTATGGGAAGGCTGGATATTTTTCTCTAGGAAGAAAATTGCAATAAACAAACTGGCTCCAAGAGTGGGCAGCAACTTTAGCTACAGTGGATATATTATTTCCATAATTGCAAGACATCTCCATTCCATTCAAACTTGGAATATTCCCATTTATTTGGATTATCATGCCCTAATACAGACAAAAAATATTGAGTTATTGCTACAAACAAAAAAAAGGGGACACAGAATTTTGAATTGCATTGACTATCTGGTTTAGGAAACAAATGGCTACAATTGATTTTTCATTTTGCATAATATTTGTCAGCTGGAAAATAATGTATGGAAAGCATGGCTAAACTAGTACATCTTTCAGAAAGGTAATAAGCAGTCAATGAAGGAGACTTACTCTTGGCTAGTAACATTGTTTTCTCTTACGTTTTTATTGCAATTTCTATTTGGACATTTTGAAAAAGGAAGTTAGTAGAAACATTTTGCTTAGGGACAAAAAAGTATATTTATTTAAATTTATTTTCCAATTAATTAGCATAAACATTTTTCCTTTTAAAAAGCCCTGAAGTGTTTTGCAACAATATTAATATACAAATTATATACACACACACACAGACAACATACATAGTTGCATCCTACTACATTTATTGAGAGTAGACCCATTGGAAGTAACATATCTATTAATCAGGTTCATTCATTTCAATTAATCTACTATGTGTAAGACCAATGCTGGATACAACCTATAGCCTCAATAAGCAGCAAAAATATTGTGTGGACTCTCCCCAGCCAGTTGTAACAGTTGTGTAACAGCTTTGCTTATCAAGTGAAATGGAATCACGTGTACCAAATCCACCCCTTTGCCCATGCACAATGGCCACACCTCTTGCTGTCAGTGCACGCAGCAGAAACACTTCCCTGATGTCTGCATATTTGGATGGTGTAAGAAAAGGATGCTTCCCAGATACTGATGTTCATGGATAGAACTTCTCTATGTAGGGTACTTTGGTTCAATCAGAGTCCTTTCCAATGCTGAGCTCTGTGTACATCAGACAGTACTTGCGGAAAGCCCTTTCCTATACCACTCATTCTACGCAAGCCACAGGATGGAGGAATGACCAAGGTGCACATCAGTGGGGAAGAACTGACGCATGAGGTCTTGTAACCATCCTCACCCCTTTGTCTTGGTGTGTTGCGTGAACCTCCCTTTTAGAACCAGTGAAAAGTGGGACTGAAAAACGCCACACTGTAGGAGACATAATTCCCAAGGGGGCGAAGCTCTAGTCTTGGGAGAGGGGATGGAATGCAGCAAAGCAACCTGCTCTGGTGTGGTGCTGTAGCATTTCAGTGGTGGCTAACCAAGTGCAACTGAAAAGGAGTGTGATCAATAAATCTGTTCTACTAGTACACAATCTGGTGGCATAATGTAATTCACCCCACCTGATCGGTGCAACAGAACTATTTCACAAATTCAAAGCTGAAAGATTAAGCTAAATGTATTACTTAACATAATTTCCATTGTGTGCTTTTTACTGAAGAGCCAGGAAGCAGTAGCTTACTAGTCCTAAAAAATAAACTTTAAGTGAATGTTTGTTGGTTTATTTTAACATTATTAATGCAGTTGTGTAAAGGGTTAGAGGTTTCTAGGGGAAATGGTTTAATTATTTACTGGCTCTTATAGTAAGCTAATCCTGATCTCCAGAGAGGAATGACAGAAGTTGAACAAAGATCTTCTGCAGTTTACTGGCAACCAGCAAAGGTCTTTGGATTTGTCATTCAAACCATATTCCCCTCAAACTCTAGGGAAGTGCAGATGATGCTGTTCTTAAACATAAATAAGTTCAAGTCTGCTTAGCATTCAGTGCTAAAGGCATCTACACTCTTCATCCAGTGAAATGTACCACAGTACTGGCCTTGTGTCATTAACAGTACAATCCTGCACGTAACTACTCAGAAGAAATCCCCACTGAGTTCAGCGGAATGCACACCCAGAGTTATTTGCACATTAGCTAAAAGTGGCCCATTATCACAATTATATTATGTTATGAATAATTATATTACCACATAGAACCAATCATCATTTAGGCATAGTTTCTTCAGCAGAAAGGAAATCTTGGGAAATGATTTGACGAAAGGCTTCGAAAAAGTGAAAAACCATTTTAACTCTGAAATATCAAACTGATGTTTGTGTGCAAATAGGTATTCTGAATATTTAAACTTCAATTTTTCATCAGTTCAACTGGTTCAGCCTTTTGTGTTCAGGTAGTACTCTCCTTAGACTTGGCCTGAGTGGTATGTTAAGCCAGTTCCTCCTTGCACAGGGACGACATTGAAAACACACTGACGACACTGACTTCCTCTGCGTGGACAGATATCCCCAATGACTACTTGATTCCATAGGTGCAATATTTTGAATGAAATTGCTGCTTCACAGAGTCAAAAAATCCAAAATTACCAATGCTGTCTCAACTTTCAGAGGTGGTAACATGGCAAACATTCCTTCTAATAGTGATTCAAGTCTTGAAATGTGCACCATTTTGTAATCAAAATTGTACTGTTCATGCAAAAGGGTGATGCAATAGCAGACCTGCGGTAACCCCAAGGTTTGCAGTTGCTCAAAAACTCTTTAAAAAGAAAAAAGAAGACTCCTCAAACAGCCCCATGAGAACTCAGTGGCTTGAAGCACTGAGAGACTGAGAAGAAAAACAATGGGGGTGGGATGTGTGGGGGTGGAGGGGGCAGATGGAACAGAGTCTGATACTGTCAATCCCTACTCCCTACTCAGAATCTGATTAGTTCTAACTCAGAGTAGTCCAGCTTAGGTCAATTGATTTCCATGAGGGTGTGCTCTGAGTTTCACTTAGTCAGATACAACCCATAAAGGATACAATCATCACATTGTCAAGAAAGGTCACTTCCTGGTTCATACTGAGAAGCCTTTTTTTAAAATGTCCCCAAGGATGTACCGTATTAGCCCAAATATAAGCTGCACCTGAATAAAAGCTGCACCTTTAAAATTCAAGGGGGGAAAAGAAAAAAACACAATACCCGAATATAAGCCACTCCCACAGGCATTCACACCCGTTCCGTTTTACCGTATGTGTGTTTCAGCAACGATATTGTAAAAGCCAATTTTTGTAAGGTCACAAATTTAAGATGCACTTTAACTTTTCATGGTCAGAATTTGAAAAAAAAAAAAAAAAGCTTATGTTCGGGCCAATACGGTAGCAAAGAGAAACCATGGAAACTCATGGATAAAACAAATAATTTCAAGTAGGTTGGATACTGTGAGAGGATGGGTGCCTCTCACAAAAAACCCAATTCCCCCCCCAAATGAGGAAAAAACATAGGAGGAAAGAAATGGAGGACTCAGTATGCTCAAAGTGCATGGAACACTGGCAGACTGATGGGGGCGGAAAGTGACAAAAATGGGGAGGGGTACAGAATGAAAGAACAAGCTGTGGTAATTTTGTTGGAGAGCACCGCTGGCGACATCTATTTAAAATGCACACAGTTGAAGATGCCCCTTGCTGCACCTGAAGTCTGATAACAACAAAGCCAAGTGATGTATGCCTACCAGCATACATAAAAGTCAGATTGCAAAGTTCTGTTCTTCTAATAATAGCAAACGCAGTTGCTGGTGTGATTATGGCTCCTGCAGGGTTGTGGAAACCCCATGGTTTACAGGTGTAGATAAAAGTATTTATGGAAAATACCTGAGGGAGGAAAAAAAGGGTGAAACAGTTTCATGAGGGTGGAGCGTACTCAGTCGCCACGGAATGCTGTTGTGGAGAAGAAAAGGAAACCGCGATGAAATGGAAGTATTCTGAAAGAGGGCATGGCTGGCTGGAACAGTGAAACCAAAGCACTCTATGCACTGCAATGTTTTGCTGCAGGTCCTGCTTTCCCTCAGAGGTGGCTTGGGTCATTATGCAACCAAAACAGCACAACCCACCCACAAGAGGATTGTATCTGCAGGATCAAGAAAACAAAAAGTTTGCAAAGTACAAAAGTCTCGGGGGGGGGGAGCCTAATGGGGCAGACCCTCCAAAACAGCCCAATGGGGACTGAACATGCTCAGCGGCAGCAGGATGCTGACAGTTGAAGTGGGGATAGAAAATTGGGGCAGAGAGGGAAAGGAGTGGTGTTTCCTGGCTGTTTGGAACCCTGAGCATCACACCAAGCCATTTATTTTTTTTGCAGGTTCCACTTAGAATGGTTTAGAATAAATCCCGCTGCTTATGACACGATATCAACAAATAGCACAATTCTCATTTGACATACTTTGTTCTCCTTCTCAATGTTTATTTCAGAGGGCAGTATGGTCATTGACGGACACTGCTGCACTCCTTCGCTGGCACTTATCCAGAAATTGGGTTCAGAAGAATTAGCGCACTCATGTTGCAGGGAACACCTAAAACAAGTAAAAAGCAGTTATGACCCCAGACCCTCAAAATTATTAATAATGTTGCTGGGAGAACTGCAACCCTCCTCATATTTTTCACGGCGCTAGCATCCATTTTATATAATCAACATGATCTCCATGATATAAACATTTTAGCTTCAACACCCAAGTGCACAAGAGACAAAATTGAGAGATACTTCACACATTATGCTTTCCTTGTGTTTTCCACATACTCTTTTTCTGTATCTGATGCTGAAAAATCGACTCACAAACCCATGGAAACGAGAAATTAAGCTTTTGAACTATGTTGGCTTAGCAGACTCAGAGGAGACAGTGTATCAGCTAGCCTTGAAAGTTACTTTCTCCCCCTCCCCTGCATGTTCTATTTCTGTTTTATCAGATTTTCCCTTAAAATAAATATATTGTTCCAGCAAACTAAATTGATTGTTCTGCCTTGGTTATCTTTACTATGTTCTGGCTTGTTTCCTATAAATACTTCTGTTTAGTCTTTTGCTCCTATGATTGAGTTAGGAAAGGCTTGAGAGAGCGGCAGGATTCTTATTAGTTGTAGCATTACTCCTGAAGGGGAAGTGCCATAGCTCAGTGGTAGAGCATCTAGGCTTGGCATGCAGCAGGTCCAAAGTTCAATCCCCAAGTGGGAGAGACTCTTGCCTGAAACCCTGGAGAGCTGGTGCCAATCAGGGTTGACAATATTAAACCAGACTGGCCAATCGTCTCACTCAGTAGACGGCAACGTCTTATGTTCCTATGATGTGGCAAACTAGCAACCTATGTGAAGTTGGGTGAGCTTGGGCAGTTTTTGAACCATTCAAAACCGCACATAAGTATGTGGCAGTAAAAATAAAGAGCTGTTGCTAATCTCCAATTGACATTCTTCAAGTGGTCTTCCATGAAGTTGCATGATTAGGTTCTCCACCTACAGAACCTTCTAGAGATCTTCCTTTCAGTGCTGGAGGGAAATTCTTTCCACACATGCTCTGATGGGCAAGGCAGGCACTCTCCCTTCCATGTCCTTCTGCACAGCCTTAGGAAAAAACTTTGATCTAATGTTTGGCAAGTAGGGCAGAGCTATCTAGCTTATTCTTGTTCATCAGACTATTTTACAGCTTAGAGAATTGCAGGGTTTTATGAGGATATGTTGTTCTGGGACATGGTGATTTCCCGTAATAAATAGCCCATGGCTGACCTTGCTCCCTCTGCTAAACCATTAACTTGGGACCATTAGTTCAGTTCTTGGGGCGGGGAATGCTGATTTCATGTTTTCAAGACCTATAGCTTACAAACTTACTTAAAAAAATAAAATTATTATTTTCAAGACTACAGATTGCACATGACCTGATTGTAGGTACTGTGCTCAGAATAAGACCAACAATATTCAGTTGTAAAATACTCTTATCATTTTCCCAAGGGGTGGTGTAATCCTGTTAGCTTCACTCTTGAATCCCATGGTTACAGTGAACATTGTATTTGACAAAGGAAAAAAGAAAGAACACTCAGCCATTTAGTCCTATGTTGTCCCTTCAAAATATTACCTAGCAACATGTTTTAAAATAATCTTAATTTTCAGGTATATGTGTTATCAAAGAAATGTTCCTAGGATTTTGGTCCCCTGCTTAATGGAAGCCACTTGAAAAGGACCTTGAAAGGTCTCTTCATAGATCTTCTATTTAACGGTACGATAATAGAAATACAGATGACATAGCACTTCTATACTGATTTTAATTAGAGATGCTTTTTATTCTTGTCAAACTCAGCATCTCATAATGTTTATTTTGTAAAGTATTATTATTTTTTCTATAAACAATTATGTGTTTGAATTATGAATTATGAAATTACACTTGTGAAAAGTGTACCTTGTTTACAAAATATCTTTTAAATGGCTTTTGAATGCTTAGGTTTCAGCCATGGCAATGATTTCTTCAAAATGAGCTATTAAAATTAGAAATGACTTTTGAAGACTGCTATCAAAGAACCCTAATCTTGTCAAAAGAGCGGAAGCAGAGTAATGAAATAAAAAAGACTAGTGATTTCCCTCAACAACAGACAATTATTTTCTGCACAGAGCAGCCTATTACTAAGAGGCATGTAGTGTACAAAAATACCCACCTGGTCTCCAAGGTGCACCATCCACAGTAAGCATCGGCTGCAGCCAAGCACTCTGTACATGTGGTATATTGATCACAGGCAGCTACTTTCACACGGGCTATCTGCATAATAACAAAAGTCCAAGAGAATAATATTTTTTATTTAAAAAAGCTTTCAGAGAGGCACTCATCTGTTAATAGGAAAGAAGGAAACCACAGTTTATTAACATTATTGTTTTATGTCATAGGTTAGTGCCACCACAGAGGTCTTTAACTATTAGCATAGATCATGACAGAACACTCTGCTGCAAGAGACCTTTAAGGAGAAAGTGTTAGCAATCCTAGCAGTTTTTAGAGACAGGCCCCAGAACAAGCTAATGAGCTATAAATTCCTCACTTGGGTCCAAATCTGACCTCCTAGGAGAAAGCCTTCTCTCCTGTCTGATATTCCCAGTTGGGAATTATCTCTTACACCTACAACCAGATTTATACAAGGTTGCATAAATAAATGAGTGATTGGTTATTCCCAGGGTCATCTATAGCGAGTATGGGCCCTAGGCTGAATCAGCAGACAAGTGCATTCTTCTCTTTTGTGTTTTGCGCTGTCGGCTTTTATGCCTCGCCGAGGGCAGGAGTGCAGCCAATGCCTTATCAGCATGTGAGGCACACCCACTAGGGAGGCCACTGACTGGCCCATTTGAGATGCTGCAGCAGGCAGGAACTTCAGCCGGATGTCCTGGCGGCCGGAGGAATTTCCCTAATGGCCGCCTGGCCATGTGCGCTCTGTTCTCATTGCCCGGGGATGGTGGCAGAGTGCGAGAGCCGCAACAGGCGCCCACCCAGGAAGGAGTAAGCGTCCAGTCTCCTCTTTTGTGTTTCACTACAATCTCCCCTCCACCTGCTGCCGCCACCTCACCCCTCTGAAAATTCTGAGATTTAAACTTTATGCATCACATAGAGCAATCCCACACACAGGTGGATTTATAACCAAAATCTTTACTCTAAGATCAAGTAATGGAAGTGCTTACCCTCACCAAGTGAAACGTCCACCCATTATTCATGTCTCATAACATTTTAACTTTGTTTTAAGAAATACAGAACATCACTAATATTGACTAAAACATTTTAACTTTCTTTTCTGTCTTCCTCCTAATCCTTAGCCTGCAATCTCCCTCTCTAACCTCCTTACATCTATAGTAGACAGCAGCTTCATAAGTGCAACTCTTACCCATTCACTGTGTGCTCAGTAGAGAGCACTCTGATTCCTAGCTTGAAAAATACGGAATGTTTCACAAATTTATGTGTCCTTCTTGCACAAAGGCCATGCAATTCTTCTCCGTATCATGCCAACTTTAGCTTATGTGCTGCCCAAGCTAACCAATTTTTAAAAGTTTTATAGGCTCAGTGACTCCCTGCAAAGGGGCTTCTGGGTGAGCATGAAGATGCCAGCCAGCTGTTGTCTGCTGCCTGAGCACCACTGGGGGCTGCTGCTGTTGGTACAGGTACTGCATTAAAAGGATGGCCTCCAGCTAAGCTAAGTTGGCCAAATTTAGCCTCCCCATTCCCCCACACACCCTGGAGCAGCTCTGTATTTAATCTAAGAAATCCCCATTCCTGGAAACTCATTAAAAAAACAGAGCAGAGGAATTCTGAGAAGTCTTGCAAGAGCATTTCTGTGGGCTAAGTTTCTGTAGAAGCATCTAAGATGGAAATGGCAGTGACAGTTCAGTGTGTTCTTCTGTTGTTTTAAATATTCTATTCCAGTGCTGTTTCCCAGTTGAGGAATTCTGGATGAGTAAGGCAATAAATCTATACGTTTTTACTTAAAAGATGGTATTTCTCTTCTATATGCAGAACATTAAGATCTGAACCAGAGAAGATTGTCAAGATGCCTGACAAGAAAAAAAGTCTAGATTTCTTATTACTGAAAACAGCATCCTTAAGAAAGTTGCAGGATCAATTCAATGCCTTTTAGTCCTTCTGTTGTTATGACTCCTAGGCTGTTTTATTTCTAATTTGATTGTTTCTGTATTTCTTTATGTAAACTGCTCCGGAAGTTTTTGCTGAAAGGTGAAAAACCAAAACATTGGGTAGTGCAGAATGCTACTGCCAATAATACTGACCAACACTTCCATGTAGGTCTGTGTAAAGCAGACACCCCCAAACTCGGTCCTCCAGATGTTTTAGGACTACAATTTCCATCATCCCATCATCCCTGTTAGCTAGGGATGCTGGGAGTTGTAGTCCCCAAACATCTGGAGGGCTCAGTTTGGGGATGCCTGGTGTAAAGTTTCCCAGATCCCTCCCTGATTTGGCAGAAATCTATCCAGACCTGATCTGACCTAATCTGGACTCAGAAATCCTAATCGTGTAATTAGAAAATGCAATACTTCAGAGACAATCTATCTACCTTTTTTTGGAGCATGTTTTAAACTCTGGATCAGAACAAATTGCTACAAATCAAAATGGCTCCATCTGGCCGACTCTGTAGCAATGTATAGTTGCTTCGAGCCAACTTGTACCAGGCACAAATCAGCATGATCTGGTTCAGGATTTAGCCAGATTGGTTGCACAGCCAGACTTTGGTGAAGTATCATGTAATACCTATCTTCCCCAGTCTGGGATGGAAATATTCAAGGAAGAGTAGGCTAGAGAACATCCTTATAATCACTTCCATCATCATATTTTTGTGGGATGTGCACTGGTTGCCTCTATGTGACAAAGTCCATTTCAAAATGCCAACTTTAAATATACACAAATTGGTACCTAGGTACTTAACAGTACTAGGGCTACCACGAGGTCTATTCAGCATTGCTTGACCCAACCCAAACCTGCATAACTTCAGCAAGGCTGGTACATTATGTAATTTCAACCATAGCTCTGGCTTGTGTAGATTAAGTGAAACTTTTGACATATTGTTCGGAACACCCTCTTACCTTGCCTAAACAAATTTCCCCAAAGCTAACTACCTCTGGAGAAAAGGAAACAGAACCAAGTTAGCCAGAGAAGAGACAAATTATATCACCTGATGCCTTGCAGACTTAGTGTGCTTGACGGAATGATAAGGCCTATCCTAGGTAAACCATTTTGATTTGTTAACGCTAATGGGATACAGTAATGGCATGATATATTATCCCAAAAAGAATCTTGTAAGAGTCTGTACAGTGATATATGAATATTCTGTAGGGGATTGCAGCTGGAAAGTTTAAATACCAAGTATAAAATTATTGGTTGCACATCTGTTTCAGAAGATTAAGAATGAATGTAGCTTGCACCATTGATGACTGGAGCACATACCAAACTTGAGTTTCTCTTCAACTAGGCAGTTTAAAGGCAACAGGAAGGGAATAATTATACAAGAAAAGAACACTTTATATGCTGAATAGTTCTCGCTCATGCACTGTAGTATCCAATAAATTAGGTACAACTGTGTACTGAGAAAATCTCCAGTAGTGACAACTTTAAACTCTAGGCAAAATTGTGGTGGAAATTCAGTGATACCTAGATAATTATTATTTTGCTTTCACTATAGATAGGAAAGGAAGGAAGGAAGGAAGGAAGGAAGGAAGGAAGGAAGGAAGGAAGGAAGGAAGGAAGGAAGGACTATCATTCAGCTTTCAGGAAAATCCAAATGCAGAATGAACAACACAGATAAAACTTTAAAGTCCTTTAAAGGGACAGAGTGAAATTATCCTAAATAATATTAACATTCCATAAGATCAATACTGATAACAAAATGTGAAGTCTTGTTAACATTTTGTTGTGCATTTTTGTGATGCCCCAAAGCAGAGGTTTTCAACCTTTTTGAGTCCATGGCTCCCTTGACCAACTACGTTCTTTCTGTGGCACTCCTGTGGGGCTCAGGAGCCCAGTTGTGTCACCTCTTGCCTGCAGAGCTAACAGCTTCTCACCCTTTTTTTACACCCTCCCTTGTGGGGTGTTTCCTCAGCCTCCTCTCCTTGAGAGTCCTCTGGGCGGCCACCCTGGTCTCTGAGCTTTCCTCCCCCCACCCCAAAGAGAGGCACCTCCTCACGCTGCCCAACAGGGGCCTGGGACTTGTCTGTCTATTCCCAATGGCAAGGGCTGGTGGACTGGCTGGCTGGGCTCCCTTGCCCACTTGCTTGGTTATTCCGAGGCCACCTCAGCTCTTGGCAACCAGCACCCTCTGACCAGCCCCAGAGGCACCATTCGCCTGCTGAGCTTGTAGCCAGGGTTGCTGCAACTAACAGCTGTGCAAGCCTTTGGGAGGTAGAAATACGAGAAGGCATCAGAGGAGGGAGGTAAGGAAAGAAGGCCAGAGGCCAGTGTTGCCTGCAGCACCCCTGACCATCATTCAAGGCACCCCAGGGTGCCATGGCACACTGATTGAAAACCACTGCCTCAAAGCATTTGATTCTAATCAATGAACAAGTTATGTATAAGCCCCTTTTATATAATTTATACTTTTAGGGTTTCCATGGGTGTACAGGTTTCTACCAAAAGACTTATCTTTTTAACAACAAGGTATTTAATACCAAGTTATTAAAGCAGACAAATATTCCGAAAATATTTATTTACAGGATTATTTGTTTTTAAAAAATCTCTTGGCATAGACCTGTACACCCATGAAAACCCTAAAAGTATTAGTCATATAAAAGGGGCGCGAACATAACTTGTTCATTGATTAGAATCAAAACTTCTACAACTTTTTAAAAAAATCACCTCATCTCCAGAACACTGTTTATTCCTCCGTACTCACCTAATGGCACTGAGAAGGTATGTCTGTAAAGGAGTCTTACCTGGTGGGAAGTCATTAGATACAGGTAGCTGGAGTCAGAAGGATCAAACTGCATGATGGAATGGACAGGTTCACCATAAGCCACAGTAATTGACTCCCTGCTTATCTCCTCCATAGAACTGTTCAGATTAATCTGCCAGGGGAAAAAATATTTCATAAGACCACCACTTTGGGTTTTTTGGATGAAGAAAGGGAATCATTGTTTATAGAAACTTGAAAGTTATTAATTGAACAGTTAGCATGAATTAACATAGTATTACTGTGTGTTTGATGATTCAATAAATGAAGAATATCCCAAAAGTTTAAAAAGGGGGGAGGGGGACTCAGACTGTAATACTATTGGCTGTTTTCCCCAAACCACACCAACAATGACATTAGGTACTTGAAAGATGGATTGTCCTGCTCACCTGCCAAAGTTGGCTGTGGGTTGGGGACTGATAAGTATCTGTCCCACTGGGCCAAAAGGATTTCCCACCCCTTGCTTAGAATTACATCCAAAGCCACTTTAGCTTAACATCATGATTTATTTGGAGTGTAACAAACCACAATCCCCAGTTCTGATGTATTGCTAAAGCCAGAGGTTGTAGTTTGCTGCACCCACTCGCTTACAGGGTGCAGTGAAGCAAAAGTCATACGCAGATTCGCTGCAAACCAGACATGGAAACCCTGCTGCTGCAACACTAACCCTAGAAGCACTGAGGCTTTACACATACTGCTTATCCATTAATGAATCTCTTGAATATGCCATTGATAATGGCCCTTGTAAAATGCCCCTCTGCGGTGTACTTTATAACTTACCGGATCAGATTAATTCCCTATGTGATAGGAAATCATAATTGCTGCTTGGGGAGCTGGCTGAACATTGCTTATGCCCTTTTATACTGTCTTGTCTTGGATGGGAAACCTGAATTATAACTCACACCAAGTATTCTGTATGCAATGCCAAGTAACAAGGAGCCCCTAAGGTAAAAAAAAAAAAAAAAAAAAAAAAAGCGGGTGGTGGTGCAGCAGCTGTGTAGCAGAATTAGATTATAGCTATCTGAGCAAATTATCCCAGCAAAGAGCAGCCAGGAGCCTTTCTCTAATGGAGGTTCAGCAGATAAGGCTGCCTTTTCTGATATGATAATGGAAGCAGATCTGTTACTATTGTGTGAATACAAGCTCTGTAAGGAATGAATCTGCACCGACTACCCTATGGAGCTGGCTCTGATGCCGGCTGCCTGCCACTCTGCTGTGTAGCCTGTGCCTCTGGGCCAATGTCAAAACAGAGGACCTCTGAGATCTTTCCCACCTTCCTGCTAGGAACATTTGTAAAGCAAAGAAATTGGATTCCCTTCTGTCCTCCCTCTCTTCTGATCTAATATTCTACATTATGTGTTATTATCTCCAGACTGATATAAAACAGGTTTCTAATAATGCCCTTTCCTTTTCTTAATGGTCGGCATCTCATCAATTGTAGCAGCTCCACTGAATGACTACTCTGATTGGCCAATACTGAACCTTGCTTTGGCAAATGGGCATACACCCACTGTGGTTATTGCAGCTGGTGGCTGTTCATGGCTTGAAGACAATTATAGTGCCTTAAATCTTGGCCCCTGATGTATTGTTTTGACACAGATGAAACGGGCATATCACATGCATTGGTTTACGTCTCTTCTCCAGCTTAGCAATAGCGGGGACCAATCAGGGAATATTTATTCAAAATGGAGGGTGTATCTCTCTATGTGCTTTTTTACAAGTGCCAATCAAGACAGGGAGCATTTCATACGAGGAAGTTGTTAATAACTAAAAGCTGTGCCATAACACTTCAAGTATGGGCATTTATTTCTACAATATATTAAATGACATCTTGATTGCACTGTAGCCTCAAATGCTGATTAAAAGTTAAGAATTAGTAGATATTGTATATCACTATGCAATTTAAAACCAACATCCAGTTGCTTCTTTATTGTGGAATGAAAGCCTGTGCAGTGCGCTTGTCAAGTGAGGGAGTTTCCTGTTTAAATTAACAGAATCATGGATTAACATGCCAATCTTACATTGCACAAGTATGAATTCTTTAATTTCATCATCAGTAGTCTGATCAAGTGTGCTGCATCAGCACACTTATGCCCACAGTGCTTTGTCAAGATGCTTTTAACTCTGAACTGAACACAGTTATCATTAGGCTCACTTAAGCGGTTGTCCAGCTCTGTTCTTCAAATGTGGGTTCTCAAGATATTGTTAGACTACAGCTCCTACCATCCCTGGACATTGGTTCAGCTGGCTGTGAATGGTGGGGGTTGTAGTCCAATAACATCTGGGGACCCAAGGTTGATGAACACTCTATGGAAGCATTTTGTTTGACACATTACTGAATGGGTCACAGCACAAGAGCTATTGTGGTCCATGACTGAGTGAAAGACTTAGGGAAGGGTGGAAGAACTCAGTGGAAGGCTAACAGCTGAATAACAAGGGGAGTGAAGAAAACTCAGCCTGGACCAACTGTAGTCTAAGAAATATGTGATAAACTTCCAGCAGCAGTCAGGCAAAATTTATTTGCATGATGGAAGAGCTGTAGAGATTCCTAGAGCAGCCTCCCCAGGCTGATGACATCATCTACCCCGTTGCTGGGAAACTGCAATTCACTCCAATGCAAGAGTGACTTCTGGGCAGCATCATGCCTGGACTGGACTCTCCCACTCTTATCTCCTGCCAGCTGACACACAAAGATGGCAATCACTAAGAATAAAGGTCTGCTGCATTGGCTACCACAGCAATGACATGACATGCAGCCTGCAGTCCCACCCCCTTCAAAACAGGCCTTGACTGCCAAAGACACAAAAGCAAACTGAATGGTCAATGGTAAGGCAATGTGCGTATTGTTTTAATTTCCCCCAGATATTAAACTGCCACAGGCAGGCCCAGTTCCTTGCTTGGATAGGAAATAAAACCACCAGTTTATGGTGAAGGAAATTTCTACACTCCACACCTGAAATCTACAGGTTTAGGGCAGCATACAAATTTAAGAAATAATAATAAATAATTCTATTGTTGTGAGGATCTATCACAAGCCATCATTTCACAAATGCTAACCCAAGTTGTTCAGACAGTCATATCAGCCTTTCATGATCACCCAGTTCCTCCCATACAGGGATTTCAAACACTTAAATATCACTCAGCAGACCTCATAACATCCCTGCAGCCACCTATGAGATAAAAAAAGAACAGCTAGTACAGAAAGCAAATGCCCTAGGATAACTCTGATTAACAGACAAGCTAGAGCTGAACGAGCCAGATAATTGGCATTGCAGATAATCATAATGTTCGGTGCTTATCTGCTGTTTAGCACTGATAGCACATTAAACAGTGCTTAATCAGCCTGTTTGGAACAGTACAGTTTGGTGGAAAATGCAACTGAAATTCAATTGATCTTAAACTTTCAAGAGAAACAGTCAGACAATCAAATATGACTGTACATGCAAAGAAAGTGGCTGGGGAATTTGGGGTTTAGAAAGTACAGTTGCACAAACTGTTATTTAGCCAAAGTGCACAAATTAGCAATTTTATTGTTTACAAAAAAGCACCATGGAATCTTTAACAACCACAAGCACTCAGGACTTCTTCTGTCTTTTCTCTGAAAAACCATGCCTTCGGTTCTTTAGTGCAGTGTTTCCCAACCTTTTTTTGGGCAAAGGCACACTTGTTTGATGAAAAAAATCTCGAGGCACACCACCATTACAGCCCCGTGACGTCAGCGCGCAGCGTCACGCCGGGAGGGACGCACGAAAGTGTAAGTTTCAATTTTTTCCCCTCCCCCTTGCCGGGGAACCTCCAAGCTTTGGGGGTGGGGGGGGGAGGCAGCAAAGCGAGGCAGGAAGGAGAGCGCGGCTTGGCTGGGTGAGCTTTGGCAGGGAATGAGAGCCACGAGGCGGGCGCTGTGGACGGAGGCGCTGCCCGCCGAGCTCGCAAGCAGCCAGGCAGGCAGACGGCGAGAGCCCTGCGCTGGGCGGCCTCTCCTCGCCGCCGCCGCCCCGCCTCTCACCACCCGACTCACCCGCCTCCCTCCAGGCAACATCTCGCGGCACACCAGGCAACATCTCGCGGCACACTAGTGTGCCGCGGAACAGTGGTTGGGAAACACTGCTTTAGTGTCCCATAACATTAGAAGGGAGATGAATCATTAAAACCACTTCCTTCTGATTCAGGAGCTCCTTGGCAGTCAGTCATCCAGGAACTGAGCCAGCCTGACTCAATTTACTAAGCATGATAGCTACATAAAGGTGAGGTGGCAATTTAAAAAACAGCTTTCCAAAGGTGGTTACTTATTGTCAAGCATTTCACCATGTAAATATATACTGATTATTAACTACGAAGTCCATTTGGTTACTACTGTTAAGTTTTACCTTGAGCAGTCTTCCATTGGCTGTTCCCAGAAATACAACTGTGTAATTATTGACGCTGGTGACAGCTACTGATGTAAGTCCTGGCGAAGTGAACACTGGCCTGGCCTTGATAGGTTGCAGGATTGACAATGGATGCTGGAGATGCGCTGCTCCACAGTCCAACTGTTCTGGTTGCAACTGAAAAGGGGGGAAAGGTACATTAGTAAATAACTATTGGGACACTGTAGGTATCTGTATTTGGTTTTTGCATCCCCTGCACTCTGCATTGCAGTCAGTGCAATGGAGGTGGCCTCAGGGGTGGGTGGGTGTGCTGAGATTCCTCAGGGGAAGCAAATTTTGTATTACTTCACAATGTTCCCAAACAGAGACACATCTATTTTTCATGGTATTGAGCATATATAATGTCAAGGGTTTTAGCTTGAGGCTTCTTTTTTCTTACCATCTATTTATTTAGGTATTTTTCGGCCATCCTAGGGCCATTTACAAGAATAAAACAATTAGAACATGATTACAGAAAACAGTAACGTAGGAAATGAAAAGGTCATAAAACCATAAAAGCAGGAATACTATCAAAAGTGAACATCACTGTCTGCCTTAATGTAATCATAGTTGAAAATGATTGATCTTCTACTTCTGTTTGAAAGAGTGTTTGGTGTAATACAGATCTGCATAATCTGTCACCAAAATAGCTTGCCCGATAAATTGTATCGTAGTCTCATGACACTGATGGATTTTCTCGAAAATCATAAAGTCCACGGGGGAAAACAGTGGCCTTATACATGAATTTATCAGCACCAAATGCACTTGCTCCCACAGGCAGGATGCAATGCAGAGAAAAGACTAAACAGGTTATCGTATCATTATTTGTATAAGTCTACAGGGTTTTATTCTTTGTCACACTTGCAGGTGGCTTTTCTATCTCCCTGACTTAAACATATGTAAATATTCTGTCCTCTATGTTTGGCAAATTTGCATATATCTTTACAACACTGCAATATTACTGAAGTTAAGCAACCTAATTCCCTTAACATTTCCTTCCAGTGGTTTTAGGTTGCAATCCTCAGCATATTGAATAAACTCCTCTGAACTCGTGCTTCTCAGTAGGAATATAGCTATCCTACTGCACTTTAGGCTCAAGGTCCATTTAAGGAATGAAAACAAGCAATGTCAGTATCTTTCAGGTAAGAGTAGTTTCCTGAATTCCAAGGCAAGAAATATTAACCTTGCCAAAGCTGCTTTTTTAAAAAGAACAAAGCAATAAAGGTTGCAGCACTGAAAATAAAAACTAATAACAGCTGCACTGCTAATCTCAGAATCTGCTCAGATGCCATTTAAGTAAAAAACAGCACTTCAGTGTATGCTACAAGTAAATTTAAAATAAAGTCCTCGGACTAGAAACAAATGAGTAATATGCAACTTTTTTTTTCTTCATAGCTCTGTTTTGTTTTGATGGCTTACAGAATTGTTCTAACTGAGCTTGGAAAATGCAGCAACTTAACAGACTCTAAACAGAAGACTCCTGCACAACTTATCAATGTTTTTGGCCAGCCGTCACAGGCTGTCTAGCAGGAGATGGTCAGAGATTCTGAGCAAGGAAACGGTGCATGTTGAAGAAACACATGAGATGAATCATAGAAGGGTTCACACTAGTGGAATGGCCAATAAAGGACTTGGGTCATATACTTGCTGAAAACTCTCCGCTTTCCATGTTAAAACTGCACCCCAACTCGAAAAGACACTAAATTTCAGCCTGCTATTATTAAAGTCAATGTCCTGGTTTACACAACACACTAACCCAAACTTTGGCTTAGCAAGATCGTGCAAATGCTTGGACTCCCCATGGGGAGTTTGCTGCCACTTTGCTCTGCTTGGTCCTTGTTGCTGAGCAAGGGAAAGGTTTGGTTTAGCATGCTGTCCAAACAAGGACTTGAGGCTAAGTTGCAAACACAAGCGCAGCAGGTTGGAGGTCGCTGGGGAGATGGGTTCCGAAGTGCTGAAGCAGCAATCATCTTGGGATTGAGATGGCCACAGCTTTATTGATTCAGATGTAAATCGGTTTGGGCACAGACATTGGGTATGTATCCCGAATCAGTCAACCTGAATGCTGCCTGATAGGCCATCCGGGTTGATCCTGGGGTTAAGGATCCCGCCCCCCAAGGATGCAAATCAAATAGGACAATCCCACCAGGTCGCCTCTGAATGGGTCATTTTCAGAGGGAGATTGGTTTTGCCATTTTCACTGCAAATTTTAATAGATCTGGGGTTTTGGTTTCAGGATGTTATTGTTCCTAAGGAACTGAAACACAAAATCATATTTGATTAAGCAGGTATGGTGATAAACAATTCCCATTCTGAACATTCCCTTGGAGTTGTTCTTTACAGATGAAAGTAATTGTTGTCATCCATGGAGTGCACCTCCAGGATGGAGTTAAACCGCTGTGTTAGCAACACCAAAGTGCCCTCCTCAGGGCACAAGCCTGGGCAGTGTGTATGGAGGTCCTGAGTGGACTAGGACTAACGGATGGGCAGGCAGTATCCCCCATAGGTCTTCACAGCCTTTAGATGCACTTAAGCAAGTATGGAAATAGTGACCTATAATATTCTCCTTGATCAAATGCACCTCTTATCATCTGTTTTGATCTGGAACCATTGCCAAGGCAGAATTGAAGAGTTGCAAACCTGTTTTCGGAGCCTCTCTCTTCATTAGCACGCAAATGCAAATTTGTTGCCACAAACTGAAGGTTATGCTTTATCCAAATTAATGAACACTATGTCTGGTCATTCTCCCCTATCCTGCAAAGGCATTAGGCCAGGAGTTAACTGACTTTGTAAGCCACACTAAGGCAAGATGGAAAGGGCTGATTTAAAAACCTTTTATGCTGAGAACAAGTGCCAAGAAAGACTAACATAGGCTCAACTATATGGCATGGTTTATTAGAGACCAAACAGAAGAGATAATGTGTTACAAATATGAGGATCTCTGCAAAATGTATTTTGCAGCTCTGCATTATTTAATGCTATGAAAAACAAAAATCCAACCCCATCTCTGAAGCAATGCTTTTATTTCTTCCTGTAATTGGGCAACACAATTGGTTTTTACTATGTACATCCCTTTCATTTTTCTTATTTAATAGTCCTTCCCCAATTTAGTCTACTTATACAATGGAACTTTGATTGTTGAACGCTTTGAAAGCTGAACAATTCAGAACCCGAACGCTGACAGTTTCGAACGCACCTTGGAAGTCGAATGGCTTCCGAGGCGCATTTCTCCATTTTTTCAATGAATTTTGATGACTGGCAATTTTGCCTCAGTTGTCAAACGTTTCAGAAGTCAAACGGTCTTCCAGAACAGATTACGTTCAACAACCGAGGTTCCATTGTACATATTTTAAGTCAAGTTCCTAGGTCTCTCTCATAGTGATATCTGAATCAAAGTCGTTGCCACTAAATATAAACTACAGATACTCAAGTATAGTGGTACCTCGGGTTAAGAACTTAATTTGTTCTGGATGTCTGTTCTTAACCCGAAACTGTTCTTAACCTGAAGCACCACTTTAGCTAATGGGGCCTCCTGCTGCCGCTGTGCCCCTGCTGCACGATTTCTGTTCTCATCCTGAAGCAAAGTTCTTAACCTGAGGTAATATTTCTGGGTTAGCGGAGTCTGTAACCTGAAGCGTATGTAACCTGAAGCGTATGTAACCCGAGGTACCACTGTACAGTTAATGGCTATAGATCAGAATAAGGGAGCAATCCAAACAAAATATCTCCTGGATGAGTGAGTTAGGATCAAACTGGAACAGCTAGACTAGGCATAGGCAAACTCGGCCTTCATATGTTTTGGTACTACAACTCCCATGATTCCTAGCTAACAGGACCAGTGGTCAGGGATGATGGGAACTGTAGTCCCAAAACATCTGGAGGGCCAAGTTTGCCTATGCCTGAGCTAGACTACACACTGGCGTAAATCCCTCATCCCAGCTCAGATGGAGTTATGCTGGTTTAACTCCTTCATATGGCTCAGCTGAGGTTAGGGAAGCTGGAGCAACACTGAAGGATGGAAAATGGGGGAATAGCAGGGCAGAGGACTGAGCAAGGGCGACTTATGGTGAATCCTAACTCCATTCAGCTCAGCCATGTGATCCGGCATCCTGATAGGATGTACACCAGCAAAAAAGGAGGTGCGAATCAAATTATTTTAAAGGTTTGTTTTCCCTCTGCCAGGCTTAGGCCAGATTAGTTAGCAGTAGCCTCACTCCTGAACAGCATTTCGATCAGAATACCTTACACGGGCTTAATTTAAACCAGCATACTTTATGCCGGCTCCCCATACTAATGATAGTTGATTAGTCCCTTGTAGTCCATGCAACTGAACTGATTCAAGTACTTTGACAGCACAACTCCTTTCTATGAAATGGAAAAATGAGCCAAAAACCAGTATAAGCAATGTGTTCTTAACTACAGAATGCAAAAGGTTGTCCATGGATAAGTATATTGATTCTTATATACGTCAGCAATATTTGTGAATTCTGCCGTACCATGCTCATGCTTTTGTAATACCAGGCACCAGAATGTGTGTTTCTTCCACACCAGAAATGGGTTCAACAAGTGAATCCTTTTCAAGCGCAACATTTCTTTGCAATCAGTACAATGGTGGGGGCTGTCTGTATATAAAACAGCACATATCGCTCTGAAATGAGATATCCCTGTAACAAAAGTTATACCTAGGCAAAACACACGCAGACAGCACACTACAAATTGGAAACAAATGCACATGGCCTTTTCAGAAAATGAGAGTATGGAAGGCCCTTGGGAGAGGCAGGAACAGCTGCTTTCTTTATTTAACAGTCTTGGATTTGGCAACCACTGGTGAAGATAATTGTTTCCTGAACTAGAAGGTCTAGATTTCTTCTTTGAATGCTGTAGAGGACAACTTTCATGCCTCATCGTAAACATATCAAGAGCCAGGAGGGCTGTTTCTAATTCAAATCTATATAATAATCTACATATCATTTCCCTGCATGTACTAGATATAACGGGCAGAGGAAGATAAAGTCCAAAGCTTGGAGGAACCTCAGTCAGAGGTATACATCAGATCTTATGTGCGTTGAGCTGAGACCAAGTGATGTCTGGATCAGAGCACATATTTGGCTTCACCTCCACAGTTCTCCCCAATACATTCTCACTCTCTCCCATTCCTTTCTATAGGAAAAAAAAGGACAACCTTCAGATAGAGAACAAAAATTGTCTCCTGCATGTGACATAGGACAAACACACACCACCCCAATGGCGTGCCTGTGGATACAGAGTTTTATTTTATGGCAAATGAATAAATACCTAATCATTTCAAAAGGCTAAAGTAAAGAACACATGAGTCAGGAATTTAGAAGGCTACCATGCGCAAAATTTGGGTTTGGGCATATTTTTGCACATCTCAACTTACACTAACTATTTATTAATCTTTTTGTGTCTTCCTTCTATAGCACATAGGCTGGCGCAAAACTTCTAAGTTAACATACAGTAAAACCAGATCAGAAACAAGAGTTTGGTAACTGGAGTGGGAAAGGTATGAAGCTGAAAGAGGAACTAGGATAACAGAGAATAGAGAATAAGGAGAGGAAGGACACTGGATGGGTTGGGTCTATAGTCTTTGGTTGTTGTAATTTTCATCAAAATCTTCTAAATATGATGGGTTTTTTTCATATTTCTCTGGGTTTATTTTTTGTGGAGCATTGTATGTTTCCTCTCTGCAAAATGTAGCTTATTATCATGCCATTTATTTGTTGATGACACAATGTTGTGGCCTTCCTATATGGGGAAGCCTGGTTATGATGCTTGCCTGTTCCAGAGATACTGTGAGATAGTAAAAGGATGGTAAAAGGATGTGATCCTTTCCTTTCTGTCCAGAGTAGTGAATAATCCTGAATCTATATACCAATTCTGGTATTATACTACAAGATACATATCAGAAGAGCACTTTAGCAACTAAAAAACTAACAACTTTATTACGGCATCAGCTGTTGTGGATTAAAGTTCACTTCAAGTTCATTAATTAGAATCCTTCACCTTCTGTTGTCATCTGTATTTTATTAATGTGATTTTAGGGTGATTTCCTTCCACACCCCTACAAAATTATTCCCCCCCAAAAGACATAAACATTTGTAGGGCCTACAGGACTTTTTTGGGGGGTGGGGGGTAGCAGTTTTCTTTTTCATCATCTGCTACTTAGCAAGGAGGGTAAAGGAGGCAGAGTAAACGATGGTAGTAGGAGTCCATGATATTTCAACTGACTAGTCATTCTTGTTTAGGTTCCTGTTTTGTATGGAATTCTGCAACATCTTTATGCTGATGAAGAACGATGAGTAGGGGAAGAGTTGCATGACAGTGCTCCCTACTGGGCTGCTGTTATATCCCTGCCAACAGGGTTGAGAAGCTCCCAAGCACCTATGTGATGCCTGCTCCTAACAGCTGATACCAAAATCAAGAATGTGTGATATTATTCCAGTCTCACACAACTGAATAAGGTTCAGGGAAGACACAAACAAGACACCCACCCTTCTTTCTGTCCAAATTAGAGAACTGCATATTTTGTACACCTGTAAGCATATATAACCTGGCAGAGAGGTATTTTAGTGTAGGGTATAGTATTCTTATTGCAATTAACAAAAATGGCAAAACTGTTTCAATTCATCTAGTTCATACATATATAAATATATATGAGATATGATTCTGGGAGAAGAAGACAAAGCTTATTCCCTCTAAAACCATAAGGCCTTATATGGCCCCAATGCATATTTTTTAAAATCTCAAAATTGGAGTATAGTATAAGATAGATGATTAACCACAGTTGCTGCCATGCGGAAGATTAATTAAATTAAACAAGGAGAGGTTAGTTTTCAGGAAGTCAGTTTCTGAAGAAACACAGAAAAGAAGTGGTAAGGCAACGCTCAAGGAAACAATGAATTTAACAGATTTGGGGTCCTGTATTTTGTGAGCTTGAACGTTCTTGACCAAATTGAGGAGGGTGTGTGTGTGTCTTACAAATCAAATGTAAACTTATTTGAACAGGAAATACTGTATTTCTATTAAAACTTTTTTTGCCACAATGCGAAAGGAAGTCAGAGGGTTTCTTCTGGTCCTTTTCATGCAACTTAGCAGAGGATTAAGCTGTTGACTCCAAGCATGCATGAAGTCCTGGGAAAATGACATTGCTAGCATTAAATTATTCTTTATGAATTTATGGGTCATAAATATTGAGCATATGAAGACTCATGTCAAAAGCTATTTTTACTACACAAAAAGAATTTCTATTAATTCTTATGAAAGAGACCCACTTTAAAAAAGTAAACCATTAGCTATCATTAGAATTAAAATGAAAAACTCTCCAAATATAAACTACTGTATAATATCCAGTGACATAAATCCAGTGTAGAGAAACTTTTCACCATCATACAATTTGACAATAGTAGATAGGTAGCCGTGTTGGTCTGCCATAGTCAAAATAAAAAAATTCCTTCCAGTAGCACCTTAAAGACCAACTAAGTTAGTTCTTGGTATGAGCTTTCGTGTGCATGCACACTTCTTCAGATACACAGTGTATCTGAAGAAGTGTGCATGCACACGAAAGCTCATACCAAGAACTAACTTAGTTGGTCTTTAAGGTGCTACTGGAAGGAATTTTTTTAATTTGACAATAGTTATGAATGTGTAGACTTGTGCAGTACTCAGCCTTTTACATCAAAAATAAATAGCCCACCCTATGCCAATAGGGTTGAGCAAAGGTAATAATGTTGTGTAATACTAGAAAATGTAGGTTGGATTCTCCCCAAATGAGCACTTCCATTCGTATCCAAATATACTGCAGCTATATTCTCATTCATGCTATGCTAGTCTTTTATTTCTGCTAGGATGCGCTGTGTTCACATGTAATATTAAAAACACAGGTGGGTAAACTGCAGACGCTGACCTAATTTTCTGTGGAAGCTGCCCCCTTCTTCCGTCCCATCAGAGTTCCTCCCTTCCTATTCATTTCCCCCTTTGCCCTGGCACTAAAAGTATTTTCCGTCTCTCATTGTAGTTTCAGAATACGTGGAAGGAGCTGTATTTTACCCGATCAAGATAAAGTGATTTAAAACAACTGGCACTTTGTCATATGCAGAGTCCCAGACCATTTCCTCCAGATCCAACTAAAAAGTGCCGGTTGTAACTTTTAAGGCTCAAAACGGCTTCAGAGCAGGTTATCTGAAAGACTGTCCTTTCTCATCTATAACTGCCTGGTTTTTAATATCTTAAACAGAGCCCCTTGTTTTAACATAGGGTCCCTGGTTCAAGTGAAATGAAACACTGCAAAGGTCCTCCTTCTTGAAGAGACATGACCTCAATGCTTTGCTCAGGCTCAGCCACCAGCCTTTCCCAACCTGTGCCCTCCAGATGTTTCGGACTACAACTTTCATCAGCCCAGGCTAGGATGGGCAGTAGTCAGGTACGATTGGAGTTACAACCCAAAATAGCTGGAAGGAAGGGAAGGGGGAAGCTGGTTTAAAGTGATTTTTGTTCTGCCATCAAGTATTTGATCAGAATATGTATCTTCCAAAGCATCTCAACACTACAAAGTTTATACACTTTGGTTTTTGCATTAGCAGATGCAATACAGTTACCATTCATTGGATTTTGTAGTGCATAAACTTCTCTTTTTTAACATGAAAACTGGAAAGGTTGAAGGGACTGGTTATGTTTAGACTAGAGAAGAAACACAAAGGAACATGATAGCACCTTTCAAATTCTTGAAGGGCTATCACACAGAGAAGGGCTGCACTTTTACTCTGCTGCAGCAGACTGGGGCTGTGGGGAAAACATATAGACATATATTGTGATGAAGTTACAGAAGGATTAAGTTACAATAGATTTCAGTTAAACATTAGGTGTAATGTCTCTACAGAAAAATCAGCTCAGACATGGCCCTCCTGTTTGCACGTCCTGGTAAGCCATAGTCTGAAACAAACTATGTTCTGCTGTGCATGAACAGTGTGCTGGTGTGCACTCCTCAAATCACACCTGCCCTGCTCCTCTTTGCTGAGCTTGGAGGCCACCGTGCTGGCACAACATGACATGAGAACCAGTGCGTGCAGTTTGCTTCTCCTAAACACACCACGAGTGGCAAGCCAAGGCCTAACCTTCATTTCTGCTCATGGTTTATTTGATGAAAGGAAGCCACAAGTGTCGGTTATCATACAATGCTAAGCCATCATAGAATCATAGAATCATAGAGTTGGAAGAGACCACAAGGGCCATCGAGTCCAACCCCCTTCCAAGCAGGAAACACTGTGGTTTGTTTCCGCCAGGCTTTGGTAAACAGAGTAGTGGCATGAGCAGGATTTGAGCAGAGTGCAACATCAGCATGATGCTTGTTCACAGTAAGCCATGGTTTGTTTCAAACTATTACTCACAACGACAGGTAACCAAAACAAAGAAATTCCCAAGAGTACAAGAAATCACAGGAACCCCCTAAACAATGAAAATGGTATGAAAATGAGCTATAACTAGACAAAACAAGGCTGTGTGCATATAAATGAGCATATAAATATGAGTGGTAGCCACTGTAGTGTAACATATACAACAATTTCTCCAAATATTCAAATTATGATGATGCGATCTCCTGGACAACATAGAAGTTTCTCACAGATGGTAGATGTACATCCCATTACAGTGGTACCTTGGTTTGCAACCGTTTTGGATTACAAACATTTTGGACTACAACCACGTCAAACCCAGAAGTGTGCGTCCCTTTTTTGGGATTACAACCATTATTATTTTTTTGGAGGCCCCATTGGCGAAAGCACACCTTGGGTTACAACCTGCTTCGGTTTACAACCGGACCTCTGGAATGGATTATGGTTGTAAACCAAGGTACCACCGTACAGCCTCGTTGTTTAACTTTTCAAAATTATGCTAATCTTTGTTTATCTTTAATCTTTAAAAGTATAATACAATAAATAATGTCACCCAATTGACTGGAATCCAAAACTTAAGAGTGAAATGCTATTGTGAATGGAATACTCAGTATAGTTCCTCCACAAGAGATTCATCAATGAAACTTATACCACAAGGGCAGGGCCGTCTTTACCTGGGGGTGCAAGGGGTGTGGGGCACCCGGGTGCTAATTCTGGGGAGCGCCAGGCACCCGCTGCTGAAGCCGCCTAAGCTCTTATCTACTTGTTATGAAATAATATATAATTCTGATCAAGCTAGAAAAATAAAATCCATATATACCTAGGTATTACTGAAATGTATACCTACTGTTTCAGTAAAGGATTTTCGACTTTGTGTGCTCATTTACCAAAGACGCACAGCGCCAGCAGCCATGCTTGTCATTCACAACGGCGGTGCTTGTCTGACTCAACGATGGCACTTGTCATTCTCAATGGCGCCGTGCACGCGAAATTAACTCTTACACCAAAATATTATTTTTTGTATTGTATTGAGTTGCTATGCAGCAGCGGGGTCAGCAGCACCTTTGACACGACTGATGTTTCGCTAAACTAAATTTGGGGGCGCTGGGTGGATCTTTGCACCCCGGCGGCGCATATGGCCCTGCACAAGGGGCTTGCTGCTTGCAAAGATTACAACATGAAAGGATTGTTTAGTTATCACAAATCGTTTTAGCACAGAAAGTTTGCATAATGGAAAAATACAAAGCAACCGTATAAAGACACATCAAAGTGCAAGTAGATAAATAAGCTCCGCTTCAGCGGGAAGGTAAAGGGTGTTTCCGTGCGCTGCTCTGGTTTGCCAGAAGTGGCTTAATCATGCTGGCCACAGAGACTTCCGGTCGGCGCCAGCGCTTAATGGCGGTCCTACCTCCGAGCTCCGGAGAAGGACTGCTCCGCAAGTTCGGGTCTTACCCGCTACGGCGAGCGGGGGACCCCTAAAATCTCAGGCGCTGAAGCCTGAGAACAAGGAGATTCGGTGGGCACCTTTGCGCCCCCCGGTACCGTGAAAGAGCCTTTTTAAAGGCTACGGAGCGGCATCGGGAGTGAGCGCGGTGCTGAGAGTCGCTACCCAGCCTGCGGAGTGAAGCCGCGTCGCCATAAGCGGAGAGCGCCAATTTCTTCCTGAAAAATCTGGACTGAATTCCCGTGAGTAGGAGTTGAAAAACAATTGGGACCCTTTAATTTGTGAAAATTGGGCTAAAAGCGGGGAGGTTTTAAAATCAAGGAAGTCTGCCTCCCCCCGACCGCATGAAAAGCGAAAGCAACGGAACTTCAGAGCTGCATCCGTTGAAACTTCCTCTTTATTTAATTAAACCGGACATTTAGACCTTGGATCTCCCCTCTAGCTAGCAGGGCAGAGGGGAGGTGAAAGAGACCTTATTAACTGCATGATCTACCCAAAGTTAAAATCCTCCGCTGTCTCAGTCATCAAAAGCGAAACGGTCTGCCTTTAAGGACAATAGGAAATTGAATTGACTGACTTTTCCTGCAAAAGTGACAGTGTGATACAAAGTTTACTCAGTGCCTGGCTACAGTACAACATAAGTTGAAACAGTTCATATTGGGAAACTGTGGCAATTTGTAGATACAAGCCTTCAGCTATACTTTCCTTAACTGTGTTAATCCTTCTTCCTCTCACTCCTTTGTCTTTGTACTTGGAAATTTTATTTTTGGCCATTTTGATTTGCTCCCCCTAGAGGGTGAAACAAAGTGTGCTACAGCCTAGGACAGTGGAATTTTCCAAAGGGGAATAGCTCCCGTGGGAAACGACCTTGACTTTGACATGAGTGGTTCACAAGAAGAGATAGTCACAAGAGCCAAGACCAAGCAACAACAACAACAGCTGCAGCAGCAACAGACAAAGAAAAGAGGCTCAATTTCAGGCCTAGCTGCTGGATCTGCTGGATCTGCAGGAACAACAGGACAAGAAAAAGGGACAGCTGTCTCTATGGAAGCCGTGGCAGAAGCCCTGCTCAAAATAAATCAATCTTTGGAGTCTCTGACAAAACAGACTTCAGAAAATACACAAAAATTAACAGAAATATCAGTAAGACTAAACCAGAACACAGAATCTATAAATAAATTGGTCGAGGAAAATGCCACCACGCGTAAAATTGCTGAAGACGCCAAAGCTACTGCGGGAGAGACGCAAGAGAAATTAGAGCCGATTGCCAAGAAGGTTTATGAGCATGACGCAACTTTGGCTTTGTGGGAGTTGCAGAGAAAAGAGAGAAATTTGAAATTAAGACTGATTCCAAAGAATGAAAGAGACAACCTTGCGGAATATCTGACACGGGAGTTTGTTGACTGCTGGGACCTGGAGGAAGACGAATTTAAAATTACAACAGCTTTTAGACTGGGCAAAAAGCAAGATAGAAAGACCCCGAGAGATTGCTTGATTACATTCAGAACTAAGGAAGAAAGAGACAAAATATTAGGACTACACTTTGAAAAGGCCTTGCAAATTGGAAACTCAGCTGTACAGATCTTCAAAGACATCCCAAAATATATCTTGGACTTAAGAAATTTCTACAAGGATTTAGCTCTCCTGCTAAAGAAAAACTCCATCCGCTTCAGGTGGGAATTCCCACAAGGATTGTCTTTTGACTACAACGGAAAGAAGGTGAAAATAAAGACAATTCAAGACAAAGACAAATTTTTGAGAAGACACCAGGAGGACCTGCAGAAGGGGATTGGGGACCCAATTGGAGAACAGAGGAGAGCATTAGACATCCTGAATTTCTCGTTTGGACAAAAACCACCACCATCAGAAGAAGAGCAACAACTTGGAGCTGTTGGAGGAGTGCCAGAAAAATAACAAGATGACTCTGCAATTCCTTAGTTGGAATTGTAATGGGCCCAATGGGCCTTTGAAGAGAAGACAAGTATTTCACATTTTGAATAGAGAGCAATTGGACTTGATATGTCTACAAGAAACTCATATAACCAGAGCCCATAGGAGATTACTTGCAAATAAAAGACTAGGACAAGAATTTATTTCATCAGACAAGGTAAAAAAAAGAGGAGTTGTGATATATGTGAAAGAGAAATGGGCCCCAAAAATGATCTTTAAAGATGAGCAGGGGAGATATTTGGCAGTGGAGATACAAGTACAAGGAGAAAAACTACTAGTGGTTGGAATTTATGCACCAAATGAAGGCAAATCTGACTTCTTTAAGAGACTTCATGAAACTTTGACGGACTATTTGGATTACAACATGATAATTATGGGAGACATGAATGGTGTGGTCTCCACCAACATGGACAAGGCACAAAGACTAACAGTTACCAAGGAAGGGAGACTCCCTAGGACCTTCTTTGAAATGATGGAAAATATGGAAGCTGAATAAACAAAAAACCAAAGTTTTAGGGAAAAACTTAACAGATATGGAAAAAGAGGAGTTCCAAGAGGAGACAGGGCTGACGGTGGTCAAGAAGGTTAAATATCTAGGGGTTTACTTGACATCTAAAAATGTGAATTTGTATAAGGATAACTATGAAAAATGTTGGTCAGAGATTAAAAAAGATCTAGAAATATGGTCAAATTTGAAATTGTCAATGTTAGGCCGAATTGCAGTGATTAAAATGAATGTATTGCCTAGAATGTTATTCTTGTTTCAAACCTTGCAGATACTTGATAAGATGGAATGTTTCAAGAGGTGGCAGAAAGATATTTCGAAATTTGTCTGGCAGGGCAAAAAGCCCAGAATCAAATTCAAAATACTGACAGATGCCAAAGAAAGAGGGGGGTTTGCCCTGCCGGACTTAAAACTGTATTATGAGGCAGCAGCATTTTGCTGGCTGAAAGATTGGATGCTCCTCGAGAATACAGACATTTTAGATCTGGAAGGTTTTAACAATGCTTTTGGTTGGCATGCATATTTATGGTATGACAAAATCAAACTGAATAGTACCTTCAAAAATCACATTGTTAGGAAAGCATTGTTTAATGTTTGGATAAGATATAAAGATCTGTTGGAAAACAAAACCCCTAGATGGGTCTCACCAGTGGAGGCCAAGGCAGTGAAGAAACTCAATATGGAGGTCGGATGGCCGAAGTATTGGGAAATTCTGGAACAGGATGGAGATAAGTTCAAATTACAAAGCCATGAGAAATTGAAACATAAAGTAGAAAATTGGTTTCAATATCACCAAATAATGGAGTTTTTCAAACAGGACAGGAAAATTGGCTTCCAGGTGGAAAAATCAAAACTAGAAACTGAATTGCTAGAACCCAATACTAAGAATCTATCTAGAATGTACAACTTGTTGCTGAAATGGAATACACAGGATGAAACAGTCAAATCGGTTATGATTAAGTGGGCACAAGATATTGGTCATAACATTATGTCTGCTGACTGGGAATGGTTATGGAACACCGGTATCAAATTCACGGCATGTAATGCCTTAAAGGAAAACATTATGAAAATGGTCTATAGGTGGTACATGACCCCAGTCAAGCTGGCAAAAATTTATCATCTGCCCGATAACAAATGTTGGAAATGTAAAGAGACTGAAGGTACCTTCTATCACCTTTGGTGGACGTGCCCGAAGATTAAGGCTTTCTGGGAAATGATCTATAATGAAATGAAAAAGGTACTTAAATGTACGTTTCCTAAAAAACCAGAGGCCTTTCTCTTGGGCATTGTCGGCCAATTGGTGACAAAGAGGGATAGAACTTTTTTTATGTATGCTACGACAGCAGCAAGAATACTCATCGCAAAGCATTGGAAGACACAAGATCTACCCACTCTGGAAGAATGGCAGATGAAAGTGATGGACTATATGACATTGGCTGAGATGACAGGCAGAATCCGTGACCAACGCAAAGAGACGGTGGAAGAAGAATGGCGAAAATTTAAAAGCTATCTCAAGGACTATCATAAACTTAATGAATGTTAAAGTGTTGTGGTTCTTAGAAACAAAGGGATACAGCGATATAAGATTAGAACACAGAGAGGATTAGGATGACAGAGATTGAAAGTAACAATTGGGAGTTGCTAAAAAATTTTGGACATTGGGATGCAGAAAGGGGGGGGTATGGGGAAGTCCTAGAAAAGAGGTTTAGGAAAATATGTTATGATATTATACGTGTATGTTTGTCTTTTTAAGTGTTTGTTTGTCTTTAAAAAAGTTTGTAAAACCAATAAAAATTTTATATATATAAAAAAAATAATCATGCTGGCCACATGTCCAGTGAGATGAGCACCACAAAATATAATATAACTAAGGTCTTACACAGAGTGATGGAAATCAGCTGACAAGCTATATATCACCAACATATGTGATTATATTTGAATAGAACAATTACTCATGAGTAGAGCTATTTTAAAAAAAGTAACCACATATTTACATCCACTTTTCTCTGAGAGAGGAAAATATTTATGAAAATATAGATAAACTTAAGCCATTTAAACCTGTGGTGGGGACATGGTATTCAAGTTGTATATCAAAATACTTCTTTTAGGGAAGGTGACAAGTCCAAGGGTCTCTTTTTTGTATGAAATAGGCTGACATCTTTCTAAATAAATAAATAAATAAATAAATAAATAAATAAATAAATAAAATCAGAATGTATGTGATGACATTACATAAAATCAGGGCTTTCTTCACCCGGAACTCAGTTCTGGCACCTCTCAGGTGGACACTATTGCCATTCTAAGAGAACGAGGGAGGTGTTCATGGTGAGTTCTGGCACTTCTTTTTCTACAAAAATAGCACTGCTTAAAATTCACAGTTAATGGGTGCTTCTAGATTTCTAGTAAACATATTGGACTTGTGCTCATATTGGACCCCTCAACCAAGGGGTCTAGAAGCCTGGCCAACATATAACTTGGAACATGCGCACATAATCACATACATTGTACAACATAAACTGAGCTGCAATTACTGAAAGATTTTGTTTGTTTTGTTTTTGTTATCTTTTTGTTATCAACAGGATGGAAAAACTTTTAATATCGAAACTCTGTGGACAGCATGTATAATTAAAGTTCCATGTGCATAATATCTGCAGAGACCAATTTATCTGCTAAATGTAGGGTTCTGCTAAATCCCACAAAAGGAACTCTTTGGCACCCTGGCAACTAATATCCCAATGTGTTTGCTATTATAGGCTAATGATTAAATTCCCAAGACCCAAATCATCTTATCTGCTTTAGTATCGGATGAAGGTGTCAATAATGAACAATGCTATCTGTTCTTACCCTGGACTCTAAATCTGCCTGTTTCATGAAAACCCTGTTGCACTGATCTTGAGAGAAGTAACAAGCCTGAGATGTATAAACTTGAACAAATGCAGTTTTCGTTATTCACAGTAAGTAGGGCACAGATGACCTATAAGACCCCCTCCAATGATATGGATTATAGCCTGCACACAGTAGACCCACAGAAATTAATGAACCTTGCTAGCGCTGCCCATAAACCTCACTGGGTTTATTCTGAGTAGAACTAGCAATGAATATAACCACCCTAGTATGCAATCTACAGCATCTTTTAAAAAAACAGATTGACAACTGTCCTGTTTTCTAGGATTATTGTTCACTAACATTTATAGACATTAATTTTAGTGCCTTCGTCATTTTATTAGGCTTTTAAGTTATCAGCATCTATCTAATCCACATGCTGAAGAAAGGAATCTTGAGTAGCTGCTTCCTTTGCAATCCCTATTAACAACTCTGAATTCTTAAGCAGTTTTATGCGCAATTATTTCCTGTTTATACTATCTAAGTATTTTGAAAGGAATGGCTCATATATAGCATATATTTTCTTCTCCATGAAACTAAAACTCTCTCAACGTATCTGGATGCAAAACTGATAAAACTTAAATCTGTCATTAATTAGAAGCATTTTCCATCCCACATGGACCTCTTTTATATCTAATGCCCAAATATTTGTTCTGATGAAATTCCAATTGGATCTATTAAGAGAGATTTCCATGATTTGATCCGAAATTGTTGTGAACTGAAAGGGGAACATAAGCACTCTAATCAAGGGGGGGAATGCTAATGAGAAAAGAAAAACAAACAAGAAACAGTGAAAGCAAACACTTTGAAGTCTGCTCAGCTAACATAATTCTTTCATCTATTGTAGTAGCTAGACAGAAGACAATGAACTGATGAAACAGCTATTCGTTTTTCTCAACTAATTCTACTGATTTTTCTTGATGTCACTGGCTTTTGTGCAGTGAATGCTCATTTATAATAGCAACGATGATGCATCAGGGGTCGACAGAGGAAATCAGTTAATGATTTTACGCAAGCAGCTACATTCATGCACTTAGCTCAGTCTTCTGAGTTGGGGTTGAAAGTTTCCATTTCAACTGAGTGTTTGTAATTTGTTTGTTTTCATATGGTATATCCTTACATTCGGAGCGTCTCTTGTACAAAAAAGCTTTCCCTGCTCTTGAAATTCCTTTTGCATTTCAGTGTAGCTTTTTTCTAGCCCCCATCACAGAGTAAGAAAAAAGTAGTCATCGGTTCAGCAATATAGTAAACATTTTGCCTCTGAGCTATATTTTCCACCATACATATAAAAAATGTTTGACTTGAGAGGGATATCCAAAATTCATAGTAGGCCAATACCTTCCAAACGCTGGGGTATCTTGTTAAAGGTGTGGCTATGAGAGTTTAACTTGTGGGGTGGCCGGGGAGGCAGCCTCATTTGCCTCCACTCTAGGGATCTCCCAGCCCACCCACCCTCTTTTCTTGCATGGATTGACTATGGCCTTGCTATGACTTATGTCTGTCACCTGGCTGTCGGGACCGGGTGGGAATTTTTCCACTTGGCAAAATTGGCACTAGCCATTTGGTTTTCGCCTACCTAGTAGCAATCGTCACAACTTTGTAAGGTTAGGCATTGGGTAAGCCTTATTATGGGAGGGGAGGTTGTTGTCTCCAACTGCCCCTCCATGTTAATGGTATCCTGTTAAAGGGATCTGGGGGTGTGGTTCCTGTCCAAAGCCTGGGTGTGAGCTAGGGCCATGCCACGACCCAAACGGTGACCCGGGGGGGGGGGGGCTCATTTGATGTACGTCATAGGGCTACCCCTTCCGGTGGTTGACCCTTAAAAAGACTTCCTGCAGTCGGGCAGGAGTCAGGATATAGTCTTGCTTCACCCAATTGCCTAAGCCAAACCGTTCACATCTGTAACCAATAAAGTTGTGGCCTTATTTATCCCATTAACCCAATATATTTGTGTTTGTGTATTGATTTCAGAGGGAGCTAGGGGGTCTGGGTGCTCACCAATCAATTTAACACTTGCTGAATGCAAGTGTCTGGCACTCAGTTTAACACTCCAAGCCTTGATTAAATTCTAACACGATCCAGGAAGTATTAGGAAGTATTAGGAGGGAATACTGTTAAGTGAATCTACTTTCTTTTCCCATTAATAATACTTTAGCACATGACAAAGGCTCTCTGATCAATTCATACATCAAAATGGCAGAATTTCCTTTCAAAGAGATCTTAGCTGTCAGAAGGGCAAGTTTTTGAACAACCAGTTGAAATCTTTCTCTATAAAAATCCCAATATTTCTTTTCATCACTACACAGATTTCTCAACTATTTTTCCTCACAGGAATAAGTTAAAATCCACACTATCCATCACAGACAAAAGTCATGATCTCATAAAACTTCTTGCTAAGTTAGTTTGGCAATGAAGTATTCCATCAGCTAGAACCACTAATCAGTTACGAGGTGGTTCAGTCCATGGAATAATACATCTTAAATCCAATTTGTGTTAAACTCACTCCCAAACTCAAGGCACTAATATTCAAATTAGCTACTCCAGAGTAGCTGTGTGGTTTTGAAAAGTTATCTTAGAGGGTAGCCTTAGATTAATATTTTCAGGATGGATCTTTAGCAAAATGCTTCCTATTAAAACTGAACAATTTCCATGTCCTCAAAAACCCAGACATTGAAAATACATAAGCATATAAGTTAGGGGAATCAAAGCTAGCATCAGCTCTAATGCAAACACTGCTATACAAATATTTCATCAGTTGTCTGTTTTAGAGTTTTTAATGTTCCCCACATTTTCTTTTGAATTAAAAAAAGTTCCAATAACAAACTAGTCACAGGGCAAGTTAAAATGAATGCTAATTTGACAATCCAGCGGGACTTGTTTAACAGGGTTTTCTTTTCGTTATTGAAGACTGCATATGTTTTTTTAAATAATTAAAGAACTACTCAGCTTCATTACACAAGTTACTCTACGCTATCAGAACACCTAAGCCTATGAATGTGGCCAGGGTGGGTGTTTTATGTCAAAAAGGAAAAGAAGGAATGGCTATAATCTCCATGCAACTAAGACAGCGAGTGCTCAACTGATTAAAGTTGTTGAGGGAAGTGTTTGCCCTTTCCTGAGAATGCACATCCTTTTTACTAGCCATGAAGACGGATTATTCTTCGTTCTGTGTTAAATACAATACTTTAAGATTAAACAATGAAATCCCCGAACAATGGCTAGACTGATGGATTAATGAATAACAGTCTCTAGAAGGCCTCTTATAGCCAAAATATTGTATGTTTAAGCAACTAAATCCTTTGTGTCCTTTAAAATCACCCTTTTTAGAAAACGCTATTTTTCTGCCCATGCTCTCCTGGGACAGGAGACATAAGTCAAAGCACCTCTCTGCAAGGGCATCCCACCAATTTAGAAAGCGCAGCTAAAATGTCGCTTTTGAAATTGTTTGGAATAAGTCATCTGATTTATTCAGACTATACTACATTATTCAAGCTATATTTTCTTAGCTGCTCAGTTCTCAAGAGAATCCCCCTTTTACCATTCAAGCTGTGTTTCTCATTTATGTTTAGCTTTGGCTTTGCTAACGGACTTCAAAAATATCCTAACTTTCCCAGAAGACAGAATTTTGGATTGACGGTAAATTTGGCTTCTTACACTTTGGAGGATATATTCTTAATACTGCTACTAATACAGTGCCCCTCTGATCTTCAAAGTGCTTCAGAAGCAATAAAATACAGCTCTGTTCTGAAAAATACCCATGTACAAATAACATCTTTGTAGTCATTAGGACTATTCCTTGCTTGTACTTAATCATGTGTCTGCTTAGTTTAGTGAAATGCTGGATCTTTGCATATCTTTTCCTGCTAATCCTGCACAGCCAATAGAATTATGGGAAAGGGCAGAGGAATTCATCCCCGCTCAAACTTGCATAATTTACTCAATACCGAGGACAGCTGATGTGGCACACATTTTATTAAAGCCGTTTTTGAAACAACCTTCTCGCGCACTGATGTATATAAGAAAGTTTGAAGAATAGGAAAGAGAAATATTTGTTTCAGATTTACTGGCAAAGTGAAGACTGGCCCATCTTCTAACCCAGTATCTTATTTCTGATGAGAGATGGGAGTTTGAAAGCACAGCATGCCAGTAATGGGGCACCCAATGCTTATTTTTATAAGCATACCAAAACAGGCTTTTATAAGCAAACAGAAAACAATCATCTATTGATCTCAAACCTAAAATTATTATTTTTAAAAACTGACACAGGTGCGATCATTTCCCACTGGACTGGCTTAGGAGGAAATAAGACACCTCAGGGTGTCAAAGTTGGTAATAAGAAGTAACTATATCACATATCCTGGAACTGTGAAGTGTTTAAAGACCTTGGGAATGAAGTAACCAGCAGATCAAACCTGTTCATACAAATATGTATATGGGAGTTTGAAAAAATGTTATATATCCCAACGGTGAGGAAATAAAAGTGTGGAGAAGAGGAAATAGGAAGATGTGCAGTCATAAATCAGAATTTGATTCAACAGATACCCCAACATAGAATGAATAGCTTTAGCTTTACATGAAAAAGTAGTGTACAGCAATAGGCAAACATAAGGCAAGTATGAGGGAAAATGGGGATAAGGAAAGATAAAGCCAGAATGCTGTAATACAGGGATGAGACATGTGGATGCTGGTTGTTGATAAGTGTACTTTTTAAAATATGTCCTTTGTCAATACTTTTTGGATTATTTGAATAAATGAATGGTGCATCATGGGGAAGTGAATTGGGAATATATTAAAGCATCACACCAATACCAGAAAGATTAGACGATTCGTCTGAGGCCATATGGAAAGTCCACAAAAGGGCAAGTACTCAGAGATTTCTGATACCCTTGATTTGTGCACAGCCAGTTTATATCAAACTTCTGATACCTCTCTAGATCAGTTTGGACTATGGCTCCTTCAAGAATTCTGGAAACTGTAGTTGCTGAAGTATTGAGACTTCACGACACCGCAATTCCCAGGATTCTCACAAAAGAGGGACTGTTAAGCCAATTTTATTCTGTAGGGTGGATATGCTCCAGCTGTGCTGAGCTATTATCAAAACAACCCAGGACACAGCAGTATTGGTGATGAAGGACAAACCTCATTATAAGGCAACCCCAAATTTAAAGGGTTTGGATTCACCTCACGTTGGGATTAAGATTTTTTTTGGGGAGTGGGAACCAATCTGAAGTATACTTCCACCACTAAATCATATCTCTCCGTTTGCTTAAACTGCCTCACAAGGATGTAGTGAGCACAAGCAAGATGCTATATAGCACTGAGCACATTGATTAAAAGTAAAATCCAAAGTAATTGAACGATTGATTATGATTAATAATATGCTCAACAACTGTAGTCTATATTCATATGATAAAACGCTTTGCCAAACATCACTGTACTTTCATAGCTCATTCCAACATTCACAGAAACAGATGTTTCAAAGAATCTTTGGAAAGATCAAGTAAATATATCAAATCCAGTGTGCGTCTTGTACCAGAACTCAGTAAAGTCAGAAAGTGATGAGAGGGGTGAAATACAAAGTTACATTTCAGATTCACTTCTTAAACTTTAGAACTTTCAGATCAGTCACATAAACCATCCGGTCAGATTCACTCACTTTAGTGAACAGTAAGAAAGATGGAATGTCTCACCAGACAGTGGTCGTTAAGAGTGAAGATTTTTGTTCACTGCTCCAAATTAAAGTTTCTGTTTTCAGATTATACATTCTCAGAGCTAGTAAGAACCTGCTTAGATCACTCCAGGAGATAAAACTCAACTAATGTTACAGAAAAGGACAATGGTGTAGTAGAATAAATGTACACTCTCTATGTTCTCCGTAGGATGTATCCAATATAGTGCGAATGGAAGGCAAGCTCTTTCCTTTACCTCCCCATCCCCTGCAGACCCCTGTACTACCAGAAAGGCCTCTCCATAGGGTTGGGGACCAACCGGACATTATGGTCTGTGTCATATGGAGTGGCAGTAAGAGGAAGAATTAACCAGAATCTGCTAATGGAATCTTGTACCACAAGAACACAAAGATTCCTCTGACTGATTTTGGGCAATTTCTCCTTCCCACTGTGGCCTGGCCCACAATGTTCCATAGTCTACCACCCCATGACCCTCTGGGGAGGCTTTTGTGAGAGGCTGAAGGAAAGATCAGAAGCACAAACAGCCTCCCACTTATACAATGCTAGAAACACCACATTTTGCTTCTGGCTTGGCTTGTGTGTCTTTTGTTTTTCCTGGCATGGACATACAATACTGGGAGATGCTTACCTGCTGGACTTCAGTCATTCTGCTGTTTAAAGACACACAAGTCCTGCCAGAACAAAAGGAACCACAGGCTCCTCTCTGCTTTCTTCTTCTTCTATCACGGCTATTATGTATTAATTTATAAACATTGTTATCCCACCTTCAGATTAAACTCCCAAGGGTATCTTAGAGTTATGAAACAAAATGAGAAAGCAAGAAACACACAGCATATGAAATAACCAAGCAGAGCAGCAGACTAACAAAAAGGGAAAAAAAACCAGGGGAAATCAGCAACAACAGTAAAACCAGATTAAAAGATAAAAGGCTTGCTTAAATAAAAGGCTGTTTAGTGCTGAAAGAAAAAAGCTTTGGGGATGGGGGGAGAGTTTCACAGGTGGGACACCACAACTGCAAAGGCCCTTTGGCCAGTCACCCACCTGCCTCCCTCAGAAGGTGGCGGCACACAGAGAAGTGCCTCAGAGGATGCTCTCAACATTCAAGCAGGCTCACTACAATTTAGCTCAGAGGTAGCCAACATTTTGTGTTCACCTCCCATCAACCCTGGCCACTGGGCCATGCTGGTGGGACTGAGGGAGTTGGAGTCCAAAAGATCTGCCACCTTTGTTAGCCCCGATCTAGATAGTATCTTTCTTCAGCTGCTAGAAAGGCAATGTTCCCAGTCAAAATAAAAAAATTCCTTCCAGTAGCACCTTAAAGACCAACTAAGTTAGTTCTTGGTATGAGCTTTCGTGTGCATGCACACTTCTTCAGATAAATGTTCCCAGTGTGATTATACATTATATCAAATTTTTACCTGTGGCCCTCCAGATGTTGCTGAACTACAGCTCCCTTCATTCTTGACCGTTGGCCATGGTGGTTGGGCTGATGGAAGCTGCACTCCAGTAGCATTTGGAGGACCACAGATTAAGCACTGCTCCCTTATAACACAATTGTTTCTCTTCTTACCAAAAGTGTGTTAAGTGGAACTGTTGCACTTGTGGGGCTCCTGTAGTAGGAACACTGTGTTCTAAATGGCAACTCTCTTTTACCCCATGCAGTTGGTGTGTGTGGAAAGGGAGGTTGCACAAAAGGGGGGTGGAATTGGCAGGGGGGTGGAAACGGGGCAGCAAAGTGGGGCTGCAGAATGGAAGAGAGAAGTGGTTTGGGAAATTGGTTTGGGAAAGTGAATGGGGAGCTTAGTAATTATATGGGGTAGGAAAAGGAAGCTCTAGGGCAGCCTTTCTCAACCTTGGGTCCCTGGATGTTCTTGTACCACGACTATCATCCCTGAGCACTGACCATACTGGCTAGGAATGCTGGGAGTTATAGTCCAACAACATCCAGGGAACATTGACTCTAGGGGGTCAATGTGGGGGATAATTTCAGAAGATTAGCAAATGGAGCAAGCAGGGGTGCAGTTGTGTGTGTGTGTCTGTATCGAGAGATATATGCACCCATACACTTACAAAATTGAGCAGCAGAGGGTTTTTGCAGAGGGTTAATTTAGTTGATGGTAATGGTAACACACATTAGCAAATGACGAAATATCTTAACATTTCAACAGAAAGAAGCCAAGCCAAAGAACAGATATTCACTTGAACAGACATGGATTTAACTGGATCCAACACCGTATATTTTGATTTCAGTCTGGATTTGGAAGAATTCTTTCTCCATTTCCACTTTTGGTTCATATGTTTCTGGAGTCTTTAGATTCCTTGGTAATTTAAACCAGAGACATAAGAAATGGTGGCCAACAAGTGATCGAAGAAGATCACTATCATTCAAGAGAAACTCATCAAAAGCAGCTTGCTGAAATCTGAAGTTCATTTCTCTCTCATAAATCTATTAAACCAAATAGATAATATTTATGCTTGAAATATTTTCAAATGGTTATTTTCTAAAACACATAAACATGTATTTTGTGGAAATATGATAATGTCAGCAGTAGTCAACCAAGCATGTTCACTTTTGAGCACTTTTTAGCTACAATAATAAAAAAGTTTCTTTGGCATCAAAAATTAAAGAAAGTGTGAATATATTTGATATTCTACTACCAAAATATAATGAAAGCCAATCTGCTTAAACTGCTAAAAGTGATATAATTCTTTTTTATCTTTAAAAATTCTGAATATTTTAATAAAAATGCTATTCTACTAAATACTTAACATAATCATTTGCACAGTCCTTTTTTACGCAGAAATTTGGATCAGTGCTGTTGAGAAACTACCTGCCAATTCCACAAGATTTGTGACTGCAAGATTTATAATGTCTGTAATTTATCGTAAGATTTTTTTGGCAGCACTTATTCCTTAACAGCCTTAACAGAACTGAATCTGGATTCTTCCTAGGCCTAAGCTTCCTATAATCTGGAATCTACCCCCAAACTTTGTTCACAGGTCGCTCATTTTTTCATTCCAATATATTTTATAGTTTTAATAGTGTGTAGTCTAAAATCATGGAAGGATGTGAACTAGATGACAGCACATTCAACGTAACCAATAATAAATCACCTATCCTTTCCACCTAGGGTAGCCAGGGTGAAATAACACTACAAAACAGAGTTGGAAATACAGAGAAAAGGAGATTTCTTCATTTCCAGGGGAAGAGAATTCCACAAAACTGGTGCTGCAATGCTAAAAATGTGTGCTGGGGTCGCAGCCTGCTTTATTGCAGGGGCATGTTGCATCATCAACAAATCTTCATCCACAGAACTAAATTAAATTAGTGGAATACCCTGGTCCAGAACTACATAAGGCTCTTTATGTACCAGAAGTAACGCTTTTAATCTAGCACAGTAGCAATTGACAGGCAAAGCAACACTTTCAAAGGAGGTGTCGCATGTAGTTGTTAAATTACTGTAGCTTCTGGACCAAAGCCCCATGTAAACTGCATTATAACAATCAAGTCTAAACTCTCCCTGTCCAGGAATGGTCATAACTGGCATATTAGTGAAAGCTGGTAAAAGGCACTCCTAGACACTGACGATACCTGGATCAAGGCGTGCCCCCCAGTTGCCAATCTCTCCTTCTTGGGCAAGGTTCTTGAGTGGTTTGTGATGGACCAGATCCTGGTGCTCTTGGAGGAAACTGATTTTCTAGACCCATTTCAACCAGGATTTAGGCCTGGCTTTGGCACAGAAACTGCTTTGGTCACCCCATATTATGGCCTCCATCGGGAGAGAGACAGGGAAATGTGTCCTTGTTAATTTTCCTCAACCTCTCAGCAGCTTTTGATACCTTCAACCATAGTATCCTTCTGGAGTGGTTGTCCAAGTTAGGGGTAGGTGGCACTGCTTTGTGGTGATTCTGGTTCTACTTGGATTGTTGTTTCCAGAGGGTGATGCTTGGGGAAAGTTCTTCAGCCCCATGAAGCTTTCAGTGTGGGAGTTCCTCAAGGTTCAATTTTATCCCCTGTGCTGTTTAACATCTATATGAAACTGCTGAGTGGAGTTTTCCGCAGTTTCGGAGTATGTTGTCAGCAATATGCTGATGACACACAGCTCTACTTCTCCTTTACATCTGCAGGTGAGGCAGTGGATGTGCTGGACTGTTGCCTTGCCTAGGTAATGGACTGGATGAGGGCCAACAAACTAGAGGAGAAATAGGTCCTTTAGATGTTGTAGGCTGGTAAAGGTGACAAGCTGGAGAGAGGCTTAGAGCACGATAGTTGATTTCCTTTTGGCTCCAGAAGCAAGACCCTCTTGGGATGTTAATGCTGTCAGCCCCTCCCTCGTTGTATATTTGTGTAAATAAACCATATATCCTAAAGATACCACAGCCTCTGCTGTGCCTCATTCCCGAAAGGGAATTTGTTCTCACCTGATAGAGGCTAGAGAAGAGGCAATATAGGTGTGAAAAGTCCAGAGCTCTAAATCTACACATATCAATAAGACCACACTGATTTACAGTAAGGGGGAAGAGATCACAGTTAATTATGCTTTAAAATTTATCACCTTTCCCTATAATTTATTCCTGCTTTCCCTGGTCACAGTTGCAATGCGCACCATTGCTGATCAAGGTTCACTTCAGCAGTGAATTCCTATCCTCTCACAAGAGGATCAGAATTATGGGCAGAACATGAGCATAGAATCAAAAGTATTTAGTTTCCATGTGTCACACACACTTGTGCAATGTATCAAAATGCAGTATTTCCTAAGAAACAACAGGGCAGATACAGGATACTTATCCCAAACAAGTGGTGGGAGCACACTGGATGCAGAATAATCAGGAGTATACAGCTAGATTTGCAGTTTCGGGTCAGCCCATTCTGAGGTTGGAGCTTCACAGATTCCAGAAAGCCTCACACAGTTAGAATCCATCAGAATTCTTAAACAGATGTTCGATATGAATGCTGCTCTTTCTGCTGAAATATGTCAATAAATTCAATCAGTCTCCCTAAGAGAGCGATCATTTTAAACAGATTTTTCATTTCTTCAGTTACTTTTAAATTTTTTCTCCCCACTCGGTGAGGAAAGCAGAGCTGAAACTGCTACTCAGCAGATAGAGAAATAATTGTTGAGCATGGGAAGAGCTGCACTTGAAAGTTAATTATCCTGATGCTAAATTCACAACTGAATTCACTTTATTTTTAATCACAAACTATTGATATAGTTCAAGATCTACAGAGAGGACAATTGCTCTCCATTGACAGAGCACATGGCTTGGAGTTCTCAGTTCACAAACTACTCAATGAATAAACAAGTGACTTTCCTTTAGATCTGCAGCTTCACTACTGAGGAAGAATTTTTTACTTTTCAATTTGCCTTCCCCCAAAAAGCACCAAGAGCCTTACAGTGCAATCTTATTTGTATATAATCATAAGTAAGCCCCACTGAGTTCAATATGACTTATTATCAGAAAAGTATAGGATTGTAGCCTTAACTCCTTACTATATGCTAACTGCCTTGAGAGCAAATGTCTTGAGAGCTGGTGGGGCTGTGGTCTAAACCACTGAGCCTCTTGGGCTTGCCGATCAGAAGGTTGGCAGTTCAAAACCCTGCAACGGCGTGAGCTCCCGTTGCTCTGTTCCAGCTCCTGCCAACCTAGCAGTTTAAAAGCATGCCAGTGCAAGTAGATGAATAAGTACCGCTGTGGCAGGAAGGTAAACGGCGTTTCCGTGCGCTCTGGTTTCCATCACAATGTTCCGTTGCACCAGAAGTGGTTTAGTCATGCTGGCCACATGACCTGGAAAGCTGTCTGTGGACAAAAGCTGGCTCCCTCAGCCTGAAAGCAAGATGAGCGCTGCAACTCCATAGTCGCCTTTGACTGGACTTAACCATCCAGGGGTCCTTTAACTCCCCCCCCCCCACACCTTTTTAGTGCTACAAATTATTATTGTGGTAATCCAGAGAAGAGTACCAAACTTCATTATAATTTCACTTGTCTTTGGCTTTATGGCTATTTCCTGAAGCTGAACAGAAGGAAACCAATTTTTAAAACACATACCAGTATATCTCAGTGTTATATGAAAGGCCCTGTTAACACATACTGCAACTTTAATCTTTTCAAGTAGGTACCTCAACCCATGCAAGTCTGGAACTAAGAGTTAAAAGTTGTGCACTTAGGTCAAGAGGTAATAATTATTTGTTTGCAAGGAAAGTACTCTAATGTGTGACATGTAAGTTAAGCGTTGAGTTCCAGGTTCATTTTTGTGGAAATTTCAGCTGGAAATGGAAAAAAATTCATTGTCATGTTTTGATTTTCTGGATTAGTATAAACTAGAACTTCAAAGTAGCACAATTCCTTAAAAACCCAATCCAGCTGAGAAAGGCTTGAGTATATTTGGACAGTAAGTAGATGTTCCGTCATATTCCCATGTGGATTCAACTTTTACTCTGGGAACATTTTCTTGGTTTATGTTCAATTTCTAAACCCAAGGGTACACATACCAGAAATGTTTATATAATTTACTCAAGCAATACACTTTATTCAACAAGTCATTACTGTAAAAGTAACTATTGGCTATTCAGTTGCTGAACCACAAAACACCATTTTCAAATGATATGCAAAGCCTGACAGAAAACCACAAGAGCCAGGAAATTCAAAGTTAACGCTAAAATTGCCCTTGTGCATTTTACAGCATCATCCTATGCCTGTTTACGTAGAAGCAAGTACCACTGTGTTCAGTGGGACTTACTCTGGAGTAAGCCCTGAAGCTGCTTAAGTAGAACTGTTTGGACTTGGAGCATAAATATTTTTGCTTGAAATTATTTCTCTTGTGTAGAAGATGACCATCTTCAATCTTCACTCACAGCAGAGGACATCTTACTCAAGGGGCTATCTGAAATGGCATTAGGTTGTTACACAAGTGCCAGACCAGGGGTTGCTTACATGTTGGAACCATCCCCAAATGCAGTCATTCCACGCAATATGCACCTTCTGGTGAGTTGATTGTTCACCAGATGCATGACACACACCCAAGCCTCAGTAACTTCATTGGAGACTGGTGAGATCATCTTAATGAGATTAGCTCAGTGTCAGAAATGGTGCAAGAGCAATAGAATCCACTGTACAGCCTCATAAATCAACGATACTGCACAGTTTTGAACAAGACAGACAGAACAGTAGCTTAAATTGCCTCTGCTGTTCGGTGCAGCATTCTGCTGCTTTGAATGGGAACTAAGAGACCTTCAAACAGTTTGTGAAGGACTGCCAATGAGTCACTCTTATGAAGTTCTGATAATGTTTAATGTGCTATCCAAGTATGCACAGATCGATCATGTCTTCCATGAAATGAGTACCCAACTCTCCTACCTGCAAGAAGGAGGCTGATTCCATTTTCAAGACTTGCCTACACAGCCTGGTCACTTAAATATTATTCCTGCTGCAGAGGCATAAGTCAAGGAAAGCTGCTCCCATGCATGTAAGATAAATTTTAAAGGTCCTTTTGATTAAAAATAGCTTTCAGTCTACTCTAACAATTATCTAATTAATAGCACATCCCCGTGGAAAGTAAGAACGCTGCACCAGTATTCTAGCAACGACATTCCACTTTCAGTTTGACAGGGCTATTCACAAACATAAATTACGCATAAAACAAACATTTTCCTGAGGTGGCGCAAGGAAGACAAATGATTCTCTGACAAAAGGTTACAATGTGAAGTACAATTCTGCAGTTCATTGTTCACTTTATGTGACCAGCACCAAACCTGAGTCCTTTCACACTATTTACTACTGCGGGAAAACATTTCAAGAGAGCCTTCCGTTTCAACCAACCTCCAATTCCACCTGAGTTCTAACTGTCTGGGTCCCCAAACACAAACAGTCCTGTTAAGCGCTAGAGATACTATGCTATTCTGGCAAAGTATTGTATTGTAATAATAATAATAATAATAATAATAATAATAATAATAATCATAATATATCCTGCCTTTTTCCCTGACAGGGACTCAAGATGGCTTACATCTAAAATAGAAATGGCTAAAAACATAGAAAGAAAGGCAATAATTAAAAAATAATAAAACATCAATATAATGTATGTATAAGATCCATTAAAACATACAGATCATAACAATAAAAACATCGCAACACCAGCCCTTTCCTTAAGAGTGGTTGGGGCAACCCAGTCAGATGGGCCGGGTATACGTAATAAATAATAATAATAATAATAATAATAGTGGTGATGATGATGATGATGATGATGATAATAATAATAGAGTCAGGTCCCAAAAGCCTTCCTTCAAGGAGCTGAGGGCAACATACAATATTCCCTTTATCCTCACAAATAACCCTGCAAGGTAGGTTGAGAGAGGGTGGATGGTCCAAAATAATCCAATAAATTTGGGGGGGTGAATGAGGACTTGAACATAGAGGTCTGTAATCTTAAATACAACACTCAAAATCACAGCCTTTTTTTACTTCTTCCTCACCTTCAGGTGCTCAAAATTGTCCTCAATGGACAATTTTGCATCTCAAGTCATTTAGGGCTTGACAGACAAGTACTTTTTGCTGGAACACTGTGTTGATTCTTTGAGGGGAATGATTTGAGGCCTAAGATAAGGGGTATCTTTTTCTCTAAACCCCACTGAGTATTATGAAAAGTGAAAGCAACTTAGATTTCCTGCTCCTTTTTTCTTTTTCTTTAGTGTTTCTAAAAGCAGGGTTTAGTTTGTTATAAGCAAACTCTGTCAGTTGATAAAAATAATCTGTGTTAATGAACCATCATTCCTTAGCTGCCCTTAATTGGGCTGTTAGCTCAAAGGCAGCAAGTGTAGTGCCCTGAAGACAGAGGCAACATACTCTCCTCAAACTGTATATTAACTGTGCAAAATCATTCTATACTAACTGTGGTTTCTTGATCCTCTCCAAGCTTCTGGATCTTCTTCATGTAGAGGTCATTAGAGAGTGGATCACTGCAGGCAAACTCAGTTGACGAATGGTTGTAGCTGGTGAACCAGTCATGGCTGGATGTAAGCATTCCTTGCCGCTGAGGCCACCTGTGCCTCTACCCAGTGGCGTAGCGTGGGGGGTGCAAGGGGGGCAGGCCGCACCGGGCGCAACATCTGGGGGGCGCGCGCTCGCTGCCTCCGGAGTCGCCGAAGAACCTCGGGCGCAGGCTGTAGCAAAGCCACATGTCTCGCGGAACCGACGAGCTGTGCGCGCGTCCGGGCTGAAGGCGCCCGGCAGGCAGCGGCTCTCAGCGCTCGCCGCGGAGGACGCACCAAGCAGCCCCTCCTCACAGCCCCGCCTCCACCGCTGCTGCTGCAGCTGCTGGGCAGTTGCATTTTCCTCGCCTCTCGGCCCCCCTCCTCCTCCGGGCAAGCGGCGTCATTTGGGCAGCAGCACCAGCAGCAACTCGCAGGTTAGGGGTTGGGGGGGCACAAATTACGTGCCTTGCCCCGGGTTAGGGGGCGCAAATTACTTGCGTTGCCCCGGGTGCTGACAACTCACGCTACGCCGCTGCCTCTACCAACAGTTTAGAAAGACTGCTTCTCTTTCCAGGGATATGGTGATTGTGGCCTGACGTGGCCAATGGGAGCCAGAGGGTGGGACCTTTGTTCCTCATAACGGGTTTAGGATCAGAGTTTTCCTTCTCCTAGACAGGCTACCTTCCCAGGTGGTGGAGCCCTAACAGAAACCACCTTCGTGACCATTGGACCCACTATTAATCTAGTCCACTCAATCATTGCGGGATAAGGATTTGAAGCAGGGTCTCCCTGGTTATAATCCTACATGCTAAGCTCTGGGTTACACTGGGTGTAACCAAACAGAACAAAATATTCTAGGCTAAAAAGGAGTTAAGCACTTGAATTGTGCATGAGCAAAGAAACACTTGGAAATTCACTAACCGCTGAAAAGTGGCATTGCAACAGAAAGGGAGACAGACCCTTAACTGCAACACCATGACAGCTGCTCTTAGAATATATTTTTCCTACTGCGTATTCAAAGCTGGGACACAAAATGATTTAAAATATTTCGCTGCCTCAAAGGTAAAAACCAAGGTAACAGGCTTAGTGCAAAGAAACACAACGGTACAATCCCCTTTTTCTCCAGCAGTTCAAGGAGTCAGAAAGAAAAGCAGCTTGTTAGTTCACCGGCATTCATGATCATTAAGGAAAATGGGGAGGGGACATGAAAAACACTTTCCAAGTAGATGGTGAGCAATGAGGTGCCCAGTGGATCCAGTCAATGTTTCTAGAGGCCCAGAGATCAAATTAATGGGACATATAAAAACAGTAAGCAAACAACAGTAGCATGTTTCACACTGCGCACTGAAGTAAAATCTTCAATCCAAAATTATCAAAGGACTTTCAAAACGTAATGCTTTTCAGCCACTAAGGCAGGCTTGGTGATAAAAACATGATATTTTAACAGATCTGAAAGCCCGAACATGTAAGAGAATGAACTTTTAGTAAAGCCCTAAGTAGCTCAAGGTGTAAACTTCAAACCTCTTCCCCCAGAATACTTCCACTAGCTTCAGCAAATCTGCTCTGAAGTAGATACTTTTCATGCATCAAAGCCTAACTGCCTGATCCTGTGCTTGCTACTCAGATGTAACAAAATCCAGCAGAAGAGCTCTGGCACTAAAAGTTATGTGCAAAGTCTAAAGACAAATCCTTACATGGTAGAGAAGTGAGGCAGTTTTTTTTGTGTTTTTGAATGGAAAAGAAGAGAGAAGGGCAGAGATAGTGTGAGCAGAGCTTTTCACTGCAGTAGTCATGATCAGGGTCAGGTTCAGATCTCCTGCATCACTGTTTATACAATGAACAGAGCAATCCTAAATGGGTTGTGGGGGTGGGGGGAGTGGAGAAATACAAATCCACCACCATAGCCCAAGCACTGTCAGCTCACACTAGCCAGGATATGACATATCTCTCCCTCTTTTTTGCTATGTCAGCTCCAGGTTGGTATAGCAGTGGGGCCTAAGGATCTGTGGAACTTTGCAGAAATACCAAAATTAGAACCATACTTAATAAACATACAGGGTTGCATCTAATGCCAATCCTACTCAGAGTAGACCCATTGAAATTAAGCGACATGACTAACTTAAGTTCGTTTATTTAAATGGGTCTACTCATTTAATAGAATGCAGTGGGATACAAGCCATGGGCTCCAGAGACTGTGCCATCCATGGGCATATCCACAAGGTAACTGAGGAGAAACTTGGTCTGTCCTTATTTTTTAGACTAGGGCAGGGGTAGTCAACCTTTTTTATACCTACCGCCCACTAATGCATCTTTCTTGATGGTAAAATTTCCTTACCGCCCACCAGTGCTTGATGGAATGAAGACTCAGCTTGTGCCATAGAACCCCCTACCGCCCACCTAGAATCCTGAAATGCCCACTAGTGGGTGGTAGGGGCCAGGTTGACAACCCCTGGTCTAGGGCTACTCCTGTTCAGCTTCCAGTTCCCAGCTCTCAATTCAAAGCCCTGGCCTCAGGCAACTACCCATCCAGGTTTAAAAAACTGTCTTGCTCCCTGTGCATTTTCCCTAGCTGGTGGCATCTCCACTTAGCTTCACTGTCAGTCTCCTTCTATAAAGAAAGTGGGACCCACAACAAAACGTTGCAAAACTATTCCAGATTGTCAGCCATCTCATCTTTATGGTACTCGGTTTCATCCCCCTTCCATGCGGTTCCCCACCCACCCCCATCTGAGTTGCCAGCCAGCCTCGGTGGCCACTGAACATGCATAGTTCTCAGTGCTCCCCCCCCCCCGCCCCGCTTGGGGGCTTTTGTACTTCTACAAATGCAGAATAGCTCTCTAGCCTGTTGCTTCTTTTCTGTTTGCCCTGATCACTTTGAAGCAATCACCTTCTCCCAGCTGGAAGCTGGAAGCCTTGACGCGGAGAGGAAAATGTGAAGAACATATAAGAGTCTGCATTTCAGACTTCTGGAGCTATGCACAAATTATATCAACTGGAAATATATATATTTTTTTACATTTTAAAACAGAATTTTTAAAAAACTAATTATTTATTTAAATTTCTAGTATGCCCGGTTGCAAAGGCTCAAGGCAAACCGCAGTCTGAAACAGAACATCAATCTAGGTCATTGGAAAAAATAATAATACTGGTTCCCATAATGATTTTGATGAATTGTACTGAGATAAATGTTTCAATCCTATGTTTACTGGGGTAGTGCTGACCAGGAGAAGAATTAATAAATTCTTGTGGTTGCAGATTAACTTACATTTGCTTCTACACAGAACTGTAATTACCCTCAAGGCAACACAGTAAGGGGATGGTCAAGTACGGAAAGGAGAGGAAGGTGTGGTCAAGAGTGGAGTAGTCACAAAAGCCGCTCCTCCATGAGCCACAAAGGTGGTTTGCCAATGCATGGATTATTACTCCCCACCCACACTTTCTACAAAACCATGCAAGTCTTCACATAAGAAGTCTTGATGGATCAGGCCCAGAGCCTATCTTGTCCAACAACCTACCAGTATTTCCAACAATGGCCAACAAGATGCTTATGGGAAGTCTAGAAGAGGAACATGCAGGCCTCTCCTGCAGCTGTTTTCCATCAACTGATATACAGAGGCATGGTGCCTTTGATGCTGGAATTAGCATACAGTTTTCATGACTAACAGCCAATGATTATTCTTATTCATCATGAATTTGTCCGATTCCATTTTAAAGCCATGAAAATTGGTGATTCCTATTTCAAGTAGTGTATAAAATAAAGAAGTAATGAGGTATAGTTTTAACTATGCTCAGATAAAGTCCTGTTCTTTGCCTTTTCTGAATCTCCCACTGTTTAGCACAGTGATGGCCAAACTTGGCCCTCCAGCTGTTTTGGGACTACAACTCCCATCATCCATGACCACTGGTCCTGTTAGCTAGGGATGATGGGAGTTGTAGTCCCAAAACAGCTGGAGGGCCAAGTTTGGCCATCACTGGTTTAGCATCATTAGGTGATCCCAGGTTCTAAAGTTATGAGAGGAGAAAGACTTCTCTCTACTTTCTTTACACAATGTCTAGTTTTATAAACTTCTAAATTACATAGCTCCAAATGAATTATCACTAGCCCTTTCTTGCACCTTTTCCAGCTCTAATATTGTGATTTTGCCAGGTGCTGAACAGAAACCCAGGATCCTTGAATATGGAACTGTGTAATTGTCAAAGAATTTCTAATTGCTATGACAACTAGATGAGATACAGAGTTCTGTTTTTATATCTATTAAATTTTACGGGTGTTATTTTCAAAGGCCTCAAAGTAACTTTTACTGCACGCCTAAACACATTGACTTGGAAATATGTACCATTAATATCCATGGAACCTACTTTAAAATAAAATCGCTTAGGAGAGCAGCCTTAGGGCTCTAGGTTCTACTGAAAATTGATGGACTATATAGTCTAGAAATGACTCTAAGTCATTCTTGATCACTATAATATTTCTCCCAAAGATAATCAACTAATCATAAAAAGCCTACACTTGAGCACAAATCTAGCCACTTCTTACAAAGATGCGGTAAACCTTAATCTACAAACTACTGATGCATTCATTCTTTGATCCACACTACACATAGTGTACACACTACACATAGTTGCCAGTGTGGTGTAGTGGATAAGAGCGGTAGTCTCGTAATCTGGGGAACCGGGTTCGCGTCTCCGCTCCTCCACATGCAGCTGCTGGGTGACCTTGGGCTAGTCACACTTCTTTGAAGTCTCTCAGCCCCACTCACCTCACAGAGTGTTTGTTGAGGGGGAGGAAGGGAAAGGAGAATGTTAGCCGCTTTGAGACTCCTTAAAGGGAGTGAAAGGCGGGATATCAAATCCAAACTCTTCTTCTTCTTCTTCTTGCTAGTAACTTTTTCCTAACTTAATAATAATAATAAAGCATGCACAGAAGACTGTGAATTTCACAAGAGGACTGGCAAGGAAAGAGTGTGTATCCTTTTTTCATCCAGTGGTTTTCTGGTTTGTTTGTGTTTTTTTTTTATAAAAAAGCTGTCCTTCCATTCTCCAGGAAAAAGATATAGGAACCCATATCTTTTTTTCTGGGAAGTGGAAAAGCAATTGGGTTGGGGAAGAGATTAAATACCCAGTCTACTGCTCCACCATTAAAATTTGCAAATTCCCATGACTGTGTTTTATTTAAAACAATAACAACCAGGGGTAATTGTGCCATCAAATGTAACATTTTAACAAAAACTGGTGTAAGGTAGTAGCCAGCAGAGCTGTGGATAAACAAATTCCTGGTTTGAATTTCACCAGTAGCTTACTATTTATTTGAAACATTTATTAATGCCCTTCCTTATATTTGGATTTCAATGCAATGCGCAATTAAAATTACTGTACTCTCCGTTCCCCCCATCTACAACACAGAGGAGGATAATAATAGTAACTTATCTAAAAGAGCTGTTATAAAGATCACAGCTAGATGAAGCACATGATGTGGCATACTTAAAGGTCACATAAAAATGTGAAGCATGTAGTTTGAGTGACCCTTGCAATATGTGTCTGGCTGCATCTCGCATGGAATGTGCCATGCACAGTCCTCATCTCACCCATTACTGTTCTGACCTATATCTCCACTTTCAGTCCTTTAGCATGAATTAGTACTTTTCTGTTCAAAGTCTTGCCTTTTTAAAATTGCAAAAAAGTATTTATTTGCAAAGATTTATTAACTTTGGTATTGAAGTGTATCGCGAGAAACGTTTTAGCCTCAGAAGATTTTTGAATGGGGAATAAATTTATGAAATAAAATTCTACCTTGCACCCTGCACACCCGTGAGTACACCTTTAGGGCCAAACTAGATGTGACTATAACATGTGCAAAAACATATTTACAAAATATCAACACAGACTTAGCAGAGAGTGGAGGAAAGATTTAACCCGTTTACCTCCTATGCTCTTTTCCTGCTAAAAAGTACTTGCATCACTACTATTTGTTGACACAACTTCAATTTTCAAATGGAAAAAACAGGAGATGTCTATAAAACTCTCCCTCAATGGATCTGGTGGCCACAGAAGTGTTTTGCAAGAAAGAAAGAAAGAAAGAAAGAAAGAAAGAAAGGGCATGTCTAAGCATGTGATTCAAGGGAAAAGTTAAACCATGAGCATGAGTTCAGATGACACACTCAGCCAAACTTTGACTTAGCTAAGTGCAGCATGGAAATTTAAAAAAAAAAAAGACCAAGGGGAAGCAATGCCCTGTGAATTCCTCTCCAGGACCCTCACTTTCACATGCTTCTAGTAAGCCATGCCATGTGAACAAGTCCATTGTATAACGAAGTGCTGGTGACAAGACCCAAGTTCTAGAGCCACTAACTTGGAATGTGTCTGTAGAGCATGGGGTAGCCAGTGTGATGCTCTCCAGATGTTGTTGGCTTCCAGCTCCCTTCAGCCCCAGCCGGTATGGCCAATGGTCACATATGATGGGAGATGAAGTCCCAGTTCATGCCAGTTATTCCTACTCTAGATTAAAAGGAATACCCCTTAAATTTCTATCTACGTGATGTGTCCCATATAAATGTTCACTAATATATTCTGGAAAGTTCCTCAGCCCTCAGCCCTGCCATTTCCTTGTTACGCTTCTATTGAAGTGTTTTTCCCATTAGTTTAAATAATGCTGAATATATGCATTTTCATCTCTTCACCCAGGTTCACAAAAAACAACAACCTCAAGTTGCTTTGTGTTTGCATTTTTGTATTGCAGACTTCAAGGTACCTTTGAATTTTAAAAAGAACCTCCCCACCCCAATTTTCATACTAAAAAAGTTACTGTTGTATATGTACAAAGGTACCCAGTTGTTTGGACACATATTTATTGTTGTTTTAAGCAAGGAAAGAAATGAAACAATCCCAAAGCAAGTCAGTTTTGGGCATACTGATTGTGCGGGATGGCTTCATTTTGCTTTTTACTCCAGAAGCATGATTTTCTTTCATTCTCTTTCCCTTTATTCCCTCCCAATCCTGTAATATCAATGTCTGAATGCTTACTTATTTTTATCTACCCTATTATATCAGCAATATACCCTACAAGTCTAAACTAATTTAAAAAGAACAGTGTCCTTTAATTAATCATTTTTAATATATAATTAAAGATGGTTAATTCAAGATGTGGCCGGTATGCACCAAAGAAGTCAAAAGCCCCAGGAAAACAAACAAAATGTTCAGTTAACCACTGCCCTCTTTTTAGGCCCCTCTTAAAATCCAAATATGGGCTTTACCCAACAAAGAGCTTCACCCTACAAAGAATTGAATATCTGATTCTAAAAGCAGTCGACAGTTCAGCCACTGTAAAAAGCAGAATCTCAGCTTAAAAAAATTAGTTACAGTGGGACATGTGATTACATAACGGTGCAATATTTAGTGTATTCACCCTTAAGGAATTAACTGAAACACCATCCAATTACCAAATGTCTTGGCTGTAGCAGCTTAAAACCTGTACTTGATGATTACTGAAGCATATCTATGAATTAACTGCAGTGAGGCCGCAAACTTTAGCAAAGCATTGAAGCTGCCATGCCAAATGCATTTGGTTAACAGAAAAACTCCTTTCTGACACTGCCAGTGGAAGGCAGACAGAGAGAGAAGACCAAACTTTCATGGTCCAGCTTCTCTGTGAAATCAAACAGATGTTTCATGATCCCCGGGAAGAAATGTGTTGTGCATCTTTCCCAGAGGAAGAGAAAACAAGGCAGCCCTGGTAACTTTTCAAAAAAGGAAAAACAGGCACTGACATTCAGCCGACACTAACATTTATGTCCAGTTGGTAACAAATTTTGACAATAGCAAACTTTCACCCTGAAAGCTGTAAAACAAGGCAGCCTGTGTCCCTTCTCTCTGAACTTTACACATACAAGAGCTGCCCCACTGCAGGAATATGTGGGAAGAGAACAACTGTAACGGAACACACATTCTTAAGAGAAAAAACCCAAAAGTGGGTGAGCAGAGAGTGGGGGTGGGGGGAAGCAAAACTATGAGTCACCAGTGGTTCACTTAGGACAGAGAACTTGGGAAGAAAGGCACTTCTTGATTTAAAAAAAGTGTGTGTGGGGGGGTTAAATTCTTTATGCATTTGTGTGCACAAAACCACTGCACATTTGGCTTCATTGTAAACTGCAAAAGAACCCAACTGACTTTCACAATGTACCTAGGGTTGATATATGATACTGCATGAATATAAGCTATGTGGGGGGAAAGATGATCACCATGCTTCACCCATCTTTCCCCCTAAAAGATACTCCCTATGTTGCAGGTATACAGCACACATTTAGCAAGTACTTATAATGTACTACTACTACTACTAATAATAATAACAACAACAATAATTTAATATTTATACCCCACCCATCTGGCTGGGTTTCCCCAACCACTCTGGGCAGCTTCCAACAAAATATTAAAATACAATAGTCTATTCAACATTAAAAGCTTCCCTAAACAGGGCTGCCTACAGATGTCTTCTAAAAGTCTGGTAGTTGTTTTTCTCTTTGACATCTAGTGGGAGGGTGTTCCACAGGGCGGGTGCCACTACCAAGAAGGCCCCCATATAAAGTTACCATATGCTTTTTATTTCACCAAGTGTACACAAAGAAACTTAACTGGGAGACCCAAAGTCATTGTTGCTCTCCAGAGCATGTCGCTCTCCATAGCTTGAGTTAAAGTAGACACATACTGTCAGAGCTGCTCAAGGTCCCAGCTCACCAAGGACCAACGCCAGTTCGTCGTTATATACAAAAGTCTTTATTGAAGTTCATTTACACTTTGACAACCGCAGCGTGCAGCTCTACGTCCGAAACTCTAGACCGCCGAAGCTCCGTCTGAATCTCCTCCCCCCGTACACCAGTTTAAGACTCTAGCCTTGCTCCACCTCTTCCTTTGCTCTTTCCTCCTCTGGCCCCGCCTGTCAGCTGGGGTCTCGCCCTTCCTAGACTCTTCTGACGCTGAATCCCCTGATTCTTCTCCTTGCTTCTGGCGGGCTTTAGGACCTGGTTCCCAATCCGGGTTTTCTGCTGTCCCGCGCGCCTGTACATTTGAACTTGGTGCGCGCACCCAGCCGGCAACCTTCCTCCTGACCGTTACACTGCTCCTGTCACTGCTTCCCCCTTCGGGGGGGGGGGCTAGCTGGACCCGACCTCCCTTCCGTTCCCTCACTCTCCGATGGATGCGTGGTCAGCCCTGACTCATCATCTCTCCCTGCTGGAGGAGACGCTGGCCCTGCCCCATGGGACTCTTCCCCCCCACTACGCTCTGGTGGGGAAGCTGGTCCTGATTTCCAGCTGCTGCTTTGGGAGTCCCCGCTGGCCCCTTGTTTCTGGTGTGTCCCCCCCGGGACCCCCCTTGCCCTGACCATGGGCGCCTCCTTCTGGGAATCTTCTGATTCGCTGGAGAAGCTCATGGAATCTCTCGGGTCACTGCCATACTCCCCTAGGCTCCCCTCCGATTCTTCCCCTTCGCTCTCCATCTCCTCTCTCCCCTGTGCCTCTGTTCCTGAGTCCCTGACACATACATTTAGCTTCAAACATTTTGGGGGTACAAGACGATACACACTCTAAATCTGTAATATGTAAAGTGGCCTTAAGGACCCACACAATACATTAGGAGAACTGATAATGGATTTAATAGTCATCATGGGTATGAAAAAACCCAAATGTTTTCAGCAAAAAACAACTCAAAACTTCAGGGAACATCCCTCCCCCCTCTTTCCCACTCACAGCATCACTTTTGGATATGGATCTTAACATGTACACTCTCACTGCAGGGAGTGCTGAATGAACCAGTAAATCTGAATGTGGGGTGTCCCTGACCTAGGGAAAAAACTGTACTTTCCACCAGGTTCACTGTTGCAGGTTATGTATGTGGTGTTAGGGGGTGGGTAATACCTCTGGTAGGCATGCTCCTTCTGGGTTACTTAGTCCATCTTTAGTTCCCACCCTGTACTCAGCACTCACCTGTGCAAAGACAGGCTCCGGTGGATTGAGTAAACGAGACTAATAGTGTGTCCAACAGGCAAGAAAGCGGTTTCTGCACATGCTGTAGAGGGAAGTGAGGGGCAGGTGGGGCTCGTCAACCCAGGAAGGTAGCCCATCTAGGAGAAGGAAAACTCTGATCCAAAACCTCTGCCCTACACAAATCCAGAGTGAAGTCTCTAAGACAGTTGGATGGTGCCTTGTACACCTCCTTCTGGCAACATCTGCAGTCAAGCTGGTGCCAAACGTATTGCTCTGCTTTCCTTTGGACCACATCAGCGAGGCCGAGGGTTGGGTGTGTACTGTCGTCTGGGCAGCCCAGGACCCCCATACGCACTGCCCAGGCTTGCGCTCCAGGGAAGTCACTTTGGTGCTGCTAACGCAGTGGTTTGACTTCACCCCCGAAGGTGCACTCCATTGGCTCTCAAGACAGATGCCAACAACAACAACTGTTGCAGGGTTGATCACTGAGATTCTGTGTTCAAATTAATGTGGAATCCCCTAATTAATTATGCACGTTTATCCACAGGAGTTGGAAAGGGATTAAAAGAGCCTAAGGCCCCCAACACCCATTACTCTGTCCAGCTGCAACCATTGAGGAGGAAATGCCAACGAATAGAACTTTAACATGGCTAAATTGCAAGTTAGAGATATAGATTATGAATTTAGGTCCCCTTTATACATGCATTCTAACAGACACACAAAAACCAATGTTTAGAACAATCTAAGCATTGAATGTACTATTATAAAAAGCCAGTGTAAGTGTTTAACACCCTGGTCTTGCAAAACCATGGTGGCTACATTCTTTCTCAATGGTTGGAGGTAGCAATGCTTCTGAATGCTAATTGATGGAAACCTCATGATGAGTCAGAGCTCTTGGGCTTGGTTCCTGCTTGTGGGTTTCTCACAGGCATCTGGTTTGCCACTGTGAGAACAGGATGCTGGACTAGATGGGTCACTGGCCTGATCCAGCAGGCTCTTCTTATATTCGTATCACACCCTAACCTACCTCACAGGGTTGTTGCAAGAAGAAAACTGGAGAACCATGTGTGCTGCCTTCATTCCTTAAGTGAAAGGAGGGGTGCAAGTGTAAATAATGATAGTAAATAGAAGAAAGCAGGCATTGCACACAGAAACAGATTTGCAATTTGTTTGGGATGCAGAATCAAACCTACAAAGATTAAAGATGCTGGGTTCTAAATCAATCTGTCAAAGCTCAGTGATATTTGGACCCAATGTATTGATTTAGTCTATTCATGTGAAGGATACCGTCAGCAGATACATGAAAGTTCATTGTTTGCAATACAAAACAGGACAAAACAAAGGAAGTCTTGAAGAACTGGTTAGAAATTGCTTTTTAAGCTACACTACAGATTTACAGTGCAATCTTAAGCATGTCATCTCAGAAGTAAGTCCTATTGAATTCAATGGGGCTTGCTTGCAGGTAAGTAGGGTTACGATGGCAGGCTAGTATGTCTTTTTAACTTTCATATTGCTTTGCACATGATATAAATGTTTAATTTTTTAGAAGTTAGCTCTGTACAAAGAACTATATCCAAGGCTTACACTGACTGTTTAAGGAGCTTTCCCTGTGCAAAATCTGCACAATCAGCATTGTGGAGAGATGACAACATAAGAGAAGGACATCTAACCAAGGGAAACACGGCACCATATTCTACCAAAACAATGTACCTTGATTCCAAAATTGCCTCAGCAGATTGCTTCATCAGAGAGATTTCTCTTTTCTCCATCACCCACATTGTTTTCCCAATGGAAAATCTGTACTTTGCTCTCGAATAGTAAAATGCCCAGGAAACAGGATTACTATCACAATGAGTCTTTCTTCAGAGATACACATGATGCAAATAGACCTCTTAAGGACCACCTTGCTAGATCAGCCCACCTAAATCTATTACTCTGCTTCCAACAGTAGCCAAACAGACGCTTTCTAGCAGGGCCTGAAAACAGCAGCCATTCCCCGCTACTTCTTCACCAGCAACTGATTGCTGACAGCAATGGGATAAAATCATCTTCCACGAATTTGCCTAACTATTCCCTTTTAATAGGGATAATGGGAGTTGAAGTCCAACAACATCAGGAAAGACAAAATTTCCCCATCTATGGTTTTTACAGCAGTCACAGTTCAGATTCCCATGCCTGGATAAACTGAAGATTTAACTGTTAAACTAAACATCCAAAAAGTGTCTTCTGAAGTCAACTAAGCCAGGATCTAATTGCATGGCAGCAAATCCCAGACATTAATTATGCACTGTGTGCCCGAAGCACAGCAGACTGTTCAAAGAACGTTCGTTACAGGTAAGCAACCTGCCATTTCTTTTGCCTGCCCTGAAGCTATTTGCAATCCATTTCATCTAGTGACCCCAAGTTCTGGACTTCCAAGGGAGGAGTAAAATGTCTCTCCACCCACTTTCTCCACACGCCATGCACAATTCTATAAACTTCTATCATGCCTCTATCTAATCCTTCGGCCACAAAGTAGGTAAACTGAAAAACACTGCCCTCCTTAACCTTTGCTCAATGGGGACACAGTGCTCCATGACCTTGATGGTTTTGGTTGACCTTTCCTTTTGCCTGGTCAAAAGGGACACTCTCCAATATAACTCTCTGTGCTGCAGCTACTTACAGAGGGGCTCCCAGGTAAGTCATCACCAGCCCAGCCCAAAAACACACCTGAATAACACGGTCCTCTGCTTCTAACATTGGAACTGCTTTGCCAGGCGCATCCCACAAAGTCTTCCTCCTAATCCCTATGGAGGGTGGCTGTCCTTGTTCAGCTTTCTGGACATGCTCAGCTGCACTCTCTTTATCACTGTTGGCATTATCATGCTACAATTTATTACCCACCCTTCAACCCAAGTTCCCAGGGCTGGTTGCAGCAAATTAAAACACAGCATTGCTATTAACAAGCACTATGGAAAACAAGCAGTGGCGTAGCGTGGGGGGTGCAGGGGGGGCCGGCTGCACCGGGCGCAACATCTGGGGGTTAGGGTTAGGGGGCGCAAATCCACGGGTTAGGGGGCGCAAAGTACTTGCCTTGCCCCGGGTGCTGACAACCCACGCTACGCCACTGAAAACAAGTTTAAAACCACCTAAAACTACAAAAACAGGGTGGGCCCCCAAAATACATGGCAGTGAGAGCCCGGGCACTAAAAGCAGGCCAAACTTTGCCTAACTGTGGACACTGATAGGCAGGCCTTCTGGGTCGCCCGCCTTCTCCCTTACCTGGATTTTCCTCTTCTCGCAGGCGGGCCCGGTGCCTTGCACCACGCTGTCCAGCACCGTGACCAGCCCGGCGTCGGGAGCCACGAAGCAAGAGTTCCTGGCCACCCGGATGGCCTCCTCAATCTCGGCGAAGCGGAAAACACACAGCGCCGAGGGCTGGGGCGCTTGCCGGCCCCCAAACCCCGTCCCGGAGGAGGACGAGGCCTTCTCGAAGACCCCGAACAGCAGCTCCTCCGGCCGGGGCGGCGAAGCGCTTCCCGAGCCCACCTGCAGGGCGGCGCTGGCGGGGAAGACCGACACCAGCCGGTTGAAGAGGTCGCCGCCGCCGCCGCCGGCCGCCCCCGACGCCGCCCCACCTCCGCGCCAGGCGCCGCTGCTGCACTGCAGCCCCATCTGGATGTAGGACTCGGTCAGCTTCTTGGTCTCCGCGCCGCCGCCGCCGCCGCTGCTGCCGTTCAGAGTCGTCGCCTCGGCCGGGTCGCCCAGGCAGATGCGCGCCAGCAGGCTGTGCGAGTGGCTCTCCTTTTCCCGCGCATTCGCCTCGCTGTTGAGGGCCAAGTAGGCGTAGCGGCCGAGCGGGGCGCCCGCCGGAGGCGAGAGCGGGAGGCCGCTCCGGGCAGGGGCGCCGCCGGGGAGAAGGGAGGCCCCAGGCCCGGCGTAGGGGCTCCGGCCGCTGGGGGCGCCCTTTTCCTCGCCGGGGCGAGAAGGCGGCGGCTGCGACGGCGGGCGGGCTCCGCGGTGCAGGAAGGCGCGCACGAAGCTGAGCTTGTGGCGCTCCTTGGCGCCCTGCTTGATCTTGAAGATGTTGTCGTCGGAGGGGTTGATGTCGAAGGTGAAGAGGCGCGCCAGGTCCCCGCGGGCGTCCAGAGCGCGGATGGCGATCTCGGGCGTGTTCTCGAAGCGGTGGTCCTCCAGGCTGGCGTTGCGCGGGAAGAAGGGGCTGCCCAAGCCCGTGTAAGTGGCGGCCACCAGCAGGCGCGTGTCCTGCCCGGCCTGCTTGAGCACCAAGCCCACGGTGGACGCGTTGGCGTGGTTGGCCGCCACGTTGAGCATGCTGGGGAACACCGTGACCTGGTCCCCGCCGCCGCCGCCTCCACCTGCCCCGGGCGGGAAAGCGACGGCCACGACGGAGATGTTGTCCATGCTGCGCAGCTGGCAGAAGCCCTGGTAGACGGAGCCGCACACCACCAGGATGCCTTGCTCCGGGTCGGGCTGCAGCAGCTTGTTGTAGTTGTCGGTGGGCTTCCGGGCGTGCTCGCACGACGCCTGGGGCAGCTGCGGAGCGTGGCAAAGCGGGTTGTCCTCCTTGGGTCCCACCTGCTCCTCCACCTCCAGGGTCAGGTTGGGGCCCGACAGCTGGTAGAGCCGGTTGACGGCCGCCAGGTACACCTTGCCTCCCGACGCATCCAAAGCGAAGTTGTTGGTGGCCGTGAGCGAGACGAACTTGTGCTGCACTTCCAGCCCGGGCACCGGGAGCACCGGGAGCAGCAGCAAGAGCACGAGGGAAAAAGCTGGGAGAAGGCGATCGCCCCGCGGCAGCACCTGGCTAGCGCCTCGCCGACCCGGCGAAGAAACCATCCTGCCTCCTGGGCTGCTGCTCTGAACAGAGCATGAGGCTCCTCGGCGAAACGGGGCTTGGCAATCGCCAGGAAAGGAAAGAGCGGCGGCGGCGGCGGATGAAGCAACGCAGCGGAGCACGAGAAAGGAAAACCTGTTTCCTGCAGAGGATCTAACACGCCTCAGCTCCGGAGTGACGCCAGGAGGGAAGTCCCGAGCCTTTGTTGCAAGCGATCGGCAGCCTTTTGCCTCCTTACTGGACCAACGTCTCGAATGGGGTTAAAACGGCACGTCTGAGAAAAGCTGCGCCCTCCCCTAAGTCTGACAGCTTCTCTCTCTCTCCTTCCTTTCTCTCTCTCTCTCTCTTTCTGTCTCTGCCTGAGGACAAGCTGCCGCTCTCCGACTTCTCCGAGGTCCTCTTTTTTTTTTTTTGCATTACCTCTCCCCCCCTCCTTTATTTAGGGTTTGTCATGTGAATATGATTAAGTTGAAGCAATTTTTCCCCAAAGCTGGAAGGCAATCACCGCACCAGCCCCAAACACAAAGAAGCAGCTCTTGATAGCAGCTCCTTTGCTAACAAATAACTCTTGTGTTTTGCGCTTTTCTCCTTTTTTCTGTTGGGAAGCAAGAATGTAGGACTCCACTAGCGGGAGGCGGAAGGAAAGGGTGGTGGTGGTGGTGGTGGGGAGAAGAGTAGGAGATAGAAAACTTTTCTCCTCTAGCCATAAAGCAACACTGCAATCAGTTGTAAAAATAGACCTAACCAAACAACATTAATTTCAGGAAAAGGCAACACTAAGCGACCCCTTCTCCTTGCAAGCTGTTATTCTCTCCCTCTCCCACCCCCAGCAATGAAAATAAGTTAACTCTCCATCTGCTTGAAGTGCTGCCCTACTCATAAAAAGGGTTTTACCAGAAAGGATAACAAAAAAGAGAAGGTCGGGCTGTCTGGGGTTTGGGGGTCAGGAATAAATTAAGAGAACAAGTATGCCGAGCATGTAAGATGAGGGAGGGGTGAACTGGTTCAGTCCCACTGTGTTTTGCTCATTGACACCATAGAGCAGCGAGAGTGTTTGAAAATGTACTTCAGAGTGTGCTGAACTGCAGAGCACTGCTTGTGTTCTCCCAAGTTCACAATCTCAGGGACCTCCTTCCCCACAGATCATTTGTAGCACACTCCAGGTTTCCTCCTCATCAGTCCACCACTTGGAGGAATCGTCTCTTGACTATCATTATTTTGAGAAGACGGTGCCTGTTTTAGATCACTCTGCTTAGTGCACTGTTAATGATACATTCTTTTTCAATGGTTTTATTTTTTAAAAAAATAGTGTAGTAATAGCTTTTCGTGAAGAACATCTGTTGTGTAAAGCATAGACTTTTAGACTTTGGTCTGAGATGCCTGGTTAGATATCTCCACTCTGGCACAAAGCTTTTTGTTGTCACATACTCTGACCTGAGCTGCTCAAAGGTGATGGGTTACAAATGTAATAAATTAAAATAAAGTGGCATGTCACAAATGGAAGCTGTTGGTACATCAGAGACACTTGAAACTCCTGGTGCCTACACACACTTCAAACATTTCCTGCTTCTCTTGTGATTTAGAGCTCTTGCAACATTCCCACTGCCATCATTCCCCAGCACTCTGCTCCCACTGTTCCATGCCAGCTTCCCAGACTCTTAACATTTGATTGCCTCACCTGTCGGATTCTGGCACGGATTTCTGCCCCTAAGATCTGGGTATCTTCATGCAAACAAAGGCAATTCAAGCCACTTTACAATTTCCCCCCTCTGCAAATATTATTCAGGAGCAAATGCCCCACACCTACAGGAGTGCACACCCTCGTGAGTAAACAAATAAGAGTAGGGGGGGTACATGTCCTGAAAATCACTTTTCACTCAGCTATATTTAGTATGTAGAAACAAAGCAAAGAGAACACAAGTTCAAGTCCTGAGCTTATTGTGATATGCAGATGGTTAGTTAAGGCCTGACCAAATGACACGTGACTGACATGTTCAGCAGTCTCATGATCACTTCTTCAGTTCTGGGGTGCTGGGAACTTAAGTGAGGGAACTGAAAGAGTGTGTTTTATGCTTTACCGTCTTGCCATTTTTCTTCTCAGTATTCCCCACCCCTTGCTTTCTACCCATGTGTATCTTTTCTCCTGAGGGTGGAAAAGCAGCTGGGGTAATTCCCCAGAAAGGAAATGTTTAAGCCACTCCACTGTCTCCTCCATTCATCTGATCATAGTCTTACCCTTCTACATTTTACTTTTATTGTCTTTTTTTATATAGAAAAAACCCCCAGAATGACACAATTACACACATCTGCTGTGTCACATTGGCCTTCAGCCACCCAGACTAACTGGTTGAATGCCCCTTCATAGTTCAAGCTCACACAAAGAGTGGGTGGCTGATTCTCCAGTGTTAATTTTTCCTGTAAGGTTCTGTATCTATAGAAGCAGTTGCTGGCATTGGGCCAGAATGTTGCCCTTTAGGAAATGGGAGGTGACTAGTAGATGGCATATCAAGCTTTCTTACAAGATTGATTCAATCAGAGGGGAAACAGCAATCATTTTTTTAACTCTGAGCCTTGCTGGCTCCATGGAGTTGACAACGTTCCCCCCCCCAAAAAAAGTCACATGATACAGAGATTCCTTAACCTTAAAATCACGATTCAATGTTAAATCACAGGGACGTGAATTGTTGTTATTATTATTTTATCTTTTCTAATTCAGCCTTTTAATGCTCCAAAGGCATGTGAAGGAAAAATTAATAATGTGCCTGTAGTGGTGTCCCCTAAAGGCTCAGAACTAAAAAAGAATGGGGGAGAGGGAACCACGCAACTGCATTTTTCTTTATCGTTAATCTTATAGTGTTGATGTAGTTTATTATGATAGATATAAGGACATGCTTTCCTCCCTCCCAAAGGCTGGGAAACTGACATCCATAGTCCCATGCTTTGTATTCCACACAGCTCATTAGATGCCAGGACCCTAAGCAATGGGACAGCCTTATTTTGCTAAGAAAGACTATGATTTTAGCACTGACTAGCAAAAGCTTCCCTTTGGTGGAGCAGATTTGCTGCTTTGTTGGTCACCTGCCTGCTAGTGTTGAAAGGCTCCATTTCCTATTTTATTTCCTTGTGCCCACTCTAGATCTTGTGTCACCCAAGCTATTTTCAAGTGTAGAAGACATCAGTAAGGGTGATGGGAATTCTGAATGATCCATGCTCAGGATGGGGAGCGAGCCCTGCCTCATTGTCTAATCTTATTTCTACACCTGCCTGCTTGTTTCACCCGCTTTCCTGGCCTTTTCTCCTCTTCAGAGCATTAATTAATACATAAGAGCAGTGGCTAGCCAAAAGCGTGTGTTAAATGAAATACAGAATATTCCTTCCTCTGTCTGTCCGTCTATCTCATAGTTCATGCTAATCATATTCCTAATGGACAGAGTTATTAATGTGGAACTCCTATAATTGCTGGGATTTTACATTTTCAGTTTCTGAGTTTCAAATCCAACTGTGAGCAAGGAATAAACACCAATGTTTTGAAGATAATAACACCTTATGTTTAACACCTTTTATTGGAAAGTGCCAAAGGAATTTATAAGCATAAGTTAATTAAACATTACGATACACAGCTGAGCTACAGAAGAATCATTAGCCCCATTTCACAAAAGGATAGAATGAGATACTGGGCCTATAATTTCCAATATCTTTACTGAATTGTGATGCTTTCATTTTAGGGTCTTCAGCCAATTATCTGATAGGGTAAAACTTTGGGGGAGGGGAAAAAGAGAACAGGCTTCTTTGTATTAGAGGCCCAAACTCTGGCACCATAAGAAGGAATCTAGAAGAAACAGTCATAGCCATTGATTCTATGGTCTTCCATAGGCGCCGACTCCATGGGGCCTGAGGGGGCTCGAGCCCCCTCAAAAAAATTTTTTGGGGGGCTCAGCCCCCCCAATAATCTCGGGCGCCCTTCCAGCAGAGCGCCGCCGCCGTCCCCCGCCTCCTCCCCACCTGCTCCTTCGCCAGCCAGCCAGCCGCGCGCCCTAATCGGAGAGCCCCGGCCGTCCCCCGCGAGATTAGGGAATCCCCGGGGGCGGGGGCTCCTGCCTCGCTGCTTCGCAGCACCACCGCCACTGCCAAGGCACTGCCGGAAATCCCGCGAGAACAGGGGAATCCCGACTGGCCACACCTCCCAGCCAGCCAATCGGCTGGCTGGGGGGGCGTGGCTTGCCCTATTTAGGGCCGGAGCCACTTTATTTGCATATTCATGAGCTTATTTATTATTCATGAGCTTTCCCGGGCCCCCCCAATATTTTTTATAAGTCCGCGTCCCTGTGGTCTTCACACCAGGCAGCTGCTAAACTGGAATCACACTAGTGTAATATATGTCCCATTTGCACTCTATATTTCACTCAGTATGATATCACTTTAAACAGTCATTGTTTTCCCCAAAGAATCCTGGGAATGGTACAGTGGTACCTCGCAAGACGAATGCCTCGCAAGACGAAAAACTTGCAAGACGAAAGAGTTTTTCGTTTTTTGAGTTGCTTCGCAAGACGAATTTCCCTATGGTCTTGCTTTGCAAGACGAAAAACGAAAACGTCTTGCAAGTTTGTTTCCTTTTTCTTAAAACCGTTAATACCCTATGGGAAACCGTGCTTCGCAAGACGAAAAAATCGCAAGATGAAAAAACTCATAGAACGAATTAGTTTCGTCTTGCGAGGCACCACTGTAGTTTGTTGGGGGTGCCTAGAGTTGTTAGGAGATCCCTTTTCCCCTCAAAGAGTTGCAATTTCAAAACTGGTTAAACAGTCCCTCTTCCCAGGGGACTATGGTTATTATAGCTCTGTGAGGTGAATAGGGATCTCCTAACAACTAAGCACCATTAACAAACTACAGTTCCCAGAATTCATGGGGGGAAGCTATTTTAAGTGGTATGGTACTACCATTTAAAGTGGTATGGTACTGCTTTAAATGTATAGTGCACATGGGGGCTTAGTCACAACTTTGTGCTCAAACAGAAGGAGAGTCAACAGTACAACAGCAGAAGCAAAAAATGCCAGTATAGAAACAGCAACAGTCACACCTAGTATCCATGGAAAATACCTCCATCAACCCCTTCATGGATAACGTTCACTTAATCCTTCCAGGAAATGGAAATTGTGCACATTTCCAAGTCAATGTGCACAATCTTCAACTAGCCTTGGGGAATGTGCATATAATGACTGAATTTTGTACATTCTCTTGGCAATGTGAGATTATCTGCTCAGTATGTATAGTCTTTTTAAAACAAAACAAAACAAAAACATGCCCCCTTTTGGGTATTTATGTTTCAGAAGTGTACCATCTATGCTTCCCAGGCTTTTCCTAGCCCACTGCCTAATCTTACATGTCCCACAACATACCATCCCACAGATCAGTCAAGCAGTTGGGTTGCATTGTGGAGTTCCAGATAAAGAGTTTTTTGTTTGTTCTGTTTTTTGAAATCCAGCCTCTTCACCCTCAGATGAGCAGCACAGTCAGCTGAACAGCACAAGGGGCATTGCAGGGAGAAGAAAATTTTGAACTTCCTCTCCCACAATTCTGATGGAAATCCCCGCCCCCTCTGGACTGCTATAACTCTTAGGAAAAATCATCATGGGGTCTGTCATCAAGGGAATCTTAGGGGAAGAAAGATACAAACAGCTGAGGAAAGAAGCAGACCCATGCCCTCTGCCCTCTGGAGTTCGTCAGGTTTTTGTCAGGACTTCCTCTGGTCCAGCAACTGCTGTTGCCTCAAGTATTTAGGATATCTACTGACAGCTGTCTGTAGAACTCTCCCAAGGGCTGCCTCCTGAGCCACAAGTTTCTCTCCACAAACCTCAACTGTAGCCCAGTGATGTCAGCTTTTGGTTTCTGAAGCCTCTCAAAGCCAGTTCTTAAACTTCCCGACTTACGCTTTCAGCTCTTCCTTCGGTTGACCAACAACCACACATCAGCCATTCTCCCTTCTCCTTCTGCTCTTCCTTCTTCCTCTTTCTCCCTTGGATCTGAATGGTCTTGTAAGGTCCTATTACTATCACTTCATGGGCTACGACATTTTTACTAGTCAGTTATAATCATTTGCAAAGCTTAATAATTTGCAAGAACTTCCATAAAATTGCCAGCATTGAGTCCCTGGAGATTTCTGTCCTGAAAGTCGGTCCCTCAAGACAAACTTATAACATCCAATACATTAAGTTTGCAAAGTGGGGCTTCCCTTTCATTCCTCTTGGAGGAATTTAACATAGCACTCATGAGATTGTTCCGGCAGCACAAGCATTTCAACTTGCCAGAAGGAACAAGCTCCCCTCCTCTCCCTTCATGCGCTGCTCTGGGACCACCCCCTCCCAGCCAAGTTGCGGGGGCACACAGGAGGAGGAGAGGGGGCAGAAAACCCTGATGCACTAGTGGGAGTCCTTGCACTGGTTTCCACTATCAGGGCTCAGCTGAACCCAGTCCAATATCTCAGACAAACGCATCCTATTTGATCAATTTGTTTCCTTCATCCCATGAGCTTCATAAAGGTCAGTGCCAGTCCTTCCAACTTTGAACAAATTACCCTGAAGAGCAGCGTTCTATCAAAATCCAAAACAGACTTGCTTGTTTCATCCATTCCCTGCAGCTTTAAATTTTGAAAAACCTAGAGCTGGACAAAAATGAAGAGACCCTCCTACCCATGAAGCCTGGTTCAAAGTATCTATGCTGTTCACTCACAAGCTTCTACTAAACCCATTTTAATTCCAGGGAGGACAATGGCAACACAATGTCGGTGCCCTTATGTTTGAGTGCATTCTTAGCAGCCTGGTCCACCATATCATTGCCAACAATTCTCACATGGGCTGCATTCCAAGAAAAACAGACCCAAAGACCTATTATTGTCTGCAGTTCTGAATACAAAAACCGTATTCCATTTACCAAGCCACATTTGCATCCCATACCTCTCTCTGCTTGACCAAAGCCTGGCCTTTGTGAAAAATGTGCCAGGACCAAAGTTTCCACTTGCATTCTCCTGTTTCTCTAAATGTGGGAGTTGGAGTCGCATCCAACATATATTGAGATATGAAATCTGTGTTTCCCGGCTGGCTGCAGAGTTAAATGGGAGGCAGTTGCCTTCGGCTCCCAGTCTGGTTTTAGTGCAAGTGCTTTAACTTATTACGTCACACTTGCAGACATAGCAATATGCCATTATTATAGGCAGTAAGAATCCCAAGTGAGCATAGCACTTCCGCTAGGCCCATTCCTGCCCACCATGCCCCCAGTTCCACTCAGGTTCCTTTTGCTTTGACGTCATCCTGCCAACATCAGGGTAACATTGGCAGAAGCCTCCTGCTGACACCAGAGTATTGCTATGTTGCCATATTTATTTCCCTGTCGTAACCAGTACAAGGGGATTTAGGAGCCATCCTATCTATCTGGTGGGTATGATTACTATGTTAAATATGTGCAACTGACTCGTAAAAAACACGTGCAGAGTAGCAACACATTTTTTTTTCTAATATAAGGGTGGAAAAACACATCTAACCATGTTTTGCAGGAATAAGTGTTGCAGGAAATTCCCTTCATATATCTATTAGAAAGGGACGACAGAGGACGAGATGGTTGGACAGTGTTCTCGAAGCTACAAACATGAGTCTGACCAAACTGCGGGAGACAGTGGAAGACAGAAGTGCCTGGTGTGCTCTAGTCCATGGGGTCACGAAGAGTCGGACGCGACTAAACGACTAAACAACAACATCTATTAGTCATTTGGAAGTAGATGGCAAGCAGAGTCACAGAATCTTTGTGGGACATATTTCACACTGGAATTTGAAGACACCCTTCTGAAACCAGACAGGAGAGTGTAGAACTAATATGGCCAGAAGCTCTCATACATTCTCTGCCTCTCTGGATGCTTTGCCTATGGCAGGATCCTCTCTTTCTGGATGGGCTTTGCTCTTGACCACTCCTTTTCCAAGTCACATTGCACATTTTGCACACAGGGGAAGCTGCTCCCCCGTTTCTGACCCACTGGACCAAATGCACATAGCATGTCAGGTGACAACTGGCACAGCAAGATTTGGGGATTCTAACAGACAACAAAGTGACTGTGAACCAGTATACTGGCATAATTTGTGTTGAAAGAAAATACTGTTTCCAGGATTTAGGATATAATAGTGCTAATCCCACTTTCAGTGCTGAGAAGATCCTAGATGAACCACTACAGTACTACAGATAAAGAAGAACATTTGCATAAGTGCAAGATGAAACCCAGTCTAGATTGAATAGAGGGAGCAGGAGTGTGATTCTGGGATGTTTTGGCCAGAGAAAAGACTGAGGAAGCAGAAATATCATAACAATACTTGGGTTTTTTTAAAATACAGCATTATAAATATGGTGTGGCACTTTATAAAGAAACATTAGCAGCATGTTGACAGCTTTCAAACATTTAAAAGATCTCAAAAAGGGAGATAGTTGTTCAATTCATCCAATGTGCAAAATGCAGTAATAATTTATTTAAGCTCAAGAAAAATGAATTTAACTTTAAAATTAGGGTAGAGGCAATTCAGTATTAATATAAGTTGCCTGGAGATGCTACTTTTTCATGTTAGGAGATCTTCAGAAGAGGTGTGGAGATTTTTAGTAAGGGCTTAAGCAGGCATGTATTGTGTATGCTTCAGCTTCCTCAATGTGGTGCCCTCCCTATGTTGTTGATCTACAACTCCCATCATCCCTGACCATTGGCCATATTGACTGGGACAAGGGAATTTGAGGCCAGAATGCCTGTAGGGCACCAAGTTGGAGAAGCTAATTTAAGGGTATGCTTTCTTGGTCGCATGAGAGTGAGCTAAATTGATCCACAGAGTCTCTTGCTGCTGAAATACAGAATTCACAAAACACAAGAGGCACAAAATTCGAAATCCACTAAAACACATTAGAGACTTGGCCACATCCAGCACAGAACCCAGTAATATTGTGGTCTGAGCACACTAGCAAGCACAATTAGGACAAATACAAGAAGCCTGAGTTTTTGCAGATATTCTGTTAATTAACCTTTCACTGTTCTTCAGGAGCTGCTGTGAGATTCATGCTTCCAAATATGATTTCCCCCCATATTACTATTTGTGGAACTGGTAGCAGCCATGGAAGATGGGTAATTAATGAGATAGCCAAATTTGCAGATGACACGGCAGTATCCATGATAATAAAACCTAAATACAACTTGAAGAGCTCCTGAAGGATCTCTCCAGAATGGAGGTCATGGCAAAATTTAGAAGATGAGATTAAGTGTTGATAAGTGCCAGATAATGAATTAACATTCAACATGCAGCCCACATTTAATTTATTCTACTTCTCTCTCACCCTCTTATCTTCTTAACCCATGTTTAAGAAAGAATGTGGTGGTATTGCTGTTGACATCCTCCTTAGGTCAAGATAGAAGCTAGCAATGGGTTATGTGACCCACCAAATGGAAAGCCAGTGAGTGAAATAATACACCTAAAGGTTCTGGATTTCATGAAGCTGCTCAGGAAAAAAAGGGAGAAGAGAGAAAAATAATGGAAAACTGTCCATTTTGCTCTGGCAGTATAAAAGGTAAGCAAAACAGCATTATTATGAAATTATTAGAGGAAAATGACATGTATAATATGTCCATCTTTCCTATGAGAAAGATTAAATAAAACAGCCTTTTAGTATAGAAAACGGACTGTGTATCTAAATAAGGTCTATTCCAGTGAAATTAATGCATCTCAATTAGTTATGTCCATTAACTACAATAGGTCTGCTCTGAGCACTGGAAATCACTGAAATGTCCGGGAAAATCTGGACGCATGGCAAAAACACACAGAGGCTGCATATGCATTAACCTGTTTGTAGTGCAAAAATGTACTTTTTCTCAATGCAGAATGCTTCATGCTTGTCCTCAACATGCTGTTTTCAATCTGTTCTAGATGCTACTGTCACAAAGGTAAGTGTGGTTACTTGAAACATGTTTGAAAACCCTCCCCTGGATTAGGTAATCCACGCCTTTTCCTCCCTGCACATGCCTCCACCCCCGTGAATGATAGAGGATGTGGTGGTCGTGATCTTGGGATACCCACCACGTCATTGGCCAGGGTCATCTACATCTCTTTTCCAGTGGACACACTGCACGGTAATGCAGACTCAATCTGCCATGACCTTTCATTTTTGGAATGAATCCAGTTTCTCAATAAGCGTTTTTCAGGGACCCAAAAACGTGCAAGCGGTCTAGACTATGTGTGGACTATGTAACAATATCAAGTGCCCAATCTCTGTTTCTGAAATAAAATCCCATTCGTGTGCATCGAGAGTCTCTTTCTTCGAGATAATTTATCCTTTCCTGATTGGGAATTGCAGCAGACTATTTTCCTAAGCCCTTTAGTGCAATACTTTACTCCAGAAACCAACATTTTCTTGTTGTTGTGCACGTTGTACCTGGGAATGGCTGGCAGTTCCCCCAGCCTGAATTCAATGTTGCTAGTGTGTATGTGTGTGTAGGAGGGATTGCAACAGAGGTATTCTAAATAAACATGTGCGGGTTTCAGTTGCTGCTGGGAGAGAGGGAGTGGGGAGATATGGCCATATGGTTCTGTCCCATCTGGCTGGTGCACTTGTCAAGTAAACACAGGGAGGAAATCTTCATTCAAGGCAATGTTACCCTTTGGGGATTTTGGGAGCACGTTACACAGTAAGTGTACTGGTCCTTTACTTATGTGGCTTGGACCAGCTCTAATGACCCATGTACCTGCCATTCTCCCGTCTGCCATTCCAATTGCAAGAGGACAGCACGCATTGTACACAAGTGCTATTTGGCTTGCTGGGATCAGATGTGCTGAGTCAGTACATTAAAGCTTTTTTTTAAGGGGGGGGGGACTCTGTGGGGGCAGGCCATTTATGCTCCTGAGCGCTAACAGCTCCAGCTCCCCCCAACAGTGCCTAATTTGGTTCTACTTTGTCCTGCTAGATGCTCAAGAAAAGAAACCCAGCATGAGCCGCATTAAATCAGGGAGAGCAGAACAGTTCCAACCCATGCAAGCAAGTTTTAAAAGGTATGTTTGGAGTGGCTAAAGCAACAGTTTTTACTTTGTCCATTTCCCTTATCTGTGCAAGTGATTAGCAAGGGGAAAAAAAGAACCTTTCATTCGAAAGCCACTTGGAATCTCCCGTAACAAAATTGAATGTTTATTAATTTTAAACGTATTCCCAGCCCTATCCAAAAGGCTCAAGGTGGCTTATAGTTTATTAAAAGATAAAACTATAACAGAAAAAAATAAGATATCCTTCCCCTAAAAATAATTCTGCTAAAATAACCCCTTGCTTATCATCAGCCACCAAATGCCTGCTCAGAAAATACTCAGGTGGACCTCAAAGGGAAGGGAAGGCCAGTCCTAAAAAGCAGTCACTGAAAATAGTTTCTCTAAGTGCCTTGCCATTTGAGTCCTTGAGATTCAATTTCCCCATGAAAACTCTAATACAATTTGGGGAGCAGCAACATGACCCCCTCCAAAACAGGCACTTTGAATGTTTGCATATTGGGGGGGATCGGAAGCAGTTTTCTATGTCAAAAATAGACAAACAACATGTGCTGTATTTGTATGTGGGGGTGATGGAATTTGTGGTCCAAAAGATCTGAAGGGCACCAGGATGGTGAAGACGAATTGAGGTTGTAGTGTAAGGCAGTGTTTTTAAACCTTTTTTGGGCAAAGGCACACTTGTTTCATGAAAAAAATTACGAGGCACACCACCATTAGAAAATGTTAAAAAATTTAACTCTGTGCCTATATTGACTATATATAAAGTAATTCTCTTGAATAGGAATCAAATAAACACAAAGAAAGTATTTTATAATTACTTTATTATGAAATAGTAAGTAAACAGAAATATGAAAAATTGTAAAATACTTTATTCAGTGCGCAACTTGGGCCTGTTTGGCTGAACACAAAGCTGATATTCTGGCTGGAATCGAAGAAAGACACACACGTAGCTCTTCGTCAACAGCTCTCAGTCTCTCTCTGTATTTAGTTTTTATAGCAATCATGCTTGAAAAGCTCATCTCACACAGATATGTAGTGGAAAATGGGAGCAATGTCAAAATAGCTTTGTTTGCCAGAAGGGGGAACTCCTTGGCAGTATCCAACCAAAAACTGTCCAAAGGTAGATCAGCAAATCTTAGCTTGGAACCACGATTTTGTCTCAGTTCAGTTAGTTCCTCCTGCTCCTGTAAAGTCCTTTCCACCAACTGATGCTGAGCTATAAGGGTCCCTAACCCAGTCAAGGCATTCAGTGGAGACTGAAGAGAAATAAAATGACAACTTCTCCAGTTCTCCTGGTGAACTCGAGTCGCGACGTCTTCTTCTCTCCGCTGCTGCGCACACTGTGCTCGGGCGGGAAGGAAGTCGGAAGATGATGTCCTACTGTGATAGGTCCAGGCTGGAGTCTGGACCAATCACAGCCCGGACATCAGAAAAGTGGAGGGTGTCCCCCTGAGGAGTGCCAATCGGCGCCCCTGCTGGCCGAGGGTGGGGTCAAAAACCCCACCCCACCCATACCCAGGACACAAATTGAAAAATCTTTCGAATTTTTCAATTTTTCCCACGGCACACCAGGCAACATCTCGCGGCACACTAGTGTGCCGCGGAACAGTGGTTGAAAAACACTGGTGTAAGGTATGATATTATGTTATAGGATGGTTATCAAGAAGAAATATGTTAGACTGAAGAACTTAGATGGACAAACAACAGCCATAACTCAGGCATGAACACTGCGCATGTAACATAGATAAGGCTAAGGGCACAATGTTAGGAATGATATGTTCACCCCTGACCACTGGTCATGCTACCTGGAGTTGTAGTTCCAACAACATCTCTAGGGCACCAAGTTGGGAAAGGTTGACTTAGCAGATGGACCAATGTTCTGACACAGTATAATGCCATTTCATAGGTTCATATTACAGTGGTACCTCGGGTTACATACGCTTCAGGTTACACACGCTTCAGGTTACACACTCCACTAAGCCAGAAATAGTGTTTCAGGTTAAGAACTTTGCTTCAGTATAAGGACAGTTTCAGGTTAAGTACAGACCTCCGGAACGAATTAAGTACTTAACCCAAGGTACCACTGTATATATGATAAGGATGGGCCAAGAGAAAACATTATTGTTTCTATAACCCATGCTTTAAAATTAATGTTTAGGGCTCGATCCAGATCTTCTATGAGCAACATTGGCTGCACACTTCCTTTCTATGACTGCAGGTTCCTCTATATGGCAGGGGAGGTTGATGACCAGAAACTCCCACTTTCAAAGCAGTGCTTATAGGAAGGGGAGATGTGTTGCAGTGCGAGACTGTACCATCCATTTCCTTATTGTTTTTGCTGGAATCACATATGATGTTTTCCTGGCCCTGCTCGCATACTTATTTCTGCTCCATTACCTAGCCTTTTTTTTTTTTTTTAAAAAAAAGACCATGTTTCACAAGAGCTGTGCCAAAATGCAGTAGTCAGTGTGGATTGTTTTCTTGCACTGAAGGGAGATTTGCACAGTCCTATGAATGTAGCTTGGGGAAAAAAATACGTAGCCAAGCTGGTATTTTTCTTAAATTAAAAAAGAAGGAAAGAGAAAGAAATAATTGTCTGGCACATGGCTAGATATTCAGAAATCTTTTTTTTTTAAAAAGAGAGACATAGTTGTCTGGTTGATTGATTTGCAACCCTTCAGCTGAACACAGCCATAGAATCTAGTGTATTATTAACCTTAATTTTCATTAGAGTGTTAATTTAGGGCTAAATCAGGCAGATTTCGTGAGTTGTCAATATTAATGATTTATAAAGCCCCAGCCATGTGCAAGGCACTTAGCGGTAACTGTTAGATGGGGTTCTTTTCCCAGACTGTTTCCAGTCTAAACAGACTCCAAAGTGTGGTCTTCTTGGGCTGTGTTACAAACAAATCACGCAGATGTGAGCTCCAAGGGCAGAGGAGTCACGTATGATCAGTGTGGTTCCAGTGGCACTAAGCTGCAGCCTGCGAGTGCTTCTTTGAACAAGATGGTGATTTATTGGGGCCCTGAGGAGATTTCTGAGTGGAATCATGTTTTTCCCTCAAAAGTCCTTGTATTTAAAAGATGAGCCTTTTCTGATGCAACACAGAGACTTACAAACTGTTTAATGCCAAGAATCAGTCACAGCCATGTCTCCTGGACACAGCACACTAATACATTTAAAAGGGAAACGTTTGACCGTGGGCAAAGCTGCACGTATCTTGATTGCTACCAAGCAAATGTTTCTCCTAAGCAATCCACTCTCAGTGGAGTCTTAGTAAACAATTAACAGCATGATCCCCCGGTGCAAGGACTATTTAATAGTAATACCCATCTGGCTGGGTAATAATAATAATAATAATAATAATAATAATAATAATAATAATAATAATAATAATGTGTTTTTGTTGTTGTTAGATTTGCTAGGATACAGTATTATGCTAAATCTTAACAACTGGGGGAATGCTGTAGCAGCAGACGGAATGCAAACTTTCCATTCTGTCGCAAGTTCCTGACATGATCCAACCTCAATATGGTAAAGAACGAAGATACTTTTAACATTTTCTTGCTTTATAATATTCTGTGATCAAAGTGGACGCATGGCACACTAAAGTCCTACACAACAGAGTGATTCTAAGAACAGTTGACTTCAATGACTATTCCATTTTGAGATCATGAAGGCACGCTTAGGAAGGAGATGTTTAATATCTTGTAGCAGCAAAATTGCTGGAAAACAGGAGAGCCAAAATGCAGGCTAGAGGGTCAAAGAGGGGCTAGAACAGGAGTAGAGTGACTTGCAGAAGAGTGAATTGCAAAAAAAATATGACATGGATAGGTTCTTGATCTGCTCCTTCCTAGTTAATATACAGCCAAGATGATAAAGGGTCTGGAAAACAAGCCTTATGGGGAATAGTTAAAGGAACTGGGTGTGTTTAGCCTGGTAAAGAGGAGACTGAGCCATCTCCAAATATCTTAAGGACTGTCACATGGAGGGTTGAGTAAGCTTGTTCTCTCCTGTTCCAGGAGGAGAAAGGAGATTCTGACTGTTATGTACTGAGTTGAATAGGATCTAAACTGCAGCAGTCTGATTGGTCCTAGAACAATAGGATCCAAATGGCAGCAGTCTGATTGGTCCTAGAACAATAGGATTCAGAATGCAGCAGTCTGATTGCTCCTAGAACAATGCAGTAGTATGATTGGTTGGCAGGAACCACCCAATCATGCTCCAGATATAAGTGAATCCACAACCTGATTGGCTTACAGTAGAATTCCAGAATTAGCCAATCATGCGCAGCCCATTGTGTAAATAATGTATATAAAGCAGATACTTTCAGGGGACTTTCATTCATTCCTCCTCACCACTATGAGCTGAATAAAGAGCATGAAATCACTTTGCGACTCTGAGTATATTTCACTGACTAAACACCAGAACTTTCTAACAGTAAGAACTGTTTAACAGTGGAACAGACTCCCATGAGAGGTTGTGGACCCTCCTTCCTTGGAGATATTTAAGCAGAGGTTGGATGGCCACCTGTCATGTATGATCTAGTTGAGATTCCTGCATTGCAGTGGGTTGGATTCGATGACTGTTTGGGTCCCTTTTAACGCTACAATTCTATGATCTGTCCAGTTTATTATTGTTTCTTGCATTGCACCTTTGTTTTCGGAAGAGTAATAGGATAACTTGGCAACATCTGCCTTGAAACATGCCAGACAGTGGGTACTATGTGCCAGAAGCAATTTGCTTGCATTCTAAAGAAATTTTTGCCAATTGTGAATTTAATTGGTTTGGCATTTAAAATCAAACAAAATCAGTTATTGTGATTCAGAGATTATTGAGGTGTTTCCCAGAATTAGGAAAAGAGAATGATAACAGACATCTGGTAACTGAGTGGCAATGGATCTATTTTTCCCTCGGCCCTTTCAAATTGTCTCTTCAAAAGAACCATAAAGAAGCACCAATTCTATTTAAAACAATAAATATACAAGCTTCACTTGGCTAATGTAGTGCTATCTATACCCTAATGTTCAGGGGATTTTGTGAGTGCGCAGTGAAGCCTCATGCAGTGGCTGGCTGAATTACTGTGATGTCACAGAATGTTCATCAACATTCTATTTGCTGGAGAAATGACACTGTTGACAATAGAATATGGAGGTGGGGAAATAAAGGTCAGTTGGTGTGAAACTGAAATTTCAACCAGGCTTGGGGGAGAATGTGAAAAGGAATCGGAAGGGGTCCATGGAATGGGAAAGATTGTGCCAAAGCAAGGCAGCTGAAAGGAGGAGGGGAAGTGGCAGCAGGCAAAGCAATATGAGGGCAGAAGAGGCTGGAGGGAAGGGAGATCAGCAGAGATGATGACTGGACAAAGAAAATGTCAGTCAAGGGGAAGCAGCAGCAGCAGGGAGCAATGTGCATAATTATATTATTGATTGATTTATATTATTCAGATAAGAAATTTGTACCCTGCTTCTCAAAAAGAGGTCTGAGGTGGCTTACGAAGAACACACAGAACCACAAAACAGCAACTAAAATAACTTGCATAAAAACTGATACAGAAGTCCAGAGAAAACTCCAGCAAAAATAAAATGTGAACTATATTAACTCTTCCTCCTCTGCCTCCATGCTGAGAAGTGGCTGAGAAGTGAGGCGGCTGTGCTGCTTCCATCTTAGGCGCCCAGCTGCAGGGCCTGGGCTGGTCAGCAAGCAAGCCCAGCCGTTGAGAGGCAAGAATGGCACACCAGTGTTTGAATGACTGGTATGCAGAAGGCAGGTGTTAATATAAAAAGAGAGCTGGCAGCACATTCTCAGAGCCGTGAACCTTCCTTGTTGTGTTACATCTTTCTTTAATAATAATAATAATAATAATAATAATAATAATAATAATAATAATAATAATTTATATATACCCCGCCCTCCCTGGCCAGAGCTGGGCTCAGGGAAGCTAACACCAGTAAAATTACAATAAAAACATAATAGGGGGAAAAACAACTGATTTAAAATACAAGTTAAAATACAATTTAAAATGCAGCCTCATTTTAATAGTAGCCCATAGATCATAATAGTAGCCTTTAGGAAGGTAGCTGTTCATTCTTTCCACCTGTTAGGACACACTGCTGTCAGGCACAACTCTTGAGGGGCAGGAAACATGGTACTTTGAAGGAGAAGGCTACTGCTCTCAGATTTCTCCCAAGAGCTGGCATGCCTCACGAAATTGCCCTGGCAACCACATAATCCCACCTGTCATTGCATTTTGAGAGGATGCCCTTCTAATCCCAGTCAAAAAGGCTCTCGTGGTGCAGGAAGAGATGACATCCCATCTTTGCGTTTAATGCTATGATTCTAGGTCAGGCTAAATAACATGCCTAGTTCCTTGCAAGTTTAAGGCGGAATCCACACGATGTTGTGGACAGCTAAAAGGTGGGATATCCACGGAGGAGAGTGCGGAAGCTAATGTGCCAACTGCGCATACAGAGAAATCAGGTCTGGAAAACTCATTTGCAGTACAAAGGCCCCTTCTGGAAGCACCCACAGAAGCAAAATGCCCTATTGTGGCCACGTTTCCATCTCAAAGGAGTGTCTCCACAATTCCACAGTGTCTCATCATTTCCGCAAGAGCAGAGACCTCTCGGTTATTTGGGAGATGATCCTAAACGTTTCCATTGGTGTGTAACATCCGATTCTCTAACATCATGCTGGAGTTCATTTACATGCTGTCACCTCAAGTCTCCAGACAGAGTTGTCAGCCATGCTGTCTTCTCAGTCAGAAGCTGTGATGTGGTGCCTCTACCCAGAACACTTCATAATTGATCCTGAGGGATTATTACTCATTAATAACAGCGTAATCATCAGCATGTTTATCTAGAAAGAATCCCCAATGAGTGAAACGAGACTTCGCTCTTATGCGTTTGCTGATTTACCCAAGAGTAAGCCCCACTGAAGTCGGTGTGTTTTACTTCTGAGCAGCCTTGCACAGTGGTACCTCAGGTTAAGTACTTAATTCATTCCAGAGGTCCGTACTTAGCCTGAAACTGTTCTTAACCTGAAGCACCACTTTAGCTAATGGGGCCTCCTGCTGCTGCCACGCTGCCAGAGCACAATTTCTGTTCTCATCCTGAAGCAAAGTTCTTAACCTGAAGCAATATTTCTGGGTTAGTAGAGTCTGTAACCTGAAGCGTATGTAACCTGAAGCGTATGTAACCTGAAGCGTATGTAACCTGAGGTACCACTGTATAGAACTGCACAGGATGTGTTCTTAGGATGTTGGTGCCTAATTTGTATGAAAGGAAGCTTGAAGTACTACTTAGAACTAATGGGCAAAAGTGCAAGCTTACTAAATGGTATCATATATATATGATATATATATGATATATGATATATATGATATAATATATATATAAATCACCAGCATTAGCCAAATGTTTCTCACTGACTACTTTTCTAACTGCACATGATGGAAATCAGGTATGGAAAAGGAGACCCAAAATAGAGCAGGCATTCATTATTTGTGTAAGTGGCTGGGCTTTTGTAGCTTTTGTTATTGCATTATTTTGTATTTTTAAATGCTTTCCATGTATGCTATAAATTCAAAGTAATTTGGATTTCTGGAATTTTTACATTGTCCTACTTGCCTGCCTGGTAGAGCAATTTGATAGGGATTCATTCATAAGCACTGAGCATAATTAACTAATAACAATGTATGTGTGCCTGAGGTTGCTCATCTAATACAACAATGTTCATATAACAAAGGGGTTTCTTTTTGTCTAAATTAATAATAAGGACCCCCATATCTGAAAGATGCTAAATTGCATGTTAAATAGGAAAGAGGCAGGTGCTTCTTCTTTTTCTTCTACTTGTAAAATGCTTTTATATTAATTTACTTTTATATCACATTTAATTTTCAAGTTCTTATTGTGCTCATCTTCATTACAATTCAATGAAGTGGGTCACTGTTATTCATCTTCTGCAGCTGGGGAAATGTGGGTGAAGGCTGTCTCTTTCGTGTGATTTGCTCCAGGTCACACCATGAATCTCTGGCAGAGACAAGACTTCAGATCTATCCAAGTGGCAATTTGCTACTCTAAACAGTGGGAGGGGGCTATTGCCTTTATGTCCTAGCAGGTCTATCTGGTCCGTCACCCAGCTCTTCACAGTGGCCAGCCGGATGCATCTCGTATGAAGGAGTGGCCTTTGGTCTGATCCAGGGAGGCACTTTCTATGTTCTTATGCTCTTATTAGGGGCTACGGCCCTGCTCACATCGCTTGCAAACCCCACTGACATTACCTCCACAATAACCCCCTAGAACTTCCCTTTCCTACCCGATGCAACTTCCAACCTTGGCTGTCACCTTCCCAGCCCAATTTTGAAGCATCTCTCTTTTTCTGCAGTCCCACTTTGCACCCATTTTCACCTTCACTCACTGTTCAGGTCTCCCCCTGCCTGGTTCTGCCTGCACTTTTAGTGTCAGCTTCCTGTGTCTTCCTCCTCCTAAGCATCCTTCTGCCCAATTATGAAGCCACAATCCCCTCCTATTCTTCAGACCCTTTAATGCAGGCATAGGCAAACTTGGCCCTCCAGATGTTTTGGAACTACAACTCCCATCATCCCTGACCGCTGGTCCTGTTACCTAGGGGTGATGGGAGTGGTAGTCCCAAAACATCTGGAGGGCCGAGTTTGCCTACGCCTGCTTTAATGCTCCTCCTTTCATCTTCAGCACCATTCCCATGCCTCCTACTCCTTCATTTTTTGCAACATCATTTGCACCCCCATTTTCACCTTCACTGCCTTTCCCCCTCCCCCTTCCTTCTGACTCTTGTCTGTTTGCATGTCTCCTTCTCTCTCCTGTTGTATAGCCCTCTTTGCACGCACACACCTTTCACTTTTCACCTTTCACCCTCACCTCCTTTTTTCTACCTCTTCCTTCCTCCTTTTTTCAACTTTCCTTTGCACCAGACCACCACTCATTCCCAATCTTAAAAGCAAGCCTGCCAATTAGTTTGTTCAGATAGAGGAGATTAAGTTCAATTGGTGTGTGTTCTCTCTCTCTCCCTCTCTCTCTCTCTCTCTCTCTCTCTCTCTCTCTATATATATATATATATATGAGTTTGCTTGTTAATAAAATATCTGCTCTAAGTTATGATGTTGAATCTGGAATTTCATGAAGATAACACATGGCACCAGGAGTGAAATACATTGTGGGAAGACACTATGGGATATTTGAGGGTTCTGCATCCTTTATCTCATATGAGGTAGCTGAGGAATGGAAGAGGAAGAGCCTTTTTTTATCCCTTTCAGTGTTGCCCTCTTCTTGCTTTACTCAAGCAACAACAGAAGTCTGAGTAAAGCAGGGGTGGAGAGACACTGATATGAAGCTTGGGGATTTAAATAATGACACCAAGCTGTTTAACAAGGACAAATAGTAGTGGTGAGTACAACTCAGAAGCTAACACAACAGAGCGTTTCCCAACTTCCTTCTCACTCTAATCAAATCTTGTTTTAAGCTGCCACTTCTCCCACTCCCATGTCCTCCCCTGCTCCCTCTACTGAAACCTCCACCATTGTTTAAAACCACCATTTTCTTCTCAGTCCTCTCCAACCCTACCTTCTTTTTCACTTCCCTACTCTGAACTGACTTCACGTGACAAGGCAAATCCTCCAATGGGGCTGTGCTCTGATTTCATACTAATCCAATATTAGGATGTGGAACTACAATGGGGGCTGCGTGATGACAGCCTTACATTTCATTCATATATATATATATATATATATATATATATATATATATATATGAGAAAAAAATGTGCCGCAGCAGTTCTTATGAACAAAGGTGCTCAGCCAAATAAAGAGTGTTAGATGTGTGCCTTTAGAATCTCATTGCATGTATTGAGCTTTTGTTAGAAATATGTGCCCCTCTGTTAGTTTTACTAAGAAACGTGAAATGTTTTCATTCTTAATCTTGGGAGACGCCACTATCTCCAGCTTTGAGATAAATCCTTGACCTTTCAGAGCCCAGGCAGCATGTGTTTTGCATTCACACTAATAGATGTTCCACATTGTAATGTCATTTGTAGGGTGTCATCTAATGTTGCGTTTCTTTTTGACAGATCTGAATAGCTTGATCTTTTCCTTGACATCTCCTCTGTGATTAAGTCAATGGCTAGAGTCATATCTGGAGCGCGAGCTTTATACATTTATTCACATTTGCTGCCAGCATATTAATGGGTGAGGTATTAAAGAGACATTGCCAGGTGGCATCAGGCCACAAACGTGGGGCTCCTCTCGTTAAGGGTTTGATGTGTATCTACAATGTAATGTCTTGCATACACAACTGACTGTAAAATGAGTAACAAATGCTTAAGTGCTGTACATGCACATTTGACAGGTGTACAAAAAGGGAATGAACATTTCTAATCATTTCTCTCCTGTAAGTTAAAGCAGCTTTTTATAAAAAACACACACACACACACACATTAAAAATTGAAAGCATGGCCTGGTTTAGCTAGTAATGAGAGCCTAGAACAGTGGTTCTCAAACTTTTCCTCACATTGATAAGAAATTCATTGGAAAACATAAATAAACAACTCCTAGCAGTGCTTGATTCCTAACACAGAACACATCTACTTTATAGTATGATCATGGGACATCCAGAATGTATAAAACATTGCAGCTACATAAGAACATGAATCATTCCCACACACTTGATGTTCTTGCTCTCATTTTGAAAAGGTATCTATCCATATTCTGCAAATAAAAAATATTGTTCTGATACTATATTACACTGAAATCTTGTCACACCAGTGTGGCATGCCACACCCTTTGAGAACTTCTGGCCCAGAATCTTAAAATGAAAGCTGGAAGATGCTGTAGGACCCCAATATTGCAAAATTCTTGAAACTGTAGGTTCAGCAAACAAACCAATGCCTTCATTACAGTAATGCCTTCATTACTGACACACTTGACTAGTACAGTGTTACTAGTATGCTACACACCAGCACTTTTATCAGTAGGATTTGTGACACAACACCCTACATGCCCATTTGGTTGATAGCTCTAGTATGGACTTAAAACTACCTAGAAAGGCCTTCTCCTTCATGTACTTTCTCTGTGTTAACCAGCCTCATATAACCAACATGCTTAAGTCTAATTAATGCATGAAGGGGTTAATATCATCAAGTAAGATGTCATGCCAGGCTTAGCGAGGTCACTTCCCCTTACCTTTGAAGGAAATAGGTAACCAAGCCAATCCCCCCCAGTCTAGTAGAGAAGCTCAACATGTGATGAGGGCTGGGTTGGTGGCTGCAAGCTCAGACCACATGACTCTCACAAGCCACTATTCAGTTACTTTACCAAAAATCTAAGAATTGTAACTAAGCCAAGATTTACTGTTTGTGCAAGTTTCTGAAGCACGTAAACCTGACCTTTGAAGAGTTTGTAAGTACAGTGGTACCTCGGGTTAAGTACTTAATTTGTTCCGGAGGTCTGTACTTAACCTGAAACTGTTCTTAACCTGAAGCACCACTTTAGCTAATGGGGCTTCCTGGTGCTGCCGTGCTGCAGGAGCAAGATTTCTGCTCTCACCCTGAAGCAAAGTTCTTAACCTGAGGTAATATTTCTGGGTTAGCGGAGTTTGTAACCTGAAGCGTATGTAACCTGAAGCATATGTAACCTGAGGTACCACTGTAAACTGCTTTTAACTTACCAAACAAACCATAGAGGGAAACTTTGGAACTGACTTTAAAGGGCACATTTTAAGGTTTCCCAACCTATATCTCCATGCATGTTTTGTGATTTTAAATCTCTGCCATGGTTCTCTCACCAAAGAGTACTGGCCCCAAACTTGGATCTTGGCATCCGAGAATTCTCCTTTTGTATTTATATAATTAATAATTTATAATAATAATTGATTATTTATACCCCGCCCATCTGGCTGGGCCTCCCCAGCCACTCTGGGCGGCTTCCATAAAAACCAAAAATACAATAAAATATCACACGTTAAAAACTTCCCTGAACAGGGCTGCCTTAAGATGTCTTCTGAATGTCAGGTAGTTGTTTATCGCTTTGACATCTGCTGGAAGGGCATTCCACAGGGCGGGCGCCACTACCGAGAAGGCCCTCTGCCTGGTTCCCTGTAGCTTTGCTTCTCACAATGAGGGAACCGCCAGAAGGCCCTCGGCACTGGACCTCAGCGTCCGGGCAGAATGATGGGGGTGGAGACGCTCCTTCAGGTATACTTGACCGAGGCCGTTTAGGGCTTTAAAGGTCAGCACCAACACTTTGAATTATGCTCGGAAACGTACTGGGAGCCAATGTAGGTCTTTCAAGACCGGTGTTATATGGTCTCGGCGGCCGCCCCCAGTCACCAGTCTAGCTGCCGCATTCTGGATTAGTTGTAGTTTCCGAGTCACCTTCAAAGGTAGCCCCACGTAGAGCGCATTGCAGTAGTCCAAGCAGGAGATAACCACTCTGGCGAGACAGTCCGCAGGCAGATAGGGTCTCAGCCTACGTACCAGATGGAGCTGGTAAACAGCTGCCCTGGACACAGTTTTGACCTGTGCCTCCATGGACAGCTGTGAGTCCAAAATGACTCCCAGGCTGCGCAACCTGGTCCTTCAGGGGCACAGTTACCCCATTCAGGACCAGGGAATCCTCCACACCTGCCCGCCTCCTGTCCCCCAAAAAGAGTACTTCTGTCTTGTCAGGATTCAACCTCAATCTGTTAGCTGCCATCCATCCTCCAACCGCCTCCAGACACTCACGCAGGACCTTCACCGCCTTCACTGGTTCTGATTTAAAAGAGAGGTAGAGCTGGGTATCATCCGCATACTGATGAACACCCAGCCCAAACCTCCTGATGATCTCTCCCAGCGGCTGCATGTAAATGTTGAAAAGCATGGGGGAGAGGACAGAACCCTGAGGCACCCCACAAGTGAGAGCCCAGGGGTCTGAACACTCATCCCCCACCACCACTTTCTGAACACGTCCCAGGAGGAAGGAGCGGAACCACTGTATAACAGTGCCCCCAGCTCCCAGCCCCTCAAGACGGTCCAGAAGGATGCTATGGTCGATGGTATCAAACGCCGCTGAGAGATCCAGCAGAACTAAGAAACAGCTCTCACCTTTGTCCCTAGCCCGCCGGAGATCATCAACCAGTGCGACCAAGGCAGTTTCAGTCCCATGATGAGGCCTGAATCCCGACTGGAAGGGATCCAAATGGTCCGCTTCTTCCAGGCGTGCCTGGAGTTGTTCGGCAACCGCTCGCTCAATCACCTTGCCCAGGAATGGAAGATTTGAGACTGGGCGATAGTTGGCCATCGTGGCCGCATCTAAAGATGTTTTTTTAAGAAGCGGTTTAATAACCGCCTCTTTCAGCGGGTCTGGGAAGGCTCCCTCACGGAGGGAGGCATTCACCACCCCACGAAGCCCATCGCCCAGTCCTTCCCGGCTAGCTTTTATAAGCCAGGATGGGCAAGGATCAAGGAGACAGGTGGTTGGTTTCACTCGTCCAAGCAGCCTGTCCACATCCTCGGAGGTAACAGATTGGAATTGATCCCACTCAACTTGACTAGACAGAACTCTAGCACTCTCCCGCCCCGGTCCTGCTCCCACGGTGGAGTCTACTTCTTCCCGAATCTGAGCGATTTTATTTCCCATCCCCTTGAACCATCACTTTCCTCATGCAAAGCCACCTTAAATCTAACCATGCAGCTCACTTCTGCATTCTGAAATGCTACTGACTCAGGGGAGGACTTTACCATGCCCTTTTGTGAATATTTAAACCAGCTCTTTGGAACTTCAAATATCTATGTCTTTGTCATCAAGGAAGAAGGGGTAAACAAAGCCAATAATAAGTAGGGAAGCACATTAGATTTTTTTTAAAAAAAATCTGTCAGAATGGATCATCGTTGGCTCTTTAAATGTATGAATTTTAACTTCATGCCATTCCTTGTAAGATTCAGCTGTCTGCAACTGTGGCATTTGACTGTTCCTGGTGATGATGGGTGACCTTTCCTGAGGCTCTTTACTGTGTATATAGCACTGCTATGTGCAATCCATTTTGCTGCAGAGTGAGGTCTGTGAGGCCACTGAAAAAGTTTCCAGGGTTACATATGACTCTTCCCCTCCATCTCCCTTTTAAAACTACAGCTGCACTCCAGAGCTAACGGAACATATGCAAGAGTTCATGCATGCATGTGCGTGTGTGTATGGACATAATTGAGTTTTATGATGCAGCAGCCCCAAGCAATTTTGGAAAAAATGTTTTGGAGAAAAAGAGACACCCAATGTGGCTGGAAGCTGTTGTGAAAACCGCAGAAAAACCTTGATGTAGGCACATGCAGATCTGGGAATTGTGGTCAATATGTTCCAAGTAGGGGCAGGCTGGAATGTTCTCAGTATCCCCAAGCAGGAAATAGGATCAATGCCGCGTGGACAGATAGATGAAATGTTTAGAGACACCAAGGTACAGTATGAGTTATGAAGGAACCCACTGTTACAGCTGAGAGGGCCTTCGAGCAGAGGTAAGCCACACAACATGTGTAGCGTGTGTCGGTGCTGTTTACTGATCCCATTTGCCCCACACAAATGGGGCCTGTCTTGCCTGCTTACTGGTGGAAATGACAAACTGGAAGCTGCTTCAGCCTTTTGTGTATAGATCTGGAGGTTGCCTTCAAGATTACAAAATGGGAAACAATTTATTTCAGATGCCCCTCTGCCATTAGGTCTACTATGAGCCCGCAGGAGACACGAACCAGCCTGTCACAAAGATCACTCTCCTCCTTTATGCTGAAAACAAAGTCAGCTTTTCTGCCGCAGTGGTGCTAAGCAACCAGCCCACAGCCCCAGCAGCCCTGTGTTAAGCCAGTGGCTCTTTTAGCTTTGGCTGGAAGCAGTTAATGCCTTGTTACTTTTGTTCCGGGAGATGTGAATTGCAAAGAGTCTTTCCCCACCCCCCACCATCTGAATTTAAAACAATCCCGCAATCAGTTTCGATCTACATAAAGTTGCATCTAATGCTAATAAAATATGACAAACCAATCTGAAGTCCTCACTTAATCAGGGCGCAAGTTACATGGACACCAATTTCAGTAGTAGCTCCTGGATTTAATGCTAATTCTGGACTACTAAGAGTTCATTATTATAAAAGTTTGCCTAATAACTTATTATCATAAACATTTGCATATCACCCTTCCTCAGGATAGCACGCACAGATGTGGGTTTCCCTCACAACAACCTGGTGAGGAAGGCTAGGCTAAAAGAGAGAGACTGCCCCATGGTGAGCTTCATGATTGGGTCGGAATTTAAATTTAATGTTCCTTAGGCTATGTACACACCATACATGTAAAGCCCCCACAAGTATACTGGGAACTGTAGTTTACTCCCACAAAACTATAATTCCCAGCACCCTTCCGCTAAAGTTCCCAGGATTCTTGGGTGGAGAAATGTGCTTTAAATGTTTAGTGTGTTCTAGGGATTGAGGGGAGGAGAAATTTGATTTAGTTCACATTTAAAGGTGAATCCACCTCATTCAGTTTTCAAAACAATGTGTGAACTGAAACAGGACTATCCTTTGAAATCTGCATTTCTCTGAATTTTGCGATGCAGTTCTGTTGCCAAGCAATGTGTACAAAAATGCATAGATTGGGAGGAATTGCTTGCAAAAATGTGTGCGTTTGTCAAAACTGCATATTAAAAAGTATTCCTGGGGAGAAATTCACACTAAAATCTTGATGAATTTCCATGACGATTAAAGAAAACACCTGCAGAAATGTCAAGAGCTGAATTTAACATTGGAGAAATGAGAAACTGAGAGGACCAAAATTGACAGATTCACCTGTCCCTGGCGTGTACACAGTCTTGGTTAAAATTTAATCTGAAGACAATCATGCGGTGTTTGTCAGTGGCATAAAGATTCCAAAGACCTTCCAGTAATTTGTAGTTAGATTCCCTGTCCCCATAATTATTTCTGTGGATATCCTTGGCAAGAAGTACTGGAGAAAGTCTGTTTACCAGAGGGAATGATTTATTCTAGAGTGTTATTACTGATTAACGAAGTGCACTTGGCAGATTCAGATATACAGCAACCAAATGCCAATAGGATTTGGCAATATGGGCAAATATGTATTGATTGGCAGTCTTCTTCATCTCCTTTGTATAACAGCTGGTTGGAAGGAATACGTCTTACAGGCAGAGAGAAATAAACTCATCTTTTCAGTATTCACATGGTCTAGGCAATCTGAGCCGCCATACTATAGGTTTCTTCCCTGTTGCAAAAATTGTGCAACTGACAGGAGTAGCTAGAGATGGTGTGTTGTTGTTGTTTAGTCGTTTAGTCGTGTCCGACTCTTCGTGACCCCATGGACCAGAGAATGCCAGGCACTTCTGTCTTCCACTGCCTCCCGCAGTTTGGTCAAACTCATGCTGGTAGCTTCGAGAACACTGTCCAACCATCTCGTCCTCTGTAGTCCCCTTCTCCTTGTGCCCTCCATCTTTCCCAACATCAGGGTCTTTTCCAGGGAGTCTTGTCTTCTCATGAGGTGGCCAAAGTATTGGAGCCTCAGCTTCACGATCTGTCCTTCCAGTGAGCACTCAGGGCTGATTTCCTTAAGAATGGAGAGGTTTGATCTTCTTGCAGTCCATGGGACTCTCAAGAGAGATGGTGTATTAACTGCCTAAAACGCTGCATGGTGTGACTGGAGGAGTGTATATTTCTTCGTATTATTGAAGTTGTGTGGCCGAAGCAAGGCAAGGAGTTTCTCATGAGACTTGTTATCATTTTCTTCATTTATAAGCATTTATCACCCACTTAATATTTCAAAACATCTCCAAGCAGTGTGAAATATATAAACAAGCAATATCATTGAAACAAAAATGCCACCTAAAACCAATAAAACAGTGGCAAAGAAAGCCTGATAAAATTTATCTAGCCTTCAACTGGCATCCAGACAAGTAGGCAAACTGGGACTGTATGTACTCAGTGTTTTATTTGTGTGTTCAGACCCAGAAACCTCCCCCCTAAATAAATTATCACATGAATTGAATTTTAGTTTTGGTTTTTGGCAGAATTTAGGCCACAACTTTACAGAAAAGTGAGTGGTTGCATAGGCTCTGGTTCGACTAGCTCCCTGCACCCTTGCAGGCAGTGCTGACCCAGGGCACCAGTATAGGTCAGCCAAGGGTGAACACCTGGGAAGGTGAAAATCCGGGAACAGACTCTGTTTACCACCCAGATGCCCCCCTGGACTCAGGTACGGGCACAACCCCCTCACAGGGGTTGACCAAACCAGCTGAGTCCCTGGATTCTTTTAACGGAATACCCTTCACATAGGAATGGCGAGACCGCTCCCCCATCCCTATCACCTGAACCAGTGTGTATCCACAACCTTAGAAGCTGTGATGATTTGCTACGCAGCAGGCAAAACCCAAATGGCAACAGCCAAGTGGGGAAATTCCTGCCGTACCCCTGTCCCAATGACAGACGACAGACGACGGCATAACAAGGTCAAAGCACAATGCCCTCAAATTAGGGAGAGGTGGGCCCCATTGGTCAGATTGAACCCAACATTGAGGGGCCCACCAATCGGGTATTGTGGCTAACCAATCAAACCCACCCACAACACAGGGGGTCAGTCTCCAGGTCTCACCGCAACACGTGCCCCCTTTTACGGAGGACATGATTTAGGCATAGAGTGAAGCAGTGCAATGCAATATTAGCCCTTGCTATTTGTCAGGCAGTGTCAAGTGTCTGGATTGGCTAGGCCTAGCATATATACAGGAAGCTTGAAGAGCAGAATCTCAACCCTGTTGGTGGCTGCTAGTTCTAGTTTCCAGTTTTTGTCTGCTACATTGTGGTCAAACCCACCCTCAATCGAACTCAACCAGCCCAAATCCAACTTCAATAAATAAAATGTCTGTTAAAGATTATATTTTACGTTGCTGTCTCTCACCCATTTTGTCCTTACCTCAGTGGGAGAGGAGAAACTAGTTAACAAATGAATCAAAATGTTAACAAAGCATTATATGAACAGAGGTGAGAGGCTGAGTGATGTTGACTGGTCCAAGATTACCTACCAAGCTTTCTGCATGAGTGGCAATTTGAACCTGGTTCTTACTAATTCTCCTCTGACTTCCTAACTATCAAACTGCACTGGCTTTAATCTATAGTACATCATAATGTATTTACAGTGGTACCTTGGTTCTCAAATGCCTTGATACTCCAACACCTTGGTTATCAAATGCCAAAAACCTGAAAGTAAGTGTTCCGGTTTTCAAACGTTTTTCAGCAGCCAAACATCAGATGTGGCTGTTGGCTATTGTTTCTGGGGCGCCTACACCAATCAGAAGCTGCGCCTTGGTTTTTGAACATTTCGGAAGTCAAACAGACTTCTGGAATGGATTAAGTTCGGCACTTTTGTTTTTGCTATTTATTTTGCGTTTTTGTTTTTGAGGCTTTTTCAGTTAATTTGTTTTTGTGACTGTGTGGAACCCAGTTCAGCTACTGATTGATTGATTGATTGTGTGACTGCAGAAATGGATAAAAGCCCCCCATCCAAACAATGACTATCATCAGTGCAGGTAAGGGGAATTTTTTTTTTTAGTTTTCTCATCTAAAAATACTGTATTATTTATTTTATAGTACAGTACATTGATTGATTTCATTTTATGGATCAATGGTCTTGTTAGATAGTAAAATTCATGTTAAATTGCTGTTTTAGGGGTTGTTTTTAAAAGTCTTGAACGGATTAATCCATTTTGCATTACTTTCTATGGGAGCAAGCGCACCTTGGTTTTGGAACGCTTTGGTTTTGGAACGGACTTCCAGAACGGATTAAGTTTGAGAACCTAGGTACCACTGTAGTTGTGACATCATTTTGGTACAGAACTCACAGTCACTATTTCTGAGAATTTCTCAGATTTACAGAATTTAGTGTATTCCTTTCGGATCTCAAAATGTAATTTATTGTTATGTGCTCCTCACTTCCCTGTTCAGTTTTAGAAGATGTACTACTGGACTTAGCTCCATTTGGATGAAAGCTCACTGGGAAAATATTTGCTTTATTTACACATCTACAAGCAGAGGATAAAGGGGCAAAGAGACAATTCGACAGCAGATTCCCATGCTCCAGCTGTGCTCCAGGAATGCAAGAGGTGTGCAATGTCATTTGTTTTATGGAAGCGGGTTGTCAACAAACTTGCGTGCACAGAGAGTTTTAACTTTCACATTCATATCTCTGGAGGCAAAGACCAGGGTGCTTGAAATGGAGGGTCTGACAGACAGCTGCGTGCAACTGCAATCGTATTCCGATACAGATGTTTCTATTTCCGACTCAACAACAACTTATAATGTAAGAAGCTGGCACAAGCTGCAGTCATTCCAAAACATGTTGTGCTTTCATGTCAAAGGCAAAAAAAATATGATGGGGGTGTTATTAAATAGAACATACTGATATTTTGCCAAAAGGGTCTCTCTGTCCTCCTAACTGTGAAAATTAAGAATATCATTTCTTTCATTCTGTTATTTTAACACTAAACCCCTCAGACTCTTAAGAGACCAGAATTTCCCTCCCTGTTTTAAATAAATAGACTAGTGTTCATTTTGATCACCTAGTTCTCTAGGTACCTCTGAGAAAAAGCTTTTACCTCAGCCTCTGGAGAATCACTGTGGAAAATTACCTGTCAAGTCAAACTTTTTTTTTGCTACCCATTTACCTGAATCATTGATTATCCTAAAAAGCAGTTTTTCCCCCCTTTACATTATTTTAAAGCTAACTAGAGCTGCAAAATTATGGTAGGCTCAGCATTTAGTTACTAAGCATGGAGAACTTTGTTTGGTTTGCAAAGTGCCCCAATTTACACCTAAGAAACAGAACAGAATGTAATTATTCTTTGGATTTCACACTTCTCTGAATTTTGCAATACAGTTCTTGGCTCATGAAAAGTACCAACATTTTTTAAAATATTATGTTTTGGTACAAAATATGCTTATAAATGTATATATTGTGATACATATATATGTTGTGATAAAACATGTATTGGCATTCCATTCACTTATGAATTTTTGTATAGTTTTTTTTAAAAAAAAAGGTTGCAGGTTAATACAGAAGTGGAACAGAATGGACTTATGAATAAGTGCATGCAAAATGACAAGGTCTGAAAATATACAGTGGTACCTTGGGTTAAGTACTTAATTCGTTCTGGAGGTCCGTACTTAACCTGGAACTGTTCTTAACCTGAAGCACCACTTTAGCTAATGGGGCCTCCTGCTGCTGCTACGCCGCCGGAGCATGATTTCTGTTCTCATCCTGAAGCAAAGTTCTTAACCCGAGGTACTATTTCTGGGCTAGTGGAGTCTGTAACCTGAAGCGTATTTAACCTGAAGCATATGTAACCCAAGGTACCACTGTACTGACTCCTGCACCCCTTCTCTTGACTCCTGGGGCACATCCACACTGCAACACAACTTGTTTCTTTTTGCTAAGCTGCCAGCTCGCAACACTTTCAATGCAGGTGAAACTGAGCTCTGCCTAATCATCAGCACTTCTGTTCTCCCATGGAGCATCCTGTCACAACATATCTGGGTGGAATATGTACCTCGCCGGGAACTCTACGCTTGCCGTGTATACTAAGGGAGTATTTTCTATAGCATCAACCTTAGTATAATAGCAAGGGATGAGGAAATTATACAGCTGCTGGAATCTCCCACTGGGGTGCTTCTGTCTTATTCCCTGGCTCTGAGATTTGTGCTAATTTTCGAAGCACAAATCAATCTTGTAATCAACCTACTTTCGATATGAAACATTTTTCTAACATCATGATTAAAGCAATTTAAAGCATTGTGTGTGTTTGGGGGCACACATGGAACTCCTGCAAGAGCTGGCTTTTCCACACACACCCCTCCGTCCCTTCATTGAAATGGATAGGGAAGCTGTGTGGGCAGAACAGTCACCTGCTAAAAGACCACTGAGTAGGGTGACTAAATCCAGTGCTTTTTTTTAAAAAAAAAATGTTTATAGGTAGTACTCTCATTTTGACTCAAGAAAATCACTGGGAAAGGAAATTAAGCCACCATTGGAGGTGGTAACAACGAAACTGACCAATCACTGTGCTAGATTCCAACTCCTACTTCACACATTAAACGCTCGCTTCCGTCTGAGATTCAGGAAACACCGTGACAGGAAATGAGGCCACCATCAGGGGTAGCAACAGAAATGATGATTCCCTTGCTATAGAAGAAACTAAACAAATTAAAAATTTTAGTTGCTTCCCCTGTTAGATTCACAAAATGTTTAGGGGTATGCGTCCCCCCAGGAAAAAAGCGCTGACTAAATCTACCAAAAAACACCAGCAGTTTCTAACGCAGGTGCCTTCAAAACAGTCCACATAGAACTCCACTGTCCCCTCCAGTACAGGTGTATTTAGTTTTGATTTAAAAACAAAAAAATCTTGAAACTCATAATCTACCATGGCTGTAGCTCCAGCTGTGGTAGCTTGATAACTGTATAAACATAATGCAGGGGGAGGTTTGCTGAAGCGATGCTGGGAAATCCACTCCTTTGTTTCCTTAGGTCACAATCCGAACCCTAGATCCACTGGGATGAGTGAGTTAGGATGTGGTAGATTGCTCAAAGCTACCAGCATGAGTTTGACCAAACTGCGGGAGGCAGTGGAAGACAGGAGTGCCTGGCGTGCTCTGGTCCATGGGGGTCACAAAGAGTCGGACACGACTAAACAACAGATTTCTGACTCAGCCAGCAGGTTCCTTGCTCATCTGGACTACCCCACTGCAAGGCCCCCAGAAATACAATGGTGTAACTCCCTCATTGTGGCTCACCTGGGCCTAAGTTGGCTGAGCTGAGGCTGGCAAAACTTATGCCAGCTGAAGCTTCTGAAAAACATGGTGAGGACCAGACTGGCGTTGTATCCTAACTCCATTCAGCTCGTTCACAAGTTCACAACCCAGTGGAACATATGCTGGCAAAAAGGTTAGAGTTAGTCAAGCTCTATTCTATAGGCTTGGTTTTCCCCACCTGGCAGTAGCCCTGCTTCTGAACAGAGTTTGGGTTTTATGCCAGTTTAACTTCCCATTTGGCAGAGATGGGGGAAGGTTTTCCCCCCAAAAGAGTCCCAAGGTTCCACTTGAAGCATTATGCAAGCCTGCAAAACTGAATTGATTAGAGACACAACAGAGCACCCGATAGATAGACAGATGATAGATATAGATAGATGATAGATAATTATTAGACCATATGTGTTATAGTTAATGACATCCCTATGAAACTGCTTCCAATCTCCAAAAACATACTAGCAAAAACCTGCTCGCAACAATAAATGCGCCGATTTAAGCACACTTAAACTCAGTAATGTAGACCCATGTATTCCTCGAGGATCTTCTGGATTGCCAGTTCCTGGGGTATAACAATGGGAGAGGGCCATTGCCAGAGTGTGAAACAGGATGCTTGATTAGATATTCCTTTGATTTGATCTAGTGCAGCTGCTTTGGTGATCTTGTTTGTGTGTGTATCTAATTGTCTACTTTGCATTTCCCAGTGTTAATTCAAACATGCAAGTATGACAGTGGTTTCATACCATACACTAGGGATACTTTGCAACTCCTCCCCACACCCAACTCATGTTTCCTGTTTTGACTTTTTTCGGAGCAGGACTTGAAATTCCATTATTTCAACCATCAGGTGAAGTGTTGCAGAGATCCAAACGAAATGTGACAACAGCAGTTCCTTCTGTTTAAATACAATCACATGCAGAAAAAAGAGAGATTCCCATGGCTGAAAGTAATCTCAGGGAAAAAGTACTTGTGAAGGTATAGCAGTGGGTGAGGTAGGGATGGGCGAATCTGTCAATTTTGTTTCTCTCAGTTTCTCATTTTTACAATCTCAAATCCAGTTCTTCACATTTCCGCAACAATTTGTTGTTGCTGTTATTTAAATTATTTGTGAAAATTCACCTGCATTTCAGTGTGAATTTCTCCTAAGAAACACATTTTTGATTGCATTGTTGACTAACGTACACATTTTGGCAAGTCATTTTCCTTAATACAGTGTATTGTTTTGTATGTTGCTTTCACTCATATACGCATTGATATACAATCTTTAAAACACAATGTGTAGTACTGGGTGGAGAACTACATTGCAAAATTCGGAAAAGTGTCTAAGGATAGTTGTAGTTTTTGTTCACTTCTTGTTTTGGGAAGCGCAGCTTAGGTACGGTAAATAGATCTTAAATACCTACTGAATCTGATTTCTCCCAGTCCCTTGGGAGAGGAAGAGTTCACCACTCCTCACCTATACGTCCTTTTGCTGTTACAATTGAGCTTTGCTGCCCTCTTTCTATACAGCTAGGCCAATTTTAAACATGGAACTGCCACCAACACATATCCTTTGCCCCTGAAACACACAATGGAGAGATGGAGAGAGTCAAGCAGCCGTCATCAAAAGCACGAATGTCCCCTTTTCTTGCATTGTGGGTCAGCAATATTTGATATCTCTGCTGTAACATTTCATCTGGGCAGAAGGCACACTGAGATTTGATGCCTGCATCTGGAAAACAAAATGAAGGGTTTCCGGTTTTTTTAAAACCTTTAGACATTACACAGACACCTCCCCCACCCACACTGCAGTTGATACTCACTGGCAGCAAAATGACGTCTCTGCCACTGGTGCCCTGTGGTATTTTTACTCTGTGGAGAGAAGTTTCATCCTCGGGGGCCGTCAGGCTGGCACCGTCAGCTAGCATTATATCCCTGCAACACCCACTGGGAACTGAAAAGATATTAATGTATTCTCCTTGCTATTATCATTCCCGAACTCTATCATTTTCTCAGCCACTTCCTTTGGGACTCTCCCACCACAGCTTTCTCTCTATAGTTAATGCCCTTCGGAGTTATACGCACATGTAAGGAGAGAAGACATTCCTCTTTAGGGAGGAAATCAATCTAGACCAAAGAAGCTGTGATTACACCTTAGTGCAAAACTGACCTGCTGTACCTAAAAAAGGAATTAGGAATGGGATTAAGGCTGTTCTACTTGCCCTGCTATCATTTAATACTCCCAAGTCTGAAACTGACTAAGTGGGAAAAGAGAACTAGGACGTACAATGACTTGCGCTTCCTGTTTCCTGTGCATGTCTATCTTGACCTTTTCCCCAAATCCAGCTCTCAGCAAAATGTCCGACCTTGTCTGAATCAAACACTAAGAAATGCTATACAAAAGAATTGTGTCATTTCATTTTAATAAGTGCTAAACAACCATTCTTGCACACACACCATTTCCCATTTGTTCATTAGAATAAATGATGGGCCTTACTCTGTGCTCCCTCACCGTCTGAGGTGAAGTGAGAGCGTTTTTCAGAGGTTGCCACCAGATCCTAGAATTCTCTCTCCTCGGAGGTTCATCTGCTTTCCTCCATTCTGCCCATCTGAGAGATGAAAAATAACCTCTTCTTTTAGAAAATCTTTGGTGAGAGGGCAATCCAATTGCCTATTATCTGGATGCTGATATTTAATATGTTGTTAGCGGTTTGGGTTTTTTAAAAATTAAGTCATTCGGTTGTATCAAACTAACTTTGATATTCAGAGCACAGAATTAAAACAATAGACTTAGGCATAGCCACTGATTTCAATTGGACTACTGGGATGAGGGTGGGACGCAGTGGTCTAAACCGCTGAGCCTCTCAGGCTTGCTGATCAGAAGGTTGGCGATTCAAATCCCACAACAGGGTGAGCTCTCATTGCTCTGTCCCAGCTCCTGCCTACCTAGCAGTTTGAAAGCACACCAGTGCAAGTAGATAAATAGGTACCACTGTGGCAGGAAGGTAAATGGCGTTTCCGTGTGCTCTGTTTTCCATCACGGTGCTCCGTTGTGCCAGTAGAGGTTTAGTCATGCTGGCCACATGACCCAGAAAGCTATCTGTGGACAAACGCTGGCTTCCTCATCCTGAAATGAGATGAGCGCTGCACCCCATAGTTGCCTTTGACTGGACTTAACCGTCCAGGGGTCCTTTACCTTTTTTAAAACCGTACTCTGGATACAGCCTGTAACGTTGCTGTCTTGTTTCTTTAATGACATTTGAAATTTATTGTTGTAAACTTTTTGTGATTGAGTTGCTTGGCCATTTTGGTTTTGTTAGCCACCTTGGCCATTTTAGGTGGGAAAGTGGGATAAAAATACTGTTAATAAAACAGAACAGTATGAAATCTGTGGCAATAATATTAATAAGAAACCACCACTGGGATTTATAACAGGGACCCGTAGAAGAAGGAATGCAAAGAAGGCAATAGATATTTGTGACTAGGTGGAGGGGCGGACATGAGGTCATTCAGGATGCAGGTGTTCTGTCTGTTTCATTCCTATGGGCCAGTCCACCCACTTCCCTGTTTGGTTTCTGATGAGCCTTTGAATGGCCCCTTTGAGAAGACAACTTCTCATATATATTTTCAAGGTTTCCTCTTCAAGCTTAAAGTGGGAAGTGGCTTTGTGCTTGAGTGCTTTGTTTTGATTTTGATGGTTTGTGTTTTTTTAAAAAAAAGGATTTTGAAAGGCTCAGCATATTCCATGCACACACAAAAATAAAAATAAAATAATGTCACTTACTTTCTGTATCCAGTGTAGGAGGAAAGAAAAGGAAAGAAAGAAGAGTGCAGTTTTAAGAACATTGTTTACAAACAGTTATGTGACCAGAAAGGTTAAACTCTGTGATAAATGACAAAATGTGGGAGAACTGTGAAATAAAAAACTGTGCTTGTTTAATTATGATTGCAGCATCTGGTTTCTTCTACAGTTTTGATTGAGAGTATATGCCATCAGCTGACGGGCAGAAGGAGCATGCACTGAAACTGTTGCAAAAATGGAGGGAGAAAGCCCTATTTTAGCAGTGCTTTCAATAAGAACTTTGATGTCACTCAACTGATATCATTGCAGTCTGTGGGAGAATTTCTTGAGAAATTTCCAAAGGTATCAGAAGCCCTCTCCACGGTAACTTGGAGCAGGGCTTTCAATGTGGCTGCGCCTGTTCTAGCATTCCTATTGAGAAGCGACAAGTGACAACTATCTGCAGAAACAGTTAAAGACATTCTTGTTGCAATGGGATTTCCCAGCTAGATGAAAGGGCCTTTGCCATGGGGTGGGAGGGGTGGTGTGGTAGGTCTACTATGCATTGTTTTTAAAATAATGATATCTTGCGATTGACAGGTGGGTTGCCCCTCCAGGCTGTCAGAGTTGGCCCATGCAGCAAATAATGATCTGGCACCCTGGGCCAAAACGTTTTTCCACTTCTGGTATCTTGTGTCAGGAGTTAAATGAAATGGACAACTAGATGGGCCATGAGAGGGCAATAGATATCCACATGTAAGGAAATGCAATGGGAAGAAGTGAGGCAAGCAGTGTTGGAAAATTCTATTCCACCTTCAGGAGCAGACATGGGATTGTTACGTGTCACATGTCTGTTTACATTCCAGCACAGCTTGCTGGGAACTTCCATTGTGTCTTTTGACTCTCTCTCTGAGGAGACGACAGAGAGACAACATGTTTTCTTTGTCCTGATTTATGCTTAATAAATCTGTAGCTTGTTAGTATGCTTCCACAAGCCTCACGCTTGTTCTGTTTGCGCAGTATGCTCTGCTGATATAGTGTGCTCAGGCTTTGAAGTCTGAGTTGCTGATTTACGTAACACAGAGATCGGGGGATTGTCATGGCTAGAAAGGCTGGCTTCTCAACCCCCGAAGGATGCCGACAAGCAGCTCCCAACTCTATTAGCTGTTTCTACTGCATGGTCCCAGATATAGTACACGAGAACACACCCAAATTCACTAATCAGTTTCATCCCACAATAGGACCATTAGTAGTATTGGACAGCTAGAAAAGTAACAATGGTAGTAGAACTGGGCCTCATTGGCCTTTAGCCAGGAATAGGGAACCTGTGACCTTCCAGATGTTATTCAGCTCCCCATTGGTCCCCACTAGCATGTCTAATGATTCGGGACAATGAGAGTTCAGGGTTCAATAACACCTGGAGGGCCACAGATTCCCTACACCTGCCCTAAATGGTTTGGGACCCAAGGATTTGAAGGACTGTCCCTGTCCACTGAAATCTACTCTCCCTGCTTCAAGTATCCAAGTACTTTCAGAGGTAAGGTGAGTGCTGACAGGAAACTGGACCTTCACAATTGTAGCATCCCATCTCCAGAATATGCTCTCCTGGGAATTCTCATTAGCACCATCTTTGCTTTCTGTTAGGCTTTTCTCCTGGGCTTTTTTGTGTGTGGAGGCAAAGGACTTCACAGCTGTCAGTCATCTGATGACACTGTGGACGAGTTACAAGTTCCAAAGATATCAGAAGCCTGCTCCACAATAACTTGAAGCAAGGCTTTCAGTGTGGCTGCCCCTGTTGTTTACTCCCAGATTTGGCTTTATGCTTTTATTCCACAGCTGTTTAAGTTTGCTATATTAATAGATTTTTGTTAGCATAGTTTTACATAACCCACCCTGGGTACTGAAAACTGGAACAGCAGGACACAAATTTCATGTATAATTAAATAAAGAAACTGGGGCCCATGGGAGAAACGTGGGGAGCCCAGAGCTGTGAGTTTTAGCTGGGGCTCAGGCCAACTGCCTGGAAGACTTGACTGCTGCCATCATCTCTGTCACAGAAAGATAGCTATGTTTTTGAACACATGCACTCTTGTCACTGGCCACAAGAGTAAAATGAAACAGCAATTTAAAATTCTAACGGTTGTGTGCCTAGCGGTTAATTTGAGAACAAAGAAAGTTTCTGTATGAGCGATGTTAGCTGAATGACAGCTCTGTCAGCATTGTCTAGAGAGAAAAAATGAAGTCATGGCTTGGGTATCTTTTAGGAACAAGGTTTGCAAGAATATACAAATCTAGAGGTGGGGAATTGTTTTTGCTTTTAAAAAAGATTTTTGATGATTTGAAAGAGAGACTCTATTTCCCACAGTGTACACACCCATGTTCCTTTTGTCCCACTGTCACTGTTTCATCAAATAGATTTGGAGGGTTTAAAGGGGGGAAATGTACAAAAAACCCTATAAAACCTGATTACCAAGGTGAGGGTGGGAGGAATGTACAGTATATCTGAAGGCAGCAGCCCTGTTTAGGGAAGTTTTTAATGACTGATGTTTTAATGTACTTTTAATCTTTGTTGGAAGCCGCCCAGAGTGGCTGAGGAAACCCAGCCAGATGGGCGGGGTACAAATAAATTATTATTATTATTATTATTATTATTATTATTATTATTATTATTATTATTAATTCCAAGCACATATTCCTCTTTCAAACCTCTTTCAGCTGCTTTTAAAAAGATCTGCATCCAGCCTACTCCACAGACCAAATTTAACAACTGACAAATTAGGATCATTTCTCTCTTTCTCTCTGCTCTTAAGACTGCTCAGAATTTTTGCAAGGCAAATAACAGGTAAGGCGAAACAAAGTTTGATCCTGAATTAGCTACTCTAGAAATGACTTTGAAAGGCAGATAGGCAGGCAGGGGGACACACTGACAGATCTGCTTGCATGCCAGTTCTCTGTGCTTCTCTTCAGGCCACATGATGAGGCAGGATGCACATTTGCATTCAGTCCCTGACCCAAACTTCCAATTGCTGGAGAGGGAAAGAAGTCAGGACAATTACATTCATTTGTCTGACTTGCTTTTACTGAAATCATTCAGACAAGGAAAATTGCATTACGTTGATTCTCTAAGGTATAATTTAGGCATGAGATGTTTACAATCAGGCCTCATTTGCATTAGTACAGAGGGAGGAAATATGGGTTTCTGTGGGATATTTCAATTGGTGGGTAATTTGCCAGTCTAAACACTAATGTTTACTTACATTGCTGCACTTAAGCAAATGATGGGCCAGATCCTGCATGTGTGAGTGAGTGCATGATTGAACAATGCCCATTAACCTTTGGGGTGGGGAAATAAAATAGTTTGCTGCAGAAAATAGTTTACTATGGAGGATATTTGTTGTAACAAACTGTTTACAAATGTCTAGGTTGAGCAGGTAACAAAGAAGCATGTCTACACAGGCAGGCAGCAGTCAATTTCCAAAGGAACATCCCCACCAAGGAAACAGTTGCACCCCAGCACACACTCTGCACTGTATGTTTAGAACAGTCATGGCTTCCCTCAAAGAATCCTAAGGGCTGTAGTTTATTGAGGGTGCTGAGAGTTGTTTGGAGGCCCCTTGTCACAGAGCTACAATTCCCAGAGTGGTTTAACAGTCATATCACCTTCCCAGGGAACTCTAGGAGCAGATGGGCCACACACAGAGCCTGGTTGCTTTTTTCCAGCCAATTCACACACAAGATTGCCCTTTCCTGGCCAAATTCACATATTTTTGGCACAAGTTCTTTTTAATCATTTTGGACTAGATGGTTTCCCAGCACCTTCTCCCACTCCAGATATTAGACAATAACGGAGCTGCTGGTGGGACAATCACGACCATTTTATTAAATACAAGCTGTTTATAATCAGCTAGCAGATTTTACAAAAGCCAGTGGAGTAAGGGTGATAGTTTCACTTGGTCATGCAGAATAGCAGAATAGTGAAGGCCTAAATGCCCATCTCCCCATTAAACAGCAGACTGGACTGATACCTGTGAATCACCCTGAGAGCTTATGATGAAGGGCGGTATACAAATCTAATGAATAAAATAATAATAGTAGTAGTAGTAATAATAATAGTCATCATCATATCAAACCTTTCAAGTGCACATCTTCAAATCTAGTTGAAGAGAAAATTGTCGGAGAGAGAGATGGAGAGCAGGAAAAGAATCCCAGATATTAAGAGGCTTTTTAGACCCACTTACACAATTATCGCTTATGTGCACAGGGGCTTGGAACGTAACCCGCACATAAGTATGGGGGTGCCTGTTCTTGAGAAGTGCATTTAAGCCTTGTGACTGCAACTCAATGGAAACCACACATTGTGCATGCTTCCCCGCCGTAACATCTTTTTTTATTAGCTCCCGTCGGTTAACCCACCGAGTGAAGGATAAGGTGTGAATCAGAGTGTGGGTGTCCCGCTAGACAGGAGGAAACTTTTCTTTTCGGATGTTTGGGTGGAAAGTACGGTGGCTAAATGTTGGGCCACTTAGGGAAGCATTTCTCAAACTGCTCTGTGGAGTCTTTGGAGTTCTATGAAGCAGCCCCAGGGGTTCCCACAAAGAAGAAAAATGTAATGGTGTGCAAGCGTGTGCAATGTGTTCTCTCCATTGAATTGCAGTCATGAGGCTGAAATGCACTGCTCAAGCAATTGTCCTGACTTCTCCTCTATTCCTTCCCTTGATGCCCTTTCCAAGGGTTAAATCAATAGCAGCTGGTGGGGTGAGCATGTTGGCACAGCCTACCTGGCTTCTAAATGCTGTGCATCACTGCCAGTTACTGTCAGGAGGATGGGCGAGGCAGCAGGGAGTTTGGGGTGGTGAGGATGCAACAGTGGAGCCAATCCAACTCTTCGGATGCTCCCTTTTCAGTATGTGGCAGTGACGTGTGGCTTTGAGGAGCCAGGTGAGCAACGCAGCCTTGCCCTTGCTGCCCCACTACTGGGTTAAATGTGCTGTTCAAATGTGCATTTGTCATGGGAATACCTCACCCCCTCTTAGCTTCTCCTTTCATGCTAGTGGAGAGATAAGAACTCTCTCTGATAAGAGCTGGAGCCTTAAGGGTGACAAACAAGGTGAAGGCTTCTCCCATCGACAGCAAAGTTTTTCAAAGTCTCAAAGTTGTTGTTTTTAAAAGCTGGCACTTTGTCTAGCTCTCCTTTACAGGCTCCCCCAATAATTGACACTTCCGGCTTTTAAAAAATAAATAATTTTGAGTTTGTTACAGCAAGTCCTGGAGTTATTTAAAACAAATACGCAGCAGCCTTTGGTGATCTTGGGAATTTGAGAGGAGGAGGATAGAAAGGATTTGGAAATGATTAGCAGCTTGCAAATGTCCACAATTCTGCTTGGGGCCTGCAATTTAAACAAGCCATGAAGTCTAAGGGTCAAACTGGAAAGGGATGTTCGATGACTTACGGTACTAAGGGTTGTACATCAGACACCAGAATAAAATAAAAAAAATCAAGTGCAGCCCCGAATCCCTGAGGTATTTTATTCAGTCACACATTCCTTCCCATTGATCCAAGATCAACAGGTTGTTTTTTTTTTTAAAAAAAAAAATTTTATTGCGTTTCTTTCCATAGGTGAACAAAATTGTTTGAACAGCAACACACAAGAAACATTTTCTATATTTATATAAAGAAAAACAGAGAGAAAAGAAAAAGTCATTATAGAATTTTTTCGACATCTTTTTGGACCTCCTCACATCCTCTCGGCATTGCATTCATCATTCCAACCAGTTCAGCAATTTATTATCTTATTTCCCAACTTATTATACCTTTATATTTATTATGTTACCAATTTCAAAAATTTGTAATTTAATTTTAACACTCTTAATAAACATAATATTTTGTTTCTAGTTTGTCTCATTTTTTTTCCATCAATACTTACTTTATCATTTACTTAAAATAAATTGCAGAAGCATAACGTTTCTTAATCGTGCACAATCTTAACACTCAAACAACTTATAATGTTTTTGCAAATAGTCCTTAAATTTTTTCCAGTCCTCCTCCATTGTTTCTTCGCTCAGATCTCGAATTCTGCCGGTCATTTCTGCCAACTCCATGTAGTCCATCAGCTGCGTCTGCCAGTCCTCCAGTGTGGGTAAATCTGGTGTCTTCCAGAACTTTGCGATAAGAATCCTAGCTGCTGTGGTTGCATACATAAACAAGGTTCTGTCCTTCTTTGGCACCTTCCGATCCACCATGCCCAGAAGAAAGGCCTCTGGTTTCTTAGAAAAGGTATATCTGAATACCTTTTTCAGCTCATTATGTATCATTTCCCAAAAGGCCTTTACTTTCGGACAGGTCCACCAGAGGTGAAAGAATGTCCCTTCTGCCTCCTTACATTTCCAACACTTATTATCAGAAAGATGATATATTTTAGCCAACTTGACTGGGGTCATGTACCACCGGTATACCATTTTCATAATGTTCTCTTTCAAGGCACTACATGCCGTGAATTTCATACCGGTGTTCCATAACCTTTCCCAGTCCTCAGACATAATGTTGTGTCCTACATCCTGTGCCCATTTTATCATAGCAGATTTAACTGTCTCATCCTGTGTGTTCCATTTAAGCAGCAAGTCATACATCCTCGAAAGTACCTTAGTCTTTGGTTCTAGTAACTCCGTCTCCAGTTTCGATTTCTCCAGCTGGAAACCCACTTTTTTGTCCATTTTAAATACCTCTTGAATTTGAGCATAATGTAACCAATCTCGCACTTTACCTTTTAATTTGTCCTGGCTTTGGAGCTTCCAATTATCTCCAACTCTTTCAATCAGTTCCCAATATTTTGGCCAGTAGGCCTCCATATTGGGCTTTTTTTTAGAAATCTTGGCTTCCACAGGTGATAACCACCTCGGGGTCTTACTTTCTAATAAGTCCTTGTACTTCATCCAGACGGCAAAAATTGATTTTCTGACAATATGGTTTTTAAACAATTTATGAACCTTCGCCTTGTCATACCACAAATATGCATGCCAACCATACACATTATCAAACCCTTCCAGATCTAGGACATCGGTGTTTTCCAACAGGAACCAATCCTTCAACCAGCAGAAGGCTGCAGCTTCATAGTACAACCTTAGGTCCGGCAGGGCAAACCCCCCTCTTTCTTTTGAGTCGGTTAGTATTTTAAATTTTATTCGGGGTTTTTTGCCCTGCCAGACAAACTTAGAAATATCCTTCTGCCATTTTCCAAAACATTCCATTCTGTCCACGACCTGAAGGGTTTGAAATAAGAATAACATTTTTGGCAAAACACACATCTTTATAGCTGCGATTCGGCCTGACAAGGTAAGTTTCAATCTTGACCAGATATCCAAGTCTTTTTTAATTTCCAACCAACATTTTTCATAATTATCTTTGAAAAGGTTTAAATTTTTAGTGGACAAGTATACCCCCAGGTATTTCACTTTTTTAACCACACTTAGCTCTGTCTCTTTCTGATACCCCTCTATCTCTGTAGGTGTCAGATTTTTGACCAAAACCTTAGTTTTTTGTTTGTTTAACTTAAATCCCGCCACCCGACCAAACTCCAAAATAAGTTCCAAAACTCTTTTTGTGCTAGATACTGGCTCCTGTACTGTCAAAACTAGGTCATCTGCAAAGGCTTTCAGTTTATATTGTTTCGCTCCGACCTCTATACCTTGCACCAGCTGGTCCTCCCTAATCATATTCAGCAATACCTCCAGAACAGAAATAAATAGCAGAGGGGATAAAGGGCACCCCTGTCGTGTCCCTTTTTCAATTAGAAGTTCATCCGACACCACATTGTTCACTATCAACTTGGCTTTTTGCTCTGAATAAATTGCTTCTAGTCCATTTTCAAACCCCCGTCCCACTCCCATCCCCTTCAGGTTTTTCTTCATAAACATCCAAGAAATGTTGTCAAATGCTTTCTCCGCATCAATAAAGATTAAAGCAGCCCTTGTGTTTCTAATTCGCAACAGCTCCAATATATCAATAATATTTCTGGTGTTATCAGACATGTGTCTACCAGGGAGAAAGCCTGCTTGGTCCTTGTGAATTACTTCATTTAATACGTTTTTAAGTCTACTTGCTAAAATGTCTGCAAATATTTTGTAATCCACATTCAGGAGTGAGATGGGACGGTAGTTCTTAAGCTGAGTCTTTTCCTTCTCTGACTTGGGAATCAATGTGATGAATGCTTCTTTCCACGTTTCCGGTGCCCTTCTCCCCTCCATAATCTGGTTGCAAACCTCCAACAACGGTTGTATCAAACAATCCTTCAAAATCTTATAATATTTGGAGGTGAGACCATCTGGGCCTGGAGATTTGCCAAGCTGCATATTTTGGATGGCACCTTCAATTTCCTGTTGAGTTATTTTACTGTTGAGAATTGATCTTTTATCTTGACTTATTTTGGATAGTCCATTTATCCTCAAAAATTGGTCTATTTCCGATTCTTTCTGAAGCCCCTGTGCATAAAGTTCCTTGAAGTATCTGTGGAAGCACTTTCTTATTTCTTCTGGTTTCTGAACTATTTTTCCTTGAATCTCCAGGTTTGTGACTGTGTTTAGCTTTTGTCTTTTTTTCAATTGCCAAGCTAACAACTTTCCACATTTATTTGCTGATTCAAACGATCTCTGCTTCATTTGTTTAATTTTCCACTCAATCTCTTGATTAATCAGTTTCGAATATTGTGCTTGATGGAATTTGATCTCTCTTAGCACCTCTTTTGACTTCGGATTAGTTCTCAGCTTTTTCTCTCCTTCACTTATTTTCTCTAGAATTTTTTCCTTTTTTCCATTCCAAAATTTTTTCTTTATTGTATTCTGTTGTATCAGAAACCCTCTCATTACAGCTTTGCTTGCGTCCCAGATTATTCTTTTCTCCACCGTAGTGTTCAAATTTATTTCAAAGTAGTCCTTTAGCGTTTTTTGGGCCTTCTTAACGATCTCTTGATCTCTTAGCAAGGTGTCATTCATTCTCCATCTGAAGGATCCAGTTGGGAAAAGTCTCAATTCCATTTTTAAGGCATTATGGTCGGAGCAGGTTTTTGGGCAGATTTCCACTTTTCTCGTTTTCGGGGCCAGCCCTCTAGATATCCAAATTTGGTTGATTCGTGTCCATGACAAGTGGGCCTCAGAAAAGAAGGTTCCTTCTTTACCCAAGGGGTTCCTTGTCCTCCAAATGTCAATCAAGTCCATATTGTCTGTCATTTCAAAAAAGGTTTTAAGGAGTCTGCCGTCTGGTGTTAAGTTTTGATTTTGGGATTTGTCCATATTTGTAGACACCACCCCATTCATATCTCCCATCACGATAATATTTGAATAGTCCAAATAGTCCATCATTGTCTCATGCAGCTTCTTATAAAATTCTGATTTTCCATCATTTGGCGCATAAACTCCTAATATCAAAATCTTTTCCCCTTGTGTTTGGATTTCAATTGCGAGAATTCTTCCATGATCATCTTTAAATAAGAATTTTGGTGATAGGTTCTCCTTTGCATAAATTACAACACCTCTTTTTTTGACTTTGTCTGATGAGATAAATTCTTGGCCCAGTCTTTTATTAATTAATACTTTCCTGTGGAGCCTAGTCACATGTGTTTCTTGAAGGCATATTACATCCAATTGTTCTTTTTTCAAAATATGGAATATCCTCCTTCTTTTTTCCGGAGAATTCCCGCCATTTATGTTCCAACTAAGTAGCTGCAGAGACATCCTGTTCTATTTTAGACGTTCTTAAGATGGGGTGCCTTCCTTTTGCTCAGATCCCGAGGGTGCAGGCGTTGGCCCGCTTTCAGGCAATATTGGTGCTGGTACCGCTGGAAGCCAATCCACTCCTTTTTGGAGATCTTCTCCGTGGTCGTGAAGGAACTTTTGGTTATCTTCAGGTGTTCTAATTTTAACCTTCCTTTCTTTGTAGGTGAAGGATAGTCCTTGTGGAAACTCCCACCTATAGGGAATTGCGTTGTATCTCAGCAATTTTGCTAGTTCTGAATAGGTGGCTCTAAGATCCAACAGCTGTCTCGGGATATCTCTATAGATTTCCACCCTTTTGTCTTGTATTTCAATTGCTTTTTTGAAATGAAGACCTAGGATCTTATCCCTCTCTTCCTTTGATCTTAAAATTATCAAACAGTCTCTGGATCTATCTTTCTTTACCACTCTTCCCAGTCTATATGCCGAGACAATCTTAAAATCTGTGTCTTCCTTTAAACCCCAGAACTTCGAAAATTCTTGTGTTAAGTATCCAATCAAATCTCCTTGCTCTAGTTCCGGGATGCCTCTCAATTTGATGTTACTCTCGCGATTTTTCAGTTCCACCATTGACAGATAAATTTGTTGTTCACCCACCTGTTTGTGCAGGGGCTTAACTTCTCCTTTTATTTCTTCCACTTCTTTTTGTAGAGCTCCCACTTTCTGGATTGCTTCTCCAGCCAATTCCCGATTTTCCGCTGTTGCTCCTTGCAAATTCTCTATGGCTTGTGTGTGCTGGGAAACTTGATCAGTCAATTTTTGAATCGAGGAAGTTGCTTTATCTATCTTCACAGACTGGTCGTCCACCTTCTGGTTTAAACTTGATAGTTGCTCCAATATTTGTTTAAGTAGTGTATCTGACCCACCTGCTGCCATATCTTCCTCAGTAGACTTCTCAGTTGTTTCCCCTTGTTCCCTTTGGGTCACCAGTACAGCTGGAACCGACGATCGGCGTCCTTGGGTCAGTGTTGTTTGTACAAATTGTACTGGTTTTCTTTCCTTTTCTTTCTCCTTGGCCTCTTTAGATTCCTTAGCTTTAGATGCTCTTGTTCTCCCTGCACCACTCATTACACATCTGTCAGTGTTCAAGGTCAAATTGTCTATTGTTCCATGGGAAAGACAAATTCAATTATAAACAACCGGGTAAAGTGGAATTCAAAACAAAAGTCAGTTCCCAGGATTTTATAATCCGAAAGCCCTGTAGGGGGAGTGCCACCAGGTTTCAAAGACAAAGAGGGAAGTAGTCCGCCATTGAAGTTCCAAAATTTTTTTTTGACTCAGTAAGTTCAATATCCAACAGTCCCTTCAAAGATTCAAAAATCCCCCAGAGCACCTTTTAAAGTTCAACAAAGTTTCACAGGGGGTGCTTGCAACAATATCACATCCCAACTTTCCTGCTCAAATGTATCAATTATACTCCAACAAAGTTTTTACGAAGTTTGCAACTGTTTCCGCAGTTTAGCACAGTCTCTCTCTCCGGCAGCCCGACGATCTGGCTCTTTAAAGATCGCCCCAAAGGGAGGGGGAGGTAGAAGGAGACCCCCCGTTACTCGTTCTTATAATCAAAGTCCCTTTCCACCTTCAGTTCAGCAGAAAAAAGAGCAAATTTTAGCACGAAAAAGTTAAAGCTTCCCAAAGTCCCGTTTCAAGCGCTTCCGCTTTTTAAAGCTTTGCTTTGATCTTGTCAGCAATGTCGGAAGACGGACTTCCCTTTTTTCGTCTCCCGCTTTCAGCCAAATTTACGAAATTCTTTGCCAAATTTTAGTCCCCTTTACTCACGGGTATGTTACTTGCAGTTTGGTGTTGATTTTAGGAAGAAGGATCAGCGCTCATCTGTAACAGCCGCGCGGCTTCACTTCCGCGGAAAGAGCGATGAACTCACAGCACCGCTACCCCTCCTTCACTCCGGGTCTCCTTACGGGGTCCCTTCTGTGTTTTCGGAGCAGCTTCTGGTGCCCGCCGAGTCCCACGGCCACGGGCTCACTCTACCCGTGGTTTATCTTAATGGGTCGTCGCTATGCCGCAGCGAACGACCCTTTTCCGCGGAGCCCCTCTTCAGAGCTCGAAGAGGACCGCCATTACAGTTTCGCGCCGCCCCCGGAAGCCAAGATCAACAGGTTGATATCGCTGCAAAGACTTTACAGGTTCTTAAGACAACGAGAGCAGACAAAGAGAAACATATTATTATTTGCCGATATTCTTTACTGCTTTCAAGGAGTTAACTTCTTAGCTCTCTCTCGACTTTTTTCCTTACTTCCTCTTCTCAAGTTCTTGAGCATCATGGGGAAAGACAGGAGGCGTCCCAGAACTCTGAGGCATTCAAATTTGCTCCATCACTTGCTGTGGCCAAAGGAGAAAAATAGAATTACACTCTAAGTAGCCAGGCCATCAAAGAAGCCTCTTGAACAGCAGTAGGTTGGGGCAGATTGTGAGATGAGACCAAACATAAAAGCTTCCAAATGAGGCTTTCTGAGGCCACTTCAACTCCTGCTACCTTCCCTCCTCCTCCTGTTATAGATTTGCATCACCTCTACCTCACCGGAGTCATCGCAGCCAGTTTTGTCATGCTTCAGTTGCCCCCTGACTTGGCACAGTCTGAATGGATCTGACAGAGAGAGGTAGGAAGAGAGGGAAAGGGTAGACTGCACACAGTTGTAGGTTACAAGAGAAGGTGGCTGAGGCCTCAAAACATCGAAGACTCCTGGTTTAATCAACAGTGACATGAATGAGCCCAACAGAGCAACGTGGTAGGCAATGACTGTGACAAAACAGAAGGAATCTGATGAGAGTTGACTGAAGTTGGAAAGTTTGGAAAGGGAACACAGCTAAAATGGCAAAGCAAAACCACCTAGAGGCACCCCTGAAGGAAGGAAGCACTAGAATCTCAGCGGAATGAAGCTGGCCCTGATGCAAGCATGTTCTTGGTGACAGAATGCAAAAAGAACAGGATGAGAGATAAGATCTTGGGGACACCATGGGTCAGATCCAGGACTTTGGAAATATTGACACCTTTTTCAGTTCATGGCTCCATCTGCAACAGTTCTAATTTATGCCAGCTGCCAAGGTCTGTGGTGATGTTGACACTTCTCTGCTGGGACCTGACCTGAGGCCACTAACTAATATTTCATCAGTGGGATTTGGGCTGTAGCAGGTTTTGGTCTTTCTCAAGAAGGCTTTTCTTGAGAAGGAAGGATCACTGAGGTGTGGGAAAGAGACTCCAGGGCTCCTCGTTTGCCTGCACAGCCGGCCACCAAAATGTGTGTGTTTTCATAAGATAACCTCGAACACTCATTCTCATCTTTGCAGAATGTGTAGCATGACAGAAACATTAGTCAACATTAGAACAGTGAGTTCAAACTGAAAAGGCCAAGGGAAGTTTTCCATGGTGGTGAAGAGAAGCCTGGTGCATATGGGTTGTTATAGCAGACTTCACTGGCCTGGTGTCCTCATACAACTCTTATCAGAGCCGGATGGGAGTTGTTATTCGAAACATACAGAGCCCACCATGTTGGTGAAGACCGTGGCACAGGATTTTTTTTTAAAAAATATCGCATCGAATACCTGAAATTGTGCAGCCATATTTCTGCAACATATGAGAGTTTCTGAAAGGGCCCATCTCCCTTAGGAAACAGCTGCACTGTTTTAGGAATGCTCTTAGACTGTGTCTGTTATGTCCAGGAGTGCTTTGCATAGCTTTGGCAGATGCACCAACTCTGGTGTTTGCTGGTCATGGGTTATTATGCATACTTTGGTCACCTCCAGGATGCACTGTTTGTGGGGCTACCTTTGAAAAGTGTCCCAAGACTTCAGTTGATATCTAATGTGACCACTAGGTTACTAACTGGAGCTTGTCTGTTTGTGCATTTAATAACTTTGTTTTATCAGCTCCACTGGCTTCCAGTTTGTTTCTAAGTGCTGGTTTTAGCCTCCCTGGTGTAGGCCCCATCTGCATGTTGGAGGGCACAAGGAAAAGGATCTTTTCTGTGGTAGCACCAGGGTCATGGGACATTTTGCCCAAGGAAGTTTTACAAGCCCTTGCCCAGGCTCCAGTTACAAACTTTTAAATGATTGTTTAGGATCACTTTCCAACAACTTGTTGCTTCTTGGTGGCCTGATGTTGTCATTTTTTAAAGTACCATACAAGATTTTTGCTGCTCATTTTTCTGTGTCTTGCTGGTTTGTTTGTTTTATTGCTGTTTTAAGTTTATGTTTCTAATGGAATTTGTTAGCCGTCTTCTTGGCTCCAGCGAGGAGCTGAGAGGCAGGATAGAGATGTTTTTGATAAATAATAAATAAATAAATAATGTGAGAAGGAAGTAGCAAGCCTGTTCAAAAAGCAGTACTTTCCTTCCTCCTGCTCCATCTACCCAGTCATTAGTACTCTAAAAAAATAATATAATACAGGATTTTGCTCGTTTCTGTTTTCCCACCCACCCTTCCATTCAAGCAGTTCATCAGAAAATACGCTGTAGATTCAGAACATCAGCACAGTTATAAAACATGTGTTTGTGTTCCCAGAAAGAAAACTCTTGTTGTAACGTAAAAGAATGTGCTTCAAAAGTACTGCACAGTGCGAACGCAGACTCAGTTTAAATGTGAAGCTGGCTGTGTAAACGACTTCAGGGACGGTTTCTTGCAACTGGGTAACTGCACCTAGTGACTGAAATCCATTTTAACCAATTTTAATTATGAATTATGAATTTTGAACTGCTATAACCCACCCTGGGACCTGCAGGTTAAGGGTGAGTGATGATGACGATGATGATGATATAAAATAATACTTTCCAGCATATGCAACCACTCAGGCATATTCCCAACCATGGATCTCTGTTGTGATAACCCTACTTTTGCAACCACCTGTGACCCAGTTTAGATGTGATATGGAACCTGTCAGTTTAGGGAGGTTTTGTTTTGTTTTTTAACACAGCCATGTCTCAAGTGACCAACTGAGGCGAGCACTTTTAGATCTGGGACAGGATATTACAAAGTCATTTTTTCAGAGCCTTTTAGTCACTGCCCTTCCTGAGCACCTGGAAAATGCTCTACTGTAGCGGAGCATATTCACTTCACAAAACACAATATTTTGAGTGACTCTAAGATTCCAAGAAAACAACCTGTTTACTTCCAGCTTAATGTATTGTTTCATGCTCTGGGCTTACTCCCCCCCCCCCTACACTGATAGTCAAAACAGCTGCAACATTGGACCAGCCATTAGCACTGTTTATTAGAACAAATGGTTGTCAGTTGCTGTTAATTAAGTGGCAAGTTCAGGTATGAGGCATCAGTGTTTTGCTTTTGCTTTCACCATGATCAAATCTGAAAGGGCAGGCAGGCAGGCACCTTTCAGAAGATAGGTCATGTGTTTTCTTTTTGCCACTTGCAGCAACAGTGAATAATGGAGCACAAGATACGCTTGATCTTGGCACACAGCCACTTCAGAAACGCTTGGATGTTTATTGCTCTGTCTGCTGAAAGATCCTTACAACCACTTCATAAAACCATGGCAATGGAAATGCTTGTATTGACAGAGGCCTCTTGGGTTTTTGCACAGAATTCAAAAGAGCTGCCTCATTCAAATTCACTGCCTCATGTCCAGACTAAATATGCATGGCTTCAACTGAAAAGGGCTCCTCTCTGTAACATCTAGGAGAACTCACCTTTCGTGGTTGTGATGTCACAAAGTTGCTCTGCTCACGCTCCATGTCATGGGGAAATTATCATGATGTCAAAACACAAAATAGGTTCTGTTAGATGTTACAGAGGGGAAGAGAGGAGCTAGATGTACACCTATCATTTTTAGTGGCTGCCAGCTGTTTGTCCTGACATCCATCTTGACTTTCATCATCATCATCTGGCCATGATAGCATTATGTAGAGGAAAGCAGATTGAAGGTGATGTAAAAATTGGAGCTTGGCTTTTGCTGGCCAACTCCCCATGGGACTCTGAGCCCCCCAAGTCCATGATCAGTCATAGAAGAATGGGTAGAGGCAGGATCCAGTGGAAAGCATGGCAGATATTTATTTTTCTGTTCCAACAGAGTTCCCTCTCCTCCTTCCAAGGAGGGAGAGACACTGACCAAAAGTGTGCAGGAACCTTTAAGACTTTTGACATTGTCCAACCCCCTTAGCCAAAGACCACCCCAAAATCATCATACATACCATATTTTTCGCCCCATAGGACACACTTTTTCCCCTCCAAAAATGAAGGGGAAATCTGGGTGCGTCCTATGGGGCGAATGCAGGCTTTCGCTGAAGCCTGGAGAGCGAGAGGCATGAGTGCGCACCGACCCCTCTCGCTCTCCAGGCTTCAGGAAGCTATCCGCAAGCCTTGCAAGCCCGGTGGGAGTACCCGCGGGCTCACAAGGCTTGCGGGCAGCAGCCTGCAGCCCCCGCGAGTGTCCGCAAGCCTTGCGCACCGGGCAGGAGTTCCCTCCGGGTGCGCGAGGCTTGGGGCGCCAGCCTGTCGCCCGAAGCACGGGGAGCCCTCCGGAGGGCTCCCCCTGCTTCGGGCGAGTGTCTGCAAGCCTCGCGTGCCCGGCAGGAGGTACCACCGGTGCGCGAGGCTTGGGGCGGCAGCCTGTCGCCCGAAGCACGGGGAGCCCTTCGGAGGGCTCCCCTTGCCTTGGGCGAGTGTCTGCAAGCCTTGCGCGCCGGGCAGGAGGTCCCTCCGGGTGCGCGAGGCTTGGGGCGCCAGCCTGTCGCCCGAAGCATGGGGAGCCCTCCGGAGGGCTCCCCCTGCTTCGGGCGAGTGTCTGCAAGCCTCCCGCGCCCGGCAGGAGGTTCCACCGGGTGCACGAGGCTTGGGACGGCAGCCTGTCGCCCGAAGCACGGGTAGCCCTTCGGAGGGCTCCCCCTGCTTCGGGTGAGTGTTTGCAAGCCTCGCGTGCCCGGCAGGAGGTACCACCGGGTGCGCGAGGTTTGGGGCGGCAGCCTGTCGCCCCGAAGTACAGGGAGCCCTCCGGAGGGCTTCCCCTGCTTTGGGCAGGTGAGCGCAAGGCTTGGGGCGGCAGCCAGGGCTGGGGGGGGGGAATAATTTTTTAAAATTCATTTTCCCCCCCAAAAATGAGGTGCGTCCTATGGGCCGGTGCGCCTTATAGGACGAAAAATACGGTACATCACAGGAGGCGATCTACAGCAGAAATCCTGTCTGCCAGGATATCTAATAATGGTTGCTGATTGATTCCTGAATGCAGGTCACAGGCTCACCCTATTCATACACAAATATGCCCTTAAGACAGAATTTGTAAGTGAAAAGACAATGGGGAAGGCTTTCCCCATTTGCCTCCCTTACTGATTTGCCTCCCTTACTGCAGAGGAATATTTAAGGTCATTGGGAGCGTCAAAATGGCTTCAGGATTGCTCTCCTCTACTATTTCAGCCAGAGGATTGGAGAAGATCAGTCTACAGCCCAATCCCAAAGAAGGGCAGTGCCACAGAATGCTCCAACTACCGCACAATTGCACTCATTTCACACGCCAGCAAGGTTATGCTTAAAATTCTGCAAGGCAGGCATAAGCAGTATGTGGACCGAGAACTCCCAGAAGTGCAAGCTGGATTTCGAAGGGGCAGAGGAACCAGAGACCAAATTGCAAACATGCGCTGGATTATGGAGAAAGCTAGAGAGTTCCAGAAAGACATCTACTTCTGCTTCATTGACTATGCAAAAGCCTTTGACTGTGTCGACCACAGCAAACTATGGCAAGTTCTTAAAGAAATGGGAGTGCCTGATCACCTCATCTGTCTCCTGAGAAATCTCTATGTGGGACAAGAAGCTACAGTTAGAACTGGATATGGAACAACTGATTGGTTCAAAATTGGAAAAGGAGTACGGCAAGGCTGTATATTGTCTCCCTGCTTATTTAACTTATATGCAGAATTCATCATGTGAAAGGCTGGGCTGGATGAATCCCAAGCCGGAATTAAGATCGCGGGAAGAAATATCAACAACCTCAGATACGCAGGTGACACAACCTTGATGGCAGAAAGTGAGGAGGAATTAAAGAACCTTTTAATGAAGGTGAAAGAGGAGAGCGCAAAATATGGTCTGAAGCTCAACATCAAAAAAACGAAGATCATGGCCACTGGTCCTATCACCTCCTGGCAAATAGAAGGGGAAGAAATGGAGGCAGTGAGAGATTTTACTTTCTTGGGCTCCATGATCACTGCAGATGGTGACAGCAGTCACAAAATTAAAAGATGTCTGCTCCTTGGGAGAAAGGTGATGGCAAACATAGACAGCATCTTAAAAAGCAGAGACATCACCTTGCCAACAAAGGTCCGTATAGTTAAAGCCATGGTTTTCCCTGTAGTGATGTATGAAAGTGAGAGCTGGACCATAAAGAAGGCTGATCGCCGAAGAATTGATGCTTTTGAATTATGGTGCTGGAGGAGACTCTTGAGAGTCCCATGGACTGCAGGAAGAACAAACCGATCCATTCTTAAGGAAATCAGCCCTGAGTGCTCCCTGGAAGGACAGATCCTGAAGCTGAGGCTCCAATACTTTGGCCACCTCATGAGAAGAGAAGACTCCCTGGAAAAGACCCTGATGTTGGGAAAGATGGAGGGCACAAGGAGAAGGGGACGACAGAGGACGAGATGGTTGGACAGTGTTCTCGAAGCTACAAACGTGAGTCTGACCAAACTGCGGGAGGCAGTGGAAGACAGGAGTGCCTGGCGTGCTCTGGTCCATGGGGTCACGAAGAGTCGGACACAACTAAACGACTAAACAACAACACTATTTCAGCCACATGGTTTATATATTTAGATATGTTAGCATTTATTAATATTTATTCTATATTTGAGACCTTAGAATTCTTATAACAAAAGTGAATCCAGATAAGACTGAATAATAGTCACTATTCCCTGATTAGCATGATAAGGAAGGGTGAAAGAAGATGCTCAGGAATGATGAAATTGAGTCTCTTCTTGTTAGTAAGATTCAAATTTCTCCTCAGCCTCTCTCACTGACTGGCTTTAGGCAAATGCAGTGTTCCTCAGCTGCAACCTCCCACTGCCTACTTTACATGGTTGTTGTAACTAATGAGGAATTTTAAGAAGTTAGGAAAAAGTGTCCTAAAATACTAAATATTATTTAACTAGGGGTTGCACTCCCACTCACCAACCCCCTGCTGTTTGCTCACATTAGCCCTGTAGAGCTTGCTTTCCTCCTGAGCTTGCTTTTCACCTTCCCACCCCCATTTCCGAAGCCACGTCTCTCTTCTATTCTCCAGCCCTGCTTTGCACCCCCATTTTCACCTTCCCACCCATGCCCTCCTGGCCAGAGGGCACACCTCCTGCCACCACCATCTGACTCAGAGGTCCTCCAGGGAACTCATCCTCTACCTGCCCAGTCTTGCAAGGAAGCAGAGCCTACCACATGCCGGGCCTGACCAGGTAGAATAAATTGGCAGTAGCTCTCTGCAGGAACGGCTTCTTTTGAACTTGCTTTAGCAGGGTGCCCTTGGGGCTGCCTAAGGTCCTGTGGACTCTTTGCTTGACGTTGGATTCTGACTGGGCATGGCCTACTTCCTTTGGAAGTACTTGTTCTGTTCTTTTCAGAAGCTGCACTGCTGAAATGGAGCAACACCTTGCCTATTTAGCACCTGTACTGTAGAATTTCCCTCCAAACGTGACTCTTCTAGATCAGATTGTGGTGGTGACTTCCTTGTTTTTTTTTTGTTTAAAGAAAGTTGGTGCAGAGCTTCGTATATTCAGCAGGTCTTTTACAGAGGTAGACTGGAGGATGAGGCCTTGTTGATAAATGAGTTGGCATGTGTTTCCTGGAATTTGCTGGACAGTGGGTTTTTTCCCCAAATTTTATTTAAGAAAATACCTTGCTCTGTCACAGCCAATTTGTAGTTTATATGATATGATGTTTATTGGTATTGTAAACTGATATTGTTTTTAAGACTGCTTTTACTGTTGCTTTATTATGTTAGCTGCCCCGAGGGCTAGATGGAGACATGTTTAGTGGGGAAATAGATTTTAAAATACAGGAATGAATAAACATGTTTGTGCAGAATTCATGGCTGAATGGTTAAGACAATGGATTGGAAAATTAGAGCTCCAGAAGCAGGCTGATCATGACTTGAACTTAAATTTCAGACCCAAGAAAGTGCCGTGAGCAAAGTCAGAGAAGGGCATGAGAGTTCTAAGTTCAAATCGTTGCTGAGGCAGGAAGATAACTGAGTGGTCACAGGCCCCTCATTTTTTCCTCAGCCTCATCTACCTTTCGAGAGTCAGTGTGGTGTAGTGGTTAAGAGCGGTGGACTCGTAATCTGGTGAACTGAGTTCGCTTCCCCGTTCCTCCACATGCAGCTGCTGGGTGACCTTGGGCTAGTCACACTGAGAAGTCTCTCAGCCTCACTCACCTCACAGAGTGTTTGTTGTGGGGGAGGAAGGGAAAGGAGAATGTTAGCCGCTTTGAGACTCCTTAGGGTAGTGATAAAGTGGGATATCAAGTCCAAACTCTTCTTACCTCTGTGCTGATGAGCCCTGGCTACGCCTGAAGCAAAACAGCAAACATGGTTCAGAGGCAAGAAAGGGATGTAACGGAAGTGGTAGTACCATGATCCCTGTTTCCATTTCTTTCAGTGGTATTTAGATGTTGTACCAAGTCCTGGGTGCCACCCCAGTCAATATGGGGTTAATCGAAATATCTTGTGATTGCAGCACATTGTCCTTTGGGTGCTTCCTTCATTTCATTCTTCAATTCAGAATCATCCTGGGCTTTTTATTCAGGGGCCCATCTCCAACTCCTTGAAAGATTCTATCAACGGTGTCTCCAAAAAATTTTATACATCACTTGGGAAGACAGGCAAACTAATGCCAGTGATCCACTGGATCTTCTGCTTTTTTTGTTGAACTTTATGAGACTTCTGTTGGAATCTACAAATTGATGCAATGAATAGTATATCTTATTTATTCAAAAGTACAGCCAGTTACGTCTTGTGTGTTTATAGTATTATAGTGTACTGGAAGAAGTAAAGATCACCAGTGTTGAAGCAATGATGCTTCAACATCAACTTCACTGGACTGGTCATGTTGTGCGGATGCCTGATTATCGTCTTCCAAAGCAACTACTCTATTCTGACACAAGGGAAAAACATGCTAAGAGGAAGGCAAGCTTGGCAAACCCTCACTGTGATCAACTTCCACCCGGAAACCTATGTCCCCACTGTGGAAGGACATGTGGATCCAGAATTGGCCTCCACACTCACTTACGGACTCATTGTTAAAACCGTGTTTATGGAAGACAATCTTACTCAGCTACGAGTGATCGCCAAAGAAGAAGAATGACACTCCAATTAATGAATAGCTTTTATGGCCTGGTATTGCCACTTACAGTAACTCTCTGGAGAAGTATGTCATGTTTGAGATTTCTATCATGTTTGACTCTGTGTCCTCATTGATGTACAGAGCAACGGTGCCTCCAGTATGCCCTTGTTTGTTTATTTGGTAAACTTAAGACCACTTCTCAGACAATAAATGCCTTCCAAAGCAAATCAATAAAATATTAAGACCATTTGAGGCATATACAAGCTCCTTCATTCAAAGATCAATAAGCAGCATCCCATGCCATAAAATAAATAATACAAACAGTAATAACTAGTCCAAGTACAGCAGAGACAAAGTCAGCCAAAGGCCTAGGTAAATAAGTAGTTGATGTCATATTTTGGGGTGCAGTGAGTTTGATAGTTAGAGTGCTTGTATGTACTGAGCATGCCTTCTTTCGGGTTGCCACATAATAAATTCCTGGCAGATGTGGCAAGAGATCTTAATGTCCAGGCTTGTGCCAGTAGGAGAAGACACTCTGTGTGTTTAGGACTGTAAGCCATATAAGACTTCGTGTCAATAATGAGCACTTTGAACTTGGCTCAGTCGCATATAGGCAGTCTGTGCAACTGCTTCAAAACTGGTAGAGTCTCCCATTTCCCTGCCCTTCCTATAAAATTCATAACCTGAGATAGCTGGTTACTGAAAGAATGGAGAAAAAGAGAGAGAGAGAGAGAGAGAGAGAATTCAGAGTACAAGCACCCAAAGTACGGATGTTTGCCCAAGCAAAACTCATTATGGAAATCCCATGATCTCTACTGAATCCAGAAAAATCAGAATTTCTTTCACAAGGGAGTGTTGCTAACCATACTACATGTTTTCTGAAGGAAGTAGACCCACTGATCTGAATGCAGAGGTGCTGATTATTCTCCCCACAAATTGTCATTCCAACCCAATCAGCTTACTCAAGAGAAAGCCCCACTGATTTAAGCATAACATACTTCCAAGTAAGCATTGTACTGTAACCTGAGCCATACATATGGCTCATCCCTAACCTTGTTTCCTGCAAAGCAAATTCCAGTGTTTTTAATGGGACTTACTTCCAAGTAAATAGGCTTGCAGTCTTAAAGGAACAGTGCCCTGGTTCTTGCTAGAGTTCAGCAGGCAGGCAGATTACTTGGCAAAATGTCAAGGTTGATGACTGATAACACCCAGTCCTTTTAGAGTTAGGATATGACTCAGAGCCATGGGACTTCCTATGAGAATAAGAAAAATGGAGCAACAGAATCTAGTTTGCTTGGCTTTACTTTTGCAGCTGCTCCACTTGTTAAAATCCGCCAGTGGCAATCTTCAGGTCGGTTAATATACAGTTCAGAATTTCTGCTTTAAGACTGTGTCCTCAATGAGTGAAGGTGTATTCTGATTTATTTTCTAATAGCAGTGCATCTTAAGAATCATATTCGAAAAAGCAGTAAGAAATGGCTGCACCAGTGTTTATGCTACTGCTATGATAGGCAAACAACAACAACATGTTGCAATGTTTTATCAGATGAAGTGTTAGATTTAATAAACTAAAGCTTCCATTGATTAATCAATTAGACTATTTTTCTTCTGACTTGTTACTGTAACAGGGAATGAAATAGATGGACTTTAATACTAGGCTGTAAGTCATCTCAAGTTCCCTTAAGGTAAAGGTAAAGGGACCCCTGACCATTAGGTCCAGTCGTGCCAGAGCGGTACCTATTTATCTACTTGCAGTGTGGTGTAGTGGTTAAGAGCGATAGACTCGTAATCTGGGGAACCGGGTTCGCGTCTCCGCTCCTCCACATGCAGCTGCTGGGTGATCTTGGGCCAGTCACACTTCTGTGAAGTCTCTCAGCCCCACTCACCTCATAGAGTGCTTGTTGTGGGGGAGGAAGGGAAAGGAGAATGTTAGCCGCTTTGAGACTCCTGAAGGGGAGTGAAAGGCGGGATATCAAATCCAAACTCTTCTTCTCTTCTTCTTCTTCTTGCACTTTGATGTGCTTTCGAACTGCTAGGTTGGCAGGAGCAGGGACCGAACAACGGGAGCTCACCCTGTTGCGGGGATTCGAACCGCCGACCTTCTGATCGGCAAGCCCAAGAGGCTCAGTGGTTTAGACCACAGCTTATTATTTGTTTAATTAAAACGTTTCTGTGCCACCTTTTTATTTCAAGTTCCCTATTGGTTCACAGTGATATAAATACATTCTGAATAAAATCAATACATTACAATAAGTATAGTAAGCCAGATGATTACTAGAAAGCTTGTTTTCAATGCCTGTGTGAACAAACAGGTTCTTAGCAAGCATCCTTCAACATTTCAAAAAGATACATGGTTTATCAAGTACAACATTATTAATGAAGTGTCAGCCACAGGGGTAAAAAAAGAGAGGCATTTACTGGAGTTAAAAACTGGTATGTATGTTCTTAAGTGATGCACGCCTGCGTCTTAAGATCTGTGACTGTGTGTGACTTATCTGTGGGAATAGACTGGGGCCGGTGGCAGAAGAGCAGACAGAAAATGGAACTGCAAAAAAGTTCAAGAAAAAATATTGATTTATGTGGCATCCTCTAATCAGCTTAAGATGGTTTTGTGCAGGAAAGTGAGTTCAGTAGTAGCTGGAAACTAGAATGCAACTGTCTGATCAGGCTTTGTGTTGATTTGATCAAGGAAATAGGGGCATGTGCTTCAAGAATAGTGCCCAAAGTTAGATTTGGAGGGATTCGATAATGTGTTTGGATGGCATGCATATTTATGCTATGATAAAGTAAAGGCCCATAAGGCTTTTAAAAACCATGTAATTAGGAAATCTCTGTACAATGTATGGATAAAGTATAAAGATCTCTTAGAAAGGGAGACACCCAGATGGCTCTCGCCAATGGAAGCTAAATATGGATATCAAGTGGTTGAGATACTCAGATTTATTATTAGAGGATAAAGAAGGTTTTAAATTAAAACCATTTGATCAAATTAAAGATAAGATAAATTGGTTACATTATCACCAGATTAATGAACTGTACAAATTAGATAAGAAAAATGGTTTTGCTTCAGAAAAATCTAAGTTGAAAACGGAGTTGTTGGATTCTAAAGTTAAAAACTTGTCTAAAATGTACAATTTATTATTGGAGTGACATACAAAGGATGAAGAAGAAGGAGGAGGAGGAGGAGGAGGAGGAGGAGGAGGAGGAGGAGGAGGAGGATACAAAGGATGAACAAGTTAAATCAGTGATGATAGATTGGGCAAGAGATGTGGGACATAATATAATGTTTGAAGACTGGGAAAGACTGTGGAAGAAAGGAGTTAAGTTTACTGTATGTACGGTGTTAAAGGAAAATATAATGAAAATGATCTATAGATGGTATTTAACTCCTGTAAAACTAGCAATGATATACCACAATTGTGATAATTTATGCTGGAAATGTAAAGAAAAAGAAGGTACCTTCTATCATATGTGGTGGACTTGCCCCAAGGTGAAAGACTTGTGGGAGAAGATTTATAATGAATTGAAAATAATGTTGAAATATATATGTATTAAGAAACCAGAGGCTTTCTTCTTGGAATAGCAGGTTTGGAATTGGCCAAAAAAGATGTTAAGATATTTTTGTATGCCACAACTGCAGCAAGAATTTTGTTAGCGAAGAATTGGAAAACACAAGAAATACCAACAGTGGAAGCTTGGCAAATGAAGATGATGGATTTTTCGGAGCTAGCCGACCTAACGGGAAGAGTCCGTGACCAGAAGGAGGAGGATTACCAGGAGGAATGGATGAAATTTAAAGACTATTTAGTTAAATATGTTAAGTTAACTTAATTGGAAAGCTTGCAAATATCAGATAGGCTTAGGATTTAAATATGTGATGTGATTAATTAATATGTTTAATGCCAAATTTGGAAGAAAGAAAGATGTTAAGTGATTAAGTTAATTTTATAGGAACATTGGTTTTGGAAAACTGTTAAAATGATATACGTTGATATTCAACCAGGGGGATACGGGGAAGTCACTTAACAATGTTACTAAGATTGGTTTAAATAGTCTGAGATTTACGTTTGTTTGTGTATTTGTTTGTTTGTTTAAAAAATTATTGGAAAATTAATAAAAAAAATGGGGGGGGGAGAATAGTGCCCAAAGTTCATTCATTGGGGTAAAAATCCCCAAACAAACAGGGGGGATTTTTACCCCAATGAATGGAAGAAGACTGGAAAAAGTTTAAAGATTATTTACAGAAATATTGTAAAATTAATGAATGTTAGAAAAATGTTGAAATGAAGTTATATGGCTTTAGTAGAAATATTATAAGGATTTAAGTACAGATAGGTTAATAGAGTATTAAAGGAAAAAAATAAGGTTAGAGTGAGTTAAGATAATTATAGGATTGAAAACAGAGGAGGATGGAAAGGAATTGCTGAAATAATTAACAGAAGTGGAACACAAAAAGGGAGGTGTGAGGAGGTTGCGGAAATAAGGGAATGAAAGAAGGGATAATGAAATTGGTTGATTTGTTTTATTGTCTTAATCTTGTTTTGTTAATTCGATGTGTTGTATTGTATTGTTTTTCTTTTTCTTTTTTTCTCTTCTTTTTTCTTTTAGTGTTTTTGTAAAAATAATAAATATTATTTTTTTTTAAAAAAATCCCCGAACTAACAACCCTTCATACACATTGTGGTTTGTGGAGAAAAAGTGTTGTGCGATTTTTGAATACTAATTGATTGATATTGGGATGAACTATCAGATTCTATGCATTATCCAGATGCATTTCTGAATGCTCAGGGGTATTTCACTAGCTCCATGCTCTATTGGTAGAACTACACATTACATGATTAAGCATGTTTGCCGAACATGCATTTCCCAGATGATGTTTCCAGGGAGAGTGAGTTTAATGTCCCCGTCACCCATCATGCTTTCCCTAACGTGGTGGGGGGTGGGGTAAAATGTTAATGGAAAGTGAATGTACGTGGTAGTTGGTTAGTGGGAGAAGGGTTAAATATCTCCCCATTCACCCACTAATTTTCTTCTGCAAATGGCTTCTCACCCTGCATTACTGTAATGTGCAGATCTGTGCTATTCTGCTTCTACAGGGGTGGGGGTCAAAGTGGCTTTTTCCATCAGTGCCCTTACTTTATGACAGTTGAAAACTCTATTCATTATTAGATCAAAAAGATTTGTCCCAACTGCATGGAATTTAGCATGCGGAATCCAGCAGGTGCTATGAGCAGCAGGCCAAATTTCATTGGGGGTGGAGGAAATCGAATTAAAAAAAATACCCGAGAGAAATACCATTTTTAAATGTTGCTTTGATTTCCATCCCCCTTTTTTTGGCACATCCAAAATATACCTTCTGTTTCTCCTTTTGCTGCTTTAAAGAATTCAAGAATGGTGCAAGAATGGTGGGGAGGGGTTGAGTCTTGCCTTTTACAGCTTGGTGAAAATCCATTGTGTTGTGAGGTTTAAATCCAAGTAAGGGCAGCCATAGGCTTCTTAGAAGGAGGTGTCAGATAGACATGCCGGACACTAATAAATCAGTGTCAGATTCACTTTTCCCAGGGAGAGCACAGCCTCTTCAAAGCAGAAAGATGGCAAGCATAAAACCAAGGAGGTTTGCAGCAGCAGAATTTGGGAAGTGGTGGTGAGGACAAGTGTATGTACCATGGTTTTTGGTGCATGAGTGAAATTTTAAAAAGCCTCCATTTCTCTTAAATCAAAAGGTGTTTTGATCTGTGACTTCAGTATTCTCGTCTACACTTCTCTCATTTCACACAGGCAAGGAGCGATGACAAGAACATTATTATGAATTTCTGGTATTCATTTACTCCTTGCCCTCTTCTGCTCTAACCTGTGGTATAAAAATAGCAACAATTAAATGAAACTATATAATTTACCACACCTCTCCTGACATTTTTTTTTTTTTGAAAGAAGAAACCATAGAGTATTGAGTCCTGACTTTATATACTTTACAAATCCAGGGGAGCAGGAGGGTCAGTTTAAACCAATGGGGACCGAACAGGGATTGGCTCACATCAGATAGAAGCAAACTGGAGTATTTCTCAGTTACCTCCAGAGCAACAGAAGACAAGCGTTATCTGGAAAGGCTGATTTGATATATTTGCCTGATAAAAAAAACAGCGGAGCCTCTAGGCAGCATTAATGGAGCCAATAGACAACCTTTGCACTAACAGATTGTAAATCAAGATGACTAAATCAGCCATCCACCTTTCGCTCTTGGACCCGATCCTGTAAGTCAAATGTAAAGCTCATTGAGTTCAGAGGTGCTTACTCCCAGGTAGACAGGGGTAGGATTTTGCTGCAAGAAACTTACCAGCAAATGCCCCACTGAAACCAGTGTCACTTCCAAGTAAACAGAGAGCTAGGCTGTTAGTGTGAGAGGCCCCTTAGGGTCAAGCACACGAGATGTGTTTCTCCCCAAGGTATAGTGTGATAGAGTATAATGCGCCAGTTACTCTGGGAGTAGTGCAGTGTTACCTTAAGAGATCAAAAACCTTATTTTAAGTTTCTTTTAAACCTGCAGTGGTGTAGCGTGGGTTGCTGTGCAGGGCTGTGCAGAGGGTGTGGGTGGGAGGGAAGCAGACAGAGTGCACATGCACACTCAACTGCCTCAAGGCCTCCATGTCACCCAGGAGATTGCAGCTGCAGAGATAAGAAAATAAGAGGTTGTCTGGAGATGTTACTTCCTGGTTCACATGGAAAAGCTGTCTTCAACAGAGCCCAGCGACAAAAGAGCACAGCTGTACTGAGACAGCACCGGGTGTTGACATTTTGTGCCCAGGGCAACTGCCCCAGTGACTCTACGGCTATACCACTGTTAATATGGGACAGGTAGAAAATACGGACTGCCCCTGGTAAACAGGATGATTTCAACATATACCCTCTCATTGCTGCTTCTCTGCTTCCAATACAGTGGTACCTCGGGTTAAGTACTTGATTCGTTCCGAAAGTCCGTTCTTAACCTGAAACTGTTCTTAACCTGAAGCACCACTTTAGCTAATGGGGCCTCCCGCTACCGCTGCACGATTTCTGTTCCCATCCTGAAGCAAAGTTCTTAACCTGAGGTAATATTTCTGGGTTAGTGGAGTCTGTAACCTGAAGCGTATGTAACCCGAGGTACCACTGTAGTTTCCTCCCAAAGCAGTCTCTCCTGCTAAAAGGAAGACATTGTGTTATTGCTACATACACTCAGGCCATGCCATGCCCTAATATTTTTTTAGCTCCAGAGCCTAAATTCAACTAGGTCTCCCATGTTAATGAGCTAAATCTATTTAGTTTGAAACCTAATTATGGGGCTGGAAGTTGAGTCTTGCTCCCTGTTAGCTGTGAGGATTTTCCTTACGTTTTCCTTGATATATAGCTTGCGTGTATGCTATGGAAGGGAAGGGAAGTGTCTTGTCTGAATTTTCCAGGACTTCCGGGTACTATGTTTAAGAATCTAAACATCTGGGAGCAGCCTCCACAACAAACTAAAACAAAGCCAACAATAAACGGAAGCTAGCCTGGCTCAGCTTCAGAAACCTGGAAGTCCAGGTGGGGAGAACGCTCTCTGCATCCTGGTTCCATCTTTTAAGTCCTGGCCAGGGACTTAACCTCTTCACCGGTTGCAACAGAAACAAAACAAAAGCATGTTGGGTGGTAGGTAATCTGCCAGACATTTGGATGGGAGGTCTATTTTAAAATTCACCAAAGAATGAAAAACAACAAAGAAGGAAGTGAGTCATTGCCAAAACACACACACACTAATAAAGATGAGAAAACAACAATTTTATCTGGTATTTCAGCAGACAAGGGTACCACAGATGGAGGAATGGAAGCATGGCAAAGGGGGAAAATGTTAGATGAAAATGTGACATCCCTGCCACCAAACTGCTTTCACTGCTTCCCACAATGCCCCCCTATGATGGAGTGACTGAATACCAGAAATATATATTTCGTATCAGAAGACGGCAAAAGTGTGCCTGACATGGCAGCTGAAAACCATTATGCTGATGGTATAAACACAATTGAAGGGAATATAGGGGTGGTAGCACTGATTTGCCTATGGCGACGAGCGCGTCCTGCCCTGGCTACATCTCTTTCAAAAGCGCTAGCATTTTACTTCAGCAATGAAGAAGCAGCTGCCCTATCTCATTTATTCACCCTTAAACTCAGTCCACATTTGAAATGTAGAGGAGGGGAAGATCTTAAAAATAAGGATGGGTTATCACTGCAAGACCTGAAAACCATTCCAGAGACTTTGAAAGAAGTCGTCTCACTAGTGCGCTTTTGTTCCACTGAACTAGACAGCTGGTCAAATAGAAGATTCTGAAAGCCTTTTCCAAAAGTGTCCAAACAAATGCACTTCACTCACAGCAGGAATGGGAACCTGTGGCTCTTCAGATGTTGCTGGACTTCAACTCCCATCGTCCCTGATCATTGGCCCTGTTGACTGGGGCTGTTGGGATCTGGAGTCCAACATGTGGGGGACTGCAGGTTATCCACCTCTGACTTACACTTTAGCCATCAAAAGATATATAAAAATAAAAATATTGTACCGTACACCTTAGAGACCAGCTAAGTTTGTTCTTGGTATAAGCCTTTGTGTGCATAGAGTTGGTCTCTAAGGTGCTACTGGACATTTTTTATATACTGTATTTTTTGCTCTATAAAGACACACTTTTCCCCTCCTAAAAAGTAAGGGGAAATGTGTGTGCATCTTATGGAGCGAATGCAGCCTGCGCAGCTTTCCATCTCTGCGCAGTGTCCCTTCAGCAAAGCGGGAGGAGAAATGGAAGGGGCTCTGCTTCTCTTGCTGCTTTGCTGAAGGGGCGCTGTGCAGAGAGGGAAAGCTGCCCAGCGCCCCTTCAGTGAAGTGGCAGGAGAAACGGAGCCCCTGTGCTGGTCCAGGGGGGAGATTACCGTGGGGCAAAGTCCAGGGCCTGAGTTGAGGGTCAGCAGACAGTCCTCCTCGGGTGAAGCGGGGTCCACAGCGAGAAGCCGGGCAAGGACAGGAACTCTGGGGGGACAGGACTGGATGCTGGCCGAAACAGCTCTTCAACGACGTTGTTCCCACAACCTGGGACTGGGCTGACTGGCCTTTATCTTCTCTGAGGCCAGGGGCGGCCCTGGCCCCGGCCCCCAGGAGACCCGCCTCTCCTGGCCTTAAGGCGAGCACTCCTCCTGGGAGAAACCAGTTCCCTTCGCCTCTCTGCCCTGAGCCTCTGCAGTTCAGGAGAGGCTGAAGGGTTACTGGACCCACTGAGGGGGAGACTCACCTGTAGGCACTGAGTCCTCAACCACCTCTGGAACCAGAGTGGATTCACCTGGTGCCTGCTCCTGAGGATCCAGCACAGGTGTAGGCGCTTCAGAATCAAGGCCCTGCCCCAGTTCAGCCGGCCCTGGAGGCGGGGACTCCTGTGCAGGCTGGGGTTCCTCCGGTTCAGCCTCTGAATCGGATTCCCAGGCCATCACAGCCCCTTCCATTTCTCCTCCCACTTTGCTGGAGAGGTGCAGAGCAGAGAGAACATTTTTTTCTTGTACATCTCCAAGGCCTTTTTCCCCCTGCAGGGTAGACAGCTATATGGAACGATGCCTGCACACACAGACGTGCTGCAGACATGCAACGGGAGGTGAATATGGTGTGGCATGTGGGCAGAGTCTGCTGCCACAGTGCTGCCTCCCCCCCTACCACCATAGGTTTGCTCAGCATATGTCCAGCCTGAATGTAGGAAGAGGGACTGGTTTATTGCCCTGCTTTGAGCCACTTTGCAAATTGTGCCTTCCCTTTCCAGAAAAGCCAAAGCAGGAACCTGATCTCTCCCATCCTGCTGCTTGTAAGTGTTTTGCCGTGGAAAGCCGTTTTGAACCGACGCCTTCTGAAGCCGGAAGTTCAGTTTTCTGAGACAATTATTGCTCTGGAATGCGTATGGAGAGTCATTCCCCTCTGACCTTTGATGATTGTGCTGCTTCGTTCAGCACTTTCTGGCAGGAAGAGCACCGGTGTGAAGCTTGTGGATTCAGCATGCCCATCTCCTCTTTCCTGACACTTGGGCTGGGATTGGTTCGGAATCACATGCCTTCTGCCCTAACCCCAGGAAGACATATCCATTAAATGCCTAGCAGTTGCAACTCTCTTTTGTTTTTCTTCTGTCCTGCAGATCTTTTGGAAACTGGGAAAGATCCATGCCAGACACAGGGCCAAACTAGACATGACAGCCACAGTCCAGTTTCTTGAACCACCCATAGGTGGGCACTCCCTGGGCACTGCCCCATCCACATGAAAAGTTGGCAAGCAAAATAAGCAGGAGCAGCAGCCTCTAGTAGCAGTAATGTATCACATATATGATCATTGACAGTCATTAGTTAGCATGCTTTTGTGCTTATTTTATTAAATGTCTCATTTTCTGCTTCCTTCTGTTCACCTTAAATACATGTTAAGATGTGCCTTAGGAATTTGATGTATCTGACCTGAGTCATCTTGATTCTTCTGTTGTTTAGTTCTATAGCTTTAGCAGTTGAGTGATGAAAAGGGCACTCCTTTCAGGTCCCCTGGTTTGTAGTTCCAAAATTTAGGGTTGCCATATGTCCTCTTTTTCATGGGTATGTAAAATGAGAGTTGTCATAGTGATCCATAGTTAAAAGTTGGCAAATATGTCCTCTTTTTTTATCTTCAGAATATGGCAACCCTACCTTTACTCACACCTGGGAAATATGCAGTAGTGGGAGGCGGGTGGCGCTGTGGGTAAAAGCCTCAGTGCCTAGGGCTTGCCGATCGAAAGGTCGGAGGTTCGAATCCCCGCGGCGGGGCGCGCTCCCGCTGCTCGGTCCCAGCGCCTGCCAACCTAGCAGTTCGAAAGCACCCCCGGGTGCAAGTAGATAAATAGGTACCGCTTACCAGCTGGAAGGTAAACGGCGTTTCCGTGTGCTGCGCTGGCTCACCAGATGCAGCTTTGTCACGCTGGCCACGTGACCCGGAAGTGTCTCCGGACAGCGCTGGCCCACGGCCTATAGAGTGAGATGGGCGCACAAACCCCAGAGTCTGTCAAGACTGGCCCGTTCGGGCAGGGGTACCTTTACCTTTACTCACACCTGGGAAATATGCAGTAGTGGGAGCAGCAAAACTATACATTTATGTATAAGTATGGCTTTGTTTTAAAACTATTTCTGTAACTCTGCACTGAAAGTCTTTCCTGATTTGGGTCTTAATTGGAGAAAAAACAATTTGGCTTGATTAAACTAGATACTGGCCTCCTAGGTACTGGAGACAGGGGGTAAAAAGTATTCCAGTTTCTCTCACATCAGTTATCCTCAGCCATTAGACATACGCACATTCTACGAAACATTGATTAATATTTTTATGAAGTATTTTTTAATATAAAATCCATTTTCAGTCAAGCATTTCACCTGTGAAAGTCAGTCTCAGTCTAACGTACCTTGCAGCATTGTTAAAAAGATAAATGAGGAAAAGATATATCATTATATGTACTCACACTGTGCTCTTAAAATACAGATTTATATGTGCCAGCTTCTTTGTAATATGTCTTTTGTGTCTGCATGATAATTTAAGAATGAATATTTTACATGCCATCGCTGAGGCCAAAGACTATTAGCACATATTGGCTTTGATAAATGCCTTGGCGTGCACGTCAAAGGTCTAATATTCCATGGAAAGTTGGTTTTCAGAACAATTGAGGTAAATGGGTTCAGTGCCTCCAACGCTACAAAAATATTGGGCCTAAAGGGTCAGTTCCACCTCAGGAAAGCCAGCCTCCCATCGGCAGTACCATGGCACTGTTGGAGCAACCTACAAAGAGATATGAAGGGTTTTCCAGTGATTTTAAGTCTTGAGGAAATGAACAAGTGATACATCTATTGATGAGCTATACCATCAGGGGATCAAGACCAGGGACCCCATATTAAATACTTTCTAAATATCAGTGCCTGCCATCAGGAGTCAGCATCGCTGGATACTGGTCAAGGGCCTTCTCTGTAGTGGCGCCCGCCTTGTGAAACGCGCTCCCATCAGATGTCAAGGAAATAAACAACTAGAGTGGTACTTTGGTTTACGAACTTAAACCGTTCCGGAAGTCCATTCTTAAACCAAAGTGTTCTTAAACCAAGGTGTGCTTTCCCATAGCAGCGGGGGACTCAATTTACAAATGGAACACACTCAACAGGAAGCGGAACATGTTCTGCTTCCAAGGCAAAGTTCCCAAACCAAAACACCTTCTTCCTGGTTTGCAGAGTTCTTAATCCAAGTTGTTCATAAACTAAGCTGTTCTTAAACCAAGGTACCACTGCATCTGACTTTTAGAAGACATCTGAAGGCAGCCCCTGTTTGGGGAAGTTTTTAATGTTTGATGTTTTATTGTGTTTTTAATATTCTGACCAGAGTCTCCCAATCCTGCCCTTGTTCCTCTTGTCACTACTGTCACTTGCTAGGACACTCTGACATCCGGCACAGAGGGAGAGTGCCAGCAAGCAGCGGGAGTGAACAGGAAGAAATAACCACAGTTGCTACTGCCTCTGGTTCGCTACTCTGCCCCCTTTTCACTAGGAAGCAGTGGGGACTGGCAGGTGGAGAATATGGAAGGTTGCAAGGAGAAAGCCCACTGAGAGCATCTTGCCCAAGCTGGCTCTCCCCACAAAACCAGGAGCTTGCATTGCTACATATAGAAGATGAGTTCTTCAAGGCAAATCTAGGGTAGCCTTTTCCTGGACGTGCAAGTTTTGTATGCGTAAGGAGTTTTGTTCAAATGTGCGTGTGTGCTGGGTGTGGGGGGCAGCATTCTGCCTCCCCCACCTGCAGTGGTCTAGCCCAGCACCAGATACATCATGCAATGCTTCTATTCATTTGTTTCGGTTCTAATTTAGGATTTAAAGCATTCTCTGTCAGAGGCGACGTTGCACAAAGTTATGCGGACTGAGAGAGAATACAAGAAGGAAGGGGGCCATCCAGCTTAAGAATGCTGAATTGATGAATTTTCTCCTTTGCCTATAACTCAAAGTGAAAGATGAATAATCCTCCTAATTTGCACTTATTTGTAAGGCACCTGTTATTTGTAAATTGAAGCTCTGCGCAGGAGACCAGCAATTCATCGTGGACACCTTCCGTGAGATTAATTAAAGCGAAGGAAGCACGACAGCCTGTTTTAAAAATAAAAAAAATATGATATGGAGCAACCTTGCCAGGTGTTTCTTCTTTAGAAAAACAGTAGGCGTTGCGGCAACAGAGCTGGCAGTGCTGCTTTTGAGATGTTTTGTGTTTGTTCTTCCTCCACAATGCTGTCTTGACATTACAGCGACCTTGTGAGGAAGATTAGGGAGAGAGATAGTGACCCAATTAGCTTCATACCTGCGTTGAAAGGTAAAGGGACCCCTGACCATTAGGTCCAGTCGTGGACGACTCTGGGGTTGCAGCGCTCATCTCGCTTTATTGGCCGAGGGAGCCGGCGTACAGCTTCCAGGTCATGTGGCCAGCATGACTAAGCCGCTTCTGGCGAACCAGAGCAGTGCAAGGAAATGCCGTTTACCTTCCCACCGGAGTGGTACCTATTTATCTACTTGCACTTTGACATGCTTTCGAACTGCTAGGTTGGCAGGAGCAGGGACCGAATGGGAGCTCACCCCGTCGCAGGGATTCGAACCGCCGACCTTCTGATCAGCAAGCCTTAGGCTCTGTGGTTTAACCACAGCGCCACCCGCATCCTGAACCTGCATTACCCACATCCAAATCCACATCCCAAGTAGCCTCTAAATGGAACCATATATGAGAGTTCCTCGCTTTTATCTAAATCCTCAGGATTAACGAGGTTTGGGTTGGGGAAGTGCACCATGTGTTGAACATGCAGCAGCTGCTGCAAATGGCAGCCTCATGCCAAGTCTCCACACACACCATGCCAAATTCAACCTACCTAGTGCTCTGAGAAGATGATAAGAGCAGCCCTGCAGGGTCAGGTCAATGGCCCATCTAGCCCAGTATCCTGTTCTCACACTGGCCAACCAGATGTCCATAGGAATTCCATAAGCAGAACCTGAGCACAACAGCACTCTGCCCATGTGCCTTTCCCAGCAACTGGTGTTCAAAGTCACCATGCCTCTTAATCTCAAGGTCATGAGTTCAAGCCCCACGTTGGTCAAAAGATTCCTGCATTGCAGGGGGTTTGGACTAGATGACCCTCGTGGATCCTTCCAGCCCTACAGTTCTATGATGCATGTACCTGCATGCACGACCGCAAGGAGAAGCACAGTAGCACAGATGGAAAATCACACCAGAAAATAGATGGAAGTCAAGTTAGAAAGGTTTTACCTCTCCTTTTCTGTACATTTGTGAGAATTAGGTCATGTTCTTACCTACTGCTCCAGCTGCTTGAGCTATTATTGCCAGTAATAAAACTCCCCCCAAAAAATGAACAAAAGAGCTAAGATTTGATGGTACTTTATGCCTTATAATGCAGGAGTGATGAGGCTTTGGCAGCGCTGACACTGTTCCAGATCTCGTGCCGTGTCCAGAAAGTAGAGATCGTTCAGTTCTGCGATTCAGATGTTTTTCCTGCAACGTAGCCAATGGAAAGTGATTGTGCATGCACCCAGGGAGTCACACTGGCCCAAGACATGCCCTCTTCGCTTCTGCTTGTGAAAATGAGAGACTTTGTCCAGCAGCGTGAATGGATGGTGTCCATATAGACATCCCTCCGAGGCCTCCCTGCTTGCCTTTTATGTGCCAAGTAAGTGGATAATCCCAGAAAATGCCTCTCCCTCAGTTTCATCAGGGCTTGGAAACAGTGGAGCAGCATTGCTTGGTGGATTGAGCCCAGCGTTCCTTTTGGATTCCACGAGCTCCTCGATGGCTGGGCCAGCTTTCATCTACTATCACAGAAACACACTGTCTCCTTAGAGATAAGATGGCTTCAGCTTCCAGCCCAAAGGGTCTGACTAGCAGGAGCTGAGCATTACTCAGGCTTTATCAATGGGACTCTTGTTTCGGGTATTATTCTTGATTCTCTCCCCCACCCCCTTGCCCCCGCCCCCATCAGAGTTGTAATCTCATGATGAGGTTACAGAGCTGAGCCGAGCCAAGTCAAGTCAAATCAGAGAACTTTCTTTTGTTGTCAGAATTATGGTGTGTGTGAGGAGCTTTTCCAGTGATGAAAGTCCTTAGGTCACAGCAGTGAAAGGGGATCTGTATCAGGAGGGGGAAATTAGCTCTGAAGTGAATAGAGATATTAGAAACCATCCCCCTTTCTAATCTCTAATATTGGTTCCCTTGTGGGCTTTTCTCTTTCTTTCTTTCTGGATAGGAATATATTGTGGTCATGGCTGTCCTATCAATAGCAGCAACTGCAGCCACCTTTCATTGCAGATGAAGGGTGCTTTCACATATGGCACGAGCGCGTTTCAAGGGCCCCCCGCATGTGGTGGTGATGCACCTGGGAAACCCAATTAGCTAGGCTGTACAGTCATCCTAAGAGCAGCCAGCTCCTTTGTGCTCTCGTCTCCCTCATTAATCATGTTTGCAAACGGCACAAGCCCAAGAGGGCCAGAGGTTCCCGGCTGCTTTTCAGCCGTACGTGGCGAAATGGTTTGAGGGGGGAAATAAGGGCCAGAAGGGCTAAGAGAAAACATCCCCTGTGCCCCTTTGAAATGCCCTCCCGGCCATGAGAAGGACATGTGCAGGAAGGAGACTGTGTCTAACAGCCAAACTTCAAGAGGGGAGCGGGGTTGTTTTTTCCTGGGGAAAATTGCAGCGAATGGTAGCAGCACCGCTTTTGAAGTGCTTATGGCTGTGGCAATGCTTCTAATAGTTGAGAACTTAAAAGTGGGGAAAGGCTCATTTTTCAGAAGCCAGCGACAGCAGCTGAAAAATACATTTCGGTGCTGATGGTCAGGAAAACCTGCTGAAGAATGTTCACATTGGAGCTGGATCTCAATTGGAATCCGTGTTTTCCCCCGTTCAGATTTGACCTCCTCATTATTATTCTTTTATTACTATTTATTAATTTTTTATACCGCCCTGATGATGAAGGTTTGGAGTGGCATTTTAAAATTTATTGGATTATCCCCGGATGAGAAAAATCTGAATTTACAGGGGAGAACCATCATGATAGGAGTTGTTTATGCAGGCAATACTACTTAAATGGGAATGCAAACCCTTTCAGTTACCCACTAAACTCAGGCGTGGACAAGCCCGGAGTGTGCTTGTTGCTCCTACCCTTACAAACACCCCTCACACAACCTATTTTTTGGGGAGGGAGAAGCTACATTCAAGGGCAGAATATGCAGTTCAGTTTTCTGGTTCAGTTTGCATTCCAACCCCCCTGGCCCTTCTTTTCAATATGGAAATAAAAACCACTGTGGTAAAAATAATAATAACAACAACAGAAATCAATGGATTTATTGTGAAATTTTATGTCTTGGATGCCCCCCCCTTTTGCATACATTTTGCAATTTCTCGCAAGTTGATCCACATCAAGCGGTCCTAAAGTAGCGTTGCCATCGGCGGGCTCTGTTTGGCCTGCATTGCAAGCTCTCACCACAGCTTCTTATCTCTCTCTCAGCCCACCCCCCTCACAACAGACCACCAAATTTGCTTGGGGCAGGGGAAGGCAGGGCCAGCAATTGTGGGGAGGGATGGGCAAAAGGGCAATCTTTTGTCTGTGCATGGAATGCATGCCCAAAGGCCTGGACTGCGTACCTTTATGGCAGGTATGGGGACACTGGAACCCCTCACTGGAAGCTCTCAGGCAAGACACAAAGGTGACAGCCACCCTCTGTTTTCTGTACTTCAAAGGATCTGGCATTCAGAAGGATACTACCTTTGCATGTTTCTATTTAACCATCATGGCTTGTAGCTAGAAATATACACCTCCTTCTGTATAATTTATTTACAGGATCTAAGCCCCCAAACTGTTCCTTCGCCACTAGACCACAATCCCTCTTTGATACAGATGCATATGGTTTATATGCTAGGAAAGGTCATCAGCCCCAAGTCTTTTTCTTTCTTGAACAAGACAAAAAATAAAATAAAACCCAGCCTCTTCTGAGAGCCTGCCCTTTGATCATATTTCTGCTAATTATGCCCTATTTTATAAAGCAGGCAAGAAAAGCTACGAGCTGATCCTGCTCAAGTCATGATTAATTTACATGTAACTAGTTGCGCGAGAATGTCGATGCTCACACCCTCATGCAACCCACAGAAGGCCATGCAATGCAATACAATACAGGATGACAATGCCCATATTCAAAAGGCACATTTTCAATGTGCGTTTGATTTAAATCCATGGCTCCTAATCCAAGAAGCGATGAATGAGTGACAGCTTGCTTCTGCATGGCGATCTTAGCTAGGCTGAGATACTGGGAATAGTTTAGAGGCAACTTTCATAGTGAAAGTGCACAAAACATAGTGCCCCAACTGTTCTTTCAGTGATGCCACTACATCTAGCCCTGGAAACGATAAATCACTGGCTAAGCACAGTGGATAATTTCATTTGCATGGATAGCAGGCAAAAAAATAATTCACGCTGCAGATGTGTGTGTTGAGCCTTGACTGTTGAATTCAGACTCCACACAGGTGTTTGCAACTTGATTTATTTACAAGGTTGTATGCAGCTCCTTGGCAGGCTCCGAAGTTAGCCTTGCACATGTTTTCGTCTAGCGAGAGCCTGGAGGCTGGGCTCTGCTTAAGAGGACAGAGCACAATTCAATCACTTTGCTGGAACAACATGGCGTAGATATTGTTGTTGTTGTTTAGTCGTTTAGTCGTGTCCGACTCTTCGTGACCCCATGGACCAGAGCATGCCAGGCACTCCTGTCCTCCCCTGCCTCCTGCAGTTTGGTCAAATTTATGCTGGTAGCTTCGAGAACACTGTCCAACCATCTCGTCCTCTGTAGTCCCCTTCTCCTTGAGCCCTCAATCTTTCCCAACATCAGGGTCTTTTCCAGGGAGTCTTCTCTTCTCATGAGGTGGCCAAAGTATTGGAGCCTCAGCTTCATGATCTGTCCTTCCAGTGAGGACTCAGGGCTCATTTCCTTAAGAATGGATAGGTCTGATCTTCTTGCAGTCCATGGGACTCTCAAGAGTCTCCTCCAGCATCATAATTCAAAAGCATCAATTCTTCGGCGATCAGCCTTCTTTATGGTCCAGCTCTCACTTCCATACATCACTACTGGGAAAACCATAGCTTTAACTATACGGACCTTTGTTGGCAAGGTGATGTCTCTGCTTTTTAAGATGCTGTCAGTGGCGTAGCGTGGGTTGTCAGCACCCGGGGCAAGGCAAGTAATTTGTGCCCCCTAACCCGTGGATTTGCGCCCCCTAACCCGTGGATTTGCGCCCCCTAACCCTAACCCCCAGATGTTGCGCCCGGTGCGGCCGGCCCCCCTGCACCCCCACGCTACGCCACTGGATGCTGTCTAGGTTTGTCATTGCTTTTCTCCCAAGAAGCAGGCGTCTTTTAATCTGCAGTGATCATGGAGCCCAAGAAAGTAAAATCTCTCACTGCCTCCATTTCTTCCCCTTCTATTTGCCAGGAGGTGATGGGACCACTGGCCATGATCTTCGTTTTTTTGATGTTGAGCTTCAAACCATATTTAGATATTACAAAGGGCTAAAGAAAGGGAGCGGGGAGTTCAGGAACACAAGCTCTGTAGGTTATTATTTCTACATAGCCCAGCTACAATTTATATTTTACTGTCTTGTTAGCAAGCCCATGGACTAGAGGAGCACAGAGCTTTCAGAATGGTCTGTTCACCTCCTTAGCTCAGGACCTTCAGATTTCCTGTGGATCCCTTTTACCACAAACACACTCAGCATTTAAAAACAATTTAGTCACCTGCCTCTTGCTTATTATGTAGTTTATATTCCTTTTACCCTTGGGGAAGAACGTCGAGCTTCCAAAATGTGGAACGGCTTAGGCAGAGATATGGATTCTACCATACGCAGACAATGCATTTCACGGATAGGCTTATCAGGAAAGCATAAGAGTGTAAAATGGCCTCTCCACCAAAGCCTGCAGGCCAGGCTTTGTGGAATATAAGAAAAAACGTGGGGCGGAAAAGCTCACTGCCTTCAAGAGCTCTTTGGGATCAGAGATGGGAGAGCCCAAAGGGGCTGCATTCAGCTCTTGGCAGGCTTATAGCTGAGGAGAGTCAGAACTCCAAGCTGAGCTGTAAAGAGAAACGTAAATGAATAAATATTTGGGAAGGGCACCAGATTTGGAGTCAAAAACTCTGTTAGCACCATAATAAACAAACAAAGATGGTCCATCAGCAGCTGCAAGTGGAACTTCTGCAAAACAAGAATGTGGGGAGCAATATATGTGGGGTACCTGTGGACCTTTAGCTGTTCTAGGAAGCTGTCAGACCCTTGATCACCCCAGCTCAGCATTGTTGTCGGCCCACAACTCCCATCACCCCTGATCATTGGGCATGCTGGCAGGGGTCCAACAGTATCCAGATGGCACCATGTCAGCTATTCTTGGGACTGTGTGGCCTAATGGATAAGGAATTAGGATCAGAAGATTGGGGGTTTGAGACCCTCCGTGGTCAATACATTTTGTATAAGATGGATAGCTCACTTGGTTAGAGCGTGGTGCTGGTAATGATAAGGTTGCAGGTTCAATCCCTGTATAGGACAGTTGCAGATTGCTGCATTTCAGAGGGTTGGACTAGAATTAAGTGGTTCTCAACCTGTGGGTCCCCAGGTGTTGTTGGACTACAGCTCCCATCATCCCTGAGCTCTGGCCTTGCTAGCTGGGGGTGATGGGAGTTGTAGTTCAACAACATCTGGGGACCCACAGGTTGAGAAAGGCTGGACTAGATGATCCTCAGAGTCCTTTCCGACTCTGCAATTCTAGGATTCTGTGCACTGACTGGCAGCAGCTCTCCAGTGTTTCAGACAAGCACTGGCACCTGCAATAGCGCTGGGGATCCTTGGCATGCAAAGTACATGCTCTACCCCTGAGCTACAGTCATGTGGAAAACGTATGGAGAAGTTTATAGGCAACAGCCACAATACACTTGGCTCTGTGCTGTGCTGACAACTATGCAGTGAGAAAAAGACAGCATTGGGACAGGGCATTTTGGGAAGAACTAACGACACAGGTCCAAAGTACCTGAAGGAAATAAATGTATGTCCTGCCGCTTCCTTTTTATTGTGTATACTTCCTAAGCGGACACCCACAAACTTGCTGCACACGCAAACTTTTATGTGCTGCAGTCAACAAGTACTCCCACACCCATTAGAAAATGTGATCATTAGTTTTAGCAGATGGGTAGTTGGGGGGAAGAGGAAGGACAAGGAAATATCTGACAAAAAAGAAGCATGTGGTTTCAGGGATGGTGGGAAAAGTGCTGAGCACCATTACACCTACACATGTTGCCCCTTAGGGTATCAAGTGCTCTCTTTAGACAGAGTCAGGCGGCCACCTCAGACAGCTGTCTGAGGGTGTTGTCAAAGGGCAGCAGGTGGTTAGCTTTTTTCATTTTTCGTTGTTGCATTTTAACTGCCCTGAAAAGACACTTGGGGATTTTCTGCCTCAGATGTCCAAATAACTTGGTCTGCTTCAGATAGGATGCACTGTGACTCAGTTGTGGTGGCTGGGTATCGTTTGCTCTTCTGCCTCAGGCAGCAAAATGCCCTGGGCTGGCCCTGTCTCAGGATTAAGGCAACCCGTTTTATAACTTTCTAATGTACAGTGTAAGATGTACCTTTATTATGTGCCACACTCAGGTTTTCTTTGCCCATTAGTGTTTCCAGCATATTTTTCGGAACACCCATTGTGTGGCCTAGTTTCACAATAACGGCCACTTCTGAGGGTGTGTGGGAAATAATGTACTTCTTGCCCCATCTCTCTTCCACTCCCAGACCGGACATCAGCTTGCTACACTACTGCACTGGAAAACCTCCTTGAGTTCTGGTGGCTGGGTGGAAATGGCCTAGGGATGTTGGTTTTTTTGCTCCCACATGCTGTGGGGCACATCCCTGCCCAGCCAATCAACAGGAAGCAGAGTTTCCAGACATGTTTGGAGAAGTGCGAAGATGGCAGGACCTGTGGAAACAAGATGTTTGGATAACTAATGGGTCAAGGCTAGAAATGTAATCTTTAGTCTCACAGCTCCTGCATCCAGAGGAAAAGCATGTTATAAACAAGGAGGAATGGCTCTGCCGGGGAATTTGGATTTGCTCGGGTGTGCCCGGATAGAAACAGAGGAAAAAGTCTGCAAGCTCATGCACATTACTTCCTCTGGCATTGTGGCCGATAAAGCAGAAAGGTTTATTTACTTACCCATTTACTCAACAGATCTTTATCCTGCTCTTGGATACCAGCATTCCCAAGGCAGCTGAGGGTCACAATTACAGTAATAAAATACAGTACAATAATATAAAATAAACAAGTACAATGCCTGGTAGTTCACACGGGGAAAAGTAAGGGTATGGTAATACTATTAAGAATATAAGAAGAGCCCCGCAGGATGAGGCCAATGGTCCATCTAGTTCAGCGTCCTGTTTTCACAACCAGATGCCTGTGGGAAGCTTGCGACGGAATCTGTGTATTGTGGGACTTCACCATGATTCAGCCGCTCAGCCGCACACAAACAAGCACCAGAGAGCACAAACATCACACACAAATAAGGAAGAGAAGATGGCAGGGCGTACGAGACAGGCAGGCCTTTAAAATGTTCGTGCCAAGCAATAGGAGTGTTAACAGAAATATGATGAAAAGACAGACTCGCAGAAGAGACGGCCTTCTGTTTGGTTCAAAAGAAAAAAGAGAGAGAGAGAAGCAGACTTTGGGATGGTGACATTTCACTATCTATAAATCATATGTATTTATTTGAAAGAGGAAGCATGATCTAGTGGCAAGAGAACAGTTTGAGGAGCGAAGGCTGTGTAGTTGAATTAGGAACGAGGAAATGCCTGTTGTTAGCCGTTGTGAGTCATGAGAGCTAAATGGAACCATTCAAGAGGCAGGATATCTCTGGACATCAGATTCTGAGGTCAGAACTTGGCTTAGGGAGAGATCCATTCGTTTACCAGTCCATGTCTCTGTTGCACATGCTCATTCATAAATCTGCTCTCTCCAATTTTGGCATTAATCTGTGATTCTTTTTTATTTTAATTTTTTTGACCTTTTGGTGCATTTTTAAAGCGAGAAATGTGTAACAAAATTCAGAGGACTGTGAAATCCAAAGGATCCTTATGCTAAATCTGTGTCTTAGTCCAGGAATCAGGTCGGTTCACTAAAAATGTGGAGCAAACAAAACTCTCCCACATGGCCTTCATGTCCTGCCTGAGAGCATCTAATATTAGGGATGCACAGGTGTTCCTGTGCTTGACTGAAAGGGGCTCCCACTTTCATGTACATTCCAAGTGCACGTATGCAAAATAAAGATCTTTTGCACATTCCCCCTTTGCTACCACTGTCTCCCTCTGCTCTTGACCTAGTAGTGCTATGCATTTGTATGCACTGTGTTAGCAGAGGTTAGGATCTGGCATTTGTTCAGTCCTCCAAAAGCTACAGCTAGAAATCTCAGATGGGGCAATCAGAATATAAATCAGCAACATTTGCCAACCAAACCTTTCCTACTTCTCCCATCTGCAACGTTTGGGATTGACAGTAACTGGAAAGAAACAAATAAATGCCTGAATAGCTCAGCCGGTAGAGATTGAGAATCTTATTCTCTGGGTTGTGGGTTCAAGCCCCACATTCGATTAAAGATTCCCGTATTGCAGGGGGCTGGATTAGATGACTCTCATGGTCCCTTTCAACTCTACAATTCTATGAAACAGGCTAAAGCTTCGGAGTAGTGACAATGACACATATGTGACAAAGGAGTCACAGTCTCTGTGAGGCAGACAAATGTCACAACTGAAAAGCATATTTCTAGCATTCGGGCCTTCAGTGCAGAGTAATTCATCTCCAAACCCCGCTCTCCTCTACTACCACCAAGTCTAGACTTTTTTTGCTTTTTCGAAATGCAAGCTGTGGTCGTTAAACTTGACTCCAGCGCATTCACTGTTACACAGATTCTTAAACCTTCTTTCTATGAAGCAAAACGGCCTGAACTCAAGAAGATATTTCCTGTTTGTGTGCATGACACATTTCCTCGCTCAGAGAGAATGGGGGATCATGACACGTCCTTCAGAACCACCACCACACAGCCTCTGGCACAGATAAGGTGACAATAACACTGCACCTCACAACTATTCACACAAATGAAAAACCAGAACAAACCCAGGAATGCAACCCCTCGTGGTCCCTGTCTTAACAGAAGCATGTCTTCCAGTCAAGAATGAAAGCTGACTTCTAAACCAAAGTGGAATACCATAACCCTCCATCTGTCATCCTTATATTATGAATTCTTCTTCCCAACCTGAGGAAGAGAGCATTTGGACTACGTGGTATACTCAAGTCCTGTCCGTATCCCTAATTCCCAAGAAGCAACAAGCTGAAGTCCTGCCGCAGTGACCCTGAGCCCTGGCACTTGGATTAGCATCATTTCCTTTGAGGTCTTGTGGCTGAGGCCCTTTAGCGCAAAACCAAGCAGTCTTCCTGCTGCCCCTCTGCTATCTCACCAGCCCCAGAAAGACCCTTATCACCCTCTCCATTGTTATCAGCCATTCACACCACCCAGGCAGGGGAGGAAGGGGGTGCTGCCTGGCCCCCGACTTCCTCACCGCCCTCACCCAGTTGTTTCCTCCAAGATAAAGAGTTTGCAAGTGTCAGGAGAATGTAATGGAAATTTGCTTTGTGAAGCAAGGAGGCTGGGTTTCTTCTAAGATTTGCGGTTAACCCTGCAGTCCATGGGGAAGTGTCTGGGCTAAGCTGGTCCGCCAAAATTATTCAAGATAGCGCAGAGCTTTCCATCTCTCGGTTTAAAGGAGGAGAAGCACAGAGCAGAGCCTGGTGGTAGGAAGCTCAGCTTTTGGAGCCAAAGGCTAGATTATTACCTCTTCCCAGAGGATCAAGAAAAGCTGCGTTTCATTAGCATATGCTAATCATCACAGCCAATGATTGATGCCTCTGTTTCTATTTTATTATGCATTGGCTTTAATGCTATCAACTGTTGCTTTGAAATAGGGATATGCTGATTTATTGCTGGTTTGGGATATATCAGAGCGTATTTGGTTTTTAGCACACCACTTTGGATTAGGGCTATGAAAATCCAGGTAAAGAAATCAAAATAATTTCATACGTATGTGAATTTAATTCTTGACGATGTTACAATGTCAAGCCCAAATCCTCATGCTGCAGAAATTCAGGGGTGTGGGCCTGTCCAGCAGATGGAAATTAATGCAAAGCCACGAAAAGTCTCACCAAAATCAAGAAAGAAAGCAGGCCTTTAGCAACTCAGTTCTCTTTTCTCTGGCTTCTTTTCTCCAGAATCGGAGGGAGCTACATTTCCACCTGCACAAGCGGCCCCAGTGGGGCAATACAAAGAAAACAGGTTGTGTGATAATGAAAAGACACGATGTAAGACATTTGGTAGCAATAAGCAGGCCACCTGCATTTAACAGCGTTGGGATTCACATACCCAGACAGAGCTTGGAAAACACAAAATAAAAACACACCCACCAAATTAGCAGCCGGCCGGTTTACGAGTACCAAGTGTGGGTGGTCTAATGTCTAGGGAAAAGGTCAGACGAATGCTTGTTCACACTGCATTGCTCATGAGGGTCCCCATGCATTTTTATTTTATTTTTACATATACTCTATATTATTCATTAATATATAAATGCTTCAAGATGTGAACACCACAGTTCTAACTTCAACATTATTTCCACAACTGTGCTGTAGGTTGTAGTTAGGTCACAGTGGAGTCCCAAATCCCAAAACAGAGTTCACTTAGTTGGTCTGTTCGGAAGATATAACGTCTAAAGATTCGCATCTCTTCAGTATGACTTTTGCTTTCCTTCTGAAAAGATTTCATACCACTCGGTGGCAAGGTGTAGCAACAAATGGCCGGCTCCTGTTTCCTCTCACAGGAGTCGTTTACCTGAACCATCAGTGTAATGCATGAGAAGGGAGCTCCATTAACACAGAGATTTTAACTGCTAAAAGCACAGAGAGGGGGATGACACATAGCTCCATGCGCTGTTTGCAGAAGGTCTCGGGTTCAATCCTCAGCATCTATAGTGAAAAGCAGCTCCTGGAGAAAAGCTGAGAAAGACCCTCTCGCTTACATCCTAGGAGTATGACTACTATTCAGAGAAGAAAATATGTGATAATAATAATAATAATAATAATAATAATAATAATAATAATTATTATTATACCCCACCCATTATTTTATTTTAATACGCCAACAGAATATTAAAATACAATAATCTATGAAACTTTAAAACCTTCCCTAAACAGGGCTGCCTTCAGATGTCTTCTAAAAGTCTGGTAGTTGTTTTTCTCTTTGACATCTGGCGGGAGGGCATTCCACAGGGCGGGTGCCACTACCGAGAAGGCCCTCTGCCTGGTTCCCTGTAACTTGGCTGTAACTTCCCTGTAACTTGGCGAAGCAGAGCCAGGTGAGTCACATTTGTATTTCTACCACCAGGGCGTGGGAGAGGCCCTTGTGGAATTTTCTGCCTTTGGTGCTTGAGTAACTTCGCTGGCTTCGGGTTTGACTGGGAAATTTTGACCCCACCCTTTGAGAAGTGGTGGTTGGTGGGTGATGCCATTTGCAGCAAAATGTACTGAATTCAGAATTTAGTTCTTAGGTACGGGTTGGGTTGTACCATCAGTCAATGGAAAATGATATGACTGCAACCAAGCCCATGTGGGGAGGTGGGGCGGTGGAAGCCAGATACACTTGCCACAGGCCTCGGAGGGCTCAGTTGCCCACCAGCAGCATGCCGGACTTACAACTGTCATGGCAAGAACTCCCTGTGCCTCTCAGCCAACGGGGGACTTAATGGGAAAAATGCCCGTGCCTCTCCTTATGTACTGCAAGCCTTCAATGGCACACAGTGTACTAGCCATGTTTGTGGGAATGTTCAGGGAGGCAGGAGAGGATATATTGTTTAATGGTGTCCTTCCTAACTTGCGTTAGCAAGTTCTATGTCTCAGCAGAGTTTAAACATTCCCCTTTAAATGCACCATGGTTTGCTTGTTGCAGGTTCGTCTGAACCTCTCTATATAAGATTCCTGGTAAGATCCTTTCTTGTCCCTCTTAAAAAGAATATACATGACAATCTTATTAAAGTGAATATAAAAGTAGTTTACTCACATTCATTCAGTTCACAGTTAGATCCCTGAAGTCAGGCTTAGGTTACAAAAGTATATATACATGTGGAACTATCCCATTAGGGAGTTAGTCCCAAGTGACTACAGGCAGGCACACACATAGAGAAAAACAAAATGGAGAAGAGAGGAGCAAAAGAAGATGTTGTGCTCCTCTTCCCCAGATTAGGCCACACACACACTCTAGTCACATGCAGAGGAAGTTTGTCCCAGCTCAGGAGGAAACAAGAAGTTTTCTCCCGGCTGATACAAAGCATCTCCTAGCATGTCCATTCTAGGAATGTTATACTTGCAGTGGCGTAGCGTGGGTTGTCAGCACCCGGGGCAAGGCAAGTAATTTGCGCCCCCTAACCCGTGGATTTGCGCCCCCTAACCCTAACCCCCAGATGTTGCGCCCGGTGCGGCCAGCCCCCCCCTGCACCCCCCACGCTACGCCACTGTATACTTGACTGCTATGTGTTTCACATCCCACAATGTTGCCTCACGTAGCGCATCTCATGGACTGTGAGTCTGAGGGTGCCATGTGTCTGCTGCCAGAGTTACCTTGCCTCAGCAGGGTTTGGGTAAGAATGAGGTGTGTAGCATTAGTTTTGCAAGCAAAGACGAGAATTGCACGATGACTGAATAGATCGGAGCAGAATAGAACATCAAAAGTTTTGGAACTTTGGGGGGTTTTTCTGTGCTTTTTTCTGGGTTGGGACACTGAAATGGGACATCCCCCCCCCAAAAAAAAAACCCTGGAAGCCATCATGCCACAGTTATGTGTGGCTTTCTGGATCTTTCTATCTAAGTTGGCTGTCGTCAAGAGCTCACTTCCGTCAGCCATGGGTGATGAGCACTTTAATGATCTTCTTGTTCTCAGCATCAAACTTCCATCCTGGATCTTGTTGACCACAGTTCCATTATAGAGGTTTTTTGCTGAACAGAAAGCTAGAAAAAAGAAATTTCAGACTGAGTTGGTATTTATGTTAATATATTATGCCAGGGTGAACCCAGGGAAATGTCCACTGAAAGCTGAATTCATGTACATTAACATACATATTGTATCCATCCCAGACATTCCCTATGTGCTTCTGTTGCTAATCCTGAGCTAGTCAATCTTTCATTGACAAAATGAGCTCCTCTGTGACTAAAGGTTACACAGTAGGCGGGTAGTCAGGTAGGATTGCTTAGTGATAACTAACTTTTGAGCTTCTAATGTATAAACAGCTATGTAAAATATACTGTGTTGGAGATGTTGCAATAAACTGGTTTATCTGAACTCTCTTGCCTTCTTATGTAACTGAACTGGCTGTTTGCTTTTTGAGCTTAAAACTTTATTCTAACAAGACTCTCACCCTGGGCCTCAGACAAGCTCTGCAGGGGCCTGACTGCAACTAGACCACCCTCTTCTGTTTTTGTACTTCCTACATGATTCCCTTCTAAACAACCCCATGTTAAAAATATGTTAGTCCGTACAGGATGTTAAGAACTCTGGCCTCTGTTTTCAAGCAACATAGATTACATGTACCGAGACCGCTGGCTTTCCCAGGGGCCAGGGCAGGAAGCACCTCACTCTGCACAAACACCTTCGGCCCATGAAAAAAGAGATGAAAAGCTGGTCCTTGGGACAAGAATAACTATGACTCAATGGGAAGGAAGTGGTGGAAACTGACTTGACTGAACACACACACACACACACACACACACACACACACACACACACACACCCCGTGGAAGGAGGATCTGCCCATTGTCTTCAGATGAGTTCTAAACTATGAAAAGGATTATTAAAAACATGTAAATGATTGCTTGTGGGTTTGGTTTTAACTGCTGACTAAGGTGGGCGGTGGAGCTCTTGCCTAAGAGAAGTCCGTGTATGCCTTTTGAACCAGCAACATATTTTGCATTGCTGTTTAGTATGCTTGTAAAAAAGAAGATCTACAGTGGTACCTCAGGTTAAGTACTTAATTCATTCTGGAGGTCCATTCTTAACCTGAAACTGTTCTTAACCTGAAGCACCACTTTAGCCAATGGGGCCTCACCGCCAGAGCACAATTTCTGTTCTCATCCTGAATCAAGGTTCTTAACCTGAGGTACTATTTCTAGGTTAGCAGAGTCTGTAACCTGAAGTGTATGTAACCCGAGGTACCACTGTATATCCCACTTTTTTGATCCTCAAAGCTGCTTACAACAGATTTCAATAATGCAATGAAGCAACAATCCCCACCCCACACAACAGGCCTCGTTCCTCTGGATGACATTGGGAGATGTTCAAATGCTCTTCCTTCCAGTTCTGGAGTCCAAGGACGTTGGAGCAAAATAGAGCCACTGCTCCGAGTCCAGAAGAGGAACAAGCAGATCCTCACAGATCCTCCGCTGGTTGAGACAGGGGAGTTTCCCTTGGACCTCCAGCACCTGGTGAGAGACAGGGAGTGCAAACACTCAGCAAACCTGAGACCTCCAGCCCAGGTGTTGGGAAACTTTGGCTCTCCAGATGTTACTAAATCACAACCGCCATCACCTTTGGTCATTGGCCTTGCTGCTGGAGCTGAAGGTTCCCAGCACTTGCTCTAGCCAAGGGAAGAGGCCAGAGGATGCTCTCTGTCTGCTTTGCATTCCAAGGGCAACCATAGCATTAAGTATACTTCTTTTGGGTCATTGCTCATTCTGCTTGTTCATTTTGTTTACATTTTATTCCACCTTTGTTCCAAGGAATTCAAGATGGAATACGCAGTTCTTCCCCTGTCCAGTTAACCTTGCAGCCCTGTGAAGCAGATTGGGCTGACAGTGAATGATTGTCAGGGGGCAGCAAATGAAAATCTGATGAATTTCCACGCGGGTTTCTCCCTCCCTCTCCCCTCTGTGTGTGTGCAAATTCCTTCAACATTTTGGAGAACTGAATTTCAGATGGAAAGAATGAGAACTTGAGCAAAACTGAAACCTGCTGATTCACTCCTCATTCCTGATCCGTTTCTTGGGGAGATACTCTGCAAAAGGTTTTCCTGCCTCATCAGCAGCTGTGAGGAGTGGCATGTTGCAGAGGTGGCATGTAGTTTCAGGAGAAAGGGGAAATGTGTCAAAGTTATGAACTCCTTATGGAATCATAGACTGGCAGAGTTGGAAGACACCACAAGGATCATCTAGTCCAACCCCCTGAAATGCAAATCTCAAACCATGACCCTGACATTAGGAGTCCCAGGTCCTCTACCATAAGGTTACCAGATTTTTTCAATGAATCCGGGCACACTTTTCAGCTTCAATGGATTTTGTATGGGGACTGATTTGTAAATCCGGGGACTATCCCCAGGAAATGGGGACGTCTGGTAACCTTACTCTACCAACTGAGCCTCTCTTATCACACTGGTGTAATATGAAAAGACATTTGCTGCTGATTCTGAGATACGGGGACAATGAGTTTTCATTACCACTAGGTGTCAGCCAAAGCCCACGTTTGAACAGCAACAGACAAGGAAGATCAGGCTGCACAGAGCACTAAAACGGGATTTTCTTGATAGGCAAACTGGGATTGATTGCAAAGTTGAAGTCTGATAAAGGTTTGCAGATACAATACAAGAACTAAAACACAGGCCAAAATATAATGAGATCATAGTTAAAAGCAATAATAATCACTTTGCAAAGTCCACCTAGTCCTAAAAGCTACTGGGAGGCCTCCTGGGGCAGGTGGTTTTCATCATTTCTGATGGACAAAGAGAGAAGATGCCGATGGACACTCATCTTCCTTAACCAGCCTATTGAGGCTGGAGGAGGAAACAGGAAGTGACCCAAGTAAGAGCAAAAAGACAGTGTTGATCCTTGCAGCTGGACAAGAAGTTGGGTCAGAAGGACACCAAATTTTACAGATATGAACAACACCCCACCCTCAGTTTGAATCTTGGGATTAGGCTCACAATGAATTCCAACCCTTCCCAAATTTACCATAATGGGGTCAGCGCAGATAGCACTTGGCAGCCATTAGCCTTAAGACCAAGGCTTGGATTACAGCACCCAGGGACACTGGGAACTTTCCTGCCACCAGCAGATGTTGTGGCACATGCTCATAGCAGCACCCAGAGCCTCAGGCTTGAGCCTGTGGCTGCCACAAATGCTCCACTCTCCCCTGGAACACAAGTTTATCAAGAACTGTTACATTACAATTCAGCAAACATCTTATAGAGATTCTGCTTCAACTAGAGGGCCTTGATCTCCTAACCTCCAACTCTTTGAAGCCCAAATCCAGGATGCCACCTTCCCAGGTGCCACCTTCCTGGGTTTTTTAAATCACGAGAGCACGATGGCGATTTTAGTTGCCCTGAATTTGTGTCGTCCCCCCCAAAAAGCGCTGGGAAGTGCATCTCACTGCAAAATTGTGCAAGATCACAGCAACCAAAATGACCACCATTCTCTCACAATAAAAAACTTTTTTTCCTAGGACACTTGTGGGATATGTGCTCTCAGAGCAGGCCCAATATCTTTTGCTGCCTGAGGTGGAAGAGAAGAAGGCATCTCTCCACGATCCACATACGGAAGCACTGGTGTTTGAAGCTTAATACAATGCTGGTGATGGGATATCATCCCCTGTGCTACGCCTGAGGTAGAAGGCTAGATCAGGAGGCAGTAAAGGTAAAGGTAAAGGGACCCCTGACCATTAGGTCCAGTCGTGACCGACTCTGGGGTTGCGGTGCTCATCTTGCTTTATTGGCCGAGGGAGCTGGCGTACAGCTTCCAGGTCATGTGGCCAGCATGGCTAAGCTGCTTCTGGCGAACAGGAGCAGTGCAAGGAAATGCCGTTTACATTCCCACCAGAGTGGTACCTATTTATCTACTTGCACTCTGACGTGCCTTCAAACTGCTAGGGTCGCAGGAGCAGGGACCGAGCAACAGGAGCTCACCCAGTCGCGGAGATTTGAACCGCTGACCTTCTGATCGGCAAGTCCTAGGCTCTGTGGTTTAACCCACAGCGCCACCTGCATTCAGGAGGCAGTATATACTGTGAAATACACACAGCTCTGCTCTCCAGGAGAGGGCATAGCCTGGGGGCTTTTAAAGGAGCTGCCTCTGAAGCTGTCTCGGAAATTTGAGGTGGTGCAAAATGCAGCTGCCAGGATGCTAATGGGGGCCAGAAAGTCTGAACATGTGACTCTACTTCCCCCTGCCCACCAACTGCATTGGCTACCAGTGTATTTCCAGGTCCAATTCAAAGTGCCAGTATTAAACTTTAAGACTCTAAATGTTATACTACCAGATTACCATAAGACCCACCTACATTGCATGGCCCTGCCCATACTCTTAAGATCTGCATCTGAAATCCTGCTTGCGTGCCTGTCAATGATTTGGTGCTTACACAAGACGAGGCCTTCTTAGTGGTGATTCACACTTGAGGACTCTCTTCCAGTTTACATGCATTTGACCCTTCAGCTCTGGCATATAAGGTGCCCTTAAACCAGAGCTTTCCAAACTGTGTGTCAGCTGCAGTGTGCAAGTGTGTCGTGCGAACACGCCCCACGCTCCTCCTGGGGCTGGAACGAGTTAGTTTAACTTTTGGTTTGCTAGTAAAACTGAATTACAGTGTCACGAAATGATGCATGTCCAAAAAGTGTGTCAACAACTTGAAAAGTTTGGAAAGCTCTGCCTTAAACACATACCTTTTTACTACTGCCATTCCTCAAGATAATTTTGTTGATGTACTTCAGTAACTCTCATGCACCTACTTCTCTGTCTCTTTTCATAGAATCATAGAATCATAGAGTTGGAAGAGACCACAAGGGCCATCGAGTCCAACCCCCTGCCAAGCAGGAAACACCATCAGAGCACTCCTGACATATGGTTGTCAAGCCTTTGCTTAAAGACCTCCAAAGAAGGAGACTCCACCACACTCCTTGGCAGCAAATTCCACTGTCGAACAGCTCTTACTGTCAGGAAGTTCTTCCTAATGTTTAGGTGGAATCTTCTTTCTTGTAGTTTGGATCCATTGCTCTGTGTCCGCTTCTCTGGAGCAGCAGAAAACAACCTTTCTCCCTCCTCTATGTGACATCCTTTTATATATTTGAACATGGCTATCATATCACCCCTTAACCTCCTCTTCTCCAGGCTAAACAGTGCATCACACTCTGAGGTTCTACTGTTTTTATATCTGAACAAAAATGAAGTTATTTAACTCAGACAACGGTAAAGAAATCTTTAATTATTAACAGTGGAGGGTGGTCTATTAGGATGAATGGAGCATTGCCCCACCATTCTGCTTGCTCCCAGCCAGCCCCTGCCTGCCTTCCTTACAACCAGTCCAGGGATGGCATCCTCTGTCAGCTTCCTCTTCCTTTGTCTCAGTGTTGTCCTTGTAGAATTCAACAGGGAAGATGATGGGGACAAACTAGAATTAGTTGACTCTTGTCTGTAATCTATGGCTCCACCTACTGTTAGCCTCCTGCCTTAAGTCCCAATGGGCACCACCCACCATTTTTGAGGAATGGAGGAAGCGTTCACAGCAGGGACATAGGCAGCACCTGAGGGATCTTAACTCTCAACAAGTATCCCTCCCCCCCCCTCGTGTATTTTGGGAAATGTTTTGTCCATTTGTCCTCACTTCCTGAAGTGGAGCGTGGCAGTTTTTGTCAATGTTCAAATGCTGGCTGCCATTTTGAATCAAGTTGGTGGACTGAAATTTGACTTGGGCATGACTTCCCGTGATTTTCAACACAATGGGTCCAAACTTTGCTGACCTCACCCAGAAGCTTCATAACTGGATGGTATCAAAAGCCAATGAGAGATCCAGGAGAACGAATGGACCACACACTTCTGTCTGTCTCCCAGAAAAGGTTATCCATCATCCAGGGCAACAAAGGCCATTTTGGTCCCACGCCAGAGTCTCAAACCTCTGTGTAAATATTTGCTACTAAGTTCATTTCTGCAAACAGAAGGAACTGCTGAAATAGGATCACAGCAAAATAGATCAGTCCGCCACTAGGTGGTGTGCCAGACCAACAGTTAAGAGTACAGAAGAGTAAGACGAATAAAAATAATAGTTCCTACCCAGAAGGCTTGTCTGGGAAGATGCTCTTTAAGAGCTGTAACTTCCCAGTGTTTTAAGATGCATATAATGCTTATACATGTATATGTGTGCGCACACACACACACATCATGGGCCAAGCCTAGAGAAGGGCAACACAATTCCTCAAACACCTTTACATTTTGTCACAATTTTAAAATTTCAAAATGTAGATTTTTATTTCACATAGATTAAGACCTGTTTTTCAGAATATAATGGGCATTATGTTTTATTTTTAAAAATAAAAACGGATTTTACACCCACCCCTCAAACATCCAGCCAGGCACATTTTGTAAATATCTTCCAGGTTTTTTTATAACTTAAGTGGTGTATAAAGGTAAAGGTACCCCTGACCATTAGGTCCAGTCATGGACGACTCTGGGGTTGCGGTGCTCATCTCGCTTTATTGGCCAAGGGAGCCGGCGTACGGCTTCTGGGTCATGTGGCCAGCATGACTAAGGCTTCTGGCAAACCAGAGCAGCACATGGAAACACCGTTTACCTTCCTGCCGGAGCGGTACCCATTTATCGACTTGCACTTGACATGCTTTCGAACTGCTAGGTGGGCAGGAGCTGGGACCGAACAACGGGAGCTCACCCCGTTGCGGGGATTCGAACCACCGACCTTCTGATCAACAAGCCCTAGGCTCTGTGATTTAACCCACAGCGCCACCCGTGTCCCTCTAAGTGGTATATACATTTTATGAAATAAATGAAATGAGATAGCCTGTGAAACTGGGTCCTATCTGGCTTACCAGGGGTCCCAGCTTGAGGCAAAGTGAGAAGTGGCACCCTGCCCTGCCACTGTTCCCACCATCACCTAGTTATCCAAGAGGATACAAGAGCAAGAAAATACTTTGAAAATTATGTTTAAGTGGCAGTAGACCCCGCTGCTGTTGGGAAAGATGGAGGGCACAAGGAGAAGGGGACAACAGAGAATGAGATGGTTGGATGGTGTTCTTGAAGCTACCAGCATGAGTTTGATCAAACTGCGGGAGGCAGTGGAGGACAGAAGTGCCTGGCGTGCTCTGGTCCATGGGGTCACGAAGAGTCGGACACGACTAAACGACAACAGACCCCGCTGCAATTCCCCCATATGAATCATAAGCTTTTCCCAAGTTGTTGGAGAGGGTGCAATGTTCTGGGATACCTGATCCATATGGAGTGAGGCTGTGTCCTGATGTAATCATTTTGCCAAAACATGCTTTCTCTGAAATTCCTATTATAACCAATCATAATTTGAATCCTAAATTAGCACTTCTTGTCACTTGAGAGCAACTCTTAACTGTGAGGTTCCATCTCACATGTCTCTTTTCTCTTAGCTACAGCCAGGATGGAGAGAAAGAGAAACGGTCTATCTACCTTGCCAGAGGAAAGAAGACAAATGTGGCAGGTCCTGAAGTATGCCAAATCTAGGATGGAAAAGGATGTCAGATCAGCCAGTGTTGCACAGATCTTGTGTGATAAACATAGACGGTAGCAGCCACTGTATTGGCAAGTCTTCCCTAGATAAAATCCCCCTGTGACATGTACATCCTTTCCTTCTTCCAAGTAGATTTCAGCCTTAAAAGTACCCTGAGAGATAGTGTAGGCTGACATCGGGTTGCCCACGGTCCTCTTGAAGCTCCTCTGTGGGCAAGGAGACTTGTTGTGAACCCCAGAGATGCAGCTGATCACCATCTTAGGATTCCCCCAACCATCTTAAGGCACCAAGTCTGAGCTGAACGAATGCAGCTTTGAGTTCCTTCTCTCCAAGTCGTGATCATGTGATTGCTTCATTGCCTACCCAGCCCTCCAAGGTCTATTGCAAAGAGTCAGTGTTGGAAAGGGCTGTGTGAAGACAACCACACTGGAAAACTTTGTACCACTTATCCTTTATCAGTCCGGGTGTGTGTGTGTGTTTCCCAACTGTGCTCTGGAGCATTTGTGTGGCCACAGGAATTTTGGGTATGCATAGCATAGCAGATGGCCATCAACAGGGCTTCATGTGACCGGAGAGTGCAACTTAAAAAAAAATCACTTGGAATACGATGTGAAGAAGTTTATTGGAAGACAGATGGGTGTGGTTAGGGTTCCTGGAAGGTGGAAAGTTTGAAACCCGCTGCTGGGGCAGCACAGAACACATTGTTTTGTATACAGTAGGTCTCAGCTCGAATTTCCGGCATCTCCATTGACAGGTTTTTCGGCAGCTGGGCTGGGAAAAAGACCACTGCTTAAGACTTTGGAGAGCCTCTGTCAGTCAGAGCAGACAGTACTGAACTAGATGGACCAATTTTGACTCGCTATACAGCAGCTTTGTATGCGGTCAAAGGACTTGATAACGTAAGCACATGGCCAAAGGAAAAGGCCACACAAACTGACAAAAATCAACTTTTCGGCATGCTACTTCAGCTCCCTCCCCCATTTCCGGGTTGGATATTCCTTTCCCTCACAGGACCAAAACAGTGGTTGATAGCTCGAATATCGTCACACCATTGCATTGGTTCCATGCCCAACGCCTCCCAAGACAACCTTTAGAAACACTGAAGTCATACAGCACTTAATATCTGAGGTCTTTATTTAATTTTATATACAGTGTAAGCCACAGACAAGCCTGTGACGATCAGACAAGACAAATGTCAATCCCTCTCAACAATTAGCAGCTTAAAATACCTATAAACTACAGTGTTACGTTCACAAGTGTCATTTCTGTAACTCTTCCTCCTGTGCAAGTGAGTTTTTAGTTTTATACTTCTTAAAAAACCACACTTACAGCTATGTCAGTTGCCTACTGATGCACGGTACCACCTGGCATACACAATACAGACACACAGACCTCTTTTAGCCACATTCAGAATTCTCTTAGAAACTGGCAAGCAATCCAGCAAGGGCAAAACACCCGCCTCCCTCCCTCCGTCAGGAGCTGGCTTCTTGGTTTCTACTGCTTGCAGCTTTCATTTCTTACAAGTCCTACCCCCACCCCATGTAGAAGAAAGATCACGACCCAGCTGGCCAATGCACAAACCTACAGACCTCCTCAACGACATCAGGTTTTTAGGTGTCCACAAAGTTGGAATAAACTAATAAAGTAATCACTGTGAACACAATGTTATCACTTGAGGATATGCTCAGAACATATGAGGCATCATATGCAATGGTGGGAGGTATGAAAGAAAATCAAAACATAGTTAACTTTTCACTTTAGTAAAAAAGAAAAAAAAAGGCAAATAGGGTTCTTTCCAACCATGTTGTAATCAGAGCAGAGCCACAGAAATTTACAGGCATGGTTAATTTATGCCCATGAATTTCAGTGGATCTACTCTTGAGTAGGACCGAAAATGTTTCATGAAGCATGGTAAGCATGTTAAAATATCACTTATCTTTCCTTCAAGGCAGTCTGCTACATTTATTCCTTTTTGTGATCAGCTGATATGTGATTAATATATTAAACACTTCACCCTTTCCAAATACGAAATTATATGGAAAAATAATTCCATAACTCAAGGAGGTCCACAGCAGTAAAAAAAGCAATAGTAAGAGTAATGTTACACACACACACACACACACACACACACAAACACTCATTCACTGGCAGACACTGCCTTTAAACAAGTCATCCAGGAATGCTTCACCTTCAAGAAAAAGAACACAGCACTTGCAAATGGGATGGGAGTTTTAAAGCTAGTTCACATTTCTGAAATAATTAACATCTCTTAAACAATTTGATGCAGCCACAGCCCTTCAGACCAACAGTAGGGAGAAAATGTATGATCTGCTAACCAAAATAAAATAAAATAAAAATAAAAATGGCAAAATGACAAGACAGGAGTCAGGTTAGGAGAGTTGACAGATAGGACTCAACAACACAAAGCACTTTTGGCAGTCTTTCAGAAATATGATGGTATTGAGAATCACTTATAACTGTAAGCCAAAAGACCTTCACAGAACGGTCCTGGAGATCAGGGGGGTCTATCAATCATTTTCCTTCTGGTAAACAGGACAATTTGTTTATGGTACACTCAGAGTTCAGAAACCATAAATGCATTTTTACAGGGGATGGGATTAAGCGCCACCCCCTCCTTTTAGACTTTAATGAGTAATGAGTAACAAAGTGCTCATTCATCATCCACTTTGTATTGGTTTGTATCCTGGGCTAAACAAATCTACAGTGAATTCAGAGTACCATCAAAAATCTAAAGGAGATGCCAGGAAGAGGCTCATTTCAAGCACTTCAGAATGCAGACCAAAGCCTGCCCTTGTTGTTTCCTTTAGTATTTTTTTTAATGAAATACCGTGAAAATTGAGAAAGGGTGGAGAGTCGGATGCTATATCAAGTAAAGTGGGCATAAACTTAAGAGAGATTCTCATCATGGCAGATCAGGATAAATGGGAATGGGAATACTAACAAATTCACTCTGTATCTGCAAGTCTAGGGAAACAGGAATGTTTGTTTATTTATTTTTTGGCTTGAGTCTGTTGAAACTGGCAATTCCTTAGAAGGACAAGCAGATATTTGCTCAGTGACAATGAGGCGTAATGTTATTAGATTGAGGAACCTGAGTTTATAAAGAGCCGTGAATCTGAAAAGTGATATGCTGAATCTCTTGAACCATGACTAGGGCAGAGGGAAGGTTTCTCGCTGCTGGAAGATAGCAATCAGAAATCAAGTCCCATTCAGGAAAGCAAGGGAAATGGTTACGCAGTTCTAGAGGATAAAGCCCTAACAGCAAGAGTTCCTGGACTTCCTATTCCACATTATTTTAGGTCACTTGGGCATTGTTAATTTCTTAAGATGCAATACTGACCAAGGGTAAGTTACAATAAATTATTGAATTCCAACAATGTAAAACAGACTTTTAAAAAACAACGAACTTGTTTCACAATGAAGACAGTGAGCCAGAATTAAGAATGAATCTGAATTCCAGAGATATAAACCCTATTGGCCAGTGTAAAAAAGAAAAAGGCTCCTGAAAGAAACACGTCACAGTCTTGTTCCAGTCCCAGGACCAGTTCATATGTTTCCAAAAAGGAAAGCAGAGGAACAAGCGGTCATTTCTTATGACACTTCTCCCCTAACTGCATGTCTTGCCCAGGACAACATTCTCTCTCTCTCTCTCTCTCCTCTCTCTCTCTCTCTGGGGCATCATCTTGACAGTCAATATAAATGTGGGTGGAGAATGAACCAGCACAAGCCATTGGCAGTTACACTCCCCCCCCCCCCAATTTCTTGGTAATGTACAACCATCGGTCAGTAAAGCGGTACAAAATATTATTACTTATAGAGGGAAGGAGACTCTCTCCATCACATACTATATGAGAAAAAGATGCACAGAAGGGCTCTAAACACAAAAAACCCCCACCAACAGTGAACACTGCCAGCTTGCTAACAGGATAACTTTGGTTTCCATTATCAGGGGTTTATTTGAACAGTAAATTAAATCTGGGAATATCTAAGGGATTGGCCTTTTGCTCTGATGTTTCCTTAAGTGTTTACCCTTCCCTTAAAGATATAGGGCAACTTTCAGAACAGACCTGAAGCTGACTGGATGTAGGCTATTCGGCCACAAGCCTAGCTTTGGTATGCAAGAATCTAAATTGAAAATATACAACCTATGGACTATCCGTGAGATTACATCTTCCAAGTACGAATTTTATTTTCAGAGCAGAACTTCAGCTCACTCACTTGGCCGTTTCAAAAGTTAGTTTTCATCTCTCCTTACGTCAGACAAGGATTTCTTTACTCTCTGAAAAGTATTCAGTTCTCTATATGTAACAGACCTGCCCGCCACACCTTTAAAAGAAAAAGACACTATGTGGAGACTAAGAGGAGGAGAGAGAGCTCTCTTTGTGATGCTGCGTCGGCAAGTTAGGGAGAATACAAATCACACCTGAATAGGTCTGCACTCAAGATGCACTCGAAGCTGTTTTCTGCCTTCTCCAAAACTGTTTCAGGATAAAACAGCTCACACTTATTCACACATTTCTTCATTTCAGAACGTCACTTCTTTATTTTAAAGGAAAACAAAAAGAGAGAGAGATGATGACCCTGCCCACCACTAAGTTCAAAAACAACCCCCAATAAGAATAATAAAAAATCCTATTAGAAACAATAAGGAAGCACTGAGAGTTTGAGTATTACACTCTTCAAGTATGCCATTCGGATTTTTAAATCTGTGACTATACATATATTAAAAAACCGTAAAAGTGCGACCAAGGGCATTTGCTTAAAGTATTTAAAGGGCTACTTCAAAATACTGTAGTACAACTGTGCAGTAACTATGTCTGGCATAACTTGTCCACTTCATATAGCTAGCCAAAAAGTTTAATAGGCCTTGCAGAAAGAGGGTGGTTAGCAGAAGAGGCCAACCCAGCAACGGATCCAGGGACTTCCATGCATTGCACTGGTCTTCCATTAGAAAAAGCCACCCTGAAGCTATACATTCGGACATGGAATGTGGTCAGGTTTCACAGTAGCGTTATGGGATCGTCACGGTGTCACTGTGCACTAGATTAATCTTTATTACGCTTTATGTAACTGTCTTCTCCTCTCCCCCAACAGGTTTAGTACAGTAGTTCGCCATAATTTAAATTGCCCATTGGTGTGCTCCAAATTGGTGTTTTATTTTTGTACATTTAAGGAAACTTAAAGATTTGCATCCAAAGAGAACCATGCTACATAAAAAGTATCCAGGATTTTTTTTTGCCAAAAAGAGCTCTTGAATAAAATCTAAAAAATACTATTGCCAATGTGTCTCATAGAGAGAAAATGTTATTTTAACTGTAAACAAATTCACACTCTGACACTTTAAAACTTCAGCAGAGGAAGGAGTGGCTGATTAAGCTTTGCCATGCTCACTTGCCAGAGCAAACCAGAGTGGGTAGGGCAACAGCCAGCTCTTCTCGACATCATCTAGGGGGAGAAAAGAACCGTTCCAAGTAGCCAGTGATGGCGTCCCAGTGCTTCCACAAAAAGGCAACGAAGACCACTATAAATAAAGTGCTGAACGTCCTGCTGCGAGTTTTCATGAGGGGGACAACACAGTTGGCCACGGTGGAGACAAAGACCAACAGAACGGCCATGACAGCCAAGAGGATGTTAATTAGTTTGCCCAGGAGGTTTCTGGCAGTGGCATTTTCAAGACCTTCCAACTGGACAACTTGCTGCTGTTGCTGCTGCAGTTCCATCTTTGAGATTCTGGTTTGACATGCCTCCAGTGCCTCCTGTTGAGAGTAAGAGAATGGATCAGTAACTGTACAACACCTTGTCTCATGCATATACATGTTGGTTTCATCCAAAAATGGGGAAGGGAGAGAGGCTGGCCTTGTTCTGTATTGCTTCCTACTCAAACGGGTCAAAAACTGCAGTGGGTTCCTGGACACATTTGGTTGGAATCACGCCAGTCTGCTGACAGTGGGATCAGGTGCCAAGGACACGGATGAAGAACTGGTTTTGCATATCCTGAGTCTAAATAAAGTTTGGGAGCTCAGTACCTCAGGCATTCCTGCAGCCTTACTCACACGGCACAGGATATGAGTAACACTTGTTGGATTCATGTCCTGTAGCAAAAATTCCCTTCGTGCTGCATAGTGCATACAGGCAATTCGCAATGCAAACAAGCAGCTCCAACCACAATGCAAGTTGATTATTGCATTTACAACAGTACTTTCACAAGCCTTGGTGGCATGATAGATTCAGCCTCAGCAACAGTAGATGACAGTGGATCCTACGTGTTTTCCATTTCATGCTTTCATATCACAGGCCACTGTTATAAACAGTGCAACTTTGGGATTGAATGAAGAGACACAGCTCTTCAGGAAAGGTAGACTAATGCTAGTTCCCAGCTCAATTTCAGCTACCTGCCTGAACACCACCCCACACATCCCAGCATGAATACTTGTGTCTCATACCCCTCACCAACAATGGTGGCAGTTTATAAGTGCTCCAGACACTGATGTTTAATTTATGCTGAAGTAGCAACAGTACAGCTGGTGACAATTGTTTATTATGATGATGATTATTACCATTTTTATTACTATTATAATTACCATTGAACCAGAAGGGGTTGAACGAACCTCTCTAATTTAATATCAACACCCTAAACCTACACAGACAGAGGGCCTTCTCGGTAGTGGCACCTGTCCTGTGGAACGCCCTCCCACCAGATGTCAAAGAGAAAAACAACTACCAGACTTTTAGAAGACATCTGAAGACAGCCCTGTTTAGGGAAGCTTTTAATGTTTAATAGATTATTGTATTTCAAGAGTGGCTGGGGAAACCCAGCCAGATAGGTGGGGTATAAATTATTATTATTATTATTATTATTATTATTATTATTATTATTATTATTATTATTACTACTACTACTACTACACACCTGGACAGTTTATGTGGCAGAATTTTGAACACTGTTTCCCCCAGCTGGAATAATAACAACAACCCTGTAAGGGATTACTTTGGCTTTATAACTTGGGTGAATGTGAAACAAGTAAGAAAGTATTTCACTGTGGTCAGGCACTTGTTCTTGGTGTTTATTTTGCAGCTGCAACTCTCCAAGTTCAACTTTTCAGACTTCTGAATTTCAAATACTTGACATACCCAGACCAAAAACTTCCCCCTCAAAACACATCCTTATTTGGGAAAGAAAAATGGAATAGTTTGCTTCCTGAAAGGCCTGAGAGGATATACAAAGCCAGCTACTGTTTTTAATTCAACATTTGTACAGATAGGATTCAAATTAGTGACAGACACATCCTGCCATCAGCTAACTGGGGAAAATACTATAAAAAAACTCTTATGCTTCACAGTGCAGCATTTTGGCCCAAACATACATGGAAAAGCTTTATTATAGCTTCCCTCGAATATGGAGGCAAACTCTCATTTGAACTTTTGAGAGTACTGTAGATGGTTAACTGGCTCCTGTTAACAAAGACTCCTGCAGTAAAAACAATGAGATAAATGTAATTCAGAATACAGGGCACAAAATCTGATTCCACTATTCATGGAAATTAAAGCGGAAACTGAACCAGCTCAATAGTTAAGAAAAATATAATCAGTTGACCATTTTCAATCTGCTTTCACCAACCTGGATGTCTCTGGCACGTTCATAAGACTGATAAGCTATTTTTTCCTCCATGCTGGCCAATTCCTGCTTTAAATTAAGGATCTCATTCTGGTGGAGCTCAGTCAGGTCATTCAGCTGCTCTTCTAGCCGTTCACATCTAGAACAGAGAAATATGGCCATCAAACATATTTTAAAAGTATCTACTTTGCATTTCTTTGCAAACTCAGGCTCAAAGAGATGACCAACCATTTTGAAAACCAGAGTTGGTGGCAGTGCTGGATTTAGGGTGGTGTGGGCTGTTCCCCCAAACAGGGCACTGAGCTGAGGGGATGCGAAATTTTGGCCTCACTCAGGGCGCCATATTGCCAAAGACTGGTGGATTCAATGTGATGGCAGGAAACTCAATACATATTCCCACACCCGTGTAGGTCTTAAGGTGCTCTAAGACAGTAAAACTGAGATTTTCACCGGTAAGCAGCTAAATCTACCTCATTTGAAAGTCCTGTAGATTCTGCATGTTTTATGGACTTTTTAAAATGCAGCTTTAAACTTACAAAGAAAAGCAGGTGTCAGAGCTGCTTCAAGATCCTAGCTCACAGAGGATCACGCTAGCCAGCGGTCATTACGTAAAAGTCTTTATTGAATTACAGTTTCCATTCTCACGCTGCTGTCTGCAACTCTACGTCTACTAGCTAGATCGGCGAGGCTCCGTCTGAGTCTCCGCCCCGTGCGCACCAACTTAATATCCTAGCCTTGCTCCACCTTTTCCTCCTGACTGTCCTCCTCTGGGTCCCTCTACCCCCCGGGGCTTCTTCCTTCCGGGATTCTTCTGACGCTGACCCAGACCCTTCTGCCTCCTTGCGCCGGGCTTTAGGACCCGGTTCCCTTTCGGGGCTGCTCACTGCGCCGCCTTCCTCTGCATTTGAACTTGGCGCGCGCGCCCAACCTTCCACTTTCCTCTTAACCGTTTCCTCGCTCCCCGATGGAGGTGTGGCCACTCCTGACTCCTGCCCTCCCTCCTGTGGTGAGCTGCCAGCGCTTCCCTCCTGGCTCCTTTCCTCTTCCCTGCTTCCTGGCGGTGACGCTGGTCCCGATTTCCAGCTGCTCCCCCCTGAGTCTCCTCTGGCTCTATCTTCCTGGGGTGCCTCCCTAGACTCCCCCCTTGCCCTGGCCACTGGTGCTCCTTTCTGTGAATCCTCTGATTCACTGGAAAGACTGGGAGATCTCGGGTCGTCGTCATCACTCATCCTTTCCTCTGTCTCCTCCCCTTCGCTCTCTGTTTCCTCCCTTGCCCGTGCCTCTGCACCTAAACCCCTGACATCCATCCCCCCCTCGAAGCCCCCCAGTCCCCCCTCCCCTCCTTCCGGTGCTGGAGCTGGGGGCTGCTGTTGCAAAGGGACGAACGTCGGATATCGGTCGCTTCCCGTGGCAGGCCTCCAGCGGCACTCTTCCAGGTCTTCCTCTCTGCTCTCGTTGACGACAGTCACCTCCTCTTCCATCTCTGTGCCGCCGTGCTCGAAACCAGGGTCGTCCCCGAAAATGTCCCTGTCCGTCTCTCCCGCACTTCCTCCAGGCGGCGTTGCTCGGCCGGAACAGTCCAGCCACTTCCTGCGGAACTGCTCCTCCGGCCTATCGTCCCACCAATACGAGGGTTCTGAGACAGATCCCGAGGGTGACCCCTCCGGGGAACGGACGTCTCGTGTTGGTTCCTCGTCCGAGTCGAACCCCCTGAACGTGCTGTCCGAAAGCGTGGGCGTGAAAAGCCAGTCGTCGAAAAAGTCTGCTGGCATAGGTCTATGTGGGAAGAGGGCATGAAACTCGTCTTTGAGCAGAGGTTCGTCTAAAGCGTAGCCCGGCACCCATCTGTTCGCACTGGCCGGGGTGCCCTCCCTGGCGAGAAAGTATTCTACTCCCTCTTCCCCCCATCTGGAGTCCAAAATCTCCGTGACTTCGTTGATGCGCTCCTCCTGTGCCACTCCCGCGTGCCCCGTTCCTTCTCTGAGCGGACTCGGCGCCGTTCCGGGTTCCTGGAACCTGTGCGGTGCCTTGTAGGGAGTGAGCACCGATCTGTGGAACACCGGATGCATTCTGGAACCCTCCGGAAGCGCCAGCCTGAAAGCCACCGGGTTGACCTGCTCTTCGACTTGGTAGGGCCCCAGTTGTTTATGCCCTAGTTTCTTCTTGGCCAACGACCTGGCCGGCACTGCGTGGGCTGCTAACCAGACCCAGTCTCCCACGTGGAGCTCTTCGCCAACCCTTCTGTGTTTGTCCGCTTGTACCTTGTATGCGTGTTTAGCCAGCTCCAGGTGGCGCCGCAGCTGATCGTGGACTTCCTGCAGCTCCGACGCGAACGCATCTGCTGACTGCGGCTCCCCTTCTCCCCTGCATTCCAGTCCCGGAAAGGTTCTAGGGTGCCGCCCGTTGTTGGCGAAGAACGGCGTGACGCCCGTGGAGACGTGCTTCGTGTTGTTGTAGGCAAACTCTGCAAGCGGCAGGTAATCCACCCACGTCGCAGGCTGTTGGTTTGCATAACATCTCAGGTACTGCTGCATGATGGCATTGGCTCGCTCCGCTTGCCCGTTGGTCTGCGGGTGTCTCGCCGACGCCAGATTGATCTTGACGTTTAGGAAGCCCATCAGTTTCTGCCAGAAGTTCGAGATGAACTGCCGCCCGCGGTCGGACAGAATAGACCGTGGCAGACCGTGAACCTTGAACACGTGGTCTATGAACAGTTTGGCGGTTTGCTCCGCCGTGGCCACCTTAGCACACGGAATGAAATGCGCCATCTTGGAGAACAGGTCCACCACCACCAACACTGCCGTCTTGCCCCTTGAGCTGGGCAGATCCGTGACAAAGTCCAGAGCCACCCTTTCCCAAGGTTCGACCGGAGTTTGCAGCGGCTCCAACAGTCCAGCCGGCGGTTTGTGCACCGGCTTTGCCCTCTGGCAGGTGTCACACCTCGCTACGTAGTCTGCGACCTCCCCTCTCATTCCAGGCCACCAGAAATCCCTGGCTACTAATTCCACCGTCTTCTCCTTGCCAAAGTGCCCGGCCGTGGGTGCGTCGTGCAGCTGCTGTAGCACCTTGGCTCGAAGTTCGTCACCCGGCACGTAGATGGCCCCTTTACGGATGAGCAAGCCATCTCGTAGCTGGAAACCGTCGGCCGCTGCCTTGCCCCCTCGCACCTCTGCCATCTTCGTTTGTGCGAAGGAGTCCCCCTGCAACGCTCGCCGCACCGCCTCTAGGTCCACGGTCGCCGCGGCGCACGCCCACACTGTCGGTGCAAAGATGTGCATGGCGGCCGCTGGTGTTGCATCCTCCAGATACTGTGGCTTGCGGGAGAGAGCGTCTGCCATGATGTTGGTGTCCCCCGGGACATACTCTATTCGGAAGTCGAAGTCCGCAAAGAACTCAGCCCAACGTATCTGCCTCTGGTTCAGGAACTGTGCCGTGCGCCAGTGTTCCAGATTCTTGTGGTCCGTGCAAACCTGCACCGTGTGCTTGGCGCCGATCAGAAAGTGCCTCCACGCCTTGAACGCTGCATGAATGGCCAGCAACTCCCTGTCCCATATGGTGTAGTTCTGCTCGGACTTGCTGAGCTTCCTGGAGTAAAACGCTCCCGGCCGCCACACGCCCTGCGGGTCCTTCTGCAGCAGGACCGCCCCCACTGCTCTGTCCGAAGCGTCTGTCTCCACCCTCATCGGCATGCTGGGGTTGACATGAAGCAGCTGCTCTTCCGACGCGAAGAGACGCTTGAGGGCCTGAAAGGACTGCTCCGCCTGCTCTGTCCAGATGAACTTCTTCTTCTTGGAGCTAAGGGTGTCAGTGATGGCCGCCGTCTGCATCGCGAAGCCCTTGATAAACTTGCGATAGAAGTTCGCAAAGCCGACAAACCGTTGGACCTCCTTCCGGTTGCGTGGGCTCTTCCAATCCAACACCGCTCGAACCTTGGCGCTGTCCATGGCGAGCCCCTTGGCAGACAGCTTGTAGCCCAGAAAATCCACCTCCGGCACGTCAAATTGGCACTTCTCCAGCTTGGCGTAGAGCCTGTGTTGCTTTAGCCTGCCCAGCACTTCCTTGACGTGCTTGTCATGTTCTTGCTGCGACTCCGAAAAGATCAGGATGTCATCCAAGAAACAGACGCACGTCTTGTAGAGAAGTCCCGCCAACACGTGATGCATAAATGCTTGAAAAACGTGAGCGCCATTTTGCAGTCCAAAAGGCATAACTCTGTATTCGTAGGTACCCAGTGGCGTGAACATGGCTGTCTTCCACTCATCACCTTCCCGCATGCGAATGAGGTTGTACGCCCCCCGCAGGTCCAACTTGGTGAACACCTTTCCCTTCCGTACCTTCGCCAGGAGGTCGTCGATGCGGGGCATGGGGAAGTCCGACGGCTTGGTCACACTGTTTAAAATCCTGTAATCCACTACGAGTCTTTTTTGGGGCGTGTCTCGCTTCTTAACAAAGAATACAGGACTGCCCCCCACTGCCTTAGACTCCCGGATGAAACCGCGCTCCAAATTATGATCGATGAAGTCTTTGAGTTCCTGCAGTTCGTCCTCAGACATGGAATACAGCTTCCCTTTAGGCAGCGCCGCCCCCGGCAGCAGGTCAATTTTGCAGTCATATGGTCTGTGAGGGGGTAGCCTGTCCGCCTCCTTCTCGCAGAAAACTTCCAGAAATTCTGCGTACTTGTGGGGAATCGCTTGCAGCGTGCCTAGCAGCAGCTGTGATTCCTCTTCCTCTCCTTCCTGCCTGGGTACGATGCAGTGTTCAGCACAAAAGGAAGAGCCGAAGACCAGCTGCCTCTGGAACCAAGCCATCGTTGGGCTGTGCTTGTCCAGCCAACTCATACCCAATACAATGGGCGTGTCAGACAGTTGAGTGACGTTGAAGCTGATGACTTCCCTGTGATTCCCAAGTCGCATCACCATTGGTGGCGTCTGCTTCACCACTTGCCCCCCTAGCAGCTCCCTGCCATCCACCGTGACAACCTGCAGGGGCAGTGTGGCCGGCAGCAACTGCACAGCGTGCCTGTCGACAAATTCCTGCCCTATAAAGTCCGCGTTGCTGCCGGAGTCGATGGTGATTGGCACGTCCATGGTGATTCCATTGGGCAGCTGGAGAGATGCTGTGAGCCTCACTACTGGTTTGGGCGGGAGGGGGTTCACTGGCTGTAAAATTTCTGGGGACTGCGTCACTAACACGTCTGGCTGGGCCCCAGTGCCTCTTCCTCCAGCCAGACATCGTCGTTTCCCTGCTGTGGTCCTCCCTGCTGCGTTGCTGCAGTCACCATTGCTGAGGCTGCAGTAAGCTTGTGGGGCCTCTGGGGACACTCTTTCGCCATATGCCCTGGCTGCTCACAGACGTAACACTTCCTGGTCCCTCTAGGAGGCTTCGCCTTCACTGTTGCCGGTGCTAGGGCTCTGGTTGCTGACTGAGCCCTTGCACCTCCAACCTCCATAGGTTCGGCTCCTCCTCCTGGCGGAGGCGTGGATTGCGCTCGCGCTGCTTCTCTGGGAAAGAAGGAGGGGCCCCCGGCTGGTTCGCGCCCTCCACGTCCTTCGTCCTTGCTCCACGGACGTCCTTCCAGCCTCACCCCCACAGCCAGTGCCCTCTGAACGACCTCCTGGGTGGTTCGGGGTCTCTCCCCCCTCGCTATCTCATCTTTAATCGAGTTGTGCAGTCCCTCCCAAAAGAGGTCTCTTACAGGAGCCGAATCTCTGTCCCATTCCAGGGCGCTGACCAAGGCGAAAAAGCGTGCATGATACTGTCTGACGCTGGCCCTCCCTTGTCTCAGCCCATGCACCTCCTTCCGTGCAAGATCAATGTCAATACTTGATAAGAAACACCCATCCATCGCTTTAATAAAGGCATCCGCATTCTGGAGCGCCGGATCGTTATCTCTCCATAAATTGCGCAACCATGCTTTCGCCTCCCCATGCAGATGGGACATGATGAACCCCACTCTCTCCTGTTCATCTCTAAAATCTTTATGCAACAGTTGCAGTGCGCACAGTACGTCGGCTCTAAAGTTGGGATACTGTTGCAGGTTCCCATCGAAGTGAGAGAGCAGCCCGCCTGTCCGTCTCGCCAACCCAATTCCCTCCTGCCGGGGTGGTTGCTTTGCCAGTACGTCTAACCTGACCTGGAGATCCCTGCAGGCGGCAGCTGCCTCGTCCTCTCTCTTCCTGGATGCGAGAACCTCGGCGTTCAGTTGTGCCACTGCTTTTCTGAGGTCCTCTATCTGCTGCTCAGCCGTCATGTCTCCTGCCGTTCGTGAGCTCGCTAGTGGGCGCCTGTTTCTCTCCCCTCCTCGAGGCTGCAGATGCCCACAATGTGGAGACGGAGCCTACTGTCAGAGCTGCTTCAAGATCCTAGCTCACAGAGGATCACGCTAGCCAGCGGTCATTACGTAAAAGTCTTTATTGAATTACAGTTTCCATTCTCACGCTGCTGTCTGCAACTCTACGTCTACTAGCTAGATCGGCGAGGCTCCGTCTGAGTCTCCGCCCCGTGCGCACCAACTTAATATCCTAGCCTTGCTCCACCTTTTCCTCCTGACTGTCCTCCTCTGGGTCCCTCTACCCCCCGGGGCTTCTTCCTTCCGGGATTCTTCTGACGCTGACCCAGACCCTTCTGCCTCCTTGCGCCGGGCTTTAGGACCCGGTTCCCTTTCGGGGCTGCTCACTGCGCCGCCTTCCTCTGCATTTGAACTTGGCGCGCGCGCCCAACCTTCCACTTTCCTCTTAACCGTTTCCTCGCTCCCCGATGGAGGTGTGGCCACTCCTGACTCCTGCCCTCCCTCCTGTGGTGAGCTGCCAGCGCTTCCCTCCTGGCTCCTTTCCTCTTCCCTGCTTCCTGGCGGTGACGCTGGTCCCGATTTCCAGCTGCTCCCCCCTGAGTCTCCTCTGGCTCTATCTTCCTGGGGTGCCTCCCTAGACTCCCCCCTTGCCCTGGCCACTGGTGCTCCTTTCTGTGAATCCTCTGATTCACTGGAAAGACTGGGAGATCTCGGGTCGTCGTCATCACTCATCCTTTCCTCTGTCTCCTCCCCTTCGCTCTCTGTTTCCTCCCTTGCCCGTGCCTCTGCACCTAAACCCCTGACAGCAGGGTTTAGATTTCAAAACAAATTAAATATAGGAAAGTGTATCCTAGAATTCAAGGGTTTTGGTTTTCGTTGTGTAGTTTCACATCAGGCTTTAAATTTTCTGCTGTTCACATGCTGCACGTGAGCATAATGACACATGGGAAAAATATAACTAGGTAACCTTGCACAACTATAATAATATATGTTCAAAAGGAACCCTGGGTTGCCTCATCAACTGTATTCTTGCTCTGACAGGGCTATTTAACATTCTTAAACTCTAATCAGATTCTAGAGAAGTCTGTCCTTCGTGACTGTTTTGAGGCTGCTGCAGCAGCTAGTACAAAACATTATGGTTGGTTTCTGGGCCAGGAATCACTTCACACCAATGTTACAGCACATATCAGTGGTCTTTCTATAGCCTTCTAAGCATAAATTTAAAGGCACCCAGTATAATGAACTCAAATAAGGGCATCTCAAATTGTAGGAAGTGCCACAGAGCTGTCGAAACATGTTCGCATGACAAGGGCCTTTTCTTATTTCTAGGGCTGGTTTCCTTTTCATGACAGCACACTGTTACTGTTACACAGCCCCTTTAAGAGACAGCCTCACTTGCTGCCTCCCCTCTATGCAAATACAGTGGTACCTCGGGTTAAGTACTTAGTTCGTTCTGGAGGTCCGTTCTTAACCTGAAACTGTTCTTAACCCGAAGACCACTTTAGCTAATGGGGCCTCCTGCTGCCGCCGCTGCACAATTTCTGTTCTCATCCTGAAGCAAAGTTCTTAACGCGAGGTAATATTTCTGGGTTAGCAGAGTCTGTAACCTGAAGCACATATAACCAGAGGTACCACTGTATAAGCTGCCTAGGTATGTATACTAAAATGGAGGGGAAAATACATGTCCAGAGTTAGCAACTGGTGTGATATTCTTATATTTGCAATTATAAAGGGGGTTGGGGGAGGGAATAGTTAGTACTTAAAAGGTAGCATTAGTTGACAAGTGGATCCCAAAAGATTGAGTAGGTTTATATGCAGTTTTCACTGGAGAACGTATGCAAACCACTGGCTTACAAGGGAACACTTTGCCACATTGCCTTGGCAGTGGAGAAAGGTTGATTCTGCTCAACATCCTTGAAACATTCAGAGGGTCCAGGGGCAGAATTTGGCTTGGGGGAAGCATTCCAAAGAAAACACTCTTTCCAAGCCAAGTATTTCCTCCCACCTCTGGGTGATAGCTTCAGGACAAAGGAAGGATGATTTTGCTCAACATCTCTGCACCACAGGTGTTTTCACAGAGCGAGTGATTATAAAGGATAGAAGGAAAATCTGGCTCAGACAAACTGACACTAAAAAACAAAATTTGGCACAGAGTCAATTTTCCCACCATAGTGTGTAAGAGAACCTTGTAATCTCTGGATGTGGCAGAGCTTCCTTACCCTTTTCCTGCCCAGAAATGTCTTCTGTTCACTGGAAAGAAACTAGCCATGTTTGCCTGCCTTTTGCCAATTAAACCATGTTGTTACCTTCTCCTACCAGTGATGTTATTCAACAGCAGAGGAATGGACACATGTACAATCTTCATTAGGGAGGTTTAGGGAGGTATTTGCAGAAAAGGCAGGGGTTAGTCCAACCTGTCAGTATTTTTCTGTAAAGGCAGCAAGCCTCTACCTTGAGTAGAAACCCTCAATGACCCTACAGCACCCTCAGAGGATGCAGGCACTGAAGCTTACTAATATATAGTGATATTTTGGGTTTATTGTGTCCTATATTGTGAGATTATTGTGTTTTTGGAAACACTGCAGTCCGAGTACCAAGGGGATCAGTTATAAATGCCAATATAACATTAAGAAAAAATTCCTGCAATTTTTGGCTCTCTCCAAGGCCTTGTATCAGAGGGCAAAGAATAATACCAAATATGTAACATGTTACCATGCTATCAAAACATTCCTTTATTTGTGGTGCCTCACTCAGGGTATTTTCTTCCCAAGAGGCTTGCCTGGGGGCTGCATTAATGTCTTTTTGGTGCCAGGTACAGCCCATTTTATTTTCCCATGCTTTGAATTTGATGATATACTTTAATCCTTCTCTTGTATTGATTGTTTTATAACGTATTTGTTTTTTCTGCCTTGGATATACCCGTTGAAGGGCAATATCAATTCATTAAATGAACTGAAGGTATATGGGCTGAGCACTGTGATGTCATTCAGAGCTGCAATCCCACACACGTTTATGTTCTTTTGAGCTCAATGGGGCTTACTGCTGAGTAGGTAATGCATGTGCTGCAACTCCCTTAACATTCTGAATTTTAACTGACATTTTTGCAGTACTCTGGGTGCTTACTGCCTCGGTTCCGCAGCATACGTAGATATTTGCCTATGATCTAATAGTTGGGGGTGATTTTAATTTGCTGCAGTACAAAGAAGACTTGCTGCCTCTGAAGGGGTGCCCAATTTTCTCTTTAATGATGAGACATCCAGTGCTCCCTTTAGATGTCACAGCACTGCTATGGGAAGCTCCTGCACCACCGCTTTAAAATCTAGAGGACACCCAAGACGTAAATTGATTGGAATATGCCATAACAATTTTAAAAAGCTGATTGTCTTGATCTTGCAGTAAGAGGTCTCAAACCCAGCATTTTACTTGAATCGTAGAATGTGGAGTTGGAAGGGACCATGAGGGTCATCTACTCCAACCCCCTGTAAAACAGGAATCATTTTGCCTAACTTGGGGCTCGAATCCATGACCCGGAGATTAAGAGTCTCATGCTCTTACTGACGGAGCTAGACATCTTCTGTTTTGACGTAGCAAATGCACACCTTTGTATACAAAATAAAAATCGTCTGTGTGGTACAGGATGTGCCTGTATATTTTGTGGTTAGCATAAGTACCCACTGTTCTAAAGCTCCACATAATATGCATCACATTTTACATCATGATTTCAAATTGAGACTATAAGAGAAGTCTCCAAAACAAAGTTCTGCATATCACAAGCCAGCAAAGCACTAAATGACTAGTCTCAAGGCTATCTTGGTAGACTAGAATTAAACAGCAACAGAATGGAGATCAAAGGGATTAAACTTGTAAAAACTGAAAGACAAATGCAGCACAACACACTAATTGAACTTCTAAGATGATCCCATGAAGACTGGCAGTCTGTGAATGAACAGAGTGCATCTAAGCTATCTAAAGTCATTTTTCGCTCTGTAAAGAAAGCTTCAGGCATAAATTGTAACAAGAAAGACTCAGTAGAAACTGATGACAGCCCATAAAGTCCTATATTATCAAGTAAACATCAGCTATATTCTCAAAGCTATTAAGCAACAGGCTATTTTGGAGTTTGGTCTCACTGATAAAGGATCGATTGCAAAAAGAACAGGCATGCAGATAGAGCTGGATTACCAAAGAGGGAAGTAAAAGGAGTGGCTAATCAGTCTGGACTATGAGGCCACATCAACTGCCCAATGGACAGGAGGCACAGCTTCTGCCAAGGCTTCTAATAACTTCTGACACTACAGCACAGGGCAGAAGTGACTTGCGGAAATCATATTGTCATCAAAAAATGCTGGCCGGGTGGAATGGGAGGGGGGAATCAGCAGATGAGACAGCTCTAGCAGCCCCAAGTCTCAGCGAACAAAGGCAACTACAATGCCATCAGCAAGAAGGCAGGCTGCAAACAGGGAATGATAAACAAACTACATGCAACGCCAACTATTCTAATTAGAGCAGGAATCGCTAACACCGTGTCCCCTAACGATCACAGGACTCTAATTCCCATCAGCCCCAGCTAGCATGACCAACGGACAGGAAACTAAGGTTGAACCATCTATGGTGGTTACCACACTGGCTACCACTGCATTAGAGAAATAAAATTTTGTACAGGAAACGGAACCCTTTGGTGTAACCCCCTGACTTTCATACTGGGGTCATTTTTAAACACAAGAACGGAGAAATGCCTGCCTTGAACTCCCATACCGATTCTACCTATGGCCTTCAGCAAACTACCATATGCTTTCTTGGCATCAGTTATCACTTCACCAAGGCCAAGGGAGAGCCCCATCTTTTGGGTGTCTTAAAGTGGATTTTACTAATCCCTCAGCAAGGAACCTTACACAGTAAAAAAGGCAACGAGAGTTAACGAATAAAGCTTTTGACGCAATGCTCTTTGTTTTATCTTCAATGCTTTAATGGCAGTAACAGCTACAAAAGCTGCCAGAAAGGGAACTTCCACACTACTGAGGGGAAGAGGGGAGAGGGAAGACAGCATGATTTTAGCTTTATAGTAAAGGAGTGCAATTAACCTCCTTTCTGTTAGGAAACATAACTAATATATAAGCAACTTTTCCTTATAAACAGAGGATGGCAGCCAGGCATCTGCCAAAACTCTGTCTAGCTATAGAATCTTCCTGACAGAGGGGCTCTACACACACACACAGAACTCAGACGTGTGACTGACATGGGAAGTTGCCTTATACGGAATCAGACTATCTAGCTCAGTATTGACTGGCAGTGGGTCAGACTGCGGTCTCTCCCAGTCATATCTCGAGATGCTGGGGGCTGAAGCTGGGACTTTCTGCATGTAAAAGAGGTGCTCTACCACTAAGCCTAGGCCCTTCTTACCATTTTATGGCGCATAGGAGATAGTATATATTTGACAACAAGTGTGCTTTTTTCCCTCCTTGCAGCTTAATGCTACAGATATCAACTATAAACTGAACTAGTTTAACACATTAAAACATAAAGAATAGCAGAGTGGGGTTGGAGATCTTACAGCATTAGAAAATTACAATTCTCAAGGGTGGGGGCTATGGTGCTTAAACCAGTTTGAGAAATTTGGTGTAGATGTACGTTACAACAACCAAATGCAATGTGAGTGTTTAAAAATCATGAATACATTCCCTCACCCTAGGGGAAAAAAGTCTAGTCATAGGAACATCTGAAAAAAACATCTGGGAAAGGGCCACAGCTAGTGGAAGAGAACACAGATTGCATGCAGGAAACTGTGGCTTTAATTAGTAGCATTACTAGTTAAGATCACCTTAAGTAGCAGGATTAGGAAAGACTTGAGATCCTATGAGCCACTTCTGGGAACAGGTAACAATGGCCTAATGAGTGTATACCAAGATGTCTAAAAGCTAGTTTCATGTGATACAGAAGGGTGATGAGGAAGAACTCTTGGGACAATGCTGTTATTTTGCAATCAGTTAAATATCTCTATCTTGATTGCTTAAGGATAATGATTTTTTAACACTACCCTTAAACCCAATGAAGCAGATATAACCTCAAAGTTACAAATACAACAAAGGGAATAAAAAAAAAATACACTCTGTGCTTCAATGTCTGCAAATGGCAAAAAAGCAGTCAAAACCAATTAGTGCTGCCTAAAGGTATATCGTATCCTAAGACCCATATGCCAAATGATACATTAAGTTATTTTATTCAATAATAAAACACGGCCCGCTCATACTTGCTCTAAGGCTGAACAAATACTATCAGCATAATATTGTATAATTAGGGCCCTCCCAATTTCAATATGGAATCATGGACCAACAAATCCAAATATCTGACTTTTTAAAAAAAAATATGTAACTCAAGGTACAACTTTTTGGAGGCAACAAAAGAACAGCAACTACCAATATCATAATAATAGACAGGGTGAAGTATTCTCCAAGATTTGGTGGCCCTGAAGGTATCACAAACCTTTAGAGAAGCATAGCACTGAAGCCTGCAAAGTGCATTTTGTTAAGTGTTGGGTGACTACAAGACCAGTATTACAACTACTGCACTGGCTCACAGCTTCCAGAGTAAAGTCCTAGCTTTGGCCTTTAATTTTTTTTCACAGCCATAGAACATTCTTGCTCCTAGAACCCTCTGTCTTCCACCCTCTCCCTCTATGTAGATCATCGGAAAAGGTTGGGCTCAAAAAATCCCTCATCCAACAGGATGAGGATTTTGAGATGGGCAGGGAACTGTAGCACAGGGCTACTTTGGTTTCTAAAACTGGGACTCAGAATGCGTGTGCTGTGAAAAGTAGCAAGCTGAAAGAGGTGAAGGTCTGGAAGAAGAAACCTGCACATGTAGAAGGGGACAATTGTGTATATATATTACGGGTGCTGCCTGATACCTGTGAGACTATTAGTGCTGAATGAATGCATGCATCTAGTAGTATGCTTTAACATCAGTAGTATCAGTGAAAAGTTAGACTGAAATTCTCACCGGTATCTTTCTTCCTGCAGAGCCTGCATTATCAAGGAATAATCCCTCTGATAGTGAACCTTAAGGTTCTCAAAAGATTCCTCCAGCCGTCCTTGCATCTCTCTGATCTCTTGAATCTCATGCAGTATTGCATCAAACCCTGAGCTCTGCATATCCAGAGTGTTCGTTTTGGAGCTTGGTGCTCCCACAGGGATCCCTGTGGTGCTGTTGGCCCCCACAGAGCCTGATGTGGCACTGGAGCAATCGTCCTCGCTGCCATATTTTGGGCTTGACTGAAAATTATGAACACCTAGAGTTTTCCCCCCAGTCCCATCTTCTTGACCTTCTTCCAAGGAGTCCTTCAGATTAGCAATATTGTCTGCACTCCCAAACCTGTTCCTAATGAGTGAGGCAATCTCCCGGGGTTTGGAGACGACAGCTCCTGCTGCCGAATGGGTTGCTTGGGAGAAACTGGAAAGTCCACCCTTAACACTGTCTACCACTCCTTCGCTGAAGCCGGTGACCTTTGCACCCACATCTTTCAACCCCTGGTGCATATCCCTCAATACATCTTTGGGCTGTCGAGGGATACCATTCTGTTCGATCTCTCGCAGCTTCCGATGGTAGTGCTCTAGCTTCTTCTGCAACTGGAGGATTGTCTGGGCTGACTTCTGGTTCTTCTTCTCAAATACCTGCTTGATGCGGGCACTCTGTTGCTTGTCTGCATTATTGGCCAGTTTTAGGTATTCAGCCACATTGTCATCCCGAGCTGTTTGCTCTATTTTGATCTGCTCAGTCAACTTCAGTATTTTTTGTTGCAGGTGGGTGATGGCCACTTTTGTGCGCTGAGGATCTGGCGTTCCATCAATGGAATCTGCGTTGATGCTGCACTCTGTGCTGGAGGCCACTGCACTGGATGTTTGTGCTAGACTGCTTACATCTAATCGCTCAATCTGGGGAAATAATAAGAAAGTAAACATTACAAACTGTTTTAATACCATGCAGCCTCCACTCAAAATGCACTTTGCTTCATCTATGAAGCAAACATATATTTATTTTATTATTATCTTGTTTCTTTAGGTATTGTTCTTCAATGTTCAGGTGAAACCTCTAAATCAGTGAGAAGAATACCAGCAAGCCTCTCCAGTTTTTGGAGAACTTAAAAGGATGAGGGTCAAGAAATTTCATCCAGACGCTAGCTTCAATAAAGTGAAGAGCAAAGGAGTTAACTGTGCTGGGTCATAGGTATTATCCTGTACAACAGAGAGAGTAATGTGATACTTCCAAAAGCTCTATATTTCCAGCATACATAGCAAGCACAGTAATAGTATGTATAGCAAATAAACCTTTTAAGTAAATTCAGTCTCTTATTGTGTGACTGTGTGTTCATGCTTCCTTTCCACATACGATCCTGGGCCAGCACGGATCCCAATCTGTTAAAAACCACTTTGTGAAACTTTGTTTGAAAAGCAGCCTATAATTTTTTTAAAAAATAAAAAATACAGTTGGAATGTGGGGGCCACATCCCCCAGAACAGGAGTATGCTTGTGCAAATGGCTGAATGGGTGAGCATCCGAAGTAAGGTTCATTCAACACTATGAGGTATCAATATCATGACTGTATCTAAACTTCCAGGATGATTCACCTTCGTTCTCATGTACCCACCCGAGTCTGAAATCTACATCAATTTACTGAGCACAAAAATTCCATAGCAGCCAGAGATGCTGAAACTCTCCCAAACAAAATATACTGGTATGTAGCCAAGCCTCAAAAATGTCTACAATGGGAAAAGTCACATGGAAATGAAATTAGCATTTAACTTTCTCAACATATTGACTACTCTTATTAAGTAAACCCTTAATAAAAACTTAACTACAATTGTTTTTTTCTTTTTAACGGGAAAGAAAGGATCCCCCTTTCTCTAACCTACCTTGGCTTTTCTGAGCCGCAATAGCTGTTCCCAGTGCATGACTTGAACAAAGGAGCAACATGCCTACAATAGCTCTGCTGAAAGCTATTCTACACTCACTCGCTGCATGCAGTAAAATGAAGTCTTAAGGAAGGTGGCTTAATACAGAAACCAATGAATCATTTAATTACTCAGCAGCTCCTCCCCAAACAGGGAAGGCATTAGTTCATGAAAAATAACAGCATGACATCATGTGAGCTGTGGACTCTTAACACACAGGCTCTCTCTCTCTCTCTCTCTCTCTCTCTCTCTCTCTCTCTTTAAAAGCAGTCCAGAGAAAACAAAGGAAGCTGTAAAGACTTGCCAGCAGATGAAACATGATTCCGCCCTACCTACCACACATAGTTGAGAACCAATGCAAAGGGTAAGTTGGAGCCAAAAGGTGTCATCTGAGGTGGAAGGCACCCAAGGAGGAAGGGGCAATCTTGAAACCACACCAACCTTCACAGTGTGTTCTGCCAATGGAGCAAGTTAAGCTATTTAAACAAAATTAAGAATAGAATGGTTTAAGAGTGACTTGACCCAGTATTAAAATAAATTCAAGAGGTGTAGACATTGAAAGCACTATAGGATTTTTTTTGGGGGGGGATATTAGTAATCCCCTACATTAAAAATGGAAGGAAGTTAAATATGTACACATTTATGTTCCACAACTCTGAGGGGTCACAACTCTTAACTACTGACTGCATGTCCCATTAGCAGCAATCACCAGCGGGTGATGCAGGTAGGAAAAATAAACTGCACTATGCCTACTATAGATAAAAGCTGTTCAAGTGCTATAAAAAGTAAAGGGACCCCTGACCATTAGGTCCAGTCATGACCGACTCTGGGGTTGCGGCGCTCATCTCGCTTTATTGGCCGAGGGAGCTGGCGTACAGCTTCCGGGTCATGTGGCCAGCATGACTAAAGCCGCTTCTGGCGAACCAGAGGAGTGCATGGAAATGCCATTTACCTTTCCGCCAGAGCGATACCTATTTATCTACTTGCACTTTTGACATGCTTTCAAACTGCGAGGTTGGCAGGAGCAGGGACCGAGCAACGGGAGCTCAACCCAACGTGGGGATTCGAACCGCCGACCTTCTGATTGGCAAGTCCTAGGCTCTGTGGTTTAACCCACAGCGCCACCCGCGTCCCTCAAGTGCTGTAGATAAGGCTTAAATTAAGATGTACCAAAATAAGGCACTCTCTTGGGCAAGGCTCATCTACAAACACACATATACACACACAAAAACCTACTGCAACGAGTACTTGCTCCTGGACCTTGAGTTTTCTTTGCAGTTTGCAAACTTGACATAGCCAGCAAATTTCATTTTACATGTAGCTTCTGTGTGTGCTATCAGACTTAACTCTTTCTAATGCCCTCTTCTGTTAAATCTTTGGCTCTAAAGCTGAAATCAATTTTTAAAAAACTTTAGACCAGGTGATACTAGGAACCTTAGTTAGCCCTTTAACTGCAACTCTAAGCTAGTGGGTAAATATTAATCCTACTTTTTGACAAAACTGAATTGCTTCCTGAAAGTGGAGCTCTCCAAGTGTAAACAGTTTTATTGCTCAGGAAAAGCAATGAATGATCTCAGTTCCTCAACTGAGCGCATGGCGCACTAGTCACTAGGCACACTTACAAGGGCTACACATACAGTGAGGGGGGAAAGTATTTGATCCCCTGCTAAATTTGCCCGTTTGCCCTCTGACGAAGAAATGACCAGTCCATAATTTTAATGGTAGGTTTACTGTAGCTGTGAGAGACAGAATAACAACAGGAAAACCCCCAGAAACCCAGAAGACAAAAGTCAGAGATTGATGTGCATGCAAAGAATAAAGCTGGTTTTAAAAGGGTTTTAGATAGCCATTGATAGTCTTGTCCTCGATAACTATTGTCATGCATGCTACAATGGCCATGTATCAGAGGTGGTACCCCACTCAATTTCAGTGGGGAATGTTCCGTTGCGTTCATGTTCCTGCATGCATCTGGTTCCCATAGGCCAAAGGTTTTCAACCTTTTTAGGTTCACGGCTCCTTTGACCAACTACATTCTTTCTTCGGTACCCCAGTGAGGCTCAGGAGCCTAGTTATGTCACCCCTTGCCTGCAGAGCTGGCAGCCCCTCACCCCTTTTTGACCACCCTCCTTTGTGGAGTGTTTCCTCAGCCTCCTCTCTTCTACCCTCTCCTTGGGAGTCCTCTGGGCAGCCGCAGCTGCCACCACTGGTCTCTGAGCTCCCCACCCCCACCCCCAAAAGAGGTACCTCCTCACACTGCCACACAGAGGTCTGGGAAGCCCCCCCCCCCCCGGCCAGACCCAGAGGCACCATTTGCCTGGGGAGCTTGTAGCCAGAGCTGCTGCCACAAACATCTGTGCAAGCCTTTGGGAGGCAGAGACGCAATAGGGCATCAGAGGGAGGGAGGGAGGGAGGGAGGGAGGGAGGGAGGGAGGGAGGGAGGGAAAGAAAGAAAGAAAGAAAGAAAGAAAGAAAGAAAGAAAGAAAGAAAGAGGGACAGAGGTCAGTGCTGGCCACGGCACCCCTGACCATGATTTAGGGTACCCCAGAATGCCACGGCACACTGGTTGAAAACCACTGCCACCGGCATCTGGTTGGCCACTGTGGCTACAGAATATAGGACTAGGTGGCCCTTTGGTGTGATCCAGCAGGGCTTATGATCGTAAGTGGCTTTTTGTCTGAATCACTTATTTCTGAAGGTGTGTTTGAAATTTCTCATGAGAAGTAGCAATCGACACTATAATTAGTCTGACAATGTGCTACTCCTTACAGTTTCAGGTTTTTTCCAGAAACTGTGCACAGAGTGGCAAACAAGAAAATGAAGTTTCTCTATGCATGTGCACCTGTTGACCCATCTATACAAATAGCAAGTGCTTTCGGATTTCAGAAAACTGGGTCAAGAGCAGTGTTGTGTCTTTATCCAGGGAGTAACTGCCTTGGATTGATGTCATAGTGTATGGCTATATAGTAAGTTGCATTGCCAAACTTGGCTCTTAACCACTAGCTAATAACTATTTACGTTGAACTTACCAGTTGCATTTCATTTTACAGCTTTGATAATTGTAAGTTCATTCAAATAACCCTTATTTCAACTATAGGGCAGGTTTCAGAGACAAGTGAGGGAAGGTGATGGAGGTATTCTAACTCTGTTGAACTCCAAAAAGGTGTTATCTGGCATGTGATAAGCTTTGACTTTTAAAGCAGGGCTCCGAAAAAAGACATGCACGTTCCAAATCTAGTTGAAAGAGTTTAGTGATTGTTAAAGGGGAGGCCCTACTTCTTCCAGTCACTGTGATTTTCTCTCTGGAATTTTGAGGACAGCCCTGCTTGAAGATCTTAATAGGCAGCCGCATCACACAAGGAGGAAGGAGGAGTCTTTGAACCATGCAGGTATGTAGGGCTTTAGTAGTCAATAAGCACCTTGAATTGGGCTTGGACACAAACTGACAGTCAGTGTAAACACTGTAATGTAGGTAGTAGATGGGCGTACACACATAGCCTTATCAGTTACATTCTGCATCACTTGAATTGTCTGGACCATTTTCTAGGGCAGCCCTTGAGGAACACAGCTTTGAACATGTCTTACCATGGAACAGTGGCAAACAAAGTTTAAGGAATCTCTGGCCCACGTGCCTAGTTAGGCCCATAAGGCCTCACCCTTTTGCCTCACAAGGCATTTTGGCCAAGCCACCTCCACCTGCCCTCCACCTGACATCAGAAATAGGCATGCAGAGACCTGGCTCAAGCCAATAGGGAGTTTGCAGGCACACCTACAAAGCCCCAATGATCATCTGATTAGTGCTGATCACTAATACTTTGCCTGCATAGTTTGATTTCACGTGGGCAAAATAGGGTCACCTCACATCATTGTGACATCAGGTGAATGACAGGCTCCACTAACCTGCCAAACATGGTTCACAGGGCTTGGGGAAAATAATAATCTGGATTACCGGCCAGAAACAATACAGACTAAAACACATCCCTGATTAACTGAGCAGCACACTTTTTAAAAAATGTTTATTATTATAGTAACTGCAGACTGGAGGCACCATTTATTCAAAGCAGTTTTCTTAATTCCTAGCAGATAAGAGGAAGCTGTTAACATCATTGGCTGTGCGTTTCTTGATGGGTTTAGCTACTAGCTGTACCCAGAGTGTGTGAGGGATGGGGCACGCGGAGGGTGATGTTCACCCTCGCGAGTCTTGCCTGGCTGCTGAGCGCTTACCCAGCAGGGCGGGGGGGAAGGGGACTGATGGCGGGGGTGGCAACCCCCTCAATATTGTGGGGGGCTGAGCCCTGTGCCCCAAAATATTAAAGTGGCTGAAGCCCCCTCTGCCCCATATACTTGGTGCCGTTGTGTTGGAAGAACAAGAAGCATATGTACTTGGGCCCAGAGAAGAGCAGTGATGAGTTTGCCCTGTCCCAGACAGAGCAGGAGTAAGGTGATGCCTTCATACAGCAGCAAGAGTAACCAACCTTCACCAAGGCCTGAAGATTCCCTTTGAAATCCTGCAGATGACCTAGATGTTCTCTGATCCATATATAATGGGTGTATTTGTTGTATAGCTGGTTTTTAAACACATAAATTATAAAAGAATGTTTCTCATAGGATGTAGTGGTCACTTTAAAAGAGGGACAGTTTTATGGAATCCTTTTGTAGAATAAAAGGCGAAGGGGCCTTCTTGGTGCTCGCCCCCGCTTTGTGAAACACCCTCCCGTCTGATGAAAAGGAAATAAACAACTATCTGACTTTTAGAAGACATCTGAAGGCAGCCCTGTTCAGAGAAGTTTTTAATGTTTGATGTCATATTGTGTTTCAATTTGTATGAAGCCACCGAGAGTGGCTGGAGGAACTCAGTGAGATGGGAGACTTCTTCTTCTTCTTCTTATTATTATTATTATTAGTAGTAGTAGTAGTAGTATTAATTCTGCAGACCGGTTTCTGAAGATTATTTCAGTTGTGATGGGAAAAGAGCTCTAATTCCCAAAATGCTTTTATTCTGGTGAGGTTAGACTAAGGAAAACTTGATAAGCAATCTTAATTACCAAAACTTGCATGACAGATTTTACTGATGCTTTAAAGGAAAAAATCCATTTCCCTAATTATGGGTAAATTACATTTCTTCTGGCTCTGTTAAAACAAAAAATATGTAGTGCTGCGGAGTTGTAGTTTAAAATTTTGTTGCTTTTTGTTGACTGCAAGGATGATTATTTGCCCAGAAAAGCACCCTAAACATATTTTTGATAAATAAGTAAATAATAAAACAAATTGGGATATTTTTTCTGCACCAGATAGCTTATAACCCAGTGCTGTTTTGAGGCACATTCCACCTTGAGTGATCATGTTTATAGTCTGCTTGTTAGAAGAAAGCTCTGCGGTTATTATCCATTAGTATGTCTGGAAATGAAACAGAAATTGGATGGCTTTCTGTCATGGGTTATTTAGTTGTGTTTCCTACATCGCAGGAGGTTGAACCACATGACCCTTTGGATCCCTTCCAATTCTATGATTCTATGAAATCTGCACTTTCGCAACTGTAATTTAACTACATGTTGTCTATCCAGTGTTTAGAGAGACCCAAAATCCAAGCCCTGTATAAGAACTTACATGATGTACACTTACATGAGTGTCCTTTGCAAATCTGCATGTCAGTAAAGCAAATGTCCTAACTTGACATGCAACCGAGAGAAATCACTAAAAACTATGACTGACTGCATCAGGTCCTCAAAAGACGCCTGAATGAGCTAGCCAACAGCTATTCTGCACCATGTGGATTATTGTTCAGTATCTCCACCGGAAATTATTGGTGCCCTGCTACGATGCATACATATAATTCCGCTGACAACTCCTCTCATCTGACATCATCCTTAACATAACACTGTTTACTCAGCATGCTGGCAAGTTCATATCACTGTTTTGGTATTGATTACTCTAGATAGCAATCTGGCGTTTCTATTAGCAGAAGTCTTATCTGAACATTTAAAGCTGCTGTTAAAAAGTATTTTTAAAACAGCACCTGCACATTAATGCTAAGGTTCATAGAAGAAGAATATAGTAACCACAACTTAAATGACTGAACTCTTAGATCGAACTATAAGTATCAGTCAAGATTGCTTGAATGCAAGGAAGGCTCTATGTGGGGAACCAAGCAGTGTGTGTGTCTGTGTGCATGCGCGCGCATGCGCGCCAAACACTCCTGAAAATGCCCCTAACTCTCCCTGTTGGTGGCTTATTTTTAGTATTGTGAGATCAGCTGGAGGAAAATAGGTTAATAATGACCCGAGAGGATAATGGCAGGAAGCAACAGATCAGTGGCAGTTTATATGCTTTACATCAGGGTTGAGGAGCCTCTGTCAGCCTGAGGGCCACATTCCCTTCTGGCCAACCTTTCAAGGGCCACAGGCAAGAGTGGGGCAACACTGAATGTTAATTCTAACTCTGTACAGTAGGCTAGTTTCTACACACACACTCATCAGTGTTAGAAACTCAAAATATATAAGCTAATCGCCAAATGGCACCTTAAACCTAGGTTACAGTTGCCACAATGGAATGTCTAATCACCATTGTTATTACTATTAGAATTATTATTCATTTCATTTCTATACCACTTTATATTTTAAAGGGGAAAAAACTCAATGTGGTTTACACTGGGAATGGACAGACAAGTCCCAGGCCCCTGTGGGACGGTGTGAGAAGGCACCTCTCTTTGGGGCAGGGGGGTGCAGCTCAGAGATCAGGAGTGGCAGCAGCAGCTGCCCAGAAGACTCCCATGGAGATGGGAGAAGAGAGGAAGCTGAGGGAACACTCCACAAAGGAGGGTGTTCCAGAAAAAGTGAGGGGCTGCCAGTTCTGCAGGCAAGGGGCGACATAATTGGGCTCCTGAACCCCACAGGGGTGCCAGAGGAAGAATGTAGTTGGTCAAGGGACCTGTGGACTCAAAAAGGTCGAAAACCTCTGTTCTAGGGCATTCCTTTCTCTCAGGACACTCATATCTCATTAATGTGAATGGGATCACCAAATTACCTAGCTGTACCATTAACTATAACCTTATAACCCTTGTGACTGGACCAGCCTTTTGCACAGGGCTAAGCCTCTTTTCCTCAGCTGGGATAGTCTGGCCTCAGTTGTCCATGCACCTTGGAACCTGCATGTTGAGGCCTTGTTGGTTGTTCCACTACTGGCGACAGACTCATTAGTGTTGACTCATGACAGGGCCTTCTCAGTGGTGGTTCTCCCTTTGTGGAAAGCCCTCCCTGGTGAGATACATCTTTCATTGGCTTGCAGGAGGAATATCAAAACATTATTGTTTACCCCAGGCTCCTGATGCTTGATACTGTCACTGGTAACTCTGAAATCATTGGCTGAGAATGTCACTTATTTTAGAATGCTTTAATGATATGCTGTTGACTGCCCTAGGCACCTTTAGAGGGATATAGATGGAAGAAATAATAATAGCAGCAATAGTAGTAATACCAAAGTTTCTTCATTCCAGCAATTTTCACAGGTGGCTAGACTAAAAGCTGTCTGTGATCCAAACATAACTGATTTTATAAGCCTAGGTCATATGACACAAAACGAGAAACACTAACAAAGCTTAATGTTTTGTTTAAGCAATTCTCTTACTAGCTTGCTGTTAAATGCAAGAAGCATTTTAAGATCCAACTGGTGTGCAATAGGATTCATGCCCTGGTAGAAATAGGTAGTTCAAAAATTCTACAAAAGACACAGATAAATCAAGGCAGATGGGTAACTAGCTGTGTAATAATCCTGCTAAGAATGCTCTAATTAAAGGAACAGTGACTCATCATGATTCATCACACAGTCCAACTGCAAGGGCCTAACCCACTGGGAATCCAGAGTCAAAACATGGTGCACATGGACTGTGTGGCTTGTATAAGGAACTCCAGTTCTGAATTACTAAATCTGCTGCTTAGAGACTATTAGCACCACTTCTGTCATCTGTTAATGAAGTGGATCTGGGCAGCTTAATGCTGAAAATATTGTTATATGCCACCCTATCTTTGAGCGGTGTGAGATTCCAGAGGTACCAGGCACACTTTAACCCAGGGGGACACAGACTCTGGTGTCTTTATGATGTATGGTTTATTTACACACATATATAATCTGAAACCTACAGTGGAAGGGCCACAGCCTTCCTCCCCCGGAAGTTTCAGTCTCTCTCATAGACACAGAAGCATCCTTGCCTTTTTCAGAGAATGGTTGTATCCCACATGTTCTAACCGAAGATCAGGTCTTTTGTAACACAGAGAGAGGCCCTACTATCTGCATTCTCACACTTAGTTCTTTGATGATTTGTTCTGCTAACGGCTCACTACTCCCAGGCTATTACCTCAAACAAGCTTTTACAGGGGTTGATTGCCTAGGATTAAAGGGGGTGCAAGAAACACAATTTGGGAAGTTTTCCGAGGTTCATTAACTCTCACATGCTAATTGCAGGGGCTTTGAAGTGGGTCTTACATGTTCATACAGACTTATCTGAAGACAGAAGGATCTGTCATCCTGTTTTAACATACCAGTTCTAAAGTCTAACACTGATTAAACCCAGGCATTAAGCCTCCCACCAAAAGACCTGGTCTAGGGTTAGCAAGGTTATTAATATTAAGATACCAGCAGTTAAATGCTTATTTCTATTGGCAGAGACTGGTAAAAATATGCAAGTATTTAAAAATGCAGCTGATACAATACAGCAATAAATTATTTGATTCATTCCTCCTGCTCCCATCCTTTCACTTCAGTAGACAATGAGTAGACGCTACCTCACCTTTAAAGTTAAGATTATTTCCTGTTATTATTGTAGGCCAGCTCAAACATGTTATGAAATTTGCAAACGAACAGTGACTAAATAAATATTAATAGGATGACAAAGTTTACGACACCAGACACACATACTCACATGTGTGTCACAAACCTCCTGCAGATTTAATAGATTCTAACTGACATCTCCACAAACAGCAAAGATTAAAAAAGGAGGGCCTACAGTGATATCCACCTAATTCTCTAGCACTTTATCACTTCATTTAATCAGTAAATATGGAAGAAGCAGAAGTATATGTGTGTGAGGTGTTAAGGGAGGTGTTAAGAGATTGTTTCCACTGCAGGTGCAGTGTTGCTGTGAGGAATGTTACTTCTGCTGCCACAAGGCCTTAACCTCAGAGCACAAACACTGACCCCTCAGTCTAACTGCTCCACATTCACTTTGTGGTGACAAGGGGTCCCAATAAAAGCAGGGGCTCTGCATAGGGCAGAGCAACCTCTTTTCCAGGATTATAGAGAGCAATAAAGTTCCTGGCAGATCCTCAAGAGTAAAGATCCTCATCTCCCCTTTTTCTAGTTCACAGAAAGGACAATTGATCTTGTTTAATAGAAGACACTCTCTACCCAAAATATAAACAAACTGAGCCAATGGAATGGTGCTTTTTCCTGCTTGAATATTCTGCAGCCATTTCTACCATGTATTTATTGTAACCAAATGCTCTGGGCTCATATTACTAGAGTGCCCGTTCCACATATGAATAAGAATGAAGAGGGAATTTCTTGGGTCAACTATCTTTTAACATTAAGTTATCAAAGTGTAATGTAAACATTTTATCTGCATACCAAACTTGAGGGATAACAGAGGTATTAATAACTTAATAAGCAGGGGCCTCTCATACTTCCACCATTTACTGAAACGCAGATGCATAGAAAACCTGGGATTTTCCACATTTGTTTCTATTCATGTTGGAATATGATGCTTGATGTGGCAGCTTATAAAAACCTAAAAAGATGGCAAATTTATTTCTGAAGATCACTGGTTTAATGATAAGGGCATGTGCCCATACAGGCTGCTCTTTCCAACACCAAGGATGATTCTGCAATATGTTCAGGCTTCCCATGAAATGCACATTGTACAACTGAAAAGCAAAGCAAGCATTTGCATCAAAATATGTGGCTGACCTAGGCAGCTATGTGACACATCAATTTTACTAATATTACTCCTCATAAAGAATGTGCCATTTATATTCAAGATTAACACTCACTCAGACAGGAGCTCTTACGCTTCCAAGCTTCTTAACTGCAGATGTTAAAAATGACTCAAGGATTATAAAAAGCCAAGCCAGCAAGGGAGGGGGGAGGAGCATATCTAAGAATATTGCTTATTAATGAGCCACTGGAGTTGTAAACAGAGCAGCCAAATCAGACGCAGCAATGCTTTTCTGCAGGATCTCACCTTGCCAGGTTCACTGAAATGATTTTCACAGCACACACAGGTACAGCAACACCACATAAACATTGCCGCATGGCCCGTCTGCAACGCCCTGCTCAGTGCTAGGTACTGCTAGGACTGTCGCCCAGACCAACTACTCTGCTCCCTACATCTGTGAGACTGAAAGAGCTCTGGGCACTTGCTGTATAAACAGACCATTTGCCAAAACAAGCAGCCCTGTGTGCTCCACTATCACTGATGCAAATGAATAGTTACACTGAGCTCAAGCATGGTATATGCTTTTCCTTCAGCAGAGAACATTTTAAAAAAATGCAAGCTCAGCGTCACTTAAATTTAAAGCTACAGAGCACACAACTGTTATGCCCATTACAGCTCCAGGTCAATTACAATTCACTTTCCTTATATATGCTTCTCTGCTCCTGGGTGTTGGAAGTAACTTATGCTAGCTACTGAGGCCTTTGGCTCCTCCTCCCACCCCAAGTTTACAAGCTCTGCAATGCCTTGGAGCCAGGGTGAATAGGTGTATAGGACCTGGATACAAGGACAGTTAGAGGGAAAAGCTTTCGAGTGGTTTTGAGCCAGATAACAACTTTGCTGTAGGAAAAGCAAAACAGAAACACCAGAAAAACCAAAGCATAACAAACTTTATCAAGGCTGGCATTAATTAAGAGTGAGGAACTACGTGGGTATATTTTTCAACTCATCAATGCAGATCTTTCAAGGGGCATCAAAGATGTTTGTTCCCAACTGTCAGGGAACTGACATCGGAGCGAGAGGCGAAGGGGAGGCTCCCAGATGATGCTGGCGAAGGACCCAGCAGCAGGGGGAGAAACAGCTCAGTAGAGGGGGAAGCCAATCAGTGCAACACCAGGGATAAAGGGAGGCAGACGGGGGAAGTGGAGAGAGGGCTCCAGGACTCTTCACTGGACATCAGTGAGGAGAGCCCAGGTCCTCCGCTACCCACGCCTTCCCTGCGCAGAAGACTCCCGCGCAGTGAGAGGAGGAGGAGACTGGGTGTCAAACAACTTTTATGTTGGAAGAGGTTCAAGAAATGGCCACTGACGGATTCTGCCAGTGACTGAGGCAGCCGCGATGAGAAGGGGCTGTGCAGTCAGAAAGGTTTAACAAGGCAAATTAACCGAGAAAGGCACCAGTTTACGCACGAGTAACTCATACCTATTACACCAACTAATCAATGAGATCTCAGGAGAAATTCATCCATGTAACCCAGTCAACTAATTTAATGTACCCCTGCTCCCCTGCAGTGGTAAACTGGATCTTTGCACCTGACTAAGGGCAAGAGTGGAATGCAAAATAGAGGACACTGTTGTTGGTACAAGTGGTAGAGAAGTATTGAATGCAGAAATGCAACTTAAGAGTTTTACAGCTTGCTCATTGTTCCTTCATTGGAAGCATCTCATCATATTGTGATATGTGATTGAGCTTTCCCAATAGAGATGCCAGATTAAGACACTGTTCCAATACTATGCATGATGTTCGGTTGTGAAATCAGTAGAATGTAGTTTTATGATTTTGTGGTTTTTTTATGGAATTTATTGTTAGCCACCCTGATATCCTTGAGGGAGGACAGAATATGAATTATTTTTAAAAATAAAAAGCTAACTAAGGTAACTTGGGTAGAGACTCCAACTTTCTGACATTGCCACTGTAGAAAAACCAACTTTCCATTATGAACACTGCTGCCATAAAACAGTCTGGACATGAGCTGGATCTAGATTTACCAATCTAGAGGTGGGAAGGAGATTTCCTATTGTTCTCTCTCCCCCCTACAGACAACAGTACCACCTTCTACATTGTACATGACAGATTTTCAGGAGAACAGACAAAAAACATCTCCCCTCTGCCCCTTCCAGCAGGAGATCCAACCTTGCACCTGTGTGGTCAAGCTCCTGATATCTTTAACCTGGCAGAGACTTATCTCAAAACATTGGGAAGGAATTCAACATGCTCATTTTATAGGATAACTCATATAGTAGGCAACGGCAACTTGGAAGAAGTTCATTCCTGTTCTAATGAGATTCATTGTCTGATACACAGTGACCCACGAAGACTCTCAAAGAGATACTGTAACTGTCCACACTGCACACTGGGACAATTGAGACATCACAATAAAGCATGGTTTATCATTATGGGAGGGAGCTATAAGGAACCTAAGGCTTGCATGTGCTCCCTCACATACACACTCCTGCAAAGCTATAAAGAGGAGACTGGAAGCTTTGGCTTCCAGTTTTGATTAACTGCAGCTTGTTGTTTCATCCAAACCTGACATACTGGTTACTCTTAGCCATGTTTTGTTGAAACAAACCAGCTCCATAACCCACAGACTACACTACAATAATTAAGGTCAACCAGTTTATCGGGTTTAGATGAAACAACAAGCTGCAGTTAATAATAATAATTTTAAAAAAAAAAAACTAGAGCAAAAGCTTCCAATCTCCTTCTCTTAGATAAGCTGGAAACCTGCAAGCTCAAAACTTGTTGGATGCTCATAACACCTGCAGTTAACCAAGGCTCCTTTCCAAGTCTGTTTGGAACCAAGAAGTTTAGACAAATGAGGAAGGAGCAGTGTAATGTCCTTGCCAAAACAATGCTAGCAGGATAAATTAAGTACTCTAAGATTTAAAGTTGATAGACGCTCTCAGAGCAGACATGGTGAACATTTCTATGGGTTTCTCTCCAGGGATGCATTGGGATTGGTTGAACATGACACAAGTATAACATCTCGTGTGTGTGTGTGTGTGTGTGTGTGTGTGCCAGCTAAAGAAAATACTGCATTCCAAAGCACTGGCAGAATAATTCAGAGATGGAAGAATAGATTCATCAATGAATTTGGTGAGCTGAGGATTCTTTCTCACGTACAGGACAATAAGTCAACTCAGTGCCTGTTAATGTCACATGTAGAGCTTCCTCAAGCTTGATGGGGACAGATTCTGTTGCTTATTCCTCTCAATTGGGTGCAAGGTGCGGGGGAGAGAAGAGTGTGGAAATTGTTATATTGGAACTCAAAACCTTTATCCAGCAAATTCATATATATGATTATCCAGGTACTTATAAACCACATTTATCTATAACAAAGAATGCAAATATTTCAGTGGTACATGAAAGTACACTAGCAGTCTAAAAACTGATCATATTTCTATACATTGAAGACTGCATATTAATCTCAACATAAGTTCTGGGCTGAATTGGTTTTGCCTGTTTTCAACACAGCCCCCGCTGCCAACAAACAAGAACCCCTCTTATAAAACCTATTTCAATTGAGACCATAGCTAGATGGTGGAAGGGGGCGGGGAATAGCATGCATACCTATGGCCAACAATGCAGCCTTCAGGTCACTAAAAGAATATTTGTTTAAAAAAAACCCCTCTTAGTTATTATCCTTAAATAGTTCAGTTATTGTAGTTTGGTTTCCAATATATTAGAGAATGTTACTCCAAATGAAAGGATTTCTCTGTATAAGCCAGTTTTCATGCAGTGCACTTGTGTGCATACATAAAAGTGTATAACTATTTGTGGAATGCATGGCCCTTCAAAAGGCAGCTTGTTATGTAACTGGGGAAAAGCACTATGAATGGAAGAAAACAGCAGTATGGGTAGGGGGAATGATATGCATGACTGTTTCTTTATATATTGTTGCAACGAACAAACACCCAGAAGAGGAGAGAAAAAGGGGATACTAAATTTCAAAATGTGAACAACATGCAGAAGTCAGCTAAAATATTTTTATAAGTTCATTTTATGCAAAACATTGATTCCCGGGGTAGCCCTCCAGATGGTGTTGGATTACATTTTTCCAGCTAGTATGGCTGAAGGCATACTGTACACACTGGCTCCTTTGATTTGTCTATAATAAAGACAAGTTAAGATCAAGGGGGTGTAATTGAAGGATGAGATTATATGTAATATTCAGAATCAGACAGAAGAATATCCCTATAGAGGGTAACCATATTTTACTGCACTGGCAGATAAAACACACCTGTCTCCCAAATGCCTTCCAATGCATGTGCAGATGGGGGTTCACCCATCACCATTTGCCACTGGACCAGGCCCTCTCAGAGGTCCAGAGAGGCCCATGCAACTTCCAGCTTTTGAGGCCCCTAGCCATAATAAAAAACAAACAAACGACAACACATGAAAACCATATAAGGCACCTAAAAAGCATGGTACATCATTTTTATTTAAAAAAAAATAAAATAATAAGAAATGTTTTATAGTCTTTTTCTTTGCAAAAACACTAATCATTGAGGAAAATTTAGCTTACATACACTGTCACAGTCTACATTAAACATTGCAACTTTTTTCTAAACTAAGAGGTCCCAAATGTGGGGGTTTTTTCTCATAGGGAAGTTGCTCCATCTCCTTAATTATTTGAGTTGCCTTTTTATTTAAGAGCAATTGTATGTTCCAGCAGCCTTGAGGGTTTTCAACGCAAAATCCGTTTCCCAACTCCTTTATGCTGCAAATGTCTGGCACAATGGGGACCTGCCTAAGCTAGACGGCTTTCAGGCAAAAATTTTACGATCTCTGCTACAGGTCCCTAACTGCGTCCCCAACTCCATACTTCTGTTAGAATCTGGTGTATGCCCAATCTCAACTAAAGCATGGTGGACTGCCCTAAAACATTGGCTCAGGATTTCAGTGTTTGATCTAGGGGAGAGTTTGTATCAACATTTGACCAATGAGGAGTTTGTCAGCAAATGGCAGAAAACCATGGCTAGAAAAGCCACCTCTAATGGTCTGTCACCCCCCCCCCCATCTTTTTTATCTGGGTCATGAAGGCACCCTAAAGACACTAAAACAAAGATTATGGGATAATCCACATAGTGACTTGCGACCTCGATCACACACAGTCTGTAGTCCATTGGCTGTAGGAGTAAAATATGGGCATGTCTTTAAGTTAACACCTTACATTAGAAACTTTACAGCACCAAATTATCAAAGGTTATTCACTAAAGCCAGACTAAACGTCTTTCCTTCTGCAGTGTTGGATGGCAGGTTGAGAGGAGTTCCCTACCAGGACAGACTTTGCTCGTGTGCCCAAGACATCGATTCTATAAAACATATTTTGCTGCACTGTGCGAAATACGAGCAAGCCAGGGTTGAACTGATATTGCCCTTGCTGGTACCTTTCCTGGGAAATTCAGAGGCTCACTATGTGAGGTTCCTATTGGAAGACCAGACAAATGCTAGAAAATTAGCAGTGGCGAAGTTTTTATCGGAGGTTGCAAGACCCAATGATACCTATCTCTAACTCTGAACAAAATACTAAATTTTATCACCACAGGTGAGAGCTGAGTGCAGCATGGGGACCAAAGGTGGACAAACTACCCCAAAGGAGCACAACATGTCCCCCACCAAAGTTAGTACTCCTTCCCTAACACTCTATACACCCCAAACAAGGAGCAGATATCATGATCAGTCACATCTCTTCTTGAAATTTCATCAAGATGACAATTACATTATCTGCTTTGCTTGCCACTCTCTATGAGCAGGAGATGAACTCAACCTGCATGATACAAGTTGTTTATTAACCAACTTTCGACACCCGAAAGAACAGCAGATTTATTGCAATGAAAGCTTTTATCTAAGTATGGTATCTTTACAATGTCACTGGTGTTTTTTTGTGTTTTTCTTTTTACCATAGACTGGCATGTATACCTTTGGAATCTTTCATTGTGAAAAGTTCCAGGAAATACACTTCGCAGGCCAGACCTGGAAGTCTTCAGGCTTTTCTTACCTGGGACCTCTCTTTAGGCCAAACACACATTTGTGGGCATATTTCTTAATATTATACCATATGTTTGCATGGTCTGATTGTTCATCCATGACAGATGGCCATCCAACCTCTGCTTAGAAACCTCCAATGAAGGAGAGTCCACCACCTTCCAAGGGAGTCCATTCTACAATCAAACTGATTTTACCGTCAAGCTGGGGCCCAACCCAAAATTTGGATACAGGACCATTGAATGTGTGGACTAGGTGTCATGGTTTACATGAGAAAATCATAGAATCACAGAGTTGGAATAGACCACAAGGGCCATCGAGTCCAACCCCCTGCCAAGCAGGCAAAGAACCAAGGATATCTGTGGGAGGCAAGGCTCTTCAGCTGAGATACCATGTTATCGAAAATCAAGTATTTTTTATAACCTTAATGTAATTAATCTGCTTTAAACATTTATTGCCTTCAGGGGTTCAAAAGTGTAGATAATAGAGATCTGCTTCACAGCAAGCATGCTAACAACATTTTTTTTCATTTATTAGTCATAGTTCATCATATGAACTCTGAATACAAGTTAAGACATCTAGCATAATAAAAAATATACACTTGGTTAAGTACTTCTACTTCTGTCACATGTTCTGGAAACAAAGGCAACAGTTTGTATATTTCCTTAGCCAAGAAGATATGTCAGTAGTTTCTACAGCATGTTGAACACACACACACACACACACACACACACACACGACAAAAGCAATATTTAAACTGAACCTTAATTTCCCACAAGATTACAAGATAAAATGGGATTTATGGAGCCCCAAGTTCACCTCTGAATGGATCTTTGCCAATTTACAAAACATGCCTGTTTTGCACAACTATACATTCAATACGATCAGTTGTGGATTAATTTTTGCTTATCTTTTACAAACAAAAATTAGCTTACAATATAAAAAGGTAGTAATTAGGATGAATTACTTTCAAGTAAATCATTGGCAGATTTACTTTTTCTAGCTATACAGCTAGAGTTGACAGCTATGAAACTACATAGAGAAAGAAAAGACTTCTAACATAGGAGAATTTCATTTCTGGTTCAGGGAACCCTGTCAATGGTTCAGCTGGGTTTCTTCACTCAAGTCCTCACCAGTTTACCTACAAACAGGAAGCTTGCCTCATTATCAAGTACACAGTTATACTGATTTATTCAGAATGTGAAATGCTTACTTACCATCTACATTTGCTAATCGGCTTGCAACCCAGGCTAGACCTAGAGTCTTGATGCTTAAACCCTGGTATCACTTAGGTTGAAAGAGAACTTAAGAAAACAGGACTCTTGCCAAAACAGAATAGTCTAGCCTACTATACTACAGAGCATGTAAACCCGTAGCATTGGAGGCAAGGTTAATGGCAGGACCTCTGATGAGCTTCACATGAACTTATTTAAATAAGCTAATAACTGAGAGATAATTTTTTAAAAATTCCAACTGCTCCCCAGCACCTGAAGTCTTTAATGATACCAAACACTGGTTCAGTGCTGTTTAATTGTGTGATGTGGTTTGCCACCCTCATAGCAGTAGAGATGTCTACTAATTAGAAGGATCTCTGTTTGACCACAGAACCACTCAAACAAAGTCTGTTTCAGCACGTATACTAGCAAAAGCTAGAGAACACACTGGGTAACACATATATTTTAATCCATATTTAATTTATCCAGTTTGGTAACCTAACATTCCTAGCCCAGTCTGCATGCATATCAGGGTTTATTGCAGACACTAGACTTTGTCCAATGAATATATGCATTAGTACTCTTCCTGCTAGAGAACTGAAACAAAGGAGATATTTTAGTGTGATGGATTGTAGGACTGGGAGTTCTTGCCCCCCAATTCTATCTACTTTCTTTGCTCCATTTAAAATGGCTTATAATTGTCCCCACATTTGGGGAATGCACTCCTAGCATTCCACCTCCCCCTTGTATAGTATCCAAAATATGCATTTAAGAAGTTCAAATATGCATTAGCTCAAATTACAATGCATAAACTTGGCCAAACTAGATATTTAGTCAAAAGCAGCCTTGAGAAGTTGCAACTGGAACAATAGCATAGGAAAGAGGTGGATCCTTTTGTCCTCATCAGATATTTTAATGCTCAAAATAGCCCCCACCCAAGCTTCTTTTCCCCTTTAAGGGTACAAAACACACTTTACCAATCAATACACTGAATAAATCAAGCTTGCTTTACATATCTTGTTTAGCTATAGTTTAGCCTGCAGAGGGCACTCTAGATGAAGATAAAACATTGCATTTGTGAAATCTGTATTCCTAGATGGATTGTGAATTTTTAGATCAATCTCTTATCTTAGATTGCCACAAACACAAATGTTAATGCACACTTATTTATATTATGAATATTTACATGATTAGAAATGTGTGGATCAAATAAATTTTACACGAATCAATTTATAGGTAATTTTAAACATGCTGGAAACATTTTAAAGATGTTCATACTTGCAGTATTAATGAAAATGATGTTTCTAGTTGTGAAAACAGTTTTTGCTCTGGAATGAAAAGGGGGGGAGGGAAGTGACATGATGCTAGAAAAAGCAAAAATCCATTTAAAGAAAGCCCCTAATGTACGCAGCACTTGTTATTTATTTTAAGGATGTAGACCACATTTCTCCACTTCCAAAATGAAAGCACTCAGATGCTTATGCAACACCAAATTTAAAAAACCACACACTATAAATACAAAAAGTAGCACTTAAAAACACTGCCATTCTTTATATGCAATATACATTTGGGGGGGGGGGAATGCATGTCATTTCAGAACACTGTATGACCCACTCTACTAACAGCAAATATATAAATCCCTCTCCACTAACACCAAATGTAACCTAAATCTTTACATGTGTAGCATTTATGAGCTAAAGCAATAATTCAGCAAGAGAAATATGTCTATTTAGATTCCAGTTCACCCAGGGGTTTAGCTCAATCTTCATGTTGCACTGTGATTTTTGGGTGAAGTGCAGTATACAGACTGAGTAAATAATAAATAATTATAATTATAAAGCCAGGCCCTAAACAAATCCTACTGCTTGTTGCTAACCACCTCATCTGGAGAGAAGAATTGTAGATACTTGCAGCTGTAGAAATGAATAATGAATTTGGTGTTGTTAGGATAAGCAACTGTACCACTGATTTCAGGGTCAGCCCTAACATTACGTGGGATGAGGCAGCTACCTCAGGCTGTGTATGCTGGAGGGCAGGAAGCAACAGTGAGGTGCTGGAGGATGGAGCAGTGGCCTGCCTTGAGCCCCTAAGCTAGCCGCCTGTCCTCAAGTGCAGTGATGGATGCTGTCCCTTCAGTACGTGAGATCCAACTGCCAGCTTGGGTGGTTTGTATCCATGAAGCAGGGCATTCGCAGCAAGCAGCAAAACAATTTGACAGATATGAATATAAGAGATGAAGTATATGCCCTACATAAATTGGGCTGATGGCAAAATCAACTTCTAAAAAAAATGCCAGGGTGTGTGGCCAGTATATTGTAGGGACCACGAGGGGAAAAGAGGCGCAACATGCCTGTGTGGTGGGTGCTTTCTTCACAGGTCCAGAAATTTAGACAACTGCAGTACAGTACTTTGTTTCTACACAACCAATATTGCATCACCACTACCTGGCCCTTAAGATTCCTCACAATGGAGGCTGCAAGCATTAAGAACAGGCCTTGCTCCCACAACATTGGAGTCCCACTGGATCAGACAAAAGTCCACCATTCTGCTTTACCTAGTGGCCAACCAGGTGCCTCTAGAAACCACAACAATGCACCTAAGCACAATACTTAGGAGAGGAAGTTATAGCCACTTATACGGGTGGAAATGCAACCAATATACTCAAGAACATCACTGAACCAGCTGAACTGCTTCCTGGCAGGACAGGGTGAAAGAACAGGTTGTGCCACTTCCAACAGACTTGCCAATTGTAACCTGCTCACTTTATTCCACAGAACCTAGTGGGAGCCACTGAGAATCAAATTCCTGTCTGCCAGGTTTTATTTATTATTTATTATTATTTATTTATTGCATTTATATCACACTTTTTCCTCCAAAAAGCTCAAAGTGGTGTACGTACTTGACCCCCCCCCCCATCAATCCCCACAAGAACCCTTGTGACTGAGAGGCAGTGACTGGCATCACTTTGTGATCATGCTAGAAAACAAATGTCAGAGAATCAATGATGTCTTATGAATAAATAAGAGTGTTAGGCTTTGACAAGGGAGACTTGGGTTAAAATCCCACAGGACCACAAAATTCACTGGTCTTGGGCAAGTCACTAATAATCAGACTAATCTGTTTTGGAGATGTTTGTTGTATTACAGTTACCTTCTCCCAATTTAATCTCTTACTACCCATCTTTAATTTGCAACAATTATGCATTGTATTTTAACTACCTATCACTCATTCCACAGCAAATGAAAGGAACTTTAAATGCTCTCTATTTTCACTGTTTAAGCCCCAACAAAGCAGCTCTGTTCTGGGAACAAGAGCACAGAGAACAAATACAGTATGTCATTCTCTTATTTTCATTCCTATGGATTTCTTATTTGAAACTACTCCTCTATCCCCCCCCCCATTTTTTTGCATCTCCTGATACAACTGGTAGTTGACTTTAAAGCTGCACAATGTCACAAGCCACTGAACTTTTATAACCTCTGAGCAAACAAACTGTGATTCAGCCATGCTGACAAAAAATAATCAAATAAACCAAAACTTTCTGCAAACTCAAACAACAAGGAAAGAGTAACCATAGGACAAAGGAAATAAATTCTCTCTGAGGTGGGAGGTGGGAGGATTTATTAAGTTCATTCAAATGGCTGTGTTAAGGAATATTAACAGACCTAACGTAAGCTGATTAGGAAACCAACTTTTACTATATTAAGAGCAGTGAGGACCAAACATTCCAATTTCATAATCAAAGTACCTCATTCCATATTTGCCTGTTAATACTACCAATAAATGCACGAGCTAGATAGACAGAAGAGAGGCAAACTCTGTTTTAACTAAAATATAAATGCTACTCAATGACAAACCTGTGTTTTACCCTTCTGAAATTCTAACATGTTCATGCAGATTGAATTTCAGTTTGTTGCTAAAGCAAAGACTGACCTCAAAGCCCTAAGGGGGGGAAATCACTTTGCATAACTACAAACAGCTCTAATGAGGATGAAAAGGGACAAGAACCTTTTGTATTATGATTTATTTCATAGAAAAGGGCAGCTTTATGATGCCCAATTATTCTTCCATCATAAAAAGCAAGCAAAAAAATGTGCACAAACACACCGTTTGTTACTGGCACTATTTATATGACACAAATGGATCAAAAAACAACCACCATAAAACCATTTCAAGTCCCTCTCATTACAGTTCCAAAACAGACCAAGCAGGCATGCACAACAGAAAAGGTATGGCTAAAGTCATTCATCCAAGCCTCACACTTTCCAATCCTTCTACATGATGAATATGGTTTATGCCTGCTATATATTTCTGATATATTTCATGCTCTCGATCAGCCTGGATAACCAGGACTTTAGTGTAAGTCTACGACAGAATGCACAAAAATAGCAGACAGCAGCTATTTCAAAAATGAATGGAGCATCTTTTGAAGGAATGCTTCATTGCATGTATTCAATGCCTATCTGCATGTTGAGCTTTCTCTCGCTAGAACTTTAGCAAAAGCACCACTAAAGAAGGGAGGGTAACAAAACATACTGTATCAGAAGAGGATGTCGAGGTTTCCATGCTGGCTCTGAAACAAGCAAAAGAACGTGCAGTAAAGCCGAAGGCTTCTCCCTAGCTTGAACATGCTGTCCTAGAGAGTAAGGTTAAGCAGAATGTTGCTCTAGCCTTGTTAGACTGAATTCTGTCCTGCCAATGCAGTATGAATAGAATATGAAGCAGGGGCACCCTAGGCATGTTGGCAGAGCTCTGAGTGGATGTTCCAGAAAGAGAGGGCGACTCCTAACAAGCAAACTGCTCTGTGTGTCACATGAACAATCTTCAGCTGTGTCACGAAGCCCACTAAAAATATTCCCAGCCTCTGACAGAGAAAAACAAAGCTGGAGTTCCTTTTTTTTGTAACAGAACTGCAAGCAAGGATGATTTCTTCCTTACAGATATAGGAAGAACAACACCACATTTCTTTTTTACCCAGAGGGAAGGCAAAAAAGCTACACCACAGACTAATTACATTTTAGCTTTCATAGTGGTGACTTGGAAACAGCTCCCTCCATCCCATATGAACATACCTGCCTCCATCAACACCCACACTTGGAGTTCTGGGCTTCTGTGTCTCCATTTTCTAAAAGATGTTAAGTGGTAATTTGGGGCAGTGGCATCAAAACTATGCAACTCTCTCCATAGGGAAACTTACTTTACTTGTCCTCTGATGGCCTCATGATAGCAGACTACCTTATCTTCTTTTTAAGAGAGCCTTTCAACTTGCCTGAGTGATCTTTCATGATAATTTGACTGTTGCATTTATTATTAACCCTCCATACACACTGGCTGTGTTAGCACATCATGTTAAACCAGGGGTCATAGCCCTTTTGGCCCATAGGCACATCTGCAAACTGGATAAATTGTAATGGGCACCCCTGCCACCCTGCTACTAATCACATACTGAAACCCGGTCTATTGGCTAAAACAGACTGCTTCTTTCAAGCCTAATTTCATGGGTGGGAGGGGTGTGGTGGGGAAGTGGCTCTGTGGGCACAATGGAAGGCCTCTCTGGACACACATGCAGGTACCATGCTGGTAACCCCTGCAGTAAACCATAGTTAACATTTGTGTATCTGAAGAAGTGTGCATGCACACGAAAGCTCATACCAAGAACTAACTTAGTTGGTCTTTAAGGTGCTACTGGAAGGAATTTTTTTATTTGACTAAGGTTTAGTGTGAAGGAGTAGTACATTGGGGCATGCTGCTCAAAAGTGTCTGCTTTGGCCTTACCTGGGCCACAAGGAACAAACCATGAGTGGTAGCCAAAGTCTTTTTAGAGAAAACTACCTGGAGTTTAGACGACACAACATGCCAAGGTTTGCTGCTCCTGAGATGGCAATGGATTTTGTGATGTATCTACCAGCAAGCTGCACATTCATATTAACTATAATAATTCACAGGACCTCGGTTTATGAGAGCTTTTTTGCAAGGATTTTTTTTGCCTATGCAGCTAGTGACAATGAATCAAGCTTGTTAAATTCAACTACTTCAAGATCAGAGCAGCTTCCATCTCCTTCTAGAACAATATTTTTAGCCAGTTTCTATTCTTGTTAGATCAGAAAAACATGGTGAGGATTGATGAACCTGCTTCTCCATCCCATACCTAAATAAGAGTAATGCTTACTGCCAAGTCTTCAGGAACAAATTTAAAGGCACAAGTGTTTAGTTTACTTTTCTCCCACTTTTTAAAAAAGCATTTAACACAGTTTACAAAATTTGATATGTTGCAACAGAACAGGCACAGGAAAATAAATACCAACAATCCAGAATATAAAATTAGTGCCAGCCAGATTCTTGGTACTGTTCTCTATATTCGTAGTGTTCTCTTTTGAAGATTTCTAATTTCTAATGTTTTTCACACATACCTATGTTTTCAACTCAACTGGTCATTCAATTTCATCATCATTTCACAGAATGACAAAGGATTCATCTGGAGCCCAGAAATCAGGACTACCTTATCACTGTTCAAAAAAGCAGTCATCAACAGGTTTACCACACCGATCAGTCAATCACCCATTCCCACCACCCTTCTGAGCAATACCCCTCCCCACCCTCTCACTATATATAAGAGTCTGGTAACTTCTGTTTCTGTGTATCTGAAGAAGTGTGCATGCACACGAAAGCTCATACCAATAACAAACTTAGTTGGTCTCTAAGGTGCTACTGGAAGGATTTTTTTTTTATTTTATTTCAACTACAACAGACCAACATGGCTACCTACCTGTAACTAAAAAAGATGACTTTTTTAAAAGACCACTGAATTTAGAAGAGATGTTTTGAATTCAAGTATAGTAACACATATCATGCAAGCACTCATTCAGTTCAGCTGCTAAATTTTGAATTCTAAATACTGAAACAATGTTAGAAACATCCACACTCAAACAAATCAGGAAAACACCTTAAAAATAGCCTTCTCAAGTTAAAGAAGGGTTCCTTCAGTTGTTTGAAGCAGAACTAATTCTACATCAGCAGATGGAGCTCTAGTCTAAGGGTGGGATTCAATGCTGCACTAAGGAGCCCATTCAGGCATTGCAAGCATTTCTGCTTGCCAGATGGAACAATCTCCCCCCTCCTCACACTGTGTGCTGTTCTGAGGTTTCTCCCAACCTTCTGAAACATATTTCAGGAGGGGCAGGAAGACTCCTGTTAGAGGACTCACTGTGCTGGCTTCTCCTAGTGCAACAACTTAGTTGCATTCAACCCCCACTATTCACTGCCTCCACCTATGTAATTGTTCCTTTGCGTAATTGTTAAATCTCAGTGTAATTTATTGTTCCTTTTGTTAATGTAATGTGCACATATATGGCTCAATACCCAGTAACAATACTAATGGGAATAAAAGGCACACATCATTTCAGAATTTGCATAAGAGGCCTTACTAAAAGGCTCTAAGGCTCCCCAAAAAAATAAGATTATTATTAATCATGCAAGAAGCCATTAAAATAGGTGTGGCTTAATAAAAATAAAAATAATCTTTTCAACAAGCAATAAGCAAGGTGTACAAGTTCTATACTATCAAGCTTATTCTTGATCTGTAGCTAAAAAATACTTTGTCTATTACAGATCAAATACAACCCAGGAACACATGATCCAACCAAAGTAAAACTTTCAGTTCCTTGTTCACAGAGTTAAAGCACATACAAGTCCCCCATTAAAATCAATCAAATCTAAAAATGTTCAGCCAACTGTAATACATCCAATGCACTTATGACAATGTAAACATAGAAACAAAGAACATAGAATTGTAGAAAAGACTCTGAGTATCATCTAGTCCAACCCCCTGCAATGCAGGAATATGCAGTCATCCCATACAGCAGGCATGTTCAAAGTCTGTTTTGAGGGCCTAATGTAGCCCCCATGGCAGTATATGTCCTGGGATAAAATTCTAAAAAAAACAACTCAGCAACTTCAATCCTAAAAAAAAGCTCAACAGCTTTGGTCAGCCCTCACGCATGTTCACTTGTTCACTTCATCAAATCTGGCCCTCTTTGAAAAAGGTGTGGGCACTCCTGCAATACAGGGATTGAACCAGCAAACTTGGGCATTATCAGCATCACACTCTAAACAATTGAGCTATTCAGGCTCTTCATCACAGACTGAGTTTGACGGGGGGGGGGGGAGGAACCCTTAAAATTAGTTCAAATGACTAGCTAAATACTGGCCACACATTTTAAAAACAATTTATTGGAATTAATCCTGCAATAGGTTAGATACATATTATACACTGGTTTTATTTATGACAACTAGTTTGCCAGAACACACAATTTAAATTTGGTATGAACAGGTAGACAAATTCTAGCCATCTGTATTAACCAAATCCTTACTGAAGACTCTGTTTTTCATAGAATCATAGAGTTGGAAGAGACCACAAGGGCCATCGAGTCCAACCCCCTGCCAAGCAGGAAACACCATCAGAGCACTCCTGACATATGGTTGTCAAGCCTCTGCTTAAAGACCTCCAAAGTAGGAGACTCCACCACACTCCTTGGCAGCAAATTCCACTGTCGAACAGCTCTTACTGTCAGGAAGTTCTTCCTAATGTTTAGGTGGAATCTTCTTTCTTGTAGTTTGGATCCATTGCTCTGTGTCCGCTTCTCTGGAGCAGCAGAAAACAACCTTTCTCCCTCCTCTATGTGACATCCTTTTATATATTTGAACATGACTATCATATCACCCCTTAACCTCCTCTTCTCCAGGCTAAACATGCCCAGCTCCCTTAGCCGTTCCTCATAAGGCATCGTTTCCAGGCCTTTGACCATTTTGGTTGCTCTCCTCTGGACACGTTCCAGTTTGTCAGTGTCCTTCTTGAACTGTGGTGCCCAGAACTGGACACAGTACTCCAGGTGAGGTCTGACCAGAGCAGAATACAGTGGCACTATTACTTCCCTTGATCTAGATGCTATACTCCTATTGATGCAGCCCAGAATTGCATTGGCTTTTTTAGCTGCCGCGTCACACTGTTGGCTCATGTCAAGTTTGTGGTCAACCAAGACTCCTAGATCCTTTTCACATGTACTGCTCTCAAGCCAGGTGTCACCCATCTTGTATTTGTGCCTCTCATTTTTTTTGCCCAAGTGCAATACTTTACATTTCTCCCTGTTAAAATTCATCTTGTTTGTTTTGGCCCAGTTCTCTAATCTGTCAAGGTCGTTTTGAAGTGTTATCCTGTCCTCTGGGGTGTTAGCCACCCCTCCCAGTTTGGTGTCATCTGCAAATTTGATCAGGATGCCCTTGAGTCCATCATCCAAGTCGTTGATAACCAAGTCGTTTTTGCAGCAGTGTGACAAAATACAAAATACACTTTAACAGAACATAGCCTTCTACTTCTGGCTTTGCCTCCATGTTAAGGAAGAAGATATGAAATAATAAAGAAAAGTGTATTTCAACTAATAAGCTACCCTACACTGGATGCCTTCCAGGATAGATCGACAGAGTTCACACCAAGCATGAACCCAGACACCTATTCCCTTCAAAATTAATCACTGCACCCCTCTTCACAATAATTTTATTTTAAGTCTTTTAAAGCTGATTGCTTATGAAGATCCTATCACAACTTTAACTAATACTCTGTATCTGACTATCACATCATTTTCACTACCAAAAGGTACTGAGGAAGCAGGAACCCTTTCTCAAAAAGCCTTGTCTCCAAACTAAGGTATCAGATACAAGCCTCCTCAAGTTACTATACCATTAGTTAAAAAATTCCATCTGGTTAATTAGGGCTGTTAGACTGGAGGGATGGAACAGCTTGCAGCAGAGCTGCACAGAGCTACAGTAAAAGTTTTTGCACCATACTAAATAATTTGTGGTGAATTTTGAGCCATTTGTAAAGTCATCATTACTGCTCTTCGATAAAAAACATATATTCTATAGGGAACTTCCTTTCGGCTGTTCTAGAGAGAGAGTTGGGAACAATGTACGTTAACAGATGCTTACTTATGGACAATAGTTTTTTTTCTGCTGGAACATACACTATTTTCTTTCACCAACAGTGTATAGCAGTTAGAGGGGAGGGACTAAACATCCCCATTCACCTGTGCTGTCCACAGCCTCTCAAATAAATTAAGCAGGCATTTATTTAACAGAACTAGTAAGAAATCTTGCACTGACAGTAAGTGATGGCTGGAGTAGAACTTACATGATTATTCAAATATTAATTAAGAAACGTAAGCAGAAACTTATGAAATATATATATCAATAAGGATGAATAGTTCACGTAAGGCAGAATTTGGAAAACAAGATGTCATTTGAAACACATTTGCCAAGATATTCATTTGCAGCTAGAGCTTTCTGGCCAAATGTTAAGATAACTTTATTCCCAAGTGCAGCACAACCCCCAAGGGAAAGATGAATTGAAACAAACAGCAGGGTATGAAACAGTAAGAGAGAGGTGGAAATAATACACATTAGAAAGGCCAAACTTGACACATTTAAAAAAAGTTATTAGAATTTGTAGTTTCTAGTGGTAGCTTTATTAAAATATATATTCATGCAGCTGCAGCTGACCCACTTCCACATTCCATTTATGAGGTATATGACTAATGTTGCCAACTTTTCAGGCAAAGCTCCTGTATCTTTAACAATTGCCTCACATACAAAAATACTGGAAGAGAAATTGTCCCACGGAGAAAAGTGATGCAATCCTTAGTGGGCGAGGCTTGGGACTACAGTCTGAAGCTGAGCTTTCCTGCTACATTCTGCATATTGGATCTCTGTTAAAAAGGCATAGGAGCCAAAACTGTAATTTGGGCTAGCATATTGGAGACTCTGCTTGAGTGCCTGAGCTCTGGAATGAGCTCACTTTGCAATTTAGCATTTATTAACTGGACTTTTATTCTCATAGACAACAGAGGCAACAAATGCAAATGAACTGGCTGCCCAGTTCTTCAACTGCCCAAATTTTGCTGAGACAATCACAAATTTAAAACTCCTTTCTCAGGGAAACACTCCCCCCCCAGTCTCCAACAGTCCTCATTTGCCTATGATAGCTACTGCTGAAGCCCAGTGTAGAAACACAAAGAGGTTTCCTACTAGAGTTGTATTCTTGATATTATTTATTTACATCAGTTTATTATATAGGATTACAGGTGGGGTTGTAAACTTAGTGACAGGGCACATGCTTTGCATGCAGAAAGCCTTGGGTTTAATCCAGAGCAGGTAAGGCTCACATCTTACGCTCTCCCCTTCCAGTGTGGCTGCAGATGAGTTTGGAAGCTTTTACTTCCACTTCAGATGAACCACACAGCTTGCTGTGTCACCTGAACCCAAACTGCAATTAAGACTAACTGGTAAGTGGAAAACTAACAACAATTTAGAGTTTGGACAACACACTACATTGTGGTTAATCTAAACAGGAGGTCTAAACTTCCAATCTCCGTTTTATGGTTGTGCTGGAGGCAGAGAGGGCCATTATATCTTATACATACATACATAATTTTATTTATTTCCTACCTTTCCACAGTTCAAACATGCTCAAGGTAGATTACAACATGAAAAAATATGTAATAACGTAACAAAATTAGTCATAAACAATAAACAAAACATTAAAAATACACAACCAAACTGAAAAATTTCCACATAAATCACAATAATATATATAATAAAGATCAAAAAAGAGCATTAACAACACCAACACCCCCCACAGCCAAAATCCCCCAAACAACACCCCAGCCCAAGAGTCAATTCAGCAGCCTCAGCTACATATTTGTAGCTGGAGTCAGTTAGGGCCCCATGCCCCCAGGTGAGGTGGAAAAGGCCTAAAAGGCAGGTAACAAGTTTTCCAGGACTCACGGGCAAGTTATCTTATCCTTGTGACACTAAACCATGACTTAGTGCTACATGCAGGCTTGTGTGCCATCTGGAGCCAACTGCTTGCCTGCACTTTTAGTTTCCATTTTCAGCTTGTGGCCCATTTGAATCTAGACCAGGCTTCCTCAAACATGGCAATCCAGATGTTTTTGGCCTACAGCTCCCATGATCCCTAGCTAGCAGGATGATAGGAACTGTAGTCTCAAAACATCTGGAGGGCCAAGTTTGAGGAAGCCTGATCTAGACTGTGTTGCCTACATCACACCAGATGGTTGAGCTGCCCCACTCACCCACCCATGCATAGTCCTCATGTTTAAATATGTTTGCTCATGTTCGCTGTCTCATCAGCAAAGCATAGGAGGGTATGTCCATGTAGGGTTTGTGGAGAACATCTATAAATAATATGGTTTCTAGTTTGGAATTCCAGTGGATTTGGATTATTATTATTATTATTATTATTATTATTATTATTATTATTTGGTCTTTATATAGTTGTGACCTGACAGGGTAAAGGAAGAAGTGGTAGGAAACAGGCAAAGATGGCACAGCAAAGAGCCCTAGCTCTTAAGTAAGGCATAAAAGAAGATTGAAGGGGAAGGGGGGAGGAAAACACCTGGCATTTTTAAATAAGGCAGCTCCAACTCACCTCTCTTTTTTCAGGGTTGGTCTGCATGGCTTTTAAATACAGCCTCCTTCTGTTCCTCCAGTCCTCTTCTTGGCATAATTATGCCTGTATCTACATTGCTGTATTAAAATTCCCAGCCAATGTTTCAAAGCACATCCTTGTTCTGCACTACAGAAGTAGCTGAATTGTTCAAGAAGAACATATAGCTACAGTGATCAGTCTCTAGAGCAAGGTTGCCAGACATCCCTAGTCCTGAAGGATTTGACTCTCTTGTCACTCTCTCACTGTTACATATATCATCACTCTGAAAATCATAAAAGCTTTAGCCGTTGCTTTTGTTGAAAAAAGACAGAAAGAAAAACGATACAAATATATGTACCGGGGCTGTGTGCTATCCATTTCAAATTCTGAGCTTAAGAACCTTTAATTCGGAACTCCTCTTTTCAGCAACTGTTTTTGTTTTGTTCCTTTGTTTGGATTGTTTTTAATATAAATAGATCAAGGATGGTGGGATTAATGGGAAGGTGGTTTTAAGTGGGGCAGAAGATGAATGGAAACTAAGGCAGGGAGTGGAGAGAAACAAACAGCTGAACAGGGTATGGAAGACTTGATTTATTGGTTAATGAAAGTCACGCCTTGTCTTCCTTTCCCTCTAACTTCTTACTTGTCAAGATATAACATTAGCAGACCTCCAATATTTTCTCCACAATCAAAGTCTAGATACATTTTGAAAAAACTCTTAGGATGCCAAATTATGTGCTGAATATGAGATTCTGAAGAGCGGAGTCACAATCTCACACTTGCCAAGTTACATATATGACCCTCTAAATTTTGACTGTGATTTATAGAAGAAAAGTCTTTTTGAGTTTACTTATCTTTTACAGTATTAGTATTCCACCAAAAGAAACGTCATTAGAAGTTAAGAAATCAACTGCTTCTGAAAGACCTGCCCTTCAAAGACAGAGCTTCACTGGCCAATTCAACTTAACAAATGAAAGCAGGGGCTCTTTACAAGCCACCAAAATATAAATCAACTTGTCTCCTTAGGATATACATGAGTAAACCTATCACTTACTGAAAAGGAAAAGCAAGGGAGAGAGCTCTTAAGTGTAATTAGGCATAAAACATGTTTAAGAACTCAAGCCAGCAGCCTAAACAGTAGCAACCTAGGTCCATGGAGGCTTTGAAAGAAGCAGAATGGCATCTCCCAAGAGGTGGATTATGCATAAAAGGAGAACAGCAGTTTGAACATACACAAGTTGTTTCAGGCAATTAGACAGCAGATTGGAAAGGAGTGATATGTGATATTGGCAGAGTTGCAGTGAATATGAGTGAATGATGATACTTCATGTGTGCAAAGGGCACACCTGTGCTGCAATCTCATTAAGAACTATCTTGTTCTGTTCTCAAAGCACCCCAAAGCTAACATGGAGCAGGATGAGCTTGTTAGAGGTTTGAGTCAGCTTCTAGCTGTTTGACATCCATCTGTCTTGGGAGACAATGGAGCAGTGCACCTTTGGGGGTGAAGTCATAAGGGTACCAAGTAGGCAAATGTGGTACAGTTGTCAGAGAGCTGGACTAGAATGAGGGAGACTCAGGTTGAAAATCTCACTCCACCATAAAGTTCACTGGGTGACCTTGCACAATATTCTCTCACAGCCTAACCTGCTCCACAGGGTTGATTTGAGGATAAGATTGGGGGGAACTACAGTATTTTTCGCCCCATAGGATGCACCGGCCCATAGGACGCACCTAGTTTTTTTGGGGGGAAATAAAGGGGGGGGAAATTATCCCCCCCCCAGGTGCGCTGCGCTAATTCCGAAGCTTGGGGCATGCTGAGCTCAGCACGCCCCAAGCTTCTGGGTGCCGGCAAGGTCTTCGCTAGCCGTGGGAGAGCCGCGCGGTTCTCCCACGGCTAGCGGAGCGCTGCGCTAATCCTGAAGCTTGGGGCGTGCGGAGCTCAGCGCGCCCCAAGCTTCTGGGTGCAGGCAAGCTCTCCGCTAGCCCTGGGAGAGCTGGGTCTCCCATGGCTAGCGGATAGCTTCCTGAAGCCTGGAGAGCGAGAGGGGTCGGTGCGCACCGACCCCCCTCGCTCTCCAGGCTTCAGCGAAAGCCTGCATTCACCCCATAGGATGCACACACATTTCCCCTTCATTTTTGGAGGGGGAAAAGTGCGTCCTATAGGGCGAAAAATACGGTATATATGCTACCTTGAAGGAAAAGTGAGATATAAATGTATATGCCTACTGGATTCCAGCTTCCAAGCAGATGGGAAGCTCTCATTTATAGTTCATGTGGTCACTCTACTAGAGGCAGCTGTAATCCTGTTGAGGCTTTCTCTATGGAAATGGCTTGGAGGTTACTTTCATTGGTTCTGCTCAAACAGTAGCTTGTGTGTAGGAGCACACGTTTGTACTTGTAGTGGGTGCGAAGACTGGTGCAACAAGAAAGTCAATTTAAATTGTGAGGGCAAAGGGAGAAAAAACACTTATTTGAATAATATATCTTTCCGATTTTTGTTGTAAAATTTACCTCAGACATATGCCAAAAGACACTAACCCACTTGAAGGATGAACAACTAATGAAAGCAACAAAAGATGATTGTGCATAGGCAATTTCTTGTTTTTTAAAAAGCCAGTATCATATTACAATCTATTCAACTTCTGATTTTTTTAAAATAGTGTTTTAAATTTCCAATGTTATAACAGAAGAAATAATCAGTACAGTGGAACCTTGGGTTGCAAACGTGATCCGTGTGAGAGGCATGTTCACAACCCACAGCGTCACGTCTATGCAGGTCGTGATTTAGTGCTTCTGCGCCGAAACCTGGAAGTAACCCATTCCGGTACTTCCAGGTTCGGCGCGGTGCGCAACCCGAAAACTCATAACTTGAAGCATCAGATACCACTGTATCTTGCTTAAAATGAGTTCTCAAAGGCAAGTACAAAGAAAGCCAATCTGAAGTCTTTGCATACTGATTATCTCAGGTGCAGCTTGTAACTGAATTTTCAACTGCAGAAAGACATTCTTTACCAAGCCTTCCAGTCAAAAGAAAGTGGGTATTTGGTTTCCACAGTGCTCAACAACCCTGTTCTACACACCAATGCAACTAATAATGTAGTTGACATATACAGTACTGGACACTCATATCATGTCACTCAACCAAGGTGAATGGCAAAAATATTCAACTGAGGCCAATGGATCTGCCTTTTAGTAGTGACAATTAGGGCTTTACAGTTGTACCTCAGGTTAAGTATTTAATTCGTTCCGGAGGTCCGTACTTAACCTGAAACTGTTCTTAACCTGAAGCACCACTTTAGCTAATGGGGCCTCCTGCTGCCGCCGCGCTACCAGAACACTTTTTCTGTTCTCATCCTGAAGCAAAGTTCTTAACCTGAAGCACTATTTCTGGGTTAGCGGAGTCTGTAACCTGAAGCGTATGTAACCTGAAGCGTATGTAACCCGAGGCACCACTGTACTAAATTTCCAAAATAATTACTACCCATTATATAAACAACATTTCTTCCAGCTTATAATTGAATTGCAGGGATCTTGTATTTTCCCAGCCTTGGGGTTTTGTTCCTAGGAAGAAGTCACTTTCTCCAAGCTGCATATCCTTTGCTTCTGCAATGCTGTGCAGGCATGTTACATTGGCACTTGTCATTAATGACATCACAGCAATACCCAGGGAATAACAGCCACCTCTCCCTCCAGCAAGCTTACATCATTTTATGAACTTTTTGAAAAGTTTACATACTTGTTGGCTATGAATTGCTACACTGGGTTAACACAGCACTTCCCAGAGTTAGTTTAAAACAAAGCTTCATCTCTCTTTCTCGCTATGTCATCATTTCAAAAATACTTAGAATAAATTTTTTTTTGAAATGTTGTTAAGAATGTAGGAGCAGCAGCCCAAAGGCCCAACGTCCAGTTCTCACAGAGTCCAGATAAATGCCTGTGGTAAGTCTCAAAGCAGGAACTGAGAGCACCAGCACTCTCCCCATTTGTGATTCTCAGCACATGAGAGGCACACTTCCTCCAACAAAGGAGGTAAAACAGGCATCATGGCTAGTAGCTATTGATAACCTTCTCCTCCACAGAATTATTGAATCCTCTTATAAAGCCAACCAAGTTGGTGTCTGTGCATTCATTCTATTTCAAAAAAAAATATTGGTCTTCCCACATTATGAGGGAATGTGGTGCTGTGTTAATCAGAGCTAAAATACACCACAAAGGATATAAGACCAACTTGGGCCCCACATCTATTTATTGTGGAGGAATGTGTATTATGTAGGGAACAGTTTATCTACTATGTGGTCTTCTGAAGGCCCATGTCCAAAACCGATTCCCATTTTGGAGGGCTATTCTAGTTTGCAATGAGACTTTTGCCATTTGCCTTACCAACACTATTAGTGCTCCTCTGTGCACAGCCATGGAATTCTCTTAAGTCTGTTGAAGCTCCCTCACACTTTAAACAACAGTTATGTCTGCTGCAGGAAATACCACCTCTGATACAGCAGGACAAACAAAAGAAGCCAGACGTTCTCTCTCAGCCTAATCTACCTAACAGTTGTTGTGAGGATAAAAGAGTGAGGGTCCATGCACCCGCTTGGAAGTTCTTGGAGAATAGGCAGGAAATAAACATGATAAATGAAATGTACTGGAATGTGTACCTACCATTCATAATCTACACATCTGATGTAGAAAAGGCTGGTGTAGTTCGGACAAATGCTATTGTGGTTCGAGGACCCGACCCCCGCAAAGTAAAATGAAGACACAGGGACACGTGATATAAGGTTAATGGGCTAGAAAAGGCCACAACTTTATTGATTACAGCAATGGAAAGGTATTGGCTTAGGCATTGGATCGAAACAAGTGGGTTATTCACCAGTAGGTGGAGCCTGTTGATGCTAATCCAACTATAGGCTCACCCCTGCTGTCACCGAGGGTCGTGCCAAGGCCTCCCGCCAAGCAGGCATCGGACGGAATACACGACCCCCAGATTCCTTTACCGGAATACCCCTATAAATTGAAGGCATAGGCGATGGCCACACCTAGCACTTCGACACACCACAACACATTATTCCAATGCCTAACCTACCCACCAATACCACCAGAAAGTTGTGACGATTGCTACGAGGTAGGCGAAAAAACCAAAAAGCCTAATGCCAAATGGAAAAACTCCTACCAGGCCCCCCGGGCAACCGGGGCGACCAACTTAAGGTCCATAGCAAGGCCAATGACCTAAGCCCTAACTCAAAGGGAGTGGAGGGTGGGTGACTCGCACAGGACGACGAAGAGAAATGAGGCCGGGGAGAGGCTGGCACTGCAGCATAGAGCAGTGTTTCCCAACCACTGTTCCGCGGCACACTAGTGTGCCGCGAGATGTTGCCTGGTGTGCCGTGGGAAAAATTAAAAAATTCGAAAGATTTTTTTTTTAAGTCAAATTTTCGATTGGGGCGCCGTCACTAGATGACCCCTGGGGTTCCCTCCCTCCCTCCCACTCTGCGCCTCTCTCCTCCTCCTCCTCCCCCGGGGAGGCCCTTCCTGGCTCTCGGCCAAGGCTTGACGGCTGCCACTCACTCACTCGCTCGCCCACCCGTCCCTCCATCCCTGCACCCGGCCTCTCCCCCTCCGTCCCCGGCGCGGGGGCTGCCGGGATCCGTAGTCCCCTCGCCCTTGGGCTCCGCGCCCGCGCGGGGTGCGCAAACTACGTTTCCCAGCGTGGCCTGGCGAGCCGGGCGTTTTGTTTGAAGCGCTCTTCTCCCGGCCATGGAATGAGCGCAGCGGCGGCGGCCGGGCAGGGGCTCTTCCGCGCAGACCCCGCGCAGCCTGCCTGCGCCCCCGCGGAGATCGGGCGGCAGGATGGAGCCCGGGGATCCCCGCAGAGGTGGAGCGGCGGAGGCGGAGGCTGCCCCCAGGTAGGGCTGCGTCGGGGGGGGTTATTTTTGCAATGCTGCATCCGCGCCGGAGGGGACGCATCGGACCACGGGGAGACCCCTTGGCGGGCGTGCAAGGCAATGCATGCGTGCAGGCGTTGCATGGAGTGCAGTGCGATGCAATGGCAACGCGGCACCCTGCATGCATGCATGCAACTTCCACCGGCGCTCCGGACTTGGCAGGTGAGGGGGGTCCCCAGTGGGCGGCAGAGAGAGCCGGGAGGGCGAAGGGGAGCCGGGGGGAGCAGCGCTGCTCCCCGAGCCGAGCCCGGGGGGAAACTTCGGCGTCGTTGCGCCGGGTGTTGGAAGCGGAGGCTGGCGGGGGCCCCTCACCTGCAAAACCTGGTCGCCTCTCATATATTTCGTGCATTGCATTCATCGCCCGCTTTCTCCTCCAAGGAGCTCCCGGGGGCGCGCGTGGTTCTCCCCGTGTTATCCTCGCAACAACAGCCCTGCGAGGTGGGTCAGGCGAGTGGCCCAAGGGAGCACCCAGGGATTGTCCTGGCCAGGTGGGGTGATTTGAACCCTGCTCTCTGCCCGGTCTTCGTCCTCATTTAGCCCCCACATGTGCATGACTGTGCATGACTGAGGTTTTCCCCCCTCGTCTTGGCTATGGTGTGAGTCTGTGCTGTTAATTAATGGGGTTCTGCCTTCGGAGAAGATGAGCCAGCCCTCAGGAGGTGATTATGTAATTTGCTAGCAATTCATGTCCCTCCCGGCGTGACGCTGCGCGCTGACGTCACGGGGTTGTAATGGTGGTGTGCCTCGAGATTTTTTTCATGAAACAAGTGTGCCTTTGCCCAAAAAAGGTTGGGAAACACTGGCATAGAGGCTGCTGGACACGCCCCCCCATGGCACCTGGTTGGGCGGCCACCGGGGGGGGGCGTGAGTGCCAGCCAGGTGAGCTGGAGGCAGGGGGCAACGCCCCCTGCTAGGAGCAGTGTTCGGGCTCCCGCCCACAACCACTCCCCTCTCTTTCAGGGAGGAGAGTCTCTGTTGTATGAAATGGCCCTTAGGCTCTCAGTATTGGTAGGCACATTTGCTCATCTATGCCCATCACTATAAGCTCTCACTAAAGCTACTTGCAAAAGTTGTACTACTGAACCTGTATTGTGCTGTTAGTCTACCACTACAGCACACAAGGAAAACAGTAATTTGAAGAGGCTATGAAAGCAGCTGTGATTGCAGCACCCTATGTTTAATGCATGATTTCTGTCTGTGCATATTTTGTTTTCTTGTGATATAATTTGTTCCTCTCTTCCATTTGGAAGGGCTTTAAGAGATAGCTTGAGGCTACACCACTTCTTAGAGATGTCATAAGCAATTATTTATATCTAATACTCAGCCACAAAAGTGTAATCAAGTCTCAATAAAGATGCATTACTGGCACACTATGTGCGATCCCTGTGCATGAGAATGTTTAGAGTGTATTTTTAGCAGAACTATGGTTAACTCTGCATAATACCACATTTTCTCATTCGATTAAATGGTATTATGAAATGAAGACATGCATTAGAATCCATCAATCCTCTTGGCCTTTCAGGGTAAAGAAGACCTGATGCTCAAATAATTTCCAAGGGGTGGTTGTGTTTGTCTGTTGCAATAAAACTAAGAGTCCAGTGGCATCGGACGAAGTGGACTATAGCCCAGGAAAACTTACATCATAATAAATCTTAAGCCTTTAATATGCAACAAGGTTCATTCTGTTCAAATGTATTTCCCAGTTTAAGTCTTCACTTTTTGGGGGGGGGGAGGGGGGCTGAACTCCACATGATATCTCCTGGGGAGCAACTTAAAAGCCTCAGATGTTGTAAACTTTCCCTACATTAGGGGTGACACGCATCCGGATTTTCCCAGACATCACCAAGATTTCAAAGGCAGAATTGACATTGGGGAGGGGGCGCGGGATTTCCGAAATGTGGCACTTTGCCCTGGATCTTAGGCAAGTCAATAGAAAAATTCCGGTCAACAATTTTTGGGGTGTCCTGGTTTTTACTTTTTGAAATATGGCAACCCTACCTTACAGGGGAGTTTCTCCAACTTTTTGCTTATTTTGCTTGCCTTCTCTTCCAGCTCTACAGTATCCTTTTTAGGTGCGGCAACAAGAACTGTATACAGCATTCCTAGTGTAGTAGCAACCATATTATTTTTTTAAAGGTATTATTATATTCAATGTTTTATTTGCAATCCCTTTCCTAATTACCCCTAACATGGAATTTGCCTTTTTCACAGCTGTTGCACTTGATGGAATATAACTCTCAAGCTGAAAAGACTTTCCACCTTTTCATACCTGTCCTACTCAATTTATGTACCATCTGAACGCAAGGATTTTGGCCTCCACCTCATCTAGAGGACTTTTGTTCATAGCTATATGTGACTAGCTATTTAGAACACAACAATTTATTGTTGATTTTTATGTTATTATGTTTCAAGGAGTTTTGAATTTGGGGGGAAACAGTTTTTAAAGGCTATATTTTGTTTCAAAGTACCAGAAATTCATTCCCTTTGAATATAATTCCTTTTGTACCATGGTGGTTAATACGGATTGCAAAAGTGCTTGTACATAGTTAAGTCTTCAGACATGTTTGAAGGGTGGTGGGAGCTACTGCTACTAAATTATGGAGTGCAAATTAGTACACAGTATCTATTCTGGTTATTTCTTTTACACATTAAGTTGCTTAAAAGGAAACATTCTAAAACTAAAACCAGTCATAGTTTCAAAGAATAAACTGGCTGCATGCTACAAAGTATCTGTGCTGAGTATCAGAAGAAATAGGCTTTGCTTGGAAAGTAAGACAATTTTCAAAAAGCAATCCAGAAAAATAAAATATAGTAACCTAAAATTGTGCACACTGCAAATTATGCCAAGCAAGCCACATACGGCATGGATATATTTAATTACCATATTTTTCGCACCATAGGACGCAGTTTTTCCGTCTTAAAAACTAAGGGGAAAAGTCTGTGCGTCCTATGGAGCGAATGCATAGGGCGAGGCAGGCAGGAAAAGCCTCCAAGAGCCACACACAAGCTTCGTGCGGCTCTTGTGGGCTTTTCCCCAGGAGGGAGAAGGGAATGACACGGCCAGTCAGTCCCTTCTCCCTCCTCTAGAAAAGCCTTGTGCAATCTCTCCAGCCGCGGGAGGCTGCGCAAGGCTAAAGCCAGGGCAGCGAGTGCGATCCATCCCGCTCGCTGCCTGGGCTTCCTCTTTAGCCTTGCGCGCCTCTCCAGACGTGGGACGCTGCGCAAGGCTAAAGAAGCCAACTTTTTAAAAATCTCTCTATCTCTACCTCTTTTTCTTTTTTCGTCCTTTCTCCACCCCCTTCTTTTCCTCTGGATCAGTGTTTTTATCTAGATTAACGTTTTAGTTTGGAGGGGGGATATTATAAAAAAAGGAAACTTTGCAGCTTTTATTTTAGTATACAATAAAAACAGATTAAACAAAACACAAAAGAAGGAAATAGCATAGAAGAAGAAGAGAAAAGGGAGGATATAAAGCCATTTACCAGAGGTAGATCTTAACCCTTGCCTCACCTGGGAGCTTCTCTGGGCAGGAATTCCCTCAGCTTAAGTGGGGTGGGGGAAGAGTGGCAGGTAGGGGGGTACCTACCTAGACACTGAAGCCACATGTCTCTCCAATGAAAATTGGGAGTGGGCATTGTGTGAAGTGGCTGTGGATCTCCTGCCGCAGAAGTGTAGGACTGTATAGAGTTGGGAGGGCCACCTGAGGGTCATCTAGCCCAGCCCCCTCACAATGTAGGAATCACAGCTAAAGGGATGGATCGCGCTCGCTGCCTTGTCTTCTTCCTTAGCTGCGCGGGAGAGGTTTAGCTCCTGGCTGGAGAGGTTGCGCGGCTATGGATCCCGCTCACTGTCTTGGCTTCTTTGCTCTTTGGGACGGGGGGGGGGACCCAGGCTTCCCCCGCAGCCCCGAGAAGCTCTGGGAGAAGTGGACAGGCTGCGTGCAGCCTGTCTGTTGCTCTTTGGGGCTTGGGGGGGATAATATTTTTTTCCCTTGATTTCCCCCTCTAAAAACTAGGTGCGTCCTGTGGTCCGGTGCGTCCAATACAGCGAAAAATACGGTACATTCTAAACTGCAATCTTTCCAAACACCTAACAAAAGTACCATCCGTGTAATTTCAGAAGAAGAGGTTGTGAAGAAAAAGCCTGGTATCTGGCCACTCCATTTCCATCTACCAGAAGGTATCCACAGTGAATCACAGATACAACAGAAATGGGCCTTCAGTAAGAGCAAGGATACATATTTAGCAATCTGGGTTGCAATAGCAACCTGTAATAGTAACCTAATCTCCATGTAGCCTAATCTAAGATTGTGTGATCAACAATATTTGTAATATTATTTGAAAGCACTGGTAGTTAGTAGTGGATATTCTGGGTGAAAAGAGTTTGCTGATTGTACGTAATAATAATAATAATAATAATAATTTATTATTTATACCCCGCCCATCTGGCTGGGCCTCCCCAGCCACTCTGGGCGGCTTCCATAAAACCAAAAATACAATAAAATATCACACGTTAAAAACTTCCCTGAACAGGGCTGCCTTAAGATGTCTCCTGAATGTCAGGTAGTTGTTTATCGCTTTGACATCTGCTGGAAGGGCGTTCCACAGGGCGGGCGCCACTACCGAGAAGGCCCTCTGCCTGGTTCCCTGTAGCTTTGCTTCTCGCAATGAGGGAACCGCCAGAAGGCCCTCGGCGCTGGACCTCAGCGTCCGGGCAGAATGATGGGGGTGGAGACGCTCCTTCAGGTATACTGGACCGAGGCCGTTTAGGGCTTTAAAGGTCAGCACCAACACTTTGAATTGTGCTCGGAAACGTACTGGGAGCCAATGCAGGTCTTTCAAGACTGGTGTTATATGGTCTCGGTGGCCGCTCCCAGTCACCAATCTTTAAAATAAAAGAACAAGAGATCTTAAAAGATTTGTTGATCCACAAGTGCAAGACTCTGTGGATATCATCTGTCTGGATACCACACTTATTACAAATATCAGTAAATGGTAGATGTTTATGAATAGAGTAGATAGCAAATCTTACATCATTCAACACTTTTGCACTTTTGCACATGTAGCAGCACACACAAGGTGTATGTTATCAAGATCCCTTGCAAAAAAAAATTTACGTAAGTCAAACTCAAAGGATCACTCAAGAAACATATAGGTAAGCATCTGAGTAGCACACATAATTTTTAAAATAGTGAATCATTTTGTGCAATAAGATCACTGTGCTGGAACATTTTCATTGTTTTGTGGGGAGATGGCCAAGGACAGAAAGAAAATTTGATGACAAAAAGTTGCAAGGAACATTATCTGAGCAGCAGATATTCAATGTCTTCATTTAGACCATTAGCAGAAACTAACTATATGTTTTGCATACAGTTTGTTTCCACTAATGGTCTAAATGAGGACCCTGAGTATCTGTCACTTTTTAAATTTCCTCTATGACAATTTTCATAAAGTGAACTTAGACCATAGCATTTCTGCGCAGATACAGTCAGACACAGGACTTCAGTTATTATCTGCCTACTATACATCAGTTTCATGAAGTGTAGAATAAAATGCAATCAAGCATTTTTTGAAAAAGAGCTTCATCCCATGATCGACTCCATAATTCCCGTGTTTTTCACCAACTTATTTATTATATTTATATCTCACCTTTCCTCCAAGAAGAAAGTGAATCTTAGATAGGTAATCAGACAGGAATGTTTTTAGAAAGCAAAATCGCTCACAGTTGCTACACTGTCACTGTTTATGACACGGTATTTCTTTGTTTAAGTCCTTTGTGCTTAAACGCAAAATAATAATAATAATAATAAATTTTATTTATATCCCGCCCTCCCCAGCCGAAGCCGGGCTCAGGGCGGCTAACAACACTAAAATAGTGCAACATTATAAAAACATCATAAGAATTAATTAAAATCAAAATTGATGGCAACCATAAACTAAAGTATTGTAAAGATTGCCAAAGGAAGGAGTCAGGCTGTGCCCTAACCAAAGGCCTGGTGGAACAGCTCTGTCTTGCAGGCCCTGCGGAAAGATGTCAAGTCCTGCAGGGCCCTTGTCTCTTGTGACAGAGCGTTCCACCAGGTTGGAGCCGCAGCCGAAAAAGCCCTGGCTCTAGTTGAGGCCAGCCTAACCTCTCTGTGGCCTGGGACCTTCAAGATGTTTTTATTTGAGGACCGTAAGTTCCTCTGTGGGGCATACCAGGAGAGGCGGTCCCGTAGATACGAGGGTCCTAGGCCGTGTAGGGCTTTGGAGGTTAAAACCAGCACCTTAAACCTGATCCTGTACTCCACCGGGAGCCAGTGCAGCTGGTATAGCACCGGATGAATGTGTTCCCGCAGCGAAGACCCCGTAAGGAGTCTCGCTGTGGCATTCTGCACCCGCTGGAGTTTCTGGGTCAGTCTCAAGGGCAGCCCCACGTAGAGCGAATTACAATAATCCAGTCTGGAGGTGACCGTCGCATGGATCACAGTGGCTAGGTCAGGGCGAGAGAGGTAAGGAGCCAACTGCTTAGCTTGGCGGAGATGAAAAAATGCCACCTTTGTTATAGCTGCAATCTGCGCCTCCATGGAAAGGGAGGTATCGAAGATTACACCCCAACTCTTAACAGACGGTGCTGGCACTAATTGCACCCCCGCAAGAGATGGGAGTTGTCCCCTCAATCCCATATCGTCCCGTCCCAGCCAGAGGACCTCTGTCTTCGAAGGATTTAACTTCAACCGGCTCCCACGTAACCATCCAGCCACAGCTTCCAAGCATCTGATCAGTGTGTCTGGGGCCGAGTCAGGATGGCCATCCATCAACAGATAGAGTTGGGTGTCATCAGCATACTGATGGCAGCCCAGCCCAAAACTCCGGACAAGCTGGGCGAGGGGGCGCATAAAGATGTTAAAATGCATCGGGGAGAGAATCGCACCCTGAGGCACTCCACACACCAAGGAGTGGCGGGATGACAGTTCCCCCCCAAGCGCCACCCTCTGTCCCCGACCAGAGAGAAACGAGCGCAGCCATTGAAGGACTGTGCCCTGGATCCCCACGTCGGCGAGGCGGTGGTCCAGAAGTTCGTGATCGACCATGTCGAAAGCTGCTGACAGATCTAGAAGAATCAGCAGCCCCGACCTGCCTCAATCCAGCTGTCTACGAAGATCATCTGTTAGGGCGACCAGAGCCGTCTCGGTCCCATGACCAGCGCGGAAGCCGGACTGGAATGGATCCAGAGCCGATGTTTCATCCAGAAACCTACCAAAAGAGATTCAGATTGCTTAACTCAGGGGTAGGCAACCTAAGGCCCGTGGGCCAGATGCAGCCCAATTGCCAATTGCCTTCTCAATCTGGCCCGCGGACAGTCTGGGAATCAGTGTGTTTTTACATGAGTAGAATGTGTCCTTTTATTTAAAATGCATCTCTGGGTTATTTGTGGGGCATAGGAATTCGTTCATCCCCCCCGCCCCCCCCAAAATAGTCCGGCCCACCACATGGTCTGAGGGACGGTGGACCGGCCCACGGCTGAAAAAGGTTGCTGGCCCTTGGGCTTAACTTCTATTCAAGGGTTAATTATAGGAAAATAGAAAATCAGTTTGCGGACAACCCATAAGACAGGAAATAAGGTGAGAGGTGGATAATGGAAAAACATGAGCTAGGAAAAAAACCAGCTATCACAAAAGAGAATTCCAGTCTTGATTGCATTTAGATAAAAAACCTGCAGTAGAATTAAGTATTGTCAAAATTTTCCAGTATGTGAACTGAAATGAAGAATTGGATTTCAAACAATCAAATCTCAAACAATTCGATGTGGCCTCTACTCCCTTGTCTGTGTCAATTACTCTTTGTAATTCAGAGAATACTGAACAATGAACAAGCCCAGGAAAGGACTGAATATGCACTTTGTATAGAAATAATAGCTTCATAATGTAAACATTTACTACTATTTATAGTAGCACAAAATGCAATTATACTAACTTTCCTCTTCTGGAAAGAAAGATCTGATCCAATTGCCTCCAAAAGAGTTTTAGAGAAGAACAGACAAACTTCATGTTCACAACACAATCCTAAAAAGCTATAACCATCACAGATAAAACTACATTTCTTTATACTATCATTCAAATGGCACCTTAAAGAACAGTCATTCAAATGTCTTTATAAATATTCCTTGATGATGATGATGGTGATGATGCTTGTAAGCCATATGCAAAACTGTCATTCTAGTTAACAGAATATTTACTTTTCATGAAACAAATGCTGTTTGGGCAGCTTTGTATATATGCCACAGTATATGTAAAGCACAGAGATTGCAACTGTGCTTATTACACTTGAATCAATTTTATAAAGACAAAGCAGATGAGGAACGGTTCTATTTGCTGAAGTATTAACCTCAGTTAATTATCAACCTACTAAATCATTACAAAGTGCCAATGGAAAAATTTCACTGGAAAAAAACCTGTACTTCTTAGGATACAAGGAGGGAGGGGGAGTGTGAAGTATATAAGTAGGTATTAGTGTGCAGTCCAAATGTGAAACAATTAAAAGAGCACTAAATCCAAAAATACAAGGAAATAAATGTGCAGTTACCTCAATTCAGAGCAACCATCAATTCCCTTTACTGCACTTAAAAGTATGAAAGCTATTTACATACAACTACAATCATTTCAATAAATTGAAGAATTTGAATTTAATATAAATTGAAGAATAAATCAGTTGCTCCCACTGATTAATCTGACACTAAGAGAGATATTAATATGCAACTGAAAAGATATAAATGCTACTACGACAACAACAACAACAACCACCAAGTCCATTTGCTATACATACACCTATGGCATTCTACCAGGTAAGGAATACTAGGTTTACCGAAAACAAATAGCTTAAAAAAATTGTTTGCCTCCTTTCCATAGTTCAAACCTTGCTCAAGGAGGTTTACAACATAAAAAATACATAATTACAAGCATAACAAAAATAGTCATAAACAATAAACAAACATCAGAAAGTACACAACCAAATTGAGCAATTTCCACATAAATAATAAGATGTAAGATAAATATACTAAAATGTGGTGGTGGGGTGGCAATGGGTATGGCTGGGCAAGCCAGAGCTGCTTGTTGCTGCCGCCAGAGATAGTCCCATTGGCAGCCTGGGCCTGACTCTGCAAGGCACGAGGTGACATCCTAGCTGAGCAGGGTCATTTGGTGCTGCTGACTTGCATCTAGTAAATAATGACGTGTCTGCTCAGAAGAAAGCCACACTGAGTTCAATGGGCCCTACTCCCAGGTAAGCGAGTGTGGGGCTATGGTGTTTTATATAGGCTTCCAGGGCTCCTCCGGATGACAAGATGCCCCTCCTAACAAAAGCCTGTTCCCCCCTTAACAAAAATCCTGGCTACACCCATGCACGTTGAACAATATATCACTGCACGTTGCTGGGTAAAAATTGTTATTGTGGTGTGATTTCAAAACTGATTTTTGCGGATTATATTGAAAATTTGCACAGCGCTAAAACAGATAATAAAATTTGTGATGTTATCATGCAAAAATGACGAAAAATAGTTGGGAGGAGGCAAAGGATGGGGCCGTGGACCCCCAGGGTCCCCATTGGTCTTATGTGATCAGTTCCATACAAGCTATAATTGACATTCAAGAAATAGCTGTGTCTCATCTCAACAGAATAAAATTCCATATGCAGCGATTCTTCATGCTGCGCAAGTGCCTAGAAGTTTGAAGCTGCCAGCTAAAAACATTTTCTTAAACTCTGTTTGGAAGTATCAGAAGAGATTCCTGAACTAAGAGGTACTGAATACCACTGATGAAATCACTCCTATTTAAAAAAGAAATTGTTGAGGACGAGAGCATCAGACACATTCTAGAACCTTTATGCCCCTGGTGTTCGACAAAAAGAGAACCAGTGTGGCATAATGGTTAGTGTTGGACTAGGACCTGGGAGAGCAGGGTTCAAAACCCCACTCAGCCATGAAGCTCACTGAGTGACCTTAGGCCAGACACCATCTCTTAGCCTAATCTACTTCACAATGTTTTTGTGAGGATGAACCTTGAAATCCTTGGAAGAAGAAGAAGAAGAAGAAGAAGAAGAAGAAGAAGAAGAAGAAGAAGAAGAAGAAGAAGAAGAATTGTTTGGATTTGATATCCCGCTTTATCACTACCCTAGGGAGTCTCAAAGCAGCTAACATTCTCCTTTCCCTTCCTCCCCCACAACAAACACTCTGTGAGGTGAGTGGGGCTGAGAGACTTCAGAGAAGTGTGACTGGCCCAAGGTCACCCAGCAGCTGCATGTGGAGGAGTGGAGACACGAACCCGGTTCCCCAGATTACGAGTCCACCACTCTTAACAACTACACCACACTGGCTCTATCTACAAAGATAAAGGTTGTATATAAATGTAATAATAATAATAATAATAATAATAATAATAATAATAATAATAATAATAATAATAAAAGAAAACCCAACCAACAGGCATTTCTCAAGTTCATTATTCTGAAGGAACAGAGCAGGAAATGCCACACAATGTCTACCATCCAGAATAGCTGAAGTAAGTCCCAGAATGCCAAATTGTATTCCTGTAATTGAAAATTTGGGAGCCGGATATATGAAGCCAGCTGTTTTCCCAAAATGAGGGTGAATTATGCTGTAACCACCAGTTCTCCCACAAACGGCCTTAAATACATCAGAACCAAGAAAGATGTCCAAGGAGACAGCTGAACTGGAAGTGATCTAGCCAGCTGGCCCCTCCCTGCATCTTGATCATAGTTTTTAATCATAGTTTTAACGTAATATGCTACAATTTCCAAGTAAAAGTTATTCCTCGTTGTCTTTAATACTACTATTATCCTATATAGTACATACCTCCAGTGGGAAAGGAAAAAACAACAGATCGTATACCCCAGGTAGACAGGGAGTGCACTTTAACATCTGCTGCCTGCCTGTAACTCTGACAAATTAATAACACTGTGTATATATTTCATACATTGCCATGGAAAGAGACATGATTTGTGAACTTTCTAGTCTTTCCAAGGATTTAGTTCTGCTTTCTTTTACAATTTAAAATTCACATACAGGGATGGCTCAAAGGGAAAAACTGGTGGCATCCAATTGGTGACCTTCAGTGAGGGAGACAATTTTTGATCATTCTTCTACCCCTGCAATCCCATTCCCTTCCCCACCCCTGCAAAAAAAAAGAGAGAGCCTGGTCTGGAAAGAGATGAAGCATCTCAAAAAATTCCCTGTTCTGCCTTCCTTCAGCAGAGGAACATCAACCATATATTATCATTTATGTTTCTTCTTTTTTGGAGATCACTTGGAGCCGACTAAGATTGTCTTCCATGAATATGGTATTAACGGTGTGTCTGTAAGTGACTGTGGAGGCCAATTCTATGTTTAGGACAACCTCTGCCAACAAAATGCCTCCAGAATGATGTTTTGTATTACAACTCCCATCACTCCCAGCCAGAACAGTTAGTGAAGGCTGGGTTTGGGGAAACACTGGATCTTGGTAATACACTTAACAGTATCTGAGATTTCCGCATCTAAGTTGACCCACTTTTATGCAAGAGCTGAATTGTTACTTTCTTCCTTCTTTTGGCAGCCCTTGGCAACGCTTGATACCCACTGCCCTAGGGCTGTGAGGGGGCGTAAAATTTTGGCCTCATTCCTCCCCTCCCATGGAACAAGGCAGAGTGCGGCCCACGGGTTCCATGTCCAAGTACTCTTGTGGCTGGTATAAAAGTTGGGCCACCCTGCTTTAAGAGAATAAAGAATACATAACAACTATATATTTTAAAGTACTTGTTGCTGGGCCTGTTTGTAGAAACTGCCTCAAGCAAACACCTAATAAACCTCAAAAAATTCAGCTGTCTCAAGAGTACAGAAATGAAGCACCCCTGTGTATCGCTAAAGGTCAATCCAATTACTACGGGGAATTACAGGAAAGCATCCCACAGAGCTAAATAAGCTCATTGTCCCCAGAAGAATGGCTGGAACATCCCAAATCTAGATTCATATTCTTAGTACTGCGTATAAATTTTTGGGGACAAGTATTCACTCAGGAGAATAGCTCATAAAGCTCTCTTTAATAGATAACACACCTTTCATTCCAATTAAATGAACCAAAAGTTTTGCCTCTGTGTTGTACTACAATAACTCCTCTCTACACCCTCCCTCCTCCAAATAAAAACCCACAACTGGCAATCAGCTTATGAGGACGAACTGGTAGGCCAGGGCACACCATTCTGTCTACAGAAACTAGAAGCTGTTAGCTTATGTTATTTTATTATACCTCATAGAAGTGATTACTTTGGGAGTGTATATGAACCATGATCTCACCCATCCTTATTATAAGATCCATTTGTCATTATACACCATTACTCAAAGCAACTTAAATTACTAAGTGTGATCTAATGTTACAAAAGGAGTAATAGGAGAATATCTTAAAGGACAAAGAATGAAGGAGATTTTCCAGGAAAAATATTGAAGTGCTTCCCTAATCAGCTTAGCATTCATGACATACTCATTGCCAAGAAACATGTCCAAAAGACTGGTCATCTGACACTAACAAAGAAAAGGTCTATGTTCTTTAAGTCTGTGATACTTTAGAAAATACAAAAGCTACTGGGAGGCTGCTCTATGCAGTAAACCAGAGTAGGAACTGGCATTACATGCTGTTTGGTCACTTCTGCATGGTTTTTAATGCTGTAGCAGCAAGCCATGTACCATGAGCAACTTTGCAAGGAAAACAGTTCACCGCATGGAACAGATGTCATGGACAGGTGGTTTCAACTGACCTGCACATGGCAGCAGCTGTCAGACTAACAGCTGCAACTACTTCCCTAGTTAGGAAAGCTATCTACCATTTCATTTGTTAATATTTCATTAAGCTGGCAAAAACAATTACAATACTGTAAATGCTTGTCAGCATTTTTTTCTTCAAGGAGACAGGTGTTGCGTTACTGCACACACTGCAGTCTGGCCTATTTTTTAGCTCAACTCCCAAGGTAGAATTCATATGTCTAGTTCATTTGCCCATATGATTTCCATTTAAGGAGATAGTAGGGAGGAAACTTTATGACAAACATCAAATCAAATATTTGGTTTTTTAAGGGTTTTTCAGAAAAATCTGTTTTCAGATCAGTGCGTCTACCTAAAGTTTATTATATCAGCACTACAACTAAGCATTCCATATACACACCATATACACAGTCTGGATCTCCTACATGCTCCCAATGGATTAGCATAAAGGTAACCAAAGACAGGCTTGCCTACAAAGTGGAAAGGTTTGCATTACAAGGACTAAGCATTGGTGTGCTTCCTCTTCCTTCTCTGCCACACCTGCAAGGACATGATCAGAAACGTCAACTTCTGTTTTAGACTACCAACAGTTTGATGCAACAAAGTTTGCCACAATTTTGTGTAACCACAAGTACTTTTTGCTGAACCAAGCCACCTTCTCAAACCATGGTTTGAAGCTAGTGGTTTCAATCAGCTATTAGATATTAACAACCACAGTTTGTCAGGTTTGGATGACATGGCAAACTGTGTTAATCCAACAGAAGTGAAAGTTTCCAAATTCCTCCTTGCGGCTACACTGGAGGAAGAGAGAACATGTGAATTGGAGACACACCTATACTTAGTTTCATAAGTGTTCACTGTTTAGTACAATTTTCTTCCAGAATGGAAGGAAGGGGAAAGGAAGTGTCAACTATGTGGGTTGTTGAGTCTTACCTCCCTGACATTTCTGTTAAGAAGACACATATATTAAGAAGAAAAAATAAATAAAATCCATTGTGTTGTGGCATGACTGATGTTCCCTTGCTTCCCAAAATGAGTTGCCTATTGTGATATTCACTCAGATGTTCCAAATTACAGTGGTACCGCGCAAGACGAATGCCTTGCAAGATGAAAAACGCGCAAGACGAAAGAGTTTTCCATTTTTTGAGTCGTTCTGCAAGACGAATTTCCCTATGGGCTTGCTTTGCAAGACGAAACGCCTTGCGAGTTCTTGCGAGTTTGTTTCCTTTTTCTTAAAGCCGCTAAGCCGTTAATAGCCGCTAAGCCGTTAATAGCCGCTAATAGCTGCTAAGCCGCTAATAGCCGTGCTTCGCAAGACGAAAAAACCGCAAGACGAAGAGACTCGCAGAACGGATTAATTTCGTCTTGCGAGGCACCACTGTATCTTACCTATATAGTTCAGGCAGGTTATGAAATAAACTATTTTTACCCTCAGCTATTCAGATGATAATGCCTTCTCAGGATTCTAGTCCAGCCAAAATCAGGAGAGGGACTTGGGTTTGTCCACTCCCTTCCTGTGCCCCACCCAGCTAGGGGAAAGCACTGAGCTGAGATGTAACTTTTTCCCATAGCAAAGAGGGAAGGGGAGTCCAATGCCAGCAACAACATACAATGAAATGTTTAAGACAACTAATATTGAATACACTACAACTGCTATATAAAACAGGTGGTCAGATGTTCTGCTAAATGAACTGTTCTAGTTATGAAAGCAATTTCCATGAGCTCTCTAAGGCCATTTTAAACTTCAGACTGACACCCATTCCACCTTTACCCAAAGTCTGAGATTATTTTTCTGGACAGCTTTCAGTAGCCCTTGAGTAACTTCATTTTTTTTTTACCTCTGTTATAAATATCATTGATTATTTTCTAGAAAAATGCTGAATAGTATTAATATACTAAGGAATATACCTGACATCCTGGGAGCTTAAGCGCAGTTAAGCAATTTGGAGCATTACTTCTGTAGTCCAACTTGTTTTCATGATATAAAAGTAGTAAGAACTAATTGTGGGGAGGGGGTGATATCACTGATCAGAAGTTAAGCAAATTTAATTTATACTCATATTGCAAATTCATTACTCCCATCTTCACTTTTCTGAATTTGTCTGTGACTGGAAGTACAGTGGTACCTCGGGTTACAGACACTTCAGGTTACAGACGCTTCAGGTTACAGATTCCGCTAACCCAGAAATAGTACCTTGGGTTAAGAACTTTGCTTCAGGATGAGAACAGAAATCGTGCGGCGGCTGCGCGGCAGCAGTAGGAGGCCCCATTAGCTCAAGTGGTACCTCAGGTTAAGAACAGTTTCAGGTTAAGAACGGACCTCAAGAACAAATTAAGTGCTTAACCCAAGGTACCACTGTAGTAAGCTCTAACATTGTTGATGAAAGGAACAAGGATGTATTTTCTCTGCAGAACTATTTTGGCTACCTAGTAACACTCATTTACTATAATTGAAGTTTAGATACTGTGAGTGTCCTGGATATTATCGCTGATATAAAGCAATATCCTGCATAACTCCATTAATACAGAGCATGCAGGCTTCCAAGTGATGCAGTATTCTTCATCAGAGTATAAAGAAAACGTATGTTAGTCTCAGGCACACATAGTATCTCCTCATATGTAGTTACTAGACATCATATCTATAAGCGGTTAAACTTTTGAGTTCATTGTCTGAACGTAGTACAAACTACGTTTTTAAAAAAGAATAGTAATACTTCATTTCAGATAGACCTCTGTAATTGTCTGACAGGCGTTCTACTGCAATTGAATTAACAACACCAACTGAAGAGTACCAACAGATATAAATGTGTGACCAATGCCTTTTCCACATGGGGTGTATTCACACAGTATGCACATTATATTCATGTAGCGATGATATTTTTTCAGACACATTTTGCCAGTCTGTTCACATAATGCAACTTAATAATGCAACTAACTGTGATTAAACTGTTAACTTAAGACTAATGGGAGGTAAGGCAAAAAGAGTGCTACACTAGAAAGGCCATACATGTAGCCATATCCTATTAGTAGCATTATAGTATTTTTCCTACTGCAAAATATTTCTTGGCTACCAGGAGTGTTGCTGTTGAAAGTGTGAATAACTATGCTCAAATTGCTGACGCTGGTATAGTTGATGGTATGCTATAAGGGATAATTAGGTGCAACTGATTGTGTACATTCCTATGATCAGAGAACCTTTGAGCACTGAGATGTTCTCCCAGGCACTCTTGCATTAGGTTGGAACTGCTGCATTACCACATTATTGGCATTATTAGCAGCAAAGTCTTGTCCTGACATAGACTCAGGAAGGCAATACGATCTACTCCATACTGTATCATATGAACAGGGCACAAGGCTCTTGTACCTTGCAATAACTGCAGACTGTAGATTCAGTGTACATGTGAAATTCATTCACAGGGGAAATGCGTTCCAAATTTGAAGAATCCTCAAACACTACCACTTACAAATCAGAAGGAGCAACCCACAGACAGCATCCAACTCCCCACCCACCCATAGAAGCCCAAATTGTTTATGCACCAAAATCTGTTGGGGGGGGGGTAGGAATCCATGGAGAGTGATAATGGGTATAGAATACATGACAGAAATGCATGTATTCTGTACCCATTGAGAAATGCAGTTTAGATTGTTTTAAAAAGCAAGTTTTTAGCCCTTATGACTGCACAGTATGGGGAACCATAATATTGGGCTCAAATTATATAGAACCTTAAGGCCAAAAACTGGCCTCCCTTGACTTAATGTAAGATTCAGAAGTCAGTGAGAATAGGTTTCTTTTGTGGAAGAACATAGCTACAGAAACTATGTGAAGTCATTGCATGCCATTTTTTTAAAATTTAACAACAGTAGAGTCTTCATACAACTATTTGAACACACCCACTTCACATTCCCAATAGTGCTCAAACAATGATCATCAGATTTTACAGCTTATTTCAGATGAGTGAGTGGACCTAGGCATAAACCAATTTTAACTATTTCAATGATACTGCTTATTTCCTTTTGTAACAACACTTGGGAGAAAGGTTCGGCATTGATATGATCTATATGCTCAGATCCTCAGCATACTTTCTGGGATTACTTGCAAGTAAATAATTTAGCACTGGGGAAATAAAGTCAGGCTGTTTGTGTGTGGACACATGCAAGGGGAGAGAGAAAAATGGGTCTGTTTCCACTTGCCAGCTCCCAATTTTTATATTGATATTTGATATGCTCATCGCTTTGCTATTTCAAAAATGCTGATGAACTCTGAAAAGGGTCATATGGAATGCCAGTTCATTGCAACACCCTAAAGCTTCCCGATAGACTGTCTGCAGGGAGTGCATTTTGACCTAAATGGAGCATTCAGCTGCTGATCACTGCATTTAACACAAAAAAGAAAGCCTTTACAGGCATTTTAGTGAAAGAGGTACAGAATAAGGGTTTGTTTCATTTTTTTCAATAAATCCAAACTGGGTATAAAGCTTGAGGCCCAAGACCCTATAATTCAGATGATGTCCACAGTATTTGATTCATAACTAAATTCTGTCTTATACAAAAGGTATTTAAGGCCCTCATTTTATTCAGCTTTTAACCTTTTCTGATTTTTTTTAAAAAAGAAAACAACTAAAGGATGGGTTTACAGCATAAACTTATCTACATGTCCAAATTAGGAAAAATACCCATTTTTCAAAAAGCCATCTTAACACACAAAAGCAATGGAAAATATTAAGCAGCAGAATTTCTTTAGAACAATTCCTTTGTTCTTCCTGACTAATACTTTTGAAGAGGCAGCAGCAGCAGCTTCCCTCTGCTTTGCTAGGTGGTTATCAGTCAAATACTATCCTATGCAGAAAGTCCATGTGTTCCATTCCACCTTGCTTTTTCCATTGAGCTCATATTGTGGTATATTAATATGAGTCTTGTTTCTTCTGTATCACACAAGTATGCTAGATATTAAGTCAAAAGAGAGAGCAGCAGGCTCACCAAAGTCCATAGCTCTGGATTTGCAGAGAGGGGGAAAAACCCTGTCTGCCAGTGGACAATTTGCTCTAAAAAACCTTTGTGTCTGTTAGAGGGAAGAACAAAAGGCAGAGCTGCTTCCTCTCAATACACCAGACCCCCGCCCACCTCCTCCGTGCAAGCAGAGATTTCTCTTCTACGAGAGAAATGTGATAATGAGGACAGTCCCACAGATCTTGATGGCAGAAGTAACCTACCTTTGATAGCTGCCTCCTGAGGCTGAAGCGCTGGACCATGGTCACCTTTTTTCTCCAGACAAAGCAATCCACCAGGGGAACGGGAAGGGAAAAGCAAAGAGCAAAGAAGACAGACTGACAGCTGTCTAAAACTGTGTCAAGCAACACATCCTGCAGACTACTAGACGGGCGAACTCCAAGGGGAACCCTCCCAGTCTTAAAACTTCAAATCAGTTCATTGTTCTTCCAAAAAAAAGGAGCTTGTGAAACATGCAGGCAAAGACAGCGGGGAATGAGAGGAGGGGCAGAATCCTGGAGCCGATCACCCTTGTGCCAAGCTTTTTTAACACTTCCTGTGAGTCAGCTGTGAAGGGTCCTGACAGATGGACCACCCCCCTCTCTAGATTCATTAGCTAAATGTTGCCGCGGAACCACCTGAGCCTTGGACGGGACTGACTCGCTGCTCTAGTTAATTCAGGGTGCGGTTAGCAGGCATGTGCCTGAAGTACCGGTAAGAGGGTAAACAGCCAAAACAATCCTCACTAAGATTTAAGCAGCCTCCCTCTTGTGGGTGTCAGCTTTATAAAAACACATGCAAGATCTACTCTTCTGCCCTTATTGCAAAATGCAGCCTAGCTTGCTCAAGCCTCAGAGGGTAGGTGGGGGTGGGGAGATAGATGGTTAACAATGGCTCAGAGGAAGCAAGACTACTCTGGGCTCAGCAGCTGCAGGGCTGTGCCTAGTACTACTGGCTACACATTTCCTCTTATTCACATGCTGAGGTCTCACCTCTCTGAGCGATCATCAGGTACAACCACACATACTACAGCAATGACATCAACTTTGCTCAACTCCAAAGCAAATTAGAGGTGTTTGCTTTGCTTCAAGAGGCTAAAAAAAGCAGCAAATGATTAACAAGAAACTGAGGTCTGTTGCAGCACTCACAAGAGTCCAGACAGCATCACGCCAGAGAAAATATTTAAAGAGGAGAATATTTTACCACCATCTTAAATCTTTTCACTCTGTTGCTTCAAATTATACCTAACAAAAATCTCACTTGGAAAACTGAATTCAAGAACTGGAACTTTTGACTGATGTCTGTGCCCCAAAACTCTGTCTGCCCTTGAGGAAGTAAGAATACTGTGGCATTCGCACCACTTGCAAGTGCCAAACTGCTAGACCAGAGACTGCAGACAGAACAACAGAATGAGGTGCAGGTTACATTTCCAACTACTACACATGTGCATGTGCACGTCATCCAGAATTATTACAGCCTTTTTGGTTTTGCATGCACAGAGCACCCACATATAGTTCTGCAGCACTAGTTCAAGCAGGGTCATTTACTATGTGTTTGCTTAATAAGCCATCACACAATGGGGCCCAACCTAGTCTAGGCTTTAGGCACTGATGCAATACAAATAAAGGGTTTTCAAAGCTGGAGAGGATGACATCCTTAACTCATTCCCTGCCACCTCCAACATGTGTAGCTCAGAAGCTATGTTAAGAACCTCTGAATGGGTATGGAAGCTTATTACATGTGGTCTACGAATTTGAAATCATTTAACTGAAACACATTGCATGTTCTAGAAATCTAGAATGAAAAGAGCAGGGACAAATCTTAAAATATGGCTGAACTGTGTAGCCATTGTGACCATGCTAACCATACTGATTGCAAAGCATACCAAAGATCAAATATTAACTCTTCCAGAGTATAGTGGTACCTCAGGTTAAGTACTTAATTCGTTCTGGAGGTCCGTTCTTAACCTGAAACTGTTCTTAACCTGAAGCACCACTTTAGCTTACGGGGCCTCCCGCTGCTGCCGCGCCGCCACAGCATGGTTTCTGTTCTTATCCTGAAGCAAAGTTCTTAACCCGAGGTACTATTTCTGGGTCAGCAAATTCTGTAACCTGAAGCGCCTGTAACCCAAGGTACCACTGTAATTTAACATCCCTGATGTTAAACACATGGAAACATTTCTACATGCATTTTCTATGGTCCCATCCCCCCGCCCCAATGCTGTCTTTCCATTTGTGGAAGATTTTGTTTTAGTAAAGGGGTTTCTCCCCCCCCCCCCAAGTTTCCTCTTTCTCCTAAAGCTTCCTGTGTCACCTACCAGGCTGTTCAAAGGTCCCACATACTTTCTGGGTCAGATTTTGAAGTGTACAGGAGGATATAAAGGAGAGGGGGAATCAGAAAGAAAATACTCCCGCTGAATCAACAAGCCTTATTAGAAAACAGCAACACTGAAGAGAACCCTATATCTATTCACTCTTTTCCATCAAACATCTTACTGTATCAGCCATGGAAGCTAACTTTGTTTTCCTTCCTGACATTCTTGCATAAAAATTGAGTTCATCATTAAGGTTGTTTCAAAGATATACTGGTGATAGCTTCTTACTCCATGTTAGATTTTGATACAATCCAAGTACATACAAGTATAACTTGGTTTATACTTCACCATTGTCGATTGACCAGTTTCTTGCATTCATGATGCATCTGATCAGCTGAGTCACAGACAGGTCTGGCTCAAGCTTTATCACCATTGGAGGCATCAAGGACTGCCATCCATTCATCTCCATCCACAACAGGAGAGCTTGGTGTAGTTGCACTGCTTCCTTCACTTTCTGGAAGCTTTGTGTGATGTAGGAATATCAAGTACCAACTCCAAACTCCTGCACACCGAAGGACTGAGGGGCACACACAATTTGCACAAGTTGACTGGGAAAGCATCAGTTCTTTCACTTGTTTGAGATGCCTAGCATGAAGGGAAACATCAGACCCAGTCTGTCACACAAAGTACTTTTCTGCCTTGTATATCTGAAAAGAGGCAACTTCGCCTCCCTTTCATTCAAGTACCACACAACCAGCAAGGGGATTGAGAGCTGTCTACAAAGTTTGACATTCTCCATTCGACCCACTGTTGTGGGGACTTCATACCATATCATGGTCAGGTTGGCACTGGGCACGGTGGTCTTCACTTTCTCAAATTACCAGAGTATTATATGGTCAGTAACAAAACAGCACATAAAGTTGCCATCACTTCAGCTTTATATACTGTTATAAGAATTCTAAGGTCTCAAATATATAATAAATATTCATAAACACACACATGTCTAAATATATAAACCATGTGTCTGAAATAGTAGAGGAGAGCAATCCTTAAGCCATTATGACACTCCCAATTACCTCAAATATTCCTCTGCAGTAAGGGAGGGAAATGGGGAAATCCTTCCCCATAGTCTTTTCGCTTACAAATCCTGTCTTAAGGGTGTATTTGTGTATGAATAGGGTGAGCCTGTGACCTAGATTCAGGAACTAAAGTATTCACCATCATGAAAGAATGGCCAGGCTGTCCAGGTAATGCAATCAGTGACCATTATCAGGTATCCTGGCAGACAGGATTTCTGCTGTAGACTGCCTCCTATGATGTATATATGATGATTTTGGGGTGGTCTTTGACTAAGGGGGTTGGGCAATGTCAAAAGTCTTTAAAGGTTCCTGCAAACGTTTGGTCAGGGGCTCTCCCTCCTTGGAAGGAGGGGAGGGAACTCTGTTGCAACAGAAAAATAAATATCTGCCTTGCTTTCCACTGAATCCTGCCTTCATCCATTTTCCTCTGACAGATTATGGAGTTGGGGGACTCAGCATCCCATGGGGAGTTGGGGGGCAAAGGTCAAACCCCTATTTTTAACTTCAATTCATTTATTTAGCAATGTCAAGAACACAAGTATTCTATGCTTTATTACATGAAGTTGAATTACAATTTACTACTAACCCATTTCGGGTGTAATTCTCTTGCCTAACACTGCATGGGGTTAACAGCTGCTGGAACAAGCAACTGTCTCCGCATTAACCTTTGAAGCAACACAGAAGTAGTAAGTCCAGTATAACCTGTTTAACAATGCTTAACATTTTTCAACTATAGCTTGGGAAAGGACTGAATTCAAATGGTTGATAATTAGGTTTCACATTGTACTTGCTTGCATCATACATGCAATCTTACCTCTGTGTATTTCATGATCCAAAGCAGAACTAAAGAAAAAATTCCAGAACTTTTCCCTTCCAATCTTTTTAACATTTGAACCCCCATGAAACCCAAGTCTATGCATATTTATGTGGAGGCACATCTCACTGTGTTCAGTGCAGCTTACTCCTGCACAGGATTACAGGCTTCAATCCACAGCCCGATTTACCTTTGAGAACTCTTACTTGCATACCTTATCTTCTTTTTTAAAAGACAGCTATAATATCATGAGAACGTTGCAAACATGAGCATTTAAACTATTTTAAAGTTCTAAATCACTGTATTTTTCCATGTATAAGACTAGGGGTTTTTTACCAAAAAATTAAGTTTAAAATTGGGGCTTGTCTTATACATGGGTAGTGCTGAGGGGTGTTTTCTTAATTTGGAGTTCCCCAAAATAGGGGGTGTCTTATACACGGAAAAGTATGGTATGTACTTTAGGTAAAGGTGCCCCTGCCCGTACGGGTAGGGTACAGGTAGGGTACGGGTAGGGTACCTTTACCTTTTTACCCCTGCCCGTACGGGCCAGTCGTGTCCGACTCTAGGGTTGCGTGCTCATCTCGCTCTAGAGGCCGTGAGCCGGCGCAGTCCGAAGACACTTCTGGGTCATGTGGCCAGCATGACGAAGCTGCAGCTGGCGAGCCAGCACCAGCGCAGCACACGGAAACGCCGTTTACCTTCCCACTATAAAGCGGTACCTATTTATCTACTTGCACTTAAGGGTGCTTTCGAACTGCTAGGTGGGCAGGAGCTGGGACCGAACAATGGGAGCTCACCCCGCCGCGGGGATTCGAACCGCCGACCATACGATCAGCAAGTCCTAGGCACTGAGGTTTTACCCACAGACCCACCCGCGTCCCTTTAGGTTAGTGCATATATCTACAGTGGTGCCCCGCAAGACGAAATTAATTCGTTCCGCAAGTTTTGTCGTCTAGCGAATTTTTTGTCTTGCGAATCATGAAATCCCATAGGAATGCATTGAAAATCAATTAATGCGTTCCTATGGTCAAAAAAAGTCCAAACAAAGCCAAATTTGGTACAACAACAGTTTATTAAGTGCTCTTTAAAGTCACACATACTGTAAAGAGCAGTTCAAAAATTGAAGGGAAAATAAATTAACTTTATAAACATGACAGAAAAACATTTAAAAATCAACAAAGTGTACAGTACATTTTCTAAGACTCTGGGGGACCACTCGAAGAAGGCTCCTCTTCCACTCTTTGCTTCTTGCTCAAGAACCTGTCCATAGTCTGCTGCTTCATCCGCCTTTTCAGCACCTCCCTGAAAGGCGACATGACCCTCGTATCAAAAATGTTCCCAACGTCATGTGCCACGTGCTTCTCAGGGTGGTGCTGCTCTGCAAAAGTCTGCACCTCCTTCCACTTCAGGCAAATGTCCCTCAGTTTTTCGGAGGACAGCCGTTCCTCAGTTGCTTCCTCCTCTTCCAGTGAGGCCTGCTCCTGCGCAGCCTCTGCCTGCAGTTCGACCAGCTCCACGGTGGTCAGCTCGTCGTCGTGCTCCTCCACCAGCTCGCAGACGTCCTCCTCCGTGACCTCCAGGCCCATGGTCCTCCCCAAGGCAACAATGTCCTGCACCACTGTTGACTCTGGTGCATCAGAGTCACTTGGTGCCACACAGTCCGGCCACAGGCTGCGCCAAGCGCAATTCAAATTTCTCTGGCTGATCCCGTTCCAGGCCGTGGTGATCATCTTCAAGCAGGTGACGATGTCGAAGTGGTCCTTCCAGAATTCCCGCAGGGTGATGGTGGTGCAGTCAGTCACCTCGAAGCATCGCCTGAAAAGCTCCTTGGTGTAGAGTTTTTTGAAATTGGCGATGACCTGCTGATCCATCAGCTGGAGCAGTGGCGTGGTGTTAGGCGGCAGGAACATGATGTTGATGAAGCTGAACTCCTCCAACAAGTCCACCTCAAGGCCTTTAGGATGGGCAGGAGCATTGTCCATCAGAAGCAAAGCCTTCAGCGGCAGGTCGTTGTCCAGCAGGTACTGCTTGACAGCAGGGCCAAAAGCAAGATTGACCCAGTCCACAAACAGCACACGTGTGACCCAAGCCTTGCTGTTGGATCGCCACATGACACTCAGCCGCTCCTTGTCGATCTTGTGTCTCTTGAAGGCCCGTGGGTTCTCCGAGTGGTACACCAGCAGGGGCTTGATCTTCAGGTCGCCGCTTGCGTTGGCACAGAAGAGCAGGGTCAGACGGTCCTTCATGGGCTTGTGGCCAGGCAACTTGGCCTCCTCCTGTGTGATGAAAGTCCTTTTGGGCATCCTCTTCCAAAACAGCCCGGTCTCGTCGCAGTTGAAGACCTGCTGTGGAACGTAGCCCTCCGTCTTCACAACCTCCAGGAACTCCGCTGCAAACAGCCGCAGAAACATCAGAACTGGCAGCCTCTCCATGCCAGAAAAAAACACACAAGCTTCCAGATTCTTGCAAACCCCTCCCCAACTGTTCCCCCAGCCACCCAGCACACAGAAATTCAAATCCAGAATTTTTTTTGAAAAAACAGCAGAGTGCCCCAATGGTCACAAAAAATCATAAAAATGCAGAAAAAAACACACAAGCTTCCAGATTCTTGCAAACCCCTTCCCAACACCAAGTCCTTGAATTCCAAACACCCCAACCCAAAATCCAAAACCCCCCCAAAAAGTTTTAAAAACTTAACTTACCAAATGGCTGCAAAAGAAGTTCTGGAAAAGCTTCAAAAATCACCAAAGTCTTTAAAAACCTCAAAAAAGGCTACTATGTACACTGCGTTCTATGAGTTGCTCCTCGAAGTCAAGTCGCAACTGTATTAACAGTGTTAAGAAAAAGGAAACAAACTTGCAAGACGTTTTCGTCTTGCGAAGCAAGCCCATAGGGAAATTCGTCTTGCGAGGCAACTCGAAAACGGAAAAACCTTTCCGTCTAGCGAGTTTTTTGTCTTGCGAGGCATTCGTCTTGCGAGGTACCACTGTACTGTACAAATCAAGCTGCATTCTAACTGCTCCTGGACAAAGGGTTGTGTGGCCCAAATTGGGATGGCGGCAGTGTAAATCTTCGTTTTCTGCCCTTCCATCAACTCCCATGGGATGGATGTAATTCTGTCTGCATTTCTGGTGGTGTAAATTACTGCAGGCTCTGTGGACAGGACCAGGGAATGAAGGTAGTTCATTGCAGAGTTCCCTATTTGGTGACTCTTGCCTCAGGCAGGCCTTATGGCAGAGGTGAAGCCAGCCATGTCCACCTATTACTTACCTGACATTGTATGTGCATTCTGTTCCTTCTTTGCAGCGAGGCTTACATTCAGCACTGTTTAATTAGAGGTCCAAAGTGGAGCTGATCCCAGCTGGAAATGCAGCTTGTACTTTGTGCTAAATATAAAGAACACCAATGGAAGCCCACTGCATTCCAGCAGACATGTGTCTATCTGGTGGATACACGTCAGTGGCTGAAAGGTGGACACCTATAAAAACTGAGCTATGGAGGATGGTCAGTATTGGATCTTTACAGCTCTTTTCTGACTATGCCAGCCACTACAACTGATGGCAAATGTGATGGGATTCCTCTGGTTCAATGGAACTGTCTTTGCTGAACCACTGAGATGGAATATCTTCCACATATTTTGTCCTATGTACTTTAAATCATGCTTTAAGTGTCTGGGTATTATTTTATTTGGATTTATTGGGATTACCCTCAAAAACCATCACCCCAAATAAGTCTTATCTATTGTCAGATACTGACTTTGACTTATAAGGTGTCTTTTTGCACTGGCTGCTAAAAAGGATGAATGGAAAGGTGCTTTCAGGGGTAGCTATAAATTATCATGGTGATACAGCAATTTGATTATAATTTGATTATTCAATTTATTGCTTTCTTATCCTTTGTTTTATTGCTTGTTCTTTATCCTTTATTCTGGCTTTGCAATGTTTGCATTTGCAAACATTGATTTGTTGTGGGCCTTGAGCCTGTTTGAATTTTTGCAATGGCCTTTGACCACAGGTAATAAAAGTGTGACCTGACTGACTAGGTTGCCACTGATCACATACAAGTATTCTGGACTAGAAAAACATTAGTGCTTTTTCTAGTTTTACTCACTGTAAAAAGATATTTCATCACTGTAATATCGTCAAGTGTCTCCTTAGAAATATGAAAAGCATGGAATATGCCAAACACCCACTTTATTTTAATTTGGGTTGACAGGATTTTGCTTTTGCTTGTTTAATATAAAAATCACATCAAAATTAAGCACCGTACAAAGAAAGAGATGCTATCCAGGTACAACTGAAAGGATGCAGACCAGCCATCACTAGATGTGCAAAATTTCCAGAAATTGTGAAGCCTTTTCCTGTTCCCCCTTCTCCCCTGCAAATAAAATGGAAATGTTGGGGTAAACTGGAAAGTAAGCAGTACCTTTTGGCACCCTTTACAAGCCGAAAGCCACTTTGCTTCTGTAGGAATATAAAATCTATTATGGTGATTTTGTAGTGAGCACACTAGTTGAGCAAACACCCAAATAATGCTAGCCTTTGAAACAGCATTAGCTCAACAAGAAGAAAACATGCCTTTGGAAACCTAGCCCCAGTTCCTTATCAGCCACCTAGCTGCAAAGCCCCATGCTTCTGTCATCTTCTAGCCTCAGTGCCCATTACAGAAAACAATGTTATTTCATTTCACAGTAAATAAACTGGATCAGGGGTAGCCAACATGGTACCCTTCAGATGTTTTGGACTACAGCTCCCATAATTCTTGACCAATGGTTCTGCTTGCATGAACTAGTTACTCATAACTTGGCTTGAACCTTGTTCTGTTCCAACACTAAAGTTTGTTTACTTCTGTCTTCCAATTACATACACATCCTACTTATTCAGGATTACTATATACCACCACTGTACAGCAATTAACAGGCCCACACTATACGTATATAGGGAATATATGAAAAATGAATTCACAAGGAGTGGGAACGTGAAGGAGAAGAATCACAATATGAAATCAACTTGGGGGGGGTGTCACTTCAAAGTATGGATCAAGAAGGCCAGATGGGCATCAACTATTAAAGGATCAATCCTAACAGAAAAAGACTACAAACTCATCTACCACTTTATGCCAAAACATTTTCAGGACAACAACCTATAGTCCCTTCTGAAGTATTATTTCTTTTTCTTCCAGATCCTGAGTGGTAGGCCTATTCTTGCTTACAGGTATCACCTATATCCAAATCAGATATTCATCAATGGCAGCAGGCCACATAATGGAGATACAAATCCAGAAACTGTCCCTTCCAAAAAACCAGAGTGGTCACTCTGTTTTCCTATCTACTTTTGCTCATTCACTTGCAAAATCTTGCTCTTTCCTTCAATGCTGGGTTCATATTATTATTATTATTATTATTATTAATCACATAACTCTGCATACACATGACCAGTTCATGCATCTGATAGAGGACTAGGGCAAAAGATTAAGATACCATGCTCTTTTTCAATTACAATACAGATTTACCCTTTTCAGAAACAGGGATCTCAGCCTTTCTTCTTCTAAAATCAGGGTACATATTAAACTTCAATTATCAAGATCCACTATATTACATATTTCTAAACTAGTTAGCTAGACATTACCATTACAGGTTTACAGAAGGGCACAGTGAGTATTTAAAAGGTTAATAGTTCAAGCTTCAGATAAAGAAATGATACTTTTTAATAGGGCATTTAAGCCCTCATCAGCAGCCTGAGAAGGAAGAAGAGGAGCTAGACCAAGGAAATTGTGTTATTTGACAAGCACCTACCTAAATGCAGTGGGATGAGTTCAATATTGCATTAAGGGGATTGTTCTATCAGTGCAAGCATTTCTTCTGGATAGATGGAACTATCTCCCTTCACCACCACAAGCTGCTCAGGGGGTTTTCCAGACTCTCCCAAACAACTTTGAGGAGGGTGTGGGGATGGACAGCTGATGGAACTCCTGATGAGCTAGCAGGACTTGTTGCGATGGCTTCCACTAGGACAACTACTGGGTTGAATCTGGCCCAGGGTGCACTGCTTTCAAATTAAGTGAAGATTCCAAAAGACTGATACAGTGGTCCCTCTGGTTGCAAACGGGATCCGTTCCGGAAGCCCATTCACAACATGAAAAGAGCGCAACCCACAGTGGCGCGTCTGCACATGCGCGGGTTGTGATTCACCACTTCTGTGCATGCGTGTGACGTCATTTTGCACTTATGCGCAAGCGGCAAAACCCAGAAGTAACCCTTTCCGGTACTTCCGGGTCGCCGCGGGACGTAACCTGAAAGAACATAACATGAAGCGGATGTAACATGAGGTATGACTGTACAATGCTACAAAACCCATTAGGCTACTTTCACTAGACTGCCATAGGTTTAATACCACAACACCCTCACAGTTATTCCTGAAACAGATTCCAAGTATTTTGATGCGGAAAGTCTTCTTGGGTATAAAATGAGCACACTTTATAAATAAAGCATTCACAGAGCATCAGCACACCATTTCTTAGCTCCATTTCTTTGAGTTCTTGACAACGAAATGCAGCAAGGCATTATTTTGAAACATGCTTTAGGCAGAATAATAAACCCACAACAGATTTCAATGACTCAGGCAATCAACATTCATGAAGCCTAAGGAGAGTGATAAAGACAGTAATGAGGCTTCTAATAATACCAGCAGCCTAAGGAAGACATATGCAACCAATATTTACAGACAGCCCATCTGAAGGTGCTTCCAGATAGTCTTCATGTTGCAAACAGGTTATTCAGATCCTCCCCACCCCCAAAATGAGGTGACAGAGTAGAAATTAAGCCTAGAACAGTTGCACTCATACACTATTGCAAAGGAGAGCAGAAGCAATGCAACACACTGCACAGTCTGAAGTTGGCTGCTGCTGCCTTCTGCTGTCCCCACTATCTTCTGCCACCCTTCCTCCCTAACCTGCAGGCCCTGTTTGGAGAGCCATCCATGCCACACTCTAAGGCAGTGTTTCCCAACCTTTTTTGGGCAAAGGCACACTTGTTTGATGAAAAAAATCTCGAGGCACACCACCATTACAGCCCCGTGACGTCAGCGCGCAGCGTCACGCCGGGAGGGACGCACAAAAGTGTAAGTTTCAATTTTTTCCCCTCCCCCTTGCCGGGGAACCTCCAAGCTTTGGGGGTGGGGGGGAGGAGGCAGCAAAGCGAGGCAGGAAGGAGAGCGTGGCTTGGCTGGGTGAGCTTTGGCAGGGGCAGGGAATGAGAGCCGCGAGGCGGGCGCTGCGGATGGAGGCGCTGCCCGCCGAGCTCGCAGGCAGCCAGGCAGGCAGACGGCGAGAGCCCCGCGCTGGGCAGCCTCTCCTCGCCGCCGCCGCCCCGCCTCTCGCCGCCCGACTCACCCGCCTCCCTCCAGGCAACATCTCGCGGCACACTAGTGTGCCGCGGAACAGTGGTTGGGAAACACTGCTCTAAGGAAAGGGTCCCGGAAACAGTCTGGGCCACTGTCCTTGCCAGAAAGTTAAACTTTCAATAGGATTTGCCAGTAGTCAGAAAGTAGAGGTGGCACGGATGATGTCTGAGCCCACCTCATCTGCAATTCCTTGCTCTTCCCTCAAAAGTTGCATTGAGTCTAGAGGCCTGTTAGGAGTGTCACTAACTGCTTGCCTCTTGCAGCAGCAACACTCTTGTGGTGGCAGATACGTAAGAGAAGCTCTGCTACATTAGAGCACACACCTATCTACTTCAGGTGATTCCCGTTTCCCCCAGTGTCCTATGGGAAGTCCACAGGAAAAAAACAACCCTCTACTACTGCTTTCCCCCATCAATTGGTATTCAGAGTCATGCTGCCTCTGTTTCTTAAGGAAACAGCCATCGTGACAAGTAATCACATATACTATTAATCTGTGAATTTGTTGAAACCCCTTCTAAAGTCATTTAACCGACTGGTAATTCCATAATGACCTATGCAATGTATGCATTCCTTTTTTCTGTCCTGAATCTCCCACCAACTCTACATCTTAGATGACTCTTGGTTTTGTATCAAGAAAAAGTTCCTTTTTTAGTGATTCCTAACATGCAGTATAGTGGAACCTCGGTTTTTGAACATAATCCGTTCTGGACGTCTGTTCGACTTCTGAAATGTTCGAAAACCGAGGATCAATGGGCTGTCAGTAATTCAATGGGGAAAATTGAGAAACACGCTTCGGAAGCTGTTAGAGTTCCGAGGAGAGTTCAAAAACAGAACCATTCACTTCTGGGTTTTAAGTGTTTGGTTTTCAAAATGTTTGGCAGCCTAAGACGTTTAAAAACCAAGGTTTGACTATACATACACCTTTTTCAAAGGCACAACACACTAAGTTGATGTTTTAACTAAGCTATCCATCAGGACGACAAGATCTACCGTAAATTTCGCTCTATAACACGCAGATTTTTTGTCCTAAAAAGTAAGGTGAAATGTCTGTGCGTGTTATTGAGCGAATGTGTGGTCCCTGGAGCTGACTCGCCGGAGCGCAGGGACAAAATAGGCAAAAATAAGATCGGGCGGGCGGGCGGAGGGAAGAGGGAAGGCAGAAGCTTTCCTGCATTCTGCCTCAGGGTCTTGCTGCCCACCCGCTTCTGTTGCTGCGTTTGCTCAAACTCAACAAAGAGCAGGGAATCCCCTGCCCTCCTGGCAAGCAGAGGGTTAAGGAAAGGATCCCGTCCTTCCTTCTAATCTTCCCTAGTCACACTGCGTGCAGGCTCCAGCCCACCACTTCCTCCTCTCCGTGCTCTAGGGACTCGCAGGCAGCCGAAAAGCATGCAGGTGGGAGAGAGATAGAGAGAGAGAGGGCTGGCTTGGGTGGTGGTGGGGGAACGACTTTTGCTTTACAATGGTAGGTTTCTCATTTCTTTTCCAAAAGCAGAGAGCCCTGCCCCCAGGCCCCCTCCAAATTACAGCTTCTCCAAGCAATGTACTGCTGGAGGGAGACAGTATGCTTGTTTGGAAGAGAAACCCTGCTTCCCTGCTCGTAAGTAACAGCAGGCTGGATTGCAGAGTGAGACATGGAAATCTCTGGATTTATATGCTGTATATCAAATATCTTAATCTATACTTTCTACACGCGGCTGGTAAATCAGAATCTCCTGAGCCAGGAGGATTACAGCATCTCTCCTCTCCCCTTCATTAAAAGCCTCATACTCTTCTTTGAAGAAGTATAACGTGAGAATGTTTTATATATATATATATATATATTAAAGTTCTTTTCCTCATTGTCTGCTATACACTGATAATTGCTGCCACAATAACAATTGATTGAAAATGGAATTTAGTCTCCCCTCCCCCCATAGAGAGCTGTTCTTCAAACGTTTAGCCTTAATACAGTGGCTGATGTAATACCCTTCTGCTTCACTAGGCATTTTATATAGGGACATTAAAATTGATTTTCTACATCTTGGCAGATGAAAAAAAGTGTGTTACATGCCCTATTGCCCAAAAGTGTGCAAGCACAGAGCAAAGGTTGCAGTGACAGAGGTGGCCAAAAAAGAAATACTGTAAATAAAAAAGAAATCATACTTCGTATATCCTGTCTGGCTTGGGTGGGGTGGGGGGGACTTTTGCTTTCGTTCCCTCCCCATTTAAAACGTGGTGACAAAGCACGGATCCACATGGATCCTCAGGATTTTTGCATTGGGTCACCCCAAATTCACCATCAGATCACATTACATGTCCATGGCTACAGCCTGCACCAAAAAAATCACGCACCCACTGTTGCCTAGGGTCGCAGTGGTGCAAAAACGTGGTTACAAAGCATGGATCCACATGGATCCTCAGGATTTTTGCATTGGGCTACTCCAAACTCACTGTCAGATCACATGTCTGTGGCCACAGCATGAACCACAAAAATCATACATCCACTGTTTCATTTAGAATATTTTTTTTCTTGTTTTCCTCCTCTAAAAACTACGTGCGTGTTATGGTCGGGTGCGTGTTATAGAGCGAAAAATACGGTAATTCCTGGTTAGCTGCTGTCAGTTTATATCCGATCTGTGTACAGTGGTATCACCGCTTGTGGACGGGATCAGTTCTGGAGTGCCACTCGGATCCCAAGGTTTTTGCTACCGGAGGTGCCTGTTCTGTGCATGCGCGTGGCACAGTAGAGTGCTTTTGCGCATGTGGCGAAACCTGAAAAAATACTTCTTGGTTTGCCACATTCATATCCTGAAGTTTACGTAATGTGAGGTACTACTTTATATATGTGAATTTAGGTTTTTTGCACCAATGCTCATCACCTTACACTTCCTTACATTGAACTGTATTTGCCTGTTCACTCGTTTTGGAGAAATCCTTTTGGAGCTCTTCATAATAATAATAATAATAATAATTTATTATTTATACCCCGCCCATCTGGCTGGGCCTCCCCATAAGCCATTTTTTATTTTTATCATCCTAAATTTGGTATCTTATGCAAACAAGTAAGTTAAAAAGTGACCACCCAAATACAGTGGAACCTCGACTTACATACGCCTCGTCTTGAGGATGTTCCAAGTTGTGTTCGCAGAAAAACCCGGAAGTAGACACCGGGTTTGCCGCGATTCGCGCATGTGTAGAAGCAGCTTCTGCCATCTGCGCATGCGCAGAAACGCACTACCACCGAATGCGCACTCACACAAGGCACCTCTTCTAGCATCCCGTTTCAACCAGCAGACGTACCTCCGGAACGGATTATGTCCGTAAGTAGAGGTTCCACTGTACAGATTCCTTGGCAATCTGACTTCTTCCTTCTGTTGTGAAAACTAATCACTGACTTCTACTCAGACTCTGCATACTATAGTTTAACCAGTTACTAATCCATAAAGGACTCATTGTCTTATCCCACTACTAGTAAGTTGACTCAGGAACCCTGGCAAAGGCTTTTGTCAAGGGCTTTTCTGGAAGTCCAAGTACACAAAGTCTACAGCTCCAAACACCCTACTCACATGTTTGCTGACTTTTTAAAAAGTACTTCAAAAGTTGGTGGTAAGACCAACACTGCCTAGGTAGTGGAGGGTGGGCAAACAGATGAGAAAACAATCCCTGTCTCACAGAGAATGATAGAACACCAGCTTCCAATACACTTACTCGTGGTCCAGGTGGCAAGAAGATTCCACCTAAACATTAGGAAGAACTTCCTGACAGTAAGAGCTGTTCGACAGTGGAATTTGCTGCCAAGGAGTGTGGTGGAGTCTCCTTCTTTGGAGGTCTTTAAGCAGAGGCTTGACAACCATATGTCAGGAGTGCTCTGATGGTGTTTCCTGCTTGGCAGGGGGTTGGACTCGATGGCCCTTGTGGTCTCTTCCAACTCTATGATTCTATTCCAAATTGGCCATCTTTAGGACACAGGATGCTACTAAATCACTAGTCTGAAGTGAACATGTATTATATAGACCTTGAATGCCTAATTTTTCTACATCCTGAATACAAAGTGCACACAGATGAACACACTACAGTTAAGACAACTGAAATGTGGAGATAAACACACAACTGCCACCTTTTCTGCAGTTGCTCACCATCTGTGGAATGTTCTCCAGAGGGAGGCTTGACAAGAGCCTTCATTATACACCCTTAGGAGCCAGGCGAAAATGTGATTGACCACCCTATATACTCTTTTAACTGTGTTTGTGGCAGGTGGTGGTGGGGAGTGGGGGTTATTGGTTTGTTTCTGTTCTTGCTTTTATAATGCCTTTTGTGTTTTTTTTATCTTGTATTTTTAGGCTGTGGACCACCCTGAGATCTACAGATGAAGGGCGGTATACAAATTTTGTTGTTGTTAAGTCGCTTAGTCGTGTCCGACTCTTCATGACCCCATGGACCAGAGCACGCCAGGCACTCCTGTCTTCCACTGTCTCCCACAGTTTGGTCAAACTCATGTTAGTAGCTTTGAGAACAATGTCCAACCATCTCGTCCTCTGTCATCCCCTTCTCCTTGTGCCCTCAATCTTTCCCAATATCAGGGTCTTTTCCAGGGAGTCTTCTCTTCTCATGAGGTGGCCAAAGTATTGGAGCCTCAGCTTCAGGATCCGTCCTTCCAGTGAGCACTCAGGGCTGATTTCCTTAAGAATGGATAGGTTTGATCTTCTTGCAGTCCTTGGGACTCTCAAGAGTCTCCTCCAGTACCATAATTCAAAAGCATCAATTCTTCAGCGATCAGCCTTCTTTATGGCCCAGCTCTTACTTCCATACATCACTACTGGGAAAACCATAGTTTTAACTATACGGACCTTTGTCGGCAAGGTGATACCTCTGCTTTTTAAGATGCTGTCTAGGTTTATAATAATTGTCCATTTTATTATCATTTATAAAAATCAACAGAAGTCCTTGTTAAATGTTACAAATTAATGCTGTATTAAATAAGAAAGCTGAGCAATTAAGTTACAGAAGTGGAAAACACTCTACATCTAAAATGTCAAAAACTACAAGAATCTTGAAAGAAGAGGAATGTAGGGTAACCACTGTCAACAAATAAAGTGTGCAAAATGAACTCAGTCCGTGTTATGGGAGGTGCATTACATGATTCCAATTAATTCACTGCAAGCGGATTAAGGGCACACACGATTGCAGCCTAAATCAAATTAGCATACTATGACTGAGACTTGAGTGAGACATCACAGGCTATACTGCAAGCTTGTTAAAGTATTTATGTGTGTTGCATAAATTAATAAATCCAAGGAGTTACTGAGTTAGTGTAAACGAAAATTCATTCAGTGTTGATACTGCAAGAGTATTCCAGGTGGGTAAAAGGTAAAGGCACAACGTAACACCGTGATGGAAGCCAGAACACACAGAAACACCATTTACCTTCCCGCCACAGCGGTACCTACTTATCTACTTGCACAGGTGCACTTTCGAACTGCTAGGTTGGCAGGTGGACAGAATATGAAAGCTGGGTTCTAAGTTCCATAGCAAAACTGAAAATAATAATTTTGGGCAGAGATTGCACACTGAGGGATCATGTTAATGAGTCTTCAGAGAGCAATTTGAACTTTGAAGGAAAGGGATTGGTTCCCTTTCAACAGCATTTCCAATAGCTGGCCAGAACAGGAGAACAGCTTCAGAGGCTAACTTACTATGCTTCTACCCTGTGTTCCGAGAGAGGAAAGAAGAGCAGAAAGAATCAACATACTGCCTCCGCTGCCCAATAAATCTTCCTCAGTTGTTATTATTATTGTTATTTTATATCCCAACTTTTTCCCTGACAGGGACTTGAAGTTACTCCATTTCAAATAAGTGATCTGCCATTTACTCCAGCAAAAGCCTCTTTTATCTAATCTCAATGTAAGACTTGATTATGTGAAGCACTCTAAACACATGAAATGTTCTATATGAAATGTTACATGAAATGTTAAGTAGTATTACTCACAAGGATATGCATTAACTATATAAGAGCTCTAACTGATATTTTAGGCAATGCAGCAATTGATATTATGAGTACTCTTTAAAATACACAGATCTATATGATGTTTGGGTGGATATTTTCAGTCTGAATCTGGCTTACCCAAAGTGTTGTGGGGCATGTTCTATGTAATATATACAGGCTTGGTTTAATGACTTACCTCCCAAAAAATGGAAAACTGACTACAGCTTTCAAATAACGTAAGAGAAATGCTTAGGCATATTTACATTCTGCCTTTGTGTGAGTTGACAAAGAATCACTTCTCCCCAAAAATTTTTAGTTGTTATCAAACCAAATATTGGAAGTCATGATTTAGTTATTTTACCATTTTACATTAGCTATAACATTAGTCTTTTGAAATACAGAGATCAAAAGGTCCACAGCACCCTCTATTGGCAAAATGGTAAAGTTTGAGAAGTCTCTCCGGTTCATTTTTCTTCTGTGAGAACAGCAGTCACTTAAGAGAAATGTTCTGAGGCTAGGAAATGGAATTCAGGTCAACTGCCTCATGGCTTTAAGTAAATAATATTTCACATCCAAGTTGCGGTAGTAAATTCTGCACAGCAAAATATTCAGTTTATCATGCAGAAACTGCTGTTGCAAGGGGTGAGAAATATCTTTAAACACGCTCCCCCGTTGTTTTGCTATTTATAGCCATTGTTCCTCTGATCCAATACTGTCTTAACAAAAGCCACAGCTTTCAAATATTTTTCAAAATAGACATATGTCACAAACTTTAAGAAAAAGTATACATAATAAAATTAAATGATTGGGTATACTTGCTGAAACAGAAGTGTTTTAGTTTGTGTTGAAAACAAATGTTATATATGCACAGCTGCATGACTTCTCCCACTTCTCTCTCTGCCCCCCTCCACAAACACTACAGCTAACAACTGAAATTCGTTCTGAAGCCAAGTTCTGGTACAAGTTGAGGTCTACCCTAGGTTTTTTGTTTGTTTAGTTTGTTTGTTAAACAATTTTCCAACTGCACAAATTCCTCATCAGTCACTCCACACTTTAAAAAAGGAGGAGGAGGAGGAGGAGAAGGAAAAAAGAGGCTGAACATGCTTTACTTCTTGCTTACACTCTGCATCAGTGGCAGTTTCTCCACAGGAGTCCGTAGTTACCATCTACAATACAGTGATGATTCATTTATCAATCTGCCTTAGTTCAGCAACTTAGCAGGCACAAAAAAGAATACAAGGATACAAATACAGCAAAGCATACCGGTAATCTTCCCAGAGACGAATGTACAGAAAAGGAGCTACCAGCCAAAAAGAAGGAGGTGTTTCAATATGGTTTGGACAGTTTAAGTATGGATACTGAGCACAACCCACCTTTATATAATTTGGGTACATGCTGTCCCTGATTTTGTAATTTAAGTGCTTTATAAATGCATATGCCTAATGTGTCTAACCACCACCCCCTTTTCCAGCCGCACATTATCAGCTTTCCAACTGCACAATTTTTCTCCCAAATGCACATTTTGTTTCCAACTGCACACTAATAAAAACCTTGGCCTCGCCAGCACATCAGAGAACATTATAAATCTGTGTGCATTTGTCATGTGTGCAGGCATTTACCTTTTGACCATGGGGCTACACTTGAATTCTTAACTGGCTAAATAGCTCAGAGTCTGAAATATTTCCTACTGTGGGCCTTCTTGTTTATTGGCAAGAAAGAATATGGAAAGTCTACCCACACACACCTCAACTATTGCATGTTGTTCCTAACAGCCCATACTCTTACGTCAGGTGTATTCACTGATCCAGTAATAGTGCCTAGTATAGACAAGGTCTCTTTGTACAATGCAAAGACAGAGATTTATGTCAGCTTGTAATGCAATCTTGCAGTTCTGAGACTGCCTTATCAATATGCAATTAGCCCACTTACTGCCATCTAAACATTTCTTATCTTGTTCCAACACACAACAATGCAATCCTATCTCTGTACAAGGCAACAACACTTCATTTGGGCATTTTAAATAAAATGAACTCTTATTAACCAAAATATCTACTCCAATTTCTGATTTGAAAAATCTGAAGCTTTGTACCTCCCACATTCACTATTACAGGGATATATGGAGTGCTTTTTTCTGGGGGAACCCAGGGGTACGCATACCCCTAAACATTTTGTGAATCTAAGTTTGGCCTCATTGAGGTGCCCCTCAATTTCAATATGAGTAGGAAAATGAGAGTACCCCTAAACATTGTTTTTAGGAAAAAAGCACTGCATATATCTATTGTACACATACGTATACACACACAGACACACAGACACACACAGACACACACACACACACACACACACACAGAGAGAGAGAGAGACAGAGAGAGAGAGAGAGAGAGAGAGAGAGAGAGAGAGAGAGAGAGACAGACATAGTGCTATGGTTGTTGTTTTTTACAGAACTGTATGAAATTTGTGGGCATGGTAGCCACTCAAGAGCAGATAATATGAGCCAAACACCAGATAGGCTCAGGTAATTTGTGATGGACACCTTTAAAGCTTGAGAAAGAAAGAAAGAAAGAAAGAAAGAAAGAAAGAAAGAAAGAAAGAAAGAAAGAAAGAACTTTAACACAGAAATTTTTAAATATTCTCTTAACTTACATCACTCTCTGATCCTTGGCTATCCTGATCTTCTTCCATGACTTTTCTGTTAGTTTCATTAGTGTTTCAATTCATCACTATACCAACAGAGATTGGCCATTTAAACTTTTCACAGACTCATGGTCTAGTTTTCGCTTCTTCTCTAGCCTATAGGCAATAAGGAAGTCTAGTAAACCTCTAAGGAGCAGGGATAAGAAATAGCACGCACTCATTGCTTTGGGGTTCAATTGACCAAACAGGCCTGTTCTGCAGCGTGTCCTTTCAAGAACTAGGAAAATCCATCATGCAAGTTTTAATAATTAAGATTGCTTATCAAGCTTTCTGTAGTTTAACCTCACCAGAATACAAGTAATTTGGAAGTTAGAGCTCTCTTTTTTTCCATCACAACTGAAAGAATCTCCAGAAACTGGTCTGCAAAATTCTTATTCTACAAAAGGATTCCATATAACTGTCCCTCTTTTAAAGTGACCACCACCTCCTATGAGGAACATCATTTTATAATTTGTGTGTTTAAAAACCACCTGTACAACAAATACATCCATTATACTTGGACAAGACAACATCTAGGTCATGGGTAGGCAAACTAAGGCCCTGGGGCTGGATCCAGCCCAATTGCCTTCTAAATCTGGCCCGCGGATGGTCCAGGAATCAGCGTGTTTTTACATGAGTAGAATGTGTGCTTTTATTTAAAATGCATCTCTAGATTATTTGTGGGCCATAAGAATTTGTTCATTCACCCCCCCCCCCACAAAAAAAATATAGTTCGGCCCCACACAAGTTCTGAGGGACAGTGGACTGGCCCCCTGCTAAAAAAGTTTGCTGACCCCTGATCTAGGTCAACAAGCTCCATAAAATCAAGCACAAAAGTTTGGGCTTATGGTTCCCAATCAAGAACTTGCCAAAGTCTCAGAACACTTCTGGCTTATTCAAGGATCCGGTAAACAGTAAACTGAAGTATGTAACAGAAAATAAAAGTATTAAGAAGGGCTCACTAAGGATGGGGGGAGTAAGTAAGCACCCTCTCCCACTTCGTGGAGCCCGTTTAACCCCCCCCCCCAGTATACTCCAGAGCTTAGGGTGAGGAAACAAGCTGGGAGATGGCTTGAACGCAAGTGGAGGAAAGATCTGAATGAATGCAACTGAACAACGGTAAGGGCTCATTATCGAGCTTACCTAGTGGCAGTGAAAGCAGCAAAGAAGGCATACTTTGCTGCCTCCATTGCATCCTCATTATGGCATCTGGCAATGCTTTTCCAGGTTGTACGAGGTCTTTTACAGGATGACCCAAAGGAGGTGATAGAACCAACAGTAGCTTGCAAAATGCTGTTTGCAAAGCATTTTGAGGATAAAATCGCTTGCATCCACTAAGACCTTGATTCTGCTGTTATAGCAGATGAATCTCATAGGGTGTCCAGAGCACAGTCTAGTCCTGTTGTGTTGGATGAGTTTCAGTTGGTAAGACTCAAAGATGTGGACAAGGTGCTCAGATTAGTCAGGGTGACCACTTGCGCTCTAGACCCTTGCCCTTCTTGGCTGATAAAAACCAGCAAGAAGGGAACAGCTGGCTGGGCCAGGGAGGTGATCAGTGCCCCTTTAAACTTCCAGGTATAGGGTGGTATATTATATTATATATTATTATTATTATTATTATTATTATTATTATTATTATTATTATTATTATTGGTGGTGGTGTCATTTTAGGTGTTACATAAACAAAAACCAGAATATAGGAGAGTTTTATATTAATTTATACTACACACACATACAGGGAGCAGACATGCTATAAGCACTAATGCATCATTTTAGATTACCAAAGGAATCACTCTTGAGCTTGTAGGACAACCACCACCAGATCAAGGCCCTTCCATTGTTCCAATCAGAAAACCTGCCACATGTTTTTTTCCTTTGCCACTACACCGTTTAACAGCCAGCCACACCAGACACGATGGAAAGGAGACAGCAAGTTCTCTTTCATTAATGTGCCTTGACCAGCTGTTGTCAGATATAAGCTTCCTAAAGATGACATTCCAGTAGAACCAGCAGAGGGGTAAGCAGAGAGAGTATAGCTCCTTCCTGTAGACTGCTAGCACCAATTATGTGCTACACTTCTTGAATGAGTCACTTTGGCACTTCTTGTTTGAGTCACTTTGGCTTTATTTCTTTAAAATGCCATTTTCATGATCACCTAGCATACTGTCTTTTCAAACGTTAAATGCTACAGATAACAGCCAACATTAACCATACTCCGAATACATAGAGATCAATAAGTCCACTGATTTCAAGGGTCTGCTCCAAGTATGACTACAGCTTGGCATCACCCTATGGCTGCAACCCAATATAAATATATTGGGTTGTAAGTCCCATTCAACTCAACAGGATTTACATTTGAGTAGTTGTGCAGGATTGTGCTGCAAATCAGTTTACCGCTGCACAAAGCTTTGTAAGCAAGAGTAAGTGGATTATAACAATTAGGGTAAAAGTTTAACTCTCTGGTGCTTATCAAGCTTTAATTAGTACAAATCAGTAAAATTTACAGGGCCACAGGACTCTTGCTGTTGCTAGAATAGAATGCAGTTAATCTGCTGAAATCCGTCTCAAATCCAGGTTAGTTTAAAGGTAACTGATCAAACTTTCCGGAACTGGTGTTGTTTGCTCAGAGTCAACAGTTCATGGTCTTCAAGTTCCACTGTATAACTGTACCGAGCATCAATAATGAACACTGGTTTCATATCTATGCTAGTGCATAAAACAGAAAACACAATGAACAATAAAGAAAGTATCTCATATTTTCCATAAAACATTAAAGATAGTGTGAGAACAGCCACCTACAATTTGATATGTATTTTTGATAAGAATAAGTTTTATCGGAAATTCAAATGAATTTCAAACACTTCAAGCTCAGTTGGTACAGCAGGATAATCTTACTTCAGGGTTGTGGATTTGAGCCCCACACTGAGCGAAAGATTCCTGTATTGCAGGTGGTTGGACTAGCAGGTTTCCTCAAACTCGGCCCTCCAGATGTTTTTGGCCTACAACTCCCATGATCCCTAGCTAGCAGGACCAGTGGTCAGGAATAATGGGAATTGTAGTCTCAAAACAACTGGAGGTCCGAGTTTGAGGAAGCCCGGACTAGATGCTCCTTGTGGTCGCTTCCAACTTTATAATTCTATGGTTCTATGAATACTGCTCAGTTCTATCTTATACCACAGTTGTTTAGAACTCTTTACTGTGCTGAATTAAGACAGCATGACATAGTTATGTCACTGTCAATAAAGAAAGAATGCAAAATGTCTTTTTCTATTCTTTTTTTATTATTATTTAAAAAGGCTACCAAGATGGGCTCTGTCTAAAGCTTGCAAAATTACCTTTGTTCCATATTGTGGGTTTTGATTTATTTATTTTTAAAAAAAGTATTTCTATGTTAGCACACTAAGTTTTATGGAGCTGCATTTTGGGGGGGGCACAGAATTTAATATGAAGCATTTCTTTACTTACACAATATACAGTGAGGAATGTCTCACTTGGCCAAAATCCACTCAACACTCTGCTACTACCCAGTTTGCCATAATGTCTTTGGAAGGACAGAATCAACTTCTGTCTTGGACAATACAAGACTACACCTAGCTCTTCATGAATTTGATGATGCCACTACAGTTCATATATTGGTATATTATAACAAGACACATAGGAACAAAGTTTCCTATAGACTCTGATTCGTTTCCCAGAAGACAAAACTAAAACTAAGAATTACAAGATTAGATGAGATACCTCATGAGCATATTCTGCTTTAGATATACAGTCATACCTTGGTTCTCAAACGGAATTTGTTCCAGAAGTCCATTCGACTTTCGAAAACGTTCGAAAACCAAGGGGCAGCTTCCGATTGGCTGCAGGAGCTTCCTGTACTCAACCGGAAGCCGCGGAAGCTGCGTCAGGACATTCGGCTTCCAAAAAACGTTTGCAAACCGGAACACTCACCAAAACATTTGAGTGACAAGGCGTTCGAGAACCAAGGTATGACTGTACTGTAACAGTGCTATAGAAGACAGTGATCCCATTACCACTAGCTAAACATGGGCAGAGAAGCTGAGGGGGATCCCCCCCCCCAAATAAAATAAAACAATGCAGCTTCTTCCCTGGGGAAGCTCCTAGAGATGTTTGAGTCACATATTATTTTGCCTTTTTATATAAGTGTTTTCATGTTAGTTAGGGATCAGCGGAAGTTCTTCACTTAGTACAAGTGGAGCACTGCCCATCCTAACCCCAAGCCCCCCCCCCCCAAAAAACCTGTAGCCCAATCTCTTATGTTCCTTATCATTCATATGCAATATAATGTATCACATTTGGATAGTCTGTTCTTGTTTCATAGCATTAGGCAAGAAGTAGGAAGAGCCTTCCCAACCAATGCTCTTTTCTGAGGCTGAGGTGCTTTTTCTTCCATTTGCAAGCACAAGGTAAAAGCAGCCACAAGCACAAGCCTTTCTTCTTTTCTATGGCTAGCCAGCCAGCCTACCAGTCTTTGTAATCAGCAATGTACCTATGTGAGTTCATTGTTTAATTTCTACATTCATCATAGGCACACACATGCACACCCAAACACACATTTCAATGAGAGTGGTGGCAAACTATCCCAAAAACACGTTTGACTGGTGGGAAGGAGGGCAGGGAACCTGGTTTATTCATGGGCAAGACTGGGCCCTTTTTTATTGTTAGGGGGAATGGGAGGGGAAAGAGTTTCCTGGTGGCATATTTGGCTGACATCATAAGCATGGAGTGGGGGAAGTCTGGTTTCCTTCATTGGCTGGGCCAGGCATTTTTATTTATATTCTCTTCACAATCAAAACCAACCACCTTTACAAAATGTTAACAGTTAAAGTCTTGTTTTGCTACTAAAAAGTGGTGAGGAGGGGTGCCTACTGTTGGGTTGTAGATATGCTTAAAAATAAGACTTTGTTTCAGTCCTCTCCACTCCACAAGAGCAACTCAAGGAAATGCTAATGTCCATACTTTCATGATTGATAAAAAGGTGTGCAAAACACAGAGCAGAGTATCTTTACCTTGCCAAGCAAGGCTGATGTTCATAATTACTGTCTCACAGTGACCTTCTTTTATTGAAGAGATGTGTTCCATCTCATCTACACATGCATAAAGAAAACCTCCACACACACAAGTTAACTTGGAATTAGTACACTTCCATATAATACACACAACAGATCAGTAACTATGAGTCCATGCTTTAAGAGTCTGTTCCACTCCAACCTGTCCTTGTCCCAACTGCAACACACTTGCTTCTTCTCTCCTAAATTCATTAGCCTAATTTCCTGTTTCTTCAAGTTCTGCTTCCTCCACCTATGTTGAAGAGTACTGATGATCCCCATATCAATGCACCCTATCCCACAGGCTTCCATGCCTCATCACCTCACTCAGTCTGCTGTTTTACTTGCGCAATGTCTCCTGCTGTGATAGCCACTGCGATGTTACAAGTTTCCACCATATCCTTTTGTAAGTTTTCATTAGACATCTGAACAGGAAGCACTGCTCATTAACTAAACCAAATGGAATTAATTGGGAAACACAAATATGACTGCACTGACTTTAGGGCTAGCAGTTCCATTCCTCAGTTTCAGCAAGATATGGAACCACCACTTCCTGCCCTCTCCCTCAAAAAAGAACTGTCACATAGATCTTTCTGTGTACCTTCTATACTGCAGACCAAAATATTTCATACCCAGAACCAAGTTTATCTAATGAAACAGTCAGCTTCAATATGGCTCAATACATTTTTTTCCAATAAAAAGTTATTAAAAGTTTTCAATATAAAATACAATAAAAAGCACACTATAAAGAACACTATACCCAGCAGCAACTTGCACAGTTGGAATTGCATACTACCATTTACCTCTTGGCCATAAAGATCCTTACATCTTAAATTTAATCCAATGCTGGACTTACTGGAGAAAAAAAATCAATTATTATGTGCAAAGCAGTCTACTTGGGAGATTCTGCTACTTCCACAAGCTAAACAGCTTCCAAAAATAAAAAAGGAAGTCAGCATCTACTGTTCTTTATTGCCAACAAGCTGTTGCATTAGAGAGCTGGTTTGCAGCCATCTTCTCTTATTACCAGTGCAGAAAGAACATTATACTATGTTCTTTACTCAGGTACATGGCTTTCAAGGAAATATACATACATACACACACACACACACACACACACACACACACACATTTATTGCCCTTGCTACTATATTCAATGCTCAGATTTTTTCAAAGAAATGCTTCAGCATCCAACAAGAAAATACACTTTGCTATAAACAGAACTCACCCGATCTGCTGATGCAACCTCTTCACCAGCTAGACATATAGGAGAGGCCATCTCCAGCACAGACATATTAGTAGGGGCATCAGTAGTTGATGAGGATCTGGGCCGGCCTGAATGAATATCCTGGAGAGACTTCCTGTTGATTTGGGGGCTTCCCTTTGGAGGCTCTGCCTTGCCCCGCCTGCTATGCAAGCTTGTTCCTCTCTTCATTTTAGGTGGCACTCTGATTTGTTGTAGAACTCTGTTCAGAGCTGTGGGGTGGGTAGAGACACCATCAATTTCAGCACATGTGCTTTGATTTTCCAATTCCGTTTCAAGCTCCAAATCAACCTGAGCTTGCTGAATATCATGGGGAGACACTGAGGACCTCCTACGTTGATGCTGGAAAAGATGCTTCAACCCTTGACCAATCACATTAATATTCTCCAAGGCATTGTGGGTAATTTTGGATAGCTTTTGCTCCGATTCATGCTGCCTTTTGGTCTCTGGATCTTGAGACTTTCCTCCAAGGTCAGGATCATCATAGAGTTGTTCACTACCAGAAGGCTCCATCAGATGACACCAAGCAAGTTTATTTGACAAGTCAGACACAGATGTTATGTGCCCTTAAAATTTGTTTTTGCTGAAAAATGCCAAGATTGTCAGCCAATAAAGTGTGCAATTGCTTCAAGAGTGAATACACATGCAGCTGTGCCACGGTGGTCTCATGCTTATCTACTGTTAAAACAAAAAAACTAGGGTTACACATCATGCACAGATTAAGGTTATTCACATTGAAAAAACATGCAGCTAGTTTACTCTCTTCTCAATCCTAAACTTTTCAAGCATTTTTCTTTACCATGGGGATTAAGTGCATTTCCACTGCAGGTGGAACACAAAGCTTATGAAAAAATATTCCAAAACCAAATGCTATATTAAATATAGAAACTATACCTCCCTACCAGCAGAGCTGGTATACTGGAAGGCAAGGAAGATTTTGTCAGAGCCGTAACAAGCATACCCCAATTTTAATATGCGTTGTGCTACATGAGGCTGGATTTGGCAGCTTATCACCATGCACCATGGTATTAAGGAAAGGCAATGTAACTCAACACATTGCTCTATATTTCTAATAAATTTTATGTTATTACAAACTAAAAAAAAATGGAAAAAACAAAATATCTTCTTTCAGGCAAGGACCAGAAGCAGGGACCAGATTCCACATTGCCAGCGCCAAAATATTTTGTAGGTACCAAAGGCCATTAGCAAAGGCTCTCTTAGGAATCTCAAATGTCTAAAATGACTGGTTCTTGTAGACGTGAGCAGCAGAATGGCAGCAGCATTAAAAGTGGGTCTTGTTCAGACTCACAGGAACAGATAATAATAATAATAATTTATTATTTATACCCCACCCATCTGGCTGGGTTTCCCCAGCCACTCTGGGCAGCTTCCAACAAAATATTAAATAACACAACCTGCTCCTTCAGGTATATTGCTTCGGGTAAGTGGAAAAGGCAAACAGCTATAATTATGTCACACTACAGGCAGGTAGCTGAGGAAGTAAGCAAGTGAACTCAAAGCAACTTGAATATTAAGAAAGGGAGCATTAATAAAGTTAACAATAACTGAACAGCCTTGTAATACGCTTGTTGTGATTAAGTGCGAATCACATGCATAAGCTGTGTAAGATGATAAAATGGACCATACAAATGAAGCTCAGTCTTGGCAGATCCTGCATGAATTTTGAGAGAAGTTGATAGAGATATATGATGTTTAGACTGGAGAAAACATCCAACAGAACATATTAAGAGCCATTATGATGATCAGGACACATCTAGGATCCGGTTTGGAAGTCTGTTTTGCCAGTCCTAATACTTGAACCCATGACCCTGGGATTAAGAGTTTAATGCTCTACCAATTGAGATATCCTGCAAAAGCAAGCAAATATTGTCTGTACAAAAACTCTAGCACCTTTGCTACCCTTCTCAGACACTGCACAATATAGTGACCCACTGGAAATAAAGCCATCCCAAATTCTACCATTGTGATGTAACATGTTGCAAGTTCTGTTAATAGACTGAAAATTGGGCTACCACTATTTTACCCAACAAAAAATAAGCAGGGGCATCATACACATCTGAAAACTTAAAGATACAACAAATGCCTCCAATATTAATTCCCACCATTAGTTTATATAAATATATACTATCCTATTGATGCATAGTAGTATATTTCTGTGACGTATATAGCTAGGAATAAGGCAGCAGTTCTTATGGCCTGCTTTTATATGCTTTTCTGTGGTAACAGTTTAAATCACAATGATCTTATTTCTCCACGGACAAAAGACAAATTATGGCATAATAAGAAGTTATGCACAAGTGTCAGGAATCCACATGCAACAGCACCATTCCTCCTTTCAGGCGAGTAAGCAAACAGACCAGAAAGTATTTAATGGGACATCCAAACTGGAAAATATGGGTATTGGCATCCAAACAAGTCAGGATATGAAACCATAGTTTGAAGTCGGCTTTTGCATCCTGGCTTGTTTGGCATTAACCATTATTTGCTTCCAGTATATTTCCTGACCCAATTTAAAGTTCCTGTTTTAACCTGCAAAGTCCTAAGAGCAGGTTACTTGAAAAGATCACGTCCTCCTTTGTATGCCTACCTGCACCTTAAAATTCTCTTCAGAAACCCTTACCTAGGTGCCTCCACCAATGAAATGAGGCAGAGGGCAACTAAGGAGATGTGGTTTTTTAGTAGTAGCATATCAGCTATGAAACAGACTTCCCAGAGAGCCACGCCGGACACCTTCTTTACCTTTTTTCAGTGCATTTTAAATTGAGGCTGTACAGTAAATTATTCTATGGTGCCTCTGCGCAATGAAGCTTTTTGCAGTATTAGTATTGGATATTACCTATGTCAGGGGTTCAGGAGCAGAGGCGAGGGCAAGGGAGGAAACAGAGAGCGAGGGGGAGGAGGCCGAAGAAAAGATGAGTGATGACGACGACCCGAGATCTCCGAGTCTTTCCAGTGAATCAGAAGATTCACAGAAAGGAGCGCCAGTGGCCAGAGCAAGGGGGGAGCCTAGGGGGACACCCCAGGAAGAAGGGTCCAGAGGGGGCTCAGAGGGCAGCAGTTGGAAATCGGGGCCAGCGTCACCAACAGAGCGCAGTGGAGAGGAAGGGCGCCAGGTATCGAGCTCTGGCAGCTCGCAGCAGGGGGGAGGGCATGAGTCAGGAGTGGCCACACCTCCATCGGGGAGCGAAGAAACGGTTAAGCGGAAAGTGGAAGGTTGGGCGCGCGCGCCAAGTTCAAATGCACAGGAAGGTGGCGCAGTAAGCAGCCCGGAAAGGGAGCCAGGTCCTAAAGCCCGACGCAAGGAGACAGAAGGGTCCGGGGGCTCAGCGTCAGAAGAGTCCAGGAAGGAAGAGACCACGGGGGGCAGAGGGACCCAGAGAAGAACGGTCAGGCAGAAAAGGTGGAGTAAGGCTAGGGTATTAAGCTGGTGTACAGGGGGCGGAGACTCAGATGGAGCTTCGCCGGTCTAACCCATAAGACGTAGAGCTGCACGCGGCAGCTTGAGAATGGAAACTGTAACTCAATAAAGACTCTTATAAAGTGAACGCTGGCTAGCGTGATCCTCTGTGAGCTAGGATCTGGAAGCAGCTCTGACAGTAAGCTCCGTCCCCAGTTGTGGGCATCTGCAGCCTCGCGGAGAGGAGAGAAGGCAGGTGCCTACTAGCGAGCTCACGAACGGCAGACAATATGACGGCCGAACAGCAGATAGCAGATCTCAGAGAAGCAGTGACACGACTGAATGCCGAGATACTTGCATCCAGGAAGAGGGAGGACGACGCAGATGCCGCCTACAGAGATCTCCAGGTCAGGTTGGAAATGCTTACGAAGCAAGGGCAACTGACACCCAGACCGGAGGGGATTGGGTTGGGGAGACGAACAGGCGGTCTAGTCTCTCACTTCGATGGGAATTTACAACAGTACCCCAACTTTAGAGCAGATGTAATGTGTGCACTGCAACTGCTGGACAAAGACTTTAGAGATGAGCAAGAGAAGGTGGGATTTATCATGTCCCATTTGCATGGAGATGCTAAAGCATGGCTGCGCAATTTGTGGAGAGATAAGGATCCAGCGCTCCAAAATGCGGATGCCTTTATTAAAGCGATGGATGGGTGCTTTTTGTCAAGCATAGACGTGGATCTTGCCCGGAAGGAGGTACATGGACTGAAGCAGGGGAGGGCCAGTGTAAGGCAGTATCATGCCCGCTTTTTTGCATTGGTCAGTGCCCTGGAATGGGACAGAGATTCGGCTCCAGTCAGAGACCTGTTTTGGGAAGGATTGAACAGCGCGGTTAAAGACGAAATTGCAAGGGGGGAGAGACCCCGGAGCACGCAGGAGATCGTTCAGAGGGCGCTGGCGGTGGGGGTGCGTCTGGAAGAACGTCCATGGAGCAGGGACGAAGGGCGTGGAGGGCGCGAACCAGCCAGGGGCTACTCCTTCCTTCCCAGAGAAGCAGCGCGTGCGCAATCCACGCCTCCGCCAGGAGGAGGAGCGGAACCTATGGAGGTTGGAGCTGCAAGGGCTCAGTCAGCAACCAGAGCCCTAGCACCGGGAGCAGTGAAAGCGAAGCCTCCTAGAGGGAACAGGAAGTGTTACGTCTGCGACAATCCCCAGCATATGGCGAAAGAGTGTCCCCAGAGGCTCCACAAGCACACTGCAGCCTCAGCAATGGTAACTGCAGCAACGCAGCAAGGAGAACCACAGCAGGGAAACGACGGAGTCTGGCTGGAGACAGAGGCACTGGGGCCCAGCCAGACGTGTCAGTGAAGCAGTCCCCAGAGATTTTGCAGCCCACAGACCCCCTCCCGCCCAAACCAGTGGTGCGGCTCACCGCATCGCTCCAGCTACCCAATGGCCTCACCATGGACGTGCCGATCACCATTGACTCAGGAAGCAATGCGGACTTTATAGGGCAAGACTTTGTCGACCGGCACGCTATACAGTTACTGCCTGCCACACTGCCCCTGCAGGTCGTCACGGTGGATGGCAGGGAGCTGCTCGGGGGGCAAGTGGTGAAGCAAACGCCACCAATGGTGATGCGAATTGGGAATCACAAGGAAGTCATCAGCTTCAATGTCACTCAACTATCGGACACGCCTATTGTCTTGGGCATGAGTTGGCTGGACAAGCACAGCCCGACGCTGGCGTGGTACCAGAGGCAGCTGACCTTCGGCTCTTCCTATTGTGCTTAACACTGCATCCTGCCCCGGCAGGAAGGAGAGGAAGAGGAGTCACAGCTGCAGTTAGGGACGCTGCAAGCGGTTCCCCCACAAGTACGCAGAATTTTTGGAGGTTTTCTGCGAGAAGGAGGCGGACAAGCTACCCCCCCACAGACCGTACGACTGCAAGATTGACCTCCTACCAGGGGCGGCGTTGCCAAAAGGGAAGCTGTATTCCATGTCTGAGGACGAATTACAGGAACTCAAAGAGTTCATAGATCACAATTTGGAGCGCGGTTTCATCCGAGAGTCCAAGGCAGTGGGGGGCAGTCCTGTATTCTTTGTCAAGAAGAAAGACACGCCCCCAAAAAGGCTCGTAGTGGACTACCGGACCTTGAACGCGGTGACCGCGCCATCGGACTTCCCCATGCCCAGGATAGACGACCTCCTCGCGACGGTGCGCAAGGGACGCGTCTTCACCAAGTTGGACCTGCGAGGGGCATACAACCTCATTCGCATGCGGGAAGGCGATGAGTGGAAGACAGCCATGTTCACGCCCCTGGGCACCTACGAATACAGAGTTATGCCTTTTGGATTGCAAAATGGCTCCCACTGTTTTCAAGCTTTCATGCATCACGTGCTGGCGGGGCTCCTCTACAAGAAGTGTGTCTGTTTCCTGGATGACATACTCATCTTTTCTGACTCGCAGAAGGATCACGACAGAGACGTCAAGGAAGTGCTGAGCAGACTGCAGCAGCATAGGCTCTACGCCAAGCTGGAAAAATGCCAGTTCGACGTGTCGGAGGTGGACTTCCTGGGATACAGGTTGTCCGATAAGGGGCTCGCCATGGACAGCGCCAAGGTTCGCGCGGTTTTGGATTGGAAAAGTCCGCGCACCAGGAAGGAGGTCCAGCGGTTTGTCGGCTTTGCGAACTTCTATCGCAAGTTTATCAAGGGGTTTGCGATGCAGACGGCGGCCATCACAGACACGCTCAGCTCCAAGAAGAAGTAGTTCATCTGGACGGAGCAGGCGGAGCAGTCCTTTCAGGCACTCAAGCGTCTCTTCGCGTCGGAAGAGCAGCTACTACACGTCGACCCCAGCAGACCGATGAGGGTGGAGACGGACGCCTCGGACAGAGCCGTGGGAGCAGTGCTGTTGCAGCAAGACCCGCAGGGGGCGTGGAGACCGGGAGCGTTCTACTCCAGGAAGCTCACCAAGTCAGAACAGAACTACACCATCTGGGACAGGGAGTTGTTGGCCATTCATGCAGCCTTTAAGGCATGGAGGCACTTCCTGATCGGAGCCAAGCACACGGTGCAGGTCCGCACGGACCACAAGAACCTGGAGCACTGGCGCACGGCGCGGTTCCTGAACCAGAGGCAGATACGTTGGGCAGAGTTCTTTGCGGACTTCGACTTCCGCATAGAGTATGTCCCGGGGGACACCAACATCATGGCGGACGCCCTCTCCCGTAAACCACAATACCTCGAGGAGGCGACGCCAGCGGCGGCCATGCACATCTTCGCACCGACAGCGTGGGCGTGCGCTTCCGCGACTGTTGACCTGGAGGCGGTTCGACGTGCGTTGCAGGACGACTCCTTCGCGCGAGCGAAGATGGCAGAGGCACGCAGGGGCACGACGGCGACCGGCGAGTTCCAGGTTCGAGACGGATTACTCCTCCGTAAAGGGGCCATCTACGTGCCGGGGGACGATCTTCGCGCCAAGGTACTGCAGCAGTTGCACGACGCGCCCACCGCTGGGCACTTTGGCACAGAGAAGACGATAGAATTAGTCGCCAGAGACTTCTGGTGGCCCAGAATGAGAGGGGAAGTCGCGGACTATGTGGCGAGGTGCGACACCTGCCAGAGGGCCAAACCCGTACACAGACCGCCGGCGGGACTGCTGGAACCGCTGCAAACCCCGTTCGAACCATGGGAGAGAGTGGCCCTGGACTTTGTCACGGATCTGCCCAGCTCGAGAGGCAAGACGGCAGTGCTAGTGGTGGTGGACTTGTTCTCCAAGATGGCACATTTCATTCCGTGTGTGAAGGTGGCCACGGCGGAACAGACCGCCAAACTGTTCATAGATCACGTGTTCAAGGTTCACGGTCTGCCGCGGTCTATACTGTCCGACCGGGGGCGGCAGTTCATCTCGAACTTCTGGCAGAAGCTGATGGGCTTCCTGAACGTCAAGATCAATCTGGCTTCGGCTAGACACCCGCAGACCAACGGGCAAGCGGAGCGGGTCAATGCCATCATGCAGCAGTACCTGAGATGTTATGCGAATCAACAGCCCGCGACGTGGGTGGATTACCTGCCTCTCGCCGAGTTCGCCTACAACAACACGAAGCACGTGTCCACGGGGGTGACGCCGTTCTTCGCCAACAACGGAAGGCACCCCAGAACCTTCCTGGGACTGGAAAGGATGGGGGAGGGGGAGCCGCAGACAGCAGACGCGTTCGCGTCGGAGTTGCAGGAGGTCCACGATCAGCTTCGGCGGCACCTGGAGCTGGCCAAGCACGCATACAAGGTACAAGCAGACAAACACAGGAGGGTTGGCGAAGAGATCCATGTGGGAGACTGGGTCTGGTTGGCAGCCCACGCAGTACCGGCCAGGTCGTTAGCGAAGAAGAAACTAGGGCATAAACAACTGGGACCCTACCAAGTCGAAGAGCAGGTCAACCCGGTAGCCTTCAGGCTGCCGCTGCCGGAGGGCTCCAGGATGCATCCGGTGTTCCACAGATCGCTGCTCACTCCCTACAAGACACCTCACAGATTTCAGGAACCAGGAACGGCGCCGAGTCCGCTCCGAGAGGGAACCGAGCAAGGGGGAGCGCCACAGGAGGAGCCCATCAACGAGGTCACAGAGATTTTGGACTCGAGATGGGGAGAAGAGGGAGTAGAATACCTTCTCGCCAGAGAGGGCACCCCGGCCAGTGCCAACAGTTGGATGCCGGGCTACGCTTTGGAGGAACCTCTGCTCAAAGACGAGTTTCATGCCCTCTTCCCACACAGGCCCATGCCAGCAGACTTTTTCGACGATTGGCTTTTCACACCGACGCTTTCAGCTAGCACGTTCCAGGGGTTCGACTCGGACGAGGAACCGACAATGGACACACGTTCCCCGGAGGGGTCACCCTCGGGATCTGCCTCAGAACCCTCGTATTGGTGGGACGATAGACCAGAGGAACAGTGGCGCAGGAAGTGGCTGGAGGGTCCCGGGCGAGCAACGCCCCCAGGAGGGACCGATGAAGAGACGGACATGGACGTGTTCGGGGAAGACCTTGGGCTCGAGCACGGCGGCATAGAGATGGAAGAGGAGGCGACCGTCGGCGACGAGCGCAGGGAGGAAGAACCGGAAGTCTTCAGTTGGAGGCCCGCCACGGGAAGCAAACTGTATCCGGCATTCATCCCCATGACACTGCAGCACCCAGCTCCCGCACCGGAAGGAGGGGGCTTCGAGGGGGGGATGGATGTCAGGGGTTCAGGAGCAGAGGCGAGGGCAAGGGAGGAAACAGAGAGCGAGGGGGAGGAGGCCGAAGAAAAGATGAGTGATGACGACGACCCGAGATCTCCGAGTCTTTCCAGTGAATCAGAAGATTCACAGAAAGGAGCGCCAGTGGCCAGAGCAAGGGGGGAGCCTAGGGGGACACCCCAGGAAGAAGGGTCCAGAGGGGGCTCAGAGGGCAGCAGTTGGAAATCGGGGCCAGCGTCACCAACAGAGCGCAGTGGAGAGGAAGGGCGCCAGGTATCGAGCTCTGGCAGCTCGCAGCAGGGGGGAGGGCATGAGTCAGGAGTGGCCACACCTCCATCGGGGAGCGAAGAAACGGTTAAGCGGAAAGTGGAAGGTTGGGCGCGCGCGCCACGTTCAAATGCACAGGAAGGTGGCGCAGTAAGCAGCCCGGAAAGGGAGCCAGGTCCTAAAGCCCGACGCAAGGAGACAGAAGGGTCCGGGGGGTCAGCATCAGAAGAGTCCAGGAAGGAAGAGACCGCGGGGGGCAGAGGGACCCAGAGAAGAACGGTCAGGCGGAAAAGGTGGAGTAAGGCTAGGGTATTAAGCTGGTGTACAGGGGGCGGAGACTCAGACGGAGCTTCGCCAGTCTAACCCATAAGACGTAGAGCTGCACGCGGCAGCTTGAGAATGGAAACTGTAACTCAATAAAGATTCTTATAAAGTGAACGCTGGCTAGCGTGATCCTCTGTGAGCTAGGATCTGGAAGCAGCTCTGACAACCTATTACTGTAAATTGTGTTTGATGTTTTTATTTATTTATAAAAACATTTATATACAACTGTGTCATGAAAATATATCACAGTGGTTTACAACATTATAAAAACATAAAACCACACAATAAAGTCATAAAAAGTTAAAAATCAACATCAACAGACCATTGTGGGGGATGTACTCTTAATTGCCTGCATAGGCTTGGTGGAATAGAAAAGTTTTAAGCGTGTGTTTAAAAGTTGGCACAGAAGGTGCCCACTGTACGTCTCTATTGATAGGGTATTCCACAGGACTGGGCCAATGAAACTGAAGGTTCTGTTTCTCATTGTTGCCAAAGAAGCCTCACCAACGCAGGGAACAACTAAATGAGTTTCTGCAGATGATCTCAGTGACTGAGCTAGAATATAAGGAACAAAATAAAAAAATTCCTTCCAGTAGCACCTTAGAGACCACCTAAGTTTGTTATTGGTATGAGCTTTCGTATGCATGCACACTTCTTCAGATACACCTGAAGTGCATGCACACGAAAGCTCATACCAATAACAAACTTAGGTGGTCTCTAAGGTGCTACTGGAAGGATTTTTTTAATTTTGTTTTGACTACGGCAGACCAACACAGCTACCTACCTATAACTAGAATATAAGGGTTCAGGGTGATCCTTGGGGTATCCTGGACCCAAATTGTTGAAAGCCACCATGGGAATATTTACTGATGGGCTGTTATATAAATCTAATGAACAACTAGTTCTCATATCAGATACAACAGGATGTCATGGTTAGCTGCAGCTTCCTGACTTGTTTCGCTACTTATCCAAAGGCAGGAGCAAAGCAGCTGTGAGTGCCTGAAGCTCATGCATATCTTGCCTTATAAAGCCAATATTTGATAATCTGAATGTGACCACAGTCATGTGATACATAGAAAGAAAAATGATTCCAGATACAGAATTTCATCCCATTTATTTGGATAGAAATGACCTCCAATTCTTAAAAGGAAATTTTTCTATAAAATTCACAACTCCAAGCTAGATATGCCTAGTACCCCCGCAAGCCCCCAATCCATTATAAGGTGGATACAATAGGATGAGTAACTGCACAGAAACTCAGATTTGTTGCAATTAAAGTGGATCACACATATGCATTAAGGTTAAACTATATCATACATCTGAAACATTCAAACAATGGGATTACAGACTGACTATTCCTTTGGTATAACATCATAAACACTTTACAGGCTCACTCCAATTTGTGGAATTAGCCATCAAACTACCCAGGGGAACTGCATTATCTATGGAGAATGCCAGAGGTGGAATTTTTAGTAATAACAAAAAAAGGTCAAAACCCTGATGAGTCAGATTACTTCAGGCTGAAGAGACTCCTCAAAATCTCATTTTTTTAAAAACAGGCAGATTTTGTCCCCCCATGATTCTGGGAAAATATTTTAATCTGATAAACATTTGCTAATGAGAATGGACTACAGATAGGCCAAAGATAACCTAGATTAATATTTTATTAGCTTGGTGGTAATCACATATGCATGGTGTGTCTGACTGTTATACTGTAGCTAAAGACCTCCCTGTAGTACCACAGATTAGAGTTTTGTTAAATTCCATCCTGCTAGAGAAGACTGCATAGATTCTGCAGCTAATCCAACAGCCCTTGTCATTCAATGCTTTGCCTATGGGGATCTCACTATGCAGCTATTTCAAGAGTCACTACATGTTGTCAGAAAATGCACGGCATTTGTGGTTAATGAACCAAGTGGCAACTAAAGCCAATTTTTTCCTATTTATTTCTACTGTGTGTGGTCAGAACTTTTCTCATGCTCCCAAACATTTGCTGGTTTGCCCCTTACCCTTGAAATTCTCCATTAAAAATATTTCTGTATATTCACTAAATTGCTTTGAAATATTCTACTATGGCAATGGCCAAGTCTCCAAGTTTATTACATGGACAACTTTCACTGGAACTCATGTACTACCGGCTTTAGAAAAAAACAGCAAAAGTGCTACCTAATGCAGAAGATGAAACAAGCTGCAAAACACCATATATACAGTCAGTGGTTATACGTATTTGCAAACATTACAGAACTATTCTAGCATCCTCTCAGGTGAGACTTAACATAGCTATTGCAACTCAGATGCCAAGACACTACTTAAATATAGGGAGGAAAAGGTACTTACCTCCACCACTTATCCTTAAACATGACTGGCTGGTGGGGCTCCTCTGTCAAACAGCAGCTTGGGGGAGAGAAAGTTAGACAAAACTTAGAAATGAAACATACACATCAAGGGAATGTGACTTACTGAGGTTACTTTAACTCCAACACTGTAATAATACGCCCCTAGTTATGGTTGGTCTCAGCATTACTAATAGGCAACAAAGAAGGAGTAGAAAAATGTGATGACTTCTGTGCACCTGCACATTCTGCTAAACTTCAGCTTACACAGCCATGCCCTTATTCTGTCTCTGCAGACAAAGAACTTGCTGGGAATTTGCCACAGTCAGTGAAAACTCTTGAATATTTGCAAGCTGAACTTTCCACATGCTCAAAGCCATTCAGGGATAGGTTTGCAACAGTGGCTTAAGCTTCACTGAAAGGCTTTTCTGCCAAAAATAAATAAGATACCTTTCATTCTTTAATTATTATTTTTTAATTTTCAGTTTTTTACAAAAAAGCACCAAAGTTACATGAGAAGACTGCTTCTAAAGCAGTAGGATTTTCCCTTCTCCTACCTAAATCAGCTGCTGTGGGTCCCTCAGAGCAGATTTTATAGATACATGGGGGGAGACTGGGGAGGAAGCAGGCCCTGTTGTGTGAGCACTTCATTGGAGTCCACACTATAATTATTATTTTTAGCATTAACGAATACTAGAGCAGGAAAAGAGAATTCAAATCGCAGAGAAGGCCCATCAAGCTGAAGGGTTAAACTTCAAAAATGTTTCATAAAAGCATCAAAAATTGGAAGGCACACAACTATCCCATATACAAATTTTAATCAGCAAGTAGTAATTGAAGCAGCATATGGCAAAGCACCTCTTACACAGGGATCTCTAATTCAGATTCTTACATTTTGGCTTGAATCCTAATTTTCCTCCTATGAATGAAACAAAGTCCACATACATGGAACAAGGATTTCCCATCTTCCGCAGCTCCTACACCCCCTGAAAATGAAAGATTGCTCCTGTTTAGGAGGCCCTTGGGAATGGTGCAGAATATGATGTAGGGGGCCTGGAGATGGAAGAATTGGCAGGAATCACTTTTTCCTTTACGTGAATGAACAACTTAGAATCAAACTCTTTCCAACATCAAAACTTGTAGATGTTTCCATGTATATAAATATTGGGAGATGGGGGAGATTTTACAGGCAGATATTGATTTCCAGTGCACACATACCATGTTGGTGCTTTATTCCCATATTTTGCTCACTACCATATTTGTGTTGACGATAAACATTTAATTAACTACTGTGGACAGAATAAGTTGCCATTCAGATGATCTGCATAGGAAAACTCTTACCTACTAGAACCAAAATATCAAAATAAGAGTGTGTTGAGGCCAATGTCCTTGCTGCATTTCAATTTAGTCTTCTCACTAAGGTAAAGGTAAAGGGACCCCTGACCATTAGGTCCAGTCGTGGCCGACTCTGGGGTTGCGGCGTTCATCTCGCTTTGTTGGCTGAGGGAGCCGGCGTACAGCTTTCAGGTCATGTGGCCACCATGACTAAGCTGCTTCTGGCAAACCAGAGCAGCACACGGAAATGCCATTTACCTTCCCGCCGGAGCGGTATCTATTTACCTACTTGCACTCTGACGTGCTTTCGAACTGCTAGGTTGGCAGGAGCAGGGACTGAGCAACGGGAGCTCACCCAATTGCAGGGATTCAAACCTCCGACCTTCTGATTGGCAAGTCCTAGGCTCTGTGGTTTAACCCACAGCACCACCTGCATCCCTTAGTCTTGTCACTAGCTGCTCCAATAACTAATGTTCATTATATCTTGTACACTGTGCGTTCTCCTTCCAGATTTGTGGGATCCTTAATGTAACACTGGCACACACCACATGCAATTGATATGTTGGGGAGGGGGGAGAGACACAGATGTGGCCAAAAGTTAAGTAACCAGAAGTTAGCAAGCTACTTCTTAAGTGGTGAATGGGCATATGAGTACAACAGAACAAAGTGAGCATTTAACATTTATTTTGATAGAATCATAGAACTGTAGAGTTGGAAGGGACCACGAGGATCATTCTAGCCCAACCTGCTGCAGTGCAGGAATCTTTCACCCTATGTGGGGCACGAACCCATGACCCTGAGAATAAGAGTCTCATATTCTACTGAGCGAGCTATCCCTCAGTTTGAGTAGAGACCAAGGCAGAAAGGAAAGCATCAAACTGCACATACAGTATAGATTTATAATTTGGCCTATTCTAGTTATCTGTGCCATGTATTGAATTACTCACAACTGGACAAGTTTCTAAACTGCTTAAATTTTAAAATCTCCAAATCCCAGCTCCTTAATATGACATTCTAATTGTTGCAGTTAAAATTATTCCAAGAGGAGGATACAAGGATGAACAAAGCCATTGACATATTATGCCATGTCGATCCCACGGAATACAAATCATCATCATCATCCATACAGTAGATACGCAGCTGCCCTAAACAACATCTGAGAAAACAACTGATAGGCAGCTTGGATTTATTTATATCATATGAGGTAGAATAGTGCCGTTTGTGAACTACACCTGGGTAGCAGCCCAGCCAAGAAGATGGTTCACCAATGTTATCACTATTTTTTTTATTTGGGTCTATATTTTATTTTATTTATAAATGGAGAAATGGGGGTGCAGAGTAACAGACAAGATAGGAAAGGAGAAAATGGAACAGATACTGTGAAATATTGAGTGGCTCTGTATTCTATTTCCTACAACGCACATCCTTATCCCAAGCTAGTCATAGCCTCTTCAAAATGTAACCAAATATGATGTCCAGCAGGTGAAACACAGCTTGTGGGTGGTAAAATGCTTTTCCCCAAAACACAAAGTGGAAATGTAGGCTGCTGTGAGAACTGTCAAAGACACTTGTGGCTTTGGAACGATCTTGAAAATTCTAATGCTGCAATTAGCAGAATAATGCCTTATAACTTTTCAAAATAAAGTTACCACAGAAGAATTACAGGCAAGCTGCCTATATGATTTTCCCGCCTGCATCCCCATTCCTCCAACTGGCTAATGCCACTGAATCCTGCAGAGAGGGGGGAAAGAGGAACCCTGCATACTTATGCAACTCCTGGAAAACAGATTCCTCTGGTTGTGTCACTCAAGTGCTGCCACTTTGGTATTCTGGCCAGAGGCAGCCAGAACGTCAGCAAGAATTGTAAAATTCAAAAGCTAGAAGCTACACTTATTTCAGTAATTGTTCAAATACTTGGTCAAGTTCATTTATCATTTTTTGTTCTTTTTCCCCTCTGTGCGTGCATGCACGTACGTACGCACGCACGCATGCACCCACCCACCCAACTACGTCTGAAAAGATATGTAGATACATGCAAATGAAGTTGATGCCTAGGAGATACGTACTGGTTTATAAAAATCATGAAGATAGCATAAAGGCAGGCTAACTACTTGTTTCAGAGTAATGCTGTTCTGTTCATGTGTTCCCTTGAGAACAGTTGGCTCCAGTCTTCTTATAAAAAAAGTTGATCAATACTCTATTTTAGAGCAATTTCCTACCTGTGATGTGGAAGAAAGATAGCATTGACATACGCAGCCATGAGACAGCTAGCAAACCATTTCAACCACAACTCAAAAGCAGAAATGTGATCTGATTAATTTTACTGTATATAGATGAGAGACAACAGTTTTTGCATCCAGCAGTACAAAACAGGTGATGGCTAAAGAAACTATGCCAACTACAGGACCCTGGCTTTTTCATCACAGTAAGGCATTTGGAAGTCACAAGAACTTGCAACTGCTAAAGAAAGAATCAATAAATCTGATGTCCGCCTTTCATAACCAGTACCTAGTATAGGAATCTTAACAACAGCCTTTCTGAAGAAAACTTTTATTCCATTCAGAATTACAGTTGGCACACATAAAAAAATTAATCTAGGTTTACTCAGCAGATTTTATGTCACTTAAAGAACTGGAGCAAGCACTCTTTGAAGTTTAAGGAAACTGTAAAAAACAAAATGCCTTCCCCCAAAATAAGTTTCTCAGTAAAGTATGTACTCCTTTTTCATAGTTCTGATATAGCACCCTATATCAGGCTATGATAAATATTGTTTAAATATATCTTTTTTATTAAACCAAGTGCATTCTTAAGGTAAGATGACAAACAATTCAAGTTATACAGGACACACACATGCTGTTTAAGTGTACATACACTGCAAGTTGCTTATCACTGTTTCAGATCTGGTTTAGGTGTCAATCCTGATTAACAATAAGTTGGCTAAGGAACCGGAATTATATACCTGTACCAAACTTGAGAGTTCTTCAGCAGTTTTCAAATTATTATAACACATCCTTATGTTTAGATCTGCTTTAAAGCAATCCTACCAGTAAAATTAGAGGATAACTCATGTATACAGCTCCAATAAGAAGTTAAGAGCTGCATAAAGAAGACTTTTTAAAAAATGCTCCTCACCATGTCAGTGGGTCAGGTAGGTTTTGGCTAATCAGACAATCCTAGGAGTGTCTTCCTAACATTGGAACTTCAGAGGGGGAGTACGATCTATGTCCCGTCCTCAAACACTGATACAGTGGTACCTCGGATTACATACGCTTCAGGTTACATATGCTTCAGGTAACAGACTCCACTAACCCAGAAATAGTGCTTCAGGTTAAGAACTTTGCTTCAGGATGAGAACAGAAATTGTGCTCCGGCGGCGTGGCAGCAGCAGGAAGCCCCATTAGCTAAAGTGCTGCTTCAGGTTAAGAACGGTTTCAGGTTAAGTACGGACCTCTGGAACGAATAAAGTACTTAACCCGAGGTACCACTGTATAAGGTTGTCTCTGCACCAACCAGGCAGTTGGTGCTCCCAACCACCTAGGATGGTGTTTTACAAATTGCATCACTATTACCAGCTGAATTTTGCTTCCTTCCATTCTTAATGCATTTGATGCATCACTCCTTCTAATGCAGAACTTACTGTGCATTACTCCATCCAATAGCAAACAGAGATGGCAAGTGCCAAAAGAACTGGATCAAAGATGGGGACATTGAAAAGTAAGAGGTTCTCAGTGTGCTTGGGAGAACCCAGAGATTTACAAAACTACCTTGCTTTAACAGAACTGATAGTTATAGGTGACCAGCAGGCTCATGGAAGAGGGATGGATTGTTCTGCCCCTCCTCCACCATTCTCTTACCTTCCATGCAGAGGAAGGAAAGCCTACCAACACATAATCTCTGTAACAGAAGTACAAATTAATCAAGGGGTGTTTCTTTTGGGGGGAGGGGGCGTCAGTCATTTTTAGAAACAATCCAAATGCTGTTCTTTACCTCCCCCTTGAACCACCAGCATAGCAGAGTAAGCAAAATATCAAATATCCAGGTCAGTTAGCCAAGAAATATCCTGAGTTCATATTCTTCGTGTACTTCCAAATATATTTGATAAGGTCAAGTGGGCAACAGTAGATGTATCACTGCACTAATCTTCCATGCAGCTTCCAAATGGTTTTGACACCAAAGAGTATGCCTACTGAACATTTTAAGTTCAAAATGTCAGTAGAGTGGACCTGATGGCAATCATTACTGTTTGTGACAGCTTCATGTTAAAACATGAGCTGAATATCTTCCCAGTTTCTAGGTAGTCAAGTCATCCCAAAAAATGTCTCCAAGCTCCTATCATGCTGCTATCTCATATCACTTTGCATAGCCCTACAAAAAACTTTGTAAGCAGTGCTTTAATTCACCACCCATCTTAAAGCAGTATTTTCTAACCTTTCAGAAAGGAACTCTGCCTCAAATTTAGGGCCGTAATCCAAGCAGCAAAACCAATTTTACCAAAGCTCAATCTCTGCTTAAGTACAGTGGTACCTCGGTTTACAAACAGTCCTATTTACGAACTATTTGGTTTACTAACTCCACAAAACCGTAAGTAGTGTTCCAGTTTGCGAACTTTACCTTGGTCTACAAACGGAAGCAGGGCACCAGCGGTGGGAGGTCTGCTTAGAGAAAGCACGCCTCGGTTTAAGAACGGATTTCAGGAACGCATTACCGTATTTTTCCATGTGTAAGATTAGGGTTTTTCCCTAAATGTCAAAAATTAGGGGGTGTCTTATACTCTGGGCCATCTCCCCCCATTTTCTTAAATCTGAGACCCCCCAAAATAGGGGGCATCTTATACATGGGAGCATCTTATAGACGGAAAAATACAGTAAGTTCATAAACCAAGGTACCACTGTAGGTCGTGCTGTTGTTGTTGCTCTTCAGGAAGATGTTGCAACTTTTTAAAAGTTACCTTGCATATTTAAAATCTTGACAGATTAAGAGGTTTAAGTTTTAAAAGGGTATTTAAGATTCTGTGGGATAAATTGCTTTCAACATCCTCCTGCACTTCTCGTTTCCACAGGTCAACAAATTTGGGGTGACAATGAGTGCCAAGTAAAAAGGTTTGCTGTCACCAGGACCTGCCAGTTCTCCAAAACGTAGGGTCTTCTTCCCAACTGAGGTTGGAGATAATACAATCTTCTTCAGCTCACAGCTAGCAAGAGACTGTGTGCCATCTTCTGCTGCCTCTTTGCCTGCCAGGTGGTTGAAAGCAAGCTTTCACTCATGTTTAGAGCAGCAGAATGATCAGGGATCATCCTTCTCCAGTATCATGTGCCCAATAATCTTGGTCACCGGGGCCTAACTAGCTCTTGCCATGGCAGGATGAGAAGAGAAGCAAGATCGTCTAAATCCTGCTCTTTATGTTTTTAGTTTGCAGTCAACTATTTATAACACAATGCTCAGCAACTAAAGTTACTTTTACATAGTGAGAAGTCAGCCCTGCACAGATAAGAAAACAGACCAACTGAGATCTGTCAAAGCAAGAGATTTATAGTGTAAGGATTGTCAAATGTCACAGGGGGCACACACATATTAATTTCAGCATTCTTAGCATACTTCAAGATATGGTAGAACAAGGTAAAACAACTCATAGAAATCACTCTGGGCGTGGCATTCTTCCAAAGAATCTTAGTCTGAACCTTGCAGATCTGTGCTGCTATCGAGCTATGGACAAGTTAGCTCTGCACAGTGGTACCTCGGGTTAAGTACTTAATTCGTTTCAGAGGTCCGTACTTAACCTGAAACTGTTCTTAACCTGAAGCAGCACTTTAGCTAATGGGGCCTGCTGCTGCCGCCGCGCCGCCGGAGCCCAATTTCTGTTCTCACCCTGAAGCAAAGTTCTTAACCCGAGGTACTATTTCTGGGTTAGCAGAGTCTGTAACCTGAAGCGTATGTAACCTGAAGCATATGTAACCTGAGGTACCACTGTACTGAACTTTCAAAAGTAGTTCACGTAGTGCTCCAAGAATTATCTTTTCTGTGCACTACATGCTCAATAGTAATTGTAGGCTGGTACCACATGCATGATTCAAACTGCAGTGCAGATGCTGTAGTGCTGTGACTTGGACCCCTTTCCATGTTTTCTACATGCATACATGCATACATTGCATGTCCATCTTAAAATATGGTGTAATTTCACATTAATGTTAACTGCTTGCTCTTAAACATCTGCTCTCATACATCTTTGGTGTATGTTCTGATTGATTGATTGATTGATTGATAGATTGATTGATTGACTCACAGACTGATTCCATAACCCTTTATCACGAAACTTTTAATGTCTAATGTTTTACAATTTTTTATGTGCTGTAAGCTGCCCAAAGTGGCTGGGGAAACCCAGCCCGATGGGTGGGGTATAAATTATTATTATTATAATTTTATTATTATTATTATTATTATTATTATTATTATTATTATTATTAGGTATCTATCTGGCTTTGCATGTATCTGAATATAGATCTCACACTTACAGAATCTCTAAATATACCAAGGCAGAGAATAACATTTCTGGGTATTTAATTCATACTACTAAGCATCATGGGCAAGATATACAAAAGACTACAGGCAAGAATTTCAATGCCGTCACTTCTCCTAACAAACAGCCATATATCATGGCATACAAAATGTTCTGTACAAATAAAGATTCTGATTCTTGATTTTACACCTCTCATCATTACAATTGATAGCTTCATTTTTTTTAATCTTTTTACTTAAACAAAAGTACATTGTGCAGCACCATTGTGCTTTCAGATTTGGCAGAGGGTTAGAAATAATGTCATTATAAAAGCTTTCTTCTTCACTGCAACCAGTAGCTTATTTTAGTTGGGGACAGTGTTGTAGACTGGTGATGTGTGGAGGTTCAGATTCTGAGGTTTTGGGTTTTTCTAAAAGTAGATCTAGCCACCTTCAGAACAAAAAGTTACAAAGCAAAATGGGCAGAAAGCATTCCAAACAACTGTGTTCTAAGGTTCAGCCCGCTCCCGACTTTCAGCGTTCTTAGTCAATGACTAAACACAGAGAGGTAACTGGCAAATACTAGTGAGAAATTTAGATAATTATAATCCGTCAAAAACTGAAAAATGGTTTCAACAGGGAAGGGCTTCATTTTGAAGCATTTTTTGTCTTCCTTGGTGCATGTGTCACTCTAGAATTTTCTCTCTCTAAGATTAAGACAATGGAAAAGGGAAGACCTGGTGCATTTTAAGGGACTGCCCAATTCACTCGAAAGCTGCTTTTTTGTCTTCACTGGCAGAAAAGAAATTGTTGCCCCCCAAAATTAACAGGAGAGATCCAGGAGTATAGTGTAGCTGTGACTGGGCAGTAGGATGCCCACCCAAAAGCACAAGTCATGATTTTTGTGACACAGGGTTGAATTTATGCAAAAGAGATTTTAACCCGGTAATACAAACACAAATAAAACCCATCATTAACACATCCATATCCTAAGGGCGAGTGGGGACGCATTATGATTGAGAAAGTGTGGGTTACATCAGCCCTGAAAAACAGCCCACTGCTGCTGTACTAACTTTAGGGGACAGAGCTGAGACTGATCAGCAATACAATGTCTGCTCTTGCCCTCAGTGCAGTATTGCTAGCCTACGTTTAACTGACAAAAGTTCAGCAGGAGGTGTGAACACATGTGGCCCAATCCTCCAGATGTTGCTAAATTACAATTCTCATCGTCCCTAACCACTGGCCTCTCTTGCGGGGGCTGATGGGAGCTGTAGTTCAGCGGCATCTGGAAGGCCAAAGATTCCCCATCCCTGATCTAGAGTAACATAACCGGAAACTTGAGTTCTTTCCATGGTTTAGGGTGCTAAAGCAGTGCAGAAATTCATTACGTTAAGCTTTTTCTATGGAAATAAAATTATGAGGAAAGCTTCGCCTGCTGACACTTATTACTACTTTGTAAGTAGCAGTAATAACACATCTTATTACCACTTGTGTGTAGCTCCAGGTTTATTTTTGGACCCTTGGACTCACCTGCAGAAGAGGATACAAATGTGCATTTGCCTATTCACATTCTCCTTTGCCTGTTGCATGGTGGGGCCAATCCACACACAGTGTACTAGGCCCACCTCTGGTGTTAAACGTATCTCATACCCTCAAACCTAAGTACATCTAACTGTTAAAGGTAGGACAGAAAATACCTACCAAAGGAACTTCAAATGATACCCTCAGCCTTAAGATATAGATCCTACTATCATTCAGCCAAATGATACAGAACCTGAAGTAAGTATTCATTAAGTGTTGTAGTTAGGTGATCAAGTAATGCAGCTTATGTGAGAACATTCATTTCCCTACCATATTACACTTGCTGCAATAAATCTTTCATTTGAAGACACGGTTAAAAATAAGTTGCTTCACAAATATAAGCAGACATCACCATTACAGCTGCAGAGCCATTGCAGATAGATTTAAAAAACATATCTTTAAAGATGATTTCACCTACATTCAGCCACAATAAAGCAGTTGTACAAACAGGCATCAAAAGAACCAAAGTAAAAGAAATGAAGGTCTGAAGTGTCTATTATTCTGAGAAAACTCAACAGGTAGTGTCAATATTTTAAGGCCTGAAGGCACAGTAAAGGAAACTCAGAACAAAATCTACCATCTTACAAACATATATGTTTTCCAAAAGGCATTTTACCTGCTGAGATTATAGATTCTCTCTAGAAAATGGAAATTTATCTGCTGGATCTTTAGACCAGAAGATGGATACAAAAGTGGTACTTCTGGCATCAGTGCCACAGCCTACCCAGTGCTATTTTGATTCATCATGATCATCAGGGAGTAAACATAAGGGGAGAGAAGAAGAAAGATGTTATAGGAGGGGCAAGTTAATATAAAAGAAGCAGGAATCAAGGATAAGGTAACAAGTTGAGTGTGAAAGAATAGTAAGAAAAACAATTGACAGGTAAAAATACTTTTGAAAGGCCTGTTGGGGTAGGGAGTAAAAAATGTAAAAGAAAATTCTGTGACTGACTCTGTCCTTGAACTACTATTTTGTGACTGGTGGGCCTCAGTGATTTTCAGCTATCTCAAGTGAGCCCTGCACATAGAACATTTGACAATCTATCTTATAACTGTCAGAGAGGCATATGGGAATCACAGGGTTAAATAGCTGGTGGTGACTTGTGGACTCCAATGAATACTTCCCTATTCATGAAGAATCACCATAGCTCTGCAGTGACCTTGGTTCACAGTTGGGGAATAACTGGGTTTTGTGGCAGCTGCTCCTGAGTAATTGATGATGATGATAATTTTTATAATTTGTATCCAGTCCATCTGACTGGGTTGGCACAACCACACTGGGCAGCTCCCAACAAATATAAAAGCATAATAAAACATCAAACATTAAAAATGTTCCTATACTGTACAGGTCTGTCTTCAGATGTCTTCTGAAAGTTGCATAGTTATTTATCTCGACATCTGATGGGAGGGCATTCCACAGGGTGGGTGCCACTACTGAGAAGGTCCTCTGCCTTGTTCCCTGTAACTTCATTCTCATAGTGAATGAACTTTTTGCTGATAATTCTATAGTAGTGATAGGATCAGGCATTACTCAGTCACCCCTAACATGCTTTTGTCTGCAGAAAATACTTATCTACTGTGCTTCAGAATCTCAAGCTCTAAAAAGGCAATACACCACCACCTGCCATGCAAGAAAAGCAGTTGTAAGAATTTAAATGTACAGAAAGCCAGAGTTCTTTTAAAAATCTTTTAGAAATGTCTAGCCCAGTTCAAGTGAGGTCAGTTATGCAAGCACCAGAATATCAGAATTGCAATGCTTCAGTGCACATGTGCATATTCAACTAATTTCATCTCCAATGTTCCTTACATTTTAGCTATTTGTTTTTAGCTATTTGTATTTAGATGCAACCATGTGTCATTAAGGGCTTTTGGCACTCCTTCGGAGGAAAGAAATGTTGTCAGATTACATTCAATTTACACACCATTTTTTCCCTTCACTGTCCTAGTCTCTGTTCTGCCAGAGAAAAGCAAAACCTAGGCAAGGAAAGAAAGCATTTATATATAACACTCTCATTATCCAAGTGTTCTGGGCTCTTTAACCAACAGTTGCAGCAACAGCACTACTTTAACCTAGTTGTCAAGTGTTACTATTTTAGATATCCGCAAAGAGCACATTTGGTAAGCTATGAGATCTGATCACAAGCATTAAAAAATATTGCTTCCTTGCTGTAATGGGATTTCCAAAATTAAAGCTTTGTTTTAAAATATAGTGGGTGAAATCCAATGTCACTTGAGTGGCATTCCATTCACACAACTGGACTGCCCCTTTCTCCCAGTGCCCCTCCCCCATCAGCTAAAGGGAAGAGGAAGGGCAAGGCCAATTACTCACACATGGATGCAATTAGGTAAAACTCAGAGGTCATAAGAACAACCTGGGTATGGGTGATTCCCCGTTTCTTATAAAGATGTGGATCCGTCTCAAAGTCAGTCTTAAAGTGTTTCCTTGCACAGGAATAAGTGCTTGTGCAATGATCAACATCACAAATGCATGCTTAGTCAAGTGAAAACAGAATCTGATGCAGAAGGTGAGGATTACCAGTTACATGACCATTGAACTTTTGAATTAATTAGTCTACTGTCTCACACAGAAACACATACACAGTCTCACAAAATGTATATACTGCTTGATTGTAAAAAACAAACAGAAAACACACACCTTTAAGCGGTTTACTAAAAACAAAAACAAACCTTAAGATTAACAATAAAAGACTGTTAAAAACAGCTATTTAAAAACATTCAAAAGATAATAAAATCAACTAGGGCCACAGGGAAGATATAGCACTATTACTTACAATCCAAATCCATCCAGTTTTGTATGATTAACAAAATAGGAGGAACAGCTAAAATGATTAAGGCCTTGTGTTTATCCTGACACTAATTACATATCATAAGTTCCACAATACTAGAACCAAGAGAAACTTCCTCCCCAGCAAGGGTGCCAACTTGAATAAAATATTGTGGGGGCCCAGTTAAACCCCGCCCCACATAATTGAACACATGATGCAGTGCACACACACCATTTGAATGGGAATGCCCATCAACTTTGTGGAGGCCCAGCCCCCTCAAATATTTTGTTGTGGGGGCTGAAGCCCCCACAATCCCTTAGGAGGTGGCTCCTATGCTTCCCATGGCAAACAACAGATGAGGGGAGCAATTTCATCATTGTTAAGGCCACACCCATACATTTTGGGTTGTTTAAATACCCTGGTGTATCATTTTTCTCTTTGATCTAGTATATATAAAAACCGGAATTTTTAAAAAAGTAACAATAAAACTGTGCATGCACAGATAAATACCTTTGTGCACACACAGAGCAACAACCCATATACACAGTAAAGTCCTAGTGTGGATGCAGACTAACACAAGGTTGCTTTACTCAGTGCAAACTATTTCCTTCTAAAGCAGGGGTGGCCAACTCCCAAGAGACTGTGATCTACTAACAGTTAAAAACTGGCAGTGATCTACCCCCTTTTTTGGGTTCAGGTCAAAGTTGTTGAGTTTTTTCAGGGAGGAGGTAAAATGTTGAGCTTTTTTTAAGGGGAGCCACAGTTGTTCAGCTTCTTTGGGGGGAGCCAATGATCAACCTGTTGGACATGCCTGTTCTAAAGCAACCAAATCAGTACATCAAATCCAAATCATTGAATGCCACATCACTTCTTCAAAGCTGTCTCCCATGGTAACATTTTCTGTTCCAATTCTTTTAATAGCTTCCCATGCTAGAGACCTATTAAACTTCTAATTCTGCTTGGAAATATTATTACATTTATTTTAAAAAGGGAAAGGTTTGCTTAAGGAGCAACAAACCAGGAAGAATTAGGGTAACCAATTTAATAGAAGTCACTTTACTCTGGAGCAGCACTTGAGGAGGATCTTCTACTCTCCCCTAGCATGATCACTGGAATCAACAAGGGTTTTAAGTATTTACACATCAATGGTACACCTAATGGATTACAAATGCAAGGAACAGTGTAGGCTGTTGGTTAGTGTCATTTCAGTTAGCAAACTATCAGAAGACACTGACAACTGTAGAAGAATCCCTCCCACTCAAGTTTTTCCAGTATCTGCAACTGTTCCATAATACATCCCATGATACAAACAGTCTTTCCTTCCACTCAGATGCAATGTGAAATTCTGTTCCTAAGAACACATAAAAAACCTGTAAGGTCAGGCCAATGACCCAGCTAGACTGGCATCCTTTTCTCAGTGCGAAAACCCACATGGAGGACTCAGATTCCCAGCAACTGGTATTCAGAGGCACACTGCCTCTGATAGCGGAGGCAGAGCATAGCCTTGTTCTCCATGAATTTCTCTAAACTCCTTTGAAAGTCATATTAGTTGGTGAACATCACTGCTTCCTGCAGGAGCGAGTTCCATAGTTTAACTACACACACTGCATGAAGTACATTATTTTATCTGTCCTGAATCTTCCAATATTCAACTTCATGGGATGCCCACAAATTCTAGTGTTATGAGAGGACAAAACATTTATCTATCCAATTTCTTGGTCCTTGCAGTACCTTTCCTGATTTGCAGTACAGACCCAAGTTGAGCATCTAATATTGCATTTTTAAACACGTTCCAAGCATTTTGGAATGAAATGACCCCCTTGACTTTTCAATTTCCTTTTTTCCAACCCCCTCATCTTGTGTTTCCAACAGTAATCATGTTGAATTTTCTTGGCAGCTGGCCATTTACAAGTATGTTTAGTTTAATAGCACTATGGTCACTGCTCCCAACAGCTCTGACTACACTTACACCAGGTCCTGGTCCCATAATTCTAATAATTCTTTAATAATTCACAGCAAACCAGAATACAGCTGTGCCAGTATCTTAGTTTTTTGAGTTAACCACTACCCCACTCCTTGGCAACGCTACAGAGAAAAAGCACCTTCAAATGGTGTTGGAGGCCCTCTTTCCCACACTATTCTACTTAAAGCAACAACAGCAACGAAAAACCAGACCAGCAACTGAAAAATAAACCGGCCCCTGCACAGATGCAATCTCAACCCTGGCCGCCCAAATCTGTTTACTTTTGCGATGGTGGCATGCTGCAAAGCAGAATCTGAAGGCACGGGAGAGGTGGTGGGAGAGGGGAGGAAATCAAAAGAGCCCGTTTAAAACACAATGCACCGCTTTAGCGTACGTCTGGTTTAAAATAGAAACTATTAAAAACGGCACCCTGCCTAAAAACCCATGCGTGCAAGGGTGCGTGTGTGTGCATACACACACACACACAATGTGTGCGTGTACACATATACAGTATACTGTACCCACAACCTTAAAGCAGCAACCAACATCACCAAGAACGAGATCTAACTTTGAGGCTACTGATCCCCCCCATGACTTTCCCCAACCCTGCCCGTCTCTTCCTCCTCCCATGGATGCGATTAATTTCGGGGATCACTCAGAGAAGGGCTGCTTTGGAAGTGGGGGGGGGGAGAGAGAAGAGGAGGAGGAACAAACAAGCCCCCTCCCCCCGCAAAGAGTTCTGAGGGAACGAGAAGGGGCAGCAGCAGTTAGGGAGGAGGAGGAGGAGGGAGCACGAGAAGCGGCCCCAACTGAGGAGAAAGCGGCCTCCGTGGGGGTTGGGGGGTGCATTAAGACCCTCCTCGCCCGCGACCCCGTCCCTGAGGGTGGGCGCTGAGAAGAGGGAGCGCAGCTGGGCCCTGGCCGAGGAGAGGAGGCGGCAAGAGAGGAAAAGCGGAGGGTCGGGAAAAGGAAGACGCTGCTGCTGCTGCTGGAGGGTCGCTTACCGGCTGTGGGAGCCACGGGAGGCGACGCCCCAACGACTCCTGTGCTGCTGCTGCTTCTGGTGGTGGTGGCGGCGGCTGGTCCTCCATCCCAGCCGGGCTCCCAGCGCCGCCGCCGCCGCCAACTCTTCTCTCCCCCCCCCTCCTCCCGCCTCCTCACGGCAAAGACAACGACGCCGCGTTATTGCGCAAGCGGGGAAGGAGGAGGAGAAGGAGGCGGGCGCGAGCCACAGAAGCACATAACTCTCGCTCTCTCTCTGACGTCACGCGCGTAGCTCGAGGGGCGGTGCGAGGAGCCGTTCGAGCGGCTAGCCCCGCCCCCTCCCTCCTCCTTGCTGACATTGGAGGAGGAGGGCGGAGGGTTGGAACGCTGGGGATGCGGTGGAGGGTTGGCGGGAAGGGGGCGGGGCTTCCTCGCGCCTCTGCGGCGGGTTCGGCCTCTGTGGTTGAAAGCGCGGATGGCGCTTCCTCTTTCCCACGGTTGCCAGGGAGCAGGCACACGCTTGGCTGCGCGCCAGAGCCACGTGCTCGGTCCGAAAGGGGTTTTTTTCGGGCGGGGGTGTGTGAGATGGTAAAGCAGCTTCAGAGGCGCACGCGTTGTTTTTCTTTGCTCTGACATAGAGGCTAAATTGCACGTTCGTTGCCACCTCCTCTCCGTTTATTATTATTTATTAGGTCATCCATCGCTTTTCATTTTATAACTCGGTGAGCCTTATTTCTGAGAAGGCGTGCATAGGATCGCACTGAAGGCACGCTTAAAAATAATAATCCCGCATTTCATCTCAGAAGCTGAAGGTGGCTTACATGGTTCTACCCATTTTATCATCGCAACAAGATCGTGACTGATACAACATCACACCGTTGACTGTGGAGTTGAATCCGGTTCTTACTAGTCCTATTCGGATACTGCCATGTTACTGTTGATCTGAAGACAAGGAATCAAAGTTTTGCCTTAAGTCTCTGCTGTTGCAATGAACTCTGTTGTAATGTATACCCAAAAGCCGTGACAAGCCAATTTAAACACTTGTAAGTCCTAGCTTTTACAGAAGGTATTAGATATCTCTCGAGATTCTACACACCAAAGCTGAAAATGGTGGCTTCCATTCATGAATCAGTGCACCAATAAAGTTTGTAGAGTTAATGTGAAGGGATTCATGATTCGTTGAAGAAAGTAGACCAGAGGAGGCAGGCCTTTTACCAAAAATATCTCACCCCAAATGCACACACATGAGCTCATAATATGTTGAAAACATTTTGACATTTTCAAAAGATTGTACGAATGCATAAAAATCAGCTTGGTATTGCATGCACTTAGGTAACCAGATTTTAAATCAGCCATAAATATTGAAGCTTAGTTGGCTTTAGAACTGTTGTGGTCAAGGAGAAGGGAAGGGGGAAATTCCATTCCATAAGCAAAAAAAGCCTCTTGCTTGCTTGTCAGATCAGAAAAAAGTAATCAAGTGTCAGAAGAGGAGGGAGACAAATCAACATCGCAGCATGAAGCAAATCTGTCATTCAGCCACAAGAGTCTATGAACCTAATGTTTAGTTAGTCTAAAATTTGGACAACAACAAGCAATAGTACATGAAGCACACTGGCCAATTTGTGTGTGTTTAAAGCTCAGGAGAGCTAATACTTCTTAACCATGATCTCGGCAAGCAAAAGGTGCGTACCTCTTTTGCCCCACATACCTAATTCTCAGTCCCCACTCTGCTCATTTTGTTAGCTACCAAAAGAGACCCTTTCAACTTGTTCACTATCCTGGGAAGCACTGAAAAGTAAAGCTTTCTCCCATTACCAGAGAAAGGGGCAGACTTTCCCTGGTTCTCATTTGATAACCTCTTCCTAGGGTGGGTAGGAATCCCACCCTCTATTTGAACGGCAGTTTGGTCCAGTTGAAATATACAAACCGTAAGACAAAAGGGTCTGACCAAACTGCGGGAGGCAGTGGAAGACAGGAGTGCCTGGCGTGCTCTGGTCCATGGGGTCACAAAGAATTGGACACGACTAAACAACAACAAAGACAAATGGGTGTGGACCTTTAAATTGACCATAAACTGTGAGCATCAGGACAGCACACTCAACAGCCACACCCTGGTCAAAGCCTTCCTCAAGATGGCCAGATTGCTGCTATTTTGAATTTTGTATCTATTGACATATGCAAATCTGTGCCCTCCTTTAATGACATGTAAGCAGTCCTATCTGTTCCTCAAGTTTCCTTTCACAGTTTGGTCATGGACAAAGGAAGGTTGAGGAGAGAGAGAGAGAGAGAACACACTGGGGTGTTTTTGCCTTCAGTGAATAGATTCTACATTTCTTGCAATGCTGTTAGTACGACTTACTGTACCTGACATGGGTGTGGTGGGAGTGTGGCAAGTATTAATTGGCACAATTGCACAACATTTCAACTTGTTTCAAGACTATTTACAAAGCCTAAGCGAGTCTTCTGCTGAGCCTCTGATATTTATCCAATGTGACTGGTCTTGTGTATTTTTAGAATGCTGCACCCCTTTGAGTGGAAACTGATTTGATATGGGGAAAAGAGTGCCCTTGATCCATTTGTCTCATACAATTAGTTTATCAGAAGTGGGGGAGGGAGGGATTGTCTCAGATAAAAGTTGAAGCCATTCTTCTGATGCTGACTCAGTTCATTTGTCCATGTAAATCACAGCTCTGTTCATACCTTATTAATTTTCCCCAAATAGTTACACAATACAGAAACACAAAGCTACTTGACTTCAAGTAGCCTTTCAGAAAAAGGAACTGACCTTTTATTTTTAAGCAAAATGTTGAGTCCAATGCATGCAGAATGAGACCAGTGTGGTCCATCTAAACGAGCATCCTGCTTTCTTCCCAAAGACGACAGCTAGATGCCTACAGGAGACCCATGAGCAGGACATGAAAGCAACAGCCCTCCGCTGCTGATGCTTCCCAGCAGCTGATCTCCAGAGGCATTTCAACTTGTTTGCCATTAGCATCTTATAATGTGCATCTGAAGCCATGCATGAACATGATCAACCTGGAATCTTGCCAATAGTTTTTCCCCCTTTTCTCTTTTTGTCCAATAGCAATAGCTTCCTATTTAAGAATACTGTATAAGAACCACCCCACTGGATCATCCCAGCATCCTGTCCTCACAGTGGCCAACCATAGGCCTCTCAGATGGCCTTCTGGGTCATGTGGCCAGCATGAATAAACTGCTTCTGGCGCAACAGAACACCATGAAGAAGCCATAGCGCATGGAAATGCCGTTTACCTTCCTACCACAGTGGTACCTATTTATCTACTTGCGCTGGCATGCTTTCGAACTGCTAGGTTGGCAAGAGCTGGGACAAAACAACGGGAGCTCACCCCGTCATGGGGATTTGAACCACCAATCTTCCAATCAGCAAGCCCAAGAGGCTCAGTGGTTTAGACCACAGCGCCACCCGCTCCCCATAATTCTATACACCTCTGTTATGTCCTCTCTTACTCCTTCCTCCCTAAACTAAAAAGGCCCAATAGGGGAGTTGCTCCAGCCCATTAATAATTTCCATTACACCATTCTTCATTTTTCAAGCTTTCCAGAGTGCGGAAACCAGAACTGGACACTGTATTCCAAAAACAGTCACACATATATAATGACATTATGATATTTGCAAGTTTTATTTTCAACCCCTTAACCAATTATTCCTAACATGGAATTTGCCCTTTTCCACAGCTGCTGCACACTGGGTCAACATCCACAGCGAGCTATCTGCCATGACCCCAGTACAGTATCTCTTTCCTGGTCAGCCATTGCCAGTTCATATGGGGTTAGGATTTTGTTTTATTATAATTATTTCCCCCCAATGCACATCAACTGCTTTAAGTTGAATTGCATATGCCATTTTAATTCCTGCTCACCAAGTTTGGTGAGATCCTCACAAGCCCTTTTTGTCTGAACCATACAGAATGCTTTGGTGCCATCAACAACCTTGGTCTGCTCGCTGCAGTTCTCAACCTGTGGGTCCCCAGATGTTGTTGGACTACAATTCCCATCACCCCTCAGCTCTGGCCTTGCTAGCTAGGGGTGATGGGAGTTGTAGTTCAACAACATCTGGGGATCAACAGGTTGAGAAAGGCTGCTTTATCATCATGATGAGGCTACTACACCTTTTCCCATACATTCGTTCCCTGGTTCTCTCCAACTTGCTATAACTAGCAGGACTCCCAATTAGTTTGACCAGCAAGAAGGGAAAGGAGACCAGATGTACACACTAGAGAAGGAGAAGCTTACGTTCTGCTTCCTCTGTAGTTCTAAAGCTACAATATGAGTAGTTGCCATCTGTTTTAAACTGCCCCTGCTTCTATACCTGTAGTAGCAGCTTAATAAACAGATATTAAGGAAGCGAAACTGTTTCCTATCATGGAGAGAAGTAACAGAGAAGGCTTCATCTAGAATGATTCTTGATGGCTGCTGTCAGGGGCAGACTTTGGTCTTTCAAATTTCATTGGCGGCCTGTCTGAGGTCTACCCTCCTCTGCCCACTTGTGGCCCTCCTCTTCCCCAGGGGCTTGGGAGGGAAGGGTTAAATTCACGGGATCCCTCCCAGTTTTTTCACTGGAATTGCAGTTGTCTCCTCAATTACTAAGTTGAAGTTAATTGCATCCATTGCCTCTGAGGGATGAGGCCCAGTAGGGTAACACATGTAACAAGATCCTAAGGGCCACTTTTTCTAAGGACTCACAGTTTTAGGAGGAGAGAATAAGGTACACAGGGAGGAGACGTACTTAACCCCTTCCTACCCTCTTTTTCCAGTGCAACCATGGCATAATACAGAAAGCTTTAAGTTTTGCAGCAATAAGTCTGGCCTTTTGTTTATATAATAAAGGCGGCTAAGGAGCAAAATGCTACCATATATATTATGCCAGAATGTAATAGGTTATGTAATCCCAAAGACTTGTAAGAGTTTGTGAGATTTTCCAAACAAGGCACTAAAGATAGCAATAATGAGTCATGCTTATCACCTAATTACATGGAGATCAGCTCATAAAACATGCAATATGTTAATTGGCATGCACCAAGTCATTTTAAGCATACCATGTTATGTGGATTTGCAGATTCAAAGCGAGATTGCAAAAAGAGACTTTCCTTTTGTTCCAGATCAAGTAAGTCTGAAGTCGGCTGCAACAACTGTTATCATCTTAAGCTTACTCAGAAGACAATCATGCTGGCCACAAGAAAATATTAAGAACGCACATTTTGATTTCCTTCTGAATTGTTTGGCCAGGTTCATTGTTGCAAATAGCTTTGCCTTTTTTCTAACATGGATTCGGATCTTCAAGAGCCAGATGGGTATGTATGTATGTATGTATGTATGTATGTATGTATGTATGTATAAATGAATGAATGAATGAATGAATTGTATTAAAAATATACACTTGCTCAGCACTATTTGGCATCTGTCTGTTTTGGGAGACAATGGTGGAATGTGCCTTTGGGGGTGAAGTCAAACTGTTGGACTGTTGCAGCACCTGCTGTCTGAAAAGCTATATGAAATTGAACTTTGACTATCATACAGCCATTTAATGGCACAAAACCTCTGTCTCAGTGCTTTTCCTCTAGAAATAAAGGGTGCTGGTACTCTGTACCCTTGAGAACCCACAGAAAATAAGCACTGCTCTGTGTTCAGTTACAGCAAGCCTAGAAGAATGTGAAATTGTGAGTGCCTTGTGGTAAACAGAGGTCACTTAATGTTTCACCAAAATTAGGAGAAAGCCATATTCCTAAGAAGAGAAGAAGAGTTTGGATTTGATATCCTGCTTTATCACTACCCGAAGGAGTCTCAAAGCGGCTAACATTCTCCTTTCCCTTCCTCCCCCACAACAAACACTCTGTGAGGTGAGTGAGGCTGAGAGACTTTAGAGAAGTGTGACTGGCCCAAGGTCACCCAGCAGCTGCATGTGGAGGAGCGGAGACGCGAACCCGGTTCCCCATATTGCAAGACTACCGCTCTTAACCACTACACCACACTGGCTCCTAAGGACTCCAGTGGATGAACTACCGTTGGCATTTGTCATGACAAGGATTCCAATACGGGGCTACATGTTTTTTATTTTAAAATGGTGCGTTTTAAGAAGAAATGTTTTAACCAAGCTGTACAGTTTAATGGGAAGAGAAGAAATCTAAGGGACACTTAGCAGCCTCGTTACCGTTAGATCAACTTACTGATACTTTTGCAGGAAATGTATAATTGACATCAAGAGCTCAGGAAGTCAAGCAAGTTATCTAGTTTCCACAGAAAGCAGACATGACAAGTGAAGAACAGTCCTACTAATGAGCCAGTTCAGAAGTACTCTGTCATAGATTTAAGTATTATAACCCCAGCATGTTCCCCAGTATAACAACACTGCAATATGATAGCTTCAAACTAACCTTACAATCGAGCAGCCACACCCAGCCACACAATGTAGCTATTGGTAGCGATCTCCATTGGAGGCTCAGTCTTAATTATATAGCTTTTCCCATTCAGCATTCTTCCCAGCAACCCAATTAGCTTTCACTAACCTCTTCTAAAGGCTCTTTCTAGAAAAATACTTGCAACCGCCCTCCTTTCTCTAAAATGTTCTCTACTTGTACCACAAAATTACTATAGAAGAAATAAAAAGCCAGATTATCTCTGGAGTTAATTATTATACGCAAAAGGTAAGCTAAGGGTTTAAGGAAATGAGTATAATATTAATGCAGCCTAAAAAAAGGAAAAAAAACCTTCCCACATATTTCTGCATAATTAGTTGTACAGAAAGAGCTTGTTAACTGCAGCTTTTGGGTATTTATTAATTCACCGCTAGGTATATGGTTTTGAAATCTTTTATATGGACCAGTCCAATGGCCTTCTGTGGAAAGGCCTTTAAACTGTCATGTACACTTACAGCTTTGTTTGGACAAATACATCCTCAAAGTGCACACATGAGCATGGATTTGTATAAAAATTTCCTGTTTCATGTGAGACCTGTCATCTTAGTAATAAAGAACAATTGCCCACTCTGCATCCCACTGGAAAACTACATTTAAGCAAACCAGCATTCTTCCCTGGTCTTTAATCACTATAGAAACCATCACTGGGTAACAGTTGGGATATGGATTCAATGCTTCCAAGCACCGTCATCTGTACAGCTGAAAGTGGTGACTCAGATGCCGTTTGCTTCATGGGGTATCTGAGCGGAGCTGGAAAAAAGGAGGAGTTGTTCTCATTGCACCACAATTGGCAATTCTAAACATGACATTCAAAGCACGAGCTACTTCCAACCACAGGTATATTCTATTCAGTGCCATTTTTAGCTGCTTGAGATGCATGTACAGTGGGGCCTTGGTTCTCAAACTTAATCCGTTCTGGAAGTCCGTTCCAAAACCAAAGCGTTCAAAAACCAAGGCACGCCTTCCCAGAGAAAGTAATGCAAAATGGATTAATCTGTTCCAGACTTTTAAAAACAACCCCTAAAACAGCAATTTAACATGAATTTCACTATCTAACGAGACCATTGGTCCATAAAATGATAGCAATAAACAATGTACTGCAGTCACACAATCAATCAGTAGCTGAACTGGGTTCTACACAGTCACAAAAACAAATTAACCGAAAAAGCCTCAAAAACAAAAATGCAAAATAAATAGCAGGAACAAAAAATCCAAACGTAATCCATTCCGGAAGTCTGTTTGTTTGACTTCCGAAATGTTTGAAAACCAAGGCACAGCTTCTTATAAGAATAATTTTTTATTAACCGACCAATCACATCAAATAAAACCAAATTACATAAATTCCAAATTACACAGCCGAATTTTAAATTTTTGTTGGGGGTACCCATATTTCAAGTTCTGAAGGGGATCCAATCAACTTCTTGCTTCTTACTGCTGTTTTAATGTCCACAAATCTAACCTTATGATGTTCACAGTACTATCCAGTCCTTTCTTCTTGTTTTTCCACATCTCTTGTTGTTATTTTCATATATTTTTCCTTTCTCTTTGTGACCTCTGATAGTCTCCAGAAGCTGGTTAGACAGTTTGTAATCCTGCGTGGATATTATTATTTTTTTATCCAGTAGCCATATCCAGACGTTTTCCATGTAACATCACTTCCATACATCAAAACAGTCTTAGCGTTATTAGTCTTCACCAATCTGCCTCCTTTCTCAAAACCTCTGAGGAGATTCACTAGGAATGCAGTCTGAAAACAAGTTCGTTTCTTCTCTCAGCTATAAATCCTTTGGCAAGATGGCGACTCCGAATTAATTGCTGCGCCATTCCAAAAGCTCTTATTGCTTCTCGATCTCCATAAAGCATACTTTTGGTTAAAGTTTATCTCCACACAGACCTTAATCATCCTGCTTGGGTCAGTTCAACCGACGATTCTAATGAGGAGGGGTTCTTGTAAATCACATAGAAGGAAAGTAAAAAAGTTCCCGTCTCCCCCATTCAGTCCCGTTGTCAACATACCCAGCCTTTGGTGTATCTTCATCGTAAAATATTCTTGTTTCTCCAACCCGTTGTCTTCTTTCGCAGAGGTCACTTAAATTAGCAGACTTCACTCCCCTTCTTCACTTGAAATATGTGCATTTGCTTCTTTTGTAATTAATTATTCCAAATTGCTGCAGCTAGTGCGCGATCAGAGACAGTGTCCAGGGGAGCCGAGGTCCACACAGGGGCATTCTGCCTAGGGCCCTCACCCCCTTCTTTCGAATTAGGGGGTTATTTATGGGCACAGCAGGCAAGGGCAGTGTTCCCCATTTCCTTGGGGCAACAAGGGAGGCTGCCTACTCCCATAACAGCCTCTTAATTACCCCGTGTGGGTCGGAGAGATGGTATTGTCGGCCATCTTCCAATGCGCCCCCTAGTGGCCCCCTCCAAGGCACAGCTTCTGATTGGTGCAGGCGCCCCGGAAACAATAGCCAACAGCTTCTCCAGATGTTTGGCTTCTGAAAAACATTCGAAAACTGGAACACTTTTAGGGTTTTCAGCATTTGGGAACCAAGGCGTTTGAGTACCAAGGTGTTTGGGAACCAAGGTACCACTGTATTTGGGAAATGTGGGTGGCATTCAGCAGAGGCCATGTTCATACCATATATTTAGAGCAGTATCTTGCTGCTTTAAAAAGTCATGACTTTGCCTAAGGAATTATTGGGGCTGTTAAAAGGACGGCGAGTTGTTAGGAGACCCCTATTCCCTGCCTACGTGACCCGGAAGTGTCTGCGGACAGCGGTGGCTCCCGGCCTCTTAAGTGAGATGAGCGCACAACCCTAGAGTCGGACACGACTGGCCCGTACGGGCAGGGGTGTTAGGATATTTCCGTTCCACCTTAAAAGGGAGCAGGCTTTGTGAGTCACAGTCTGCATATTTCCTGTTCACAGGATGTTTCTGTTGTGTCTATGCTTTCGTTTCTCTGTCTGTGCCAGAGACACCGAAGCAGCCAGTCATGTTTTCTTTGTTCTGACCAATTAAAAATTGTAAATAATGCTCTCCTGCGTGCATCTTTCGCTGTGCATTATCTGCTGATAGAGCTTGCATTTGCTCTGGAATGTGGCAAGCTATTTCTGGAGCTCGTGTCGCTAATTGCTGATACTGCGTGTCTACGGGAGATCAATGGACGTCCGGAGGCGACGTGGAGTCTTGATGGATGATGTCTCCCTGGCAGTATCCCAACAAGGGGTAGAATCATAGAATCATAGAATCATAGAATCATAGAGTTGGAAGAGACCACAAGGGCCATCGAGTCCAACCCCCTGCCAAGCAGGAAACACCATCAGAGCACTCCTGACATATGGTTGTCAAGCCTCTGCTTAAAGACCTCCAAAGAAGGAGACTCCACCACACTCCTTGGCAGCAAATTCCACTGTCGAACAGCTCTTACTGTCAGGAAGTTCTTCCTAATGTTTAGGTGGAATCTTCTTTCTTGTAGTTTGGATCCATTGTTCCGTGTCCGCTTCTCTGGAGCAGCAGAAAACCACCTTTCTCCCTCCTCTATGTGACATCCTTTTATATATTTGAACATGGCTATCATATCACCCCTTAACCTCCTCTTCTCCAGGCTAAACATGCCCAGCTCCCTTAGCCGTTCCTCATAAGGCATCGTTTCCAGGCCTTTGACCATTTTGGTTGCCCTCCTCTGGACACGTTCCAGTTTGTCAGTGTCCTTCTTGAATTGTGGTGCCCAGAACTGGACACAGTACTCCAGGTGTGGTCTGACCAGAGCAGAATACAGTGGCACTATTACTTCCCTTGATCTAGATGCTATACTCCTATTGATGCAGCCCAGAATTGCATTGGCTTTTTTAGCTGCCGCGTCACACTGTTGGCTCATGTCAAGTTTGTGGTCAACCAAGACTCCTAGATCCTTTTCACATGTACTGCTCTCAAGCCAGGTGTCACCCATCTTGTATTTGTGCCTCTCATTTTTTTTGCCCAAGTGCAATACTTTACATTTCTCCCTGTTAAAATTCATTTTGTTTGTTTTTGCCCAGTTCTGTAATCTGTCAAGGTCGTTTTGAAGTGTGATCCTGTCCTCTGGGGTGTTAGCCACCCCTCCCAGTTTGGTGTCATCTGCAAATTTGATCAGGATGCCCTTGAGTCCATCATCCAAGTCGTTGATAAAGATGTTAAATAAGACCGGGCCCAAGACAGAACCCTGTGGCACCCCACTAGTCACTCTTCTCCAGGATGAAGAGGAACCATTGATGAGCACCCTTTGGGTTCGGTCAGTCAGCCAGTTACAAATCCACTGAGTGGTAACAGAGTCAAGACCGCATTTTACCAGCTTCTTTACAAGAATATCATGGGGCACCTTGTCAAATGCCTTACTGAAATCAAGGTAGGCTATATCCACTGAGTTCCCTTCATCTACCAGGCTTGTAATTCTGTCAAAAAATGAGATCAGGTTAGTCTGACATGACTTATTTTTCAGAAATCCATGCTGACTATTGGTGATCACAGCATTCCTTTCTAGGTGCTCACAGACTGTTTGCTTAATGATCTGCTCCAGAATCTTCCCTGCTATTGATGTCAGACTGACTGGGCGGTAATTATTTGGGTCCTCTCTTTTCCCCTTTTTGAAAATAGGGACAACATTTGCCCTCCTCCAGTCTGCCGGGACTTCGCCTGTTCTCCAGGATTTCTCGAAGATGACTGCCAGTGGTTCTGAGATCACATCTGCCAGTTCTTTTAATACTCTTGGATGCAGTTCATCTGGCCCTGGAGACTTGAATACATCTAAACTAGCCAAATTTTCTTGTACTGTCTCTTTAGTTATTCTGGGCTGTGTTTCCTTTGCTGAATCATTTGCTCCAAATTCTTCAGGTCGGGCATTGTTTTCTTTATCGGAGAAGACTGAGGCAAAGAAGGCATTGAGGAGTTCAGCCCTTTCTGTGTCCCCTGTTTGCATTTCACCATCTTCTCCTCTGAGTGACCCCACTGTTTCTTTGTTCTTCCTTTTGCTACGAACATACCCATAAAAGCCTTTTTTGTTGCTTTTAACCTCTCTAGCAAGCCTGAGTTCATTCTGTGCTTTAGCTTTTCTGACTTTGTGTCTACACGTGCTGGCTATTTGTTTGAATTCCTCTTTGGTGGTTTCCCCCCTTTTCCATTTTTTGTACACATCCTTTTTTAATCTTAATTCAGTTAAAAGTTCTTTAGATAGCCACCCTGGCTTCTTTAGGCACCTTCCATGTTTCCGTCTCATTGGTATTGCCTGACGTTGTGCTTTTACTATCTCCCTCTTAACAAACTCCCAGCCATCATGAACTCCCTTTCCTTTTAGTATTGCTGTCCATGGGATCTCACCCAGCACTTCCCTAAGTTTTATGAAGTCGGCTTTCTTAAAGTCAAGAAATTGAGTCCTAGTATGCTTGGCTGCTCCTTTCCGCTGTATAGTAAACTTCAGAAGAGCATGATCACTCGCGCCTAATGATCCTTCCACTTCTACCCCACTAACCAGGTCATCAACATTGGTTAGGACCAGATCTAAAATGGCTGTTCCTCTTGTTGCTTCTCCCACTTTCTGGACAATGAAGTTGTCTGCAAGGCCAGTGAGGAATCTGTTTGACCTTATGCTCTTGGCTGAGTTTGACGTCCAACAAATATCCGGGTACCTTTACCTTTACCTTTATTCCATGCCTAGATGTACTGGAGAGGTTTAACAATCCATCCCTCTTCACAGATGACTCCAGTGAGCTCTCCAGAAGTTCCCTGCGAAGAGGGCGAAGTCATTACTTTTAAAAGTGGGTAGAAAAAACATCTCCTCTCGGCACAGAAGCTCTTCCTCTACTTTCTTGTACTTGAACTGTTACCACGATGTGCTTGGTGAGCAACTGCGCTGGTGTGACCAAAGAATCGCACTAGGTTTCATTAAAGGTGTGGATTTTGTGCAAGTATATTTAGGCAGAAATACGCTCTTTATATTCACGTTGGGAAGCAAGGGGAATTATCAGTGCTTTTTTCCTTCTAAAAAAATGTTTAGGGGTACTCTCATTTTGACTTGAGAAAATCACCACTTTATAGTTCAAATAGGGAAAAATAGAGACAGTAAATGGACAAAAGTACAAAGATTCACAAAATGTTTAGGGGTATGCGTACCCCTGCGTCCCCCCCCCAGGAAAAAAGCACTGGGAATTATGATGTTAACTCTTCATTCCTTCATATATATTTTTTTCATCTGGCAAATCTGTCTGCGAATTTATTTGTTTAAGGAAATGCTTACTTGCATCGAAAATATTGTACAGTGGTGCCTCGCAAGACGAAAATAATTCGTTCCGCGAGTGTTTTCGTCTTGCGATGTTTCTCGTCTTGCGAAGCACAGTCCGTCGCAACTGCGCCTCTTCAAGCGGCTTTAAGAAAAAAGCGCAAGACGTTTTCGTCTTGCGAAGCAAGCCCATAGGGAAATTTGTCTAGCGAAGCAACGCAAAACCGAAAAACCCTTTCGTCAAGCGAGTTTTTCGTCTTGTGAGGCATTCGTCTTGCGGGGCACCACTGTAATTGTTTTGTCTTCTCCTTCTGAATCTTAGGTTATTACTACTACCATACCCTCCAACATTTCTCCAATGAAAACAGAGACATTCTCTTCCATAATAAAATAAATAAATAATTTCGTACTTTCCGTGTATAAGACTATGTTTCCCCCCCTTAGAAATCAAGCTAAAAACATGGAGTCATCTTATACATGGGTAGTGGATAGGGTGGACGTTTGATTGGTTGCTGCTGTGGCTGTCAGTGGCTATTGTGCGTGTCATGGGTTGCAGCGTCAATGGGTGGTGTTGATTGGCCAACACTGTGGCAATTGGGTGGGTGACTGGCAGCTTCTGCCGGCGAGGGGTCAGACAGGAAGCAGATTTTGCAATGTGCGCAGGTGAGCCATTTTCAGCACCCCCCCAAAAAAGCTCAAGAACACTCGGTAACCCTGCCGAAAAAAGCTGAACAACTCTGTGCAATCCCCTGCATAAAAAAACTCAACAACTTTGTGCCATCTCCCCCCATTTTCTTAAATTTCAGTCCCCCAAAATAGGGGGCATTTATACATGGGGGCGTCTTATAGACGGAAAAATACGGTGTATTAGACATCTTGCCTCAGCGCAGGCAACTCTAAGTGTCTTTACAAAAACAAAACATATTAGAAAGCACATGGTTGACTCTATGCACAATATTTTGTTACTCTCACAATATGGAGTATTAGGAATCATACGTTTGGTGGACACATATAGGGGTTTCTACGGACGCATGTAACAGTGCCCCTCCCTCAGCTAGGAGGCAAGCCATCCTTTGAAATACAATTTTACTTTTCTTGCCCTGTAACGGTGCTTCAAGGCTGAGAAAAGCAATGCTGGAATTCTGCCTTCTGCACAGCTATTATAGGTGAGGAGCCCCCCCCCCCCCGGTTATTTATTTCCATTTAGTCATCCTGGGAAGCAAAGTAAAGTGATGTCTCTCTCAAGATTAATGGCAAGCTGCTTTGTGAAGTGCTTGCAAAGGTGCAATCTGTCCACCTTCGAGGTATTAAGAACACGTCATCACCACTGAGAGTGTGTCGCAACAACAAGTCCCCAGTAGGGTTTTAGTAGAAGCTGTAATTTGATTTGCTAACTCCTGTGAATAAATTGAAGCAGATATCTATTTGTGGTTCAGATAGCCTAGTAAACCAGCAATGAAATTACTGTATAGCCTGTAATGCCTGGAAGGGTTCATTTTACTCGGCAGGTAATGCCGTTAGATTCTGCAAATGTGGTCCCTTCTGTGAGCGCATTAGTGCTGCCATTAATGCTACTAAAATAAAACACACAGTCTCCAATGCAGGAAAATATTCTATTCCCAACAGAATATGAAGTGCCTAATTTGATATTCCACGAAGGAAGCTACAGAGTAAACACAGGATCACATCCTTTTTCGAATGCAATACAACCGGAACCTCCATTACTTCAGCAGCTCTCTTGTTTGATCTTTGGATTAGTCTTGTCCAAACACAGGAGAAAATTCCACCTCTAGTTAGGCTGGAGTTAAAACACAGCTCATCAATGATATCTTTGTGGCGTGGGCAAGGCCGGATTTAGGTTTGATGAGGCCCTAAGCTACTGAAGGTAATGGGGCCCTTTTTATGTCCAGCTATCCTATGTCAACAACAATTGTCACTGTTTTTTATGTAGAATATATGGTAATTTATGGACCTAATAGGTATCTAAAGCCATTTGCACATAACAAAATATGTGTTTTATCAAAGTAATTGTTGAACTGAAATACAATTAAGAAGAAGTATATGAATAGTGAAATAATGATTCAGCTCTAACTTAAAATGATTTTTTATTCATAACAAACTTAATAGTGCAAACACATTGGCATTTGGCAATAACAAAAGTTCCTTTAGAAACACAGTTTACAAAGACTCATAACCTAGTCTCTAGAAACTTGCTATAACATGAAATAATAATAGCAAACTAGTGATATTTTAGGGAGCAGGCTAGCAGGCGGGGCCCATTACCTACCGTATTTTTTGCACCATAACACTCACTTTTTTCCTCCTAGAAAGTAAGGGGAAATGTCTGTGCGTGTTATGGAGGGAATGCCTACAGGTGGCATGCCTACGGATTTTCCTCCTCTAAAAACTACGTGCGTGTTATGGTTGGGTGCGTGTTATAGAGTGAAAAATACGGTACATCATAGGAGTCCTACACAACACAAAACACTGTTGCTGTATGTTGGTTTTATTTTATTTGTTTTTTATCTTATATTTTGGAAATGTACATCCAGGGTTGTTTTTTTCCTTTAATTTTTTTTGGGGGCCCCCAAGAGAGTGGGGCCCTAAACTATAGCTTGTTTAGCTTATAGGTAAATCCGGCACTGGGGGGGGGGACTAAAATACTGAAAGGGAGTGAGGGAGAACAGGCTAGTTTATATATATAGACTAGTGCTTGTATATTTTGCCTTCTGTCTCAGGTTCTACAAATGCTAGAAACTTAAAAATAATTAAATGAAAGCTTGGAATCTGGGGATCATGATTCCTCTGTTGATTGCCCTTTCCCGGCCTTTGGCTGTGCCTACCTTTCCTGAAATGAAAAGATTTCCTTAGGGAGTCCCCCCCCCCCCACCCTCGAAATTCAGACTATAAACCTGGGTGATTATTCCTGTCACTTATAATCATGTTATACAGCTGCAGTATATGTCAGTGGACAACAGACTGGGTAGTTTTCCTTTTTTTAAAAACAAACCAACCACAGTTTGTTTCCCCCTGAAAGTCTGAAACACTAATTACCTTGGAATAAAAGCCCACTGAATGCAGTGGGACTTCCTTCTTCTTTTTAAATACCGTATTTTTTGCTCTATAAGACACACTAGACCACAAGACGCACCTAGTTTTTGGAGGAGGAAAACAAGAAAAAAAATTCTGAATCTCAGAAGCCAGAACAGCAAGAGGAATCGCTGCGCAGTGAAAGCAGCAATCCCTCTTGATGTTCTGGCTTCTGTGATAGCTGCGCAGCCTGCATTCGCTCCATAAGACGCACACACATTTCCCCTTACTTTTTAGGAGGGAAAAAGTGAGTCTTATAGAGCGAAAAATACAGTAGCTTTATTGGGTTTAAGGATCATACAAATACAGTGGGTACCTCGGGTTTTGAACTTAAATTGTTCTGGAGGTCTGTTCTTAACCCGAAACTGTTCTTATCCTGAGGCACCACTTTAGCTAATGGGGACTCCCGCTGCCGCCATGCCGCCAGAGCACGTTTTCCGTTCTCATCCTGGGGCAAAGTTTTCAACCTGAGGTGCTACTTCCGGGTTAGCGGAGTTTGTAACCCAAAGTGTTTGTAACCTGAAGCGTTTGTAACCCGAGGTACCACTGTAGTAAATGTTACAAATAAATAGACCAAGTCTTCTCATGTCATTTGTATATCGCAAAATAGCACCACACACTTGCAGTAATATCTACAACATACGATTCATTATTATTATTTTTTAATAGATATTTATTAAAATTTCAGAAATTATATACAAAAAACAAACAAAACACAGACAAAAAACAAGTATAATTTCCATCCCTTATTTTTTTATCCTTACTTCGCTGACCTCCTCCTACCTCCCCTTTCTGTATTCCAATTTCAAAATATTTATTCAGCAAGTCCTCTCCCTTAATTTCCTTTACTTTTAACCATTCCTTTCTTTTAACTTAAACATTACTGCTATAAACCACTTAGCTTCTAAACCATCATCATTCTAACATTTATTAATTTTGCCGTGTTTCTCAACCCTTTCTTCATCTTTGTTAACCTTATGTTCATTTAAAAACATACGATTCATTATTAGTGGCCAATGTAAAAGTTCTTAGTTCGTAAATTGGTAGAGTTTAAGCAGTCATCTTCTTTCTTTCATGGCCGTGCTCCCCCAGAGGCACTTTCTTCTGAGCAAATATGCTCAGGCTGGTACTGTAGATGTTAACATTTGTATAAACCCTCAAATCCATTTACTGGTAGTAAGACCTAAACTCTTGAGTGTACTCCTAAGTGGACCTACCTGATGAGCCTAGGGTTGCAGCCCCAAGCTGTATCTTGGGAAATGGAAAGGATGTAATGTAACTTCATCTTACTTTGATTTGACATGGCTGCACATGACATTCCCAGAAGAAAATGCGATAAATATGGATTTGAAAACATGGACCCCAAATCATAGGACCAACTCTATTGAGCTAAGGACACCTCAGCCCCCCCAAGTATGTGGGGACGGGACTGAACCCCACAATATTGAGAGGCAGGGCCTCGCTGGGCCTCTCCGTGGTGGTGGCAGGCTTCATCAGGCCTTGCGGCCTCCTCCCAACATGTGTGATGTCACACGTGTGTCACACATGGGACGTCATGCACACGTGATGAACCCTCCCCCTGCAATGTTGGGTGAAACTTGGTGCCTCTGCCCCAAATGTACCAGTTAGTGTCAGACTAGGACAGGCACCCCCAAACTCGGTCCTCCAGATGTTTTGGGAGTCCAATTCCTACCATCCCTGACCACTGGTCCTGTTAGCTAGGGGTGATGTTGTAGTCCCAAAACATCTGGAAGGCCAAGTTTGGGGATAAAGGTAAAGGGACCCCTGACCATTAGGTCCAGTCGTGTCCGACTCTGGGGTTGCGGCGCTCATCTCACTTTAGTGGCCGAGGGAGCCGGCGTACAGCTTCCGGGTCATGTGGCCAGCATGACTAAGCCGCTTCTGGTGAACCAGAGCAGCACACGGAAACACCATTTACCTTCCCGCCGGAGTAGTACCTATTTATCTACTTGCACTTTGAAGTGCTTTCGAACTGCTAGTTTGGCAGGAACAGGGATCGAGCAACGGGAGCTCACCCCGTCGCAGGGATTCAAACCGCCGACCTTCTGATCAGCAAGTCCTAGGCTCTGTGGTTTAACCCACAGCGCCACCTAGGATATGGTTGAAAGGGGTGTTTGACGAGGATTTGTTTTGTGCATCACCAAGTTGGTCCAAAGAGAGTTATCATTCCATGTCGCAAGCAATGCAAAAAACACAAGGGGCACAATTCTTGAAAATTCCCAGTTACCTTTATTATTTCTGCTCTTAGCCCAGATAGGCAGACTGTGTAGATCTATACACACTGGGAGTAAGTCCTATTAAATTGGGTAAGATTTGTGACCAGGTAAATATGCATAGGGTCAAGCTATCACTGCATATTTCTAATAAATTTTCAAGACACTCTCTTTGAGGGCACACATTACGTTAAGTATGATACACATGTAAGAAGGACACTCTCGGCTCAAAGGATATCAGAAGTATCTCCTCTGTGCTAAGTCAAATTGTTATCAGAAAGAAACAGGTCAGCTGTCAAAGTGAAGGATTATCGTCTTCGCTGCACACATTCCACAAGTAAGGAACACATATATCATACACTTTCTCCTTCATCTACCCGGTACTTTAAATAGGTTACAGTCTGCGTTCCAGTGAGCATAATTTGCTATTGTAATACTTTTGACTTTTGTAGCATTATAGTGGTTGCAAATTCAGCCCAGCATGTCCTGTATTTTTAGAATGCTTGTGTGTGCCTCAAAAGAATTGTACCTGCAAGACACCTTGCTGCTAACTAGGTCACAGTTAGAGGAGGATGCTCATCAAACAGTTCTTCCTAGAGAGGCTGTATGTGGCTGACCGCATGGAGTGGTGGTCAGCCATTGGTGACTGAACCAGTTCCAGCTATATGACCGGTAGCACCAAACACAGATGTCACCTTAAGTACCATCTGAATCCACATGGCGATGCGGATTTGCATCTTCTTTTACTTCAGGTGTGAATCTTTATTGCTAGATTGGAGCAAATTTTGTTGTTGTTTAGTCGTTTAGTCGTGGCCGACTCTTCGTGACCAGAGCACGCCAGGCACTTCTGTCTTCCACTGCCTCCCGCAGTTTAGTCAAACTCATGCTGGTAGTTTTGAGAACACTATCCAACCATCTCGTCCTCTGTCGTCCCCTTCTCCTTGTGCCCTCCATCTTTCCCAACATCAGGGTCTTTTCCAGGGAGTCTACTCTTCTCATGAGGTGGCCAAAGTATTGGAGTCTCAGCTTCACGATCTGTCCTTCCAGTGAGCACTCAGGGCTGATTTCCTTCAGAATGGAGAGGTTTGATCTTCTTGCAGTCCATGGGACTCTCATCATCCCTTATTGTACCTTGCTTTCTTCTTCTTCTTCTTCTTCTTCTTCTTCTTCTTCTTCTTCTTCTTCTTCTTCTTCTATAAAAATCTCAATTTAAAAAAGGCTTTCTCAGCTCAGGAATTTATTTTCATTGCCAGAACCAAGCTCACATTCCTGTCACCCCAAAAATCCATTCCTGGTCTTCCCCCAAAGCTTTCTTGGTTTGAATAGCTTAAAATGGGCAAAGCTTTGCTGCAATTTGTTAGAGGTCTACTGCAAATCACTGGTGGATCGGGTCAAAGGCTCGTCTAGTCTAGCATCCTGTCCTCACAGCAGAAGCTTGCAAACATAACCTGAGCTCAACAGCACTGTTTCCTCCTGTGATTTCCAGCAAATGGTATTCAGAAGCATACTGACTCAGACAATAAAGCCTGAACAGCCATCCAGAGTGGCTGGGGAAACCCAGCCAGATGGGCGGGGTATAAATCAATCAATCAATCAATCAATCAATCATCATCATACTTGCCATATTAAAATTGGACTATTAAGTATTTAATAGTAGAGTTTTTATATTTGATATTCATTTAATTGTAATAAAGCACTTTGTGCCTCTCCCTGATTAACTCAATTTTTTGTCCCGTCCCCCCGCATTTCCCACCATTAATAGCTGTACAACAGAGACTGTAGTCTGGGTTTGCCTTAGAATTTGAATCAGATTTAAACCCATTTAGGATTTTCCCTTTAGCGTGGAGCTGGCAAGAATGGATGCCTTTGCTGCACATCTCATCTAGGGCAGGCATAGGCAAACTCGGCCCTCCAGATGTTTTGAGACTACAGTTCCCATCATCCCTGACCACAGGTCCTGTTAGCTAGCGATGATGGGAGCTGTAGTCCCAAAACATCTGGAGGGTCGAGTTTGGTCATTCCTGATCTAGGGGCTACCTAAAATCAAACTGAATGTGATACTAATGCATCATTGGAAAGCACGTCCATCCAAGTTTTAAACACTTAACAACAGACATTGAAGAAAGATTTTCATTGGGCCCAGAGCATATGGAAAGGGGAGATTTAACCCTCTCCTTCCCAGTTAGGAGCCCAGGTAGAATCCACCCCCATGTTTATCTAAGGTGGCCACATATAGGGGAGGGCCTTTTATGGCTAGGAAGGTTTAAACCTCCCCTCTCCAGTAAATATATTTCCAAGCCTCCTATTATTATTTTTAAAAATCCCAGCTGGACTTTCAAATGACACACTAGTGTTACATCTAATTTAGCCTTTAAGTGAATGCACCATATAGGAATGTCTCCAAACTTGACCTTTCTGTATGCAACTCCAACGTCAACTATGGGGCATTCAGCAACTTCACATCTTACAAACTCTCCAAATCTCTTAGTTCATTGATGGTGGAGATCAAGAGCTTCTCTGCTTGGAAACAGCCTTAATGATTAAACATTTTTGCTTCCGATTATCATTACAATTAGTTGAAATCCCAGCGATAGAGCATCACGCCGAGCTTCCTAATGAACACCATGTGGCTTTCCTTGCAGTTGTAATAACTTAATTAAAAATCTGGAGAAGAGAATGTGCTTGGGAGGGTACGAAGGAAGTCTGTTCCATTTTCAGCTGAAGCAGGAAGCAGCAGTTGCAGCATGCATGCCTCACGCAGTCCGACTTAACAAGGAATGTTGCCAATACAGTGGAACCTTGGTTTTTGAACGTAATCCATTCCAGAAGACCGCCTGACATCTGAAACATTCGAAAACTGAAAACTGAAAGTGGAAGCCTCAATACAATAGGGAAACTCAAAATGGAAGCTGTGTAGTATGTTCAGATTCTGAAAATTGTTTGAAAACCAGAGCAGTTACTTCCGGGTTTTTGGCGCTCGGGAGCCAAAATATATGACAACGGAGGCATTCAACAACTGAGGTTCCACTGTATTACCAATACAGTCGTACCTCGGAAGTTGAATGGAATCCGTTCTGGAAGTCCATTCAATTTCCAAAATGTTTGGAAACCAAGGCGCGGCTTCCGATTGGCTGCAGGAAGCTACTGCAGCCAATCGGAAGCCGTGGAACCTGTGTCAGACATTCAGCTTCCAAAACAACATTCGCAAAGTAGAACACTCACTTCCGGGTTTGTGGTGTTCAGGAGCCAAGATGTTCAAGTCGCAAGGCGTTCGACTTCTGAGGTACGACTTTACTTTTGAAAATATGGATCTGGGAAGCATTTTAACCAATTTCATCTACATTTGTCCATGCAATACTCAAAGGGGGTGGGGAATTAAATCTTACAATTCAAGGTTTTCGGGAATGAACGTTGCCAAGAGTCAATCTGCAGACACTTCGCTTGAGGATTACCACATTTTCTCTTACCTGGACTGCTGCACGAGTGCAGGGAACAAACTACCTCAAGAAGCCATAGCTTTGCACACCACAGTCGTCCTTACACAATGGGCTTAGCAGCTATTGGCCTGTGCCTATGACGCTCAGTGAGGATAATTCATTTACTGTGAGAATGGGTCAGTCCTGAGTGCAGTGGGGAGGAGGAAGCAATTGAAGTTCTTGCTTTTCTGATTGGCTTACTTGACTGATTTATACAGTCCGTATGTGTTGTGTGTGCGTGTGCACATGTCCATGTGCCTACATTGGCCCTACTCACCCATATGACCCTCAGATGGATGGCTGAAAAAAGGTTAGTAACCTCTGATGTATATAATAATGGTCCTAACATTTAACTGCTGTTTATGCATAGAGGAGGCAATTGGAAAATTGTGACAACTCTCCAGATCCTGAATCATCACGATTAGCCAAGAGTCCACTTTTGGTCTTAAAACTCTAATATGAAAGGGAAAGTGGTTTATAATCTTTTTTTTTTTTTAAAGTTTCAGCCTTCAAAGAGGATTTGCCCGGAATTGGGGCAAAACCATTTAAAAATGAATGGAATGTAAGTAATGTTGCTGGATTATCCAAGGACTGCTGAGCTGCAAACACTTTAGGATTACGATAATAAGGAGGAAATGTAGTAACTAGAGATTAAATGGCAGGTTATGGAAAGGAAGGTGTCACTGCTCGCTCGGTCAAAAATGAACGATTCTATATATCAATACCGTATGCATCAAAAACTATTAAAGCAAGTGAACAAGTTTTGACACCCTTGCCGTTTGTCCCTCTGGCCAATTCAGTCGGAAAATGCAGACAGTTAAGAATTGCACTGGTTTATTCAAAACCAAATCCAGATTCATTGATGTGTGAACTGCACCATAACAAGGGAACACACATTTTGCCACTGAAAAATTTAAGACAAGAAAGCACTAGCTGACAATTGGGAGTGGGATCAATTATTTACCCTACAGTGCCACCTGGTGGAGTAAACCTGCTAATGTTTTCTAACACACTTTTCTTAATGTCCAACTCAAGAAATAATACTGTCAGGGAATACTTGTATTACAGGGCGCCTCAGAATTCTAAGAACCAGAAAATAAAAATGGATGCAGTGAAAGACACAGCCCAACCCTATGCATGTTTACATGGCACACTCTGATGTAGACTTGACAATGCAGTCGTGCTTATTCTCATTCCTAAAGTACCTTAGAGCTCTGCTTGGCCTTTTGGAAGTTGCCCTTGCAAGTAAACATGGTTAGAGTTAGACTGATTGAGGTTATGGGATAGTCATGTGTCTCCAGGTGTGTCAGACTCCAGGGATTCTACCCCCCGCCCCCGCAGCCTCCAGGATCAAAGAAAAAACAAGAAAGTTCGTATTTATGGTTTTATTCAGCAATCTGGGAGCAAGACGAGGGGACTAGTCCTGGACACCATCATGACGTTGCTGACTCTGAACCTCTCCTTTTCCTTCCTCAACAACACACCGTGTCCCTACAGAAAGTCTCAAGGGTCACACGTGTCTGCATTCTTTCCTCTTGAATCTGGATTGACCAGCGCGTCCTTGGAGAAGGAGTTCCTAGGTGCTCCAAGGAGGCGTCTGCTATCTGTTCTCCAACCCTCCCTCCTCCCAGTACCTCAAAACTTGGCAGTTCTCTGTCCTGTCATAAATCAGTCCTGCCTCTGTCTCTTCTTGCAGTTACAGGAGAATGGGGGGGGGGATTCTTCCCACTCCCCCTCCTCCTCCAAAAGAGGCAGAGGGGAAGGAGGGGGTATTTCCCAGCCCTCCTCTTCAGACCAGTCCTTGATAAGGTGTGACAATACCTAATTACAGTGGTACCTCGGGTTAAGAACTTAATTCGTTCTGGAGGTCTGTTCTTAACCTGAAACTGTTCTTAACCTGAAGCACCACTTTAGCTAATGGGGCCTCCCGCTGCTGCCGCTACCGCATGATTTTTGTTCTCATCCTGAAGCAAAGTTCTTAACCTGAAGCACTACTTCCGGGTTAGTGGAGTCTGTAACCTGAAGTGTCTGTAACCTGAAGCGTCTGTAACCCAAGGTACCACTGTATTTAAACAGGCTCAGTACATGGGTTGTACCCAGAGTTAGTTGTTACTGGGTGCTGACCCATTGAAGTTAATAGGCACAACTAACTTAGGTTCATTCATTTCAGTGGGCCTACGAACTTAGTTGGATACAGCCTCGTGTTGTAAATGCAAGAGATGAAAGAAGAGGCATGAGTAAGAAGAGATAACAGAATCATAGAATTGTAGAGTTGGAAGAAACCTTGAAGGTTATTGGGTCCAATTCCCTGAAATGCAGGACTCTCAGCTAAAGCATTCGTGACAGATGGACACCCAGCTTCTGCTTAAAAACCTCCAAGGAGGGTGAGTCCACCATCAAGGGACTCAGTAGCACTGTCAAAACAGCTTTTACTGCCAGAAAGTTCTTCCTGGTGTTGACTCAGAATCTCCTTTCTTATAACTTGAAGCCATTGGTTTGGGTCCTACCCTATGTATGGAGCAGGAGAAAATAAACTTGCTCCATCTTCCATGTGACAGCCCTTGAGATATTTGAAGATGCCTATCACATCCTTATACGGCTTGACTTCCAGAACCGTTATCATCTTGGTTGCCCTCCTTTGCACACGTTCCAGCTTGTTCATACCCTCAGCACACCAGTAACATTTAATATATGTATTGGGGCAATGATAGCAGTTAAATAAGCACAACAGTGTTTGTAGTTAAAGGCCTTCAAATCAGATATGGTTGTCCTTTGCAACCACTGGGAGGCAGCAGCAGCCTAGGTTTGATTTCTTTGCATAGACACTCTATGCCTATATCAAACCACAGACGCTCAGGTGTGCTAGGGATGGGTAAGTATGTCAACTGCAATTTCTTTTGGTTTCTCAGTTTTCCAATAAAAAATTCAGTTCTCCACATCAGTTTGCATTTGTTTTTTTAAATGACATCATGAAAATTCACCAGCTTTTGTGTGCAGTTTTCTTCTTATGTGCAATGCCCCCCCTTTTATACAAAAGGATTTCCCCCTAAAACAATTCATTTTTGTATGTCATTTTCACTCATATAGGCATTCATATGGATAATTTACCCCAGCACATGCATTTTTTTTGCACCCATTACATGGCTGGAGAGCTGCCCTGCAAAATTCAGAGGTGTGAATTTTGAAGGATGGCTCTGTTCAGACTCTCATATCATTTCAGAAAGTGCGGATTAGGTGAGTTCACCTTTAAATGTGAGCCCTATTGAATTTCTCCCCTTCATCCCCAGCTGTGTCTCTGTCATTAATTGCTGCAGGTAATTCAGCCAAGCGAAAAGCTGGAGGGGGGAAGCCGGCAATGGTTAGGCCTCTTCTCATGTCCTGGAAGAATAATTGATTCTTGTCCCCAAATACAGAGATCATCCCATCCACCAAATCATCCAAAATGAAGTGGCGTGTCTCTATGTCTGCTCATATGATTGCAGACACTCCCAGGTGGAGAAATGGTTCATTGCTATTTACAGTCTCACCTTCATTTTGTGGCACAAGGAGTCAGTGCATCTGGCTGTTATCTAGAGGGTTGGTGGTTTAAATTCATCCAGAGACAGCTGTGCACAGGACTCCTGCATTTCAGGGGCCTGGACCAGATGACCCTTAGGGTCTCTTCCAACTCTACAATTCCATGATCATAACCCTGCTCCTGTGCCTTTAACAACAGCCTAAGATGCTGAAATCATCCAGCAGCAATCTCCCTACTTAATAGCCCTGTTCCCTGCTTCGAAACAGGGCTAGAAAGAAGATGCCAGCCTTAATTACATCATGGCTGTTCTCATGGGAGATGACACCTTTTGAACGACCCTTGTTCCTTTACCAGTCATTCTACTGGTTTAATTTTTACCAAGCAAATGTGCTCTAATGGGGTGGCACTGTGGTCTAAGCCACTGAGCCTCTTGGGCTTTGTGATTGGTGGTTCGAATCCCCGTGACGGGGTGAGCTCCCATTGCTCTGTTCCAGCTCCTGCCAACCTAGCAGTTTGAAAGCATGCTAGTGCAGGTAGATAAATAGGTACCACTGTGGCGGGAAGGTAAACGGCATTTTTGTGCGCTCTGGTTTCCGTCACGGTGTTCTGTTGCTCCAGAAGCGGTTTAGTTATGCTGGCCACATGATATAAAAGCTGTCTGTGGACAAACAGTGGCTCCCTTGGCCTGAAAGCGAGATGAGCGCCACAACCCCAGAGTCGCCTTTGACTGAACTTAACCGTCCAGGGGTCCTTTACCTTTTACCTAACGGGGGGGGGGGAGCGCACTGTGGCCTGTCGTGCATCTATTAAAACCACACAGTCCCTGTCAGGAATGGGGTGGAACTTGCAATACTTGGTGATGGCCATCAGAAAAGCAGGAGGGATGACTGAGGCATCGGACAACAATACTGATACAACGGAGAGCCAGCCATCTTTTGCACGAACGTGGGCCTGAAATTCCACAGAGAGTTGTTGTTCTCCGTGCTCCTCCTAGGAGTCTCTTGAATCAAAGTTTTCCGCAGACTTGAAGTGAATTGTCAGGAAATGACAGCATAATGAATAGCCTAGCATAGCTGAGAGGAAGCTTTGGCTTCTGTAATTGGGAATGTGAGATACAGAGATGCTGTTGGAAAGGAAATATTCTCGCAGCTCCTACCATTCCAAATGAAGAATACTGCTGAACTTAAACCAGCACTGGACCTGTAGTTTGGCAATTTGTGATGCGGAATGATCTTTTGGAACATGCACAGAAAGGTCACTCATCCTTCTGAAATTGTTCAGCCACAAATACAGGATGCAGTTTGGGGGGGGGGGGAGAGAAAAATCCAGAGTGCTTGCCTTTCAGTGTATTTTCTCCCATGTATTTCCTTTTTAAAATGCTTATGAGTTTGGAGTCTTTGATGGATCTGTGTGTTGCTTTTAGGTGCGCTGTCTCCCTCTCTTTTGCACAGGAAGCAGTAAATGAAGGACATGGATAATCCTAATAACGGCTCAAAGAAAAAATGGGCCACTTTTGACCATGCCTCAGATCTTCATCCCCTCAGTGCGTTGCTCTCTCTTTCCCCCTCCCCCTGCATTTCATCTTCACAACTACAATGTGAGGTAGGTCAGGCTAAGAGATAATGGCTGGCCCATGGTCTTTCCTTGAGTGTCATGGCTGAGGAGGGATTTGAACCCGGATCTGTATATCTTTTCCTGCTTTGTAGGGAGTTGGACTAGATGAGGGACCTTTGGGTCCCTTCCAACTATACAGTTCTATGATTAAGCATCAGACTTAGTGCCTAAACTGTTGAAACATACAGGAGGACAGAGGCTTGTGCAAGGGCAAAGTTTGTGCCATGCCTGCAAATCAGTTTCTTGCTTTTTTGTGATTCAGAAGCAGAGCACTCGCCAGCAACTCCAGTTAGTACTCATGGCTTATTCTGGAAGGCTGCTAGTGTTCACATGCCACAAAAAAAGAATCACCTTTTTAATGGCTCACTTTTCGAGATCTGCTTCCCCTGCCTTAATATAAACCTGCTTCTTTCTTTGGAGACTATTTCCACCGCCTTTCTGCAGTAGCTGAATAGAAGCGTCCCCCTTGCAACCATGCATGGCTAGTTCACAAAAACAACATTCGCGAGATGAAGCGGAAAATCGAGTCTAGTCTCCTGTGCTAATGATACATATACATTTAAAAATAAGAATCTTGCGCTTCTCAGACATGTAGTCAAAGCAGCAGAAAACTGTTCCAAAGCCTATGAAAAACCATATTATATAACCTCTGTAATTAGGCTGCCTTTAATTACACTGGTCCCTTTCCCTGATCAATTTGTGACTTTTAGGTCTGTAATTAATCTTTCAGAATGTCAGACAGCTCACAGCACATTTATCTCTCTGTCACAAGGCACACCCCTACCAGTATTGTCCCGTGTCCTCTATGTAGGCTTCATTATTTTAAACTCAGCCTGTGTGCTTCTCAAACAAAGTGTTGTTGTTGTTCTTAGTATTATACGGCTATATATTTTCTAAAAGTGTTTGTCCGCTATGTGTTTGGACACCTGCTATGATAGTGTAACCAAATTTTGCATGATTTCCCCTGAGAACTGGATTTTGCCTATGTTTGGCTGCCATTTTGGATCAAGATGGAGGAGGGAACATTTCCAAACTGCACTGGTCTCAATCCCTGATTTCAAAACTGATCTGATTTGCTGGTTTCTTGGAATCCCCGAGGCACACTGTGCACGAGGCTGCCAGTACATTATAAAAGGAACTGCTGGAGATGCTATCTTCTGAACTGAGTGCAAATGCTGTGGACAATTGGGAATTTGGGGAATGTTACTTTACTGAAATGTACAGTTACTTTGACATGCCCCCTAAAGCCTTGGCAAGAATGGGAGCTGCTGCTTCTTTTTAACTGCATGGGGGAGGGTGGGGCTGAGGAAGGGAGGCAGATGAGGTGTGAAATGAGGGAGGGAGGAGAAAGGGAGAATCATAAAAGCAGAAGGGAAGGGGAGAAAGGGAAGGGAATGGCTGAGGGGTGTGTATGGATGGGGATGCCTGAATGGATAGGTGTGTGTACCTGGAAGGAAGGAAGAAAGAGAGAGTTTGTGTGATGGCTCTGCCCCTGCCCACTTTTGGCTCTGCCCCACCAACTGCAGGCATGTGGCTTTTGGATGACTCCCCATTTAGGGTGCTTCCAGACAACCTGTTTATTGAACATTCATCCTGATTGGTTTGAAGGGAGCCTAGACAAAAGTGCATTAAAGCAAGTGTTATCCCCACCACCAGAGAGGAATGGCAAATTAAGCTGTTAGAAAATGCCAAAATGGCAAGACTGACCAGAAAGCTCAGGAACCAAGAAAGAAAGGGGAAAATTTGTAACTTATTTGGGAGACCACTGTAAGCAGATGAAAACATTAACAGGATTTTAGTAACACTTGTAATGTTACAAATATAATGGACAACATGGAAAGATACAACATATGGATTAGGTAATAATATGCAATTGAAAATGTTGACAATAGGACCCATGGAGGGGAAGTTGAGGGAATCAGAGAAATCTCTAAATGTGGCTATCTATTTTGTATTGTTATAGCTTTGCACTTGTGAAAATTCTTTCAAAATAAAATAAAATAAAATAAAACAAGCATTATCTTATACTTCCCAGTGCATTTCCTGATCACGAAAAGTCTGATCTTTTGGGGGAAGCGGGTTCATTGTACAAGACCTCCCCGTTTGCTACGATCACAAAACTGGAATTGCTGGCATGTGGCTGCATCCCATTCAAAAACAGCAAAAGTCCATACGCATCCCTCAGGCTGAAAAGGTTTCTCTGTGCTAAGGCCAAAGCAGTTGCTTTAGTTAGTTGTAATACGTGATCATTTCATTGAGTGGCGCTGTTAACCCTGTACTTTGGGGCATAAGGTCACCCCTTGCCACAGAGTGGGCCCTCCTAAATGGCCTGCAGTCTGGCGGCACCTACGGTAGGCAAGCAGTTTCATTAGGAAACACTGCACAGGTAGCTGATACTGCACACCTGTGTTTTATTTCAACTTGCTTTCCCAAAGTGACTATGATGAGATTGGCAGTGGGCTCAGGCACTGATGCCACCATGGGGATTTGGGGGGTGAATAAGGCATTGGAGCACTGCAGGGAGGCTGAGTTTCCCTCCTGTAGCAGCCACCTGTGCCCTCACACTGTTCCAGAGAGTCCTTCCATCATCAGGAAAGTCTTTGGGGAAGACTTCCTGGATCCAATCCATTATTTCCATTGTTGCACTTATTATTTCGGTTTGTTGTGCTTCAGAAAAAGCAAGATCCCTAAGAGCCATTGATAACAACATGATAGATTATTGAAGAAGTGTTCTTACTTGGTTTATTTCCTAGGGCCAAAAGGAGGAAACTTCAGCAGAAAATGATTAGCAGAAGAGCATAATTAAAGGGAAGAAGTGATTTACAAGGATGGTGACAATCGATAGTAAAGGAAGAAAACAGCAGAAATGATTGCTCGAGAAGGGAAGACAGAGAGAAATCGAAAAGTTAAGTAGCAGTGGGCACTGCAAGTTGTGACATTTCAATCAAACTGGATCATGATGAAATTTTGGATCTGTGGTTGCATATAAAACTTTCAGAATGATCAAGTGAATGTTTTGAATAATTTCTTTTATGTAAATGACAGATGGAAAACCAGAAGTCCTTTTTCACTTTTCTTTATTTCTTTTCTTTCATTTTTCTTCTTTCTTCTCTTTCCTTTGGTGTCCTCTGCTCTGGGCCATTATTGGGGTCCAAGGATTTCACACACATGAAGGTGATGGTTGGTTGGTGAAGGACAGGGTAGGGAATATCTCCCAGGGTGAGAGACTGAGAGAAGAAAGGCAAGTTCCCAGGTGAGGGCTGGGAGGGTCGACTCCTTTCTGGGTTAAGAGCTATCCTTGAGAGAGGACTCTGCATTTTCTTTTCTCTTTATCTCTCTGTTTTTGTTTCTATTTACACTAGTTTATTTTATTTTATTGCAGTATGGAAAAGCTTTAATAAAATCTTATGGGGGGAAAAGAATGATCAGATCTAAGATCTGGGTTTTAGATGACCACACAGAATATTAGCAAGGTCAACTTGCGAAATGGGATAATGTATGAATAATGGAGTCAGATTTACCCTTCTTGAGTTCCAGGATACATCTACAAAAGAGAGTTGACTTCTTGGTTTCCCTCTCCTCTTCCACACCAGTACTTTATTAAGATGTTCATTATCCCTAACAATGCATCTTAAAGGAGCCAGTGTGGTGTAGTGGTTAAGAGCGGTAGTTTTGCAATCTGGGGAACCGGGTTCTCGTCTCCGCTCCTCCACATGCAGCTGCTGGGTGACCTTGGGCCAGTCACACTTCTCTGAAGTCTCTCAGCCCCACTCACCTCACAGAGTGTTTGTTGTGGGGGAGGAAGGGAAAGGAGAATGTTAGCCGCTTTGAGACTCCTTAGGGTAGTGATAAAGCGGGATATCAAATCCAAACTCCTCCCCTTCTTCTTCTTCTTCTTCTTCTTCTTCTTCTTCTTCTTCTTCTTCTTCTTCTTCTTCTTCATTCCTGACATCTCCTGTACACGGCCATTGTTTCCCCTGTGTTGTCCCAACAACGCCATCCTCCCTACTAGAAAATGGCATGCCTGGTCCCTTTACTGACATCCATTGTATACTGCCAGGGACCCTTTCTCTCTTTTTTGGCAGAGTCTCTGATTGCATAGCTGGAATCTACATGTACACAGTTGAATACATGCTGCCTTTATTTACTTTGAGATGTATGTGTAGAATTTTGGAGGGCAAACAGGGAACATGATCCCAATCACACACCCACACCCTGCTGTCTGAAACCATATTTTCCATTTACGTGGGGAGGCCTATATGTGTACAGTTTGCACTTTATTGCACTTTATTGAGGATTTCTCCTCCTCCTCCTCCTTTCAGGGCAGTTATATGAAAATGAGCATTCATCCAGCGGCCTCTATCCTGATTTGCTTGCGGAATGTTTACCTGTCTTCCCACCGTTCACTCATCTGACACTTTTCGGTGCATTTCCATGTCACTTTGCAAACATCAAGAAATCAGATTCTTGTTCGAGGTAGATCTGTTATGCTATAAAGTGACAGTGTGCTCTAATCTGCTTTAATAGCACAAACTCAAGGTTCTGGTATATACTGGTACACCCCCTCACTAAACACCCGAAAAGGTCTAGAGCTAGGCAAGGATTATAACTGACTTCTTTATAATCCTCTGGTTTGGAAAACCTGGTTTTCCTCCTAAAATGTTTTGGGCTGGCATATATAATGTTAAACACACACACACACATACACACACACACACACACACACACACACACACCTCTTTCCAAAAGCTGTTTAAGAAAATGACTGTCATATCGCTGTTAGACAGCCTTATTTTCACTCAACAAATGGAAATCTTAGTTCTGCGCCATTTAAATGGAGAGAGGAGGTGGCGGTGGGCTGGCGCTCTCTCTTAAATTGCACCTTAATTACAGAAACCTGCCACAATCGAAGGCGGTTACAGTTCTCTCATACAAAATCAGCTTCCCTGCTTGGTAAACACCTTCTCAGTTTTGCATGTCTTTCAGGATGACATGAGGAGAAAAAAGCTTCCCATCTAAACATAGAGGACCATGAGAAGTTGATAATGGCTTTCATTATGGATGAAGATTGGGTCCAGATCATGCTGGGGCCCAGCTGAGACTTAAATGAAAGGCAGTCTGTTGGCAGCATACTCAGCGCTGTTGTAGATCATCTGCCTCTCTCTCCTGTTTCTGTCCCAAAGTTCTTGACAAACAGAAGTTGACCGGGGGTGCTGAGGCATTGCAAAACATACAAGGGAGATCTGGATGCTGGAAGGCATGGATAGTAGAGTTACCAGGACAACTGTCAGGGACTGGGCAGGGGAGGAATGGTGGAGACCGCCTCCTCAGCCTGACTAGAGAAGAAGAAGACAGTTCAGAATTACAACAGGGGTTTGAGGGAGGTCACAGCTCAGAGGAAGATGAGGGGGAAATCTGGGAATAATGGGAGAGGAGGAGGAGGCAGAGCCGGAGCAGCTGGCTGACACGATATCACTAGAAAGCATTCCAGAATCACCATCTCCCAGAACCTGGCAAGCCTTAAAAGTAGGAGAGCAAAGGGCTCGGAGACAGATGGCCCTAAGTGGCAACCATAAAGGGTGTGGGTGTGTGCTGTTGATGAACGAGGAAGTGGGAGAAAAGGGGTGTGTGGAGATTTACTTGAGACAATGCCGTTATTCTAAGAGGCTGCATTTCTGAGCCTCTCTCTGTGAATATTGAATAAAAAGCAGTTGGTAGGAACTTTCCTTTTCTTATTCATTCCTGGCAACCTACTGTGGGGGGGGGGTTGGATCCTCTGACGCCTGACAACAACTGCATATGCATATTTTGTTTATTTTGGATCAAGGGATCCATGTAAATGTACAGGAATGGGAAATGTGGCAGTGACTATTATTGCCCCAGCTTTGTCTTGCCATGGTAGCAACATGAAACTTACAGTGCAATTCTAAACATGTTTACTCTAAAGAAAGTCTCATTGAGCTACATGGATCTTACTCCCTTGAGCTTAGGATGACAGCCTTGTTTTCTCATTTTCTTTACAATCTTGTTTTATGTATATATGGCATACATACACAAAGAGGGGGCCATTGTTAAGTGTGCGCATGTCTCAAGAATCGTAGATATATATATATATATATATATATATATATATATATATATATATGATGTGCAGAACTGTCGGGACATAATCAAATCACAGTTAAATACTTCTAAGTCCTGTGATGGTTGAATAATCAGGGGAAATGTCTTGGGTCTGTGTTCGAGGCAGTGGGCAACTGCTATGTGATAAAGATGAATTCTGTGCCAGGGATCTTTATGGCAGGGTTGAAATTAAAACAAGCAGCAGGGAGGGCCCTAGACATTTTGACATCTAAGGCAACTCCAGCATGGTTATTATTCCCTGCTAGGGAAGAAGGGATGAGTGAAGATCTACATCAGGAACAAGGGGGGAAGACATTGGGATCTGCTGCACCTAGAGATTTTGCTGTCTGAGGCCATCACCTCACCTGGCCTCATGGGTGGGCCGGCCATGACTGCCAGTATTGTAATACCCTTATGCTAACTTGTGGTGCAACCACACTTGGCATAAAGTGTACGGTTCTGGTCACCACACCTCATTGCAGAAGTGGTGCAGAAAAACGCAACTCTGTTGTGAGAAATGACTACAACACCATTTGGAGCTTTTAAGTTTTCAAAATAAGTTCAACAAGAGGGAACATGATAAAAGGAACTTCAGTCTCTCTATCATGTTCATACCAGTAGGTGTTCCCTTTTACGTTTGTCCCTGCCTTCTGGTTTGTTGTTTCTATTACGCCAATTCAGTACCAACAGGGCTTGCACACAGAAAACTGTCTGTGTGCATCCGTTTTTTTTAAAGCTCCCTGCCCAAAAGCACACAGTCTGGCAATTGTCAATTTGCTTGTGCGGTTTTCTGGGTTCGTGCAAATCTGAAGGATCAAAAGTGCCCAAGGAGGGGGAAGTTTCCTGTATTCAAGAGCACAGCCGAAATAGCTAAGGGTAATTTCATGTGGACTCTGCAAATTAAAAGGGAATGCAGACAGCTGCAGACACACAGTAAACTCCAGTGTGGACAAGCCCAAAATGTGGTGACGGCTTTGAAAGGGGATTAGATAAATTTAAGGAGGATGAGCTTATCAATGGCTGTTAGCCATGATGGCTGTGCAGGGCCTCCAGGTTCACAGCTATTATGCAGAAAAAGGAAAAGGAAAAGTTTTTTCTCTTGTTATGATGTTTGATCAAATCAATATCAACCCGTCTTTCTTGGCTTAACTATTGAGGCAGATCAGTAGTGTTCTTGCAAAGTAGGAAGTTTCTTCATATCTGCCTATTAAAGCAGAAAGGCACTGAGAGCTATTCTTCACTGGGGTCTGCTAGGTCACAGCTAGCAGATACAAAGTGCCACGAATGGGGCTATTTAATTGGGCTTTTACAATGTAACATTTAAAGCACCTCATATTCAGCCCAAGTGTACTTTTCATTTGGCGGCGAGAAAGTGCATTAATTAAGCATGTTCTGTTTTCTTGATCAACAAAAGACATAAACAGGTTGTGTGCATCATGTTCTTTACATTGCTAGGACTACTGCAAACCTAGTTTTCAGGAAGGCACAGTTTTCTTCTTATAAATGATCACCAGTTTGCATTTTTAGATAGCGCAGAAGAATAGTTCAGTTAATCAGATCGCTAGACTGTTTGGCAGTTAGACTTCTTCTATCCTCACACAAGCAGCATTCAGAGGAAATGGGAACTCTATGCTCACTTGCAGATTTATGTTCCTCATGACTGAAAGATGCCAACTGGTTTGGGGAACAGCCCCTTATCCAGGACCAGGAGTCTTTTTAAGATCTTCCACAGAACCTGGGTCTCCCCTAATCCTGAGCTCCAGTGTTATTTCCAACCAAGCTGGCTATGTCCAGGTCTACCATGAAAACGGGAATCTTTTGATGTGAGTGTTGTTGCTCCTCTCCAAAATGTCCTCAGCCTAGGACAGCAAAGGAGGCTCAGGGGGAATTCACTTTATCAATATCTGTTAGCCACAATGGCTGTGCCCTACCTCCACTGAATATTAGTTTCTGGGAATTGCAAGTGGGGAATTGCAAGTCCTCATGACCTGCTTTCAAGTTTTCAGTAGAAATCTAATGTGGACTGCACACATAGCTGTCAACGTTTCCCTTTTTTAAAGGGAAATTCCCTTATTCTGAATAGGATTTCCCTTAAAAAGGGGGGAAAGGTTGACAGCTATGACTACACAGCCTCTTAGATATCTGGGAAAATACATTGCTGTAGACCCAACTCTATGGAACTCCCTCCCAGGAAAAGTTAATTAAGCACTGTCCCAACTGAGTTTCAGATGCTGCTCTATTTCAGAAAACTTTTGCACTCTTGAGGCTTCTCAGGTGTTTTATTTTCTTCAATTTTTTAAAAAAGGGATTCTAAATTCTTTAGGTTTTACATTTCAGAGGTTTAATTCATGTTTTAAACTTTGTGTGTTGTACATTTAGCTGCTGAAAGCTGCTTTGAGACTTACATAGTGAAAAGCAGGATAGAATATTTTCAATAAATAAATAAAATAAATTGCTGTTGGCATTTGTCTGTCTCAAGAGACAACGGAAGAATGCGTCTTCAGGGGTAAAATCAAGCCGTTGGAGAGTCGCATTGCCTGCTGTGGCTGTAGAGACCAATATGGGAGAGACACGTTTTGTTGCAGCTGGGGCAGATGAAGGCATCCAGTTTCATTGGTGCAGATGCCCCATGGCATTTCTTCTCTCTGTGCTCCTCCCAGTGATCATTCCTCATCTCGTCACTGCTATGGATACATGGCCTGACTGCCTGTGTGCAGGCACTGTGGTCATCTGCAAGGGATTCCCACATGGCAGAGATAATGTTGCCAGTCTCCATGTCACGGTTGCAGACATCTTTGTAACACAGAGTTGGTCTGCCAACAGGCCTGGTGCCTTAGACCAGTTCCTCATGAAGCACCCCCTTGGGGATCCTGCCATCTTTCATGCTATGTACATAGACGTTGTAAGAATTTTTTAAAATAAATTGTTTCCCATTAATAAAGATAATACAGGACGGTTTTTGTTTTAAAAAAGTTGATAGAACTTTTTTTTATTCTTCTGCGCTAAATAATCTTTTCAGAGTGAAGCAGTGACTTCCTAGAAATTATCGCCGCTAACAATTAACGGCTTCTTTGTTTTCTGTTCCAAGACAAAGGCTGCCCCTTGCATGTCGCGCTTATATGAGCCCTATTAGATGCGGGACTCGTTACCCATCTGCCTCCAAATAGAAATTCTTTGCCTGCGCTGCATTTCCATTGCAAATGGAGAAGACTATTATCAAAGGTAAGATGCAGAAATCAAAGAAAGGAACGAACGCAGGCTCTCATCGAATGAAAGAGAAAATGGTCGGAGCAAAAGAGCACACAGGGAACGGAGAGAAAGAGACCATCTGCAGGTTCTCTGATGTCTAGATGACCTCTTTGCCTCCTGTGCATCATTACCATGCTCCCAGACACTACTCATTAACATGCCAATGACCCTTATGGATTATATGTAAGGTGTTCATTTTTACTAAATATTTTGAAGATGAAAAGCAAGCAGAAATGTCGAATAATTCCAAATGGACGTGGGCACTTGAAAATAATAATGAAATGCATATATTACAGCTAGGAATTGTTTCCTTTGCATAGAAGCAGGTTTTCAATCATGCGTAGTCCATTGATACAACCGCAGGATGGCTTTATGTTGAAGAGCTATTGTCTTTAAAGGCCTAAATGGCTGTACTTAAGAACACTGCTTCTTCCAATGTGAGGCTGCTCATCTACATAGGAGAGGCCTACCTGAGTGTCTCATCACCACCAGATGTATGGCTGGTAGGAAGGCACAAAGGGAAGGCCTTGGTAGTGCCCATGTTGTGGAACTTCCTGTCCAGGAAGATTCACTTGGCATCTCCCTTAATGGCTTTTTGATGCTGCTTAGGGTGACCACTTACACAACACCATAAGACTTGCATAAGACTTGCATGTGGAAATTCATATGCAAAATTAGAAATAGTTACTCTAACTTAAACAGAAATACAACACCCCTCACCACAGTGGGGAAGACTGATGAAGCGACCTGTGTGCTTGCTCATCCTGATGTTACCACGTGCTGATTGTTGGCAGGAAACTTCAAGGGGTCTTATCTTCCTTGCTATGGTATGTTTATCATAGAATCATAGAATCATAGAATCATAGAATCATAGAGTTGGAAGAGACCACAAGGGCCATCGAGTCCAACCCCCTGCCAAGCAGGAAACACCATCAGAGCACTCCTGACATATGGTTGTCAAGCCTCTGCTTAAAGACCTCCAAAGTAGGAGACTCCACCACACTCCTTGGCAGCAAATTCCACTGTCGAACAGCTCTTACTGTCAGGAAGTTCTTCCTAATGTTTAGGTGGAATCTTCTTTCTTGTAGTTTGGATCCATTGCTCCGTGTCCGCTTCTCTGGAGCAGCAGAAAACAACCTTTCTCCCTCCTCTATGTGACATCCTTTTATATATTTGAACATGGCTATCATATCACCCCTTAACCTCCTCTTCTCCAGGCTAAACATGCCCAGCTCCCTTAGCCGTTCCTCATAAGGCATCGTTTCCAGGCCTTTGACCATTTTGGTTGCCCTCCTCTGGACACGTTCCAGTTTGCCAGTGTCCTTCTTGAATTGTGGTGCCCAGAACTGGACACAGTACTCCAGGTGTGGTCTGACCAGAGCAGAATACAGTGGCACTATTACTTCCCTTGATCTAGATGCTATACTCCTATTGATGCAGCCCAGAATTGCATTGGCTTTTTTAGCTGCCGCGTCACACTGTTGGCTCATGTCAAGTTTGTGGTCAACCAAGACTCCTAGATCCTTTTCACATGTACTGCTCTCAAGTACCTTTAAAAGAGACTAGGTCTGGCAATAGAAGATGTCTTCTAGTCAGAGGTGTACCTGGGCTGCCTTGAACCCTTGGCAAGGAGCTGTATTGGCATCCTCTGTCCCTTTGCCCACCCCCGAGCAGAAGAGGAGAGGCTCAAGGAGCTCACAGATGGGTGGCTGGGCTCCTAGTCACCCTGAGCCACAGTGGGGGTGCTAACCCCTAGGTAAGCCCCTGCTTACCTACTACTATCAACATATTAGTACTATCAACATTCAACTACTAGAGGACTGTCCTGTGATAGTTCTTAAAATAGACGACTGTCCTCTGCAAAGTATGAGACATGTCCACATCCTACTTGCCCTGCATTTTGTTTTTCATTTTAAAAATACATTTATATGCCACTCAAGAGTGAGATGGCTAGACATCTCCCTGAGTTGATGAAGTGGCACTGAATTTAACTCCTAATTAGTGAAATCTTTTTTGACATACAGTGGTACCTCTGGTTACAAACTTAATTCGTTCCGGAAGTCCGTTCTTAAGCTGAAACCGTTCTTATCCTGAGGCGTGCTTTTGCTAATGGGGCTTCCCGCTGTGCGCGTGCCTCTGTCGCACAATTTCCTTTCACCTCCTGGGGCAAAGTTCACAATCAGGAGTTACTTCCGGGTTAGCGGAGCTCGTAACCTGAAGCATGCGTAACCAGAGGTACCACTGTACTAAGCACGGCAACAAAAACAACCAATCACTTGCGCTGCAAATGTATCAGATTAGCAAACAGTACTTTTGTCGTCCTCACATTAATAAGCAATCAACACACGATCACATTAACACGTGTATCAGACAAATATTGTTTTGCTCCTGGCACTTTTGTTCAGTGGCAGGACTAGTTTGGAATCTGGGAGATGTTCTTTCAAGGGTGCCATGGGAAAGAAGATATCCTATGAAACACCAGGGTGGGAAAACTGCTGGTGCATGTTTTTCTATTTGCAAAGAATGTCACTTATCTAAATTAAATGCAAAGGCGTTAATGAAGGAATAATATTTATTATACACTTCATTACCCCCTCCGGTTAACTATAATTGAATTATGTACTTTGTCACTAAAACAGGCTGGCGAAGAATGTCACAAAATTAGACCTATTTTACCAACCACGTCCACTGTGTAAAATACGCCAGCGACAGTTAATTAAATAAATGGTTGGAAGCTGCGTTTTTTCCTTCTTCTTCTTGTTAACAAATATTAATTCCTGCATTAATTAAGACATGCTTACAAAACACAATTAATTTAAAAGATGGATTCGGTGCATGCACCAGAGTGTTACGAGAGATACACCACTGAGGTTCATCCATAGTTCCAGCAGATTCATTCCAGTTAGCACCAGACACCCTGCCACATACTTATTGTCCATTTGTACAATGAAAAGAAGACAGAGCTCCACTGGGGATCTTCTACATTCCTAGACAAGCCTCATAATTAACCCCTGCTGAAATGGATGCATATGTATTTATCTACTTACTTACCATACTTTTCTGTGTATAAGACTAGGTGTTTTTTTACCCTAAAATAAGCTTAGAAATTGGATAGTGCATATGCTCCATTTTCTTAAATTGGAGTCCCCCAAAGTAGGGGGGGGGCGTCTTATACATGGGGGCGTCTTATACACGGAAAAATACGGCATTTGCTTCCATTTATGAATCACTTCCTATGAAAGGCCTCAAAGCAATAAAAGCATATATAAAAAACAATTCCGTAATATAAAAAAAATACAATTAGCAAACAAGCCCACTTGGAAATTAAAAGGGCTTGAGGAAGTAGGGTGTGTTTAGCCTGGGAAAGAGGAAACTGAGAGGAGATATGATTTGTTGTTGTTTAGTCGTTTAGTCGTGTCCAACTCTTCGTGACCCCATGGACCAGAGCACGCCAGGCACTCCTGTCTTCCACTGCCTCCCGCAGTTTGGTCAAACTCATGTTTGTAGCTTCGAGAACACTGTCCAACCATCTCGTCCTCTGTCGTCCCCTTCTCCTTGTGCCGTCCATCTTTCCCAACATCAGGGAGTCTTCTCTTCTCATGAGGTGGCCAAAGTATTGGAGTCTCAGCTTCAGGATCTGTCCTTCCAGTCTTCAAATATCTAAAGGGCTGTCACATAGAAGATGGAGCAAGCTTGTTTTCTCCTGCTCCGGAGGCTACAACCTGAACCAATGACTTCAAGTTACACTCGGGGTCCCTTCCAAATCTATGATTCTATGAGGGTATCATCATAAATTCATTTCAGCTGCAAATGTACATCTTTGTTCCTGGAACAATAAGCTAAGTCCTTTAAAAGGCATTCATCCTAGAGAATAACATCATAGTTAAATGCAAAGTTGTTAAAGGACGGCAGGCATTAATGGATTCCCCCGCCCACCCCTTTCAAGCTATATGACTCTTGTCTTTGTCTAATTTACTCATTCATACCCCCAGGAGCATTGCAACACTTCTCTGACTACAGATCAGAAGAACTATAAAGTGATATTTGTGTAAATAACACATCCTTTAAAATGCGCCACCAATATCTCTCTTAACTTTTCTGTTCATAGAATTGTCGAGTTGTGGGTATCTTTTGTGTGCTGGTCTGGCAGAATGTGGGGAGATAAATTATGGTGATGCCTTCCATTTGACTAATGACTAGTTGTTTAGATTTTCGAGCTTTCAAGCACCTTGTTTTTGAAGGTGTATCTGATACGGAACAAAACATTTTGTGGGTTTCCATGTCCAGGATTGGAATTTTTGTCATAAGGTTGCATTGAGAGACTAGGCTACTTTTTGCTACTGTCTTCTAGAGAACTCCGTGTGAAGCACTAGGAGCTGACACAGAATCCACACATCCCTCCCTCCCATCTCCAGCACAATGCAGTATGTGTGTTTAAAACTCCCAGAGGAAAACCCCAGAGAAATATTCATAAAAAAGAAAGATGATATTCAAGACCACTTCTTGACAGCATATAATTTTGTGTAGGCTACACTCAGTTCTTCAAGTGTAACAATCCAATGTCTTTGGGATTGTTTTATTTTGCAGTAGTACAGTTACACTGCTGATGTATATAACTAATGATTTTTTAACTTTTAAACATTTGCACTTTGTTTTCTTTTCAAAATTGCTGAACTACAGTCTCAGCATGAAGAGGGGTTTGTGGGGGGATATGTTTAAAGAGGAATGTCTGTTTTACAATTCTCGGCAGTTTGTTTTCAGCACCATGTCACTGCTTTTCTCATTTCGAAGATGGGAAGGATTAATGATTGTGTGAGAGCCTCGAATCAGAGTTGTCATGTTTTCCCCATGAATAGACTGCGGGAGGATGCTATGGCTGCAGTCCTAAGCAGACTTGCAAGCAACCAAGCCCCACTGAACACAGTAGGATTTGCTTCTGAGTGAATATGATGAAGGTTGTGCTGTAACTCTCCAACGCTCTCCTGCCACTGCTGCTTTTGATGGGTAAAGGAAATACGTCTTCTTAATGCTTGCAGACCTATTTTGAATGCCTGGGCTCAGCCCTGGTGTATGCAAAGCACTGGTTGATTTATTAATTTTGAAATGTATCCTCCACTGCTTGACACAATGATGCCTTTGTGATGGCCAGCAGGAATAGTAGGGTTGCCATATGTTCTCTTTTTCCAGGACACGTCCTCTTTTTCACGGGTAGAGTCATCACAGCGATCCATAGTTAAAAGTAGAAGTTGGCAAATGTGTCCTCCTTTTTTGCTCTTCTAAATATGGCAGCCCTAAAACATTCATATATCAGATGCACAAAAAAATAATTTGATATATTCAAATCACAATGTAGAAGCTTGTGGGGGCCAGTTTCACCAACCTCTAGATGCGACTCTGCTTAGCTCCACATTTTTCTAATACATTTCTGCTTGTTCCGGGGCCTTTGTAACCCAGTTTGACATTTCTCTTCTTTTTGAAAGAAGAGATGTGTGAAACTGTCCCTTCTTCAGTTTTGAAGCTGTTTGAAACCAATCTTCTCTAAGTCAGTCGCTTAGGCCCACAAGCAACTTTGAATATATTTTGATTTTTGCTTGTTCCCAGATGAAATTTATACCACGCCAATTTATTTTTTCAACCTCTGATCCTACACATAGACTCTTGCATTGATCTTTCAATGCCACCCACAGAATCTGATTCCTTTTAATCCATTCCTGGATAGAGAGCTAACATATTCTTTCTTTCTTCTTCTCTTAATATTCTTTGGACTGGGGGAAGATTTAGGGAGGCAATAAAAGCAAAGCTGTATAATAGTTTAACATTATTATTGGTTTTGCATGCCAAACTTATTGTTTGTAAATGCTCATTTGCATATTGTTCCTCTGAGTAAAGTTTAATAGTTGAGTTTCGTATTCATATTCTATTTTGCTCTTCCACATAATCGCTGTTTGAAGAAATGGTTCCTTACCTTCCCCAGCCCCCAGATTCGTTCACGTATCATGTGCTGTTGATTTCTCTTTGATACTATTATGCTCACAGCTTTCACAAGCTGGAATGTACTCGCTGATCTTCTGCTGATGTATTTAAAACCAAGCTTTCCAGATTTTAGCCTCTCGGGTTTTTATTTATTTGGCCACTACACCTTTGCCCATTGGGGCAAATTAAGAACCCACCTCCCTTTTGAATGGCAGCAGTAGCAGTAGGCTGGAAGAAAGTTTAAATTCTACTCCAGTTTCCCCTCTCCCCCCTATGGTGGTTGTTATGCAGCAATGGTTTCAAGCCAGTTGCTAGGAGCACTGCAAAATATAATTTCCCCAGAAGTTGCCCTCTGACTGTAGCACTGGGAAAATTACATTTCTCAGCACTGTTACAGCTGTCTCTGCATGCCAGGCAGCAAGAGTGAGTCCCCATTTCTCTTTTTACATTCCACTGTCACCCCTGGAAGAGCAAGCCAGGTAAGTCGCCAGCTGCCTAGGTTGGTAGATGTGGCGGTTGGAGGCTCACCAAGGTGAATGGGGGACATGATCAGACCCTATTATGTTCCCAGTGGCACCAATAAAACTTCAGGTGAATTTGCTTTTACTTGGATTTTGGTTTGGGATAAATTGGGCTATATATTTTTCAATATTTTTTTTTTGTCTGGGAATAGTTTGATAACCAGGGGTCAGCCAACTTTTTCAGCAGGGGGCCGGTCCACTGTTCCTCAGACCTTGTGGGGGGGGCAGACTATATTTTGGAAAAATAATAATAATGAATGAATTCCTATGCCCCACAAATAACCCAGAGATGCATTCCTGGACCGTCTGTGGGCCGGATTGAGAAGGTGGTTGGGCCAAATCCAGTTCCTGGGCCTTAGCTTGCCTACCCATGGTTTGATTCAACAAGCCCAGTCCAGAGGCTGATGGGTTTTCCCTATTGCTCTTTAAATGACCACCCCACTCCCACTACTGTCACATACACCTCCCCTGCCAGCTCAAAGAATGGTCTGAACGCAGCACTCAATTCTTTCCATAAAGCCAAGGGGACGGGTGGTTGCCCAGGAACCATACATCAGCCGCACAGAGCTCCTCGAGGGAAACAGGAGGCTATAAGTGCAATAAGTACCTTTCCAAAAATCTAGCCTAGATAACGGCAACTCCAGCAGCATTCGCCACCTGGGAGGGATCTCCCGGTGTTTTCAGCCTTAGCCAGAAGAAACCCAGCCATTTTTCTCTTGTGAAAGTATCAGTCCATTTTAATCCACTTAATTAGGCAGAGTGATGCAATCATCTCAAGCAGCTGATGCAGAGTGTCATGAAAGGTCAGCAAATTTATTGATAGTTTTATTTATTAGTGTCAGAGCTGCTTCAAGATCCTAGCTCACAGAGGATCACGCTAGCCAGCGGTCATTAAGTAAAAGTCTTTATTGAATTACAGTTTCCATTCTCACGCTGCTGTCTGCAACTCTACGTCTACTAGCTAGATCGGCGAGGCTCCGTCTGAGTCTCCGCCCCGTGCGCACCAACTTAATATCCTAGCCTTGCTCCACCTTTTCCTCCTGACTGTCCTCCTCTGGGTCCCTCTACCCCCCGGGGCTTCTTCCTTCCGGGATTCTTCTGACGCTGACCCGGACCCTTCTGCCTCCTTGCGCCGGGCTTTAGGACCCGGTTCCCTTTCGGGGCTGCTCACTGCGCCGCCTTCCTCTGCATTTGAACTTGGCGCGCGCGCCCAACCTTCCACTTTCCTCTTAACCGTTTCCTCGCTCCCCGATGGAGGTGTGGCCACTCCTGACTCCTGCCCTCCCTCCTGTGGTGAGCTGCCAGCGCTTCCCTCCTGGCTCCTTTCCTCTTCCCTGCTTCCTGGCGGTGACGCTGGTCCCGATCTCCAGCTGCTCCCCCCTGAGTCTCCTCTGGCTCTATCTTCCTGGGGTGCCTCCCTAGACTCCCCCCTTGCCCTGGCCACTGGTGCTCCTTTCTGTGAATCCTCTGATTCACTGGAAAGACTGGGAGATCTCGGGTCGTCGTCATCACTCATCCTTTCCTCTGTCTCCTCCCCTTCGCTCTCTGTTTCCTCCCTTGCCCGTGCCTCTGCACCTAAACCCCTGACAATTAGCATTGGCAGGGCCGTTACTGCTGGGGAGGGGGGGAATGAATTTGTGGGGTTTGCTGCTTCAGGTGTCAAAATAGCACACAGTGCCAAAATAGCAAACTGTCTTAGGCTAACTCAGATTTGATTCTATTTTATTTTTATTTGTTCATTTGTTTTTGAAGTCATTCTAGGTTTAAGCCTAGATGACTATTGTTTGGGCCCAGACCATCATCCATATTAGATTTGCCTTGATCCTGAAAAATATAACATAATTGTATGTTTTTTGAGTTAATGTTCCTGTACTTGGGAAGATCCTAGATTATTCTCCAACCCATTTTTTGACGGAGTCATCACATGGGCTCTCTGATATTCCTTGTTCTGTGTGAGCTGATCTATACCTTTATTCCAGGGTGGTAATTCAATGGCTTTGGCACTTCATTTTCATATGAGACAGATGCCAGGCAAAATCTTTAAAACCAACAGTTCCTCTGGTATGCTAACATTGGAGACTTTAGTGTAAGGGGTATTTCGGACAAGTCTCCACTCTGTCCCAGCTTTCTTGCAATTCATTCTAACTCAAGTTAGAAATCTATTGAAAAGTCAATTCATTGACAAACCCATGCTTATAAAATAGCTTAAGCCGACTCCTGCATCCTTCCATTTAGCTGCTGTGTCCTATCTTAATTTTAACTAAGACTGAAGTCTTGGAATAGGTTGGAATTGTACCATTCACTATGGAGGTCTAAGTGCTTTTCGGGTAAATAACTGATTCGTCTGATGTGTTTTCAAGCATGCTAGTGATTAGGTGAACATGTGACCTTCTGCACAAGGAGAAGGAATGGTAGAACTTGCAGGCAATTGATGATGCTGAAAGCCAAGTACTGTTGTCACTCAATGCACAGGCAAATTTATACTTCAGGACAGCATAGCCAGAGGAGGAAAAATGCCTATACTTTTGAAATAATGACTCACTCAGTTTGATAGAAGAGTTTGCATTTATCAGAAGTCAATGCCTGACTGCATTTATTTCGTTTAGGTTCCTTTCTCACAACAGCACCCCAAATACCAGTCTGACAAATGTGAGCAGGGCATGTCAAAGGTTTTCCTTCTTCAGCTATGGGCTTGTTTTGGAGCAGGTGCTTGGCACAGCTGTAATTCTCAGCAGTGTTTTTAATTTGCCAACATTGTGTGGGAGACTAGCAGCCAAACCTAACATATTCTTGCTAGTTAGCATGAGAAGGGCCTAAGTCCACAGTGCTGTATTGCTGATAGGCAGATACCTATACCATAGAAATCAATTGGTGGAGAGGGCTCTGTGTGATGTCACTTCCTGTATTTGGTGCATATAGTACTTCCTGTTCCTCTCCCCCCCCCCCTTTGACTAGCATTGGATGCAGACATGCCTCTGCTTGCTCCAGCATCTGGCACATACTGGTTATACTGTAAATATAAGTCTAGTGCTTGCATAGTGGGTACTGCTACTGTTGCTGTGAACCATCGCAGGATTATAATGGAAGTGGATATTATTTTAAAACTTAATTCTCATGTTGTTGCCTGATTCTTTGTTAAGCGGGGAAAGAAATAGGAGCCAGCTTACTTTATAGCTGGAGTTGCTCAAAGCAAGGCTTTACATCCCAATTCCTATACTATTAATTTTGCTGCCAAGGATGAGATTTTGAAACTCTGCTCAACCCACACACGTGGGCTTCTGGAGGGACAAATTGCATTTAATACATATATCATCTTCTACCTATTAAAACCCATCCCACACACTGTAAATTAATTCATACAATTCACCAATTTATACTCTGGCTTCTCCTCAGAGCATACAAATCTTTCTCCTTTTACCAATTTTAAAAAAAGAAAAAGAAATAGCAGTGGAACCAAGGAAAGCCAGGTGGAGAGATACCTCTGCCACATCCAAACCTCCTCCAGTGTAGCAGATTGGAGGTGGGGGTTCAATTGCTTGTTGATTAGTGATTGCAGGACCAGGCATTGGACTTCCCATACCCCAATCTGTATACAGTGGTACCTCGGGTTAAGGAACTTAATTCGTTCCAGAGGTCCGTTCTTAACCTGAAACCGTTCTTAACCTGAGGTACCACTTTAGCTAATGGGGCCTCCTGTTGCCGCCGCACCACCGCCGCGTGATTTCTCTTCTTATCCTGAGGTAAAGTTCTTAACATGAGGTACTACTTCCGGGTCAGCGGAATCAGTAACCTGAAGTGTTTGTAACCTGAGGTGTTTGTAACCAAAGGTACTACTGTATTAAGAGAACAATAAGACTGGTTTTTGGTCAAAACAGGCCACAACTTTATTGAATACAGATGAAAGAGGTTTGGCTTGGGCATGGGGCAATCAAAATACTTCTGGCCCACCTGCCAGAAGTGTTGTCAGTCCAGGCGGGGGTTCCTAAGACTTAGGTTGACCCCTGTAGGGACCGCCGTCTGGAGGAGTGCCTTTGGCCCTGTCCCCCCCCAGGCATGCGGACATGGCCACTCCCCTCAGATCCTGTTAACGGGATACCCCAGTGTTTGGAGGGGCAGGCGGAGACTGCAACCTCCCCTCCATCTAAAGAAAAGATTGCCCCAATGCCCAACCAGTTGTGACGATTGCTATGAGGTAGGCAAAACCACCAGGTCAGTGCCAATTAGCCCAGTGGACAAATTCCTACCCGGCCCCTTGAAGGACGGCAACCACTGTAGCCGCAGCAAAGTCATTGACTATCAGCTTAAAGTGAGGGTAGGTGGGTGAGTGAGGAAACCTGGCGCAGGAGCAAACAGGCTGAGACCCAGGTGCTGACTGCTTAAATGGGCAAGGGGCGGATCCAAGGGAAGCCCACCGTCGGCTCCATTGGCGCTGCCCCCAGCACAGCCCAAGTCCCAGCCTGCAGCCCCATTTACCAAAGCAGGGTGAAGGCTAGGATTCGGTTCCTGATAGGCAGAGGGGGCCATCTATCAGGAAGGGCACAGCAATTTGAATTCCCATGTTGGGGCCCCAGTGAAGCCTCCTCCATCCCGCAATGCCACTGCATGCAAAGGGGTGAGCCGGCTTGTTAAACAGTGGAATGGGGGGAGGGGTGTTAAGCAGAGGTTGGCTGGCAATCGGTCAAGTTTGATTACTGCATCTCAGCGGATTGGACTTGGGGTCCCTTTCAACACTTGGCTCAAGCGACCAGTGCGTGGATAATAGAATCAGAGAATTGTTTTCTGTGATTCTATTATCCAGGCACTGGCCCCTTGAGCCAGTGTTGTTCAATGGATAGAGCATCATGCTTGGATCTGTAGGTTGTCTCCAGTGTGCTTTGGTCTAAACCACAGAGCCTAGGGCTTGCTGATCAGAAGGTTGGTGGTTCGAATCTGCACAACAGGGTGAGCTCCCGTTGCTCTGTCTCAGCTCCTGCCAACCTAGCAGTTCGAAAGCAAACCAGTGCAAGTAGATAAATAGGTACCGCTGTGGTGGAAATGTAAACGGCATTTCCGTGCGCTCTGGTTTCTGTCACAGTGTTCCATTGCACCAGAAGCGGTTTAGTCATGCTGGCCACATGACCTGGAAAGCTGTCTGTGGACAAACGCCGTCTCCCTCGGCCTGAAAGCAAGATGAGCACCAGGTCACCTTTGACTGGACTTAACTGTCCAGGGGTCATTTACCTTACCCTTTTCACCTATTCAGAGAAGACCCATTGAAGTTAATGGGCATTATGAACTTGGGTTTATTAATTTCAATGGGTCTACTTTATGCAGAACTTAGTTGGATACAACCCTGTATTTACACCCCAGCTGTGCCTTGGAAACATCTTGGCGTCTCACAGCCTCAGTTTTCCATCTGTAAAACAGGCACAGGGTTATTGTATGAGTGAATGTTACGGGCTGCAAAGCATTTTGCATATTCAATATATTATTTAATTCAATGAAATAATACAATACCCTCACACCTTCAAAACCAATTTTTATACTGAATGGGCCTTAGAGTGTTTGTCTTTTATTTTTTACTGCAGGTGCAAGGCAAATGAGGGAGAAGGGGACTGGGGGGGAAAAGAAAGCAACTATCTCTTCGTTTCTGCAAATTTCTAAATTGAGAAGAGCTTCCAGTGGAGGAAAAGACATCACTTTCCTCCTCTTTCCAAAAGGATTAAACAAAACTGTGTTCCATCCTGTGACCTCACCCTGGAGATGGTGATTTGGTGAGCAAGAAGTAGCGTGGAGTTTGTTAACAGAAATCAGTCACTGTCTTGAGCTGTGTCTGCCAAATCTTCCCCCAGGCTTATTATCCTTCAAGTACCAGGGGGAAAGTGTCAACATCTCTTTCATTGGTGTTAGCCAGAAAAGCCATCCACTGTTTCAGGTGGAGTGGAATATTTCACAACATCCAAGCCATTTTCTCTAGGGTTAGGGTTCTCCCCCCAGCCCTTTGCGGACATTTCCAGGTCCAACTGGTAAAGACTCCAGTTTGAAATCCTGGAGAGCTGCTGCCCATCAAGGTAGGGCAATCTGTGGCCTTCAGCCTAATTTCATGCAGATGGGCAGGAGGGAAAGGGGCAGGGCATACCTGCAGGCATGTGTGTGTGTGCGTGTGTGCAAAAATCCCTCCCAGTTTGTGAAATGCTTTCCCTTGGTTAGATGTATCTATCTCCCTCATTATTAAATTTCAGGGGGAATCTCAAAACATTCCTGCTTACCCAGGCAAGCTTGAAATTATTAGCTGTGCAAGGATGTGGCCTTTTAAAATGTTTTCAGATGTTTTCATTTTTTAAAAAAAGTTTTCAATTTGTTTTGATTTTATTTTTAATTGTTTTGTTTTATCAGTTTTGTGTTTCCTGCCCTTGGCAGGGTGGGATAAAAATCAAACCAACCCATCAAAAAACTTTACAGAATGCAATAAAAGGCATGTTCTGTGGGGCTTCCAGCCATAAAGTTTCCTTCTGTTAGTGATTTTCCAGATTTGTCATTTCCAGAGTCCCCTCCCCACATCTATAAGTTTATACAACTTAAAATACAACTTACACATGAATAGGAGTCATAGGTGTAGGATTAATTCAGTTAATGAGTGAGTCAATGCATCTTCTGAATGAATTGTTTATGACTGACTAGGTCATGCATGTTGTGCAGTGCGCTGATGTGATTCAGATGCTTACAAAAGATGGGAACTTTAAAAAACAACAACAGGGAACCTTATGCCTAAATTACACGGCAGTCCCTCTGTAGTTTGTTAACTGCTACTGAAAACTGTGGAGTTACAATAGCTTTATGATCAGGCCATAAAATTCAGTGAGCAGGGCTTTTGTCATGTTATAAATGAGAATTCAGTGATGGAGCCAGTGAACCCCATAGAGAGAACCACACGACCATAGGTAGCCGGGACATCTATATCATCCTGTGCAGCAGGAGGCATCTAAGGGGAGATGCGTGATTTACCATATATTAAATAGTTATCCACATCCATTTGGTGCCTGTTGTGTTTTTTTCTGCTGAGGAAGTGAGCAAGAGCAAGAAACGAACCTTCATTTAAGTTCCTTTCAACAGCAATAACACACCATGGCCAGATCAACAGCCTAGATGCCCATGAGTCACCTCATCTATTAGTGTTACTTTTCGTTAGGAGTTAATCAGTAACACTCTGCCGGGTGGTTGAGTTAGGTCACCAGCCCAAAGCTTCATAAACAGGGGCTTGGGACTGAGTCATAGTGCCTGAATCACAACGCTGCACACTTTGATAAAAGGATATCTAGAAATATCTTTACCTACATCCAGGATGGCCAACAGCTTCAGCTTGGGGCATATGTCAATTCCACCCAGGCAAACGTATTGGGGTTCAGACACCTCACCCCTTTACGATATTGTCATTTTACTGAATGCAGTAAGTTGATGGTGTCGTGATCCTGGACCCAGCCCCTCACACTACCCTGAGGAAGAAAGAGGAAATACAGACTGTGCCAACTAGGAAGTGATGCTCAGCAGCTCCCCTCGGTCCCTCCTAGCCTAAGGACGTAGCCCCCCCTGCCTGCCTTGAACTCAACGGATGAGCCCTCCTGATTCCTTCCACAGTGTAGAAATTAGCTCCTGTAGAGGTGGACAAGGACCCATTAAGTCAGCCATCTCCTTAAAGAGAGAGGGCCAACTGCTGCACAGACCTTGCCATCCTAGGTTAGGTTTCAGATGGTCCCCATCTCTTAGCTGGGGAAACACCTTCCAAACTTTGACCAGCAGAGCTTTTGGAGACATGCCTTGACCTTTGCCCAGGCCTGTCCTTTTCATTGCCTCCACTTTCCCTGTGAACCTGAAGCCCCACAGCAGAGCAGGATAGGTTGCTCATCTGAGAAGAGCACGAAACTCTCAGGTTAAAGAACCTATTCATTCTTGTCCTAGTGATTTTATTGCCACTCAGAAAATGTGAAATTTTTGTGTGCGCCAATCCAAAGCAGCAACGTGCTGCTTTCAAGATTCATCACCCCAATCCAAAGATTCATGACCCCAATCCAAAGCAGCAACGTGCTGCTTTCAAGATTCATCAGCTAAAGAACTGATACTGGTACAAGCGCAGTTACAGAAATGGACAGTGGCCACTGCTGGAATTATTCAAGTAGAGAACAGACAGGGAAATTAGTTGGACTCCAGTTCTCGTCTGGCCCAGCCAGCATGATGTTGGGGTGTGTGTGATGGGGGTTCTAGTCTAATAACATTTGGTTCTGAATTACAGCCTGGTTCAAGACGACATTTCTCCAGGAAATCCCATACATAGGGGAAAAACTGTGTGGAAATGAGTGTCTTATATGAGAACTGCCCCGCTGTGCAAGTTAGTTGTGGGTATGTCACGCCTCTAGTCTGAGGTCATTTAGCCCAACCCCCTGCAAGGCAGGAATATGCTGCTGTACCATACAAGGATCAAACCTACAACCTTCGCGTTATTAGCACCATGTGCTAACCAAGTTAGCTATGCTCTGCTCGTCTCAGTCCTCCCACCGCTTCCAAGGCTTTTGGGGCCCCGCCGAATCCTAAGTAAGCAAACGCACAGGGACCCCACCCCCCAGGACTGAAACAGCTCCAAGCGTGGCTGAGAATGTTTTGGCCAAGGAACTGAAACAGTTACAAAGCCTTCCCATAATGCTCAAATCCTCCTATGAACTATTCATAGTAATGTGAGAAGCAATTCTGGTTTGGGGAAGTCATTCGTACACTCGGCTTGAGTTGCAGAAGAAATCAGCACTCTGGACAGCACCTGTTACATTTTAACAAGCACTATATGAACTAAGGAGAGAACCTTGTTAAGACCCAGTTTTGTAAGGAATGCTTCTGGCAACTCATTTAGAGCAAAACTCTTGTTCAATCTTGTGATGAAACAACACAAATTACAAGAACGGTTTCAGGTAACATTGGTCATACTTGAGCAAGACAAATGAGTCTATTAAAAGCCACCTGCACTTTGGGAGAGGGGTAGAGACAGAGGGAAATACTACCATGTAAAGCCTGTTATCAGGGCTGGCCCAAAATATTTTTGCTGTCTGAGACTGAGCAACAACTAGCATCCTCCACCCTATAAAGTGAAGGTCTACTCTACAGCATCAAAGGCACCTGAGGCATAAAATCTCAGAAACCCCTTTTTCCTCCCTGGTAGCAAATATAGAATAAGAAAGGTAAAGGTAAAGGGACCCCTGACTGTTAAGTCCAGTTGCGAAAGATTCTGGGGTTGCGTGCTCTATAGGCCGAGGGAGCCGGCGTTTGTCTGCAGACAGTTTTTTCGGGTCATGTGGCCAGCATGACTAAACCACTTCTGGTGAACCAGAGCAGCACACAGAAACGCCGTTTACCTTCCCGCCGGAGCGGTACCTATTTATCTACTTGCACTTCATGCTTTCGAACTGCTAAGTTGGCAGGAGCAGGGACCAAACAATGGGAGCTTCCCCCCCTCATGGGGATTCGAACCGCCAACCTTTTGATCAGCAAGCCCTAGGCTCTGTGGTTTAGACCACAGCACCACCCGTGTCCCTATAGAATAATAGTAACTAGCAATGTTTATACAGTACATACACATCATATATGTCTTTCCATTTGGTGAAAACTACTGGTGTACTTTATTCAAACTTTTTTATGAAGGCGTACTTTCATTAGTTTGGTGAAGATCTGAGCAGAACTTTGAAAGTTATGAAGCTTTTTTCCCCCATTAAAGCCTATTGGCGGCAGCTATGAGCAAAATAATACATTGTGTCTACAGTTTAAAATTTGAAACAAGAATTTTGCCAGTACTCCAGTGTTTCCTACCTACTGCAGTGGTCATAAAACTCCAGGTCATGGGCTGTTTGGGGCATAGGTCTGACACCCCCCCCCCCACATGAGATATTGTTGCCAAACTTGGCACATGGGTTCCAGAAGGGGGGATGGGGGGTCTTCATTAATGTTTGAATGCCAGGACCCACTTTGAATGTGACTTTGGCATGACTGCACCTGATTTTTGGCATGTTGGGCCCAAACTCTAAAATTATACTATCCATTTATTATTATGTTTGTTTCTAAGAAATCCCAGGCAGCACCAGCCATTTCCTGCTAGCCCAGGCATAGGCAAATTCTGGCCCTCCAGATGTTTGGTACTACAATTCCCATCATTCCTGAGCACTGGTCCTGTTAGCTAGGGATGATGGGAATTGTAGTCCCAAACATCTGGAGGGCCGGAGTTTGCCTATGCCTGTGCTAGCCCTTAATATATCAAGGATATGCTTAATGGAGAGCTAAACAGCCTAAGGAGGCTCTCACTGACTACTGAAGGATGGGATATGTAAGTTATATAGCATATTATGTGTGTGTCAGAAAAAATATGACACCTGTCTTTGCCGGAACTAACAAAGCAGAGTAATTCAGGTGACACGAAAAATACACACACATACAAACATGCTGCAGCTAAGACTGGCGTGGTGGGGCAGAAATTTCTCAATTACTGGCAGCAGAATTCATGCTGGCTACGAAATGTTCCTCAGATGACTGCTGTGACTTCCTTCCTCCAGCCAGGATGACAGCATCTTGAAATGAAGTACAACTGGACAGAAATGTTCTGTCTGAGAGAACATTTCATGCTGAACACTGAGGAAAGAATGAGCAGAAATGAATGCCTGGTGAGCCATTTGCACTGGTGACGAAAGAGGGGATCCAGCCTAAGTAAGTTGAACTCAGGTTCCATTTGAATCAATGGGATGAGTTAGTCAGTGGAAATTCAGTTCAACCAATGACCCAGCACAGAATGACATTGAAACTCAAATTATTTATTTAAGTGTGTTTTTTGTTTTTGTTTTTAAGTCCCAAATCCTGTTCATTGCCTCCTAAAAAGAAGAAGAGGACATTTTGGATAGAGAAAACAAATCTAATTAAATCTGAACATGTAACATGGAGGTGGGCGGGGCGGAGAGCCAAACAGTAATAACCTGAAAGGATGGACTGCCTGATACTTGAAACAGGATTATGCTGCTGCCAAGGAAGAGTGTTTGTACCCAGACTTGTTGCATTGTCATTTGATCCTAAGATGTGCATTGGAGATGGACTCTTGGGGAAGCAGAACACATATTTATTTTAGGAAAATTGTGCAAGGGAAAGGTTAGCTCTCCAGATCCAATCCACCCCACCCAGTGACTGCTTTGAAAGAAGCTAAAAACAAGCAAACAGGTGGGACATCTGATCACAGATCTCCACTATCCCATCTAATTTGGCTACTAAGATTAAATAGAACAATGGTTTGATTTTGTGTTAAGCAGCTTCATATAATCCTATGGAAGCCTTTCCATGTGTGGAAGTTGCCTGAACCCCTCCTTGTACATCTTTGCAGATGGGCGAAAACAATATAACAACCAATCATTTCACCAGCCACTTATCTGTCATTTTATCAATATGTCAGTCAGTTCCCCAAGTTGCTGCTGTCAAACAGGTAGGATTGACCATGCCAGTCATTTTTGTCGGAACTTGCGTTTGGCCGAGCTACTCCTCCAGTCAAGCCTTCCAATGGTGATTAATGACCTGAGCCTTTGATGAGGCTCCAGGCACGTTCCCTCATTATGCAGTGTCCAAGCAGCAGAAGAGGACGAGAAATATGAGCTACATTGCTAAGAGTTTTATTTCTAACTACACAGACAGAAAAGAAACATACATCCTCTCTCCGTGAAAGCAGAGAGGCAACTGGAACAAAGGAACAGGAAACCAGTAATATCAACATCCGTCTCCCATGAGACTTCCAACAGTCTGGAATCTCTGGAATGTAAACAGAGTCTTGTGACTCCAAGCACTGCACAGTGGCACAAACAGAAACCTAACAATTTTAGCCATCCACTTATTTTCATGCTCTTTCTTTCCCCTTTTTAAAGTGAACAGAGATGTTTATTAAAATGAGGTTTAAATGCTGCTCGCTGATTAAACAAAATTGTGAAAACATTACACAGCGCAGAACAAAACAAAACAAGGCAGCCTCCACTATAATGGGATTTTTGTATGTGGTTTCAATGACACCTATTGCATATTCAGGCACTGTGGGGTTTCAGTCCCTGAGGGAGACACTGTCCCACTTTTCAAAATGAAGTTAAAGAAGACCAATGAAGAAACATGGGGGGAGGGGGAATATCAAGCACAGTTAACCCCCCCCCAAAAGGAAAGAAAAATCAATCCAAATGGACCTTCAAGGACAAGATTTAGAAACCAGCACTTAATACTGTGGATCTGTAATAACATGAGATGCTAAAGGGCCAAGCAATGGGTATGAGCTAAATGGGTATGAGCAAAGCAGTGGATTCATTGCTCCATCCTCAACTCTGATGGGTGGTGTGCTTGGGTGGTTTTTTAAAAATGTGTTTACGGTATCATCTCCAGATTGGGATAGCTGAGGGGCCAGAGGAAATGACAAGCACCACTGGATTTACTCCATATTTTCCCGAGGTAGGACAGAGATAAGAATTTGACCTGTGTCAAAGGCTGAAATTGTTATTATAAGTAGAGTGCATCTGGTTTCTTTAGAAAATGAGAAGTGCTTGTGGTTTTAGTCTTTTAGTTAAATCGAATGAACAGTTTATGAAGGTTACTTTGAAATGAGAGAAGGCCATCAAATTCTTAATAAAGGACAAAATGAAACCATAGGTGGCAGGCAGTTTTTTTAAAAATAACAACGCAGAGTAGACCCATTGAAATTAATGAACATGACTATGTTAGGTCCATTAATTTCAACAAGGTTGCTCTGAGTAAAACCTTGCTCAACAACACTCCATTTCTATCAGGATAAGGGGAGGAAAAGGGGTCCTAGATGACCTGTCTGCTATGCTCTGTCTGTTCCTGTCCCTTGTAAATTTTACACAAATTTTACACATGATGTACTTTCTGTGCAAACATCAATACGCAAAAATAACACGAAATAAAAACATGCAAATCATGATAATATACCAAACTCGACTCACAAAGACACTCTTAAAAGCAATTTTCTGCCTTTCTTAAAATTATGTCCATGTGGACTGCACTAACATAGACGATCACACCACCGTTAATTCAAGCCATTTAAACATTGGGCATCTTGCCCAAATGTACTACTGTTATTAGCCAGAACTATGCTAGATTTTACACCCACAATATTACTTCTGCATTCATTAGTTTACTTCTGAACCATTTGGCTTACCTATATCCTCACCCCCAGACCCTAATTCTTAGTACAGTGGTACCTCGGGTTACATACGCTTCAGGTTACATACGCTTCAGGTTACAGACTCCGCTAACCCAGAAATAGTACCTCAGGTTAAGAACATTTTCTTCAGGATGAGAACAGAAATTGTGCTCCGGTGGCGCGACGGCAGCAGGAGGCCCCATTAGCTAAAGTGGTGCTTCAGGTTAAGAGCAGTTTCAGGTTAAGAACGGACCTCCGGAATGAATTAAGTTCTTAACCCGAGGTACCACTGTACAAGGTTTTTAAGACACAGAACTTGTGACAAAGCACGGTAATAACAAACAGCAGTGTCTTTATAGGAAGGGACCACACACTCAGAGACAGAGGAGATCCCAGATTCCATTTGTGGCATCTGTAGGTAGGGCTGGGAATGTCTCCTGCCTGATCTTCTGCAGAGCTTCTGCCAGTCACTATAGACAATACTGAACTAGGTGGACCATATCAGTGGGGTGTCTACAGCTCAGTGGTAGAGTGCATGCTATGGTTGCAGAAAGTACCAGATTTGATTCTTGGCCTATCCAGTTAAAAGGATCCAATAGTAGACAATGTGAAAGATAGCGATGGAGCTGCTATAAGACTTTTCCTAGTATTGACCTGAGTGTCTGCAGAATGCCTCCAAGCCCATCCACCTGAGGACTTAGGTTCCACACACATTTTGGACAAGGGCTTCTTGTTTAGAAGTGCTGAAGTTCAATAAATAAATTAGCAAATAAATTGACAGGTGCAGAAGTGACATGAAATTATTTTAACCCTGCTCCAGGATGGATTTTAATGATTTCAATTGATTTATTAAGTAGCTATAATAAATCAGACTTGATTTCATACACTGCATCTAAGGAACGTGCCTTTTGATCACCGACTGTTCATGGAAATCTATGGAAAAGTACTGTGGTATAAAAGGAGGAGAAGGAGAAAAGAGGTTACTAGATACTTTTTGTCTTAATCAAAGGTGGGGGGGGGAGACAAGTTAGGGAGTGGATATGTTCGTTTGTATAGTTTTGGATCTATAAAAAGAACAATAATCATATTGGGGGTGTAAATAAATTAAATAAATAAATAAATAAATAAATAAATAAATAAATAAATAATAAATAAGCAATTACATGACGGCCTGTATGGGTTTTCCTATTCCCACTTTGTCCAGCGTAAGTGGACCAAACAAAATCACTGTTTCCCCTTAACATTTGAAATAGCTTCGAGCCACTCTAATGCTCTGAAATAAACCAGCAAATAAAGCCTCATTTAACTTTTTCTCCCTGCGTTATCTTGCCCACTTGAGATGTGGTTCATCAAATCACCTCAGGCCCTTTACTTCTGAAGCACTGGGGGGAAACTGAAACCAAGTGAAATGAAATTAGGGAATTGGCTCTAGTTCCAGGGCATCCACTTGAGGGAGGTGGGAAGACCTTCTTGTACTGGAGGTCAATGACTAATGAGAAGTGATGTTTAAATGTCTAAACCAGACTCCCTTTGCACTTAATGAGACTTAATACGTAAGTGGGTGAGTTCATAAATTTCTTTTCCCCACTGGCTGGTAAAGGGTTTTTTAACTACAGCTAGAAAATTGGCTGTGATGGTCCCTCAAAGCTCTTGCCACATGAACCAGAGATGGTTCGATAATCTATTACTTTCAAACAGTGCTGAACAAAATTCTCCTCCTTTCTGTTTGAGACTCAGTCCAGGATAAATAAAACCCGTAATTGACTATATTAGTCAGCTATGTAAGAGGCTTTACTCTGGAATGATGGTGGCAAGTCAAAAGATCTTTGAGACGAGTGAGGAAAGAGCTTCTGATGTTTCCTTTGGGCACAATTCACAATCCTCCTGTGCAAGGTTGTGTTACAAATGCCACAAAAGCCCCTCCAGGGCTGGGAACCCCCTATTGTACCTGGAGTCTAGTCACTGCATGGCTAAACAGCATCCTTTCATACCCCTTTGAGTGGTCAGAAGAGGTAGCAGGGAAAGACCCACAAGGCCTGTTTAGTTATTTAATTGGTTGGACAGAATTTGTATACCGCTTAATGGTGAATTAAACCTTTAAGCAAGCTTTGCATATCTGCCTGGGAATTGCACCTCCTCCCAGCCAGAGAAAGTAAAGAAGTAAAGTGGTTTTTGCAGAATGACTTTCCCTCTCACTCTGCAGTCTCCGTGCTTTTCTTTCTTTCCTGTTTTTGTACATTCAGACTTAAGTTCAAATTCTGCCCATCCTAAGAAACTGTAGTGCCTTCCCTCTTTGCAGCTTTAGTAACAGAACACAGACACACATTGGGCAATCAGAATTCTTTGGATGTTGGAGGGGAACAATTTAATTAGCAGTGCTAGAAAGAGAAAGCGTTGAAGCAGGTGGAAATCAGGAAGTGGCCATAAAGAACACCTGCTATTGTTCAATCCCCCTGCCCTGCCGTTTCTTTTTCTTTTAAAGTTGGATATTCTGCAGGGTGGGGGCAGGAAACATAAAACAATGGTGGGAAAACACAGGCTGGTCACATAAGGTTGGTGACATCTGTGGGACTATTGAGGGTGGCAGGAGAGGATACATTGTTTATTAATATCCTTCCTAACTTGCACTAGCAAGTTCCTTCACTTAGCAGAGCGCATTCCCCTTCTTATGTAGCAGAAAGCTGGTTGCAAACTCATGTGAGTTTCTTAAGACAGCAAGCAATTCAATCTGGCTTGTCCAGATTGAGATATGTTCTAATATTCCTGGTAAGACCTCTTTTCAATCCCTTCTAAAAGAATAAAGACACCACAGTCTTGTTCATAAGTAACAAAAAGTAGTTTTACTCATGATCAGGCAGAGCACAGTGTGATCCCTGAAGGCAGGCTTTAGGCTTAAAATTACAAACATGTACAAACCCGCGGCGGGGTGAGCTCCCGTCTTTCGGTCCCAGCTCCTGCCCACCTAGCAGTTCAAAAGCACCCCTAAGTGCAAGTAGATAAATAGGTATCGCTTTATAGCGGGAAGGTAAACGGCGTTTCCGTGTGCTGCACTGGTGCTGGCTCGCCAGTTGCAGCTTCATCATGCCGGCCACGTGACCCGGAAGTGTCTTCGGACAGCGCTGGCTCCCGGCCTCTTAAGTGAGATGAGCGCACAACCCTAGAGTTGGACACGACTGGCCCGTACGGGCAGGGGTACCTTTACCTTTACCTTACAAACAGGTTTACCCCATATGGGAGATAACAATGGGGACTGCTGTGGCAGCCAGTTGTACAGTCCAGGTGATGCAGGAAGCAGACAGGATGAACAACAAGGTCGGGGGGGGGGGAAGGAAGGTAGCAGCGTGACTTGGCCTTTTACCAGGTCTGGGAAGGTCATGTCCAACTACTAGTCACATGCAAGGAAGGATGCTCCAGAACAGGAGGAACAGGAAGTTTCGACTGGCTGGACCAAAAATTCCCTTGCAGGTCCACTCTAGCAAACCAAGGAATGCTGTACTTGACTGCTCCCAGTAGATTACATCCCACAACATCTTCTGGACCACCTGCAAAATGTGAGTGAATGAGGTGTGTTCATTCCACATTAGATACCTAATCTAGAAGAGCCCATAGAGGGTTTTATTTTTTTGGTGCAGGTTACATATGTAAAATAAGGTCAAGCAATCTGATTGCTACAGGATGAGATTAGAAAGAGTGGTTGGGATTGGTTCCACCATCTACTCTCCCCCCCCTCCTTCTCTCTGCTCAGTTCCCCTTTCCTGAGTCTGGCCATTAGTGAGAGTAAAATGGTTCTCACCTTCCCACCATCCCTTACCTGAAGGAGACTCCACTGGAATTCCTCAAGGTGAGGGGGCAAGGAGGTCACCAGGGTATGGGTTATCCATCGCAGGGAGCAGACATTGGCAATTTAAGGTTGTTCCAACAGCTACTCTTCCTCTTTCTGCCTTTGCAGTGAAAAGGGTGAAGGTGGGAGGCTTAGGTGAACCCTACCAATGGGGCTTTGTCCTCCGTGTGGCTTTCTAGTAGCCAGGAAACTTTCTTCCTAGGCTCTTGAGACTTTTCCAGGTGCATGGGTGAAATATGCATCCCTGAACACAGTTTGATGTTCAGTTCAGAACTTTTACAGTGTCGGCTCAAGGAGGTCCAGCTGAAATTCATGGGTGGCTGTGAACCACAAGAGATCCCCGAAGTTTCCTGAATGTTTTCAAACTAGTCAGTGCAGTCTTCTTGAAACAACATGGCTTTTCTCATTCGGGGGGAAATGGGCCAGCCTTGTTTTAATTCTCGCTATGATGTTGATGGATTGAAAATGCTTCTGCCAGAAGTGACAAAGCCACTGGGAGAAATGAAAGGTACATTTTTAATTCCATCTTGTTCAGCTGTGTGCCATTTCGCACCATGGAACACCAGATTTGCAGAGTTAGCAGTGGTTGGGATATTGCAGGAAGGAAGTGGGGGTGGGGAGTGACAACTTAGTGCTGCAAAGTGGCAATTAGCCTTAAAACACAGCCGTGTTTCCATTCTTGTGGGGGTGATATCTTCTTCCTTTAATTGAGTCCATAAAAAGAAGTGCATGTAGTGCAGGCATAGTTTTTAATATTTGTACACCTGTGGACATAGGAACTCACTTTATCTGGAGCAATCAGACACGGACAAGGTGTCTGGTGTAGTTCAGCCCACAGCATGGTCTCTCTCAGCCCCTGCCCTACATGGGTAATTTGAGCTAGCTGAGTAGGGTCAACTTGGTGGACCCAGGAAGTGCTAAATGTGTCTTTCCATAGTGGTGCCTGATGTCTTGATGGAGCTGGTTATGCAACCATTCCTAAATAAAACCCATTCTGCATTAGAACCAGGAACCTTTGGTTCTGTGTGCAGTGGCCCCATATGCTGAACAGCCAGAAGTGCAGGGTGGAACATCTTCCAGGAAGTGAAATATTTGCAGACTTTGGATTGTTCTGCCCACCTAGGCGAGCTGTTGGTTTCTCCTGGACAGGAAGCTGTAAAGACCTCCTGTTTGGGCTGGGTCCTACTTGAGCAACAAGGTTTTGTAGCCCTGGTGTGCTTAGGCCTGGCTCCCTGGTTCATCTCATGCTGACTCATCTATATACACACAACATTTTATTCAAGAATCCTTTGATAAGTAATTGGTTTTTTTCCTACGTAGCACGCACACAATCTATTGTATACTTTTGGCACCCCTGAAAAGCATTTCTTGAGAAACTGGTTTCGTTCTGAAAATAAAAGCTAATTGCAAATTGATTCCGCATTGCCCTGCAGTGTGTCCATTTGAAAACAGATGTAGGCGGTCCTGGCAATGACTATTGTCTCCACACCTACCCAACGACACGAGCTGACGCACACCAAGATCGCAATCACCATTTCTTCCTTCATTCACTCGGGCATCTATAGGAGAGGGGGTTGTGGCTAACCTAACCAAAGGGAGGGTTTTAAAATGAGTATTAAGTAACTACATCTTCCCTTGTGGGCAAGATCAAGAATAAATCTAGACTGAAAGCAGCATGTTGACAACAAGCATGAATGATTCTCTCCTGGGACTATGTGTTCAACAAGTGTGTACACAGCCCATGGCTGTACCTTATCAAACTGTAAAGGTAAAGGGACCCCTGACCATTAGGTTCAGTCATGGTCGACTCTGGGGTCGTGGTGCTTATCACGCTTTATTGGCTGAGGGAGCTGGCGTACGGCTTCCGGGTCATGTGGCCAGCATGACTAAGCCGCTTCTGGCAAACCAGAGCAGCGCACGGAAACACTGTTTACCTTCCCACCAGAGCGGTACCTATTTATCTACTTGCACTTTGACGTGCTTTTGAACTGCTAGGTTGGCAGGAGCAGGGACCGAGCAACAGGAGCTCACCCCATCGCAGGGATTCGAACCGCCGACCTTCTGATCGGCTCTGTGCCACCCGCGTCCCACTGTAGTCTTGTTTAATTTTTTGAAAGTGTCCTGTGGGGAGAAAGGGCAGCTTCTCATGCAGTAGTAACCTGTGAATTGAACAATTGCAAATGATTCTGTTGCCAGTTTGTTTAAATTGATGATCAATTTTCTTTTGGAAGGGAAAAAATACATAAAGCTACTGTATAAAGTCAGTGGGTGACTAACAACTCCCCCTGCCATACTGTTAGACAAACAAAGGCACATTCTTATAAATCACAGCAAAAATGTCACCTTTGCCATCCATTTTCCTTCAAAGCATCTATATCTCATAATCTCTAAAAGTAAAAAATGGTTTAATGCTCAAAAGTCATCACAGAATAGTAGTCTCAATTGAACCGCATTGTCTTTCTGAGTAATTTCTGTGGAAACGTAGGAACTGAATTGCCTGTGCATGTCTGCCGTGAGGAGAGCAATAAAAAGCACTCTTGGCAGTAGTCTAGTACAAATAATAGACTGGTGTTGAAAGTCTATTAAGTAAAATGGGAGATAATATAGTCAACAAATGGCACAGTGCTTTGAGGTACACGGCAATTTCGGATAATAAAATTGCCTCAGCTTGCACATGGGAACTGTTGCAGGGGGTGGATGTATAGATTTCCATTTCTTTAGATGAGAGGCACAGGGACTGATATTTAGAGTAAGACAGGATGATGCTGGACTCCAGCTTCCATCACTCCAAGCCAGCTTGGTCAATGGTTGGATGGGAACTGTAGTTTATCCCTTAGAGAGCCACAGGTTCCACAGCCAATGAGGAAGCTAAGGCAGCATAATTGCTCTCTTTCTCTCTCATCCACCCCCCCCACCGGTCAAACATTTTGGAGTAGCTTTACTTCTACTTTTATGCTTATTTTTCTTTTTTAAAAATTACCTTTACAAAATCACCTTTTAAAAATTGCCTTTGACTTTACCTTTGAAACCTTCATAGACACGAAGAGTTCTGTCATCTGCTAGGTTTGGAGAAAGGCTGTCATTTTAACCACCCTTGCCTGTTCAAGATATCATGAAAGTGGCAATTGCAGAATAAGAAGACCCATAACATGCAAGCATCTGCTGTGAAATTTAGAAGATGCATCAAGTAACCTGTCCTCAGTTGTTTTTTTTAATCATTTGTCAGTGATTGTTGAATTGCATGAGTCGCTTTTTAATTTGTTAAATTTTTTCCTGGATTCTTCCCAACATGCTACTGATGCATGATATGGGATGGGGATTCCACCATTTCCTTTATATTTCATTTACTGGTTAAGTTAATTTACTGGTTAAGTTAAGAAGTTCCATTGTTGCAGTAGGGCAATGAAATGAAATGGAGGTGTGCTTAACCTTTACAGAATCATGCCTATTTCCCCGGTTCTTTTCCCTTTCTTTGTTTTTAACCTTAGCTTTTATTATGTAAGTTACTCAGTTGGTTTATTGCATTTAAGAACATAAGACAACCCTGTTTGATCCAACCAGTGGCATATTCTGCCCTTCCCTCAAGGAGCTTCGGGTGATGCAGATAGTTGTCTTTTTACTTTTATTCTTGTAACAACTCAGCCAAGCTGAGAAGCCCCCCTCATGTCTTGCAGGTATAGGGCGATATATAAATAATAATAATAATAATAATAATAATAATAATAATAATAATAATGCATGTTGAGTAGGCCTTTGTGCAGCCACTGCGGGTACAGTGTTCCCTCTGTCACCCAGAAAGTCTTCATGGAGATGTTTCATGTAATGGGGGGATGGCAGGGAGTGTGTCTGCGGGTCTGGGGAGGGCTGACAGGGACAGTGGGTACATTTTTGCTAGCGTTGAAGCCAAGTTGTTTCTGGAAATAATTCAACTCATTTCCGAGTCAATCCAAGATGATCCAGGGTGAGGTCACCCACCTCTACCCATAACCTCCAACAGTTTCGTCCCCAAAATCAGGACATCAGCAGGGTCATGACCGAGCGCTGGACCAAAAAAGGGGGACATATTCTGGGATGCAAACAGAAGCTGGGATTGGATTCTACAATTCTGAGATGTCTCATTTAAACGGGACAGTTGACTGGTATGCCCTATCTACCTCACTTTGGCACACAGGTCTGCCACTGTTGGGTTTGTAGACTGTGTGGAACAAGGCATCCTTGAGCTCACTATGTATCATTAAACAAGCCACCATCTCACCTCCAGTTCTGTAATATGAAGGTATATTACAGGGTTGCTGTGATGATATATTTGGTGGCCTGAACACTTTAGGAAAAGTAAGCAATGCTCCGTGCACGAATAAGGCAAACAAGCATTATCAAAATAAGACAAGCAAGTATTATCAAAATGTTATTTATAGGTTTAACTTCTTGTCCGCTATCACTGTAATTTGCTGTATGGATGGTGACAGCGATGTTCTTCTGACTCACTAAATAATTTGCTGTGCTAAAGAACGGGACGTTAAATTGTCAGATGTGGGAACCGATGTTGTCAAATGCGATCCTTACCTCTTTCTGTTTTCTGGTGATTCTTCTGACAGTTTTACTGTGGTTGAAATACGAAAGAATCTAAACAATGTGACAAAATTTGAGTAGAAGAAAAATAAAAGCTTAATAGGCTTGTGAAAAGCTGCTTGTGAGACTTAAGAACAGCCAAAGATACATGATGGACACATTTCTTTTTCTTATCTTTTCCCCAAAGAAATAACAGTATGAAATTATCTGCAATTTCTCCCCCCCTTTTTTTTGACTTTTCAATCTTTATTTCATTTAATTGTTATAACATGAAATATGTACTATAAGGTATACAGAATATACAGTGTAAATTATTACATTGATAAAATCCCCGTTTTCCATTCTGTGTCTATCTCATTCTATTTTTGTGACTTCCCTCCACCACAACACAACATCGTTTAATATATGTTGAACTTATCATTGTTATATATATATATATATATATATATATATATATGCAGGTTTTGGTGTCTTCGGGTGTCTTCCCGTGTAAGAGTTGGGGTGTCTAGGCGACGTTTCGACGAGGTCGCCTAGACACCCCAACTCTTACACGGGAAGACACCCGAAGACACCAAAACCTGCATTCCTGTACCCGTGAAAATCTACGAAAGCAAATATATATATATATATATATATATATATATATATATATATATATATATATATTAGTTATTTTGGCCCCCAGAACAATCTTACAATAATTTTTTTCCACTCATTTATGAACTTAGTCCAGGCATATCAATAAATTTGTTTTGGAACGATGTCTTGTCATATATTCTTCTAAGCAGTTCCATTCCTTCTTGAGTTTTTGATTCGACTGAAGTCTAATGGCCGATGTCATTTTAGCCAATTCTGTGAATTCACATACAGTGGTACCTCGGGTTAAGTACTTAATTCGTTCCAGAGGTCCGTTCTTAACCTGAAGCTGTTCTTAACCTGAAGCACCATTTTAGCTAATGGGGCCTCCTGCTGCCGCCGCGCCGCCAGAGCACGATTTCTGTTCTCATCCTGAAGCAAATTTTTAACCCGAGGTACTATTTCTGGGTTAGCGGAGTCTGTAATCTGAAGCGTATGTAACCTGAAGCATATGTAACCCGAGGTACCACTGTAATTTGTTTAACCAATCCTCTATTGAGGGGACGTTCTCCCTTTTCCAATTTTTAGCTATCAACAACCTGGCAGCAGCCGTGACATATAAAAATATTCTTTTCTTATCATTAGTGATGACCTTAGTAATGATACCTACAGTGGTGCCCCGCAAGACAAATGCCTCGCAAGATGAAAAACTCGCTAGACGAAAGGGTTTTGCGGTTTTTGAGCTGCTTCGCAAGACGAATTTCCCTATGGGCTTGCTTCGCAAGACGAAAACGTCTTGCGTTTTTTGCAAGTTTGTTTCCTTTTTCTTAACACCGTTAATACAGTTGCGACTTGACTTCGAGGAGCAACTCATAGAACGCGGTGTGGTAGCCTTTTTTGGTGATTTTTGAAGCTTTTCCAAAACTTTTCCGACACTGTGCTTCGCAAGACGAAAAATTCGCTAGACGAAAAAACTCGTGGAACGAATTAATTTCATCTTGCGAGGCACCACTGTATTAGGAAGCCTTCTGGCCTTTTCTCAAAAGATGTTTTAAACATCTTTTTTAGCTCTTTGTGGATTGAACTCCATATTTTTTTATTTTCTTGCATCCCCACCATACGCGAAACATTGTTCCTTCTGCTGTGTTATCTGCAATTTCTTAACACACCATTTGCAAATCTTCAGTCTTCAAGTTTATTCTAGAATATAAAGAATGAATAGCAAGATTTGCTGTGCAATCCTATACACGTCTTCTTAGAAGAAACTCCTAATGGTTTAAATGTCCAGCTAAGTGCAGATTGGATTGATATGGCAGGTAAAAAAGAAAAGAAGGGCAAGCACCATGGCCCCCAGGAAATTGAATGGACACTCCCATATTATTTGCCTGCCCTGCATGTAGTATGGGAAGTGAAAGCCATCTCAGTCACAACAGTATATGCACATTTAATGGGTCAGAAAATGTGCAAGGGACAATGGTGGAATCTAGTAGAGAGCTTGCCCATTTTGCTTTTGAGGTTGAAAACAGACATTGGCAGCAGGGAGTGAATGAAACACATACCCTCCAACATTTCTCCAATGAAAATAGGGATGTCCTATTCAATAATAGTAATAGTAATAATAGTGATGATGATAAAATAATAATAATAATAATAATAATAATAATAATAATAATAATAATAATACCCCACCCATCTGACTGGGTTGCCCCACCACTCTGGAAATGCCGTTTAGCTTCCTGCCACTACTTGCACTTTGACGTGCTTTCGAACTGCTAGGTGGGCAGGAGCTGGGGCCAAGCAACAGGAGCTCACCCTGTTTCAGGGATATGAACCACCAGCCTTCTGATCGGCAAACCCTAGGCTCTGTGGTTTAGAGCACAGCACCACCCACATCCCTACTTCCTCCTAAAGAATCCTGGGAACTGTAGTTTGTTGAGGGTGCTGGGAATTGCAGCTCTGTGAGGGATAAACTGAATTCCCAGGATCCCATGGGAGAAGTCATGGGCTTTGAACAAATGGTGTGTAAAGAGTCCCAGTCTCCAGGGCAGACAACCAATAGTTGGGTTCTATTGACCTCCATAACTTCACCAGCAAATTCATATTAGTTGACTTCATGTTTGTCCTTCTTTTCCTCCAATAATGGCCTTACCATTAGACAGAATGAAGCAACTGCCTCGGGCAGATTTTGGGGAGGAGTGGTAGCAGGTCCCTGGCTGTTTCCATTCCCATTTTGTAAAATGAAAATACTTAAGTACGATGGTTGCCTCATGACTTTGCAGAGATGCAAGGAGACAGCAGCGAGGACAGTGTGTGTCTCCTCTTTAACCAGAAAGCCGGCAATCGCCTCACTTGCACGTCAATATATTCTGAAGTTACCCAAGTGACGCTCGCAGACTCCCAAAAGAGTTTCAGAAAATGTTTCTTCATCAGTGCTGAACACGTTTGCTCCCTTTATTTCAGGACCTTAATCAACACCTTAGTTCTATTTACTCTGATTAACACAAAGCATGACTTTCATTACCTAAGAGGGAAAACAAACAAGAAAACAAAAAGTATTTTGTACAGAACTGTTTGTTACTGCATTACTGTTTTATGTGGGAAGAGAGTGGTTGGTTGTAAGGGTGACAGAGGGAGAGTGGAAGGCAAAGGACCTTTGCCTCAGACTTCCTTCCAATGGAAAGGGCAGAATTTGAGGCCTTGAATTTTGAGCAGTGCTGGATTTACGTATAAGCTAAACAAGCTCTAGCTTAGGGCCCCACTGTCTTAGGGCCCCCCCAAAAAATTAAAAGAAAAAAAGGATAAAAAACAAATAAAATAAAACCTACATACAGCAACAGTGGCAAATGGCTTTAGATACATGTTAGGTCGATAAATTGCCATATAGCATACAGTATATTAAACACAAAAAACAGTGACAATTTGTTGTTGACAAAGGACAGCTGGACATATAAAGGGCCTCATTACCTTCAGTAGTTTAGGGCCTCATCAAACCTAAATCTGGCCCTGATTTTGAGGATCATTCAGTTTATTTCTTGTACATTTCAAATGCTTACTTTGACGATGCTCCAGAGACTCTTTTACTAACGCTCAGTAAACAGACAGCATTACAGAAACTCCCTGCAAACTTTGTGCAGACTCACCAAGGCAAATGCTCAATAAACTGGTAGTGATAAAAAGGATATCCATCTCTGATTCTAGATTTTATTATATATTGCTAAATATCATAAGGTATTTGACACAGATTTTAATCTGAAAGTTTTCAATTGAAGCACAACGTATCAGAGTAACTTTGATATATGGCTGCAAGCTGATTGTCAGCACTTGGGAAGTATTTTGTTCTGGGCGTTCCCAGCAGCAATGACCAGCTGCTTGTCAGTGCTTCGGGAGGCACTGCACACACTTTTCTGCCCATGTGGTTTGATTTGAAACCATGTGGGCAAAAATGGGTCACTTGGGGTCATTGTGATGTCAGATGATTGACAGGTGGGTGGCTCCACGCACCTGGCAAGTTTGGCCCATGGGATGTGCAAGGATGAGGATCAGGGCCAGATGCAATTTTGCACCCCTTAGACAATACTGAGCAAGATAGACTAAGGTTACCAGACGTCCCCTTTTCCCGGGGACAGTCCCTGGATTTACAAATCATTCCCCTGACAAAATCCATCTATTTAGTAGGAAGTTGAAAAGTGTCCCTGGATTCATTGAAAAAAATCTGGTAACCTTAAGATAGACCAATGGTCTGACTCAGAAGAAGGCAGCTCCCTATGCACGGCTGAACTTGGTTCAACCCACATGGGAAGGTGTTCATAAGATTTAATTTTCTTGGCAGAACTGAGGTCATATCAAGTGTTTATGTGACATACTGTATAAATGAGGTCTCAGTGGGAATACAAAAGTGATCAAGCCATATTGGCTGGGGCAACCGAGTCAGATGGGTGGGGTACAAATAGTAAAATAAACTAGTAAAATAAAATAGTAAAGGATTTATTTTTGCCTCCAAAATTTTTATTTATGTCAGTAATAAAAAATGCTAGTAAATCCCAAGATTTCAATGCCACCAATTCTTTCTTCTTCTGAGTTATGAGTTCAATGGTGCTAATATTATACCAGGACTGGGCACAAATGATTTCAAAACATCATTAATGCTCGTGTAAATATGATGAGTTTCTGCGTTTTGCAGGTTAATTTTATTTGTGAGTTCAGATTTATCCTACCAGTTTCTTAGATGCACACCACCACTTACAATTCTATTTAGTATGCTAATGTTTCTTTAAACCCCTTCATGGATCACTGCCTTGCCGTGGCGAAGGGGCTTGAAGAACTCAGAGAAGCTATGAACTATGCCGATTTAGAAGAGGTAGAGGAACCAGAGACCAAATTGCAAACATGCGCTGGATTATGGAGAAAGCTAGAGAGTTCCAGAAAGACATCTACTTCTGCTTCATTGACTATGCAAAAGCCTTTGACTGTGTTGACCACAGCAAACTATGGCAAGTTCTTAAACAAATGGGAGTGCCTGATCACCTCATCTGTCTCCTGAGAAATCTCTATGTGGGACAAGAAGCTACAGTTAGAACTGGATATGGAACAACTGATTGGTTCCAAATTGGGAAAGGAGTACGGCAAGGCTGTATATTGTCTCCCTGCTTATTTAACTTATATGCAGAATTCATCATGCGAAAGGCTGGGCTGGATGAATCCCAAGCCGGAATTAAGATTGCCGGAAGAAATATCAACAACCTCAGATATGCAGATGACACAACCTTGATGGCAGAAAGTGAAGAGGAATTAAAGAACCTTTTAATGAGGGTGAAAGAGGAGAGCGCAAAATATGGTCTGAAGCTCAACATCAAAAAAACGAAGATCATGGCCACTGGTCCCATCACCTCCTGGCAAATAGAAGGGGAAGAAATGGAGGCAGTGAGAGATTTTACTTTCTTGGGCTCCATGATCAGTGCAGATGGTGACAGCAGTCACGAAATTAAAAGACGCCTGCTCCTTGGGAGAAAGGCGATGGCAAACCTAGACAACATCTTAAAAAGCAGAGACATCACCTTGCCAACAAAGGTCCGTATAGTAAAAGCCATGGTTTTCCCAGTAGTGATGTATGGAAGTGAGAGCTGGACCATAAAGAAGGCTGATCGCTGAAGAATTGATGCTTTTGAATTATGGTGCTGGAGGAGACTCTTGAGAGTCCCATGGACTGCAAGAAGATCAAACCTATCCATTCTGAAGGAAATCAGCCCTGAGCGCTCACTGGAAGGACAGATCGTGAAGTTGAGGCTCCAATACTTTGGCCACCTCATGAGAAAAGAAGACTCCCTGGAAAAGACCCTGATGTTGGGAAAGATGGAGGGCACAAGGAGAAGGGGACGACAGAGAATGAGATGGTTGGATGGTGTTCTTGAAGCTACCAGCATGAGTTTGATCAAACTGTGGGAGGCAGTGGAGGACAGAAGTGCCTGGCGTGCTCTGGTCCATGGGGTCACGAAGAGTCGGACACGACTAAACGACTAAACAACAACAACAACAAATGTTTCTTTAAAAGCCAGAAACTAACACCATCAAGGGGGGTTTGCCATTATCACCACAAAAAGCACATTTAAAATGTAGAAGGAAGGATTTTAAACAAACCTTAGACTTTTCTCAGAAGAGTTGAAGCGTGGAGCATAGCAAAGGCAGGGGAAGAGTTGCGAGCAAAGGCAGATTAGGTGTTTCGTGCAGAGGAATCGCAATAAGCAGATGGATTTTCAAAACAACCATTTGGAGAAGCATAGCACAGGGTCAGGAATAATCTGGACTGGGTGTCTGGAAACTTGGTTTGTGTGAGAGGGCAGGGGGTAGGGTGGGGAATAGTTTTCCTTTCCTGATCCGTATAGTGAGGGTCTTCCCAGGGCAGTGTCTCTAAATCAGGGTTAGCAAAGGGGTTGTTTTTCAGTTCCAGTTTCCTGCAACCATAGTCAGCATAGCTAGAGACTGAGGATAATGGGAGTTGCACTCCATAAACATCTTGAAGGCCCAATATTAGCCCCCCCCCCACTGCTATTCTAAATCCACTCATTCTTCTACAAGTCCCCATAATGACCTCTGCTTCCTTCCAGGGCACTTGCAAGCAACTCATCTCCCGCAGATTTCCATCCCCAAGCTAATGCAACCTCCTTCCCTCTAAAAATAAAAGACTATCTAATTTATAAGGTTCTTTCTCTGTAAAAAAATTCCATGGAGTTTCATCTTCCTTCTTTGTTTTCAACAGGTTGCAGTACTGGGAGCTATGCTATAGTATAGTTGATCTGATAAAGTCAGTGCTTCTTTCTAAAAGAAATGTTTAGAGGTATTTTGACTCAAGGAAATCACCATTTTCTAGTTCAAATTGGGAAAAATAAATACAGTAAATGGACAAAAGTACAAAAATTCACAAAATGTTTAGGGGTATGCATCCCTTTGTGTCCTCCCAGAAAAAAAGCATTGAATAAAGTTGGTAGTTTTTACTTAGACTTTAACTCATTCTATGCACCAATCTTATAGGTTTGTTTTTCATCCTTCAATTTTTGTCTGTTGTTATAATTCTCTCTGTGTTATATACACAATAAAATAAAATTATAACAATATACATTACATGCACACACACAAACACACAAAGAGAGCGTGGAAGCTATGAAAATGGACTACTTACTGTCTATAGGCATATTCTACTCGCCAAAACTCACGTGAAAGGGACAGACCTGTTCAGGGGTCTCTTGAATTTTATTATGTTATTGTTCATTGTTTATTTATCAAATTTATCCTTCATCCATAGATTTCAGGGCAGTTCTTTTTAATTCATTCATTACTTGAATTTATCCATTTTCCACAGCCTTACAGTAAAATAAAAAGGGGGGGCAGAGAGGAAGCACTTCATTGCTTCCTTACTATCTTGCAGTTTCTTCCAAAGGCATTCAATACAGGTAGGTGATGTCCTGGGCTTTGAAGGACCATTTGTAGGACTCAGTAAGCCTTTTCTCCCTCTGAAGAGCTAAATGGATTTAACTTCAGGGATTAATTTGTCTTTTTAGCATACAAAGCACAAACAAACAGGGGCGTAGGAAGGGGGGGTGCAGGTAGTACGGCCTGCCCCGGGTGTCATCCCTGAGGGGGTGGCAAAATGGCACACTGTGGGGGGGGGCATTTCCCACAGGGCCTGGCCTGCAGCGCGCCCGAACCACACATCTCTCCTGGGAGTGATGTGGTGGCTCGGGGCCCCCGCACTGCCCAAAATGGCACCGTGGGGCTTGCGTCCGCCAGATGGACTCCGTGGGCAGCTCGCCGCAGCGCCCCCCAAGTGGATTGCCATGGCGCCCCCGTGGGCAGGTCACCCCACCCCCGCCACTCCAGGTGCTGGAGCAGCTAGCTATGTCCCTGCAAACAGAGCGAGGGTTTCAACTTTGTATGCGTTGCTACCTAGACCATTGTTTCTCTCAAAGAGTTATAAGCCCACCATCTAGTCAAGCAATTTCCCCTCATACAAATTCATGGCTTTATGTTCTGTAATTTGCTATTTTACAATAGATCCATGGAAGAGCTCCGTGTGTAATATCCCAAGGGAGTCTTGTTTTGAACGTTGGGAGCAGAATAATGAATTTTAAAACAAGTCTTTAAATCTGCAGCCATCGTTATTCGCTAGAAAAAGAGAAGGAGATTTCTTGAGCCTTGGGCTGTATTTTGTATTAAATCCTATGTCGAATGAGCTGCCGGGTCTGGGCAGGCCCCACTTATATGCCCAGGGTGAAGACCAGAGAGAAGACTGAGCCTTGGAGTCTTTGCTCTGGTCCATGCCATAAGCCATGCCCCTAGCTTGCCTGCTATTGGCTAAATTGCAGACAAGCTCTGGCAGCCCATGCGACCAACAGAGGGGGAAATGATGGCCTCCCCCAGCCTCGCAGGACTCAGATGGCCACTTCCGCCCAGCCATGGCCACACCAGGCTGCAGTCACCACTCCCACCATGGAGACAGTAAGCGGTCCTTTCTTTCATACAGATTCATAGAATCAGAGAATCATAGAGTTGGAAGAGACCACAAGGGCCATCGAGTCCAACCCCCTGCCAAGCAGGAAACACCATCAGAGCACTCCTGACATATGTTTGTCAAGCCTCTGCTTAAAGACCTCCAAAGAAGGAGACGCCACCACACTCCTTGGCAGCAAATTCCACTGTCAAACAGCTCTTACTGTCAGGAAGTTCTTCCTAATGTTTAGGTGGAATCTTCTTTCTTGTAGTTTGGATCCATTGCTCCGTGTCCGCTTCTCTGGAGCAGCAGAAAACAACCTTTCTCCCTCCTCTATGTGACATCCTTTTATATATTTGAACATGGCTATCATATCACTCCTTAACCTCCTCTTCTCCAGGCTAAACATGCCCAGCTCCCTTAGCCGTTCCTCATAAGGCATCGTTTCCAGGCCTTCATGGCTTTATGTTCTGTAATTTGCTATTTTACAAAAGATCCATGGAAGAGCTCTGCATATAATATCCCAATGGAGTCCTCTTTTGAACGTTGGGAGCAGAATAATGAATTTTAAAGCATGTCTTTAAATCCGCAGCCATCCCTAGGGAAAGAGACAGAGATTTCTTCTGCCTTGGGCTACAATGTGCATGATCTGGCACTCGGCTTTCCCCTAAGAGATTTGTGTTCTGTGATTTTTAATCATGAGTGCACCTAGTCACAGGTGTGTTTTTTTTCCTGGTGCAAATCGTAGCTTCCATATTTTCTTTGTTGCCTTTGTAGGCTGGAGTCTGATGTATCCTGCTAGGTCTGCAGAGCTCCTAGTTCATTCAGCTAAATCTCTGCACTTCACTCCCAAAGGTGCTCTCCTCCATTGTCTCCTGAGACAGACGGGTGCCAACAGTATTCTACTTCAACAACCTAACTGGTCTGTCATTGATTCTCAAGTCCCTATGGGATTTCTGCAGCCTGTCCCACATACCAAGATAGAAACTTTGCTGATTTTGCCATTCTCAGGGGCCCTTTAGATAATCTCTCATATACTCCTACGTGGCTGGGAGAACATTGAAATGATCTAACCCTGTGGGAAGTAGCTAATTGCACAGCCTTTCCCATGGAATCAACGCCCTCTCTCCTGTCACAAGGCTGGCTCAGTGTGAAAGACCAAGCTGGCTGCTCCCCACCCACTTGGCTTGGTCATTCAGATGATCTACTTCCTAAAGGCTGCTTCAGATATGAGCTCCCATGCAGCTGGGAAGTCAGCTGTGCAACAGAGGGGATTTGCCTCACTGCTACTACATGCTTCTCTCTTACAAATGATACCACTAGACATTCTATAAAATGAATGGTGCAAAAACCTTCAACGGCAAGGACATTAGCATGTCCTAATCTATCTGCTCTACACCTCATCCAGTTGTTTGGAAGGCCACAAGACTAGCAATGCCACTTTCTCAACTAATCATAGTGCCAGCATGAATTGAATGGTATGCATGGGAACCGGCTGTTTGCATGACATAGCAGAAAGAAAAGCACATCAGATTTATTAAGAAAAATATAATATAGCATTTCTGCAAAATTTCACAGAGCTCACTTTCCACAAAGATTATTCTTATCCTTTTGATGAGGGGAAAACAAGACATATAATTTAGTTTCTACAGAGAGTTTCTTTTTCCAACTGCAGTCTTACTTTTTAATGTTGTGATAAATAATTGCTCCACTTGATCCAAAACCTCAATACCAAAGAAAAATTATTCCAGTAAATAGGGAGTTATTGCTGCCCCCAAAAGCTAACTACAGCTAATCTAATATGGACAATTGGATTTCTTCCACCAGTGGACTAAAGATAATTTGTTTCCCCACTGACATAAAGACAGGAGATACATTGAGAAATGTCAGTGAACACCAGTGCCATCTGTTTACAAGGTAATCTCCACATTTCCATAATGTCGCCTTGCAATAAAATTTGTCTTCTGCTGGTTGTTACTCAAACAAACCAAGACTCGAAAGCCTAAACTATTGTTGTGAAGAGCTCCCTGATGCTATTTTATAAACAGTCTGTGACAGCCTGCTTCTAATGATGGGATTTTTTTGAGAAATGTTGTGATACCTGTCTTCCCATAAGTAGCTACAGAAATGGCAAGAAGGAAAGATTTAACCCCTGTAAATTTGCTTCTAACACTCCCAGGTCCTTAAATGGTATTGGATTGCATGGTACTGGGAGACAGAGCCAACAAGCCTGAAACATTACAAGACTTGGAAAGCAAGGCTCCTTGGCCTGTTCCACAAGCAGAAGCATGTACTAGTTGTCTGAGTGCTGTATGGACCAGCTTTGCTAGTATGAAAAGTCACAATAGAGAAATACGTTTTCCATGAAAACCTACCCCATCTGTATACTTTGTTGTACCTTGCTTACTGAATTCAGACTCAAGTGTTGACAACTTAGTGTGGATTGAGAAGGAGGTCTGTCCATGGAGAGGAGAGTCATCTGCAGAGGAAAGGTCTGCCACTACATCTGCCCTGTTGGTAGTGTTCCAGGGATGGTAAGGGTGAAAAGGTCAGGGGTCAAAGGAGGCTTTGGGTTCACCAGATCTAAAAGCTCTTCATTTCCTGGATCTACCAGGAAAAGTGTGTGTGTGTGTGTGTGTGTGTGTGTGTGTGTGAGAGAGAGAGAGAGAGAGAGAGAGAGAGAGAGAATTTGCCAGCCCTGGAGCTAATGCCATTACAGTGGTACCTCGGGTTATGGACACTTCAGGTTACAGACTCTGCTAACCCAGAAATAGTACCTCAGGATGAGAACTTCAGGATGAGAACAGAAATCACATGGCGGCAGTGGGAGGCCCCATTAGCTAAAGTGGTGCTTCAGGTTAAGAACAGTTTCAGGTTAAGAACGAACCTCCAGAACGAATTAAGTTCTTAACCCGAGGTACAACTGTATTTAAAAAAGAAAATGAAAACAGCAAGGAAAAGTGAGGAGGTAAAAAGCTTCTGTCCTTGTCAGTGTAAGCTCAACAGGGCAACTGGAGGAGGAGAATGAAAAAAGAGCTGTGGGTGGAGGGGGACCCTTTCCCCATCCTCTGAGAAACTCAGCAAACCCGTTGCACCTGGAATTGGGTGTGGAGAGTGCCTCTGAATGGGACACAGCTGTGGGCAGCCTGAGGAAACAGCATCAAGCATAGAGTGAGAGACCAGGGTGATGTTTATTGTTTCCAGGAATTTTTCTCACTCTGAGACATTTGTGGGTGAGATGAGCTGAAGGCTGAGACGAAAGGTATGTCAGAAGGAAAATGAAAGGAGAGATAGATATATACTGTATTTTTCCGCATATAAGATGCTTTTTGCTAAAAATAATTAGGCAAAAATTGGGTGTTATCTTATACAAAGGTAGTGAATATGGGGGGATGTGTGATTAATGGCAGCAGCAAGCAGGAGATTAGCAGCGGTGATTGGGCAAGTGATTGGTGGCTATGTCGAGGCCTGCTAGCGATTGGCTGTGGCTGCAGCAATTGGGCAGGCGATTGGCGGCTGTGGCGAGGTGGGCAGGTGATTGGCAGCTGCGGCAAGTGTGTGGGTGGGCTTTTGGTGGCAGCGAGCAGGCAGACAATTGGCAGCTGCGGCGAGTTGTGCGATCAGCAGTGGCTGTGGCAAGCGATCGGTAGTAGCGGGCAGGCGGGTGAGCGGAAGTGACCTCCCCTCCCTCAAAAAAGCTAAATAACTTACCATAATTTCTTAATTTGGAGTTAAAAAAATAGGAGTCGGCTTATACATTGGGGCGTCTTATACACGGAAAAATATGGTAGATATATAGATATACATCTATATCTCCTTTCATTTCCTTCTGACAAACCTTCCTTCTCTCTGTCTCTCTCTCTCTAGCGTAACTTTGTATTAATGTAACATTTTAATATGCAACTGTGTATTTTTTGTATTATTTCATTTAAGCTGTCTGCTGTTGCTTCAGTTTTTTTTGTACACCGCTTAGAGATACTTTTAATATAGCAGGGTTGCAGCAGGTTTTACAGAAGAGAGTGTGGAGGCTAGGTTGTAAGGGGCAGTGCACAGGTAAATCATCTCACCTGAAAACAATACCCTGTTCTTCTTTGCTTCTAGTCTGTCTCCATGAGCCGCCTCCTGTTCCATTTAGCGTATCAGCACTATAGTTTACTCCCCAAATATATCTGTTGGTTTAATGAAGTCACTAATTGTAAGCAAGGCTTTCCAGTTCTAGCCCTCTAGGGGTGTTTGGGATACTTTAGAAGTGGAATCATTGTAATTACTGCTCATAAAAAAGGCTGCAAGATTAGCCTGACTCCTGGAATAGTTGCATCTTTTACTCCTACTGTGAATAAACGGACAGTTTTGTCCTTTGGGCAAAGTGGAACATCCTAGCTGATAGGGACAATTAAAGTTAAGTATGCAGTGAGCTGCATAAAGTGTTCCTTGAAACATTTGTCTCTAGTTACTTCACATGTATATATCTTCTCCGTAAGTCATGGTTACCTGTTTTAATCTGCTGAGATGGGCTCAGATGTTCAAACAAACCAGCCTCTGGCTAAGCAAAGGCAGAGGTGGAGGAAGGGGTGTGTGGTAGGTGAGGGTTGCCCCGGGTGTCACCTCTGAGGGGGGTGACAAAATGCCGGGCGGCACTCACCGTGGGGCCTGCAGCGCATCCTAGCCATGCGTCTCTCACAGGAGAAACTCAGTGGCTTGGGTGCGCGCAGGCTCCCCGCTGCCCAAACGGTCTGCCTGCTGCCTCCCCCCCAGCTGTAGAGCGACTGAGTGGGAGGAGGCAGGCAGATTCCGGAGGCCCCCACAGTGCACCCCAACCCCATGGGCAGTACACCCCACCCTTGGATGCGCTTCCTCTGCCACTGCCCAAGCGGCTTCCTCTGCTGGTGAGCAAAGGATTGCTAAATGTTCCATGTGAACCAGACCTTGGTTTTTAAAATGTTTGTTCTAGCTCCCATCCTCAGACACAGTACTCAGATTCTTGGCTCAAAGAAACCCAAAAGTTTTATTAAAGAAATCAACACATGGTCTCAGCATCAGCTCAAGGTACAGGAACACACAATTCTACGGCCTACAGGCAGATTTCTAAGATACATGACTAGACATTAGCAGAGAGGTTGTCCCAACACTTCACAAGTTCCTTTTGCTCTGCTTTTAAAGAGCAGGGAAGGACCAGTCATTTGTTTGTGCATGCAGTTCACCTCCCAAGCTAGAAGACTATGCTTGCAAGCATGCGCTCCTGTGGGAAAGGGAGGCAAGCCAGGTATATCTGTGATGGAGCAGGTGGCAACACCTCCTTGGTGACCACACCTGAGACCAACTCTCTGACTCCCTCCACCTCCAATTTGGCCAGACCTGCTGGTTCGTCATCCATCTCCTCAGCTACCACAGGAACTCCACTCTCAGGGGGTTAGACAGTTCCCCTTCCCCTTCTGCGACATCTGACAACAATGGGGCAAACCCCTCTCCCAAGTCACTGCCTGAGCTCTCCCCACTTCCAACTTCAGCTTCTCCTCCTTCAACAGATCTTGCCACCCCTGCTCTATCTCAGCCGATGCCGTGGGACTCATGACAATACTGTCCTTCTAATCCTTTTTAAAGCATATATTTTTTTAAAAATTTCCCCCCCAATCAAATAATAATGTACATTTATTTCAGTAATGCAGCATACAAACAAAGAAGTGTCCGTGCATGCTGTTTCCATACCCCTAAGCAATATAAACAATGCAAAGGTAATACCCTGAATATACCAGATATTATCCCGGAATTTGCTGTATTACAGATTGAGGGGATGAGATTCAGGTGACCTTCTATTCTGCAGATCATTGTTCATGAACAATAGGAAAAGAAGCCAAGTATAAGCAAGCCTGTAATGTAGTATTGCACCTCTTAACGCTATCAACTATACTATTTCATCATCTTTTTTCCGATCCTAGCAGACTGAATATACTTTACTGGACACTCTGTCCTCAAAATGCAACTTAATGAAGCCACCCTGCTTTTTCTTAGGGTGCCTCTCTGGCACAACGAGCTTGAAAACCCATGCGAACGACTGTGTATCAATACGGCATGTTTAACAATGGGATACAGAAACCTTTCAGTGAGTTCTGCCAAGATATTTAATTCTGAAGCAAGCGGTGAGTTAGGCTGACTTTTAAGCAAACAATTAAGCATGCCAAGTGCCGACTTCGTAATTTGCCATTTACCTACAGAGAAGTCTGTCAGGGAAGTGATATGGAGGATTAATGCCGTAGTATCTTGGTTATTCTTCCTCATTAGCTCATGAATCAGTTTAGTTTTCTTAAATGACATGCCAGTGAATAAAGGAAGTTTTACTGACAGATTGTACAGATGTTCACACACACACTTGAATATAACAGCCTGGTCTGCACTTTGTATGGATGTAAACAGCTCAGCCGATTTTGTTGTGCTCTGTGAAGAATTCGCTCCTTAATTCTATTAAGAGCTCCCTTGCTCATAAAATTAATGCCCTCATCTCATTCAGTAACAGTCCTCCTATTCATTATCAGAGAAAGGATATCTACTGCCTTTGTAGATTACGTTTTCTCAGAGGATTTCCTATTATTTTCAAGAAACTCAAGACATTAAAGGATTTGCACTTCTATGTTTGCAAAGCTACTGAACTGGATTATTTGCTGAACTGCGCTGTTCCTGTGAACTGCAAGGAGAGCAGAGCAGCAACTCGGAATTAGGTGGGTTGAGGGTGTTGGATTTATTTTTGCATACCATGTGATATTCAGAGTGAAATTAAAATTCAGTTCAAAACATCAGAATCAGAAAACAAAAAGGAAAGTCCTAGGATTCTGGGACAGACCAAAAGGCGTATCTGTGGAATTATTTCATACAACTATGGCCTGCAATGTTGCATATTTGGGTGACTTAAAATGGCTGGTGGGAACTGCGGATGTGACTTGAGCTTGGCTATCATTCAAAGGCAGCATCACCACCCGCTGCGGAAAGGCACCCTGGTGTTCAGCAGGGAGGGTGCCAAATGGAGGCACAGCTGGGTGGGGCCAGTGTGGAGCCCTTCCAAGCTCCTGGGGACTTCAGCCAGTGTTCCTGACAAGGGCAACCTCTGGGGCCAGGCCTGTCCCCAATAAGTTGCCTCCTGATCCTGAACTATATCATGCTCTCATCTTGTACATTAACGAAAAAGCAACAACCCAGATTCCGAGCCCAGCTATCTTCCCCAGGGACTGAAAAATGAGGTCATCAAGCACAGGCCATCAAAGGTTCTTGGGTCCTCCCTCTGATTGTTAAAATTTGGATCTGAAGGGGGGTTATTGGTTTGTTTTTGTTTTATTATGTATTTTGTGTTCTCATTTTATATTTTTATGTTGTGAACCACCCTGTGGTATACTAGATGATAGATAGATAGATAGATAGATAGATAGATAGATAGATAGATATAGATGATAGATATGTAGATAGCCCAATCTTGAGGGAGATCAATTAATTCTCCCGACTTATCTTCTGAGGAGATCATTGCTGAGGAAGAGGACCAGCAGTATTTATTGCTCTATGGGAGCAAGGTAGCAGGGTTTCAGTAGGCGCTGAGGACTGGGGCATCAGTCAGTTGAGCAATGTGGTGTTCTAGGGGAAACTGCTTCTACAGGAGACTACTTTACATCTGGTATAAGTCTGTTTACCGCGGAGCTATTTTACTTCCATGTACATGAGAGTGGGGGAGCTGTCCACCCACTATGAATAAATACAGCCTTCCACATTGTCCCCCTGATTAGCCCCATGCAAGGAGAAAATTAGTAGGAAGAATGTAAATTACAAACCTTTTCACATCCTCCTGGCAGTGTGAAGAATCCTGATGCTTCAAACTTGTAGTAATCCCACGGATTTACATAAAATTTATGTGAAGGAGAGAATCAAGCTCATTCCCATGAATTGATGAAGTACCAATAAAGAAATCAAACATGTGAACATTTTAATGTGGGCATACTATTTTTCACTCAGTTTATATCTAGCCCTTTATCCCAAAAGGAGCTGAGGGTGGCAAACACATAATTAAAACAACAAAAATTAAAATGTTATTTAAGCAGTTTAAAATGTTTTTAAAACAATCACATTTTCTTGGGAACAGTGTTTTCAGCCATCAAATGCCTCGTTAAACAGAAATGTTTTTATGTTCCTCCTGAAAGTCAAAAACGGTGAGGACAGACACAGCTCATCAGGTAGGACGTTCCACAAACAGGGAACCACCACCAAAATGGCCCTGTCACAGGTCAACATCAACTGGGCAGCAGCCAGGTGAAGCCATCCCCAACAAGACTTCACTTTGACTTTTACTAACGCCTTCAGTTGGGCCTGACAGCTCACAGTGCAGCTCTTTCAAGACAGGTGACACATGGTCACACAGATACATGAATATGAATTTGATTTGTAGGGACTAAAACTTTGTTTCTATCTAGCTGAGTGATGGTACCTTTCCAGAGTCTCAGCCTGGAGTCTTTCCCAACCTTCCTCTTTTGAATTGACCCTAGCATCCTCTGCAGCCAATACATCAAGGCTGGCAACCTAAGGCCCATGGGCTGGAAGTGGCCCACGAGGGTCGCTTAACTGGCCCATGAGCCATCCCTGAACCAAGCTGCCTGCTTGGCGAGTCCCCGTGTGTTGCGCTAAACTGGCACAGCGCAGCACAGGGACTCTCTTCTGCGGCTCCGGAAATTGCTTCTGCGCTTGCCCAGATGCCAGAAATCGCGTCTGCGCATTTCTGTGGAACCGAAAATTGCTTCTGCGCATGTGTGATTTTCAGCATCTGGGCATGTGTAAAAGCAATTTCCGGCACCGCAGATATGTGCAGACGCACTGCGCTGGCCCGGCCCACAGAGGATCTCTGTGGGAGAGATCCAGCCCATGCCCGGTAAGCCTTGCCGACCCCTGCAATACATGTATCCCACTACCAAGATATGCCCCCTCACTATTTAAAACAACAGAAGAAGTAGATTTCACACGTTGACACATTGAGCTATTGTTGCCGCTGTGTGTAGGAGTGCAAATATCCAGAGATGTAGTGATCAGGTGGGATTGCTATGAGGAATTATAACAAATATAGAGTAAGCCATCTGTGTCAGCAATGAAAGCATTGCGTTGACTGGGTTTAAACTATTTTGATATGATCTGTGATCAATCTACACCTCTGCATCTCTGGCCCTTTTGACCCTACTGCCCATTTCTCTCTCCTCACATCACGTACACAGCAGTACACAGCAGTTGCTTCGCCAGGCAGGCATCACCTGGGCCATAAAGATAGCGGGCAAGTTCTTTGATGTAGTTTCTTATATATAATCTTAAAATGTTAATCTTGGAGCCAGGAAACAGATCTCACATGAAGGTGGTAGTGATCTGGTCCTCCTGGCCATCCTCCTTATCATGTGTACTGATTGTTTATTCCCTCCGCGGTTGCCAGATGCACCCCTTTGTAGTTCTCAAGTTATTTACCCCAAAATATATGCATGCTAATTAGTGTTGTAGTGTAACTTTTTCCCCACGTGGGGTTTGATGAAATGCTCAGAGGAAATATGATTGGTTCTTATGAGCACTCTGTAAAAGATTCTTTTGCTAATAAAATGGCCTGGCGAGGGGTGTGGTTTACGCACTTTTCTCCGAGAGCCTTGCTGGTCAAAGCCTCGTGTCTTGTTATTAATCAGGGTCCAGTCCTTCCTTTAAGTTGCGAACGCAACATAGCTGATCACCTGTGCTTAGGATTCTTCCCGTAAATATTTTTTTTTGTACATCTGCAAACATGGGGGCTGTTAGTAAGTAAAGGTAAAAGGTAAAGGACCCCTGGATGCTTAGGTCCAGTCAAAGGCGACTATGAGGTACAGTGCTCATCTCACTTTCAGGCTGAGGGAGCTGGCGTTTGTCCAGAGACAGCTTTTGGGATCATGTGGCCAGCATAACTAAATGGCTTCTGGTGCAACAGAACACCGTGACGGAAACCAGAGCACACGGAGACGCCAGCAACAGGAGCTCACCCTGTTGTGGGGATTCAAACCACCGACCTTCTGATCAGCAAGCCCAAGAGGCTCAGTGGTTTAGACTACAGTGCCACTCGTGTCCCTAAGGCTGTAAGTAAAAAAAAACTTAAATAACAGAGATGGAATCCAGAATGAGAATCAATCCCAATGACATTTTACTAAGAAAACTGAAAACCCTTCCCCAGTGTATAACAGAAACAAACAGAAAGCTTTTGTCTTTCTTACATGAGGCCTTGTACATAGTAGGGAGACATTCAACCACATATACAGAGGAAGAACTCCTTTAGAACTACACAGCCAATCAGGGTACCCATTACCTCAGCAAACATACTTCAACACTGCCTGGCTGCTAATCAATACCTCCACTCCATAACTCCCTTGATTTACTGATAACAGAACTGACCCGTAAGTTACAAATGGAATTATTCTTGCTTTTGCACTTCTATCAGGGGGTGCCCCAAGCCCAATGAGTCTTCCCTCTTGCTGTTTTGGTTACAGAAGGAGATATACTAAGAGAATAAGTATATAGGATGAATGCAAATTGTCTGTATATTAGCCAAAATGTAGCTACTCTTCTATACTGCTGATCCATACATCATCGCACTTCCCCCTTCTTTTCGGTACTCCACCCTCTCCGTTTATGTGAAACGTAAAGTATTTTCCCCCTCTTAACTTTTGCATGATTGCTGCAACCCTGGAGTGGCCAGACTGGTGCCGTAATGCCAACTGCCCCCCCCCCCCGGTGGTGTTGCTCCTGCTTATTGGGATGGCGGGGGCACAGCAGCACACCAATGGAAGCAATGGATCGTATCTGCTGGCGTGCTTGCACAGACCTGACCTCCCCTCTGCACTGTTCCAGTAAGTGGCAGTGATGCTGCTGTCAGGACGGTGGCAGTGCAGTAAAGCCGTACCATGCCTATATATAACTCCCAAGGAAGTCGGGCATTAGAGACTTAGTTGTTGCCCATCACTTTTAAGTGAAACATCTTTCTGCACAATGCCCTGTGGGACTCCTCACGAACCCAGCCCATTACAAACAATATCATTCCAAAAGCTTGTGTACAAAACTGCTTATGAGAAATTAGTCACAGAGTGGGAAGAAAAGTGAGTTGTAGATTAGTAAAATAAAGCTCTTTTGTTGTTTAGTCGTGTTCGACTCTTCGTGACCCCATGGACCAGAGCACGCCAGGCTCTTCCACTGCCTTCTGCAGTTTGGTCAAACTCATGCTGGTAGCTTCGAGAACACTGTCCAACCATCTCGTCCTCTGTCGTCCCCTTCTCCTTCTGCCCTCCATCTTTCCCAACATCAGGGTCTTTTCCAGGGAGTCTTCTCTTCTCATGAGGTGGTTAAAGTATTGGAGCCTCAGCTTCAGGATCTGCCCTTCCAGTGAGCACTCAGGGCTGATTTCCTTAAGAATGGAGAGGTTTGATCTTCTTGCAGTCCATGGGACTCTCAAGAGTCTCCTCCAGCACCATAATTCAAAAGCATCAATTCTTCGGCGATCAGCCTTCTTTATGGTCCAGCGCTCACTTCCATACATTACTACTGGGAAAACCATGGCTTTAACTATAGGGACCTTTGTCGGCAAGGTGATGTCTCTGCTCCCCCCACCCTTTTCTGTAAAGCTCTAGAAGATGTTTAAATAGGGGGAAAAACAACCCAGCTTTCTAATGGAAAGCAAACGAATGATGGTAAGATCACATTAGAAACTAGGGTGTAAAGAGGAATAAAGTGACCTTTTTAAAAAAGGTTGTATCTGGTGATGACTTTGTGCTAGTGCAGGAGGGAATTTGGCCAATGGAGTGGGTCCTTACCACCTCCTATACTCGTAGATCTTAAGGCAGTTCAAAACATAAAATTGCAATACATAAAACAAAAAATACATAATAAAAAAACAAAACAAACAAACAAACAAAGACCACCCACTGATTTTCCCTTCCACAACACATTTAAAAGGGTATGATTTTAAAAATATGATAGTAGGTGGGGCTGCCCACCTGTCAATCACCTAATGCATGGGTAGGCAAACTAAGGCCCGGGGGCCATATCCGGCCCAATCACCTTCTGAATCCAGCCCACGGATGGTCCGGGAATCAGCATGTTTTTACATGAGTAGAATATGTGCTTTTATTTAAAATGCATTTCTGGGTTATTTGTGGGGCCTGCCTGGTGTTTTTACATGAGCAGAAGGTGTGCTTTTATTTAAAATGCATCTTTGGGTTATTTGTGGGGCATAGGAATTCGTTCATAATTTTTTTTCAAAATATAGTCTGGCCCCCCACAAGGTCTGAGGGACAGTGGACCAGCCCCCTGTTGAAAAAGTTTGCTGACCCCTGACCTAATGTTACAATGATGTCATGTGACCTGTTTTCCTTTTGCCCCTGTATCTTGAAATCAAACTGACAAGCTAGTGCTAGTCAGTGCTACTGACTAGTGCTACTGGCTAGTGCTCCAATCTAAGTGCTTGAGAGCAGAAATCCAGAAGCCTCAGGGTGCCTGAGGTTGTGGTTGAAGGTACATAGGTTAACACTGTGATTCCACTGATTCCTCCAGGCATACAGCACATGTGTAGTGGAGATCTGAACTCTTGAGCTGATACAATATTGGTGGAGTTCTGTTAGAACCACTGGAACTAATTGTTCATATCAGTAAAGGATCTGGCATTCTCTTTGTAGCATGCTGTGTTTTTCTTCTCCAGAAACCCCTTGTTCTTGGCCAGTATCTGCTTGGGCTGCCAGCTCCTTAACAATTTTTAATGGCATGCACTTCCTAGAACTTTTTGCAGTCAATAGATTGGCTCCCACTGGAAAAGGCACTAGCTGAAAGTGCTTGGCACTGCTCGGGAATTCAAAGAAACATTAAAAGCACTTTTTAAAAAATTGATAGCATAATAGCTATATTTTTACCTGACACACCAAAGATTGGACAAAGTCACATTTTGGTCTGCCGTCTTGATTCAAAATGGTGCTCAGCACCCAAACATTTACCAAGATCACTGCCCCCACCTCAGGATTCCTCATGGAAAGTTTTGTAATGATATCTTTAAAGGTAGCCAAACCGATGCCCAAAAAATGAGTGAAGTCTTGCCAAAGTGAAGTTTCAGCCTGCCATATTGATTCAAAATGGCACCTGGCACCCAAACATCAGTAAATATTCCCACCCCGAACCCAGGAACTCTGGTGCCGAGTTTGGTGATTATATCTCAATAGGGAGCCAAATCTATAGAAAATGGATAAACGGATGGATGGACAAACAAGTTGTTTTCCAAAATATATAGTAGATGGGTTTTCTGCTCCTACATTATCAACCTGTTGCAGTTTGATGAGCAGCTCTCTTGTGTGCTTCCAGGACAATCTTAAAATTACAGTACAGCCCCAGCTCCCAATTCAGAAGATCAGTTGTCACCTGAATTATTCTGTGTCAACCCCTCTTTTGTCTCAGTGGTGTGTGTCTCTTTCTAATTACTGGCCCACTAGAGTAAACTAAGTTGCAGATGCCCAAATCCAATTTTCTAGCAACGCAGACCCTGAGGATCTCGGGCCCTGATGTCTAATGTCGTAAACAATAGTGACAGAGACTTTGATTAAACTTGACAGGATCCTTATAAAGCCGTGAAGCTGTTGTGCTCCTATTTTCATCACCCTTCAAGTTTCCTTAGTTTAAAAAAAGAAGAGAAGATTTGAATCCCACTCAAAAGACCAAAAACATCTTTTTGTATGACAGCTTTAGAAACAATTTGTCTCTTCAGTGTAAGACTATGTCATGCTTGAAAATACAGCAGTTGCTTTCAGTCACTGGGTATACAATGAAGGCCTTGAAAGTTCACACACGCATGGACATCAATTGATCTCTTCCAGTTCATTTTTCAATTTTGGGGGCCCAATTTGCCCACTCATTGATGCCACAGTCTAGTATGTATAATGGGGCCCTACTAGCACACATACTCCTTCTCCCCAATCTGTATTAATTAGGACTTGCTGATCAGAAGGTCGGTGGTTCGAATCCCCGCAACGGGGTGAGCTCCTGTTGCTCAGTCCCTGCTCCTGCCAACCTAGCAGTTCGGAAGCACGTCAAAGTGCAAGTAGATAAATAGGTACCGCTCTGGCGGGAAGGTAAACGGCGTTTCCGTTCGCTGCTCTGGTTCACCAGAAGCGGCTTAGTCATGCTGGCCACATGACCCGGAAGCTGTACGCCGGCTCCCTCGGCCAATAAAGCAAGATGAGCGCCGCAACCCCAGAGGCGGCCACGACTGGACCTAATGGTCAGGGGTCCCTTTACCTTTTACAGGGCATATGGGCAATCTTGAGGGCCCTTTCATCTAAAAAAAAAAAAGTGAAAAGGACCATGGAACTGGACTTTAATACGAACATATGTAACATCCACACTGGACAATATACCATGTCACCGGTGCTCAACCATGCACTGACATGATCGCTGAATTTGTGAACATATAAACTAGATCATGAAGACTTGATGGTGAATGTGTGGACTGCTTCTTTTATTATTTTGGAAGGTATTGGGTTTTAGGTGATGCAAAACATCTACCTGTGTTTTTTTAGGCAGTGATGGCACATTCACACATGTAGGTCATCACTTAATCTTGCAATTTATAATCAAGTGATATACAAGTATGTATGAAGAGGACGTAACAGGGCACTTCCACTGAATGCGTTCCTTGTAGGACTGACAGATGGAAGGAAAGGTAAGGCTGATAACCAACAAAATAAAATCCAAATTCTGAATCAAGATAGCTCAAATCTCTTCTCAAGATAAATGATTCAGCTAATAATGTGTATGTAATTTTGCAATGTTGAATGATCTGCATCCACAGCATTTGAGTTTGTGTCACTTCTGGGGCAGGGGGCACAGAGTGGATGATAGATAACAAAAGGAGATATTATTGCCTCTGGATTTCTACTGTAGTCTGCAGTGAAACAAAAAATGAAATGGATACACTTGACAACCCACTCTCTATGGTCACAGCTATTTCTTTCTCTTCACACATTGGAACATGAACTGACACTTTTTAATTGTCTCATTGTCAACATATAGTCCAAGAGAATTTAACAAAATGCAGCAAAATTTTCTAATAAAAGCTTTACTGGAGATGCATAGGCCAGATGAAGAAACTGCATGGGTTAAAACAACAGCTAGAAAAGCTGTGATTTTATTCAAGATACTCTGTGGTTTGGGGTGAGGGTGGGGCTTGTTAATATAATCACAGTACTTCAATTCAAAATGTATATTGGATGGCGTTTTCTCAACTCTTGGTACAGAGTGTGCAATGCACATCGATGGACTGCAGGAAATTGCCTCCTTGCGTGTGGATGATTTCACTTTCCACAGGAAGCAGAACTGAAAATCTGCCCATGAGAGGCCCTCACATCAATACATTATCAACCTATAGTTTCTATGCCATTTTTTTTTTACTTTGCTTTTCACTTATTAGAAGAGGCTGCTGGATCAGGCCAGTGGCCCATCTAGTCCTGCGTCCTCACAGTTCTCACAGTGGCTAACCAGATGCCTATGGGAAGCCCACAAGCAGGTTCTACTCTCCCCACCTGTGGTCCCCCAGGAACGGATTCTTGGAAACATTACTGCCTCCAGCTGTGGAGAGAGAGCATAACAGACATCATTGTTAGTGGCCATTGATAGCCTTATTCTCAATGAATTTGTCCAATCCTCTTTTAAAGCCGTCTAAGTTGGTGGCCATCACTGCCTGCTGGCGGTGCAAGTTCCCAAGCTGAACTATGCACTGCATGGAGAAATACTATATCAGTCCCGAATCCACAGCAGTGTCCAAAGAAGGAATGGCCACTGGGAGGAGTGCAGAGAGAGGAACCCTATGGTGCACCTGTAGCAGCAAAACCAGACACCTTCATCTGCCTCAGCTGCAATAAAACATGTTTCTCCTGTATCGGTCTCTACAGCCACAGCAGGCACTGTAAGTTTCCAACCGTTGAACTTTGCTCCGAAGGTGCACTCTTCCATGGTCTCCCAAGACAGATGGATGCCAACAAAGGTCTTTTGCCATGACACGCATCATTTTACACTTGTTTGCATTGTTGAATTGAGCCCTTTAGACGTGACTCATAACCCTTCTCTAACCTGAAGTTCATGAGCCTTTTATATAAGACACAAACTCCCCCCCCATTTAATGCTGTTTTCCAAAACAAAGGAAGAAACAAAAAAAGTAGCATCGTGAGGTCACTTAAAAACTGTAGGAATTTTAATGTGCATTCAAATTTCAGATCACTGACATCAATGAAAGGGGAAGGGTGTATGTGGGGGAGACACACAACGCATCACATACGTTAGTTCCCTCACGGCTATTTGCATAATGTGTCTAGAGACAGCACTGTATAAGAAGGGAAGAGCTCACCCACCAAAGAGAACTCAGGGGCAGTTCTATTGGAGAGCTGATGTGATTCAAAGGAGAAAGGACAGTTTCGAAGCTCAGACGAGTGAATAGCTGCAGAAATACAGTGAGCTCGGACAAAACTCTTTGGTAACCTCAGCAAAGGAATAAAGCACCAGGGCAGAAGGTAATTTCCATTTAGATTTATTTGCTAGGCTGTCTGGCTCAAGTTCTCCCTTCTGATGAAGGCTGAAACTAAACAACACCTCACAAGTCTGTACACTAAGATACAGATTTTCTTCAATTATGATCTTCATTGTTCTATATTTTTTGCTATTTATTTAAGGGAAATGCCTGCTCTGAATTTGAGTTATAGCTTTATAAAACTTTAAAGAAGAATGCATATACTTCATTTACTAGCAAAGCATTCTGGTTTTTTTTAAAGTAACTCTGATTTGATTAAAGTGGGTGCCTTAAAATAATCATTGATAGTTTGCCAGATACCAGATTTAGAAATATAAAACAGTTGGCATTACATTAAAAGCAATCACATTATGTTTTTGTTACATTTTCCAGCATGCTAAAATGCATTTCATTAAGTTATTAGACAAAATATAAAATAACATCAAGGTGTAGTTTTTATTCAAGCTTTTAACATTGCTTCATTAAAAAATGTTTTGAGGGCTGTTAGAAAATAAATGGCAAAAAGCCGAAATAAAAATGGATTTTCATTAAAGCTAGAACAATATACTGGTTTAAAACAGTCCTTTAAGAAAGAAATTTTATGCAAGCTATAATAATTATATGCTGATAATTGTATTATAAACATTTTTGCATTTTTAAAGATATACTACAAAACAAAATCTAATCCAATGTTTGGAAGCAAAGGTTTTATATATAACTTTGGATATGTGTAGGCACTACCTTTTTTCTGGGGGGACGCAGGGTATGCATACCCCTGAATATTTTGTGAATCTTTTTACTTTTGTCCATTTACTGTGTTTATTTTTCCTGATTTGGAGTATAAAATGGTGATTTTCTTGAGTCAAAATGAGAGTGCCCCTAAACATTTTTTTTAGGGGAGGGGAGCACTGAGTGTAGGTTACATCGAGTTAGCTCTTTGGCCACTTAAAAAGCTCATTGCTGGGGGATGAGAGAGAGGTGTGTGTGTGTGTGTGTGTGTGTGTGTGTGTGTGTGTGTGTGTGTGTTTTCCATCATTAAATGAATACAGTGGTACCTTGGGTTACAGAAGCTTCAGGTTACAGACACTTCAGGTTACAGACTCCGCTAACCCAGAAATAGTGCTTCAGTTTAAGAACTTTGCTTCAGGATGAGAACAGAAATCGTGCTCCGGCAGGCAGTGGGAGGCCCCATTAGCTAAAGTGGTGCTTCAGGTTAAGAACAGTTTCAGGTTAAGAACAGACCTCCAGAACGAATTAAGTACTTAACCCGAGGTACCACTGTATGTTAAAATACTGTACCACCAGCATTTGCTCTCATATTGAGTCAGTCCTTGTGTTTGCTCAAAGGCAAACATCCACATTCATTTGAAGATCTTCAACTCAAGTGAGAGTGCATCTAGAATATTTAAAGGGACAAGCACCCATTTCCATGGGCAACTTCAGTAGACCTGGATGATGGCAGGAAAGCTTACATTTAGCTCCCGGACGTTTCATGTTTCTTTGCATTATCAGGAATGCTGAATTTCTTTCCATATTTGCTCCATTCTCTGCCACCCTGTTTTACCTGCAGGACCTTCCGTCCCACGATGACATCGGTCCAGCGGCTCCTGCTGCTGCTCTCCTTGGCTTTTGCCAGCGTCTGTGTCAATGTGGGGCAGCCGTTTCCAGAGGGGGTGGAGAACGAGGGAAAGAGCAATCTGGACGGCATCCTCCAAAGGGCAGAAAACATCATCTTGAAGTCCATCTTGAAGAAGGTGGACGATGACAAAGAAGATCCCAACAAAGGTAAATGGTGTACCTTGGCAGTAGCTGAAGTTCATGGCTGTATTTGTTTATATGCCATTTCCCTGTTCGTAAAGGGCCTCAAAGTGTGTGTGTGTGTGTGTGTGTGTGTGTGTGTGTGTGTGTGTGTGTGTTGAGGTTTAGGGAATTTAATGACATTTGTTAGGAAGAATAGGCACCTTCGTCAGTTGCTGCATGCTGAGATGCGGGCCATTCATTATTAAATCACATTTTTGCTCCCTTATCCACTCAGTTCCATTTCAGACTGGCCTCTCTAGGGAAGAGGCACTATTCCTTTCAGTATGTGCACGCTGGTCTCCGGTTCAATCTATGGCATATCCAGGTATGGCTGACAAAATCCTGGAGAGCCACTGCTAGTCAGTAGAGACCAGGGGTGTGCAGTTAGTAGGTTGGGATCAACTGTCCAGTCAACAATATATATGGTGACACAGGGAGACCTGCAGAAGTTAAGGGCAAACTGAGGGTTAAGAGAGGGCTTTTGGATGCTGCAACTGTATTTAGCTTGTTGTGTTAACGTTGTTGCTCACAGTGTTAGGGTAAACCCCTTGTTCTTTTCAAACAGTCGCCTTCCCGTCTTCCAATGCACTAACTAAATCATATTGCACATTGGATCATCAAGGAGTTCTGACTCCATTTTTTCCCCCAAAATAGCAAGAACAAAAAGCATCCCCTTCTAGCTTAGGCTGTGTTCAGGTGAAAGGAGGTTTTGAGAGTGTGTGGCACCAGAGATGGACTTTTTGGAATTCGCTAGCAGAAGTTTGATACTGAAAACAGATTCCCGTGCTGAGAGGGATGCTTCTTCTTTCATCTGTGTTATCACCCCCCCCCCTCCCCACAACCACTTTCCCTGTTTTGCACCTGGATCTGGTTGGTTCTAGTAAAAAACAAAGTAGATCCTGCCCACCTGAAACTCGCCCACCTCTGGTGTAAATACTACTGAGCTAGATGAACTGATGGTCCGACTCAGTATAATAAAGCTGTATCCTATGTTCCTGGAAGAACATGAGTTAACCTGCCTATGCCTGAGAGACTGGTCTGTACTGGGGCAACATCTGACTGCAACTTTCCAAATATGTTCTCTCAACAATTAACATTGGGCAGGCCCCCATGCTATACTATCTTAAAAAGCCTTCTAAACACTTTGTTATTTCAGCTAGCCTATCCAGACACTAGTATTGTATACTTGCTTTTAGTGTTTGCTGATTGGGGGTGTGTATTATTAATAATAGTTTTATATTGTTCGACGGACACTGCATAGATTTTTTTTTTTGGTCACTTAAGCAAGAACAGTTGGATCCACCTAAGAGAAGGATCTTGACCACGGGGTTAAGACTTCCACTTTAATTCCATTCCCAGATAATTGTAAAAAAGGAATATCTCAGGGAGCTTCCAGATGGGTGTTTATTGTGGAATGAGTGCTCCTTGTGCATGCATGGTTTTTGCAGCATCCGCATGATGTGTCCCCAAGGTGTCATTCACACATACAAGAAGTCACCATGGGTTAGGTCTAAAGAAATGCAGAAGGATTATTCAGACAACACACTGGAACGACAATGGTTCGTGTGGGAGCACTGAGAGAGAAAAGGGACAATTCAGTTCACATTTACAGGCTAACTTAACAACATTTGCAGGTTCTGAAGCAATACAAGAACTGAAAAACAACCATCCTTCAAATTTTCCCATTATAGGATTTTGCAGTGCAGTTCTTCAGCCAAGTAATGTGTACACAAATGCATATACAAGGGGGTAATGCGTGCATTTAAATGCATACATTAGTGAAAACTGCATACAAAATGAAGTACATAAGGGAAAATAACTTGGCAAAAGTGTGCCTATTGTGTAAAGCTGCATATAAAAATATGTATAGTAGGGAAAATATAGTAGACATCCCCAGATGCATATAAATTATATTAGATACATATAAATTAGCATATGCACATTGCAGGCAAATTTGCTGAATTGTTTCAGGATTGTCTGACCCCCAAATATATCCACTTGACAGCTTTTGGTCAAGTCCATCCAGATATGTAGAATGCTAGCATGCATTTTAATTTTCTAAGCATACTGTTGGTTTTAATTACCTTTGGAATATTTCAAATACCTGTTTTTAATTGTATGTTATTGATACAGTTAATTTAATTGGTGTCAAATGAACGGTGTGGGCTTTTTTGAAAACTGTTTAGAGGTTTTATTACATTCAGGCGGCATCTAATAGGTGTTAAATAAACAAATGCTCCCTTTCAATCAAGAACAACGTTATTCTTGGAGTGTTTTAATGCTGTTCATTTCCTTGGGCAGAGCCAGGAGCTTTTCAGCCAGACTGGATCTCGAAAAGGCAGCACCCTGGAAAGAGATCTCTCTACGATCTAGAAAAGAAGCAGCATCCCGGGAAGAGGGAGGGTGTGGATGAGGAATCTTACGGAGAAACTGTGAAGCGTCAGCACCCTGGGAAAAGAGAGGAAGAGGATGAATTTGATCCCTACTCAGAAGTGCAGAAGAGGCAGCACCCAGGCAGGAGGTACCTGCAAGAACAATACCTTGACCTCCCTAGCAGCAGCCAGCTAGCTTATCTGGATGAATTCTCCAAAAGGCAACATCCAGGCAGGAGGTACCTGACTTACAGCAAACGACAGCACCCTGGCAAGAGGAGCTGGGAGGAGGAGATGGATGAGGGCGAGCAGAACTTGGAGAAACGACAGCATCCGGGCAAGAGGTACCTGGTGGATGCAGAGAACCCAGACTACACTACTGTCCCCTGCAAGCCCCAGGATTCCTTTGAATGTAGCAAAGGCAGCTTGCTGCTAGAGTTGCTCGATAACGTAAGCAAGGGCCGTGTCGATGAGAAGCGGCAACATCCCGGAAGAAGGTCTTCATGGGATGGTGCATTGGAGGAAGAGGAATGAGACATGGCCGGGGGGGGGGGTGCTTTCTCATTGTTTTCATTCCTCCGAATGATTTCTCCCAGCCATTCAATGTTCCATCCATAACCCTTTTTCTTCTTCCTTCCTTTCTGCTTGCTGAAACCTACTTCGCAGGTGATTCTGTATAGTGTGCTCCTTCCTGGTGGGCTATGGTCCAGATTTAGCAATGCATGGACATACGGATTTCATTTTAAGCATGGCACTTTGTGCCCCCACCCCTTGAGAGGCACATGGCCAGGTGCACCCCCACATGCTTAAAATGGAACGTGTTAGTAAAGGATGATTCCAATGTTTCATTTCTTGTGTGGGTCATAAGTTAATACAGGACGAAACCCATCCAAACGCAATGGTAGTCAGATGTCAGTCTTCTTGATGCTTGCAACTGGCATTCCAGCTCCAAAAGAGTTTGCAAATAGCACACTTCATACTCATCCCTGAGTATGTTGTTTGCTGTTTTTGTATAGCATTTCCTTCGATGGGGCTTCAGTCAGAGAAACACAGTGCCAGAATCAGCTGCAGGTCCCTTGTAATCCTGAAAATTGGGAAGTGCTTCCATCAAACGTACGCCAGTGGGTGTGCCCATGTGGAAGGAACGAGAAAACCTGTGGATAAAGGAGGGAGGGCTTAGGGCAGGACTCTGGCCTCATGGACAGCTTAGCCTGTGCAAGCCTGCAGTAGACAGAGTGGTTTGCTTTTTCTTTTAAAAGGGAAACCATTTTATGCACTGACGAGATAACTCGTCATGCAGGCAGCAAGGACCACGACGGTCCAAACACTATTGCAATGAAGAAAAAAATCCACAAGGAGCCTGATCCACAAATATAAGTAACACCAGTGTGTGTGTGTAGATTTCTGACTGGGGTCAGTATTCCCCAACCTTTATAAGTGAATTCCATCCATATCCACACAGGTTCCATGAAGCTACTTTTCCTGTTCTGGAACTTTTTATGCAGGGCCTCTAGCTATTCTCCATGTGGTAATGCTGCTTTCAAGTGGTCTTGATGATAGGGGGATTGTGAACAGCCACTGCCTTCTCTATTCTGCCAAAGGTGGATTGGACTGATATCTTGCTAATGAACAGGATTAATGTGCATAGAGAAATGGCATGCCTGTTTAGCAAATCTGACATTTGCTATTATCCTTTGCCCTAAAAGTGACTCATAGTAGTGCACGGTTTTGTTTGGAAAATCCACAGCTGAGAATCCTCACAGGGCCTGGGTTCCAGTATGCCGTCTTTGAATCAATGTCTCACTTTGTTTCCAAATAAGGATTAATTACAATAAATATTTTAAATTGCAGCAAGCAGGCGTCTTTGTCTCATTATGTGGATTTTCATTTGTAAAATATGGAAAAGTTTGCCTGTTGTCCCAAAAAGGAATGTTTTCAATTTCTGTAGACAAATGGTGTTTATTTACCATAAACAAATCAATAAATATCCAAAATTAACAGTGCTCCCTTGTTCAGTTATCCTTTTCGGTCATACGAAAGCAAATAAACAATGTGCCAAATGATCAATGCCCTCCTGAATTTAAAAAAGGAAAAAAATTCAACCCAAACTGTGATGGAGGAAAACAGAATTTTTTAAAGTCAAAACTTGTGTATGGTGATGACGACATGTTTGTATATAGCAGTGGTTTATTACTGGTGTGGAAGGTTGCTTTGTGTAGAAATAGAGTTTTCTGAAACTTTCTGCTTGTGTATGATGAATAAAAAAAATCAGAATGAACATACATAAACTAGCTAGCATCCTCCTTAAAAGAAATAATCAATGTCGGTTTGGGGAGGGGGTCAAAGCTTTTGAGAAGAAGGATGTTTTGGGGGTGGAGCCTTGTTATTACAGAGATACATGGATGTGTCTTTGTGAATATCATCCTTTGATTGACACCTGAGCTGCTGAACAAGGCAGAGGCCAAATGTTTTGCTATAAAGAAGAAGAAAAAAAGAAATTAACGGGTTGTATCCAGTGCTGCATGAGTCGACTTCTGCTTGCTTCCCATTCCTTTCCTCTCCTTGTGAGCCCCCAAATTCTGGTCCAGGATTTTCTGTGTGTGTGTGTGTGTGTGTGTGTGTGTGTGTGAGAGAGAGAGAGAGAGAGAGAGAGAGAGAGAGAGAGAGAGGGACTCCCTCAGTGAAGATGGGAAATCACCTCAGACATGACCAAGTCTGAGGTGATTTCCCCTTGATCACTCCTTTCTAAAGCCGCTGAGAATTCAGGGATTCTCTATATGTGGTAGCATAGAATGTAAACCTGCAGCATGGACTCTTCATATTGGAGGTTCCTGTGACAATTTTTTTAATATATATATATATATATATATATATATATATATATATATATATATATACTTTTCAGAAATTATACAAAAAAGACAAAAGAACAAAAATACAAAAAATAAAATAAAATTAAAAACACATATAATTTCATTCACTTATTTTCTTTTAACTTATTTCTCGGACCTCCTCATACCTCCCCTTTTTGTATTCCAATTCAAATTATTCATTCAGCAAATCCTCACCCTTAATTTTCACTTAATTTTACACCTTTCTTTCTTCACCCCCCCAATTGTCTTAATCATTACAGCTAGTAACCACTTAGATTCAGTCCAACATCAATCTAACATTCAGTAATTTTATAATATTTCCCAAGATAGTCTTTAAATTTCTTCCAATCTTCTTCCGCCGTCTCTCTTCCCTGGTTTCGGATTCTGCCGGTCATTTCTGCCAGTCCCATGTAGTCTATCACCTTCATCTGCCATTCTTCCAAGGTGGGTAGCTCTTGTGTCTTCCAGTACTTTGTGATAAGTATTCTTGCTGCCGTTGTTGCGTACATAAAAAATGTTCTGTCTTTCTTTGGCACCAATTGGCCGACCATGCCCAAGAGAAAGGCCTCTGGTTTCTTCAGAAAGGTATATTTAAATACCTTTTTCAGTTCATTATATATCATTTCCCAGAAAGCCTTAATCTTTGGGAGGTTCCTGTGACAATTTATTCCCTGAACTGGGTATAAATTAAAGCTGAGGCAAAATGGAAATGAAAACTGTTGTTTTTTTAATTAACAAAACCCCAAAGCGGGATGAAGCTTTAGGGCTTCACTATCAAAGGCACAGTACTTTTTGTGTGTGTCAGAGCTGCTGTTTTACGTTTAAACAAGAACTTTACTAATTATCCACAACAAAACGGTCTCTGTTGAAACGATCTCCTCCTAGAATGGCTAACCACTTTTAGCCTTCTTGTTAAAGCACCTCTAGCCCCTTTCTAGGTCCTTTCCCTCCACCTGAGGAAATTAAACAGATTTGTTCTGCCTGACAAACCCTTAAGCACAACTAGCTACTTCTTTAGCCAGCCCTTACCTGCCAGTTAAACTGTCAAAATCTCCATTTACATTCTCAGTCTCTCCTGATTTTCCATTTCTCCTCCCTGCCATGATTGGCTAAGGGTCTCCAGGATGATGACCCAGTGGTCTGTCCATCACAGGGGATGCAGGAGAGAGGAGAGGAAAGTTCTGTTGTGCAAACAGAGATCTACTGTGTGTGTGGAATGACATTGCTGAATACAACCCAGCATCTCTGATTTGTCAGTAATTAATCTGTTCCAAGAGGCAGCCTGATCTGCAGTTGGGTGGTGGTGGTGGTGACTTATGACTGGTTTTTATATTCTCCAAACACACACACACACACACACACACACACGCACGCACGCACGCGCGCACACACACCCTGCTGCTTTTCAGAGCAAAGCCACAAATCTTTCCCGGTAACTGACATCCTTTGGAAATAAGAGGCTTGTATGCAGGTATACTCATATTTGCAGCTTAGAACAGAATGAAGTCTGCTCCTCTTCTGCTGCATTTCAAGCTACATTTGCACAGTCTTGTTCATATCAGAGAGGGGGAGAGGTGGGTGGGGACGTCTTCCCCTGATGTGCATGACCTTTTTGGTTTCTTTGACCATTCATGAAGTAATCTGCAATGTACACTCATCTGTGCAGGTGTGAAGGCGCTCTCAAATGTTGGCACTGTTCTGAAACATGCATCCAACGGCAGTATTTGTCGAGAAACTACAGGGTCAATATGGATTGTGCATATCATCGTGCAAATGAGGCTTCAAGAACTAGCACTGGGAATGCACAGGATGCAGTATAGTAGAGGAGAAGGAATTTCAACATGTAGAGCTTTTCACATCCATTAAGCATGATGGAGGCACAAGTTGCTTTGATTTTTCTATGTGGGGGGAGGGGGCAGTGGGAGAAGCGCGCGCGCGCGCACACACACACACACACACACACACACGTGGATAGAAGCTTGTAACTGAATAAATGCATGCCTTTTTTTCTTTTTTATTCGGGCCAAAACCAGGTAAATATGCACAGAACCTTTACATGCAACAATTATAAACATCACAGGAAGATAATGAAGTAATGCATAACCAAACTGGCTTTCAAAAGACTCTTTCATGCAGGGATGGCTTGCTAATTAGAGGGAGATTAAAGACTTTCTTTGGTTTATTTTAGGCATTTAATGTCCCAAGTCACAGAATTCTCCCCAGGCGGTGCAGTGCTTTTTTCTCTGTCCTCCCCGCATTCTTAGAGATCCATAGAGACTGAGAGCCACCCACACTGTTCTGAAATCCATCAGTGTGCAAAGGAGCATGGCTGTTCTGCTCTTTGCGCCCCGGAAGACTGCTTCCATGCAGATAAGAACATGGCCACCCTACAGATTATGGCATCAGCTTTTTATTCACATGCTAAGGGCAACAGTCCTCCTTGCTGAACTGTGGAAAGTTTTAAAAGGAGTTCAAAAGTTTTAAAAGGAGTTAATGCTGAACGATCTCTAACACAGAACTAGAGATAGGCAAATTTGCCTGTTTCAATTTCTCTCTGTTTCTCATTTCCCCCCAATCTTAAATTCAGTTGTCCAAATCGGTTTGCAATATATTTATATATTTAAATCTTCATGGAAATTTGTAAGCATTTTAGTGCAATTTTCTCCTAATATACACATTTTTGTTTCCCATTTCCACTAATACATGCATTTGTATGCACACTTTACCGTAGTATATGCATTTTTGTGCACATTACTTTACTGGAAAAGTGCTTTGCAAAATTCAGAGAAGTGCCATTCTTCAAGGATCACTGTATTTTGGTTTGTGTACTGCTTTGGAAAGAGAGAATTAAGTTGAATCAATTGAGTTGATATAAATGCAAACTGAATTGAATTTCTTCCCCACGCCTAGATGAAACTCACCATGCGGGGTTAGGCAGGTAGCTGTGATCTCTAGAATGCTTGCCAGTCTCAGGTGACCTAGATTACTTCCCAAAATAGCCATCTCCCCAGCTTTTCTGCATTTTGATTGATCCAATAGCACCATACAAGACCACCTGAAGTGGTCCACCTGAAGCATGCCTGAATTTAGTTAACACTTCCAAACCCAGGCAGATGGAATCTCATCCCCATCAACTCTCCATCTAAATGGCTGATTCAACAGGTGATTGCCAACAGGACTGTAGCCCCCAAATGCCACCGAGAAACACACAGCAAGTATCAACATGCTTGGGAGATTTCAAGGAACTCCTCCTGCAAAAACAGCCCCAGGAGTGGTCCAAGTGGCTACCGTTGAAGGGGTTAAAGCAGGAAACCAGAGGGGAGGAGTAACAGAATGCAGCATTTTGGAAGAAGACCTGGCTGGCTCACTAGAACCCTGAACAGGAACATTCCACACTGCAACATTTTGTTGCAGGGCCTGCACAAAGAAGGAAAATGATTCTGGGTCTTACTGGAAAGAAGATCAAGTAAGGATCTTCATAGGAATAATAGCTTCATAGGAAGCTATTCGTTTTTTGGGGAACATAATTTCATTAATCTAGATTTTCAAGATAGCCTACAAAAGAGAACCATAAACAAATATAAAGCAGATCAAAAACATCAGAAACAAAAGCATTTATCGTAGCAGCAGTAAAAATAAAAAAGCAGTAGGCATAAAATCAGTTAAAATCCTGGGCAATCTTTCCCCCTGAAAACATCTAAAATGTGGCTCTCTGGGCAACCTAGTCATATGGTGGCTTATAAATAATAGTAATTATTATTAAGAAACGCTACAGAGTGGCAGGGATATTTAGAGAAGGACCTCTGGTGTCAGACTTAACTAACAGGTAGGTTCCTTTTTAAAAAAAGGAAAGAAAAAAGCTTACATTTTTAATGAATATATCCCCTTTATAGATACCTCTGTGATGATGATGGCATTCAAATATTCTGTTCTTCTTCAATAAAAGAGAAAAAGGGAGACGAGACCAAAGGTATTTTGGGGGGAGATGCCCTTGATTAGTCGCCGATGGTATGTGAGGTGTTCTGATAGAACAATACTCCAGATACTATTAACCCAAGCCTCTATTGGTATATTAGAGGTTATAGGAAGCAATTCATAAATGAACAACGGAGTATGTTTCTAAATAAAGAACACAATATTTTGGCCTTCAAACTGTAGATATTGAGTGGGGAGGCCCTGCATGTTATAAAACTAAGATATACTAATTTAGTTCTAGTCTCCACTGACCACAAATGCCCTGAGATCAGCCTGGTACAAGGAAGGCACACTGATTGCATGAAAATATTCCATGTGATCTGAAAGAATCAAGTAATAAACCAAACGACACATTGCAGCCCCATTATAGTTAAGCTGCCACCTGGAAGCTGTTGCCAGCTGGCAACCTAAACCCCCAGAAGACAGAGGTGGGACAGTCTTAATCCATTCCGTTCCAATGCCTAATTAGTGTAATTGCATGATAATGGTTAAACATGTGCTCAGGAGCTGCAGACCTCTGTTTCCCGCTTATTAAATTGCCATCCTTCCACTGTAGGGGAAAGCAATGTCTTGAAGAAAAAAGACACTATGGCAACACCACAGCATAAGCGCACGCTGCTTTATTTATTTGTATTATTAACAGCCCGCGGGGGGCATCTGTATATATAGAATAGCTAGGTCTGTCCCATCACCGGTGTTTTGAGCCATTCAGAGAACATCAAAGAAGCAGGGCATTGAAAATTGGCTTGGGGAAGGCAATGCACCGAAGGCGTGTTGTGTCCTGTCTTGGCTAAATGATGAGAGTCCAAAGGCACTCGGGGCACCTTGAAAAGGGCTGACCTCTGAAGCAGACTACAGGGAACCACAGGGATGCAGACATGAGGCAGTAGGTTCACCAATATTTGGGGATGGTCCCAGGCAAGATGTAAGAACCCAAGAAGATTCTTGCTGGACCACACCAGCCCAGCTTTAGCAATCAGATTTCAACTGAGCTGCTAATTTATGAAGCAGGCCTAGAAGCACTAGCCTTGCTGCTCAGCTGAATGAATTGAAAGGAATGGAACTCTTGGTGGATACCACTGAATGGAAACCAGACATGCCCTCTGCCATAGAAGCCAACTCCTAGAGACTGAGGTTCTTTCAGCCCCCTCTATAAAATATTTGAGGGGGCTGTCCTTCCCCAAGTTGATAGGCATTGCCATTCAAAAGGGTGTGTGTGCGTGCCATGTCTTGTGATCAAATATGCAGGGTGGGGCTTACCCCCCCCCCCCATATTTTATTCAAGTTGGCACTCCAGAGAGCATGGAGGAGTGGACCCGGGTGGTTGATGAACAGCCAGAGCTGTGGAAGCAGAACCCCCAGCCTCAGACGGAAGTCTAACAATACAATAATTAGCTATGGTAGATAAATGGAAATTCCAAATTGAGAGGTAATGTACTTTGGAATGGCAGATGCTGAGGACGAGCAAAAAGGATGTTGTAAGCTTCTCAGAAGCAACTGGCTGTCCACTCTTGAAAAGAGAATTGGAGAACCATCCAAGCATTGTTGGACTCCATATCCCATCAACCCCAGCCATCAACAACGACCAATGGCTGGAGGGGTGATGGGAGTTGTAGTCCAACAGCTTCTGGAGGGCCATAGATTCCTCCCTCCTGTATCAAGTGGGTGTTTGGTGCAATCCAGCAAGCCTCTGTTTATGTAGAGTCAGCTGTCAAGTCTTCTTCAGGGCTAGACCATGAGTTGCTCTTTCTCCCAGACTCTTAGCAGTCCTGGGGGAATGTAGGCTGCCTGGGACCAACTGTTGCTTTCTGTCATTCGTAGAGACTGCCACAGCCTCAGCTGCCATTGTTTGAAAACTGGGATGTAACAAACCAGGGACCTAAACAGAGGTGGGTGGTGTCCATTGGGACTCATAGGGCAAAAGGCAGAGAGGCCAACAGGAGCTGGAACCAGAGCCAATCACAGACAGAGCCAACTAATTCCCCACCCCTCTCCCTGCAAGGGCAACAATGAGGAGGAGGAAGGCAACAGGCAGGGCTACCCTTGGACTGGGCATTTAGTGGGGGCAGACAGAAGCTTGTGAGGCAGTGCCCTATTTGGGCCAACCCCCACTAGATCTAAAGAAGCTGAAAACTTCTTGCTTGTGTCCTTATGTCAGACACAGATCAGAGCCAGAGAGCAAAAAGTGCCTCTGGGAATGAAGGACCTTGAGGGAGGAAGGCACTGGCTCCTGTGTCAGTGTTGCCATGAAGAGAGGCAGCTGGGAAGATAGGAGAGGGACGAAGAACCTGGCCCCAGTCAGCACACTTTTGAGACACATATATTATTGCATTTAAGGCACATGGAGTCCACTCAGCTGTTACGTTCCAACATTAATAAGTCCCAACCATACTCCTTCAGTCATGAACTTTGTTTCCAAAGAAGTTTCACTTATAGAAATTCCAGCAAAGGAAGCACTAAATAGTTAGGTTTCTTCACAGTGACCTTTATACATTTCTCCAAGCTCCCTGTTCCCCAGTTTGGTTAAGAAGACAGGGATAAGCTGTATAATTAGCACCTCTTGCAACTCACTTGAAACCAGTCTTATCACTGAAATTGTGCCCCCCACACAGGAAGATGCTGCTGGAAGGGCTCGTCCTCCATGTTAAATCATTATAATTAGTACGGGCTGCACCTTCTTTAGGGTTGTGCCGCACTGAGTAACCCTTTATTATTATTATTTTAATGACTCATCATCTGAAGGAGTTTAGCAGAAATAAAACCCTAAAGCCTCCATTTCAGTTTATTATCACGGAGAGAAATAATTCTCCATGCGTGTACATGTGTAGAATTCCCAGAGTACCTCCAGAAGTCAGTTAAGGGTGAGGATACTCTATTATGTGAGTTCTGACCATGATTGCAATGCATGCCTGTTAGCTTCCCAAGAAGAATAAAAAAATAAGACATAGAACTTATAGCAGTGAACTTCAGGGCATTCCCTCCCCACCTTCTCTTTGTCAGCCAGCTGCAAGAATTTAGCCTTGTTTCTCCTTTACAGGCTTTGCTTGGCTGGTACATGACTACTCCAGACTGGATTACTGCAATGTGCTCTTTGTGGGGCTGACCGTGGAGACAACTTGGAAACTTTTACTGGTCCAAAATGCTAGCTGGAGTTCCCTTTAGAACTCCTAAAATAGCATTGGTTGCCTGTTTGTTTCTGGTACCAATTCAATATACTTTTGCTTAAAGCCCTGAACGATTTATGTCCAATACCTAAAATATCCCTTTGTACCCTGCAGATTCTCTTGGGTGTTAAGATAAGCTCTTCCAGGGATCTCAGAAGTTTGGGGTGCATGTGCTCAACTCAGAAGAAGGTGTTGACTGTGGCAGCTCCTACATTGTGGATTTTTTTCCTCCCAGAGGTGTCTGGCAGCTTCATTACACAGTTTTCATCATATCCTGAAGATGCACCTCTTTCCCCTGGTTTATTAACAACTTGGAGCCAGTTTACCTGTGGGATTGCCTTACCCCAAATATGCCCATTCAGCGGATCTATGGAACTGGCACTGTTACAGGTGGTACATAATCAGCGGTGGAGCAAGACAATCGGGCGCCATGGACAGCGCATATGCCCTGCGCCCAGGGGTGGAGCTAGCCACTCGTGGAGCGGGGCCAGTCACCCGTAGGGGCGGGGCCAGCTGGGGCGGGATGTTCCACGGGGCCTCCGAGGAGTCTTCCGGCCTCCTCCCACTCAGCCGCCCTATAGCTGAGGGGGAGGCAGACTGTTTGGGGCAGTGTGGAGCCTGCAGGTGCCCAGGCCACCGCGTCACTCCCAGGAGAGACACATTGCTTGGGCACACTGCAGGCCCCGCGGTGAGTGCCGCCCGCCATTTTGTTAACCCCCTCAGTGGTGACAACTGGTTCGGCCCGCCCCTACCATACACCCCCTTCCTCCACCCCTGTACATAATACTCATTCTGCATTTGTAAGAAATCAATCTTTCACTGTGGCAGCACTTACACTTTGGAACTCTCTGCCTATTGACATCAGGCAGGCACTTTCACTGTACTTTTTTGGTGCCTGCTCAAACCTTTTTTTGTTTAGGGAAGCCTATTCAGGTAGCGGGACGCGGGTGGCGCTGTGGGTAAAAGCCTCAGCGCCTAGGGCTTGCCGATTGAAAGGTCGGCGGTTCGAATCCCCGCGGCGGGGTGCGCTCCCGCTGCTCGGTCCCAGCGCCTGCCAACCTAGCAGTTCGAAAGCACCCCTGGGTGCAAGTAGATAAATAGGTACCGCTTACCAGCGGGAAGGTAAACGGCGTTCCGTGTGCTGCGCTGGCTCGCCAGATGCAGCTTTGTCACGCTGGCCACGTGACCCGGAAGTGTCTCCGGACAGCGCTGGCCCACGGCCTATAGAGTGAGATGGGCGCACAAACCCCAGAGTCTGGCAAGACTGGCCCGTAACGGGCAGGGGTACCTTTACCTTTACCTTTATTCAGGTAGCAGGTGACAGCAGCCACGAAATTAAAAGACGCCTGCTTCTTGGTAGAAAAGCAATGACAAACCTAGACAGCATCTTAAAAAGTAGAGACATCACCTTGCCGACAAAGGTCCGTATAGTAAAAGCTATGGTTTTCCCAGTAGTGATGTATGGAAGTGAGAGCTGGACCATAAAGAAGGCTGATCGCCGAAGAATTGATGCTTTTGAATTATGGTGCTGGAGGAGACTCTTGAGAGTCCCATGGACTGCAAGAAGATCAAACCTCTCCATTCTTAAGGAAATCAGCCCTGAGTGCTCACTGGAAGGACAGATCATGAAGCTGAGGCTCCAATACTTTGGCTACCTCCCAAGAAGAGAAGACTCCCTGGAAAAGACCCTGATGTAGGGAAAGATCACACAAGGAGAAGGGGACGACAGAGGGTGAGATGGTTGGACAGTGTTGTCGAAGCTACCAGCATGAGTTTGACCAAACTGCGGGAGGCAGTGGAAGACAGGAGTGCCTGGCGTGCTCTGGTCCATGGTGTCACGAAGAGTCGGACACGACTAAACAACTAAACAACAACAACATCATTCAGGTAACTTAGAATGCTGGTGCTTGTTTCAAGCTATTTTTCAACTTACCATTCATTTTAATTATGTTTGAATATTTTAAATAGTTGCTTTTACTGAAAATCTCATTGTTTTTATTCATTTGGTAAACCACTTTGAGGTTTGGGGTTGGTTGGTTTTTTTTTTACAATCGACTGGCATATCAATGTTATTAAATGATGTTATTCTTTTTATAAAAAAACAAAATGAAACTTGATGGACTTCCCAATGATGATGTGTGTAAGCTGGCTGCTGATGTAAGGACTAAAAGGATTGCCCTGCCTGTCTCTGCTTTATTAGGGTGACCAGATCAAGAATTTGAAAACATTTGTTGGTTCATGCTCCATCATATACTTATTGCTAGAAGGTGAACTTTTGATGAAGTAAGGACCCATGCATTATTTCCATTTGTTTGTTTAAAAAACCTTGTGCAAAATCCTCAAAATGTTTTTCTAGCTTGGGAAGTTTAAATAGCCATTTATAAGTTTACATGAGTGGCTTTCCAAGACAGAATTCCTCTTATGTTCTCTTCAAATTGGCTGTAGCAATGGCCCTGGGGAGAGAGGAAACGGAGGCAGTTTGGACATCTCGCATTCTGTGCTTTCCAAGCTTCAAGGGGCCCCCACACCACAGTCCTCAATCAACTTCTTCAAACCAACGTGGCACTGAAAGCCTGACAAATGCTGCAATAGAAACTTGAAGGCTTTTTAAGTGAACGTCCAGAGAAGCTGCAAGAGTCAAGGGCTTTTGTTGTGATCATGAAAAGTAGCAGAGTTGGAATGAGTCACATACACGATCTCTGAAATGCCAAAAATCACTGTTGCAGTTAATAGACAAATAATTTGAAAAGCACTTGACAAGTTCTCATTTGCAGTGCCTATAAATCTCCATATCGTGTCATTTTGACAGATGAGTCTGAAAACAAGGCAGCTAAATCAAATGGGAGTTCTCCCCCGCCTTCTGAATGTGCAGTTACTTTGCCAAAATATTTAATATCAACAGGTACTTCTGGCACAGGTGGATTTTTATTTATAAGTCACAGAATCACTAGGCAGGTTCTGAGTTTAGAGGAGCATGTCAATTTCAAATGTAAACACACTGGCCATGCAGCGAGAGTCCTTGTGAATTAGCATTTCATAAGCCACTAACAGAAAAGCAGGATGTACAGCCGAGTGCTGGACTAGATGGGTCCTCGGCCTGATTCAATAGGACTCTCCTTATGTTCTTATGATGCACTTTGCACAGACACTCAGAGGAGTGGAGGAAGCTGGCTTATATCACATCAGACCAGTGGTCCATTTTGCTCAGTGTTGTACTGGATCAATCAAAATACTCAGTATTGTCTACACTGTCTGGCAGCAGCTATCCAAGATTTCAGAGCTAGCTGCATATGCTAACTTATCACAGCTCCTTTATCAGTTCAGGAATGTTGGATTCCCTAAAACTTTTTATCCAGCTCCCTAGATAGCTTTCCAAATTGCTTTTTCCTTCCACCTTGTCCTTAGGTTAGCACATCACCTCATTGCCTCCACATTCCCATCTCCCTTCACTCCCGATTCATGTTTACATATTTTAGCTGTCAATTCATGTTCATATTATTTATTTGGTTATTCATGTTGACATTTTGCACAAGACTGCTCTTGCACAAAACCTCCATATTATTATTATAATTAAAAGCTTGATGTATGTTCTGCAAATGTACCCTCAACATGCAGCAATTAGAAATAGCCACGCTTCTCGGGCTTTTGGCTCCAATCAGGTGTGGTATCTGTTCTTATCAGTTTAATATCTGATACGTCCTCTATTTGAGGACTATATATTTAATGGATTTTTAGAGCTGGGAGACGGAATAGGGGCTTGCTTCATCCACTCTATGCATCAGCCTGGTATTGCAATACCACTAGGACGGTGCATCCACACACTAAAAGTGCTTGCTTCGATAGCATATATACTAAAATTGGAACGATACAGGGAAATAGCCACACCTGGAAATAAGCATTTATTCATTTTGACCACCAAAAGCTTCCTGAAGGGCCAATTTAATTTTTAATTTCAATACAGCTGTTTTTGCACAAGAGCAGTTTGGCACAAAACAGCTGTTTTTGAAATTGAAAATGTATCTACTGCAAACGTGCCTTGAACAACAACTGGTAAAAATAGGCATGCTGCATCCTTTGCTTTGGGCTGGTGGAAAGAAAATGACTTGCGTTATGCTCAGGTGAACTGAAGTAGGGGACATGGCAGTAGATGGTACACAGAGAAATGTGACCACATTAAAAAACAACTCTTTCACACAACGCAAATATATTTGACATGCAAATATATATTGGATTGTCTTTCTTTAGCAGATTATCTATGGATTGGGAAAATCTGGATTAATGGGGGTGAGGGGTGGGGAAGAGAGAGAGAGAGAGAGATAGGACACCTTTTCATTTTTTTTCCTGGGAAGGAAAACATTTTTCTTCTAACTTTCACTAATTAAAAATCCAAACAAAACTGTTTTCCTCTCCAAATTTCTAAGCAACTTGGGTTTTCTTTTATTTGCCACTGTGAGTTTCTGCAGCACTAGCACTTTCTGACACTGTATTTCAAATAAAAAAAGGCAAAGGGACCCCTGACCATTAGGTCCAGTCGTGACTGACTCTGGGGTTGTGGCGCTCATCTCGCTTTATTGGCCGAGGGAGCCGGCGTTTGTCTGCAGACAGCTTCCGGGTCATGTGGCCAGCATGACTAAGCCGCTTCTGGTGAACCAGAGCAGCACACGGAAACGCCGTTTACCTTCCCGCTGGAGCGGTACCTATTTATCTACTTGCACTGTGACGTGCTTTCGAACTGCTAGGTGGGCAGGAGCAGGGACCGAGCAACGGGAGCTCACCCTGTCACGGGGATTTGAACCGCCGACCTTCTGATCGGCAAGTCCTAGGCTCTGTGGCTTAACCCACAGCGCCACCTGCATCCCTTCAAATAGATTCATTAAAAAAAAACACTCTTTGTTGTTAAATGATAATTATAGGAGGCAGACAATATTAGAACAGGTTGTTTACTTGTGTGTTCTAGACTGTTACACAGGCCCCAACTCTGTCCCCATCCCCCCAAAAAAGCAAGTTACTTTTTCTCAAGCATCTCATTTCTTCACAATAAGTGCTCCAAGGCCTATTGTCCATCTCCGGAAGAAAGAGAATTCTTATTTTAGATGAGCAAAATGCACCATCTAGTGGCATTTTCAGATTATATTCCCATGGGTTTCTACTTGTGCCATCACAATGTATTATTAAAGTATTGTTAACTTGTATTCAAGTTAGGTTGCTTTTACTCCGATTGAAAATGCCACTGCGGACCTAGGGAAACCTATAGAATTGTTTGGAATATTATTTCAAAGTGCAATGGTTTGTTGGCTTTGACTTTGTGGACTTTGACTTTGTTTTGACTTAGTATTTCTGTCTCTTTTGCTCCCTAATTCAGGCATTGCCCATGTATAAATGTCCCTGACATTAACAGCAAAACATGGGTTCTTTTTGCAAAAGGAAGGTTTGACAACCAATTACACTTCACTTATCAATTTACATAGCTTAATGGGAGTTGCACAATTTCATAGAAGAATTCTCTCATTAAGGAAAGTGATCTAAAACCCTTTTCAGTGAGAAAATGAACATTCTGTGTGCTTGACAAAAAAAATCTGACTGAATTTACATAGAACATTACTTTACTTATTCAGTGATTCACACTGTGGATGAACACTTTGTGCTGGCTAGGATACAATTCAATAATAACACTATTCAGTCCCCTTAGGAGAGTGACAGTCAAATATCTACTTCATCAGAATATTTAAACTCTGGTGAATAATGCTTCTCCTCACTTAAGTATTCCTTATGAGGTTACATTCCTACTGGAACAAATGGCTGCCCAGGTTCATTAGTATCTTTCACAGAGAACAATGGACTAGTTTATTGTCTCAGAGGTGCTTCTTTTATCCATCAATTCAACATAATGATTAAGGCTGTTTTTTATGCTTTATTCATCTTTTTTTCTTGCACTAAGTTCCATAGCACACATTTACTCCTAAATGTTAGGTTTGGTTACAAAATGGGATTACAGTCATACCTCAGGTTACAGACGCTTCAGGTTGCGGTTTTTTTGGATTGCGAACGCGCCAAAACCCGGAAGTACTGAAATGGGTTACTTCCGGGTTTCGGCGGTCACACATGTGCAGAAGCACTAAATCACGCTTTGCACACGTGCAGAAGTGCCGAATCGCACCCCGCACATGCGCAGACGCGGCACTGCAGGTTGTGAACGTGTCTCCCACACGGATCATGTTTGCAACCCAAGCGTCCACTGTATTCCTATTGTCAACATGACAGAGTGAGCTCAGGCTTGCCAGAGATGTTAAAAATATTTTTTAAAGGTTTCTTCGGCTACCTTTGAAGCAAGAAGAGGAACAGGCAAGTAGTAGGTCCTCTGTATAGAGAAGAGAGAGAAATGCTATTGGGTGACAGAGAGAAGGCAGAACTGCTCAAAACTTACTTTGCCTCTGTATTCACCCAAAAGGAAAGCAGCGCCCAACTTAGCGATAACAGAATAAATGATGCAAAGAGGGAGCTGCAGCCCAAGATGAGCTGTGGGGAGACACTGCAGAAAAGGCCAGCTCTCCTGTTGCCAGACTCCAGACCAGGGGTGGTAGCTTGAATAAAATATTGGGGAGGGGGGCAGTAAGCCCTGCCTCACAACACTGACAACAAAACATGGTGCTCACAGACTATTTGAATGGCAATGCCCATGAAGTTTAGACCTCTTGTGGAGGAGGCACACAAAGGATAATAGAATCTTAGAGTTGGAAGGTACCCAAGGGTCATCTAGTCCAACCCCCCTGCAATGCAGGAATCCCAGCTAAAGCATTCCTGACAGATGGCCACCCAACCTCTGCTTAGAAACCTCCATGGAAGGAGAGTCCACCACTTCTTGTGGGAGTCTATTCCACTGCCGAACAGCTCTTACTGCCAGAAAGTTTTTCCTGATGTTTAGTTGGAATCTCCTTTCTTGTAACTTGAAGCCCTTGAATCTTACCCTCCAGAACAGGAGAAAACAGAAGGGCCTCAGATGATCATTGCAGGGTCCAGGTTAGTTCATGTGGAGAGAGGAGGTCCTTGAGGTACTGCGGTCCTGAGCCATTTAGGCTTTATAGGTCAAAACCAGCACTTTGAACTGAGCCCAGAAACTAACCAGCAGCCATAGCAATCAGGCCAGGATGGGTGCAAAATGCACTGGCGTAGCCTAGGGGAGCACCTGCCCACCAACCCAATCAAGTAATGATAATCTGCAATGCTGGATTTACGTATAAGCTAAACAAGCTATAGCTTAGGGCCCCACTCTCTTGGGGACCCCCCAAAAAAATTAAAGGAGAAAAAAAACACTGGTTGTAATTTTCCAAAATATAATATAAAAAACAAATAAAACTTACATACAGAATGTAACATACATACATGTTTTGTGTTGTGTACGCTCCTAGTAATGGGCCCCGCCTGCTAGCATGCTCCCTAAAATATCACTGGCTTGCTCATTTCTATATATAAGGTGCCTACATTCTGCTATTTATAATTATTAGTAGTTTGCATCATATATTTACACCTGTTATTATTTCATGTTACAGTTTCTAGAAACTAGATTATGAGTCTTTGTAAATTGTGTTTCTAAAGAAACTTTCGTTATTGCCAAATGCCAATGTGTTTGCATTATTAAGTTTGTTATGAATAAAAAATCAATTTAATTTAGAGCTTAATCATTATTTCACTATTCATATACTTCTTAATTGTATTTCAGGTCAACAATTACTTTTATTAAATACATATTTTGTTCTGTGCAAATGGTTTTAGATACCTATTAGGTCCATAAATTACCATATAGCGCCTATTCGACACCAAAAAAACCAGCGACAATTGGTTGTTGACAAAGGGCAGCTGGACATATAAAGGGCCCTATTACCTTCAGTAGCCTAGGGCCTCATCAAACCTAAATCCGGCCCTGCCCAGGGGAGCACCTGCCCGCCCACCGCCCAATCAGCTAAGAAGCTGCAAACCGGCTGCACCCCGTATCCTCCTACAGAGCAGCTGTTCCAGCGCCAACGGCTCCTCCCCGCTGCCCTTTCCTAGCTCTACTATCCTGAAAGCGGGGAGGAGTCTGCAGGTTGCCCGTCATCAGCTCGGAAGGAGATGCCGCAACGGCCTCCTCGCGCCACGTAGCTCCTCCTTCCCTCTCTCGCGCCAGCCGCGGAGCGATCCGGGGCCCCTCCCTTTCCCCATCCCATCCATTGCTCGGCGCTCGGCACCCCCAGCCCTCTCCCTGCTGCCCGGCCACCGCCTCGGCGGAGAGCCGCCCCTCCCACCCGCGCCATCGGTGCCTCGGCGCTCGCCCAGCTGCCGCCCGCGCGAGGAGGAGGCCCCCTCTCCCCTCAGGTCAGTCGGGGAGGGATTCGGCCCTTCAGGTGCCGTCACTGAGGCCGCCTCCTCCTCGGGCGGGGAGGGAAACCGCCGCCGCCGCCCCTGCCCCTCGCGCAGGTGTGAGGTGGCCTCCTCCGTCCCACTTGGGGGATGTGGCGGGGGGTCTCTGCGGCGCCGGGGTGGGTCGGGCGAGGCGGCTCCCGGGGTTGTGTGTGTATGTGTGTGTGTGTAGACGTCGCTTTGGGTCACCCCCGCCCCCGCCCTGCCTTCCCATACAGTAGTTCTCGTCCATACTCCTGGGGTTGCCTCTTCATGGGGAGCGGCGGGTGTGTTTGTTTGGGGGTGAAGACGCCCCCCTCCCCCAGCAAGGCCACGGCAGCAGCTGGAGTTCCTCCTCAGGATAAGGATTTCGGTCGCCCCCCCAAAAAAAAACTCCCAAAAGCAGCGAGCCTCTTTCCTGCCCCTTTCCACTCGGTTTTTTTTAACGTCTGGGGTTAGATAAGAGCGACGCTGGTTGGCCCCAAGGGACGCCGCTCCTTTCCCTGACAGGTTGGCATGTGTGTGTTCGCCTTTCACAGCTGTGTGATGCGAAGAGATTAAGGAGATTAAAAAAACAAAACCACCCCAACCTCTTTCTGCATCACCTGTCAGGCAGCTGTTGTTGCCTGTGCAGGAATCCTGCTTGAACAAAAGGAAGCCTCCCCGCCTGCTGTTTCTGAGAGGTGCCTGGGCCAGCTGTGTGGGTGTGCGGCCAGATTCGCATGCCCAAACCAGGAGGGAACAGCATCTTGGGCCTCGCCTACTAGGAGCAGGTTTGAGGTGGTGGCGTGCCAAGGTGGAATGCACCACTTCAGTTGGCGGGTGAAGGATTGGATTTTTGGGTGCTCCCCGGTGGGAAAAAGCCCTTCTAGCAAGCAGAGGGTTGTCCTAAAACCTTTCCCCCTGATGTGATAGGTTTCTGTTTACAGGGAGTCTTTTTAAACCGAGTGTTTGCCTGCAGTCCAAAGTGGTACAGGCTATTATACTGCAGGTGTAGACTCAACCCTTTCTCTTTTGTTCTGATGATTTGTATGGGGGAAGTAATTGGGAGATTCCAACTGGCTTGTAACAAACATGTCACAAGGGGCTGGATTATAACAATGATCTGAAGAAAATGGAGTGTGCGCCGTGATTTGTGTGATAGCCCAATTACACAGAATGCTAAGTTGATGAGGGAGTCGGTGTTTGTGTGTTGAAGTATTTATGGATTTCTATTAGTTGAACTATTCTTGTCTTACAGGCTATGATTCCTTTGAAACAATGAATTGGTATCTTGCCTTAATATCTAGTTCTGTCAATGTGCATTTTTTATTTTATTTAAATCATTTCTATACTGCTTTATATTTATATTTGAAACAATCTTAAAGTGGTGTAAAACTTACCTTAAAACATCAAATAGAACATTTCAAATTAAAACATTGCAAATTAAAGTCAAGTGCAGAATACACATTTAAAGCAGCATGATTAACAGGAAAACAAAATCTTCCCTTAAATTAAAAAAACCATTACAAATAAAAAATTCAGTAATACAATAAAACTCCAAATATACAGCATCATTAGCAACTAAACAAAATAATTGAAATGAAATCTGCTCCTATGATTCCCCTGCCTCAGTAACCACTCACAAGTATATCCATAGCAATTTTATTTTGCAAGCCTCACTCTGCATTCCTACCAACCATACAGATAGCACAGCTAACCCTTAGCCAACCTTTTCTCACCAAGCAATCACCTTGTAGCAGATTCTAACTTTTTACTTTGAGCTAATCAAACCTGGATGTTCCTTATACCACCCTAGTTTTTTCTCCACCATATCCCTTGTATTCAACACATGTAGAGAGAAGCATGATGAAAGAGGATGTAGGGCTGTTTGTTTAGTCTTGTCTCAAAGTCATACTGCTGTTCTGCCCCCACTGCTACCACATTGAGCATAACCTCTACACCATGGGTGCAATAAGGCTGTCATTCTGTCATTTCTGCTTGCCAGATGGAACAATCTCCCTTCTCTCCCATCCACAGCAGATTTGGTGAGGGACCAGGAAGAGAGAGAGAGGAAAGTCTCATTGTGCTAGTGGGTGGGTTGCTGGGGTGAAGGATGACTTAAGCACAGCCCAAATTTACAGAGTAGGAATATGTTTATTGATAAAGCAGTCAAATATTGTGCAAATACTTTGCTTTGGAGAACAACCTATAAGCTTGTACACAGCCCACCCCCTTCTTCCGCTCCTTTGCATTCCTTTCCTTTTGCACTTGCCAATCTTCCCCACCCTAACTGCCTTGTTTGTCTTGCCTAGTTAATGGCCTGGATGGAGCAGTTCAAAAGTGTTGAATGTTTACTAGACAAGACAAAATGTTAACCTCATCCCAAACATGTTTGAGGAGGCTCACTTGGTTTATACACATGGGTTTCTTTTAATTGGCTTCCCCATCCTGCCCCATGCTTCACATTTTATCTAAGGGAAGCACAGTTCTGGCAAAAATGTGTGTGTATTGCCTTCTTATTTCAGAGTCATTTAGGCTGTGTACACTTGAGAGAAAATTTCATCGAATTCAATGGGACTTTCTTCTCAGTTAAAGCTCCCACATACAACACACACACACACACACACACACACACAGGATTATACTGTAAGTTTTAGGAAGGTTTAGGCTGGTCACACAGGATTTTGATGAGCCTCCTAAAAGCCCCATAAAGGTTGCTGTTAAAAACTGGTTAATGGATTCAAGGCCACAAACAAAAAGAAGGAAGCAATTAAAAAACAAAACAAAAAGGAAAACCAATATCCAGAAGCCAACAGTATCAATGCCCAACACATTGCTGCCCATTTTGCTTTGCAGTGATTTCTGAAATTGTTTTTGAACTCTACCAAGGAAACAGAAAACCTCCCAGGAAAGCCTATTTGGGCTGAAACACATTGGGTGTTAACAAAAAAGTGCATTACTCTTGAGATAGCTCTTCCTTTTTTGTCTTTAGAGTTGATTCAAAATAATAAAAGGAGACATGAAATAAAATTCCATGGGTCGTATCCAGCAAATAGAATGAGTTCCTTCTGTGCAATTTAACTTCCACTTCCTCTTTCCCCCCAATGTAAGTCCACACACCCAAATCAGCTCAGGGTTTTAGCCCAACTCTCTGGAGCAGATTTGGGCATAGGGGGAGGAGAAAGGAATTATAATTGTGAAAGCAGTAGTTATTCTGCTCATGCAATGACTTAGCTGGATTCAACTCCATAGCAGCAACTTGCTTGGTCTACTAAAGAAAAAAGTGTACCGTTAAAGGATTACTAAAAGATCTGTTTGTTCATATGTATTATGATAGGTTTTATATGAGGATTAGTTTTTTTAAATTGTGGACGTTGATAATTTGAAAGAAACAAGATTTGCCTTTTGAATGCAATGTACTCTACATTTGGCTTGTTTAATAGACTTAGATGGAATTTTCACTTTCATAAGGTATTTCTAGAGCATCCTAATTACTGCCAGTGTTAATTTTTTAAGCTGACATACTTATCAAATGTACATGACTTATTTATTTATGAAATGGATATGATACATGGTGATTTTTAATTATGTTACCGTTGGGTGTGTGTGCTAAATTTATAAATAAAAGAAGTACATAAGACTTAATAAAAGATTAGAGAAAGTTACTGAGTTAAACAGGTCATCTTATTTAAAACTGTTCCTGGATCTCTTTCAGGGCAATGTTTTGCACAAGCAACAGGAGCAAAAGCTACTTTCTTGCTATTAGCCTACTTCTCTAGTGATGAATGGCATGCCATTGTTCCACTGCTGCTGAGACCTGGAGTGTGTCAGTATCTTTGGAGTCCTTGGACCACTATGGCAACGAGCTACACACCTCCATTTGATGACCCCGGGGAGGTGAGAGAGGGTTTTCTGTGCCCCCTTTGTCTGAAGGATCTGCAATCGTTTTATCAGCTTCAGTCTCATTATGAAGAAGAACATTCAAGTGAAGACAAAGATGTTAAAGGACAACTTAAAAGTAAGGAAGGCAGTAGCTGCTGACTGTTATGATGTAAAATATAACTATCCACCATATTTATCATTTGTTGACTTGCATAATTAGCAATATATTTTCTCAGAAAATATTATATATAGAAGGGTATATGTTTTTGAGTTACACAAAACTTCATTAGGAAGAATAGAAATGCAAATAATGTTCAGTTACAGATAGGTAGCCGTGTTGGTCTGCCATAGTCAAAATAAAAAAAATTCCTTCCAGTAGCACCTTAAAGACCAACTAAGTTAGTTCTTGGTATGAGCTTTCGTGTGTATCTGAAGAAGTGTGCATGCACACGAAAGCTCATACCAAGAATTAACTTAGTTGGTCTTTAAGGTGCTACTGGAAGGAATTTTTTTTATTTTAAATAATGTTCAGTTATACAAAGTAGAAAGTTGGTTACAAATGCAGAATTTTCATTCATTTCTGATAGCACAACTGACTTTAGGCCATGAAAACCTGATATAGGGTTACAAAATCTTGAAATGTTTTAGCTATTCAAAACTTTGGAGAACTTTTCCTTCATTAAAAGAATTTAATTAGCATTTACTAAGGATTAAATACATCTTGATGTCATTTGGATTTGATTTTAGTGTACAATTCCTTATAGAAGGCTTTACAGAACAATGCTATTATGGTCTTGCTGGTGTTAGCAGCTGTTACACTTACTTAGAAAAAAAACTGTACCTTAAGGGTTTGCACATATTTCTGCCCCCAAGGACATATACGCAGCCATATTGCTTCTAGTTCAGGAGTACTCCTGACTGTCCTAGTGATTTTGACATATCCACCTTTGCTCAATGATGCTTTCAAACACTGAGAGTGTCTTTGGGGAATGGCATGGGAACTAGAGCTTCGTAATTGTACCATTTCAGCCATTGAATATACAAATTAGTAGCAAGAGCTGAATAGCTATAAAAATACAAAAGAAATGTAATGTGTTCAATCACTAATTATGGGGTATTTTTTCCTGTTTAAATAGCCAAAAACTCTGTAGTCAGTTCACAGTGAATTGCAAAAGCAAGCAGTTGTGTTGAAGTGCTAATTTTCTTCACTTGTTACAAGTTGTTTCCCAGTTCTTTGAAGGGTTATTAAATGCGTCATTGTTCTACCTTTATAAAGTGCTCTTGTATTTTACTTTGTCCGGTGTTCTGTTTCACAAATTGCTTTCCAAATTAAGGCTGTCTCTGGATACAGAACATTCCTTTGAGGTGCCAATAATTGGACTGACTGATTAACTAGCACATTTGTATTCTTGTCAGGTTGAGCCAGGTAGAAGTATTTTATTGGGATTGTATTCTTATGTGAAGCATTTACACAGGTCTTCTCACCTTCAGGACTTCCCCCCACCAAACTTGTAATTGCATTCCTCTGAGAAGGTAAAACATGATTCTGGTGGTCAACAGATGCAGGAGGTGGGAGGCAGAATGGTCAGTTATATTGCTCAAAGTCTTAGAGGCAAATACCTCAAGGAAGTTTGGAAGAAGATGGGTAACTCTTACAAGGATGCTTAAATAAGTGTTTGTGTGTGTGTGTGTAATATGTAGCATTTGATCTTCTTTCAGATCTGGTCCAAAAAGCTAAAAAAGCAAAGAATAAATTGTTGAAACGAGAAGATGACCGAACTGATGGAGGGCCTCAGGAACGATATGAGTCTTACAGCTATGGTGGAGTGGATCCATATATGTGGGAGCCCCAAGAATTAGGTAAACAGTCAAGAATGATGCAAATAATGCACAGCTTTCACTGGGAAGCCCCCTGATCTCCACTGGAATCTATGCATAATGATGCAAAGTTGTCAGGAATTAATAGAACTTTTAAATAGAAGATATACTTGAAACACTAGGGCCACAATCCAGTGCAAAACTATACACACACTTAAGCTCTATTGCTTAATTGCTTGCTTTGTTCTTAAACATTTTTGCTTAGTTTTGTATTTGATTGAGACCTAGGATTACATTGCAGTGCAAATAGAAAATATGTAATAGTGTTGTGCCATTGATTGTTTTAATGTAAGAAGCTCCACCATGACTGCAAGAACTTGTGGCATGCTAGTATGTGAAAAAATATATTTTTAGTAAGTTGGGCTTGACCAGTAATTGAGAGATGAAGACTGTAATCCTGTACCCACTTACCTTGGAGTAAGCCTGATTGAACACAGTAGGACTTGCTTCTAACTAAATATGTATGGGATTGTACTCTAGTAGCTTGTAGTAGCCAGGGAATGTTGTTGCTGTTGTCTTCTGAAATCATATAGGCAGAAATAAAGAGCAGTATTTCATCAATAAAGATCACAACATAATGTAGTTATACATGTGCACAGAACACTATGGCGAAAACATATCATTTCATTTTTTAACACTGAATTTCAGCCTAAGAGTGAGAGAGGAATAACAACATGTTAAACTGCCTTTTAACTAAGAATATAGAGTTGAATGACTTTGGCAAGTTTTCTAACAGTGTTTCTTACCAGGTGCTACGAAGAGCCATCTTTCTGATTTTAAGAGACACAGAGCAGCCAGAATTGATCACTATGTTGTGGAAGTCAATAAATTAATAATCAGGTTAGAAAAGGTAAATGGGTTACTCTTGCATTTTTCACATAAATGTGTGGAAGTTCATTTTAAACTATATGCTACTACAGTATTGCTTCTGATGTGTGGAGAATAGTTTTGTTTGGATCTCAATTTCAAGTGAACTGACTAATAGGTGGATTAGAATCCTTTGGATTCCACATGTCTTCAAATATTGCTTGGTTGTAGCCTTGAAACTGCCTTGGTTGCTCTGGTAGAATACATTTTTGGAAGAGAGATGGCTGGGGAGTGACCCGTTTGTTTGCCTTGGTCTCTTTGCAAATTTTGATATTGTTGACCACAGTACCCTTTTGAAGTAGTTGTGGGAGGTGGGGGATTAGGGACACTGTATTATAGGCATTCAGCTCTGAATTTTGAGGCTTCTTCTTTATTTTTTCCTTCTCTGTTAGAAGGACAATAACATCTGCCCAATACCAAGATAAGTGACGTAAAGGAATGCTCAGGGAAAGATACTGATTTTAGCGAAATAAATTTAGGAAAGCAGACCCTGTAATATTTTTGAGTCCTGTGCTGAACTGTTGTAAAGAGTTCTCTAGTAGAAAACTTGTATTAAGACCTTTGGTTTTAATATTTTTACAGCTTACATCCTTTGACCGAACCAATACAGATTCTGCAAAGATAAGAGGTAGGTGCAAGCATGTTCGACCTTTGCTAATTTGGATTTCATTAGTGATGTTCGATAGATTTTCTCATTCTATTCCAGCAATAGAGAAGTCTGTTGTGCCTTGGGTTAATGATCAGGACGTGCCATTTTGTCCAGACTGTGGTAACAAGTTCAGCATAAGGAACAGACGTCACCACTGCCGCCTTTGTGGGTCTATCATGTGCAAGAAATGCATGGAACTGGTCAGCCTCCCATTTGCAAGTGAGTACAGTGGTATAGATGTCTTGGACCCATGTCTCTGATGCTGGAACTAACTTTCTCAGGTGGGGGGGAGGTGCTCTGTGGATCTGAGAAGCATGGGGGCGGGGCGGTGGCAAGGCCCAGTCAGCACCAGCTTCAGGCAGGTAGGATGGTTGTAGGGGGTTTTCTGGAAATCCTGGATTTACAGTTTTTCTTATAAATGGCTATCTAGGACATAAACCTCACTTAAGGGCTCTAAAGGCTAAAGATGATGATGTGGGGGGGGGTCCTGATTTAGTTCTTTCTAGCAACTGTGCTATAAAATTGGCACTTGATAATTCCTTTTTATGATGAGTTACTGGAGTTGAGCTGAACTGAATTTTTGAACCCATGTTCAAGACCAGCGTTCTGTTGGTTGGACCGTTGGCTTCTGACCATTAAATCTTCTGGATGTATCATTCCAGGCAAACTCACCACTGCTAGCAAGGAAGCCTTGGCCTCTCATACTAGCCCAAACTGCTCACCCAACAGCATTCAGGGCTCTCGCCGTGGCAGCATCAGTAGCGTGAGCAGTGTGAGCTCTGTCTTGGATGAAAAGGATGACGATCGCATCCGCTGTTGTAGACATTGTAAAGACACTCTGCTGAAAAGAGAGCAACAGATTGATGAGAAAGAGTACACACCAGACATTGTGAAACTTTATGAGGTAAAATGACACTAAACAGGAACTGGAAGTGAAGTGGGATTTTCCAGGATCAGTAACTTAAGCAGTATTATTATTATTATTATTTATTTATTATACAATATACTAGGTGCTGTTCAGCTTAAAAACAAGATTGGCCTGTTCCAATGACATGTAATTTCCAGCTAAATACTTCTAAGGTATAGGAAAGAGGAAGTTAGTTTAACTTTATAGTTTTAAAGAAAGTTTTAACCTGGTATTTTTAAGTGGGTTTCTTTTAAAGTTGGGTTGGCTGAGAAAAATGTATAAAAAAATTGTAACTGAAACTGTTTACTCTGATACAGCCCAGATCCAGTTCTGGTCCTGGCTATTAACAGATACAGCTTACTCATCTAAGCCTGCAAATAAATTGATTAAAACATTCCAGTTGCCTTATAGCCTCAGAGTAAACTGGTTTTGTAACTTTTCAGAAGAGAGACCAGTTACTGACAATGTTACCTTAACAGAGGTGCAATCTGAACCATGTTTACTTGTAAGTAAGTCCTACTGAATTCAGTGGATCTTACTTCCAGGTAAGTGGGCTAAAATTGCAGTCTTAGAGATCTTAATTAGAAATGGTTTCAAAATCTGGAGTTCCACATTTAAAATCTGAGACCTGGTCTTCCGAAAGAATAGATCTTGATTCTCTGGATAGCAACTACTACCAAATATTAAGTTGTTACACATAGAGGACAGGAAAAATTGAAGGCATGTGACGCAATTGTGTGTCTGATTTGTTGCTATAAATAACTTTATTTTAATCTATTAATTTTATTGATTAAAAAAGAAACTCCGCATTTGCATGGAAAAGGTTGACCAGAAGGCCCCAGAATACATAAAGATGGCGGAATCATTAAAGTAAGCCTATTCATTTTTAATAAATATGTCTTTAATATTTAATGTTCAAGAAGAAAGAAGCTTGTATTGTCTACACACACACACACACACACACACACACACACACACACCATTAAAGCCTGGTTGTAGTTTCATATTAATGGATGGATATAAAGAAAAAGGAAATTGTGAGGGGTGGGAGGATGCTTGTGGGCATGATGCATAAACTCCAGTCAGCAGATTAGAAAAATCAATATTCTTTTATTCCCCTCCACATTATGCTCAAGATGCATTCTAAAGAATTCTGGCGAACTTGAAAGCTAGCTCGCTACTTCGACATCTCAGTAGGTCTTGATAAAGTTATTACCCTACTATTGCTTTCATCCCCCCCCCTCCGCCCCGCAGTGGATCAAATTGGCTACCTAGAATTTTTGTCATATTAACAGACTATGACCCAACACAGATGTCACTTCCAGATTCTGTGAAGTCCTTCTGAGGTTATTTTCAACCTCACCAGCTTTGTGTGATGCATACACAAATGTATTGTCTGAATTTGCCCTTATCCTGTTCTCCACTTTTTCTCTGTGCTAAACTGACTTTTTCATTTTACAATTTTATATTGGAAACCACCCTGTGATCCTTGGATGAAGGATAGAAATTTAATAAATAAAATAAAATTCAGTGCAAAGTCCAGTGCTCAATAGTTTGATCTGAGATGGGACCGGTAACAGGTCTTTTAACATGAGAACTTGTTCACTTGCAAGTTATTCATCACACAAAACCGATATGTAAAATTGTTGTTATGTAAGCAATTTTTACATTATCCAAAAGTATGAACTGCCGTTCAGATAATAAACGTAAAAAAGTATTGTTAATGCTTCCTGTGTTAGCACTGTCAGAGGAATATTTCCACATTTCTGAGTTAGTAAAGATGCTACATAGGGTTTTTCTCTCTGTGCTTTAACTTTGTTGTTTTTGTAAAGTGTGTTTGTGTGTGTTGGATGTTGTGAAACTCATTGGTATCGGCAGGCCTGATGAACATGAGGCAATTTTGTTTGCTATCATATAAGTGTCTGCGCATGCAACATTGCCTTTGTTACCCCCAAAGAAGAGCCCTTGAAATAAATCTGTCCCAGCTTCTGAGGTTTCATCTTCTTGTTAACTATGAACAACACATTTTCAACTTCTTGTGCTTAAAGTGTCATACCTAGAAAGTGCCACCTTGGCAAGCTTTTAACGTAGGGCCTTGGCTCAGTTTTGATGATGGAACTCTGCCTCGTTTCTAAACACGTTTGCTGAAACTGGTGCACTGGTATAAGCTTCAACAAAACCACTTGCCAAGGTAATTGTGGTAACAATGCATGTTTTCTTCCAGTGTTGGGGAGACAACTTACAGTCTGGAACATGCTAACAGTCTTAGGATGGAGGTGCAAAAAATGTATGAGTTAATAGATGCTCTAAGGTAAGTGACGGAACTCAAAAGGGGGGATTTCTGCATTTGTATTTTGATTTTTGTGCTTAATCTTTTTATATTGTTGCAGACTGCCTTGAAATCAATTTTGAAGGTGGTGTTGTATAAGTAAATGAATATGAATTGCCTTAGACCACAATCCAAGCATACTTAAAGACGAAAAATTTCAGCCAATAAATTTTGATTGTAGTTTGTATTGTGATCTTAGTTGGGAAATATATGGCTCAAAGACTTAGTATGTTTTAATCAGTCAGTGCCCAAAAGAAGTAAAACTGATTTGATTGGGCTACTTTGTGCATTTTTTTCTTTGTGTGCGCATGACAATACAGTCCTGTTGTTGGAGAGTTCATGAATGTCAGTGACAAAATACTGCGATGAAGTGTGTACTGCAAGCAATGCTAATCTATCCGTTTAAATAAAGTTACCAACAATTTACATTATTGTAACTGGGACAACATAACCAGGAAGACTATTTTATATGCTTATATATTGCTCATAGTTGACTGTTAAGTTTGTATTGCTGATACACTTGTGGTTTTTGGGTTCAGCAAGAAGATTTTGACTCTGGGACTGAATGAAGAACCACAACCTCATCCCCGAACATTGCAGCTTCAGAGAATGATCAGATATTCAGCCACACTTTTTGTTCAGGTAGGTCATCTAGGAGGAAGGAGTAGCTCTTAGGTATACAGGACACAATATGACATACAAATGTTGCAGATAAATATTTTGCAGGATGGTCTAAGTTAGGGGTGGGAAACCTAAGGCCTGGAGGCCAAATGCCTCTCTCTGTGGCCTTTAGAGTCTCACCAGGCTGCACTCTTACCAGCCTTGTTCCACATTCTCAAGTTCTGTTGCTCTACTGGAATGTATTCTTTAACTCTGATAATTCCTTTTGCTTAGCAGGATAGAGATAATCTTGCTTGCTTGCCAGGCAGCTAGCTTTACTTTTAGCTAACTAAAAGTATTTGAAAGTTACTTGAGTCACAGTGATTGAAACACTGGTACTTTATGTACATTTGAAGCTGATCTAAACTTCACCCATGGTGCATTTGGGCTTTAGAGAGACACAGACAAACAAACCTGTGACTTAACCCAATGCATAATTAAGGCTCAATCTTATACACTGGTGCCTGGGAGTAAAGCAGATTTTGCTCTGAGGCTTACTTCTGAGTAGACGTGCAGAGGATTGCACTGTAAGCCTCACAGCTCAGTGACCCAGATCAGTGATAGTAGGAACATCAGAGTTGGTGAGAGTCTTTAACATCTTCTTTGACTGCTCCAATTTTTAACAGATGAGCCAGGATCCACATTCCATCTAGCATGTGCAAAGGAGAAGCCACACTTCCTAGTGAAAAGTTGCTTTTGGTGCTGCCTGGGAGCACATATACTGGGAAGGGGCTGCCCCCCCCCAGCTCAGTGGTAAGGACAGTGGTAGCAGGAACACCAGAACTAAGCAGAAGTGTAATATGTCATTCTTTTCCTCTTGCCTCTTAGCTGTCACACCACTGTGTTAATATTGACTTGTAAGTCACATTGGGGATTTTTTAAGTCAAAAGGTGATTTTTATTTTATTTTTTTACAAAAGCAAGCTAAGATAATTAGGAGCTTCACTCCAGGTGCCTCTACCCTAAGAGATTTGGTGGGTGTAAGAGGCAGAGCTCCTTTACAATATCCTCCCCAGATACCTTTTTTCTGGCACTTAAGCTTTTGTCTTTTAGATGTCAGATACTATTATATTTTTAAAAACTTTTAAGCTGAGTTGATCTATTGATTTTAATGCTTTTGGTCCAGAGATAGATTGAATGAGTGGAAAAGTTGCATGGGAGACAGCCCTGCTGAATTCCTCCAAATTTCACATCATGCTGCAGACCCCACCCGCACCCCATCCTGTACCATCCCAGAAGCCCCTCAATGTTCAGAAGCAGCCTTTTTTGCAGAGGGGGGAGCACAGGGAGCTGTAGTGCATAGGGGAGCCAGGTATGCCCCGTTTCCTGAAAAGAATTCCACTTGACTTGTTTTTGATCCAACTTCTTGTATTGTAAGCTGCCTTGACCATATTTGATGGAGAAGTGTTTAATTTGTCCCCCCAACCCCCCCCAAACAAATGTAAGTATAACTATTATATGTTATGTATTTTGTGCCGCTTCCTGTTTCTGAATAAACTTGAGAGCTTGATAGCCCATCCCCTTTTTTAAAAACAATATTTTGAAAACATTTCCTCAGGAAAAATTGCTTGGTCTGATGTCATTACCAACCCAGGAGCAATATGAAGAACTGAAAGAGAAAAGGAAACAAGAACTGGACAGAAAACTGCAGATGGAGAGACAGGTAAATATTTCAGTCAGTATTGAGACACCTTTCTAAGAGTTGTTTTATATCTGTATGTTGATTAAAACTAACGGCTCTTTAATATCCTGTTGAAAGTCTTGTATGCCATGTTCAATGTGGGTCATACTTCCATATAATGCAAATAGGAGCAAACGAATACAACTAATCCTTTGCAACTTTAAATGTTATTTCCACACCTGCTTTATTTATTGGTTTGTTTGTTTACTTGTGACTAGGCAACACTTGAAACGCAGAGACGAATGGAGGAGAAGCACATGGACTATGCTTCCAGATCTTTGGTAGCATCTAACGGTGAGGTGTCCCGGCCAAAACGGGTTGCTGTAAAGAAAGCTGAAGGTTGGCTGCCCACTGCGAACTTATCTCGCCAGCAGGAACTCACAGACCCACTTCTGCAGCAGATTGACAATATAACATCCTTTATTAAACAAGCCAAAGAAGCAAATCGTCTTGATGAGGTCCAGATGTTGCAGGAAAACCTGCGACAACTTCAGGATGAATACGATCAACAGCAAACTGACAGAGCTATTGAGCTTTCTAGAAGGCAAGCCGAGATGGAGGAGATGGAGAGGGAACAATTGCAGATCCTTTGTGAAAAGGAATGGGAGAGGGAACATAAAAAACGAATGTCTCAGCACTCACGGACACGTTCCCTGGATTTCAGAGAAGTGAAGCACAGTAAGTTAGAGATTGGGAAGGAGAGCATAAACCAAATAGCACAGGCTTTGGACCTTGATACTACTCAGAATACAAGTAACCCAGCCTCTAAAGCATCTTCACCATGTGGTGGTGACAAGCTCCAAGTGCAAGAGAGCCCAGTCTTTCCCGGGCAATTTGTAGAGATCCAAGAGCATGACAGCGTACTAGAGCAAAATAAAAATGTTCCCATAAACCCTTTTGAAGATGTGCCAGTAATTAGCACTCTAAAGAGGGAACCAAATAATCCCTTTGCTGAAGATTCCTCCACAGTGGCTCCCTTGCCCACCCAAACCTTGCACAGTGATAAAAAAGAATATAACCCATTTGAAGACGATGAGGATTGTCATCAAGCAAATGGAATAGCTGTCAGTGCTCCGAATCCCTTTAAAGATGCTGTTGGAAATCCATTCCGTGTGCTCACAGCTCGTCAGGAATCTGGAAATCCATTTGAGGAAATGTCTTCCTCCACGAATCCTTTTGAAGAGGATGATGATAATGAAGTGTCAAGGGAAGACATCATAGAAGAGGAGCTACTGCTCCAACAGATAGATAATATAAAAGCTTATATTTTTGATGCCAAACATAGCGGGCGGATGGATGAGGTTGAGGTGCTGACTGAGAATTTGAAAGAACTGAAACGCACACTAGCAAAACAGAAGGAGAAATCCAGCTAGTTGCTGTTTCCATGCACATACAACTTTACAGTTCTCTGACTGTCCCAGAGGCAAAGGCGGGCAGGTGGAATTAAAATGCAAGAGGGAATTTTGGGATTGACTCTAATTGTCTGCACTTTGGCGTGGGTATTTCCACTATTATTCAGACTTTGCTAATACTGTCCACACTATTATGATTTTGTAATAACCTAAAACTGTGTCACAGACCATTTACAAATCTAAAACGTATCACAACCAGTTTTTATCACAACCTAACCTCTTAACATTGTCATGCTTCTTGGCATTCCTTTTATTTCAGATGTAAACTCTGTAGGCTAATACGGAAACGGATGCTTTAGGTGCAGGAACATACAATCCTTCCCTCTGTGTTTGGTTGTTGCAGTATTACGGACTGGCCTTCTAAGCTGGCTTTTCCACTAATAAGGGATCCAGAGTGTCTGGTAAATTCTGTGTCAAGCATGAAATAAGATGGTGCCTTTAGCAAATGTGTGTAACTGCCATATATGCTAAGGGCAAGTGTTAAAAAGCAGGTTGCTGAGATGCAGTGTGACCTGCACAGTACCAAGGCCAATGATCTGACTGTGCAATACAAAAGATAATATAAAGGGATTTTAAAGTAGATTTGGGTAGATGTGATGTTATAGACATAATATCTGTTTTAGAAAATGTAAACCCCAATGAACTTCTGTTCCCTCCATCACCTGTTTTTTCAGGGCTTTTTTATTTTAATAGCTTCCTCTAGCGAACCCTGGGAACAGCACCTTTTGTTGAGGGTGCTGATTTTTCTTGTTGCTTTCTCTCAGAAGTTGCAATTCTCAAAATTCCCTGGCTAGCGGAAATGCTATGACTGTTAAAACGATAACTGCAGCATATGCATGCAAAATGGGGGGGGGGGGAGGAGAGCACCAGTTATATACTATAAGGAAGTCTGATTTCAATGGAAAAGCAAACTGTTAGCCAACTATGATCTGATCATGTGAAGATGGCCTTCCCTCAAGTTTTAAAACAACACTTAGCTACCTCTCTCAAGGTTTGACACCTGTTTTGAATATAAAATACTGTTCCCTTTATTAATCCAGAATGGGAAAAAGATCATGGTGTGTGTTCCAGGAGAGCACAAAGCTCAGATGTTTGGGAGCTTAATCTACCAGCCGTTGTTGCTGTGTAGTTTCTGTTATTGCTGTGGAGGGTCTGTGCAAGCCCATACCCTGTCAAACTAGAGGCTGTGAAGCAACATAGCTTGGGATTGGGTGGTTAATTTTTCCATATTAAAAACTGGTTAATTATGTCCTTTGGATATTTCTTTACTCACTGGATATTTCCAGTTCAAAATATGAACTGGAATTTTTGGGGAAAGTATAAAAATAATTGTATGTAACTGAAGGGCTATCAAACAATTTCTGGTTTCAGTTCTGCTGAATGAACATGATTTGGTCACATTTGATTATTTTTTTAAGAATGAAGAGCAGTTTGAATGTCACACATGAGAGCTGACTCCTGAGGATTATTATGGACTTCTAGAAATCAAATTTTGCTTCATTCATGAGTGGGGGAAAGGCCCAGCCGTTGGGACCTGAGTTAGCTTTGCTGTGTAAAAAAAATGTAATTTTCACGCATTCAAAAGCGTTGGCTTAAATACTACAAACAGAAACAAGGGATTAATCCAGGAGTAGCAAGACACTAATAGCTGGTTCAGGATTTCTAAACCTGAACAGTAATTCAAACTGTTGGGATTCCAGAAAAAATGTTTACAGAGATGTGTTGTTACTTGGCGGTGTGTGCTTAATATGGTCAAGAGTTAAAGTAGCACTTTACGGAATCAATTCTATATATCTTCTTTATCTGGGGCATGGCTTTAGGCGATTTAGTAAAACCCCCATTCCTTCTAGTTTCCCTTTCATTTGATTTTTCTGTCTGCTGGGAGGAATGTGCTCAGTTACATAACTAATTTAATATACATAGTATTGACTAAAACTGTTTCAGTGGTAGCTTTGGTGGGCCGGGGTAGGAGGAAAATGAGCTCAGCTTCAAAATTAATTTGATTTACGAAGTATTGACTAAAACTATGTCAGCTTGTTTAAAAAGCACTCAGAATTGTGTTGAGCCATCCTGTGGAAACAGACCTGAAGACAGCTCTGAGGACAAGAGTACTAAGGGCAGATGACCTAAGAATTTAAAGTCATCTTTTTCTTTTTCTAATTGGAAATAACTGGGATTGGGCTTGCGGAACAGGTGCACCTAACAAATTTAACAGGACAGGCTATTATCGGGTAACCAGAGATGTGTAGTAAATAAAGAAATTTATGTATATAGCTAAAGTAGGCAAGCACCACAGCTTTTATGTGACTACCAGCTAAGGAGCAGTGGTTTGTCTAAAACAAAACCATCTATATACTTTATTCTAGGCAGCAAGACACCAGACTTAACTGGAATACTTTGTATATCCCAGCCAAAATGAATGTTTCAGTGGCTTTTTGTTTTTTTTACATTTAAAATATGTTTCCTTGTTACATCAATTCTGCCTTGTTTTTAGGTACTCTGTAGTCTAATACTCTTTAAAGACATAGTATTGATGTATTTTTACTAGTAACTATGTTGGTTTGTAGCTCCATGACTGCAAGTCAATGTGAAATGTAACTAGCCTTCTTGATAGGATGGTGGTAGACTCACATTTTGACAGCCTTCCATTTGTACTACTGAATTTACACTATGAAACAGAACAAAACCATGCCATTGTGAGAATTAACATTAAAGACATCCATTTATACACTTGCATGCACTACTCTTAATTTGCAAGCTTTGAAGAAATAAAATAACATATTGGTTTGTATGTGTGATTTATTTCTCATGTTAAATAAGAGGCCCAAGTCAGCTGATGCACTCTCAATAGGCCCCTTCCCTTTGAGGTTTCAGCATCTTCTGTGGCCAGTGTGTGTATATGGGCCTCACTGGGCTATGGGGAGTCCTCTCCTTAGGATTTCCCCTGAGAACAAAATTAATACTTTTGTAAATTTATGCATGGTGCCATTTTAGGTACATAGCAACAGCAATTATAACTTGAACATTGCAAATAGAGGGAATGGTGTGTAGCATCGTCTGCTTATAAGTTGGCAACCCACCTCTGAACTGGTTGTTGGCTGAAGATAAAGCTTCTTCGTAATCAACATATTTACATCAGCTTTAAATGATACTTTTTTCTTGTACAAACATAAAGTAACAAAATACAGAATGGTTCTTATTTACAAACGGGCCTCTTCATAGTATAGGCGATACATCTACATATTGAGATTTAGCAAGGAGCTAAGAACAGCCTTAGCCAAAACGGGGGGAGAAATGCAGTAAATTTTAATGCCAAGTTTTCTCAAGGCCCTATGGTTTTGAATAGAAAAGAATATATTTTGACTAAATGCCTCCACCCAGTAGCTCTTGTGTTTTTCATATGGGGCAGCTCAACCTATTGCCAGCAAAAGCAGTTGGGGGGCTGGTTCAGTTTTGTTACTTCACTCTAAACTTTAATTTCCATGCCGTGACAATTTAATTCCTGCCACATGTACATTACACAAACCTGCCTCATTCATGCTAGTTGGATGGACAGGCAAGGAGAATGACCAGCCCTGAAGTCTAGCTAACCACTGGAGATCTTTTTAGCTACCTTTGTTGCCTGGGACTTTAGCAGGCATTATTCACTCTTTAAAGCATGTATTTGCTTTTATGAACACTAAAAGCTTGTTTCTTTTTAAAGACATCCTGTTTAACCATAAGCATCTCTAGGAAGTTAAGCGGGCACCCAATACAACCCATACCCTGCCCTCTTCCACTGCTCCTACAGATCTGCAGCATACCCAAAACTTGCACATAATCCAGAGATTTGTTAAATCCAGAGCCTTCACCACTAAGAGCAGCTATTTGAGTGAAGGGGGAGCCTGTCCTCCCAAGACCAGGCACATAAAGACAGGATTCTGTATTTGGATGGTTGTATGTTACACAAAAAAAGCACACGATTCATTAAACCAGGGTTTGACCAAGATGTGTTCTCCTTTGATTTAAAAACAAATGGCAAACATGTATATTCACAATCCAGTCCATCACATGAACAATTCCAGAATTTATTTAAAAGATTCATCCTTACTTGTTTTAAGTAAGTCCAGATATTTTTCTGTTACTTAAATGGTGGTTTGTAAAAAGACCAATGTGTTGTCATCAGTGTTAAGATGCCCACTTTCTTGTCAGTCTGAATGCTTTTACTCCCTGCTGTAGAAAGCTGGCTTAGGAAGCAGCACTCTCTTTCATGGCAGTTCTATATTTCCCAGTCATCTCCTTTGGTAATGGCACTTTACCAGGGCAGGGAATTTGGCCTTCAATTTCACACATGCATTCCCGCAAGTGGTACTTTTTGGGGCCAAACGTTGCGGGATGCCGTAGCTTCATTTTCTCTTGTGCTTCTCCCTGCAGTGTTTCCCTACAAAAGAAAAAGAAAGTAAGAAAGAAATTTGGTGTAAGGACAAGAAGTGCTAGACAGTGATCAATGCATCGCAACAATCAAACTAGTTCACACATAATTCTTGAAAGTACAGTTGAGGCACCTCTGTTCCTCCAGATGTTGGGAGTGCAACTCTTCACCAAACTGGCTATGGCTATTAAAAGTCCCCAAACCTGGAAAGCCAATGGTTCTTCCTCTCCTCTCATGCATTTAATAGCAAATTATAATTGTTAACAGTGACTTCCTCTATCACAGATGATTGTTTGGTGTTTGACATGCTGCCTCGCTTCATTTCATGTTTTATGTCAAAACTGCTGGGAACACATAACTGCTGTAATAATAGTTCTGCCCTTGAGTGTTTAGGGCTTCTCTCGGTATTAAAGCTGCTCCAAGTCTGCTGTGCTACTCATCTAGCCTCACAGGGCTGTGTAACCCTAGGACTGTATGGTCTGGTTCTGACCGGATGGATACTAGAATCAGCAAGGGATACCCACATGACCTGAAGGTGCTGCTGTGCAATGCCAGGTCAATGATTCATAAGACCACTGCCATCCGTGACTTGATCATGGATGGAGGACTTGACCTGGCATGTGCAACAGAGACTTGGTTGGATGAAGCAGATGGGCCTGTCCTTGCCGCTGCCAGTCCACCAGGTTTCTCTTACGCACAGCAACCCAGGTCATGTGGGCGGGGAGGGGGGGCTGCAGTGATTTTTAGGAAGTCATTAGTTTGCACCAGGCGTCCTATTGGGAAGACCCAGTTTTCCGAGTGCATGTTCTGGAAGTTGGGCAATAGGGGCAGTACAGGATTCCTTTTGGTGTACCGACCTCCTCGCTGCACCAAGGATTCCCTGCCCAAGCTGCTTCAGGTCGTGGTGGATGTTCTCCTGGAGACACCTAGTTTGGTCATCCTAGGGGATTTTAACATCCATGCCAACACGACCTTACAAGGGGCCACTCGAGACCTCGTGGAAAGCATGGCCTCCATGGGGCTGTCCCTTAATAAGTCTGGCCCAACCCATAGCCGTGGACATGCCTTGGACCTGGTGTTTACCTCTATGGATGTTGGTGATCTGACACTAAGTAAAAGTGAAACGAAAGAAGTGCCATGGTCAGATCACTTCCTGGTGCAACTGGACTTCTCTGCGACCCATCCCCTCTGCAGGGAGGTGGGACCGATTCGGATGGTCTGCCCCCGCCACTTAATGGATCCAAATGGTTTCCAGAGAGTGGTAGGGGATGCTTTATCCCATGTTGATGGCATTTCAGCTGATTCCCTGGTGGCCCGCTGGAATGTGGAGTTAACCAGGGCTATTGACTGTTTGGCTCCGAAGCGCCCTCTCTGATTGCATGGAGCCCGGACAGCCCTGTGGTTTTCCACAGATCTGAGGGCAATGAAACAATCGTTGAGACGGCTAGAGCGCCGGTGGCGGATAACTCATTCCGAATCTGATCGGACACAGGTTAGAGCTTGACGTCGAGCCTACCAAGTGGCGATAGCGACGGCGAAGAAGACTTTCTTCACCGCCTCTATTGCATCTGCAGAAAACAGCAGCAGGAGACTTTTTCAGGTGGTTCACAATTTAGCGGAACCACCTGCAACATCGGGGCCCAGTACAGGCCACATGATCTCCTGCAATGATTTTGCAAAGTTTTTTGCAGATAAAATCGCTCAGATTTGGGAAGAAGTAGACTCCACCGTGGGAGCAGGGCCGGGGCGGGAGAGTGCTAGAGTTTTGTCTAGTCAAGTTGCGTGGGATCAATTCCAATCTGTTACCTCCGAGGATGTGGACAGGCTGCTTGGACGAGTGAAACCAACCACCTGTCTCCTGGATCCTTGCCCATCCTGGCTTATAAAAGCTAGCCGGGAAGGACTGGGCAATGGGCTTTGTGGGGTGGTGAATGCTTCCCTCCGTGAGGGAGCCTTCCCAGACCTGCTGAAAGAGGCGGTTATTAAACCGCTTCTTAAAAAACCATCTTTAGATGCGACCACGATGGCCAACTATCGCCCAGTCTCAAATCTTCCATTCTTGGGCAAGATGATTGAGCGAGTGGTTGCTGAACAACTCCAGGCACGCCTGGAAGAAGTGGACCATTTGGATCCCTTCCAGTCGGGATTCAGGCCTCATCATGGGACTGAAACTGCCTTGGTCGCACTGGTTGATGATCTCCGGCGGGCTAGGGACAAAGGTGAGAGCTGTTTCCTAGTTCTGCTGGATCTCTCAGCGGCATTTGATACCATCAACCATAACATCCTTCTGGACCGTCTTGAGGGGCTGGGAGCTGGGGGCACTGTCAAACAGTGGTTCCTCTCCTTCCTCCTGGGCCGTGTTCAGAAAGTGGTGGTGGGGGATGAGTGTTCAGACCCCTGGGCTCTCACTTGTGGGGTGCCTCAGGGTTCTGTCCTCTCCCCCATGCTTTTCAACATTTACATGCAGCCGCTGGGAGAGATCATCAGGAGGTTTGGGCTGGGTGTTCATCAGAACCAGTGAAGGCAGTGAAGGTCCTGTGTGAGTGTCTGGAGGCGGTTGGAGGATGGATGGTGGCTAACAGATTGAGGTTGAATCCTGACAAGACAGAAGTACTGTTTTGGGGGGACAGGGGGCGGGCGGGTGTGGGGGATTCCATGGTCCTGAATGGGGTAACTGTGCCCCTGAAGGACCAGGTGCACAGCCTGGGAGTCATTTTGGACTCACAGCTGTCCATGGAGGCACAGGTCAAATCTGTGTCCAGGGCAGCTGTTTACCAGCTCCATCTGGTACGTAGGCTGAGACCCTATCTGCCTGCGGACTGTCTCGCCAGAGTGGTGCATGCTCTGGTTATCTCCCGCTTGGACTACTGCAATGCGCTCTACATGGGGCAACCTTTGAAGGTGACTCGGAAACTACAACTAATCCAGAATGCAGCAGCTAGACTGGTGACTGGGGGCGGCCGCCGAGACCACATAACACTGGTCTTGAAAGACCTACATTGGCTCCCAGTACGTTTCCGAGCACAATTCAAAGTGTTGGTGCTGACCTTTAAAGCCCTAAACGGCCTCGGTCCAGTATACCTGAAGGAGCGTCTCCACCCCCATGGTTCTGCCCGGACGCTGAGGTCCAGTGCCGAGGGCCTTCTGGCGGTTCCCTCATTGTGAGAAGCAAAACTACAGGGAACCAGGCAGAGGGCCTTCTTGGTAGTGGTGCCCGCCCTGTGGAACGCCCTTCCAGCAGATGTCAAAGCGATAAACAACTACCTGACATTCAGAAGACATCTTAAGGCAGCCCTGTTCAGGGAAGTTTTTAACGTGTGATATTTTAGTCTATTTTTGGTTTCTATGGAAGCCGCCCAGAGTGACTGGGGAGGCCCAGCCAGATGGGCGGGGTATAAATAATAAATTATTATTATTATTATTATTATTATTATTATTATTATTATTACATTAATTGCTGCTAAGCTTGACTATTCTCTAAGCTCCCCAGTATTTGAACATTTTGGGAAGTACTGCAAAACCTTTATCCGCAATAAGCATCTAATGTAAGCTTGTAATTAGCAGATTACCTGGAACAAGTAAGCATTGCCTCCTGGTGACCAGGCTTTTGTAAATTTAAAGAATGAAGGTGTTTTTTCCCAGCTTTCTCGGGCCATCAAGTGGTGCCCATAAATGACATAAAAATGACATTTATGACAAAGGATATGTGGGCTACATACCAGAAAGCTTATTTTAAGGTGCAGAACTCAAGCCTGCAGGAGGATGGAGTTTTAATAGCATGTTTGTGTGCATTTAAAACATTGCCCTTATCCCAGTCCAATTGAATGGGGTAGACTCAAAAGTTTGGTTCTACAGCCAAAAACAAGCAGAGCCATATATGTATTTATGTGCGTGTTTTACTTACTCGCTTTTACCAAGAACTTTCTTAACATGTTCTGCGATCTCTTTGTTAGTCTTCTCTTCCACATCAACCAGGACTTGCTCTCCAGTATCTGCAGAGGAGAGAGCATGACAGGGTATCTACAGGCAGCTGTCTCGACCAGGATGCTCTGAAGACACCGTCTCCTTTGGAGAGTGGCGCTACCCCTTATTTGCCAACCTGTCAACTGTCAGTCTTGGGAAGGTGTTTGCCTAAGCAGAGGGTATTCCAATGCACTTCAACAAAAGCTAAACAAAACCATGCATGTTACTTACCTAAATAGAATTTTAAGAATGGCGATGGTGTCATGTTCTTAAACATCACAATCTGAAGCCAAGGGTTTTTGTACTGAATCTGAGGTATGTTGAAGAACACAAATTTTCTGTGGAAAGAGCAGGAGAAAAGTAAGGAAGACAGTGGATGCACTCGGCGTTTTAGAATATGAATTCAGTGAAACTTAAGACTCTTGCCAAAGAAAAGGAGAAAAAGGCAGCTCTGTGTGTGTGAGAGAAAAGGCATCAGATTCAGGAGGCAGGAACCCAAGCTCAGAGGTAGTTTCCCTCACCCTCCAGTATGTCTCATAGCAGACATATCCGCATAAGCAATGCCAAAACAGTGGGCATGTTAATCAGTTGCTGAAGAACCAAAATGTCCATGAACACTGAGGAAGAGTAACAAATTTACTGTGGTGTAAATAAAAGCCACAGGGAGCCAATATGATGCAGTGGTTATATTGAGCTAGGATGACAGCCCTGGTTCAAAGCCATGCTCAACCCTTTGAGGCTTTCGAGATGGTAACTGGCTCAAGTTACTTCAAAGGGTTGTTGTGAAGATAAAATGGAAGGGTGAACTGCATGCACCACATTAAGGTCTTGGAAAGAAAGATGGGCTGGGCATTATTTTATTTATTCATTTCATAAAATGTATACACCACTCAATTGCTAAAAAATAACATCATTAAAGAGGTTCACAAAAAGGAATAACAATAACAACAGCAAGCTGTTACTTCATCTGACTGTATGAGGAAACTGTGCAGTCTCAAAGTAGGCCGAGAAACATTAAAGGAACATTAAAGGTAAAGGTAAAGGACTGGTAAAGGTAAAGGACCCCTGACAGTTGAGTCCAGACGCGAACAACTCTGGGGTTGCGGCGCTCATCTCGCTTTATTGGCCAAGGGAGCCAATATTTGTCCGCAGACAGTTTTTCCGGGTCATGTGGCCAGCATGACTAAGCTGCTTCTGGCGAAACCAGAGCAGCGCACAGAAACGCCGTTTACCTTCCCGCCGGAGTGGTACCTATTTATCTACTTGCACTCTGACGTGCTTCTGAACTGCTAGGTGGGCAGGAGCTGCCCAGAAAGCAGGACTAGATCTAATGAGCTTGAACTACAAGAAGGCAGATATTTCAGTTGACCATTGGAAGAAACTTGTTGGTATCAGAGGAGCTAGGCAATGGAGTGGGTGGGTAGGTAGACATCTCTGAGAGGTCTTCCTGTTCCGGATTTATCCCGCACCGGAGCAGGCCATGGATAAGGATGGCCTGCGCGGGATCAACTCCAATCCCGTATCTAGCAGTTCCCCTACGCCAGGGGGGCAGCTCGGCTTGCCTTGGGGCTCGTTCCCCAGCCCCTGCGCGAAGCGCACGGCGAGCGCTTCAGCAGCGTGGCGAGCGCGGAGAGATGCGCAACAATCCCTGGGACAGGGGGACGGAGGGAGGCTCCTTGCTCGAGGGGTCCCCGCTCACCTGGCTCCTTCGCTGAGAGGCCCCCTCGTGTTGTAGTTCACCGTCATCACCTTCACGGCGTCCTTGAAGATGATGTCGCCCTGGCTCAGGTACTGCAGCGTCCTGCGGATGGGGAAGCGGCCTTTCATCGGCATGGCGGCGGCAGTCCTGCGCGCACCGCGTAGCCAAAGGCAGCGGCACGAGTCGGCGGCGGCGCAACTTCCTTGCTCCGACCCACCCGGACGGGAGAGGAAACGGAGCGCCGATCGCAAGGGGATGCGGGAAGTGTAGTTTCCGGGAGCGCGGAGGAGGAGGCGGGACGAGTCGGAGGGCATGGGATCGGAAGAGGAAGGCTGTTTACACTGCGATCGGGGGCTGTTTACATTGCGATCCGAGAGAATAGTGATGGCAAAACACCTAGAACTGCGCAAATGGAGAGGCATTCAGTAAAATGCACAAACGCGCGTTCCAGACGTTCGGCTGGCGGCGCTGATTTGCAACCACCGGCATTGTATTTGAGTGCATGGGAAAGTTACGCAGGCTGTTCTCACAACTTTGCGCTGCACGAGATCCTGTTCTGATGCTGCTGCTGCGAGGAAACGCGGCCAGCGGAAATGCTTCCGCTCGTTTGTAAAGTTTGAAGGGCCGCTTCAGTACAAGGCCGAGTTTTCAGCATTGAAGTAAATGAACTAGGAGGGCAAAGCTTTGATTTCCAAAAAAATCTAGTACCAAATTGAGTATGGCATCTTTCCCCTATGGAACCACGTTTTTTTCTTAAACATACCCTAAATAATATATGGTGACCCTGATCATATGTGGAGAAAGCCAGCTTCTGTTAAAATAAAAATCCAAAAAGCAAGGTTCTCAAAATGTGGAAAAAAGGAAATGCATCTCACACAGCTCAGCACTCAGAAATGTTCAAATGCTTCCTTTCTGGCCAACAGGAATTGTATTGAATGGAGTATTCCACCATGTGGAGCTTCTTCCATGATTGTTAAATATGTATCCCACTGCTACACCAAATGATGGTCAAAGCAATTAACAACACAAAATACACTTAGAAATAATCAAATATAATAAAATATCAGTAATCTCAAAACAAAACAAAAACAGGTGTAAAAAGTCAACATATTTTCACTTCAGCCAATGGACCAAATTCTAAATAAAAATATATATTTGCTGACTGTAGGTAATCAGAGATGCTCCTTTTGCAAGGAGTTAGAGACTGGCATCAGCAACTAAGGCCCTCTCCCGCATTCCAACTGAATGCCCTTCAGAAGTAGGCAGGAAAGAAAGATCCTATGAGAACCAGCAGAGAGAAAGTGGTTGGTTTTTCAAATAACTCAGAAGTCAAGTGGGGCTTTGTAGGTCGCAACCAGTCAAGAAAACAGCGTTTTTCTCCATACAGTTAAAACTGCTTCAGTACTCTGGCCAGTGTCCAAAGAGCTATTTTAGGCATGCCCAATGAGGATTTTTGATTTCGTCCACTTTTAGGCAGAAGCCAACCCCAACTACCGCAAACTGCTTTTAAAATCCTCCTTGTCTGAAAAGTCATTTGCCCTATGGCAAGGATGGGAAAACATTCTTATGTTGAAGAAACACTTCGATAAAACCCTATTAGGCAGGTAAAATTACCGGTAGATGAACAATTGTTTGGATCCTAACATTACTCTCAAGGCATTCTCAAAGAATATTGTGAACCCATTCAACAATTTTTATAGTTATGCCATAATTACTTGCTCTGAAAAAAGAACTCGGAGGCCATAAAAGGGTCCTTATTTATTTTAATAGTATAAACCTTCTGTAGGCAGAAATATTAAGCCACAACAATATAATGCCACATTTAGACAGCATTTAATAAAATGCATAAGCATGCACTGCAATACTCTATATACACACACAACAATGCAAATTTCTCTTCATGACTGAAGACATTGATTAGATATAAAAATTCAGATAAAAAAGAACATGCTATTTTAAATGCTATCACATTTACAAAGCTGATTTCACAAAATAAACTGTGAGGAAGCAACAGCTTTTGTCAGGTTTTAAACCTTGTATTTAAAAAAGAAGATACAGAGACAACAGACAATGAAGAGCACAGGGTTACAAAAGGTACCCCAGGGAATTATCACCTATCTTGTGGCAAATAGGTTAGCTTTAGTAAGAGCTTAGCGCTTGAAGGGTTTTCCAAATACATACAACAATTATATAATGGATAAATATGAGCAGTTGTTTTGTTACAAAACTATTGGGAACAATGGTGTTATTTAGAATTAGTGGTTAGTCACAGAAGTCGTTTCGGCATATGAGTTCCATAGATACTGCAAGTAAATATACTGTATTTTGGTCAATAGACTACTCAAAACTCCTCCAGCCTTATGGTAAGATTTCTATTTTTCCACACCCCTGCCCCTCCAAATGTGGTACAGAAAGCAAAAGTAACATAATTGTTTCCAGAAACAGCTTAAATCATCCACTGGCCAGAATCAGAAATCAGGTTAGTACCTCTATTACAGGGGATTGTACCTTTTAAGGAACAATAAAAAATGGGGAAATCATTTTATGATAGAAGTCTTCTATTCAATGTTAACTTTAATTAAAGCAAACAGAGTACCGATTGTCATAACACTAAATCAATGGAGCTTCCTGCCAAAAATGTTTCAAAAACATCCACAGCTGGAATATTTCTTTTTTAAAAAAACAACACCCCCCCCCCCCACTATGTACATTTATTAAGCAGCAGGTCAGGAAATGGAAGCTGGGCAGAAATACTTCTCCAAGGATTGCATGCCCAACATAAAGGAGCATTTAAATCCTGCAAGTGCAAGACTATGCAGGTGCTAGATTTTATACTACTAGGAGCACTTCTTAGTTCACCAAAACTTTTAAAAGATCAGACCTAGAGCACTGACCAGTAGGAAAATGTATGGAGATCAGGTCTTAGACTGTATAGGCATCAGGAGGATTGTTAAGGTGGTGAAGAGAACAGCAAGCTTCATTTTCCAAGAATTAACTTTGGGCATAGTTCTTCCTAATGCTAGTACAATACAGTCGTACCTTGGAAGCTGAATGCCTTGGCTCCCAAACAAATCAGCTCCTGAACAATCAAAACGTGAGTGTTCCGGTTTTCGGAAGTCAAATGTCCAGTGTGGCTTCAGATTGGCTGCAGGACGCTCCTGCATCCAATTGGAAGCTGCACTTTGGTTTTTGAATGGTTCTGGGAGTCGAATGAACTCCCGGAATGCATTCTGTTCAAAAACCAAGGTACCTGTATGTGCAGTGATCCTCACAAGAGACCAATTTCTCTCCTTTCCTCTCTGGATGTGGAAGGATGTGGATATGGTGCCAAGGCATTGTGGAAAAAGCAAAGTGTGTGTACCTCCCAAGCCCTCCATCAAGCTCCTGCCGCCCTCCATGCTATGCATGCTACTTCAATTCCAAAGAAAGCAAAGATTGGATGATGACATGGGAGGCGCACACAGACCTGCCATAGCCTATAATATCTTGGCTTCCCGCTTGGGTGCATGGCTCTCATCCACACATGCCAAAAGAGGAAGGGGAGAAATGTGTCTTTCTTGGAATGTCGACAGAGATCTTTCAATGTACCAGGAAGCATCTTGTCCTTTGTTTACTTCTTTCATTAAAAGGAAACGTCTCCCTTAAAATAATAGTTCATAATTATCTCGGACCACATTCTATACGACTCGTGCATGCTCAGCTAGCTGTCATTCTTGACCAACTGTTGCCGTCTGAAACCAAAGTTTCTTCCATGGGAAAAGAAGGAAAGAATGCCTAAGCAAGCCAGAGTAACTATATAAACAGGTTTTAGGGAAGGTAGGACAGTAAGAAATATTGTCTGTAACACACAAACTACTTTCCTGTACAGGTTATCTGGAAACCTTCAATAGACTTTCACTAGTAGCAGAAGACAATTCCTAAAAGCTTGTTTGTTTGTTTTTTAAAAAAATATTCCTTTTAGTGGTCTGTCTCTAAAAAGAAATGCATTATATTTGCCAGGAAAGATATGGTGCCATGTATTACGTAGCTAGCAGATAGTGACATTTATGACGCTACTCCTGCAGTTTGCCTTATGCTCAGTTACACAAGATGGTTGTCAATACAAAACTACACACATCTGTTGTGCAGCAACCTTGTTCCTTTTCATTAGCAACTTCAAGGGACATACAGACATTATAAACACAGCGATGAAGCTTTACATGCTTTAGAAAAGAAGACTGTATATATATATATATTTTAAAAAAGCAAAACCTTTCAGAAGAGTTTTAAAAGCCCCCTTTGCATGTTGTCAATAACATAAGAAATGTTTATGGTCCACAGATGCAATTCACCAAACACTATCACTGCACAACCTCATTTCATTTCAACAGGGCTTGTGTGTATTTAGAAATAAGATGTGGAACTATTAAATAGTTTCAGTATTTAAGAAAAAGTGCAAATACATCCTGGGTTTAGAAACAGGTGCCTACTCTACCAAGGAACGTGAGATGCAAATGATCATACCAGGACTGAGCTTTGAGCAAGAAATAAAATTTAGGAAGCTCAATCTTTGCAATGCATTTATAAATCTTTTTTTTGTTAACATATAGAAATCTGATATATATGATTACATGACTGTACATAGTTCTATATACATACATACACACTTTATATTACACTGTACATAATATACCAGACTAAGTTAGATACAAGCACATAAAACATCATACACACAAATAAATATGGCCGGGATCCAAAGCACTTCTTTAGGGGAGCTCAAGAGCCTGGGTAGACCGTATTTGACTCCTCCCCCATCAAAGGCATATTATTCCTCCCTCCAATGTTACATCACAAGTTGGTTTTAAAGAAATAGGAACACCTACAGACACATACTTTTTAAATTATGACTCTCCTTTCACAGAAACTATTTGCAGAACTCAGAACCCCTGTAACTCATGGCAAGCGAATCTCTGGGGGAAGAACACGATGTTAGTTAGCTTGCCACATAGGCTCTCCCATAATCCACTGAGGCTGCAGACCAATAGACATGCATGTCTAAGCCCATCTGAAATCAATTAAACTCAAGATTGCCATCTTATTTAACAATTGACAGGGCACACAGTAAATTTGTTTTAAATGCTAATGTTTCCAATCTTGTAGATAGATAAATACATGTATCTTACTGATCTCAAAAGGAACTTGCTTCCAAGGATGCTTACTATGTAACCCTAGACAATCTGAACTATAATCAACAATGAGCAATTACATACACTTTTTTCCCTTAAGAATATGGAAGCTAGGCTAGATGGGAAACAGTGAATGACGAAACAGGTGCCTTTTCGCAAAAAATTAAATATTGAAATATTTCATAGCAGTCATTAAATGACACTATTTAAAAACAGTACTTCAGCTGGATCCAAAATAAAGCAGAACTAAATTAATTTAAGGTTTGTGGATCAAGCTGTGCAAACCTGCAACACACAGATTTCAGTGTAGCAGACATCACTTTTAAAAGTATACCGGTATGCTCCTCTGATTTTTATAAGGAATCATTTTTGGTCTCAAAATTGTACTAAAATTATTTTTAGGATATTTTATCATGTAAATTACAAATTTCTTCATTAAAAGTGCACACTCAAGTCTTGACACTATACATACTCTAAAATATATGATTATATCTTAATTTGTTTATACGATAGTATAGTAGGCTCATCATGTTGGGTCTTTTGTCATTTTTAATTAAGACAAGAGTTGATTAATTTTAATCATGATTTTGACATCGTATTTTCTTTACTGAAAGACATTCAGTGCTCACAGTACTATTGACTGCATGTGCATAAATTATTTTAGGAATAAAGTCAGAGCTAAACAGTAAGTCAAGGAAACACAACACTGTTTCACTTCCTCTGAAGCAGTTCTTGTGTGAATTAAAAGAAGTGACACCCAATGTTGTCTGTCCACTTACGCAATAGAAATCTGCTTGCACAAGGGTGCTTCTGGATTCTCTTCTCTACCCTCCAGCCCCCTGTGCCCCCATAAAAACTGCTCCAGAGGGCCTCCCAATTCTCAAAAACAAGTTTTGGAGGTTCGGAATGGGGGAAAAGAAGAAATAGCCCACTGTGAAGGCAACTTGCATTACATTGTATCTCACCCTGTTTTTTAAACATTTTTAAAAGTAGGAAGTGTAATTGATTTGGATACACCCAGGTGCTTACTAAGTGAATCATCATTTAGAGTAGTGTAGTTTAATGATCTCCGGGGCTATGCCAGCTTAAGTAATCACTGAATTCCTTCCTGAAATGTAGGTTATAAATGAAGATTCTTATGAATGGGGGTAAATAGGTGACTGAACTGTGACTGGTCCTGTAAGACATCCCTCCAACATTCCACCTGAGAGCTTAACTAGAAAGACAAAAAACAACCTTGTTGGAATATGATCTCAACTGAAGAGCAATCTGAGAAGTTGTTTTTGTGTGATTAACAACACATTATCTTAAAAATAAAGCAACACAGATCAAACAGAAAATGGCCAGCTCTTGGAAGCATTTTGACAGGTTATGACACAATAAATATTTCTTAGTACTCCAGACTTTAAAAAGAATCCACAAAGTTATGTTATGGGAGCAAGGAGTCCCTTCATGCATGATACTTTTCCTATATAGAGGTGAGATCTCTGTAGAAATACAGTGGTGCCCCACAAGACGAACGCCTTGGAAGACGAAAAACTCGCTAGACGAAGGAGTTTTTCGTTTTCTTAGCCGCTTCGCAAGACGCATTTCCCTATGGGCTTGCTTCGCAAAACGAAGCTTGCCCCGCAAGCTCCAGGGATAGCGGGGAAGCACAGCGCGTCTTCCCCGCTGTCCCCGGACCTCTTTTGAAGCAAGGGGCGGCAGGGAGAAGATCGCTTCTCCCCGTTGCCAGCCCCGCAATCTCCGGGCACAGAGGGGAAGGCGCACGCGCCTTCCCCTCTCTCCCCGGACCCCTTTTGAACCAAGGGGCGGCAACAGGAAGAAGCGATTCTCCCCGCTGCCCCTTCCCTTGCTTTAAAACAGGTCTGGGGACAGAGGGGAAGGCGCGCGCGCCTTCCCCTCTGTCCCCGGAGATTGCGGGGCAGGCAACGGGGAGAAGCAATCTTCTCCCCACCGCCCCTTGCTTTAAACAGGTCTGGGGACAGAGGGGAAGGCGCGCGGCGCTTCCCCTCTGTCCCCGGACGGTCTCCATAGGAACGCATTGATTGATTTTCAATGCATTCCTATGGGAAACCGTGCTTCGCAAGACGAAAAACTCGCAAGAAGAAAAAACTTGCGGAACAAATTAATTTTGTCTTGCGAGGCACCACTGTATATTTCCATGAGCCCTGGAAAGTGGGGAAATCATTGAAATGTCTATTTTGTCAAGAGATTTATGTGTGTTTGGATACAGTAGAACAAAGCACACCTGAACAGATGCAAGCATGTGGAAATGGGCAGCTGTATGATATGCATGCAGCTGACTGCTAACTTTTTCCTACAGAATTATGCCCAGGTAGAGAAAATGCCATGCGCAAAGTTGCTCAGAATATAACATGCTGTATTGCAAGTGGAGGTTGGAAAATGGCAAGCAGTGGAATTCAAACCAAAGATTCTCCAGGATGAGAGAGTTGGCTTTCCTGGCTGAGTGGCTAAACCAGCATAAGTCCCCCACTCTGGCTCAGCCGGGGCTCAACTATCATAAGTCCCCCCAAAGGGACACGGCAGAGCAAGGGGAGACCTATTCTAACCCCCTTTCAACTGGGTCATGTGACCTAGCAACCTGGCATAATGTGACAACTGAAAAAGGCGGTGTCAGTCGAATTCCTCCTGAAAGGAGTTTGGGATGGGGAAACTCAAGCTGTTTTAAGTTACACTGACTTACCATAGCTAGGGATTGCTCAGAGCAGCTATAATCCTGGGAGTAAGTTTCACTGAACCCAGTGGAACTTTCTCCTGAGTAGACACATATAGGATCTGGACCGTAAAACAGAGTTTCTAACCTTTAAGAAAAAGACTAAGCCTCAAATTCTGAAGTAACCACAGTACTGGACAATGTGATATGCCAAAATAGTATTCTCAAGTGTCTGACAGAATCAATGAGTTTGAAATTATAATGTACTAAAGGGCACATTTGCTGTTTTTGAAACTGATAGCATCCTCATCACTTAGCGATTGAAGCAGCACAATAAAAAGGCATCTTATGCTACAGCATTTATAAGTAAACAGCACCAGGCTCGAAAATCTCAATGGTTACCCTTTACAAAGCCAAGAAGTTAGAATGCTCTTTTCTAGTGTGAATAACTTCTACGGCACCTTACTCAGCTGACAGCAAAGCCATAAATCTTGTGTCACTTATGCTGTAAACATTTAGTAAAGTTTAACTTCAAATAGTATAGAAATCTCATGGAAAGGATCACATTATTAATGAACACATACAATTGGAATTTTGTAGCATAAATGATTGTCTCCCACAGCTCTTCCATGTTTTCACAGAAATCACTAGCATATGACTGCATTTAAAACACAATTATTCATTTACCCTGAATGCTATTAATCACTTACCTTGCTCATACAAGCAAGAGGATGACAAAATCATAGCTTTAACAAGAAGTGCTTTGAAAGTGCTGATAATGACTACATCCTGGTAACTTTAAAATATAAATTAAAATATATAAAATATGGGCTTGGATACAAAGAACCCTTAATCAAGTGGAAAGCACTCCTGCTTGCTCAAGGGTGAGTGTGTTGACAATTTTCTCTGCCAGCTGCAACTTTCCATGTGGCATTCTGGAGCGTGACCTGACCCTTAGGCAGTAGCAGCCCATGTGGTGGCATAGATAAGGACACTACTGCTCTCCTGGCTTCTGAACACAGTGCATCACTGACGATTACCTGGGGGTTTATTTATTTATATTCTTAAATTTATTTATATTATTAAATCTATATACAGCCCTTCATCTGAAGATCTCAGGGCTGTTCACAAGATAAAAACACAAAATAAATAGTTGAGAAGAAAACAATAACCCCATCTCCCATAAATACATTTAAAAGGCCATAGAATATTGATTAGCTAAAGGCCTGATTGAAGAGGAACACTTTTGCCTGGTGCCTAAAAATGTATAATGAAGGCGCCAGATGGATCTCCCTGGGGAGAGCAGTCCACATATGGGAAGCCAGTGCAGAAAAGGCCCGTTCTTGGGTTACCACCCTCTGCAACACTCATGAAGAAGGGCCTGAGATGATGAGTGAGGAGTCCAGGTTGGTTTATAAGGGGAGAGGCAGTCCTTGAAGTATTGAAATCCTGAGCCGTTTAAGGCTTTATAGATCAAAACCAGCACTTTAATTGGGCCTGGAAAATAATTGGCAGCCAGTGCAATTGGCAGCCAGGATGCAGTTGGGCTCAAACAGAGTTGCTCCAGTGAGCAACTTGGGGCTGGGTGGCATGATAGAACCAATCAGACTTGCCAATCAGATGTGTGTGGTATGACAGAGCCAAACACATGCCCTCATGTGCCTACACAGCCCTGAGCTCCTCACCCCTCTCCATCCTGTGGAGAATAGAGAGTGTGCCAGTGGCATACTGTGTCTGAAAATCAAGAGCAGTGGTGCCCCACCTGCACTGCTGCATGGGTTGTTACTGCTTAGGAGTGACTTGGCGTGGCTGCATGAAGGAAGAGGGATTAGGAGAGAGACTCATTTCATGAGCAGAACTCCACCTGCAGTTCTTTGGATCCAAGCCAGCATTCTTACTTAAGTACTTTTTAATAAGTATTCTGATATTAGAGAACCTATTTTTGCTCACAGATAATTTCCAAATAAAAATCTTGCTCAGCAATTCCCTGTAACCCTTTCATCAAAAGGCATTAAAGTATTTCTTCTGGCAGAAGTGAATCCTAGAAAAAGCGTTTTTTGCAGGTTTTAAAATCTTGTTTTTCAATGTTGATAGGAATAAGTTGTTCTTTCAATGTGGAAAAGAATAAATTTAACAAGAAAAGGGAACATGATCAAAATATTTATACACAATGCCAAGGTTAATCAGTGACTTATGATTACTTGGTTGATCTGTGAAGACGCACTGATTTCTTCTAGGAAGATGAGCCTGTTATTTGGCCATTATATTCTGCTGTCTCCATTTTCAATATGTAAGGGATGATACTGTCTATTGGAACATTTCCAATGAGCCCAGTAAAAAAGAGTTCTTCAGTAATGCTAGAGCTCATCAGTCTAAGTGCTGGCAGGCGAACTAGAATCCGGGCTAGTCTGAAATAAGAAGACAGTAGAATATGAAAAGGTATACATCAGGTTACCAGTTTGGCATCCACTTATAGCAACTTGATTAGGTGAAAAAAGAACAGAAGAAGAGCTTGCTGAGTCAGGCCAATGGACCATCTAGTCCAGCATCCTAGAACCCTGTGCTTTGTAGCAGGGTTTTTTTCCCAGGAGATGGGGAAACACACACACACACACAGAGGAATGTACAGATATATTTATTTACAACCCCCCAAAATAGAGTTTATGATACAGGCAAAATGCTGTTTCCCTATCCTATCTTGAGAAGTTGCTTGAAACAGAATTAGCATAGACAGTTAGTAGTTTCACTGTTCCATTTCATTTCTGTAGAGATAAATAGGAGCCCTGGTAGCTTAGTAAATTAAATGCAATTTTTAAAAACAATGAAAAGGGAAATATGTAGATGAAGCACCATGGGGCAATTGATCCCATAACTATCGAAGAGGAGATGGATTATGAAATGATTCAAGTTTGCCAACATGTTTTACAAATATTTTTAAACAGCTCACAGCAACCCCACTGGCTTGGGAGAGTTCAAATAATTTTTAATCCAATTTTGTGTTTTCATACCTATCTGACTGTTTTGTTTTGTTTGTTTTTTACAAATAGAGAATAACCTCATAAATGTATGAGGTTCTAAATGTAACTATTTATAAGAGCTTAAAACCATATTCTGCTTTTATATATGTAGCAATAAGACCATTATTTTTCATCTAAGTTTTCAGAGTTTTAACAGCTTGTATATATTATTATTACTCACAAATCCTCTAGCTAACAACACTAAATGTTGTTACACTTTACTTGTGGATTTTATCACCACTGGACACCTAAACCAATTCAGGTCCCAATGGGTAACAGAGGGGGAAAAGAATACAACTCAGCACACATCTACTTGGAAACAACAGGAATTACTTCCAGGTAAGCGCAAGAGAGAAAAAATACCTGTAAGTATCTTCTGGATACGTTTTTTGAACATAGTCTTGTAACTCCATCTGAGCTTTCTCCTGGAATTTTTCTATTTGGCTGGAGCTTGTGAGACCAGGGTGATCTAAAGAAAACACAAACATGTCATTGTGCATTTACTTGACATTAATTTTTAGAAAGAATCTTCTGTTGCAATACTTCCAGAGGCAATATATGCTATCGCATGACTTTCTGCTTTCCACAGAAAATAAGCAGGTTGGCCTCTACACAAAATAAATGGATACAAATCTGACATTAGAAATAGTAATATTTCAGTCTCTTGTGACACTCAAATGTTTGTGTGCCATTTATACATTCTTTTAAAGTTATTTCAAAATATTTATATACTGCCTGTCATATAAACATTATCAGGTAATGTACAAAAGTAAAAACAATGAAAATATAAAAAGGTAAAGGGACCCCTGACCATTAGGTCCAGTCGTGACCGACTCTAGGATTGCGGCGCTAATCTTGCTTTATTGGCCGAGGGAACCGGCGTACAGCTTCCGGGTTATGTGGACAGCATGACTAAGCCGCTTCTGGCGAACCAGAGCAGTGCAAGGAAACGCCGTTTACCTTCCCACCGGAGCGGTACCTATTTATCTACTTGCACTTTGACGTGCTTTTGAACTGCTAGGTTGGCAGGAGCAGGGACCAAGCAACGGGAGCGCACCCTGTCGCGGGGATTCAAACCGCCAACCTTCTGATTGGCAAGTCCTAGGTTCTGTGGTTTAACCCACAGTGCCACCCGCGTCCCGAATGAAAATATACAGTAGACTAAAAACACAAAAATATTTAATATTCTTCACACTAAAGTCTCTTCAAGATAAGAAATGATTACTATACATGAAACTGGGAGACAAATTACAGAGTTAAATATTAGATGACTGCACTGTTAATTTGCTTCTTAAACAGTACAAATTTATTGTAAGTTGGCTGTAATAGGTAATAGCATTTTCCTTTATAATTTTCAAAATTAAAAGATACCAGACATATTTCTGTTAATATTCCACATCCAATACAAAACATTGTCAGCTTTGCAAACAAAGCCTTCTCCCAAACTTTAGATGTCCTGCACAATTCAGCTCTTTACTCAAAATCAACAGCGGAGGGCCAGTTTTGTCATCAAGTATTTATTCTGACACAAGGACAGGTAATGTTTCCGAGCACAATTCAGAGTGTTGGTGCTGGCCTTTAAAACCCTAAACGGCCTTGGTCCAGTATATCTGAAGGAGCGTCTCCACCCCCATCGTTCTACCCGGACACTGAGGTCCAGCACCGAGGGCCTTCTGGCGGTTCCCTCACTGCGAGAAGCCAAGTTACAGGGAACCAGGCAGAGGGCCTTCTCGGTAGTGGCGCCTTCCCTGTGGAACACCCTCCCACCAGATGTCAAAGAGAACAACAACTACCAGGCTTTTAGAAGACATCTGAAGGCAGCCCTGTTTCGGGAAGCTTTTAATGTTTGATGTATTATAGTATTTTAATATTCTTTTGGAAGCCGCCCAGAGTGGCTGGGGAGGCCCAGCCAGATGGGCGGGGTATAAATAATAAATTATTATTATTATTATTATTATTATTATTATTATTATTATTATTATTATTATTATTATTATGTCTCTGCAGACTGCATCCCACACTATTAATGTTTCCTCCTGGAAAGCCTAAGTTAACACAAGTGGTGTGCAGGCTGTAGAAAAACTGTAGCAGACTGGTTGCAATCCACCAGCCTTACACTGTCTGCTTTAGGGTTATCCTCAAGTGTATTACTGAGTATTTCATGCTGCTGGGGTTATTCCAGATGTGGACAGATGAAATAGCAGCAAAAGGGTGGATTGATGATATAGCTTTTAAGAAAGCGTCTGGCTAATACTTTGATATTAAACATAAGTAAATCCCAATAAAACCAAAAGCAAAAATAAGCAAAAATATGTCAGTTAATTGAACTATATTATGAAGTACCTTCATTCGTAGCATTTTCTCCAGCATTGGATTTAACTGGTGTCAGAGTATTACCATCTTGTAAATTGAGCACCAAAACAGAATTTAAGAGAAGGGAATAATTACCAAATGCCTTACCAGGACTAAAGAGGACTATAGCTTTAAGGTAAGCATATTCATATCCATCAATATCAAGCTTAGCCATGCTATTACAGAACTCCTGAAGCTTCCAGATGTGTTCCATCACTTGTTTTATTCGGTCTCCGGAAAGTTTATCTACAAGTAGACATCACACATTCTCTTAACAGAGCGCAAAACTGTAAGTCAACCAACTATCTAGACTTTTTCAGATGACAACCAGTTTTAAACTGTTCAAACCTATGCAGTCTTTAATGGAAAAATGTATCAAACTGCTAAATTTCATTCTTTTTTCCACATGTCTGGTTACTCAGTGAGTTTTAATTTGTAAACCAGAAGCTTCCGTATGTACTGAATTACAAAGGCTTTGGAATATGACCAAATGTTCACTGGAGACCTAAGTGACTGCCAAGTAACCTAAAATGCATTACCCAGACAGGCATGTTATCTAGTTATTTGAAAGACAAAGCTTAATGTAATAATGACTGACAGTTTCCCTCTATAAATGCATATTTAGAAATATATGCTTTATCTAGCAGACTGGAATCAGCAGCTTACCCTCATCTTTTGAATGCTTCATAGATTTAATTGAATGTTTCTATAACTCTCCTCCATATGCCAGAAACTTACCCCTTGCTATTTTGTTAACAGTGTAGACAATCTGAAAATTAATGAAGCAGTGTATGAGGTAAGAAGGTGATTCTAGTTGGGAAACTATAGAATTGGTGCCAGGCTGAAGCGTGTAAGGGGGAAAGATGGAATGGGTGTGATAACATTTCAAGACTGTTGACTCCTTCATGCTATTTTCAATGTTTTCTTAAAATGATTGAGGAAAATCCAATCTTTGTTGTAATTTATCAGAATTTAAGAGCACTTGACATTTTTCTTTAGATGATAGGTATAGTGTTGGGGACTTTAAATTGTAAAGGTTTGTGGAATGATTCCTTCTCGGTATGAGGCATTTTTATGGTCTTTATATTGCAACATTTGCATTTATGCAAGTCAATGCAAAAGAGCAGTTGCCATTTGTAGAAAAAGATTCTGAACAGAAAGTTGCCATTCAAGAACTAGTTCCCCATTTTCCTCTGTTAAGAACTGCATGCTGCAAAGTTCACTATAACCTAAATATTTTCCTTGGCCTATGTTGGTAATAACTGTAGATATTTATGACTCTTCTGCCACCATATTGAAAACCTTTAATCTACATTTGTTAAACATTGCACAAATAGCAGGCTGCAAGTTGTCCTTTTCTCTTGATCAAAGAATAGCAATGATCTTGCTGTTTAATCTAACCTACACCCCAAATCTTGGGGCAAGAAACATTGCTTTAATTACTCTATCTATCCATGGCCTTCAAAAATTGGTTTAACTCAAAAGACAGTGCACTACAACCATACAGTTGCAGCAAGCTCTCTTATCTACTGTGATCCTTTGCTTTCCACGAGGCCAGTAATTTCACTGTGCCTGTTCTTTCCACAAATCTGGGATGCTGGAAAATCTTACAGCCCTACACTTAATCAAACGTAGGGCACCTACCTCTCCATGGCCTCTGAATATCCTGCCTCTTTCCTTGCCCAGAGGAACTACATCAGTTCTGTTGTTTTTGAGGGCTTTGCTTGGGGGCGGAACCTGCCTATTATAATTAAGTTTGAAAGGATTTAACAAATTAAATCAGTAAATGCTGGTAACTGCTAACTTTATTTTTCTAGACCCATAACAAGCACAACAAGACAGCCAAAACCAAACCCATCATACTAAAAAGTTATCCTGTAGATACATGAGCCTGCAACTTAGTAATATAGTATTACGGTTCTAGCAGATGGTTTTTGTACAACAACTGATATTTCTGTTATCTGCTGGGCAAAGGCAAGCACTCTTGGGACAGACTCTGCTATATCCAGAAATGAAAGTAGGCAAGAACAGAAAGGTATGGAATTCCAGATGTACATTTTACTCATGTTTATTACTAAACATTGACCTTTTTTTTTGCAAACCATGTAAGTTATTCCACAGTTCAGAATCTCTACATCCAGTAGGTACTCTCCAACTGGTACCTATTCTCTTTGGAAAGAATTAAGCCAAAATTCATGCATGACACTGTTGTTTCTTAGATAGTTTTTCTAGTGCAGTTAAGTGGCTATTCATTGGCTTTCATACAGTAATTGTTACTGTCAAGTGCCTATTAAATAGGCTACAATCATTGTTCCACATTTAGAGCTCCATTTAAAACTTCTGCCTATAATTTTAAAAATAAACACAAAAAAGCCAAAGGACTCTTGTGTTTTTCTGAAGAACTATTTGATTTGGTTTCATAAATTTACTATGAAAATCAGTAAATTCTTCAAGGAAACCTTTATGACAGAAAACAAATATGTGCACAAGAGAATAAATATTACAGTGGTTGGTGTATTCCCCTCTGCCTTGCTGAGTGGGCAAGGTTTCCTTATCAACCACTATGTAGCAGCTGAATGTACGACCCAACATGTGTGATCCATGCCTTGTTGTTGGTGAAACATTTTTTCTAGAAACAACTTAGTAAAATTTTTATTCCCACCCAACAGATGCTTTTAGCCTCTAGATTCTATACACATATACTTGGAAGGCAAGTCCTAATGCCATGATTACAACTTGTTAACTGTGCTTAGAATCACAGCTTTAAAAAATAGCCACACATACCTTCCTGTATGCTGTTCTGTAGATGGTTGACAATGGCTGCCAGAATAGTTGACAAGCTCATCACCTGTGCACATTGTGCAAGGCCTAAAGTAAACAGTTCATTCCAGCATGCACGCACGAGGCTTGTATTACAGTCCTGCCTAAAGGTGCAAAGGCAAATAAATATAGTAAGATTTATCAGTATCATTTTTCTGCATAGAAAATAATTCTTTTTTGTAACTACTGAACATTAGAAGAAGAGTTTGGATTTGATATCCCACTTTATCACTACCCGAAGGAGTCTCAAAGTGGCTAACATTCTCCTTTCCCTTCCTCCCCCACAACAAACACTCTGTGAGGTGAGTGGGGCTGAGAGACTTCAGAGAAGTGTGACTGGCCCAAGGTCACCCAGCAGCTGCATGTGGAGGAGCGGAGACGCAAACCCGGTTCCCCAGATTATGGGTCTATCGCTCTTAACCACTACACCACACTGGCTCTCACACTGGATCCATTAGGATTTTATTGTAGGTAAGTTTATTTTATGCAACAGTATTACATGCAATGTTTGACTGGCTCGTGTTGCTATGCTGAAAAGAATGGTGGGATTTGTGTTAGCTTGTAGGAGGGCAAATGTTCCCATTCAAAAAACAGTTACAGCTGGAAGAAAAATTGTCCTGAAAAATGGACAATATGGCCGCTGCTTACAAAGTCCCTTGCTTGCTCCCCTCATTCCAAACATTTTTTGAGATCCTACCCCCATCTTGGTAGTCTCCATGCTGAATAGCAACACAGAAAATGTAATGTTACATACAAACTTACAGTTAAGAAAAAACCACAGAATCAAGAGAGGGAGAAAAGAAGTCACAGGCAAAATATCTGACAAACAGAATATCAGCAGTTATGCAATACACTACTTCATAGCCTGTGCCAAAATGTTCCCAAGTTCTACAGAAATCTTCAAAACACGATAAAAAGTCAGTAGAATCTTGATTACAGAAAGAAAACTGTAGAACCCTTATTTAAAGATAATGTGCTGGTTACTTTGAACTGCTTAAGCTCCCTCCCACAATAGACATAAAATAGTCTAGCAAAATACACAATAGAATCTGTGTAAGATTTTCTGATGGTTTAACTGAAATTGATAGCCGCATTAGGATTTCACACTAAACCATGGTTTACACAAGAGGCTGCTAATGTGGTGCCCAGGAGGTCTTCCTTGGTGCCTGAGAAGCTTCTGAGCCCCCACCTCCCATTCACTGTCCCCTTGGTCAAGAGATGGTGAGGGTTGTTACCTCTTCTTCCTTGAAGAGGGCTGAATGAGGAACTTGCGTATTTCCACTTCCTCTTTCATCTTTATGAGCTTTCCAAGGTTCAGGTCAATTCTAAAGTGTGCATATAGGTACTTTCTTTCTCCTCTGTGTGTGATTAGGAGGGGTGGCACCCCCAGCACTTGCTCAGAAATCCAAATGTACCCATGGGTATAAAAATATTGGCAACCTTGGATTAGCACAGTGTTCATGAACCTAGCCTCATAGGGATTGCACTTTCCCCTCCTCTCTTTTTTCCAGGAGGTCACTGGAAACCTTTATTTAGCTTTTCCTTCAGCTCTGTATATTGTTGCATCTGAATTTGGGGTTGTAGTTTAACAAATAATTAGTTTCAGCAAGCCAGCTTCATAACCCAGAAGCACGTGCACCAATAACAAAATAAGGGTGAAAGGAATATGGGATGTTGGAAAGGCTTTGGGTATGGAGGGGAAATAGAGACTGGGATATATAAGGAGATGGAAAAGATTGAGTTGAGTCTAGTGAGAACTAAGTGGGGACATGGAAGAGTCAGGAGTCTGACAGGTGGAAGAGTGAGGCGTCATTTGATGTGTGATAATTTCATTCTTCACAGCTAGTTTAGATTGAGAAGATCCCTCCAATTCCTTATGTAAAAAATTAAAAAGAAATCATCTGCTCACCCTAGTGCTTGAAAAGCAGGTATGGATCTAGCCCAGTGCATGGAAAGAAAAAGTAAGCGGGATGCTGACTCACAAATGTAATGCACATTCAGATACTCTGGCATTGGGCTTGGCATGGTTAACTGTAAGAGAACAGAAATGTACATGTATAAAAGCCCATTTTCATCAATTCTTTCAAAAATCATTAATAGATGCGTTTTGGATACAGAACATGTTCAGAGCCTTTTGTTATGGGACCATAAATATACCATATGCCTTTATAAGTTATAGTGTTAATTCTTTAAACATTCAAACTCTGTAACAGTTTAATCCAGCTATCTTAATACAAAGTCTGCCCCATTAAAATGACAGCTCAAATGAAGCCACACTTTGTATTCAGAAAGAATTGGTTTGAATTTAAATTAGGGTCTGCAATACAGTTAGGGATAACACTTCAAGACTGTGAATATAGAGTAACTCAGGTACAATGCATAAAACTAGCAATTTGAAAAGTCTGAAATTTACACATATATTGTGAATTCATTTTTGTATTTTACAGATGTGTGGCATTTGGTACATAGTCACAAAACTCTTCCATTTTATAGTCAAGTAATGTGTCCTGCTCTCAAATTTTACGAAGCTGGAGAACTTTTTCAATCAAAAAACTTCTGTAGCTGTCAGAAAGCATGTGTGGTCACATGTATTTAATTTACCATTGGGGTTTAAGGGGTAACCCATTGCTCCCTCCTTTATAAGTTGTAATATGGGCATCAGCTGAAGAGATTCCAATGAAATAGTTAACTCTCAAGGAAAACAGACAGCATGGGAAGTGAAGATGATGTTCACTGACTTATTTTTGCTTGTTAAAAGTCGTTGTGGTGTTTTTTTTTAGAGCTTCTTGGCATATTTGCCCAAATAAATTAAGGGAACACACACACCTTAAATGTCACATGAGTATCTGTAAGGAGGGGTCCTTCAACTTCAATGATTGGCGTAGACTGATCCCTACTGATTACATGAATGTTCCCACCACCTGTAGGATCCATCCCATCTGCCAGATTCTGAGCTGTTGCTCCATCTGTGGTGTTAAGTGCTTTAGCCAAAGTATCAAATGCACTGCAAAGAAGAGCAAGTCTATTAAAACATAATGTCAGTTATACTTCTGTACACAGATACATATGTATCAATAGTGAATTAATCATCTGGCCTGCTTAACATGTCATGCATGGTGAGCCAAACTATAGTTACCAGGGCTGTGCAAATGTGTGGGTTCCCAAAGAGAAACTTGCAGCTGCATTTTTTTTATTATTCTTTTGCGGTGCCGAGCTGAACCAAAGGTTGGCTTAATGTGTTGTCTGAATATATGCTCATGGTCAAGCTGTTTCCTCACTACTGAAGAACTATAGTCAAGATTTATTCAGGCAACACAGCAAGCCACAGGTTGGCTTAGCTCAGTGCAGCAATAAAAAAGTCCAGGAAGGAGCAAAGCAGCTGCAAGTTCCTCTTCAGGAGCCCACATAAGAAGAGCCAGCTGGATCAGGCCAACGCCCCATCTAGTGGGCAAAGGCCTGTGGGAAAGAAGGATTCAAGCATAAGAGCATTATCCCTCCCTGTTGCTTCCAGCAACCAGTTTTCAGAAGCACTACTGCCTCCAGTTTTGGAGGCCAAATATAGCCATCACTGATAGTGGCCATTGATAATCCCTCTCCTCCTGTCTAATTCGTTTTTACAGCCACATAGGTGGGTGGTCATCACTGCCTCCTGGGGAGCGAGTTCCAGAGTTGAACTATGTGCTGTGTGAAGAAGTAATTGAGAGGCACAAATACAAGATGGGTGACACCTGGCTTGAGAGCAGTACATGTGAAAAGGGTCTAGGAGTCTTGGTTGACCACAAACTTGACATGAGCCAACAGTATGACGCGGCAGCTAAAAAAGCCAATGCAATTCTGGGCTGCATCAATAGGAGTATAGCGTCTAGATCAAGGGAAGTAATAGTGCCACTGTATTCTGCTCTGGTCAGACCTCACCTGGAGTACTGTGTCCAGTTCTGGGCACCACAGTTCAAGAAGGACACTGACAAACTGGAACGTGTCCAGAGGAGGGCAACCAAAATGGTCAAAGGCCTGGAAACGATGCCTTATGAGGAACGGCTAAGGGAGCTGGGCATGTTTAGCCTGGAGAAGAGGAGGTTAAGGGGTGATATGATAGCCATGTTCAAATATATAAAAGGATGTCATATAGAGGAGGGAGAAAGGTTGTTTTCTGCTGCTCCAGAGAAGTGGACACAGAGCAATGGATCCAAACTACAAGAAAGAAGATTCCACCTAAACATTAGGAAGAACTTCCTGACAGTAAGAGCTGTTCGACAGTGGAATTTGCTGCCAAGGAGTGTGGTGGAGTCTCCTTCTTTGGAGGTCTTTAAGCAGAGGCTTGACAACCATATGTCAGGAGTGCTCTGATGGTGTTTCCTGCTTGGCAGGGGGTTGGACTCGATGGCCCTTGTGGTCTCTTCCAACTCTATGATTCTATTCTAATTCTTTTAACTGTTCTGAATCTTCCAATGTTCAACTACATAGGATCCCCACAAGGTTCAAGTGTGTCCTTTTCTGAACCTTTTTCAATTTCACAATACCCTTTTGGAGTCAACTAGAACGGTACACAGTATTCCAAGTGAGGTCACACCACAGATTTGTATAATGGCATTATGATGTCAGTTTTATTTTTGGTGTGGTCCTGGTAACCTATAGTTTGGCTTACTGTGACATGCGAACCAGGCCACTGAGTACTTATCCTTTCATTACCAAAATGGCAACTTCTACACACAAAAGGGAGGTATAAGAACTCCAAGGGCTGAATTCCCCACCCCCACTTTCCAGACAATCCAAGAAAAGACTGAACATTGTTAGTGAATGAAATGAAACAAAATGGCTGGAACTCTGAATAGAAACATTCCACACTGAAAGTTTTTGTTCTAGGTCACACTTGTATCCATTACAAACTTAAAGAGAGTCTCTGTAGCAGAATCCCATGACTAGAAAACATCAAATTATAAATAGTTTAATAGAAAATCCCTTCACTATCATAGTATCTTCACAGCAGCATTCTATTATCTTGCTATTTATAACCCATTCCCTGAAATGCTAAACAGAGTAATTAAAGTTATGCAGGTTGATGACAGAATCTAAATATAGAACTTGACAGTGATGCTTTAATATAAGGCATTGCCTATTATCCATAGCCTGGCATGCTGCTGCTCTAGTTTATTCAGTTAACTAACTACATATAATGGCCTGGGAGATAAGTAAGTTTTTAATATGAAGTACCTACCGAGTGATCTCACTTGCAGATTGGTCTTCTTGTGGAATTTCAGAAGTGTCTCCATTATTAAGTGACTCGTTGAGACTGGCAAGTGAAGTTACAACATTTGCTAGCGTCCCCAAGGCACCCTGGCTTGTCTCAGCCTACAAAAGAAATATATATATATGTAAAGAATGCGTGTTAAGTAAACTTCTTTATTAAAACCAATATGCCACTTTCCCAACATGGCAATGGAGAGAAAATCAATTTAAAACTACATTGAAAAAGAAAAAAGAAAAAAATAAACAAAATATAAATTGGCCAGTTGATTGAGCCAAGTCTTTTTTCTTCATTGCTGGGATATGCTCTACTTCACACAATCATCCTTCAATAGTTTTACTGAGCTGTGCTCCTTGTGAGGAATGATGTATTCATATATATCTGCACAGAAAGCACCTTATTCAAGCAACAACGTATGGACTGTACAGTGAAATCTACGGAAGATACCTTGGAATCTGTAGCCAGGAGAACTGTACCATCTTCTCTTATTAGCGGCTGCTGAATATTCACAAGCATCCCTGAATCAAGAAGGCCAGCTGATCTGTTCAAAAAAGGGGAGCATGAGTAATAATCTATTATTAAAGAACCACACCATTTCCCTTTCAGATATTTAAAAGTAGTAGCATGCCTTTCGGTTTTGATAGATTTCTCTATCAAAGTATCTTCAAGTTTGAAAGCAGGATAGCTAATCCATGGCACTCCAGATATTGTTAGAAGCCAATTCCTGTCAGCCCCAGCCAGGGATGACTGGAGTTGTCATGCAACAACATCTTGAGGGCCACAGGTTAGTCACCTCTTATTTAAAATGTGAATATTGGCTATTCTCCTATAGACAGGTAAACACTTTAGGACTTGGACCCAGATATCCTGGAAGCAGAACTCCACTCATGCAATGGCCACATTGCTGGGAAGGAGTAGAACTATTTTTACCAATTTATCCTCTACCTTGTATGCCGCCCCCCCCCCCCCCCGAATGTGGACTAGAAGTTTAGGGGATCTTTCTGGAACAGGGTGAGTGGCTATTTGGGAGGGAGACTGCAGAAGGAAGAGTAAAAATCACTTCCCCACTTGCTCCAGCAAGAGCCTTTGTTGGATCACAACGCCTTCTGTGAAAGAAAGAGGCCCTTTCATTTTGCATGATACAACAGAGATGAGCACATGACAAGTCTTTGTCTCAGGGAGTTTACAATATCACAGCCTCATTTCCACCTGAACAGTACAAATCCTTTGAGGCAAGGTTCTGTCATACATTAAGCTGTACTGTGTCCTTTATAATAAGATTAAGAAGCTATATTTTCTTATTAACATCATGACTTAAGACAGGTAGAATCCAAGTAAGTATGGGAAGTTCCATACTGATACATTATAATAGCATTTGAACTCACAAGAAAGAACCATCTCAAAACTAGGGACTAATTAGAAACCAATTGAGTCACGTTTTAAATGCTATCTTCTATTTCTGTGATTTTGAAAGAGCTCAGAATTACATACACCTCAGTAAGATTCATTTGTCACATACCTAGCCCCATCTTTATCTGCTACAAAAGTTGGGGTTGCTATTAGAGGACTTCTCAAGTCCTTTCTGATATAGATTTTTTCTGTTGAAGCAGCACAGTTCGTTGGCTTCTCACGTTGCACATCAAATGGCTTCCTTTCACTCTGTACAGCTAAATCACATAAAGATACAGAGCTTTAAAAGTAAATCATTCATTCAAAGACTTGTAAAACATGTAAATTCTTAAAGCAAGACTTTAGCTTGTGTAGTCTTAGCTCAATTTGGTTCAGTGAAAGTGAATGCTTTGCACCAGTTCCAGTTCTACCCAATAGTTCTATCCAATAGTTCAATCTCAGAAATGTGGAGATGGCTGATTACTGGTGGCACTGTGGTCTAAACCACTGAGCCTCTTGAGCTTGCTGATTGGAAGGTTGGCGGTTCAAATCTGTGCAACGGGGTGTACTCCCGTTGCTCTGCCCCAGCTAGCAGTTCTGCCAACCTAGCAGTTCGAAAGCACACCAGTGCAAGCAGATAAATAGGTACCACTGTGGTGGGAAGTTAAACGGCGTTTCCGTGCACTCTGGCACTATGAATCATACCTAAACCAGGACTGGATACCTGCAGACATGGCAGCATTATTAAGCATAATAGATACCTACAAAGCAGCTTCTATTCAGTAAAGAGTGACCTCATTGCTTCTACCATCATATAACTTTCATGTCCATCCTAGACATTACTCATCACTGTCAAGCCATGCCATCTTACTTAGTAGTGTTCCAATGTTCTGCCTAGTTGTACTGTCAGGCTACTGGATCTCATGACCTGTGGCTTCTTAACAACATGCCCTGTGTTTTCTTATTTCTTATCATACTGCCATTTTTCAAGGTATCTGACCTTTAGATACACCTTTCACTATGAATAGCATCTTAGCTATTTTTGTAATGTAATTGGAATTTTATCAAACCTCAACCACTGCTGCTACATGGTTGAAGTAACAAAAAACATTTTAAGTCATTTAATGCTTATTTCTAACATTCACAATGCAAATGATCCAAAAACTATGGCTTAGAATATAAAACATTAAATAAATTTTGATTTTGGATAATAAAATTTAAAAAAAGAACAATAGAAATTGATTTTACCCACAAGCCTCTAAACTATACTTGACAGAACAGGCTGTTAGTCTATGCATATCTATCACTTGATAGACAAAGAACCACTCTGTGTGTTTTAGACTCACATTCCATTTTCATTCCCATCTCAAGGCATTTTTTTAGCCGACAAAACTGGCAGCGATTCCGATGGTGTTTATTGATGATACAGTCCTGGTTGCTACGGCAACTATAGGTCAGATTTTTCCTCACACTCCTTTTAAAGAAGCCTTTGCATCCTTCACAACTGATAGCACCATAGTGACGACCTAAAAAAAGCCAGAAATTAAGAATATACAACTAATGTGACAGGAAGATGGATTTTAGAACTATTTTTATAATATGCAGGGTACTTTGTTCAGATGTTGCTGTGGTTTGCTTTTCAGTTTTTTCACATTTTTAATATGCATTGTATTCCAATCAGAAGAAAATCCTCAAGTATTTGCATGCATTTTCAGGTTTCACACATAGACACACAAGTCTCATGCTATTCTATTAGTTAGACTGGGGTGTATTTTGTGCTTAAACCCATCAGTGATGTACTAGTATGGTTCTAAAATGGTTACTCATAGCATTTATTTTATTTAGAATATTTCTTATCCAGCTTTTCAGCCTGAAGGCAGACCAACTAACAGCATTCAAAACACAATAAAACAAGGTTTAAAAGTAGAAAACACAGAACAGTTAAATATATGCCAGTGTAGGGCCAGCTTAACGCATAATCTAAATCATGGGCAAATGAAACACATCAGACTCAGTACCAAGTGGATCAGAGCACCACAGCTATAAGCCCAATCTCCTTGCCAGGGTGGAAGACTTGAAAAGGGGCCTCTGAGGATGATCGTAACATTGAGGCAGATTCATGTGGGAGAAACAGGTCCTTAAAGTACCCTGGTCCCACATTTGAGGCATTTATAGTTAATAAGCTGTGGGTTTCTTGTAAGCAAAAAGTCTTCACCATATAACCTTAAAGGTTACATCAATATTTTCAACTGTGACCAGAAACAGATCAGGGCTTTAAGAATGGCATGATGTATGCTGCATTTGTCTGGCTCCTAGTCAGCAATTTAGCCATTGAATTTTGTGCAGGAAGGGGCCACAGCGCCCCTTGATGGCACCAACCCTAAAGGGTGGGGCAGAGTGGTGGTCAGGTTGGGACTGCACAGGTGCACTGATACATCCAAGCAGTCTTGACCTTGCCAATGACCTTTCACCCCTGTCTAGGTAAAGAACAGTGATGCTGCTGCTGGCTGAGTGCCTGCACCATGTTGGCCGCTCCTGATTTTGTGTCAGCATTAGGAGTCCTCATGTTGCATGGCACAAATTAACCATTAATAAGAGAAAACTTCTCTTAGGGGGGTAATGCTGTTTGGCATGAGTTTTTGGTGCTGTTTCTTCAAACAATGTCCCTCCTATGATTGTTAGGCAGCAATGAGTTGACTAAAACAAGGTGGACAGCTGAAGTGGCATTAATGCTGAATTCTGCATTAAAAAAAATGAAAACTTAGCCCTATGCCAGATTTTGAATTTATGTATCTACCCACAGATATTCAGAAAGCAGAAAATGCTATCTATGCTTTCATTTAGCTCAGGAAACAAGAGTGGCCTTGTTATTGTGTTTCTGTTGCTAACTGGTGTGATGTACGTAGGAGCGTCAAAATATTAGAATTTGAAGTTAAAGTAGTAGAGGAGACTATATTTGGAATAATCCCCAGGCTTACCTTGATGGTGATAAATACTGTATTTTCTGAGGGTTGTATATTTGGATTGTAAGCTTGAGTTGTGCTTGCATAAGGATCAAGATGTATAACAGCTCTTAGGGGTTGATGTTAAACTTCCATCTGTTGTGAAGTTGCTATGCCAGGCACACCCAAATGTGGCCAGGCAATTCATGTCATCAACCAGAAGCTTCCTCAACACCACCTATGACATGTAGCAGCTTATTCTTCTCCAGGCCCTCATAATATTGCTACTTACTCTCAGGAGAAAGTGGAATAGAACTATACTCTGCTTGGCAATATCTAGCTTGAGCTGTTTTGCCAGAACAATGTTCTAGAATCAAATTCATCTGTTTAACAATCCACAAGTGCCATTTTTTGACATCAGTGAGCACAGTCAATTTCTTGCACCGCATCTAATAATTCTCCTACAGAACATACCTGATGCCTTGTCTCCACAGACAACACAATATTCTACTACTTGGGGTCGCTGGACATCAGTTTTAGCCAACAAACGTTCCACAGAGGCAGAGTCAGTCACAATCTAAAATGAAATATTTAGAAGGCTTACAGTGCCACTCTCCATTTCAAATTAAATGAAAAAGGAGCTGCCTAAATATTTTAAACATAGTTGTATCAGAAGAAGTCCCATTCAAGTTATCATAGAAGAAAAGTGAAAGTAATGACACAATTTTAGGTACTTTGCTAAGAAAGAAAGGGGGGAAGTATGGAGACTCTGGAAAGGGAGATGTTCCATGCAGAAGTAGCAGCAGTGAGTAAGTAACAAAAATGCAGAAAAAATGAGATTTGAAAAATAATGAAATGGATAAATATGAATACAATGAGAAAAAAGGGGGAAAAGATACAGAGGTTCAGGCGTGGTTTGAAGACAATGTGATAAACCTTATATTGGATTAACAACAGGCCAATGGAAAGAGAAAAATCACATTAGTGGCAGCTCCACAACTAAATGTTTTCTGGCTAGCATCATATGGCAGGCTTGCTCCATACATTCCTAATCAAGCCAAAAGTCTTGCAGACTAGCATGCCCTTAAGGCAATCTTCTGGAGGCAATTTTTATAACTCCATTCTATATCTTATTGCCATCTCCTTCTGGAGAGCTGTTGAATTGGTGTTTGGAGTGACTAGCCTGAAATTAAATCTGGACAAGGCAGAGGTACTATCAGCCAGTAGGCCTACTAGAATAGGGATAAAATATCAGTCTATTATGGACAGGATGCACTCCTCTTAAGATCAGGCCTAGGAGTACTTCTGGATCTGGTCTTGTTACAATATGTTCAAGTGGCCTGCAGTACTTTTGTGTGCAGCTTCAGCTGGTGTGCCAGCTCTGCCCATTACTACCATTGGTCCAACCTGCATTAGTCACATATTGACTGGACTACTGTAGTCAGAGCTACCATTGGTCCAACATGCATTAGTCGCATATTTACTGGACTACTGTAACATGCTCTATGTGGAGCTACCCTTGAAAAATTCCATTCAATTCAATTGGTGCTGAATGCTGCCAATAAAAAATTCATGGGGCAAACTGGTGTCTTACTGTATCAGCTGCCCTGGCTGCCCCTTCATTTCTGAGTGCAATTCAAGGTGCCAGTTATTCTTAAAGCTCTAAACAGTTTAGAATCAAACTACCCACTCTTCCCATGTGAATTATCCTATCCTTTAAGACCAGCTGTTCTGTGACAATGTACAGGAGTTTTCTCTGTGGCAGCACCTGAAACTCCCTGCCCCAAAATAACATCCTATTTGCATTCTGCCAGTATTTTGAAGATGTCTTTTCAAACCTTTGACTTCCTTGTTACTTAATTTAATTTATTTATTGTTCTGGCTCTCATTGCTCTTGTTCTGTCAAGCTGCTTTTTGTCTTAGTTTTTTGGTAACCTGTTTTAATTATGGTTTGTTTTATTATTGTGTTTGTTTTTATATTTTGTTAGCCACTTTGAGTGAAGAAGCAGGATATAAATTATTGTATAATTAAGTAAATAACCCTGCGAGGAGCTGATCAGTAGCCACCTCAACTGTGGCAGCACTTACATTTTTTTTCAGATAAAACAAGCAATCCTTCAACAGTAAATCATTTTAGATGAATCAGATTGCAACAAGACATGTTATAACTGACCATAAAGCATATCCATTGAATCAGTATATATAACAATCCAGGAAAAACTATATATACCTTCTGCCACATATAACACATAACTCATTCTCAGAAACAATTATTTTTGTTTAGCATTCATATTTATTTATTGTGGTGAATATGATTACTTTTGTTTCACGTGTACATCTTACACTCACTGCATATATCATCCCATGAAACAAACATTTTATTTTTAATAAGCTATGTAACGTTTCCTTTGCTTAATGGCTGACACATATACCCTTATTTAATTGCTGTTTTTACCTGTATTCTGCCTGGCACAATGTTATCTGTGGTGGTAAAGATAAGTTGCTTGGTATTAGAAGCCTCAGGTGCAGCCAATATCACTTTCCCTGTTCCTGTTCCGTCTGGACTAGCCAATATAAACTGCTGCTTTGGGGAGACTGATGAGTCCACTGCTGTTACTATTTGGATTTTCTGCCCTGTTTGCTGATCTGTGACAATCTATAACAAAAATGGAAATATTTTATCACGTGAGATTTAACAATTTAGTAGAATCATATTTTATAACTTCATAAAGTGTTGTTTCCCCTCCACTGTTAGGTTATATGCACAGTTTAGCCACAAAAGGGTATAGAAGAAGTAAAAAATTTTATGTACATGTTATGTGTGTGACAACTCAGAATGCAAATCAGTATGGAATATGAATTGGCTACATCCAATTGGTGCATTTGCACAAGTGCAAAGACTTCTGATCCAGGAAGAAGTGGATCAGTAGAAGAGACTATTTTTGTATGTTTTCTCTCCCCACTACAGCCCACAATTCCCCCTGAAATTTTGTTTTGAAGGGTCCCAAAACAGGGTTTTCTTTTGAGGGAGGGGGATGCTGGACTGCAATAGAGGGGAGGAAACTGGCCTCCCCATCTCCATTAGCAGATGCCTCCTTTGGAACAACAGTGCTAGAAGGACCAACTGGATTCCACCCATTGCACACACCATCCACAGTGCACAAATAAGCAAGAATAATTTCTTTGGCGAGATGTAAACATAAAATACAGTTCCAATAATGAAACAAAACCTGGCAGTAGTTAATTAATAATTGTTAGTAATAATACTGTCTTCTTACTAAGGATGAAACTGAACACATAGAAGAAAGATCTAGGACCAAGTGACATGGATGGCAAGAAAGCTGCTGCAGTGCCTGCAACATCTGTGCCATGCTTGTCTTTCTGCCTGAGAATGTGCAAAACTACACCTGAACCAAGAAAACTCACACCTGCAGAGATGGACTGTCCTGGAACAGTAATGCAGTGAGGGGTGCCCCTGGGAAGTGAGAAGACTGTCCAATGCATAAGACAAACGACTGAAGGAATAGGACATACAGAAGCAGGACTGTCAGAAGCCATGCTCTGTCACTGGAGCTGCAAAATTGATTACATGCCCCCATCTTGGACACTGATTCTGGACCAGAGGAGCAAGGACAGCAGTTGAAGACCTCAGTACTTAAGGTAGCTATGTAAGGTACAATGTACAGAAGAATTCCTGTCACTCCTCAGATGAGGAAGAGAGATGTAATGGTGATTCCCTACTGAAGGGGACTGAGACAGTAGTGTGCGGAGCTAACAGGAGGTGTGCTGTCTTTCAGATGCAAAGTTTCACGATGCGACAGAGACGTCTTATAAAGCCTACTGTCCTCAACCCTTTCCTGATGACTCATGGGGGTACAAACAATACTGCTAGTATCAACACACCCTTGACTATGACACAAGGGACTATGAGACTCTGGGTAGCTGACGGGCCTTGGGGCTCAGGTGTTTTTTCTGGTTTTCCTTCCTGCTGAAGGTTGTGGCCCAGTAAGAGAAAGGAAAAAACTGGAAGTAAACCACTGGCTGCACATGTGGTGTAATCAGGAAAGGTTTGAATTCTTGTACCACGGTCTCCACTTTGTTGAAGGAGGACTTCTGGCAAGAGATGGATTGCACCTTATGGTGGTTGGCAAGAATGTGCTTGCTAAGAATCTTGTGAATCTGATCAGGAGAGATTTAAACTAAAACTTGAGGGGGAGGGAGACAATAGTACAGACGACAGGAGAACAGCTGGTACTGGGGATAGCAGCTTCACTGATGCACAGGAAACTGAGGTGGTGCTATAGCAACCTATCAAAGGGCAGGAAACTATAAGAAGAAAACAGCTGGAGGGAATGACACATGGTTTCACTTGTCTCTAGACTACTGCACAGAGAATAGGAAGCAAGGTGAATTTGAGCTCTTAATACAGGATGGCAAATATGAGCTAATAAACATTACTGAAACCTAGTGGGATGAGACACTTGGCTGGAATGCAGAAATTGAGGGGTATAACCTATTCAAAAGGAATAGACCAAATAGGAAGGGGTGAGGAGTAGCATTTGTGTAGTGTGCGCTTGTGAAGAAATCCATGACTTGGCACATGCAAGGCGGATTGAGAGCATTTGGGTAAAAAATGTAGGGGCGGGGAAACAACAACAGTGACATAACTGTTAAAGACCTCAAAGCTAAACTGAAGACATTTGACAAAGTCCCCCATGATATTCTTGTGGAGAAGCTGATAAAATGTGGGCTGGACAAGATTACTGTTAGGTGGATTTGTAGTTGGTTAACTGACCAAACCCAAAGAATACTCACTGATGGCTTCTCATCATCCTGGAAAAAAATAACAAGTGGGAGCCACAGGATTCTGTCCTGGGCCCATTGTTGTTCAACGTCTTTATAAATGACTTGGATGAAGGAATTGAGGGGATGTTCATCAAATTTGCAGATGACACCAAACTGGGAGGGGTAGCAAATGCTACAGAAGACAGAATTGGAATTCAAGATGACCTCAACAGATTGGATAACTGGGCCCAAACAAACAAAATTAATTCCAATATGGACAAATGTAAGGTTCTGCACTTAGGTAGAAAGAACCAGCTGCACAAAAATAGGGGACACCTGGCTTGCCATGTGAAAAGAATCTACGGGTCTTAGTAGACCACAAGCCTAACACAAGTCAACAGTGTGATGCAGCAGCAAAATAAAAGGCTAATGCTATTCTAGGTTGCTTCAACAGAAGTCTAGCTCCAGATCAACGGAAGTCATAGTAACACACACTTCTGCCTTGGTCAGACCACATCTAGAAAACTTTGTCCAGTTCTGGACACTACAATTTAAGAAGGATATTGACAAGCCGTAACAAGTGTAGAGGAGGGCGACCAAGATGATCAAAGTCTGGAAACCAAGCCTTTATGAGGAACGGCTGAGAGAATTGTATGCTCAGCTGGAATAGGAGGCATGATAGCCATCTTCAAATATCTAAAGGGCTGTCACATGGAAGCTGGAGTAAGCTTGTTTTTTCCTGTTCCAGAGACTAGGACCCGAAACAATGGTTTCAAGTTACAAAAAATGAGATTCAGATTAAATATCAGGAAGAACTTTCTGATGGTGAAAGCTGTTCAACAGTGGAACCGAGTCCTTTGGAAGGTGGTGGACCTTCACTGGAGGTTTATAAGCAGAGGTTGGATGGCTATCTGTCATGGATGCTTCAGCTGAGATTGGACTAGATGACCCTCAAGATCCCTTCCTACTATGATTCTTTTAAAATTATGATTGAAAATACAGTTTTAGCAGCTAGAGAGAAAAGTCAGATGATATAACCAAATTCACAGGTGGGAAAACCCTTATACCTGAATGCGCTGTGGTGAAGCTACTGAAGAATCTGTGGAGATTATCTGGATGCGTTGGGAAGGGCTGGTCATCACTGGAGATTCAGATAATGTTGTCTGTACGGTTTGCACCTATATTGAATAATTTAAAAACTGATTTAATGCATGGCAAACACAATTGTGAAAATGGTTAAAACTCAAATACTAAGTACTTCCAGCAGGAAATGTTTATCTGAAACAATTCACTAATACTCCCATACCCAAAGGACTAACACTTCCTCTAACAGGATGATCAGCCATGAAATCGGATGCCCCAGTTTAGGACTATAGATAAGATGCTACTTGTCTAGTGTTAAGGTAGTAAGTGTTGCACTGATCACCAGAAATCATATACAAAATTAAGTATGGGGTAGTACTGATTGTCTGGGCATTAAAAAAAAAAAACATTCACAGACATTTCCATTTTTGAAAGGAAAGTTAGAAGTTTCCTTCTACAACCAACCAAATATTGAATCATCATGATCACACTCTGTAACAGTGAACTCAGACGCTCGAGTGCCTGAAAATGAAATAGGGTCATTTAAAAATAAAGGAGTGGTTTCTAGATGAGGGCTTCCTGGATAAGCAGAAGTTTGTTTGTCTATTTATTTGAAGTAACAAAAATGTCTGCAAGGTTACAAAATGCAAACAACAGTTTGTATCAACAGAAGGGGGAGAAGGGAGGACCAACGGAACCAGAAGTTACTGAGACTGGAAGCAGTTAAGACACAGAATGTTGGAACATCAGTTGTTTGTGGGAGAAGAGGAAAGAAAATGGAGGTTCAGATTTGGAGCAGGCAGCCCTGTATATGGAGTATTTGGAGGCGGCCTTGAGGAGGCCCTTTCCTACCCCTGAGCCCCTTGCCCAAGAGACCTGAAGAGGACTGCAAGACTCTTGTTCCTGGCTGTATATGGAGCCCAGGACAGCAGCACTCCACTTAGGAGGTAAGGATAGATTGCAGCACTGTGTTGCAAATGCACTTGTTTCTTCTAATACTGAACTTGGGTGGTTCAGTGACTATCCTTTTGGCAATGAATTGGGGCATATAAAAATAACAACAATGGTTCTGCATACTCAGGGGGCTCCTTGAGTATGTAGAATTATATAAAACATTATTCTGATTCTCCAGATAATACACCAGCAGCCTAAATGGTCTATGTTTACTTCTTCCCAGAACCCTGAGCTCATTCGAATGGCATATGGATGTTGTCAGCTGAGGCGAAAAAAAGAAAAGGAATGGGAGGAGGAATTGGCCAGGTTGAGATGCAAACAGCTTATAGGACTCTGAAGGTGGGGATTAGGTTTTCATGAATGTGTGTTGTGGCATTAAAAGAAATCCTCCTCCCACCACAATATGGGGAGGTATTAGGAGTGGTGGAAGGAAAATGGCTACCAGTTTCCAGAAACATCCTGCTCACCTTATATAGCTATAAAATGCTTAGGTTCAGGGCTGGAAGTCAGCCTTAACTCTGTCCCTTTTAACACTATAGAGTCCAGCAGGGAAAGGAACAAGGACTTGAAGCCTCCCTCTCAGAAGATTGACAGGGACAACACTCCTTCCCTCCCCCAGTTATTCTCTCCACCCCACAAGCTAAATATGGTCAAATTCAAAACAATGCAACTTAGAACTATGCTTCTTCCTGCTTGTGCAAGTTTTGCTAAATCAGTGTGTGACATGCAAACACAGCCACTGCACCTTACAGGTTGGCGTGTTTTTGTCACTGAAATCTACCTCTTTTTTCTTGCAATTACACACCTATGACCTGGGTTATAAATCTGAGTTATCTGCATTTTGATTTGTTTATTTGGTCCTTTGCCTCAGAGGACCTGCTGCCTGGCAACTGCCAGCAAGGGAAGACTGCTTCCATTACAATCCAGTTGCTCAGCTTGCCCGCCTTGCCTCAGAGGATTTCGGTGGGGCTGTTACCATATACAACAAGGAAGAACTAGTTTGATGGCAGGAAATGTTGCCTGAATTAGCCTGGCTCCATTAGGATAATTTTTGTATCCGTACAGTACTAGATTTTTTTGTTTCAGTACTAGATTTTTTTGGTAGCCTCTTCAACAGCCTCTCAGGACTACTAATTGGATGTGGAAAAGAGGGCCCTTCAGGAGATGTACCAACTGTGCCCTTTTCTGTAAAAAGCAGATCTAACGTTGGTCACATAAACTCTATAGAAAGTTGCTTCTGAAAACTATTCAGGAACTTCAGCTTATACAAAATTTGGAAGCCAGAGTTTTGTTGCGGGCCCGTTTTTCAGAACAAATACTTTTCATACTGTTCAATCAGCATGGAGTACCAGTTCATTTCTGAGCACAATTCAAAGTGCTGGTTATCACTTGGCTGAGGATGGAGTAGCACAGTGTGGAAAAGGGAGGATTAACCCATTGCTCCTCAACTGCTACCCACGAAATCCCTGTTTGCAGCAATTTAGTGGGGAAAGGCCCTTTTGTGCAAATGATCCTCCACAAGCATAATTTCCTTGTTGGAAATGGGCGAGATTGAAAAGGGGCCAGGGATTCCCCACCTGTGCCCCCAATGGTTGAAACCAGGATACATGAGCCTGCTTGCCATATTCATCAGAGGCCCTGCTTTGCATCCAATTGCCACTGAAGACTAAGTGGTCAGGGCATGAGAGGGGCCTTTTCAACTGCACAGCTGGGCTGTGCAACTCCCAGTTCCAGGAGGCTCACACTGCCCCATTTTTACCAGTGTTTTGGTGTGCTGCAAATTTTTGTTTTGCTGTATTTTTAGTTTGATTTAGTTTCTTTCTTTCTGCCTTCTATGAATTTAGCTGCTATTTTGTTCACTTGTTTAATTCTTCTATAAACTGTATATTGCCTTAACTGATGTTTGTGAGCCACCATAGGCAGGATATTAAGGGGGGGGGGTTAAATAAAAAGAGTTCAGTATGCAGTTGTTAATTTTTGTCTTAATTTAAAATAGAAGCATAAGTATAATGTGGGGCAGGCATAGAAAAAGTCAAATATTTGAGTGATACCTGAGATGTGTGTATGAAAGACCTCTCTATGGGATCCCTGTCAGTGGAGGACAGGCCATTCACCATCACATTGGTGTGCAATTGCAGCAGTTTACTCCTGCTCTGCTAGGCACTAATGGAAGTCATTCACTTTTATGGGAGAAAGAAAAAATGGATACTAAGGGTTATTGCTTAGGTTGTGCAAACAAGCCACTGGTAAATGTAGCTTCTGGCATCAGTGACGGGTCCAACCCTTCACCCATCTGTAGTTGCAGCCTGCTTTCTTTCACCATACGAAAGTAATTGAGCCTCAGAATCATACACTCCCTCCTCCACAGCATGCTCAGATTCTTTCCATTGCCTGCTTAGTTCAGATGTTCACGGCAAACTATAGTTTGTCATGACCAATAGCACACTCCTGTACAGGTGTATGCAGGAGTAAATCTCATTGAGTTCAATGAGGTTTATTCCCAAAGAAGTGGGTATAGATAGGACTGCAGCCAAAGTCGGGGATAGCATAAGGAGAAGGGAGCATGCAAGACCAAGACTAGTGTATATAATGCCAAACAACAACTTGGTACTGCATCTGAACCGAGCCATTGTGAAAGAACCATTTTTTCTATGTAAGAGAATCTAGGGCAAAAGAAAGAATGAGAGAGAGGCACAGAGAGACTCCTCAGACAGACATGTCTTACAAATATGACAATATAAAGCATTTTGTAGCTATTATTTTGCAAATTCGAAATATGCATCTAGCAGTCAACCAAACAGAAAGTTCTGGCCACTTGTCATCAAATAAGTGATCTTGCTCAGTGTCCTTTCACACACAAGACAAACAGAAATTCTTACGTTCACAATTGTTCCCTTAAGCAAATATAAATTCTACAGAACAAAAAGCATGTAAAGACAAAACAATCCCTATCCAGGCTCAAGGTTCTTGTGTTAATTTACAATGCCCTTAATACCTTGGGTCCAGGATACCTCAAGGACCACCTGATCCGTTATTTCTTGAAGACACCACTAAGATCTTTGGGGGAGTCACTGCCAGTGATTCACCATGGCTTTTATACACAGCTTGTATCTACCAGCAGCCATGCATTCAGAATTGTGGTCCCATTTTATGGAACTCCCTTCCAACTGAGGTAAGACAGGTTACCTCCCTTCTGAACTTCCAGTGCCTACTGGAGGCTTTTCTTTTTGTACCTGGAAGGTATTCTGAATTAATTTTATTTTTATAGTTTTAACCAATGTTTATTTATATAGCATTGTGTTCCTTTTACACCACATTGAGACTATTGTAATTAAACAGTGCATAAATACAAAGGAATGATATTTTAATATGAAACACATGCAACAACGTTATCTGATTACTAATTATTTTTTACATTAAGAACACAATTAACTAATTATTATTTCCCAAGAAAAATATCCTCAGAATGTCACTTGTAGTCTTACAGCTACAGGGAGTATCATGGGGAAAGCACACAAAGCCACCATATTAAAATTTTATGCAAAATGTGTTAATTAGGTAAACACAAATGAAATATACAAGTGGTTTGCAGCTCCTCAGCTTGGTCCTTGGTGCTGTACTGCCTACAGATCTTAGATGAAACAGACCAGCTATGTACATAAACAGGTGATATCCAGTAATGTCATACTCAGAACAGGCCCCCAGTAATCAATGTTACTCTGTGTATGACTAACATTAGCTATCACCCACACAATAAAATGGTATAAGACTCGCAGAATGCTATTGTTATCCATAAGGAACGAACATATGCTGAAAGTTCAAAAGCACAATGCAAGAGCTTTCTGTTTAAAAGCTAACTTTGCATTTTTGACACTGACAAAATATAGCAAATGTTGAGAAGATGCTGCACTATGTAAAAAAAAAAAAAGGACATTTAACTTTAAATATTTAACTCCACTTTTAAAGCTACCCAACATGTTCTAACTAATTTATTTTGAATCCTATATATCTGTAGTTCTACAACTATTACAGTCAGTACCCATCGGTTTCTCTTTAAAATCTCACCTTTATACACAGGTCAGAAAAAGGTTAGTCATCTGCAGCATTTGGCAATAGGTAGATAAACAGTTTACTTGGTATCAGATTTATTCCTACTCTGAAATTTTAACCTGTAATAACCCTTAATTTTTGTTGAGCAAAAGGCAGTATATTCTAGTTTATCAGGAAATACAAACTAAATCTTAATACGCTTGTTGTAGAAACTGCTATAAACTGTGGATTAAAATTCTGTGCTAAAATACTGTACATACTATCTAAAGATAACAAGTAGTGCTAATTATTCAAACTATTAATTAGAAGTCAGCTTCCAGATAAATGGCCATTACTGTGAAATTAGAATATTCTGAATTTTAAATCAATTTAAACTAGGAGCAGTATTAGCAATATACTCTTAGTTAAAATTGCTGTTAAGTTAAAACATTTACAAGGATTAGATAAGCAAAGTGAACGGACTATACATTTAACATAAATGTTTCTTCTTAAAAATAACAACACTCCCATCTTCAATAACCTTTGAATCATTTGCTTCCTGGAGCCTCTCGCTTGATACTGTACAGACTCTAGTACTTACAGTGTCAAATCCTTCTGCAGCTTTATTTACATTTTTCTTCAGCAAAGATCTTTGGCCAAAACAATCGAAGAGAAACGAAGAGATCAGTTTTAGTCTGTTCCCAAATGTTTGTATCCGAGCTCCATTTATAAAGATTCCAATCACAAAACCAGACAGAATTGTTTAAAAATGCCCTCTCTATGACCCTGCTCCTCTGAAGGTCAAGTACACTATCACTCCCTGTAACCAAGGAAGCAGAATCGACGTGTTCCTGCTGTTTTGCCAGCTGCTGAAGCAGTTTGTCTAATAATACAATTAATTTCACTGGGGGAGATGTACCCAGGTTACAAAGCTTTTCCTTCTCTTTGTCTCCCCTGTGCCCAACTACTACTGCTCAATAAAAACTACAAAGTAGCAAAATTCAAGAGAAAATAATTTGTCCAGCTCTTGAATAATTTTCAGACCAGTAAAATGAAAAAAGGAAACTATTTTGTTCCCTATGGGACTTATTTTATCTTTACAGTTCATTAACTTAATATAGCTAAACAAACACTACATTCTTGTGCACCCATCAAATATTTTGCGCTGGAATCAGTTTTATTGCACATAATGATAAATCCATTAATTTCATGGTATGTGTTAGAAGAATTAAGGCTACCATTTTAATTCTCTGGAGGAGCAACAACAACAACAACAACAACAACAACTAGATAACTATAAGTCTTGTAAATTAACACAACACACTAAAATTTCCGAAAATCACAGAAACTTCTGAAAAGGTGGGCGGGGACCACATTATGTTGATTCAGCTTTTTTAAAGTGCTGAAACCATGACATTACAAAAAATTATATGCAATATACTTTCACTGCATAAATTTATGCATTGTGTCAGGTTATTATTGTTCAGAAAGTGGTTAAATTAAAGATGGCATTTTCAGTGACATGCTTTGTGCTGAACTGCAATGCTTCCCCCCAGCACTGGGTGATTTACTGTATTATTAGACCAACTACTTCAGCAGCTAACAATACCATCCTTTCCGAGCAAAACTCCAATCCACATAATGTTTATGCTCATTTGTACAGTGGTGCCCCGCCAGACGAATGCCTCGCAAGACGGAAAACCCGCCAGACGAAAGAGTTTTCCGTTTTGGAGGTGCTTCGCAAAATGAATTTCCTATAGGCTTGCTTCGCAAGACGACAATGTCTTGTGAGTTCCTGCTGGTTTTCTTCCCTTTCCCCCCCTTTTTCTAAGCCGCTAAGCCGCTTATCAGCTGATCCGATCAGCCGCTAAAAGCGCTAATCCGTCAATGGGCTTGCTTCGCAAGACGAAAAAAGCGCTAGACGAAGAGAATCACAGAACGGATTCTTTTCGTCTTGCGAGGCACCACTGTACCTGAGTCTGTCCGCCTTCCTATTTTCAAGCACCTTACTGGTAGTTAGGATAGGCATAGTTTGGAAACTGACAGGAAGGGAAAAGTCATAGGTCACCATTGGTGACAATCCCTCTCCCACATGCTCAACGCAAAACTCCAAGTTCCCTGCACATTTTCAAGGGGTGTATTTCACTGTGCCAACTGAGAAACCAATCTCTTGCCCCTCTTCCGCACTCTGGATTAAACAGAAGATTCAGGGGAGAGAAGCGTTTGGCTTCTGGCTCCATATTTTAACTTGATAACAAAGATTCTCACTGCTCATGCCCTTTCCAAAGACCAAAGCACTGAGACCACTCCCCTGATTTTTCTATGTGTGCCAGAGGACTCAAGGGAAGAAAGAGGAGTATGGTAACCACAAATAATGGCAGACTATGTGAAGCCAATATATGTTGCCTCTTTAGGCATGGGATATATAGAGGTTTGAGTACAATATTTCACCTAGGAATAGAGGGTCCTTGTTACATGAGGAGTAAGTAGATAAATCTGTTCTCACCCTAAAGGTTAACATTTTCTTTCTCTTCAAATGAATGGAATACAACATCATTCACCTGGTGGTGTCCTAGTGCCCACTCAACGTCAGTCTCCTCCAGTAATGCAAATAAGAAAATATAACATACATTCCAATAATTTCATGGGCATTTTGCTAATCAGAAAAAATAATCAAAATAAAAAAATTCCTTCCAGTAGCACCTTAAAGACCAACTAAGTTAGTTCTTGGTATGAGCTTTCGTGTGCATGCACACTTCTTCAGATACACAGTGTATCTGAAGAAGTGTGTATCTGAATACACACTTCAGAAGTGTGTATTTCGTTGTCCCCGAGAGGGGACAATGACAATAAAGATATTATTATTATTATTATTATTATTATTATTATTATTATTATTATTATTATCTGAATACTGTGTATTCAGATACACAGTGTGTATCTGAAGAAGTGTGCATGCACACGAAAGCTCATACCAAGAACTAACTTAGTTGGTCTTTAAGGTGCTACTGGAAGGAATTTTTTTATTTTGACTATGGCAGACCAACACGGCTACCTATTTGTAACTAGAAAAAATAATGTATATAGATGTATTTGGTTATTCTGAACTGAAGACTATTTCAGAATTAACTCAGTTAACTGGACAGCTTGGCTAGTGATATTGAAGAGTAAAAACGTAGAAACAACAAATGCACTGCTGTACATGACAGTGTTAAACACAAGACAGAAAACCCAAATGTAAAAAGTAGATGTTGCAATGCTACTGACAAAACAAAGGACTACAATAACTATATTGTGCAACAGAGGAAACTAGTTGAACAATGTTACTTCAAGGAACATTTCATTAAATTTTAACAAACCTTAATTTCAAATGCAGATTTTAAAAAACTGGGATATAATCTTTGTTAATAAACAGTCATCTAGCCTTAAGATATGGTCACTGGATTTAAATCTGAGAAAAATGAACACAGTATTTTCACTAGATGATGATGGTGAGAAGGCTCCTGGCCATTTTAAAGAGATAGAGTAAGCCCACAACCTACACACATTTAACTTGTGCGCATTCAGCTTTATGTGCATGGCACGCATAAATAAATAAATGGGGCAGGGTGCCAGGGAAAATGACTTTGGCAATCCTACCCACCATTGAACCTAATGGGTTTTGACTATACACAATGTTGGCTTTAGGCACGATCCCCAGAACATAACCCCCACATAAGTTGAGAGCTTACTGTATGCAAAGGATGCATAAATGAAATAGAACCCTACAATGCAGGTTTAAAACAGACAATGGGCAACTACTTATCAACAGCATAATCTATGACCTCCTTGACAGAAATACACAATCACTTAACACCCATTCTGTAAGCAGTTCCTGTATGTTATTATAAGTTAGAAGCCTGGTGCGGAAATAAAAAATGTGTTGGCTGGGACGGTACAAGTGGATGATATGAGATTAGACTAATCAGAAAAACATAGATTAGTTCACAGCTAACAGCAAGGCGGGAAGGTAAACGGCATTTCCGTGCGCTGCTCTGGTTCGCCAGAAGTGGCTCAGTCATACTGGCCCCATGATCCGGAAGCTGTACGCCAGTTCCCTCAGCCAATAAAGCGAGATGAGCGCCGTAACCCCAGAGTCGGTCACAACTGGACCTAATGGTCAGGAGTCCATTACCTTTACCTAACAGCAAATAGATCTGCTTAAAAGCATAAGAAATATCTATATGGATGAAGCAGCAGAAGCCACACTGGACATGTTCAAAGACTTGCACATGCCTGCAGGTCTCATCTAGGCCCTTCAGCCAGGCTGCTAGGAATATGCAGGATATAGGGGGATGGCTGCAGAATTAAGTGCGGCCCCACATTTTTTTCACCTAGCAGCACTGTATGACAAGCTGTCATTAGAAGGTGGAGAAGGGCATTACCCTCTGCTCTCCTGGTGGACATTTTGTTATATACAAATGAAGTTCAGTACAAAACATGGGGATTGAAAAATATCGCTTTATATTTTCAAGGGGAATAACCAGCATTTTATGAAAAAAATCCACTTTAGATCTGACCATCTGTAAACAATAGACAATTATATTTTCTTTTTAAAAACCAGTCAAGAGTTACTGTAATATCATCCTTCACTCACCTCAGCCACCTGCTGTGTCTCCACTATCTGCTGAGCCAGCACCTCCATATTGGTTGTCATGGTGAAGGAGGATCATTAGAGAACCTTTTTGGAGAGATGCCAATAACTTCTATCAGCAACAGAAAAATTAAAGCTTTTGCCATTTTATTACTAAGAACAATTAAATATAGTACAGTATACACCCCCGTGATACTACTGAACACAGTTTCAAACGTTTCATTATAAAACAGTGATATTATGTTACAATCATTAAATTGCTTTATTCATGAAAAAAGTAAAAATAACATTTTTAAAAATAAAAGAGGTACTGAGCTCCATATATGCCATCACCAGGTTGCCAAAAGGACCAGGAATCTCTTATTAGTAACTGTATTTGTGGATGAGCACAACATGGAGAGGCCCCTCATCTCTTTCAAGTTCTTCACACACTGCAGATATGTCTCTTATGCCAAGCAAGAGACAGACCCCTGACAAATTCACAGCTCATGCCACCATGGGAGACACTCACATCTGTTTAGAAATATTATCTTGTCCATTGAGTATCTCCCAGCTCATTCAGAGCTTTCCTCCCAACCAAAATCTAAGCACCTTTGAATAGGCATTAATATTGTTGGTTATTGTGAAATAACCAAATCCTGTGTTCAGTTTGTGAAATAGGGTTAATTTTATCAGATTAATGAAATAAGAAAACATTTGCCACTTTCATGAAATAACCATCTCCACTTAGTTCAGAAAGAAACAACCAGTAGTAGTCATTATCTGCTTTTGCAAGCCTTCACTAGCTGCTTAGCAAGGCCAAAGAAACTATGCTTCCTAGCTTCCATGCTTACTGCAACAGAGGACTGAACACTTCTTGCTTTCACATAGCTTTGAGGAAATGCAGGTGTATCCAACTGTTTTTGGTGGGATAATGGGAACTATAAAGTGACTTAACTATATAGAGCTAAAAGAACAAGCTGATTTCCAGATCTTTTCACACTACTGAAATTGCAAATTATCTTAGGATTTCACTTATTATAAAGCAACTAAGAAAATGCCTATCATTGTACTTTGTAAAGAGGAAAGAAAGCCAGAACACAGGCCTGTATATTACAGGATTCCATGGAGGCAGGCACAACACACTTTTCTGCATCATACACAGTGAACCTTTTTCACATTATTCTGCTTACCAAGGACCCACACCTGTCACTAAACTGTTGCATGTTCCAGGCGATCCTGGAAAGGACTGAAGGATGCAGATTAAGTTCACATAGGTTGGTTATTCTAGACTTCACCACCATGCGTGAACTGACACAAAACATGCTGAAGCTGTGTGCTACAGGGAGAGATAGGAATGAATGGCAGCCACTCATTTAGACAGAAGAGTAAAGAGGTGCACCTGAGTTTGGTCACTCTTAAGTGACAAAGTATTCCAAAAGTAGAATGGGAACTAACATTTATATATGAATACTAGCTAAAGGCCAATCCTCTCTCCAAATCTATTTCCTACAGATGCCAAAGCACCAGTGCGGTGACCATTGCTGAATTGTAGCCGCCACCACCTCTTTAGGACGTCCTCTTCCACTGTGCTATGTTGTTGCCAGGAGTGATTAAAGCAACACAACCACCTCCCACCGAAGAAGAGGTGTAGTGCAAGATGGACAGGTGGCACAGGACAGCAGCTTAATAATGTAGATTGGTGACCATCACCACATCTTCTTGTGCACATTCTCTTGGTATAATCCTCCCTGCAGCAGCTGTGCTGGCAAGGAGTTGGACCAAATTCTCCCCATCACCCCAGAGAGAAAGGATGCAAACAAAATAGAGCAACCATAATCTGAAGAAACAGTCACATTCTTCTTCTCTTGCTATCATTCCATCTAGGCAATGCAACAGGGAGAAATGGGTCCAGCAGGACTAAGAGCTATTTTCCCTTTAAAAAGCTCATTTATTTTATTTGTTTATTTATTGAATTTATTTATATACCACCCTATACATTTATATACTGCCCTACACCCAGGGCAGTTCACATACATTCTGAAATATGGCAACCCTAGTAGTGTCATCACTAATGGAACTAGGAAACAAATTATAGTACAGTGGTACCTCAGGCTAAGTACTTAATTCGTTCCGGAGGCCCGTACTTAACCTGAAACTGTTCTTAACCTGAAGCACCACTTTAGCTAATGGGGCCTCCTGCTGCTGCCGCTCCGCACGATTTCTGTTCTCATCCTAAAGCAAAGTTATTAACCCGAGGTAATATTTCTGGGTTAGCGGAGTCTGTAACCTGAAGCGTATGTAACCTGAGGTACCACTGTAATAGTAATGATCTAAAATTACAAATTACATTTGGTTGAAGTAGGGATAGCCAATGTTGTACCCCCAGATATTGCTGGACCAACACTCCCATACTGGCTGGGGCTGATGGGAGTTATATGGAGGAAACTATGTTGGCTACACCTGGGTTAAAGGAATAAAGCACATTCAGTCTATAGTTGTGGCCCATGAGCTCCTCAAGATGATCTGTTTACTGAGCATTCATCCTCATTTGATTACAGTTTATTTGTAAGAAAGGTTTATTCATTAAGCAGTTGTTCAGGTTTGTTTGCTGGAAAGTTTTAAGATGTACAGTACGAGTCTTCATTCTGATTTCCTTGTGAGGTTACACATCAACAATTTACCCCACACTTCTTAGTGCATCTCCATGTCACTTTTCTAACTGCAAAAAATGAGGGTTTTAAAAGTGCATTTGTTGTGTCCGAGAGTTTTAATCCACTTTAATTGTGCAAACCCAAATGTCCGGTGACCGGATCCCTCCTGCTAAATATTGCCAGCCTGGGTTGACCTGTCTTTAAACTAGTGACGGGTTACCTTTGCAACAAAGTACATCACAGGCTTCTGGTTGTGACAATTTATACATTCCAGAAACACAGATGCAAAATTTGGTAAATTTCTGTTAGTGGGGACAGGCTAAGAGCACAATCCTACTCAGAAGCAAGTCCAGCTGAATTCAGTGGCGCTTGCTCGTAGGTAAGCGAGATTACGATTGCAGTCTGAGCTCTGACACGCAATTAAAACGGTGTTCTTGAATTTGCTAAAGGGAAGAGAAACATTCCTAAACCTTGCGTTCCCACAGGATACTGTTGTTCAACGTTTTTGTGAAAAATGAGGATTAATTCAGCCAGGAACTACGATGGCAGGAACGAAAGATTTGACGAGCGTCACCCTCCACAGAACCCCTTTTCGCGCATTCTCCCGGCCCAACCAATCGGCTCTCGTCGCCAGCGGAAAGGAAAGCCCGCCCTCCCACCGCCACAACGGGTATAATTGGCCAATGCGACCGCCCTTCAGGCCACTTCCCCCCTCCGCCCCCCAATTAAAGTTGCGGGGGGGGGGGGGAAGGAGAGATAAGGAGAAAAAGGCACTTGAAGCACAAGATGGCGGAGTTGGCAGGTAGCCAAGTCCAAAAGCTCCGCCATTAGTCTCCCCGCCTTCCCTAACGTTCCTTCGCCCGTAACTGGTCGGGCCCGGTCGCGGGCACCCAGAGCGTGGCAAGCGGCAGCCCAGAGCGGGAGAGAAGCGGGTGGTGGTAGTAGGGTGGGGGGAAGAGTCCGCTTAAGATGGCGACGGGCTGCCCCGTATGCAAAATACCCGCCGCCCCCTCCCCTCCGCCCTCCCGGTGGCAAAGGTAAAAGGGTCGGGTTCAAGCCACTGCCTCCGCCCGCTCAGACTCCATCTTCTTTTCTCCCTCACTCGGAGCCGGTGCAGTTTTCGCGGCATCGCGGCCACGGCAGACCCCGGGAAAGGAAACGGCGCAGCGCCCGAAGCCCGCCGATCTCCGCCGGCACACCCCCACCCCGCCCGCCCGCCTCCCTCTCCGCCTCGAAAGAGCCGTCGCCCCTCCGAGCCCGAAGCGCGCCGCGACCCGCTAGAATAAGGAAGCTCATTTACCTCAGGGTTTGGCGCCAAGCAAGCCCGGCGGTGGCTGCCTCGCAACGGGTCTCTGGCCAGGCCTGGGTTGCCCCCCCACCTTGCGGGCCCGGTGAGGGGGGGGAATAAAGGCAGGCGGAGGCAGCGGCACCGGAGGGGTTAACGTCTTGCCCTGCACGGAGCAGAGAGGGGGGGAGGAAAGGAGAGCCGCTCTGTTGTTATTATTATTGTTGTTTTCTGGGCGGGGGGGGGTGAACGGGAGTCTTGTGCCGAAAGGTCAGAGTTCGTGACCCCGCCGGGCGCCGCTGCCGCCGCCTCTGCCGCCTGGGAGCGTCCCCTCGTTTCCTCTTCCTAGCATTACGCCGGCCGCGGCCCCCTCCATCTCTTCCCCCCACTGCCACCCCCTCCGCCTAATGAGGCGGGGCCGGAGCTGGGGAAGCGGCAGAGAAGAGGGAGGGGCTACCTGTGGTGGCGGCGGCTTCGAGCGCCCGCGTGCCTCCTGTCCCATCCCACACAGCTTCATTCTCTCCCCCCCCCCCCCTGCCATTCCAGCTCTGCGATCCTTAAGGTGCAACTGGCGGCGTCCGGGTTCCATGCGCGCGGCCTGCGCTTTGCAAACCGGGGTAACGGACTCCGGGCAGAGCTCATTCTCGCGCGCCTCCTGGAACCCCGACGCCGCAGGCGGAAGAGCCTTAACCCGCCGGGCGGCGCCCCCGCCATCCTCGCCAAGGGTATCTCGCGTCTGTTTGAATGCGGCCTCTCAAGGGGCAGACGTTCCCCTCAGGGGCATCCTGATCTCAGGCATGCGAGAGGTAATCTCTTCAGGTATCCTGCCCTCGAGCATTGCTTAGAGCAGTGGTTCCCAAGTACGACAGTCCCCGTGTTTTTCAAAAGCCAAAGCCAGGGACTTTTGAAAAGCTCGATATCTCTGTGGTGCTTTTTGTTGTGTGAATGGTGCCACGGACCCCCTACAGTCCCCGGACCACCAGTTGGGAAGTGCTGGCTTAGACCTTTAAAAGTTAACAGCAGGGCTTTAAATTGGGCCTGGAAACTGACTGTAAGCCTGTACAGATGGCAAAGTAATAGGTTGATTGTATTGGCCAGTCCCGGTAAACAAGCTTGCCCCATTTTGGATCAGCTGAAGTTTTCTGCATCTTAGATGGACCCATTAAAAGTACTGCCATGTTTTTTACTGTGTCTGAAACTTTTTTAAATGCTTTTTTTGCAAAACTAAGGAGAGACCCATTTAGTAAGCTGCTTAATATAAGTTTTGAGAGCATTCAGAGGTGTGGCTACCAGGACATTTAAGAGGGCACCTAAGATTTGTGCTTGGCTATGCGGTCTTTATCTGTCAATCTGTAAAGTGGTTTCCTAAGTGGCATATCTATAGAAATTATCGTTAGCGTCCTGCCTCTTTCCTGTCTATCAGTAGGTGAGAGGCATGCATTGTGATTTCTGATGTAAATTTTGAATAAACAAGTTTTAAGTTTTAAAATCTAGTAGTGGATACCACAGAATTCTAACAATGGGGAAAATGTTTCCCTATATTACCTATTTCTCTCTATTGCTTTCTTTGGAAAGTTTTGTGTACATGCCTTTTTCCACCTAAAATTTATTTTATGTTGTGGGGTTGTGTTGTCCTAACATAACATTTCTGTGAATGATTGATTTTTAAATTATATTTGCTGTAATATAGGCCCTTCAAAATAGATACATGATAAATGGCATGAGGTTATAATTTTTTTAAAAAAAGCCTTACTTCTCTGATAACATTCTCAATAGATCTGATCTACCCATGGAGTTGAAAATTGCCAAGCTTTATGCTTTTTCTAGAAAACTAGTATTCTTGGAGTTCAAACAGAGCCTAATCTGAGGGCTGCTTGTGTGTATTCTCTTCAAGAGAACATCCCTCCCTCCACCTAGCTCACAAGGATAATTTATGTTTCCATTCTTGTTATGTACAGACATAAGTTTGTTGCTGTTCCTGAACTTGGCAAATGATGGATTGTTATTAAGCCAAGATATCAAACAATTATCCTAGAAACCAAGAACCCACTGCAAGGAGACTTCTTACAGACAGCACTCTATTCTAAAATTGATATTCTGCAGCAAAGATAGGCCACCAAATAGAAACAAATGCCAGCATTGTTTCCCTCGGATAATATCTGCTACACTATTAGCTCATTCACCTGCTTGTGTCCAAGTTGATATAGGCCATAACCTGCCAACAATGCCTTTCTGCTCCCTACCTATGACAAACAAGTTAGTCTCTGAAAGAAAACATGGGCATAAAAATTGATATAAAAGATGGCAATATTCAGATATTGCAACATTTCAGTGTCCCAAGACCCTCTGCCACTGATCTCAAGTCACCATTCTCCAACAAAAGAACAGTAAAGGGACACTCAGGTGTGAAATTGCTGAACTAGAATTTATCAGTGAGTTTCATTCTACTGGTTTAGGACTGTTCTGAAACCAATAAGTCCTCTCTTCCAGCAGAATGAAACTTTTTCAAGCCTCATTGTTGTAGGGGAAAGGGAATGGTTAACCCACCCTCCCCAGCTTCATTATCCAGGAAGAATACCTTCCTGCCAGCAGTTAGGCTGGAAAAAAGTTGAAATAATGTTTTCAAGCTCCATTGCCTGGAGGCGAATGTGTGTACATGTGTGTGGTGTGTGCATACACTTATATGTGTGTGATTTGTGTGGTGCATGAGCACTGGATGCAGCTCCCAGAGGGTTGCCAAAGAGGGCTGCTCTAGCTGAAAAAGCTCCTTACCCCATGTCAAGCAACCACAAAGTTGCATTTTTGTCTAAATCTGGGTGTTGGATTGAATTTATGTCAAGATGATAACTGACTGAAGCAGTTCAAGTTGTTATATTGGATGTAGTAAAAACAGGACAATGTGAAACACATTAAAAATCCAAACAATAGCCTGTTTGGCCTTTGTGTCACCAGAGGTTGGCACAAATGAAAAGCTCTGTAGACTGCCTATGGTGCATGCACATGGTGTGCTGAGGGCTTTTAAGGGAGAACATAATCATGGAAGTAAAGGGCATATAACATACCTGATTTGTGTGGTGTGATTCACACCAGACAGACAACTGGTTGCATGATTACAGTACTTCCAACTGGTTGAGCTGTGCTTTATAAAACTTTCAAAAGATGTTTAAACAGCTCTTCATGGTAGAGGATCCTACAAGTATAAAAATGCCTCTTGATAACTAATTCTGGCTTATGCATGGCTGATTTAGAGATGAAATATTGATCCTGTTTCCTATAGTAATTTGCAAATATAGTGTGGGGTGGTTGAGAGAGCTATAAGAACATGCATTAAATGTGTTTTAGCAGGCACCTTCACTGTTCTCTTTTTGGCACCTGCTAAAAACATTCCTGTTTAGAGACCCAGAACTATTTTAATATTTTAACTTTTGTATGTTTTAAAGTACAGTTGTAATTTTTTTCTTGATTCTACTGTTTTATCTTTTGTAAACTGCTTTGAGGTTTGTTTTTACAATCAAGCGGCATGTAAATTTTATGAAATAATAAACAATGAATAATGATGATAAATAGCCACAATGCATGGAGAGACATTCAACAGGATAGGGCTCATTCAAGTGGTGAGCTTTTTGTGTCCATGTCTATGAATACAGGCATCTCAACTTGCCCAGGGGTCATGTTCTGGGGAGAACACATAAAGACAAAATCACATATAGTCAAAAGACATTCATTTGGTTCAGTGGCGGATGGAATTGCCAAAGGTTCCCCCCCCCCGATGCCAGTGTTTATGCCCTCCCCCTTTATTTCAAATTGCTAAGTTCATAAAGCTGAATGCACACAAGTTAAATGTGCAGAAGTTGCAAATTACCTGTACTATATAGCAGCCCAAATCATACAAGCTGCTGCTGATAGTAGTCTCATATTAAGGATGTTTTATGCTAAAACCAACCCTTTGAAATATATACAGAATACACATAGAATCATAGAATTGTACGGTTGAACGGGATCCCAAGGGTCATCTAGTCCAACCCCTTGCAATGCAGGAATCTCAATTAAAGCATCCATGACAGATGGCCATCCAACCTCTGCTTTAAAACATTCAATGAAGGAGAGTCCACCCCCTTCCAAGGGAGTCTGTTCCACTGCCAAACAGCTCTTGCCATCGGAAGGTTCTTCCTGATGTTAGTTGGAATCTCCTTTCTGGTAACTTGAAGCCATTGGTATGCAGCCTAGTCTCCAGAGCAGGAGAAAATAAGCTTGCTCCATCTTCCCATGTGACAGCCCTTTAGATATTTGAAGATGACTATCCTATCTCCTCTTTTCCAGGCAATGTTGGATCCCTGATATTTTAGACTTAAGCTTATACCAATCTGCACACAGCAATTACAGCAATATTGGCAGCAAAGGCATGCATGACCAATCAGTCCAGTGCCCATTTGCTAGACAGTATTGTGGCTTTCTCATTAGGTAGATGGAGAGTGCCACCACAGCAAACCAACATTTGTAATGCAGAAATAAGTTAAGCTTTTTATTTATATACAGCCTTTTATTTATATACAGCTATAGATTTCTTGTCTAGCTAGGCTGAGTCTCTTGCTCCTGGTAATTCAGGCATAGTGGAGCATGCATACATGCAGGGTGTTGGTTGGCTAAATGCCCCCGGTCCAAAAGAAGAGAGAAAGGGTATTTTCACTGGGAAGTTTAGAATTCATTGCAAAGAGTATCTGCCAATTTTATAGGTTCAGGATTAATTTATGTAAATACTAATTTCCAAACCAAGAAGAAATGGCAACAAATTCCTAGGGACCTGGTATTTCCTCATTTTATTTTTCCATGTTTCTTAAAACAAGAACTAAATAATTACTGTATTTTTACAATGAAATTTGAGTAGGTGTTTGTTCTTCTGCGGACTTCATACAACAGTAGTTAAATGCTAGCACCAAAATATCATAATACTGTTATTCTGTAGTGCATATAAAAAAAAAAAAAAAACCAAAGCAAAAACATTTAGTTACTTACAGTGCAATCCTATATCTGTCTACTCAGAAGTAAGCCCCACTAAGTTCAATAGGGCTTATTACCCAAGTAAGTTGCAGTCTTAACCTGGGAGTCAATCCCACTGAACTGGTTTAGTTCTGAGTAGACAGGGTTGCACTGTTAGTGTGTTACATTTGGCATTTAACATTCTGTTCCTGTCAGTGCAATTTTTTCCCCTTCTGCGCCTCCACTTCATAATAGTATGATTTTAGCAAATCCAAATTTGAAACCGGAAATGTGACTGAACGTTAACTTATTTGAAGGTAATGTGAAAGTTGTGTTTTCATAATTCATTTTTATATACTATCTGCTTTATGAAATAGAAAACTTGATAGTGAAGTAACAAATCCATGCTACTGTGTTTGTTCCCTCCCCTAAGACACATAGATTATAGAAACACAACAAATAATTGTGTGTTTGAATTGGTGTGAACCTTTATACAAATGGGGGAAGCTCAAACCCAGTCAAAAGTCTAATTAGGAGGTCAGGTCAGAGAACATAATATAAATACTAAGGTTATTATTTATTATTATTATTTAACAAAAATGTATTTTACTGTACACCTGAAATTTTTGAAGGCAACTTTAAAAATGAATGAAAATCTGTTTTGCTGAAAGATACAACAATATACTGATGCTGTGTGTCACAAAGACTGCCACTAAGGTACCAGTCCTACTCGGATTTGCTTGCCTAGAAGATCTCAAAATAAGCATTTGGGATAAAGGTTTGGCACAGAAATGTGCAGCAGTGTATTGGTCTATGGTGGAACTGTTAGTATTGACATTGCAATATCCACATGGATTATGATATTTGATTAACACAATATTTAAAATCCCCAACCTAAACAGTTATTTGGTAATGCAGCATTAGGCTATGTCACTTTAGTGCAATACTATGCCTTCCCCTCTCCATTACTTGGGTACAAAACACAGCTTTTCAAGCAAAATAGTGCACAAACCCTTTGGATCAATGGGTACCATACCTAAAACATGGCTTCGCTCTGGTAGTCTCAGTGGCTTAAAAATGAGGCCCATCCTCATAAAAGCCCTTTAAAGAGCAATCCAGTTTTCGTATGCTCTGCCACTGGAGTTCTAAAATGCTTCTCTAGGCTTTTTTAAAAGCAGTGTGGAGATGTTTATTTGTGTTACTGGCCCTATTACCTGACTTCTTTATGACATCACATCAGCCTCTTCTGTGGGTCCTGCTACCATCACCTACTGATGCACTCTGATTGAAAGAATGAACCAAAGCCCAGATTTGCAAGTGAGCATTGAGGGAGACAGTATCTCATTCCGATAACCAGCTGCTACATTGTGTGAAATCCACTTACATTTTCATTTACTTAATTTCTTGTTATATTTATACCCCCCTTTTCCTCCAGGGAGCTGAAGGTGGCGTATATGCTTCTCTCCCCCCCCCCCCTGTTTTATCCTCACAACAACCCTGTGAGATAGGTGAGGCTAAGAAAGATGGTGAGCATCATGCCTGAGTGGGATTTTGAATCCTGGTCCTAGTGCAATATGCTAACCATTATACCACATTGCCTATTTAAATACTTCCCGTCAGAGCCTGATTCAAGGTAGCTTGCAAACCCATGGAGCAGTATGAGTATGTGCACCCACTGGAGATACACTGTGAGGTGTAATGGCTGCTACATCTTCGTAATCCTTTGCTAGACAAGGAAGCATTAGTGGCAATGGCCACAGTATGCTTACATTTGCTCCGTTGGCAGAATACAGTGGAATACCAGCCACCATTCTTGAAGTGAGTGGCACAATTAAAGAGTGTAGTTGCGTATATTTCCTTGGATGAAGCAATAGCCCCACTAAGGCACTCAGATGCACATGGTTGCCATCATATGAACAGCGGTTGCCCCTTCTCTTGTGCTTGCTGCTTTCCCCCACCCTACACATTGCAGGAAAGGTCTTAAGCAGGGAGCCTGCTTTAGGCTTGTAGGTTCCTAGATGTTTTACGTGATCAGGGTTCTAACTTGGCCAAGGAGCCTATGCACATACAACAGGTTTGTGTCTTAAGACCTTCATGCATTGAAGATGGGGATGTAAGAGATTGCCACTCATATGTTTAAAGTACTCCTGCACCACTGTAATAGTCATGGCTTCCCCCAAAGAAACCCAGCAACTATGGGCAAAGGGTTGTTACAAGACCCTTCAGTAAGCCACAGTTCCCAATTCTCAAACTACACTTCCCAGGATCCTTGGGGGGAAGCCACAGCCATCAAAGTGGTGCAAGAGTGCTTTCATTGTATGGTGTGGGTGCAGCCTGAGTACCGGAGTAGAGCTGGTGTAAACTGAATGGAATATTTCTCCCAGCTTTCCTTATCTTGCCACCAAAACAGTTAAATGTTTTTCTGCCTTTGGAGTTAAGTGCTGCTGACACTAGATTGAAACAGGTAAGAAAGAAGACTTACCACCATCTATGTAAATGTCAAGTTGAATTAACCTTTTTGTTCCTTACCATTGAAATGGTTTACCATTGTGTGGTTTACGCACATTTTCTTTGGCAGGAATTCCAATAAGCATGACACAGTTTCACCCAGGCACTGTAAATGGATTAGTGGTATGTCAGTCCAGAATTCTTTAGATAAGAAGCTGTAATCTGAATAAAATTTAGGACACCATACTTCAGCTTCATGGCTGACAGAGAAACAAGCTGATGATACTCTCTAAGTAAATAGGACTGAACCAGTTGCTATGAGTGACTAAGCGTATCTTTTTGAAATAATGCATACATTTATTCTAAATCTTGAAAATATGCAACTGTATTATATGGGAGTGGAGTACAGCGAAGGATGAACTTGAACTTGCAGAGATAGAAAAAAGGACCATAAATATTCCTTGTTTTAAAGGTTTCCACCTGTAAGGGAATAAGCTTGAGGAAGGAACAAAATAGTCTTATACAAGTTCTCTCCTGTGTGTTTAGCCACATAGGGATATATACAGTTTCTTCCAACAGAAGGGTGCTGTTGCAAATATAAATGTGTTCATTCAAAGTCCACTTGGTTGATAACTGCTATAATACAGATGCTTCCTCCATGGCTTCAATCCATCTAAGAAAAAAAAGAGTAGAATCATAATCATCTTATTGTATGTCTCTGTTCAAAAGCTCATGCAAGAATTAACACACATATGCAGAATGATGCATAGCCTAGACTTGATTTTTGGGGTTACGGGAACATTGTTCAGTTTGCAACACTGGCTTTTCATCACCTGCTAGGATGCCAGATACCTTCCGCACTTCCCTATTTGCATGGAAGATGGTTGCTATAATGTATGGACAGCTGTAGATACAAATAGGTTTCAGATTTGCAATCTTATACACACCTTGAACTCAGTGGTCCTTACTTCCAAGTAGATATGTGTAGGATTGTGCCGTAAACCTCCTGCTTGTATGTTCCATTGCTCCATTATTATTATTATTATTTTAAAAAACATAATATGCCACACAGGTAAAATTTGGAAAATACTAGAATGAGTTGCCTGATGCATTTTCCACCACAGGATCACTTATTCACACTATCCCTTATTTGTATAAACATTCACTTGTGTTTGCATAAGTGCACAGCTTCCATATCAACCTATGGCTGGCTACAATTACAGGTAAATGTAAGCTGGAGAAAGCACCATTGGACTTGCCTGCTAACAAACATGCATAGGTCTGCACTGTAAATTACAAGCATTCATGGTTTGGTAGGAAACAAACCTACCCTAACAGAATATCATGTATTCCCACGTATGTTCAAGCACAGCAATTACAGGAGCATTCTAAGACCAATACGTAACTGTCAGAGCTGCTTGAAGATCCTAGCTCACAGAGGATCACGCTAGCCAGCGATCATTAAGTAAAAGTCTTTATTGAATTACAGTTTCCATTCTCACGCTGCTGCGCGCAAACTCTACGTCTAGTAGCTAGATCGGCGAAGCTCCGTCTGAGTCTCCGCCCCGTGAGCACCAGCTTAATATCCTAGCTTTGCTCCACCTTTTCCGCCTGACTGTCCTCCTCTGGGTCCCTCTACCCCCCGGGGCCTCCTCTTTCCGGGATTCTTCTGACGCTGACCCGGACCCTCCTGCCTCCTTGCGCCGGGCTTTAGGACCTGGTTCCCTTTCGGGGCTGCTTACTGCGCCGCCTTCCTCTGCATTTGAACTTGGCGCGCGCGCCCAACCTTCCACCTTCCTCTTAACCGTTTCTTCGCTCCCCGATGGAGGTGTGGCCACTCCTGACTCATGCCCTCCCTCCTGTGGTGAGCTGCCAGCGCTTCCCCCCTGGCTCCCTTCCTCTTCCCTGCTTCCTGGCGGTGACGCTGGTCCCGATTTCCAGCTGCTCCCCCCTGAGTCCCTTCTGGCTCTATCTTCCTGGGGTGCCCCCCTTGACTCCCCCCTTGCCCTGGCCACTGGTGCTCCTTTCTGTGAATCCTCTGATTCACTGGAAAGACTAGGAGATCTCGGGTCGTCGTCATCACTCATCTTTTCTTCTGCCTCCTCCCCTTCGCTCTCTGTTTCCTCCCTTGCCCGTGCCTCTGCTCCTAAACCCCTGACATCCATCCCCCCCTCGAAGCCCCCCATTCCCCCCTCCCCTCCTTCCGGTGCTGGAGCTGGGGGCTGCTGTTGCAAAGGGACGAACGTCGGATATCGGTCGCTTCCCGTGGCGGGCCTCCATCTGAAGTCTTCCGGTTCTTCCTCCCTGCTCTCGTCGACGACGGTCACCTCCGCTTCCATCTCTGTGCCGCCGTGCTCGAAACCAGGGTCGTCCCCGAAAATGTCCATGTCCGTCTCTCCCTCACTCCCTCCTGGCGGCGTTGCTCGTCCTGAGCATTCCAGCCACTTTCTGCGGAACTGCTCCTCCGGCCTATCGTCCCACCAATACGAGGGTTCCGAGGCGGATCCCGAGGGTGACCCCTCCGGGGAACGGACGTCTCGTGTCGGTTCCTCGTCCGAGTCGAACCCCCGGAACGTGCTGGCCGAAAGCGTGGGCGTGAAAAGCCAGTCGTCGAAAAAGTCTGCTGGCATAGGTCTATGTGGGAAGAGGGCATGAAACTCGTCTTTGAGCAGAGGTTCGTCTAAGGCGTAGCCCGGCACCCAGCTGTTCGCACTGGCCGGGGTGCCCTCCTTGGCGAGAAAGTATTCTACCCCCTCTTCCCCCCATCTGGAGTCCAAAATCTCCGTGACTTCGTTGATGCGCTCCTTCTGTGCCACTCCCGCGTGCCCTGTTCTGTCTCTGGCCGGACTCGGCGCCGTTCCGGGTTCCTGGAACCTGTGCGGTGCCTTGTAGGGAGTGAGCACCGATCTGTGGAATACCGGATGCATCCTGGAACCCTCCGGAAGTGCCAGTCTGAAAGCTACCGGGTTGACCTGCTCTTCGACTTGGTAGGGCCCCAGTTGCTTATGCCCTAGTTTCTTCTTGGCCAACGACCTGGCCGGCACTGCGTGGGCTGCTAACCAAACCCAGTCTCCCACGTGGAGCTCTTCTCCAACCCTTCTGTGCTTGTCCGCTTGTACCTTGTATGCGTGCTTGGCCAGCTCCAGGTGGCGCCTCAGCTGATCGTGGACTTCCTGCAGCCCCGACGCGAACGCATCTGCTGTCTGCGGCTCCCCCTCCCCCATTCTTTCCAGTCCCGGGAAGGTTCTGGGGTGTCTCCCGTTGTTGGCGAAGAACGGCGTGACCCCCGTGGACACGTGCTTCGTGTTGTTGTAGGCGAATTCGGCAAGCGGCAGGTAATCCACCCACGTCGCAGGCTGTTGATTTGCATAACATCTCAGGTACTGCTGCATGATGGCATTGACCCGCTCCGCTTGCCCGTTGGTCTGCGGGTGTCTCGCCGACGCCAGGTTGATCTTGACGTTCAGGAAGCCCATCAGCTTCTGCCAGAAATTCGAGATGAACTGCCGCCCCCGGTCGGACAGAATAGACCGTGGCAGACCGTGAACCTTGAACACGTGGTCTATGAACAGTTTGGCGGTTTGCTCCGCCGTGGCCACCTTAGCACACGGAATGAAATGGGCCATCTTGGAAAACAGGTCCACCACCACCAGCACTGCCGTCTTGCCCCTTGAGCTGGGCAGATCCGTGACAAAGTCCAGGGCCACCCTTTCCCAAGGTTCGACCGGAGTTTGCAGCGGTTCCAACAGTCCGGCCGGCGGTTTGTGCACCGGTTTGGCCCTCTGGCAGGTGTCACACCTCGCCACGTAGTCTGCGACCTCCCCTCTCATTCCAGGCCACCAGAAATCCCTGGCTACTAATTCCACCGTCTTCTCCTTGCCAAAGTGCCTGGCCGTGGGCGCGTCGTGCAGCTGCTGCAGCACCTTGGCTCGAAGTTCGTCTCCCGGCACGTAGATGGCCCCTTTACGGATGAGCAATCCATCTCTTAGCTGGAAACCGTCGGCCGCTGCCTTGCCCCTTTGCACCTCTGCCATCTTTGCTCGTGCGAAGGAGTCCCCCTGCAACGCTCGTCGCACCGCCTCTAGGTCCACGGTCGCCGCGGCGCACGCCCACACTGTCGGTGCGAAGATGTGCATGGCGGCCGCTGGTGTTGCGTCCTCCAGATACTGTGGCTTACGGGAGAGAGCGTCTGCCATGATGTTGGTGTCCCCCGGGACATACTCTATTCGGAAGTCGAAGTTCGCAAAGAACTCAGCCCAACGTATCTGCCTCTGATTCAGGAACTGTGCCGTGCGCCAGTGCTCTAGATTCTTGTGGTCCGTGCAAACCTGCACCGTGTGCTTGGCGCCGATCAGAAAGTGCCTCCACGCCTTGAACGCTGCGTGAATGGCCAGCAACTCCCTGTCCCATATGGTGTAGTTCTGCTCGGACTTGCTGAGCTTCCTGGAGTAAAACGCTCCCGGTCGCCACACCCCCTGCGGGTCTTTCTGCAGCAGGACCGCCCCCACGGCTCTGTCCGAAGCGTCTGTCTCCACCCTCATCGGCTTGCTGGGGTTGACATGAAGCAGCTGCTCTTCCGACGCGAAGAGACGCTTGAGTGCCTGAAAGGACTGCTCCGCCTGCTCTGTCCAAATGAACTTCTTTTTCTTGGAGCTAAGCGTGTCAGTGATGGCCGCCGTCTGCATCGCGAAGCCCTTGATAAACTTGCGATAGAAGTTCGCAAAGCCGACAAACCGTTGGACCTCCTTCCGGTTGCGCGGGCTCTTCCAATCCAACACCGCTCGAACCTTGGCGCTGTCCATGGCGAGCCCCTTGTCAGACAGCTTGTAGCCCAGAAAATCCACCTCCGTCACGTCGAATTGGCACTTCTCCAGCTTGGCGTAGAGCCTATGTTGCTTTAGCCTGCTCAGCACTTCCTTGACGTGTTTGTCATGCTCCTGCTGCGACTCCGAAAAGATCAGGATGTCATCTAAGAAACAGACGCACGTCTTGTAGAGAAGTCCCGCCAACACGTGATGCATAAATGCTTGAAAAACGTGGGAGCCATTTTGCAATCCAAAAGGCATAACTCTATATTCGTAGGTCCCCAGTGGCGTGAACATGGCTGTCTTCCACTCATCACCCTCCCGCATGCGAATGAGGTTGTACGCCCCCCGCAGGTCCAACTTGGTGAACACTCTGCCCTTCCGTACCTTTGCGAGGAGGTCGTCAATTCGGGGCATGGGGAAGTCCGATGGCCTAGTCACACTGTTCAAAATCCTGTAATCCACTACGAGTCTCTTTTGGGGCGTGTCCCGCTTCTTAACAAAGAATACGGGACTGCCCCCCACTGCCTTGGACTCCCGGATGAAGCCGCGCTGCAAATTATGATCAATGAACTCCTTGAGTTCTTGCAGTTCGTCCTCTGACATGGAATACAGTCTCCCTTTAGGCAGCGCCGCCCCCGGCAGCAGGTCAATTTTGCAGTCATATGGTCTGTGAGGGGGCAGCCTGTCTGCCTCCTTCTCGCAGAAAACTTCCAAAAATTCAGCGTACTTGTGGGGAATCGCTTGCAGCGTGCCGAGCAGCAGCTGTGACTCCTCTTCCTCTCCTTCCTGCCTGGGCACGATGCAGTGTTCAGCACAAAAGGAAGAGCCGAAGGTCAACTGCCTCTGGTACCAAGCCATCGTTGGGCTGTGCTTGTCCAGCCAACTCATGCCCAATACAACGGGCGTGTCAGATAGTTGAGTGACGTTGAAGCTGATGATTTCTCTGTGATTCCCAAGTCGCATCACCATTGGTGGCGTCTGCTTCACCACTTGCCCCCCGAGCAGCTCCCTGCCATCCACCGTGACAACCTGCAGGGGCAGTGTGGCCGGCAGCAACTGCACAGCGTGCCTGTCGACAAAGTCCTGCCCTATAAAGTCCGCATTGCTGCCTGAGTCAATGGTGATTGGCACGTCTATGGTGATTCCATTGGGCAGCTGGAGAGATGCTGTGAGCCTCACTACTGGTTTGGGCGGGAGGGGGTTCACGGGATGTAAAATCTCTGGGGACTGCGTCACTAACACGTCTGGCTGGGCCCCAGTGCCTCTTCCTCCAGCCAGACCGCGTCGTTTCCCTGCTGTGGTCCTCCTTGCTGCGTTGCTGCAGTCACCATTGCTGAGGCTGCAGTGAGCTTGTGGGGCCTCTGGGGACACTCTTTTGCCATATGCCCTGGTTCCTCACAGACGTAACACTTCCTGTTCCCTCTAGGAGGCTTCGCTTTCACTGCTGCCGGTGCTAGGGCTCTGGTTGCTGACTGAGCCCTTGCACCTCCAACCTCCATAGGTTCGGCTCCTCCTCCTGGCGGAGGCGTGGATTGCGCCCGCGCTGCTTCTCTGGGAAGGAAGGAGGGGCCCCCGGCTGGTTCGCGCCCTCCACGCCCTTCGTCCTTGCTCCACGGACGTCCTTCCAGCCTCACCCCCACTGCCAGTGCCCTCTGAACGACCTCCTGGGTGGTTCGGGGTCTCTCCCCCCTCGCGATCTCATCTTTAATCGAGTTGTGCAGCCCCTCCCAAAAGAGGTCTCTTACAGGAGCCGAATCTCTGTCCCATTCCAGGGCACTGACCAAGGCGAAAAAGCGGGCATGATACTGCCTGACGCTGGCCCTCCCTTGTCTCAGCCCATGCACCTCCTTCCGTGCAAGATCCACGTCAATACTTGATAAAAAGCACCCATCCATCGCTTTAATAAAGGCATCCGCATTCTGGAGCGCCGGATCCTTATCTCTCCATAAATTGCGTAGCCATGCTTTCGCATCCCCATGCAGATGGGACATGATGAACCCCACTCTCTCTTGTTCATCTCTAAAGTCTTTATGCAGCAGTTGCAGTGCGCACAGTACGTCGGCTCTAAAGTTGGGATACTGTTGCAGGTTCCCATCGAAGTGAGAGACCAGCCCGCCTGTCCGTCTCGCCAACCCAATTCCCTCCTGCCGGGGTGTCTGCTTTGTCAGCACGTCTAACCTGACCTGGAGATCCCTGCAGGCGGCAGCTGCCTCCTCCTCTCTCTTCCTGGATGCGAGAACCTCGGCGTTCAGTTGTGCCACTGCTTTTCTGAGGTCCTCTATCTGCTGCTCAGCCGTCATGTCGTCTGCCGTTCGTGAGCTCGCTAGTAGGCACCTGTTTCTCTCCCCTCCTCGAGGCTGTAGATGCCCACAATGGAGAGACGGAGCTTACTGTCAGAGCTGCTTGAAGATCCTAGCTCACAGAGGATCACGCTAGCCAGCGATCATTAAGTAAAAGTCTTTATTGAATTACAGTTTCCATTCTCACGCTGCTGCGCGCAAACTCTACGTCTAGTAGCTAGATCGGCGAAGCTCCGTCTGAGTCTCCGCCCCGTGAGCACCAGCTTAATATCCTAGCTTTGCTCCACCTTTTCCGCCTGACTGTCCTCCTCTGGGTCCCTCTACCCCCCGGGGCCTCCTCTTTCCGGGATTCTTCTGACGCTGACCCGGACCCTCCTGCCTCCTTGCGCCGGGCTTTAGGACCTGGTTCCCTTTCGGGGCTGCTTACTGCGCCGCCTTCCTCTGCATTTGAACTTGGCGCGCGCGCCCAACCTTCCACCTTCCTCTTAACCGTTTCTTCGCTCCCCGATGGAGGTGTGGCCACTCCTGACTCATGCCCTCCCTCCTGTGGTGAGCTGCCAGCGCTTCCCCCCTGGCTCCCTTCCTCTTCCCTGCTTCCTGGCGGTGACGCTGGTCCCGATTTCCAGCTGCTCCCCCCTGAGTCCCTTCTGGCTCTATCTTCCTGGGGTGCCCCCCTTGACTCCCCCCTTGCCCTGGCCACTGGTGCTCCTTTCTGTGAATCCTCTGATTCACTGGAAAGACTAGGAGATCTCGGGTCGTCGTCATCACTCATCTTTTCTTCTGCCTCCTCCCCTTCGCTCTCTGTTTCCTCCCTTGCCCGTGCCTCTGCTCCTAAACCCCTGACAGTAACACTCATTGGCCCCAAGTAACATGGTATGCTTGGACTGAGCAACTCCCAATTACAGTGGTACCTCAGGTTAAGTACTTAATTCGTTCTGGAGGTCTGTTCTTAACCTGACACTGTTCTTAACCTGAAGCACCACTTTAGCTAATGGGGCCTTCTGCTGCCGCCGCGCCGCCGGAGCACAATTTCTGTTCTCATCCTGAAGCAAAGTTCTTAACCTGAAGCATTATTTCTGGGTTAGCGGAGTCTGTAACCTGAAATGTATGTAACCTGAGGTACCACTGTATTACACCAGAAATTCATTTGCCTTCACAGAGCTTCCCTATCTGCATCAATCCAAACCATCTCAGACCCTTTGCCATGGCCAAGCCAATTCTGTTGCTGGGTTAATGCTTGCTGGACTGTTTGTGTTAACAGATTGCACTATGTAAAGCTGATGCAAAAGCAGTTGTGCGTATTTAGCAGCATTCAAAGAGCTTCAAAAAGGAAGTGAGAGCACATTAGAAGAGCTAGAAGCGTTGCAAACAGTGTTTCCCCCCACAGGTTAGTATGTTATCGTGGGCAGATCAAACACTCAGTACCTCTGTGCTGAATTGTTATCCTCTGCTCGGAAGCTATAAAACAGAGTTTGCTTGTGGTAAAGATGGAAAACTGCATTCACATTTCCGCCTTCCTTTTCTGGGGCAATTGTGAAACCCAGCAAAGGCAAACTCTCTGTGGCGACTTTATCCTGAAATCAGTGCAGAAGGGAAGATGGGCTTTAGAGGGAGGGAGTGCTACACACAGAGATCTGAGCTCTGAGAAAGAGAGTAGGCCCTTTCTCATTGTACAAGTGAGTATGCCCTGGGGCCTCAGCAAAATATAAACAAAGCTGGGTTCCAGATAACCATCTTCGGAAATCTCCCACTTGACGATCATAGCGAAGTTCAGTGGCACATTTTAACGATCCTGAAGTGTCATACAGGTTTAAAATAACCATTTTATGCCAGTGGGGGATAAGAGTTATCAGTGCCAGATACACTTTCCAGTTCTGTGCATGTAATGTGCAGTACATGATAGATAGCCTAAGAATGATCTCAAATGACAGCAGACCTTACCTCACTCGCTGTGTAGGTGTAGAGCACTTTCCCTTTGATGACAAACCACAGCTTTTTCCAGTGCCTTTTCCCCTTCTTACATCTGCTGAGATAGCCACTGATAGAAGAGCCCTCTCCTGAAGCTGCCACCTGTAAATGGGCAAGAACCAAACCATTCATGACAACAAATGCCTTGGAAAGATTAATTTGAAGGACCAAGAATGTGCCCCTCCCCTCTGATTTAAATAGCTTTCCATTCAGATATGTACATACCTCTGAAACAAGCATCCATGTCAGTAGCAAGAATATTAAAAGCATACCGCTTTGCAACCAAATGGACCCTTTGCACAACCTAGGTGTGTGTTCCCAAATCTTTGGCCATGCTGCCCATTTATACTACAGTGGTACCCCGCAAGACGAACGCCTCGCGAGATGAAAAACTCGCAAAACGAAAGGTTTTTTCGTTTTCGAGTTGCCTCGCAAGACGAATTTCCCTATGGGCTTGCTTCGCAAAACGAAGCTTGCCCCGGGGACAGCGGGTCTTCTCTTTTGAAGCAAGGGGCGGCAGGGAGAAGCGATCTTCTCCCCGCAGCCCCAGGTCCGGGGACAGCGGGAAGCGCTTCCCGCTGCCCCCGGACCTCTTTTGAAGCAAGTGGCTGCGGGGAGATCGCTTCTCCCCACCTGCCCCCACCGCCCGGCTTCGGAACGCTGCTCCGAAGCGGGGCGGGGGGGGGGCGGGAACACCTGCCCCCACTGCCCGGCTTCGGAACGCTGCTCCGAAGCGGGGCGGGGGGGGCAGGAACACCTGCCCCAGCCACCCCGCTTCGGAACGCTGCTCCAAAGCGGGGCGGCGGGGGGGGGAACACCTGCCCCAGCCGCCCCGCTTCGGAACGCTGCTCCGAAGCGGGGCGGGGGGGCGGGAACACCTGCCCCAGCCGCCCCGCTTCGGAACGCTGCTCCGAAGCGGGGCGGGGGGCGGGAACACCTTCTGAAGGCGGGCGGGGGGCGAAAGTCTTTGTCCCCCCTGCCTGCCTTCCCAGGGGCTTTTAAATCGCCCCGGACAGCGGAGAAGTCCTCCGCTGTCCCGGGGCGATTTTAAAATGCCGCCAGCCAGCATTTTAAGATCGCCCGGACAGCGGAGAAGTCCTCCGCTGTCCCGGGGTTTTTTAAAATGGTGGGGGTGGGAAGAAAAGCCCTTGTCCCCCCCCCAGCCTTCAGAAGAGGTCCGGGGACAGACTGTCCCCGGACCTGGTCTGAAGGCGGTTTCCCTAGGAACGCATTAATTGATTTTCAATGCATTCCTATGGGAAACCGTGCATCGCAAGACGAAAAACTCGCAAGACGAAGAGACTTGCGGAACAAATTAATTTCGTCTTGCGAGGCACCACTGTACTAGATTATGTCTACCTGGACAAGGGACAGTAGTTCTGAATAATGGTGCACATGATGGGGTTTTGGTGTCCATTGTAGAAAGCACAGACCAATATTTACTTGGCAAAACAGCATTTTTCAGTGAGATGGAAAGTAAGGTTGATGCTGCTAGATTAGGAGAGTTCTAACTACTAATAATTTGAAACCAAAATGCTGTGGCACTCACAGTTGGAAGATACAAAACTGGAGTATAAGACCATTCTTGTGGATTATCCTAGTGATATTCACAGTGGCATCTCTTGAATCCTAGTGTCTCATGACCTGATAGTCTCTATTTTTGGCAGGAACCCCCACATTAAGCAAAACAGCATTTATAATGCTTCACCTTGGCTATTTTTCCAAGTGCATAGAGAGGCTGTAGTTCACATGTATTTTGCCACTGTACTGCAATCCTTTGTTGAGGGGAGTTTGTTAATTGAAGAGACGCAAAGGGGTGCTTTGGTCTTTATTAGCATTGCAGGGATGAGCATTCACAAGCCTTAACCTAGTGCACTTCCATCACCCCTCTCTTATGTTGCAGCCACAATGAGGTCAGAACCACCTGATTCCCATTTTTAAACCACAGCTCACTGTGGTTAGCTTAAACCCTGGTAAGTGAACAAGCAAGGGTGATAAAGCCACAGTTTGAACTAACCACAGTTCCCATGAGTTAGAATATAATGGAGCTGTGGTTAGTTTAAAACTAGAAGCAGATGCTTCTGATCTCACAACTGCACCAGATGAGGAGGTGGGGCAAGCTCATTCACTAACAGTAAACCATAGTTGAATGCTGCATCTGAAAATGGACTACTTACAGTTTATTTTTATTTAATTGATGTTTACGCATTGAAATGTGTTTTCAATTCCTTAAAGCTACACTTCTGTGCTTATTTTATTTTAAAAGGCTTCCAACTGAATTAAAGTTAAATATGTCCATATATCTGAATTTATTTGCTTTTATTACAATCAGATAAGTTTGGCAGTGTGAATCTAGAAGTTAGTAAGGCCAACACATTTTATATGTTTCCATTCTAGAATATCCCTTGGTACAACAGCATATCCCAGTAGAAGCTCACAGTGACACAAGTGATGTGCAGAGCAGGCTAATTCTGCAATGCAGAAAATTACATATACTGATCATAGAACATGAGCATTCCTGTCTTTTAGTTTCCTTGCCTTTTTGCAGGCATCCTTGATCCTACCTCCAAAAGAGCTGAAGGGATTTTCTTTTGTCTTTTGAAGGATGAGTAGTGGATATTGTGGAAGACAGAAGAGAAGGCACCGCCTGAAAACCTGGATGAACTTGTAGGGAAGCTCACACTTAGTGGCCGCTCTGCAATAGTAGATACAGGAAGCAGGGGAAAGAATTATTTGCTGTGCAGGCCGACCCTGTTCTGTATTCAAGTAACAGATCCAGTCTCAAAGCACTTCATTCTTATTTCTTGCAATTGTTTCCCACCCTTTCTCCAGAGTGCTTAGGACAGCATGCACAGATTTCCTTATTTCACCTTCCCAGTGGCCCTGTTAGGTAGGCTAGATTGCAAGATTGAATATAGCTGAGCTTAGGCTTTTTGGTTCAAGTCAAACATTCATCCTACACCACCAAATTGGATCTCTAAACTCTACACACAAAAGCCCATTGGTCTGACTAGGATGTGGCAGCGATGCATAAAAACACCCCTCAGTAATTAAGTGTTTCACACAAGTCAAAACTTCTGAGATATTATTCTCTGGGAACAAATGTGATCTTTGTGTACTGACTGACCCTACATCAAATACAGCATAATGTTTTCCCTCCAGGAGTGGCGGGGTATAGCTAATTGCTCCAAAGAGAACTGGTGCAGTAACCAGCTCATGCCTGCTGCCTGAATCTTGCTGAATGGCTGGTGAACACAAAATTAGTTCTCTGTCATGGGGGCAAAATGGCCACAGGAAAGTATAATCAAAAAGTGCTGCTCCCCAAGAAGCCTTTTGCTTTTGGTATGTGAGGAGGGACAGAGAGGACTCACCTCTCCTCCTCAGTTCAGTGTAGCAGCCATCACAGACTTTTGCAAGCCGATCTTTGAGGTACTTCAGAGGATACTTGTTTCTTGAGCAATTTCGGCATATAATCTACAAGAACAGAAGATGTGGTATGTATGCATTCTGCAGACCAGTGAGACATGAATAGAAAACAACCAAAAGAGACTTAAAAGCTAATCAGTCCAGGACAATCCAATCTCATTGCTGCCACCACTGCATATTCATCCAACACTCAATGCAATATGCCCTGAAGCGGAAACCAGGTGCATTAAGCAGAGGACAGGATAGAGAGCTTGAGGTGACTCATGTAATGAAACAAGTCTCTTTAATTCTATTTCCTGGATATAACCACATTGTCATCTTCCACTTATGTGTGGCCATCGTCCTTCTCATCGTTCTTTATAGTAAAGCTACATCCTGCCCATCATCTTCTGAAATGAGTAACAGCAGCATCAGCACCATGTCAGGGATCAGCCTCCACAGGCCTTCTGGAAGCACTGTAGAACTGATCTGTGCTTGACTACAGTCCCAGCTGTGTTCATGAAGCACAGGGCAATGCTGTTATGAAATCCTATGTGCAGAAACGGCATCTCCACTTTTGTCATAAGCTGCTAGAAAATCCTACTCGGTGCAATGAAGAAATTTTGAGCAGAGTGCTCTTAATTGCTAAGATATGTGAAAACAGCCAGGTTTAACACGAATTACCTTCCCACATGCATGGCAATGATGACGTCTCAGCGTGAGCTTGAAGTCACAACCACAGTTCATGCACATCATTACATGAGACACGGGTACCAAGGTTGGAGGTCTCTCACCCAAGGACATTCCCAGCCTTTCCCGAAGCTGAAAATATAATGCAGAAATGCACTGGCTTTATTCTTAGCTCTGCCACGTAGTACAGGCTATGCTTCACCTGAAATACTCACTGGCGGATATGTGCATTGGGATTCAGTGCTAGCCCCAGTCTTTTCACCATTCAGCATGAAAAGTGCAACCCACAAAAACCTGATCTGGTGGGTCCTGCTTCCTGGTCTCTCTTGCAATGGCAGTAGAGGGGGTAGGCAGTGCCTCCAAGGCAGTGCTTTGCATGTGCTTTATGTGCAGACTTCTAAAGTGTGGTTGCATTTGAGACGATGCCATCTCAAAGAAGATGCAGACAGTGATGCAATAGATACAGACAGTGATCGTCTTGGAGACATTCCCTTCCAACATTCTGAGGATCAGTCAAGAGGGTGCCATTCCTCCAGTAAATGGAACATGCATGCGCAACACCATCTTTGAGTCACTTCCTCTTTTCTAGCACCATTGTAACAAGAGACCAAAGTCTGCCACCCTAGCATATTCCCCAAGCTTCCAAATGAAGCATGAAATGGCTACATGTAGGGAGCTGGCTCTGGATTCACCCTAAAAATCCAGACGGAGTCTAGAACTGCTCACAGCAGGCGACTACCACAGGATTTAATTTAATGGAAAATAATATTTTATTGCTCAATCCCAGACAAGTCTACTTTTTATGATCGCCTAAAAGAAAATAATGTGTATGTTGTAAAGCTACACTTAGGCCAGATACACGCTATTGTTTATCATGAATGAATGCATGTCCATTTTGCTATATGTGCAAATAAAGAGGTGAGTGCAGCACACAGTTGTGTCTACATGCACAAAACTTACATCTAGGTAGGAAATTGTATGTGAAGCAAGCCTAAACTGTCACTTTAGGGTGTCTTAGGACATCTAACAAATTGTTTATAGATTTAATTTCATTAACAACCCCAAATCTAGTGTTCAGTCTGGATTTTTACTGAATGCATTGGTTCTTATTCCAAATCTTTATCTGTCCTCAAAAAAACGAAAGAGGATTTTTTTAAAAGAAAAAATGTTCCCAAGGTGCTATTTTGCTTTCAGGTTGTACAATAGTGTGCATACAGGTAGATTCATCTGGAAAGGGGGATACCTATGTGGGAAGAAATATAGAATTGCAGTGGAAATTTTTTTTACTTACTGTATGTCCTTGCAAAACATCTTTCATGCCAACTTTATTTACAAGTTACAGTACAGACAATCTTGTATTGCTCTTTTGTTCTCTATTTCTTGCTTTATGTGATTTTTGGTTTAATATTATTGCAGTGTCTGTTACCCTTGCATGTTATAAATTTTTAAATTAAAACAAAACACATTCAAGCACAGAGAACCAGGGTTGAAAATAATCAAAAGGCCATCCAGTGCAGCCTCAGCAGGAGCACCCACCCACCAACTCACACATCAGTCTGAGAATCCTGGACTACCACATAATAGTGCTTTGCAAAAATAAAACACCAACTAATGCTAGCTTCATTACAGCAAGATACCTGGAGTCTCCTCTGTACAGTATCTCATTGCACAACAATAAAACTGGAAAGAATGTTAACATTCCAGGAACAACCGCATGATGGATGAATATTAAACACACATGCTTTGGTGACCTTTGCTGTCTAGCCTTGGCAGAGCAATTTACATGAAAACAATCCAAATGCCTGGCCATAGGGGACTCTTTTCCTTGTTGTCGTTGGCATCCCTCTGTCTCCATAGATAATGGAGTACACCTGCAGGGGTGAAGTAAAACCGCTGCATTAGCAGCACCAAAGTGACCTTCCCGGGGCACGAGCCTAGGCAGTGTGTATGGAGGTCCTGGGCTGCCCAGACGACAAGACCCCCTCCCCTTTTGGCCTCACTGATGTGATCCAAAGGAAAGCAGAGCAATACGTTTGACACCAGCTTGGCTGCAGGAGTTTACAGAAGGAGGCGTACAAGGCACCATCCAACTGTTTTAGGGACTGCACTCCGAATTTGTGTAGGGTTTACTCTCCCAAAGATAACCTGCACGGTTTATCATCAGAGTTTTCCTTGTGCTAGGTGAGCTACCTTCCCAGGTTGACAAGCCCCATCTGCCTCTCACTTCTCTCTACAGTACGTGCAGAAAACCTCCTTCTTGACCATTGGACCCACTATTGGTCTTGTCCACTCAATCTGCTGGAGCCTTTCTTCACATGCAAGGGAAGACCCTAGCTCACGGAGGGTTTTCTTAAACCTACTCAAATAGGTCAGACAAGCCACTGGAACATGCTCTTACTTCAACACTGTTGTGAAAGGCAGCTGTAGTGTGAACTCTGTAGTCATCCGGGATACATCTACTGATGCAGCTGTACCACTCATCCCTTTCAGAGCATGAGCTGTGGAGAGAAATGCAAGCAACTTGGTCAGAGTTGGGCATCCTGTTTCTTAACGGCAGGTTTTTGTCCTTAAGATTCCTTTCCCCTTGCTCTTCTTCTGGCTGTCCACGGAGGTCATGCAAAGCCCTCCCAATCATGGCAGTCTGTCCATGTGCCCTTCAGCAGAGGAAATCTGCATTGATCTGGGGTGCTTCGAAATGAGTCTTAATTTGCAATGGGTTATGGAGATGTCACAAATGAGTCAATTAAACAACAACAACAACAACAACAACAAACGCGTCGTAGAAGACACATTTTTGTTTTACAAAAATACTTGCTGGATTTCCCTGGGGGAAAATACATTTCTGATGGCAACGACATGTCAAGGCTGCAAAAAATGACAACCCCAAAAGTTGCATGCAAGAGCAGTAAGCCCATACTTCTGCAGGCTGGTCATTAGAGGTCGCTGTTGCACTATGAAAAGCTTTCAGAGAGCAATTCTTAGGGAGTTAAAACTATTCCACCTGCTTTGCCAGGGCTTCAATAGGAATTGGCCCTCTGCAACTGGCATATGGGTATCTGTATGTTTTCCCCCATAGGGCAAATAGCAGCTGTAGGCAGGTAGGGTGTGAAGAAATAGATTTAGAGCACCAAAAATATGTGCAAGTAAAGGCTTGTCCGCCCTTCTGCATGTCTCATGCCTAGAAAGCACAGGTCTGAGCAGTTTTGGACCCAAGTGGCTTTTGTCCTGCTGCTTTCCCCCAGAAAACCTGCTCTTTGGCGCTAAATTGGAACAAATGACAAGCTGCAGAAACTTGATTGCTGTTGGTTCCAATTCAGTGCTAAACCGGGGGCTTTTCTGGATGAGCCCTAAGGACCCCTCTCCTCCATTGCCGGGGATCAGAGCTGAATCCCCTTCCCAGCAAAACTGCATTTGCTTTTTTCTAAAAACATGGGCGATCTAATTACGAATTTCCTGCCCTCTCATCTAGTTGTGAGGAAATGGCTCAGTGGTCACAAAAACCTGCTCCATTGGAAGTTTTGTCTTGCTGGTGCTCTAAACCTCCTTCTGTCTTGAAGTTGAGAGAGAGCAAGTGCCTGAAGCAGAAATTGCAGCTTGTAGGCTGAGTAGCCTTAAGAACGTTAAGAGTGGGCGAGGGTTAAAGGAGAGCCAAGATATCAAGCTGAAGAGTATAAAGGGTTGATCCCCTGATCCCTCCTGCACTGCATTCCAGCTTCTTTCTAGTCTCATGTGAAACGCCATTTGAAGAGTTCTGCATTTCAGTCGGTTAGAAGTCCTAGATTTTATAAAGTATTGCTGGGTTGCAGGTTACTAACGTTGCAGGTTGGTTGGTGTAACCACTGGCAGGGAATGAGACCAATGGTTATTACAAGAAGCTAAATTAAGTTCCCCTTTGCAAAAAAACCCAAAAACCATTCGTTCCAAATTTAGACTGAGGGAATTTTGTATCAAAAGCATGCAAGATGCTGGTGACTTTGCTCCGCCGTGAGTGTGCAGTTCTGAGGTCTCTCAACTTTACAAAGAATTGACACTTGAGATATATGTATTTTAGGACCCACCCTGGTCTTGTGACTGTAATCCGTTTTACACTGGTTTTAATGCTGTGTTTTAAATTGCTGTAACCAGCCCTGGAAATTTGTGGTTTGCATGGACAAAAAATAGAAATTAACAGCAGCAGCAGCAACATCTTAATGTGACCTACTCTTTAGTTTCTGTATAAAACCACCACTAGCATCAGTGCTGGGCCTGCAACATTGCCCCTGTTATCTCTCTAGCCTGTGCTCTTGTGTGCAGTATCAGGCAAAGACATCTGAGACTAGTTTATCTTTTGTGAAAGAAAACCAGAAGCTGATCAATGGTGCTTGACTGAGGCTGAATCCCCACACCCCCATGAGCACTTAACTGTGAAAAACATCAGCTGCTATAAAACTCAATTACCCTGCTGGTGAGAAGAAGGCCCAGGACGGAGGCATAATGAGATGAGATACCTTGCGCCACCTTGCGTCTGTGCCTCCCAGCTTTATTTACTCTCCACGTGCTTCCCGCACCCAAGTCCTTACTTGCAAGATGGCATGCACTACAGCAAAGTTAGCCAGAACATCTGATCAGGGATTATATGCCAACAAAAGCCTGATCTTCCACAGACACTTCCCATCTGCTTTCTGCTCCATTAAACTGCTTCTGGACTGATATATTGCTTAAGTGAGGAGAGAACACTTGGCTGCTGCTTTGTTAATTGGCACTGATCTTTTCTGTGTAAGTAGTTTGCTGGGGATGAAGAAGGGCACATAGCTCTGGATGCACAAGCCAAAACTACCAAAAGTACCACCCAAGGTATCTTGCTTCTGATCTGTAAGCTGCCTTGAGTCCCATCAGGAAAATAGGTGGGGTAAAAATAAATGTATTGTTATCATCATCATCATCACCATCACCATCATATTGTTGTGGCCTCCTGAGCCCTCATTGTGAAAGCTGGTTTGTTTTTAACTCTGCATATCAAGTGATGAGCAAACCGCAATATGTTTTTTTTTAGCAGAACCCTGCTTCACCAAGTGCAAAAGAGATACACTTAGAATTCAGTAATTCTCAGCCCTGGAATTTGTTTTTTGAGGACCAGAACTGAACTAAGCTTACAGTCCTTTCACACACAAAAATCATTCCTGGTTACCTCTTCACCCCTACCCCCAATTTCAATGGTATAATTACGAAGGGGGAGTCATATTGCTGTGGTCTTGTTCAACAGTTTGGGAGCCAAAAATCCTTGCCTATTCACTTCAAATTACCCAGAGATCCAACAGTTAATCTTGATTTACATTTTGCCAATTCCTGGTTTAAGAACAGTGGAAACGTGGACCCTGATTGCTACTGTACTGTGACAGGCAGCAAAAAACATCAGTGCAGCATGGGAACTAGCCACAAGGAAGACCCTACAAATCTCAATGCTAAGCAGGGTTTCACAGCAGCCTAAAGATAATTTTGCTGAATAGCTTCCTACAAGACTATCTAAAGTCTCGTTGTTACAGGGGCACTGCCTGGTTGGGCTGACAGACAGATAAAGCACAAATAATCTCATTTGCAGTCTGCAGAAGAGCTAACTCCAGCCAGCTACACAACAAAGATGAGAGAGATCTCAAGGCCAGATATACCACTAGCTCTGCCTACAGATTCCCCCCCCCCCCGTGGTCTTGATCCGTGCCTATGGCAGACTTCAGGGGTCATCTGATTTCTTAAAAGTTGTTTTTAATGGGTCCCTGCGACCCATGCATTGATACAATTCTAATCCTTTGGCTATTTCCTTCTCACAGTGCTTAATTGCAACTCATGCATCTTATTCATTCCTACTTCATGAGAATGAACTGCTCAAAGGTAGGGAAAAAATAACTTTGACTAACGTGTGGTTCTAAACATGTGCTCTTCTGATTCCTACCTGAACTGCTGCTCTTTGCCAACTGAGGTAAAGGGAACTAGTGGGCAGGGTATAGAGGCAAAACCCTATGAATGTAGTTTTTTCTAAGACCTAAACTTTTCTTCACTGAGCCCAGATGCCGTAATAGCAGCAAGGTTCCATTTGTGCTGCCGGCAATCCTGTGATCTCAATGCACTTTTTGGTTTTAATAGTTGTTAATTCATTAGGAAGGTTCCTTGTAAACAGAGACCTCCATTACATTGTCAGTATTTTTTTAAAAAATAATCTTTCCTCTTTCATTTAAGCACTATAAAATGCCCTAAAACCCACCAGGCAGAATTAGGTAATTATGACTTTTTATTAGCCCACCAGTTACCTCAGGGACATGACAAGTGAAGTTATAAGAAGCGAAAGAGGCAAAGCGTGACAGCAGGGAAGTTACGAAAGATCAAGAGACAGACCACGAGTCTATTAGAAATAGATTTTCTGCTCTCCGCTCTCTGTCTAAGATCTTCTGAAGTGCTGAGCTAAAGCCTTCGGCTCATTATAAGTGCTGAGACAGTTATATCTTCTGAGCTATACGTTCAAAATGAATGCCTTCTTTATAGTTGAACACTTGCCCATTATCCACTAGGACACCATGGATATGAATGGAGTTTAAATATAGTGAGATGCCAGCTAAGTCTTGGGATGCAGTTGCACTCGTCTAGGGAGTCAATTTTTTCCCAGAAAAACAAATAGTGCTATGATATGGCTTACCTTGCCGATAGAGTTAAGCAATTTTCAGCGTATTCGATCTTCAGGACATTTTGTGCCTTTTCTGTCACTGGACGGCTAACCTAAAAACAAATGACATTTGTCTGTAGGTAGGAAGGAAATCTGTTAAAAGCCATCCATGCCCAGAGCACGCAGACACTTAAATCTCTTTTGTCATAGAGCTGGGGCAACGTGGTGGCCTCTGTTTCCCAAGAAGGTCTCAAAGTGCCCATCAACACAGACAGGCTTTCTGAGGTGTTCACATATTATAAAACTAAGTGATGGATTTTCCAAGGAGACATGCCAAGTGAAATATACTCAAGAGAACAGCCATAGGTTTCATGGAGTTTTTTTCAGCTGGTAAAAACAGTCAGTCATTGGGTGTGTCACCTGCTGGCCCCTCCCAAACCCAAGCTATATATCCTTTTATTCACACCCAAGGTCACACCTGATAGGCTAGTTCAAACTTCTCTTCTGGAGCCAGATTGGATGGCTCCAATGGCCAATCAGATGCTACATTATAAAACCCTCCCTGCCTATTATTCAAGGATCCCAACTCCAGACATAACACCGAGTAAACACAGGAGGAAGGCCAGTGGAATGAGTGAAAGCCTTTGTACTCTGTTGGGAGCAATGCATCACCTCAGGCAGCTGCAGGGCCAGACCAAGACATTTTGGCACCTGAGGCAAACCTCAAAATGGCTTTGCGAGTGAAGGTCTACATCAGGAACAAAGGGGGGGGGGAATAAAGATCTACAAATGTGGGAGAAGACCAGCAGTGCTTCATATTCACCAAGAGGCCTCTGTAGAGGCAGAATTGGGGGGGGGGGACTACTGGGGAAGCAGCAGATCAAGCCTCCAAAGAGCATGCCAGCAGATCTTTATTCCCATGTTATGAATGGGAAACCGAAGCTGAGAAACAAAGGGTTGAACTCTATTTTAGTCACACTCATTGAAATCAGCAGACATCACTAAGGTGTTTTAATTTAAATAGGTAGAGTAGAACTTAGTCGGCTACAATGCCAGGTCAAGACCACCTGGTCCACTGGATCCCACTCTCTGGAATTGAGATGGTGGAAAAGTGAATGTTCTTAAAGGATGAAAAAGAATAATAGACATTTGAAGAATAAAAAAATTCCTTCCTGTAGCACCTTAAAGACCAACTAAGTTAGTTCTTGGTATGAGCTTTCGTGTGCATGCACACTTCTTCAGATACACTGAAACAGAAGTTGCCAGATCCTTCTATATAGAGAGAAGGTGGGGAGGGGTATTACTCAGAAGGGTGGTGGGAATGGGAGATTGGCAGATAGCTGAGATGAGCCTGTTGATGACTCTTAACGACTGCAATAGGTCTTACAGGAAAAGGCAAGGGGTAAGAAGATGAAAAATGGCTAAGTCATGTATAATGAGATAAGAATCCAATGTCTTTGTTCAAACCAGGTCTCTCCATGGTTTTAAGTTTGGTAATGAGTTGCAATTCAGCAGCTTCTCTTTCCAGTCTATTTCTGAAATTCCTTTGTTGTAAAACAGCTACTTTGAGATCTTGTATAGAATGTCCTGGGAGATTGAAGTGTTCTCCTACTGGTTTCTCTGTTTTGTGATTCTTGATGTCTGACATTGCCACTCATTACCAAACTTAAAACCATGGAGAGACCTGGTTTGAACAAAGACATTGGATTCTTATCTCATTATACATGACTTAGCCATTTTTCACCTTCTCACCCCTTGCCTTTTCCTGTAAGACCTATTGCAGTCGTTAAGAGTCGTCAACAGGCTCATCTCAGCTATCTGCCAATCTCCCATTCCCACCACCCTTCTGAGTAATACCCCTCCCCACCTTCTCTCTATATAGAAGGATCTGGCAACTTCTGTTTCAGTGTATCTGAAGAAGTGTGCATGCACACGAAAGCGCATACCAAGAACTAACTTAGTTGGTCTTTAAGGTGCTACTGGAAGGAATTTTTTTTATTTTGACTATGGCAGACCAACACGGCTACCTATCTGTAACTGGAGACATTTGAAGGTTTGGATCCATTCAGCAAGGCTTCGGACAGCAGCTTTCTAGGCAGTGTGGAGAAATTAAGCTAAACAGATATCACAGGCCTTTCCCTGTTGTTTAAATTTAAAATGTTCTGAATACTTCACAAATCAGGCAAATACTCTGCCCTCTCACCAATCTCTTAAAGAAAAAAAATTGGGGAGGCACAGGTGCAATGAATAATTTTCACATTCTTCAGAAACATATTAATTTAAATTTATCCAAAACTTCTTACACTGCCACATCCAACAGCACATTGCTTCACTACTTGTTGATGTGGAGGAGGGCTTCTTGTTAGTGCTCCAACATTAACCCCTAGCTAAAGCAACTCTCAGTAGCTGCAAAGAGAACCAAAGGGAATCCTGACTAGATAGTAAATCAATTTTGATTTACATTATTCAGGACCAGCCTCTTTGGAAACTGCCTCATTAGGACTTTATTAACATCCCTGCCCACTGCTGCTGAACTTGTTCTAAATTCCTGCGCTTCAAATACTTTTCTCATTTTAGCTCCTGTAGCAAACAAAGATAACCTGAAGATAAAACGCCTCTCCCTCCTTCCAGCCAAAGAGAACTAAAAGGCTTCCAGCTGGATAAAAATGCAGTGCTAAACAAAAGAGAGGGTGTTCACGTTACCCTCATGCCAGACACAGCCAAGGTGTTCTTCAGGCGATACTTGCCATCCTTCTGGGGATACGTATACAGCAGAACATCATTCATCTGTACAAAGAGAAAGACAAAATCAATTACTTGCAACATACCTTGCAAGTCTCACTGGTATTCTAGGTCCACTAGAAGGAGCAACTTGATGAACTATCTGGGGAACGGTCTGATTGCCAAATTCCTGAAAGGACCAAATGGAAGTGTTTCAAATGTGGGTGGGAGGATTTGTCATGTGGCGGAGTGGCGGCTTTACCACTCGCCTGCTTCATAACCCGGCTCACATTAACCAAACACCTGCGTAACTTCTACCAGTGGGTCAAATGACATAGGGCATTTTCAGATTATCTGTTTATAATGCAATGAGCAGACAGTTCTTCTGGAAATTTTGTTGTGGGAATAGACATTTCTCCAGCATAATTAAATATGCAATATTTTGGGAATCTGTAACAGGGATGGGGGGAGAAATAGGCCGTAACCAGCCAGGAAAGCTACTGAATGTTTGCACCACAGGGGAAAGTGTGCCGCTGTTCCATTGTGTGTGTGTGTGTTTTAAAATCAAATGGGGCAACGGAAGCTGAACATGGAAAACATGAGTGGAGTATGTTGTGATTATGATGTTACACAGATACCCTGTAAAAGTGAGTAAAGCACGGCTATTTCACAGTAAGCAGTGACACTCAGCTGAAATCCTGAACTGCTATTTGTAGATTTTATATAACAGCACACACCTTTCTAAGTGCTGGATGCCACAAGTTAGCCAACTGTACCACTGTGTCCTGAATGATTCTATCTAAGCAGGCTTGTTTTTAGTGTGCTTTAGCCAGTATTCACAATACATTTTCTTACTGTTATTACTTTTCTTACTTCTTACTACTTTTCTATATAACTTTTGATAGTTAATAGGGTTCGTGCTCCTGCTGGGTGAGGCTACTGTGTGAAACCATGGATTCATACCTCACACTGGGATTGATCAGGTGTTAAGGGCCAAGCTAGACAAAATGGCGGAAGATTCAGAAGATCTCTCTTTTAAAGTATAATCTGCTACAGTGGGGAGAAGGCAAATCAGGGCCTTCCTCCCCCTGTACATTTTCTCAGGCTATCATTATTCCCTGAATAGTATCTATATGATTCCACTCCATGAATCTCCACAGGGTCAATAAAAAAAAGCAACAATCCACTACTATGCCACTACCGCCAGATTATTTAATCAGGCTGCCAGAACGTCTTAATAAAATCTCTGGATAAAAAATGAACCCCATTATTATCTTGGGATCAGCTATGTAAGCAAGAGGCACATGGATAGGCAAAGACTGAAGATTGAAAAGCACAAGTCACAGAACTGATATTAAAAGTTAAGATTGAATTCATTATGAGGGAAATCAGACATCGCAATGCATTTAAAACTAAGAAAATATTTCAAGACTGGGGAAAATGGGTGATTTGTATGATTGGAGCATAGTGGGTTCCACCAGCCCTATGGACAATATGAGAGGAAAGAAGCTCTCTTCACAAGGAAATGTAGTGTGTTTATCTGTGTTTCTGTATATTGCACCCACGCAAGTGTAGAATTCAGGAGCAAACTCCAGCCACCATGATGGTGACATAGTGTTGACTTACACAGGGTCTTTGTTCAGGGACGCGGACTTATAAAAAATATTGGGGGGGCCCGGGAAAGCTCATGAATAATAAATAAGCTCATGAATATGCAAATAAAGTGGTGCCGCCTCCTCGTGAGCGAATAGGGGAGAGCGTGCTGCACCTATTAATCAGCTCCGGAACAGCTGATATGCGGGAAACGTGGGGCTAGCCGGAGAAGAGAGGGCTGGCTGGGAGGTGTGGCCGGTCGGGATTCCCCTGTTCTCGCGGGGGCTGAAACCGCCAGGAGGAAGATAATTCCCCCCGGCAGTGCCTTGGCAGTGGCGGTGGTGCTGCGAAGCAGCGAGGCAGGAGCCCCCGCCCCCGGGGATTCCCTAATCTCGCGGGGGACGCCCGGGGCTCTCCGACTAGGGCGCGCGGCTGGCTGGCTGGCTGGCGAGGGAGCAGGTGGGGAGGAGGCAGGGGACGGCGGCGGCGCTCTGCTGGAAGGGCGCCCGAGATTATTGGGGGGGGGCTGAGCCCCCCCAAAATTTTTTTTGAGGGGGCTCGAGCCCCCTCAGGCCCCATGGAGTCGGCGCCTATGTCTTTGTTCTGTCTGACTACTGTCAACTTTTAACAGCAGTTTGCCTTCTTAACCATAAAACATGCAGTCCTTTAACTGGAGGTATTAGGCGTGCAACCTGGGACCTTACACCTGGCAAAACATGCACCATAGCTCTGAACACTGGAAAATAGAACTGGAATGCTTGAATCCTGATCATTAGTTCCTTCCATGCTATACACTCACCCTGCTTCCTGCACATTATTCTTTGTCTATCAGATTTATTATGGCACAAGGAGAAATATATTCTTTTCTTATCCCTTTAAAGAGCCCATGTTTGCTTCTCAAACAGCCTCAACAGCAGACTTTCCATATGACAAGGTGACAAATGGCTTGTCAGGGAAGTTTTTGTATCATTTACTTATTGCTTCATAAATTACCCACCCTGCCAACATTAATCTAATCATCTTGGTGACCCCCACGTTGTTGTGATCTCATTATGTATCCCTGTTTAACAAGGGCTAAACATACCCTCAGAGACAAATTCATTACAGCCTCTTGGAAATTGGGGATTGGTGAGGTTAGCAGAGGAAAAGCCTCAGCTATTAAGAAATAGTTCACTGAAATGAATTCGGCTGTGGTTATTTATTTCAAAAACAGATTAAATATGGGAACTAATGCCACAGGAAGAGTATCAAGAAAAATTAATTTTGATACTAAGCCACAAAAATGCTCTTGGTTCATGCAGCTAGTAATTCAGCCTCCCAAATGAGATGGTGCTGGTGCAAAAAAATAAATAAGAGAATTGGGCTGCAGCACCCTTTGCATATTCAAAGTTTGCTTAATTACAGAGAAGGCCATACATACACTTTCTTTGCCTGTAATGCAGCCACATTGTTCAGGGTCATTCCAAGTCTCAGAAAAGACAGCTAATGAAGGGCACCCCGCCAACAAAAAAAAATGAGTTCATGTGAGGCATTGTCAGGCTCTTCCCAGCATGCACTGCTACACCCCTGGCTACAAATTCTGCTTATTTTATTTATGAGAAATATTTCCACGAAACCAAAGACACTGTATGGTTGGTGATGATTAAGGAAGCCACCCTAGTGCACTGTTGCTATGGTAGCCATGATTAGTATCCCTCAGTTTTATTAAACATTAATGGTGGTTGTGTTTTGTTAATTGCCCATTAGAGTTATTTCCCATCTGTTTTGTCTTTACATTCAAGGAAATGTGTCTGCAGTCTCTTCTAAGGCCTCACTGGCCATGACTTGCCACTATGAAATTCAAATTAATGCTACTCAGCTTACCAGGAGGGGGATGGTAATGCTAAATATCCATGCAGGGTCTGAGTATCTGTATAAAAGAGCAGTATGAATGAGATTACGCTGGTGTAATTACCTAACCAGCACTACGTACCAGCCATTCCCTCCTCCCCATTTTTCCCCCATTGCTATTTCATTGCTACCATTATAGCAATATTTTAGCCAGTTCTTGACTGACTGAAAATGCTTCTAGGCATCCTTAATCTGCAGAGATACCAAGGCAGCATACAAATATATAGCAGGGGAAACCCAGATAATACCATTAAGAATGGTAAGTGGCAATAGCCAACTAAGTGATGCTCAGACTTAAGTAATTTTGTAAGTGCCTATCAAAATGTTTTCCCTTTTCCCAGTTTATAAGACAAATGAGAGGCAATGTTTTCCTAAATAATGCCTGGCATAGTGGTATTGTATCTGAAGTAAATCAGTGAGCATGTACACATGGAAAAGGTTAATTTCAGAATGGGCTATTGATAGCATTTCTGGGAAGAACTCTATACCTCATCTATGCTATTATATGTGGATGGGATCAATTAAAAAAGTTATTTCCATGAGATAAAACAAAACAAAACAAATTTACAGTGAGCTTTACTATCTGTCCAGTCAGATCTGCCAGGAAACCCAAGACTTGCATTTAGCCTTTTTGTATAGATGAAAAGATTGGAATCACTACAAATACAGAAGATAGTCCGACAGAGAGTATATTGGTGTGTAGGTGTCTGCATGTGTGAAGAAGTGTGCATGCACACGAAAGCTTATACCCAGAACAAACTTAGTTGGTCTCTAACGTGCTACTGGACAATTTTTTAATTTTTAAAAATTTATTGTAAAAAAGAAGTTATTTAGGATAAAGATGACAATATATTTGTACAGTATCTTCTCATGACTATAAAACAGCATTCATAAATTTAGGTTGGACATCAGACTTCTGGAGCAGTTTTCCTAGAGAAAGTGTGGGAAAGAACCTCAACAATTTTGAGATGTTCAAACGAGCTGCAGAAGAACTGTGGAAGAAGCGTGAATGATTATTTCCACGCTGTAATAAAAGCAGGGATTCATGCATTTCCTCTGATGCAAAGTCCAAAAAGAACAAGGAAACGGGAAACATAAATCACTTGGTCTTCCTCTGTCACTGCTTGCTTCTTTCATCTGTGACCAGTTGCATCTAGTTCTTCAGATGAGGCCCTCTTCAGTTTCATCTGCAAAATGCAGCCTTAAAGGACAATGCCTTCTTGGTGGTGATCTCCCAGCAGTGGAATGCCCCCCCCCTGCCCCCAGTCAGACTGGCACAGACATTGTATTCTTTTTGGTTTTCAGTGCCAGGTTAGGACATTTTTTATGTGCCCAGGATTTTTAATCCTGCCTACTTGTAGTGCTCTGTGATATGAATTATATGCATGATCTTAGTTTGTGCCTCTCAACATTTGAATTTGGGCTCCATTCTAAGGTTATGCTCCGTTTTCGGTGCTGGATTTTGGGGGTGGATGCAAATGTACCTCTTCCTCTAGTGTGCAAGGATCTCTGCATATTCACAAATCAGCATACAACCCACAAGTAGCCACCACACACACACAAAACCATTAAGGGCTTGTTCCCATTCAATCCATCCAGATACAGGCTTCTGAGAGATCAAGGTGCAGCCTGACTCATAATCTTGCACCCTGGAACCTGTGCCTCCTCCTCCAAATGTTCCGGCACCTTCAAATTTGATCCAAACCCCACAACTTGAGAACTACTTCATTAACTGGTAAGGGGAATAATGAATGGGGAAAACCTATGCTACGCTGGGAGCCTGGATGTACCGTATTTTTCGCTCTATAAGACGCACCTGACCATAAGACGCCCCTAGTTCTAGAGGAGGAGAACAAGAAAAAAAATGTTCTCTCCCTCTCTGCTCAGCGCCTCTCCAGCAAAGCGGGAGGAGAAATGGAAGGGGCTCCGTTTCTCCTGCCACTTCACTGAAGGGGTGCTGGGCAGCTTTCCCTCTCTGCACAGCGCCCCTTCAGCAAAGTAGCAAGAGAAGCGGAGCCCCTTCCATTTCTCCTCCCGCTTTGCTGAAGGGACACTGCGCAGAGAGGGAAAGCTGTGCAGCCTGCATTCGCTCCATAAGATGCACACACATTTCCCCTTACTTTTTAGGAGGGGAAAAGTGCATCTTACAGAGCGAAAAATGTGGTAGTTTTGCAGCCACAAAGTTGTGCAGTATTGTTGAATTTGGTGCATCCTGGCAGGATGTTTGTTTGCTCTGTTTCACTGGATGCCTGCCTGTTTCCTGAGTCCATTGTCTGTTTACAGAGATGCTGGATCCTCTTTTCAAAGATCACCAGGTACGCTGCTGAATTACACTCTCTACCCCCTCCAAGCTTAAACACCTTTGGAATATTCTGTAGGCATTGAACTGTCAGCCAATTTACATGTGGGGCATGGAATGAAACCTGCATATGGATCACCAAATTATTTCAAATAAAAAATTGTCTGTTTGCTGTGCAAAATGTCATTTCTAAAGGACCATCTTTCTGCCACCTGAAGATCCAGAAATCCCATTTGGTCAGCAGCCCTTTATGTAAGGAAGTAAGTCCCACTGAACTCGGTGTTACCTCCTTCGAAGCACACATTTACTCAGACTGTTTCAGTCCCACGCTAGAAAATATCACTGCACAATCTACATGTTGGCTCCGTTTGCACAGCAGGCTTTCACTTGCACAAAGGAACTTCCCTGTCTTCTTCCGTGCCCCTGCATCCCCACACAAAGCCTCAAAATCTGGTAGAAACATCACAGTCTGATAGCATCTCCAGTCTACATGGTCTTTACTACTCATGCAATGAAGCTTCCCCATCCTCTCCTCTGCAGCTGCCTCCCAACCTCAAACTCCAGATTGTGATATTCCTACCAGAACCACTGATGGCTTTCAGTTCAATCGATAGTGTTGAGAAATACATCACAGGTTTCTCAGGCTTTTATTTTCCTGGATTGTCCTAGAAATCTTTCCCTTTAAAAAAAAATCACAAGAAACTACCAAAAATGGGACTGCATGGCCCAGATGTTTCACTTTTTAAAATTGGTTGATCCCTATTCTTCCTTTTCAATCTAAACCCCAGCAGTTTTGTCTTTCGTGATACTACACATGCATGACCATATCATTCATTTCTGGCAGGAGAGCATTAAAAAAAAAGTCACTGGTATGTCTGTTAAATCCCACAAGAATGAGCTCATGCAGTATCTCCATATGCCAAGGGATTATTATTATTTCCCCCCCTGCAGTGAGCAGCCAGTTTTAGCCCATTCAACACAACGTTTAACAGAAGCCTAAACTCATGTCTCATGGAGAAATTGCCACCCCATAGCCCTTTAATGGTAAATTTACTCTCATTTCAATGCACACTTTGTTTCAGCAATAACACTGCCTCCGTCTCTGCAACTTTTTATGATGAGGACAACTGTGAAAAGCATAATTGAAGCCGCGGCTATGCTTACATCTCCCACTGCCTCTTCAGCATTGCAGCAAGAAGGGCGAAGGAACACTATTGCAAGGAAGTATTCTGGTCCCTGGAAGATCTGCCTGCTAAAACCACAGCAGTGGCTAGCTGAAGCTCCTTAGTAATCAAAGGAAGGCACACTTCTGCTCAGAGGCACCTCAGCCATGGATATTACTTTGCATGCTCCAGAGCTAAGCATACATGAAAATAGGTTTTAGTGAAAATAAGGTGTCAGCCTGATCTTATAGAGTATTAGAAGCAAGATGGACATGATGTTGAATGTGTGTGATTGCATTCTACCTGTCTAGTTTTGTTTTGTTTTCCAAATAAGAGCCACAGCAGGACCAGGGACACCAGGGTCAGGACTGTAGCAGAGGTGATACTGAACCTCTCCCCCAACAGTCCTGACAGAAATCCTCCTGCCTAGCAAATTTGTATTTGCTCCCAACAGAGGCACTTCCATCAGCATCAAAGGAAGCTAATATATACCTAAATACATTGAAATCAATGGGTTGAGGAGGCACACCTAACTAACGCTGCATAGGATATAGCTGTAAAAAATAAATAAACCCTGCTACAAATTAAAATATTGTCATTCCTTGTGCCAAATAAATCCTTAGACCAAAAGGGTGGCTCCTATTGGCCCATTGTTAGGGTATAGTGGTTATGAGACAATTAATATGCAGAGTCATATACTATGCCTGTTTATGCAGAAGTAAGTCTGCTAAGCACACTGGGAATTACTTCAAAGTGGGTGCATGGAATTGCAGTTTCGCTGTGCCGTCCTAACCATGTTTGCTCAGAAGCAAATCCCACTGCATTCATTGTAGCAGGCCTCCTAGCTGGGATGTTTAGATCACAAGCCTCAGTCACCAAGACCCACTTGTCTGCATGGTGTCAGCAGTGTGAAAGAGATTAAAGGATTCTTACCAAGAACAAATGTCGAGGGTGCCTATTTTTCCCACACACCTTCATTAGCGTCCCTTCTTTAAGAAACACCTGAGGAGGAAAACAGAGCCTTCAGTCAGTACCTCCTGCCTTCAAAGATGGGACTGCAGGCGGCAGCTAGCGCTGAATGTGGCAGCTAGGTTGCTGGGGGGGGGGCAAATCACAACTAGCATATAGCACCTGGTTGCAGGATTTGCACTGTCTGCCAATCCGCTAGTAGGCCAAGTTCAAGGTTTTGGTGTTGACATGCAAGGCCCTGTCCAGCTCAGGACCAGGTTACTTGAGAGACCACTTTATCCCTGACATAGGTCACTGCATTCTCCTGCAGAGTTTCTTCTTAAGGTCTCCAAAATATCACAACTCAGTTCCACAGTAACTTGGGGTAGGGCTTTCAGTGTCAAAACCCCTGTTCTATGGAGCAGCATTCCCGTTGAGATACAACAGACGTCCACGATCTGTACTTTCCAGAAACAACCAAAGACATTTTTGTTTTGACAAGCTTTCTCAGCTGCATGAAAAGATCTCTGCCTTAGATGTTTGTCTTGTATTTTCTTTAAACCCATTTTGGGGTTTGTTTGTTTTTTGGACTGTTTAAAAAAATGAATTTTGCCTGTTTTGATGACATGCATATAAATTGCTTTGAGACTTTTATGTAAATGGTGATTCATAAACAATTTAGTAGGAGTAGGAGTAGTCATAAGAATAAGCCTGGGTGAATTCAAAGTGTTTTTTGCTTTCTGCCTAGAAGTTGAAAATGTTGGGGGCAAGGGAAGCCTCTCCAACAATGGTACTCCATAACTGAGATGCTATGGCTGAAAGGACCTTCTCCCTCACCACTGAAGGAGGCCTTTGGAGAAGGGCATCAGCAAAAGAGCTTAAAAGCACCAGCAGCTTTTCTCTTTGGGGTGATAACCAATTCTAGCAGAGGAAGCAGTCCTTGAGGTGATGGGGCTGGGGTGTTGCAGGGTGGAGGTGAGGTTGTGCCTGCAAGGATGTGCTGCCAGACCCCTTGCTGGTGTGTCGGGGGGGGCATCCTTGCCACCACCCTACCCCATCCCAGGCCTGTTCTGCTAAGATGCAGGGATGCGGGTGTCCAGAGGGCAGTTCAGGACTTACCATATAAGCTGCTAATGATAATAGCTATTGGGGCCTTGACAGAAAAAAGGATGGCAACCTTACAGTAAGTGGAACCGAACCCAGGTAGAACTCACCCTTCCTGGTCGAAGGAGATTGCTCTGCCCTTTGACACTGTGCTCTATATGTACCAGCTTCTGCAAATTTTCCTGTGGCAGAGAAAGGACCAAAAACAAACAAGAAAGGTTTAGCTTTTGATTCTTAGAAGGTGATCAAAACATTCCCTTTTAAGTTCAAAATGCACCAAGACAGGGCATTTTGCTACCTGAGGCAGAACAGCAAATGGCACCCTCTTCCCTACAAGTCAAGGTAAATAATTTCCAAACCTCACCAGGTTATTTGGGCAGTTGAAGCAGGAAATGCCACAAACATCTCTGTCTAGCTGTTATAAAGAAACAAAGACTTAAGTCACAGTTTGCTGCCCTTTCATGACCCCCTAATCATTTTTTCCCTGAAGCAGCTGCTTTGCTCTGCCTAATAATAGGGCCGGCTCCACACCTAGATTTCACTAACTGGCTGGGCCGAAGGTTGCCTTCCCATTAGAAAGCATTATCATTGCTGAGGCATTAATCTTCTGAAGTGTGCTAGAAGCAGAATTAACCTGAAGGCTCCAGACAGGCACTTCAAAAAAAAATAATCATTTATTTTCAAATATTTCTACCCTGCTCTCCAACTCCAAAAGAGGTTCCAGAGTGGCCAGCAACTGAGAACCAATAAATTTAAAGCAACTTTACAGAGCATTAACAATAGCAGGGATGTGAAAAGCAATAAACAGCTGCACAACTGTTAGTAGTCACACAACAGGTGTGGCACGGGTGGATTTGAGCAGAGAGTCACTGAACCCTGGAATACCTCAGTGTAGTCTTGTGAACCAGCCTTTATACAAGAAACACTGTATTGCCCAGAAGTTAATGTGATCTAGATCATCTTATGATGATTAATCAAGAGGAAGCAGCATTCCACAAAGGTTCACAGCAACATTAATTAAAAGTTTTTTCCTTTTGGGTGCAGTATGTAGTCTGCAAACTATTCCTTTGAACAGCTTGTCTTAAGTGCCTCCGCTTCCATTTCCAGGGTCACACCTATACTTTTAAAGCACATGACTTCCCCCAAAGAATTCTGGGTAGTGTAGTTTATCCCTCTCAGAGCTATAATTTCCAGCACCCTCAACAAACAAAAGTTCTCAGGATTATCGGGGAAAAGCCATGTACTTTTAATGTATGGTGCAGCTATGAACTATGTGTACAAAGGAGAAGAGAGTTGGTAATTTATGTTTTTATACAGAAATTTGTGTATTAAAAAACAACAGCACAAAAATAATGAAAGGAAACTGCTAATTGTTTCTCCCACTTCAGAAACAGACATTTCTGCTGTTCAAGGGGAAAGCAATATGCAATTTTGTCACTCAGCTATCCTCACTGGGAAACAGTAAAACCTGCTGAATCTGCAAACAGGAAGTGTTTAATTAAAGACTCAGGAGCCCTTAGAAACCACAACAGAAGTTTGCCTGCCCACAGTAGACAGGATGGAGCGGCATCAGGATTTTATTGGGGGTGGAGATGTACCACAAATCAGGGCTGAAAAAGCAAATGCAAACAATACAGAAAATAATGGAATGCAACATCTGCATTTTCCATAAAAAGTGAACAGAGAATGGTAATTCCAGAGAAAAGGGTTGTTGTGGAAGTAGCCTAAGGCCCCTATATAGGAGTGTTGCCATATTTTTATGGAAGAAGAACTATATCTTAGGAACTGAATCAACACCAGGTCAACATGTGAAACATTTCTTGGCATTGAGATGCAGTAATGAGAAATCAGCTATTCACTCACTGCCTGCCATCACAAAGGCACACAACAACATCAGTATAGTTAACTGTTTTGTCTCTGTGGACAAACATTCCTTCCCGGGATATTTAGTTCCGTAACAGGGGCAAGGGATCTTTATGAGAGAATTTTCTGTCTACAGCATCACCAGAGTACCATCCCAAAGTCTACTTCGGAGACCAGGAGTATAAAATTACTTATATGCAGTCACAATATTTGCCACGTATCTGTAATGTTGGGAAGTAGTCTAGTCCATTTCAGACCTCCTCTAGGTCATATACATCACACAATCCAAAGTTCATAGACTTTATGTGGTTTAGTGCATTACATTTGTTATTAACTGAATTCTAAATAGGATATTTTATACTGGGTTTGGGTTTTATTATTGCAACTTTTCCTGAGCTGCTTTGGGCTGGATTATAAATTCAGTTGCAAAAGAGAGAGACAGTAGATAAAAGGGAGTTATAAATAAATAAATAAATAAATAAATAAATAAATAAATAAATAAATAAATATTATGCAAATTCTTAAAAAAACAAACACCTCAACAACAACCCACCTTTGAATGTCATAGAACTGTTGACAAGATTATTTGTGATGCTTCACCTTCAGTAGCAATAGATATGTAGCTGTGGTCTTTACAAGCAAGGTTAAGTATTAAGTAAGTAATGAAATCTGGTGTCCTTTGCAGAGATTAGAGAACTCATTAACGGAGTCTGACCCTATTAAGGGCCTACCTGCATTGAAGAGCTTGGACACAATCAATGAGTCCTGGCAAGTTGTGTAATCTTCCACAGTATGGTATTTAAAATGAATCTAATGAGACCTTTGTTCCTATTACAGTGACAATGCTGGATGGCACTTCAGTACGAAAGGGATGAGTTTTTAATGAATTGCTCTCATTACATCCACAGCATCAGTGCGTTTGGTCTCCTAACATCTTGGTCTGCACGTCTCCATTGCAGTGATGTTTTCTTGTTCCCATGAAACATTTTAATTGGGCAGATGGTTTGTTGAGGCTGCAAGTCTATATACGCTTACTCCAGTGTTAACTGCTTTTGAGGACACTGGGTCTTATTTCCAACTTAACACACACAGGATTGAGCTATGAAGGAGACTTGGAAAGGAAAAGAACAGTGCTAGTTAAGTTTTGCCCGGTGCCAATAATTACGGCTGAATTAATTGACTAATTGGTATGATGAATTGATTAATCAAAAATTAAAGGAGTGGACTGAATTTTAATCAGGACCCTGTCTGGGGAAATGGAAATCCACAGGTGATGCTATGTCTCGTGATACAATCAATGCTTTTAAAAGCATTTTCTTCACAATGCATCTTTTTTCGGGGTGGGTATTTCGCTGAGAAAATTTGCTAGCTTCATTAAACAACAGAAAAATATCAATTGAATCGGGGGTAATTATTATTTTAATAGGTTAATTAAACAGCCAGTTAGTAAAAAGCAAGATATATAATTTATTTTAAAAGTCTTTCATTCAACCAAAAGTAATGTTAGGAAGTGAAGCGTCATTCATTTTTATTGCATTTTTCATTGTTGCTTTGGTATATATTAAATTTTACTTTTGAAAAAGAGCCATACACCTTGATTAGTGACCATAAAGCTTCATAAAGCAGTTTCAGAGTTGGAGGGCAGAAGATAAATAGGTGGGTATGTTTAAGGGGAGACTGGTAGACTTAGTTCATCTCTCCACCTCCCCTTTAAGCAGTTTTCATAGAGTTTAATAACAATAATAATCAGTTGGTGGACCGGTGGGTTTCATGGAGGCAGCTGATGAAAGGGAAAGGGATGGCATAGCCACAGACTTCTAGATCATGACCCTAGTCTTATTCTGAAAGGAATTAGATTTCTGGTCTAACATTTATTTTCAGGAAATGCTTAATATCGATTCAGCTCCTGTGGGCAAAGTTAATGCAAAAAGAGTGAGACCCTTGGCTTTTCAGGATTTGTGTCTTCAGCTCTTTAGAAAGTTGCCAGCTTTTCTGTTGTCCTCCCTCTTGGGCCTTTCACAGCAGTCAGATGTGCAAAAATTAAACATTCCCCCCAGCACTTCTATCAGTATGCCAGGGGAAATTTCACCTTCAAAATGTATGTGTGCCAACCTTCAGAGAAAGGCACAGGAGCTGCGCCAGAAAGATGGCGGTGGGGAGGAAGATGTAATCCTGCTTGCAGGTGGTAATGCACCCAGCCCCGCCAAATCCATTTTCTTCCCCTTTAATGAAGTGGAAATGGCAGTGTGCAAATGTCTACAGACTTTGCAGTGCAAAGACCCATCTGTTTTTTGTCCACAAGGAAAACTGTTGCTGAAACCTGGGCAGTAAAAGAGACCATGAAAATGTTGGCCGTGCTCAGTCTTGGCACATGTTTCAGAGACATGGATTTTAAATCCCACAATCGGAGATTCCCAGCTGTGTGGAAGTGGGGGACATTCTTGGCCATATTTTAAGCAGCTGCTTTGACTTTCCATCTTGACAAAGCACATGGCTTCCTTTTTTAATTTTTTTTTTAAGTGGAAGCTTCGTTTCCTCTTCACAGGCACACAGCAATCCTAAATTTCTGTAAAGAGAAGGTGGGCTGCATCTGACCAGACGCAAGCTGTCGGGTGGATCTGGCTCACAGACACTTGGCAGGCTACCCTCCCCAGACGCTTCCGCCTTTCAAAAGCATAACAAGATTCCTTGCACAATCCCCCAGCAGCATATAAGAGCAGGTGAATTAGTATAACAGTCCCCACCATGTGGTTCCACAGAAGTGTCGGAAGTCCATGAATTTCCTATCTAAAAGCCATAGTTAAGAAGTGAATTTGTTTCTTTGGTGGTCATCTACTGTAGGGTTTAAAAAGCATGCAAGTGTCACGGCACCTGTACACAGGCTCTTGTAAGAGTTGCCTCTATATCTTAAAGGTAAAGGTAAAGGGACCCCTGACCATTAGGTCCAGTCGTGACCGACTCTGGGGTTGCAGCGCTCATCTCGCTTTATTGGCCGAGGGAGCCGGCATACAGCTTCCGGGTCGTGTGGCTAGCATGACTAAGCCACTTCTGGTGAACCAGAGCAGCACACGGAAATGCTGTTTACCCTCCCACCGGAGCGGTACCTATTTATCTACTTGCACTTGGACGTGCTTTTGAACTGCTAAGTTGGCAGGAGCAGGGACCAAGCAACGGGAGCTCACCCCGTGGCAGGGATTCGAACCGCCGACCTTCTGATCAGCAAGTCCTAGGCTCTGTGGTTTAACCCACAGCGCCACCCACCTCCCACCCTCTATATCTTAGGATGCAAGAAATGTCAGTATTTTTCATCCCTCCCATTGCAAGGACCACCTAATCATGTTGTTTTACTTTCATACTATGAGAAAGGAGGAGGCAGAAGCTACTCTTCAAGACTTCCGTCTCTAGTACTGTTGCACTTTTTCCCCTTTGAATGGTCTTGCGACAGGATGGCTGCATGAGAGTTGCTCCTCTCGTACCTGTTTATTATGTTCTTTTATTGGTTTAATCAGTAGAAATAAATTAGGTATGCTGCAAAACCTCCACAGCTTTGCTTCCGTTTACTCTGCATTTGAGTGCTCACAAGAGCAGATGTGAATCCACAGCACCAGGACTGATTCCTTGGAATGCTGAGTTGGTGTTCCTGCGTTCCTGTGATCGGAAGGTCGGAGAAGCTGCTCCCATCACCCAGCCCATGCAGGCGCTGAAGACGTGGGCTGAACATGGGTGCATGGAAAAGAAAATGTATGCCGCCAAGTTGCAACTGTAGATCAATTTTCTTGATACAGCAAACTTTAATAGGAACACAGGATGGTGCTGACACCGAGTGAGACCATTGGTCAGTGTAGCTCAGGACGGTCCCACACTGACTTGCAGAGACTTCCTAAGGTTTCACAGTTTCCAGCCCTACTGAAGATGCATGGGATTGAACCTGGAACTTTCTGTGTGACCAACAGATGCTCTATTGCAGGTATTGTTTCTTTTTGGTCCCAACATTGGCTTCCATTTCCTGCCTGCTGAGCAACACCCCTGGAGCTCTGTTTGCTAGAACGGGGGGGGGGGGGAGGAAATGGCACAAGGGAAAGAAAAACTGCTACATTATGGAATTAAAAGTTACGATGTAGGTTTCCAGGTTGAACTCTATTTGTGTGGGAGCCAAACTAGACGTGATGCAGCAGATCAATTGTTAGATCTCTGGAAATGTTTCAAAAGCAGCTGCCACGGAGACTTTGATGCTCTGATGTTGGAAGTGTTTAATCCGAATTTGCATAGCTATTTTGTCTATTTATAAGCAACCTGCCATACTACGGCAAACCATCTAGCTCAGGCATAGTCATATTTTAACACCGGAATGTTTCATTGTGGCTTTACAGCACAGTCATACACATGTTTACCCAGAAGTAAGCTTGCAATACTAACCCCACTTACCAGGGAGTAAACCCCACTGAATTCAATAGGACTTGCTTCTGAGTGGGCATTGGGGAGCTATCCTGTGCAGTAAGTTTTACACTTTAACATTTATTTCTGACAGATAATTAAAAATAAATGTTGATTTGAGATATATCTGAACTGATAGCACTTAGGAGGCATCAGGGCAAGGTGGAACTCACCCCTTGCTGCATGCTGTCATTGGCTCGGTCCGCAACTTCGGAGACGATGAGCAAAGCAGCTGGGGTGGAAGAAAGCAGAACACGTTAATTGAGGTTCAGAAAAGAAAAGATGTGCATATTTTTAGGAGGAAGAATATATATCCTTCATAGGTATGGAGTCTCGCTAAGGCCAAAAGAAGTTGTACTGCCTAGGAATTAATGCTGTTCAAGAAATACATGTTCAAATTCCTGTTCAACCATTACTTGGTCTGGGAGCCTTAGCCAGCCTCACTTCTACAAAATGAAAGCAACATTCCTATTGAACAGGGGGCTATTGCACACTTGTCTCAGTTACAGTTATTGCAAATATACATTATATGTAAGGTAAAGGTAAAGGGCCCCTGGATGGTTAAGTTCAGTCAAAGGTGACTATGGGATCTTGCTTTTCAGGCCGAGGGAGCCGGCATTTGTCCACAGACAGCTTTCCAGGTCATGTGGCCAGCATGACTAAATCACTTCTGGTGCAACAGGACACCATGACGGAAGCCAGAGTGCATGGAAACGCTGTTTATCTTCCTGCCGCAGCAGTACCTATTTGTCTATTTGCACTGGTGTGCTGTTGAACTGCTAGGTTGGCAGAAACTGGTGTCAATACACTGGATAAATTTACTAGAATAAATGTGAGTCAGTGAGCAAATGCAATGGTAGAGTTCAGACTTTGGTGGTGTTTTTAAATTTATTTTTTTAAGCAGAATATTGTGTTTGCCTCTGTTCAAACAACACATTTTGGAACCCTCTTGCTTTTGGATCTGGCCACAATCTGGCATATGTAACTGGTTATACTTTGCACAAATCCAGAAGACAAAACATATACACTTTGGTTACAAGGCATTAAGAATGCTTCAAATGAGAATGCTGCACAGTAAAATCCCTTTCATGGATTCAGTTTTCCATATAAATCAAACTGAGTAGTAACAACCAGTTATTGACCATGAACATAAAACCAACTGCTTTGAAAAGTTGCTTTGAAAAGTCGCATTGAGTTGCCTGCAGCAAGAAAAAGTGACTAATAAATTTAACAAATAATAATAAATTATTATGAGGGCCATTTGCAATGCAAGCCTATACACGTCTACAGACAAATAAGCCCCATTGAGCACACTGGGACTTATTCACACTTAAGTGTATATAGGATGGCAGCCTGACAATTCAAAGTGTTGTCACTACTCACGATCAAAGTTTCAGATAGTAAAATTATTTCATGTTAAGTATTTGGTCATCACATACATTGTTCATTCTAAATATCTAATATGACCTATTTTGAGGCCACAAGGAACTTAAAAATCAGAGAACAGTACATGTTTTGATGAGTGAGTGGCCCCAAATGACATGAGCAAGAGAGGTAATTTATCTTAAAATCAAGCTGAGATCTGAGTGCAGTGATGTTGTTTGTTCACAGACTTCTTCCTGGACAAGTAGAGACGCTAGCTATTTATTAGGCAAAATAAATATTTATTATTATCATTTTTTTAAATTCTGAATTACCTTGTGTTTCTTCATACTCAGCGGAATCAGGACAAAGGTTATTCAAGTAATCTGTGGGGAATCAATCAGATATAAAGCAGGTAGTAAGTCTCAAATAAATTCCTTTTTATCCACTCTAAACACTAAACCCTTAATCTAGGTGGGTTTTCAGCCGAGATCTCAGACTGGTGGAAGGCAGGCGGCCTCAGGTTGCAATCTATTGCACATTAAAGCTTAGTGGGATCTACCTCCGAGTTAACATACACAGGATTGTAAACCAAACTGAACCTAAGGTTGAAGAACAGGTTTGCATCTTAGGAGTGTTCTGGGAACATAAGAAGAGCCTGTTGGGTCCATCCAATCCAGCAACCTGTTCTCACAGTAGCAACCAAGATGCCCGTGGGAAACCTCAAGCAGGATCCAAGCCTATGAGTGCTCTCCCCTTCTGTAGTTTCCAGTAACTAGTCTTCAGAAGTTGTGGAGGCACAACATAGCCTTCATAGCTAGTAACCATTGGCAGCCTTCTCCATGAACTCCTCCAATCCTCTTCGAAAGCCGTCCAACTCAGTGACTACTATGGTCTCCTACCCCATATTTCAACCACTTGTAGACCTCAGTTTTCTGTTCCCAGGCAAAATGCTATCAAAGAGGGGGCCTGGAAGATTCCCCAGGCAGAGAAGTTCTGCATCCTATGTCCCATAACAAAGATGGCCCCATTGCACTTCAGAAAGCAGCAGGAAAATACAAAAAGGGTTCTTCAGCTGATCTAAGTGGATGGACAGGATCACATGGGATGAGACGCTCTTTTAAGTAGTGGAGAAACAGAATGCATGAGGACATGCATAATTCCCCTATGCATAAGAACGTCGGAAGCTTTAAAAGTTTCAGTTCATTCAAGAAGATGCCAGTGCTAGGTTAAGAGTAAAAAGAATGGGATTTTTAATTGCAAAATTCCAAACTGCCCAAGATAATGGAACAATTTCCCCCGCTGACACATCCCCCCCGGATTAATTATATTCTAGTTTAGTTAGAGTGGATACTCCTATGAAGGATTAAAAATAGATAAACACAAACTTATTCCAAATTGAGAAATTATGTTTAACTGAGTAAAGCAATATTTAATCCTTGACTGCATGCTACTTGATGCAGATTACAACTGCGCTGAATTAATGAATACGAGTTGCGTTACTGATAGAAGTTTATACAAGAAGATGAGGGAATCTGTTATTTCTGGATCTCCCTGGACTAAGGGAAGAGCTGTTGCAATCACCACTTTGCAATATCTGTGTAGGCTATACGCAAAAGCTGTCGCTGGGGACTTGAGGCATTGCTTATCCCTGCCGGATGAATCATTGTGGTCTACAGTAATTTTTCCCAAATGTGTATGGGAAGGCAGAAGCACTGCAGCTGTAGTGCTTTGGCTGGTCCTCCTAAGTGTATCCTGCAATGAATTTTATTACTCTTGTTTGGTAATACAAATGAGAGCAACAAGGCTGGAATGATGGGCCCCTGTCAGGAGGAGATGCAACGGTCCTTTAAGTGGGGGAAAGGGGTCCTCTGAGCCCTTTTCAGCAAACAAACATTCATCTCCCTACTTGGAAAAAAAGAATTAAGGCAAGAGAATGTGGCTGCAAGCCACTAGCCAGTTACACATGCTTAAAGTAAATAGGGCATAAGGATCAATAGCAGCTTGTACAGATGAGGAAGGTGTGCATCCAAAGAACTGCAGAGTTCAAGACATTTGCTTGACAGGAACAAGGGCAGCAGGTTGGATCCAGAGTCACAGAAGGAACTGCAATCCAGCTGAGGTTCCTACCAGAAGAAGGATGGGAGGAAATTTTTGTCTCCTTTTCCCTGAGTCCCCATACCATCTCCTACACTTGAGGATCTCAAAGCACTCTTGAGCAGCTTTTCAGAGAGCAGAGAGAGCTACAGGGAAAAGGAGCAAGCAGCAAATATCAGCCGCCTCTCCCTACAGCAGTACAGTTCCAAGAGCGGTTCTAAGTCAATGATTTTTGAGGTCATTGTTATGTTCTCCGGAAAGTTGACCAGGGATCAACCAACTAACAGTAAAGGTCTTCCCACTTATAGAGCACATGCACTCCAGAGTATTTGCGTTTCTTGCAACCTGAAAACCTTTCCCCTCCCTTTTCCTAGCAAATGAAATTGACAGAAAACTTCTCATTGTAGCTGAATTAAAGTTGGACAGGGCAACGTAACATTGAACTAGTTCCCAAAGAATGATCCCTTTTTTTAGATCAGTGCAGACAGAGGAAAACCTTGTTAACACCCAGTGTCAGACCTGTCCATGTAAGCTGTACTGGTGCTGAGATCAGGAAGACATCTTATAGTATCTGGTAGCTAATGGGAGTGTGACATTCACAGGGCTTGTTATGCAGCAGACAAGGTGTTTGCAGGCATGCTATATGCCAGGGGTGGCTAGCCAGTGGCTCTCATTGGACCCTATTTCCCATCAGCCCTAGCCAGTACAGGCACTGACCTAGAATGATGAGAGTTCTGGTCCAGCAACCTTTGGAGGGTCACAGTTTAACCACCCCTGTGAATACACCAAACTCATCTCACTACTACTATTACTAATTTTATTATTTATACCCTGCTCATCTGGCTGGGTTTCCTCAGCCACTCTGGCTGGCTTACAACATAATTTTACAGCAAACAAATCTGTTTAATGTACTAAACAGAGGCATGGACCTATTAAGATAGTTGTAGTGAACTAACGCCCCCTTGCTTAGCATCTGTGGAGGAAACCAAATCATCCAGCAAAATCACTCATTGGCATCTGGTAGTCACTTGTGCTGCTGTTCTTGCAAAAACAAAAAAAAAAAAACCCCACAAAAAACAGGAACCACTGCGAAGACAGCATTTCTTTGGACTTATGATCAATGTTCTTGGACCAAGATGAAAGTACTTCTAATCAGTGCTGTGAAGTTCTCTTCGGGAAGTTCCCTTTGTTCAAGTCCATTGATTTCAGTTCTTTCTAATATGTTCTGAAGCTTTTTTTACCACTTGCTGAATATGGGTGGGATTTCTTCCCACTGCCTGCCCCCTGCAAACTTCATCATATGTCACTCTCCACCAAAAGACATGGGCCACCCCCGCCACCCCATTTGCTTGCCCTTCTTTATGCCTGAAATGCTCCATAGCTGGAATTCCTATGGACTCATCTAGCATGTTATGTCATCTTGCTGGTGCTTTGCTTTGGGATGAGGTTGCTTTCAACCCAGCCTGCAATAACTTTTCTATTATTTTCTGCTCTCCTGATGGCTTCCAGGCTTCCAGCAGTGATAATGAAGGTGACATTTGGCTGGCAGAAACACTGGGGTTACAAATACAGCTTGACACAAAACAAGGGATGCTGAACATTCATGGGGAGGAGCGGGAGCATAGGATCAGGCCTTGTTCCTGACATACATGTGTTCAGTAGACTTTGGGAACAGATCCTGTGCATAAGCAAGTGGCTTCTGATCATGTATACAGAGCCTAGCCCATGTGCACAAGGTCTGTTCTCAGAGTCCATTGGGGATGAGATCAGCTACCACACTCTGTTTCCTTCCAATGCATGTTGGCTGCCCCTAGATTTGTCTGAGAAGGAAGGGATATAGAGTTTAAAACAGTATTTTCTGATTGGCATAAACTCCACAACATCTCAGATGCAGGACTTTCCTCACACTCCTGCAACCCGAGGCCTTTTAAAGTGGAGAAGACAATAATCTTACGTGTTGGAAAGTATGTTCTCTGCCACAGAGCTACAGACTTTCCACTCCATTTTTCAGTGGCGTTGCTGTCACTGAGAGAAATCCACAATAACATTGACAATGGAAAACAAAAGGTTGAAATGTTTAAGTCAAGTGCGCTATGAGTCACAAGAGTTATTGGGATTCTCTCAGACTGTATGGGATTCTTGCTCTAATTCATTCTGCCTCTGCCTCTTCAGATTCATCAGTATTTCTCTGTCAGTGCTTTGTGGAAAACCCAAATTGTTATTTGCACCGACTGTGCACTAAAAAGCGGTTCTCCCCGGAGGAAGACAGTGGGACCAGAGGATGTGCGGATAAGCTCTAGGTTGACTTTCAAGGGTGATAATGCCTGAGGATGACTATAAACTAAGGGCAAACCAGGCAAAGGGAGGAGCCTCCTATCATGGGAGTGGCGTGTGTTATATCTTGCTTACCTGTGAGGAGCACATGGTACTGGAATATGCGCTGCACCACTTTCAAGAGCTGATGTTTCACATTCAAGGGACTGCCACCACGAAACTGCTGTCCTCAAGAGAAGGAAAATAAGAAGGGTGAAGGTCAGAGCTCAGACATCCGCAATCAGAAAATAATCAGTCATCCATCCAGGTTCACACGCCTGGCAAGAGAGACATTTAAAGCACTGTCAGAGAGAAGATGTGCCCAGGTAGTCTCCAGGAGCTGACAATTTGCCCACAATATTTCAAAATGAAACAAAAACCCAATATTAAATTTTCATGATTATTTATATTTTGGTCGATAGTCAAAATAGACTTCAGAATTCAGACTCCATGCGACTACAGATTTCAAATGACCCTTGTATATTTTTGTGGCTACAGCTGGTTGACTGGAGCCAGCTGGAGGGTTCCTGCCACAAGCAGCTTGATATTTATAATGCATGAGTATCTCAAGTCTAATATAAAATCCAAGAACTTTCCCAGAAGAAGTTGACATTAGTGCTGTGCGCAATCCACAGGGCAAGTGTCTCTTCACTTGGGCCAAAAGGTCGTGAGTATACTGTGGGGACCTGACATGAGCTCAGTAGCTAATCATAGGGCTAGCAGAGAAAATAGATGTGCCTTCATGACTATTTGACACATCTGGTGAGATATGGCCCATTGACCTCAACACTGTTCTTCTCTATTGTGACATGCTCACAAATGGTATTAAAAAGTGAAAGGACCACTTTCCTTTGGAAAAGCAGGCGGGGATTACCGAGGTAAACACTGAGCAGGAAGCAGGCTACTCTTTTCCTTTTAATACAGAATTTCTGGCAGAAGTTTTAAGACGTATTAAAAAAGGTAAAGCTACCCCTGCCCGTACGGGCCAGTCGTGTCCGACTCTAGGGTTGTGCGCCCATCTCACTTAAGAGGCCGGGGGCCAGCGCTGTCCGGAGACACTTCCGGGTCACGTGGCCAGCGTGACGAAGCTGCTCTGGCGAGCCGGCACCAGCGCAGCACATGGAAACGCTGTTTACCTTCCCGCTAGAGAGCGGTCCCTATTTATCTGCTTGTACTTAAGGGTGCTTTCGAACTGCTAGGTGGGCAGGAGCTGGGACTGAATGACGGGAGCTCACCCCGCCATGGGGATTCGAACCGCCAACCATGCGATTGGCAAGCCCTAGGCGCTGAGGTTTTACCCACAGCACCACCCGCGTCCCTGTAAGACGTATTAGCAAATGAAAATTGTTTCATTTCCCCCAAACAGCAGCTCTGAATATAACCAACTGCATGAAAAAGTATACACACTCTTGGCTGGGGTGAAAACTAGGCTTGCCTTCCCATGGTTCAAATAGTAGAAAGTATTTTGTCACAGAGCTGAGTCAAAGTGAGGGGAGTTGTGTAAGTTATCACTAGCAGAGACTCAAAACTGATGTCAAGTGCCATATTTGAATTATCTTATTGTCTCGGGAGGGCGGGGATCTGCTCCTATTTTTTCTAATGTAATTTATCTTCTTTTTTGTAAGCTATTTTGAAAATGTTTTTTGTCGAAAAACAAATAAATAATATCTTGGATAGCAGCAACACGCTCAAGAGCTCTACATATGGGCAGATTCATATAGGAGGAGATGTTCCCACAAGTAACTTGGTCCCAAGCAATCCATGGCTATGAAGCTAACAACCAGCAACTTGAATTGCACTCAGAGCTGAACCAGCAGTTAGTGCAGCAGGTACAATAATGGGGTCACATGATTCTGCACCGACTGATGTTTCCAGCAGCCTGTTACAGTTGCCCAATCATTGATGCAACACATGCATCCATCACTCATGGTAATATATGAGAGGGCTTTTTCTGTGAGGGCAGCACTCACTGCTCTAAGAGCTTGGATTAGCTCTCTCTCTGTGTACTTAGGTTCCACCAGCGGTTGAATCGTTTTTCAACAAGCCTTTGATCCCTGCCGCTGCTTAAATTATTAGATGTTTGTTCTGGCTCTCTGGATTGTTTTTCTACATTTAATTTTGGTCATGTGTTTATTATCTTAGGGTTGAGTTTGTGTGTTTTTGGATCCTCAATGTTCTTTAATTGTACTTGTCTCGCTACGTTGTGGGTTGCTTCTTTGTAAAGTCTCATGCCTTGAAAACGGAATGGAAATATCTCGACAGGGAAACAAACAAGTAACGTGGAAATAAGCATCTTGTTACTGCAACGACTCCTCCTCCTGTTTCCAAGTCCGAGAACAAACTTCAGCCAAAAGTTAACAAGGGTCATCTGGCATGGATGAACTATGAAACAGGTTGCGACAATCCAGGCTGCCTTGGCCGGCCCTGGAGCCATTAAAAATGAATAGCCATGTCTCTGATGGGACGACGTTGCCACAACGTACTCTCTCATCCGTTTGCTACTTTCCACCTAAAGTTTCCATAGCAGCTTCAACAAAGGAAACAAAGCAGAAACCCAGGGAGTTTGCATTAGAGTTGCTAGCTAAGTGGCACTTAGGAACCTTCAAAAGCTGCCTTATACTGAAATGAGACCATTGATTCATCTGAAGGAGCGTCTCCACCCCCATCGTTCTGCCTGGGCGCTAAGGTCCAGCTCTGAGGGCCTTCTGGCGGTTCCCTCACTGCGGGAAGCAAAGTTACAGGGAACAAGGCAGAGGGCCTTCTCGGTAGTGGCACCCGCCCTGTGGAACACCCTCCCATCAGATGTCAAGGAAATAACCAACTATCTTACTTTTAAAAGACATCTGAAGGCAGCCCTGTTTAGGGAGGTTTTTAATGACTGAGGTTTTAATGTATTTTTAATCTCCTCCTGGAAGCCGCCCAGAGTGACTGGGGAAACCCAGCCAGGCAGGGTATAAGTAATAAAGTAATAAATTGTTGTTGTTGTTGTTGTTGTTGTTGTTGTTGTTGTTGTTGTTGTTGTTGTTGTTGTTGTTAAACTCAGTATTGTCTATAGTAAATGGCAGTGGCTCGCCAGAACTTCAGGCAGGACTTTGTCTCAGTCCTACTTGGAGATGCTGGGGATTGAAGCTGGGACATTCTGCACGCATAGTAGGTGCTCCACCACTGAGCTGCAGTCCTTCCCTGAGATACCCACCTGCTGCTGCTGCTACTTTTCTTGTCATGGATTTGCGGTGAAAGGGGAAGCGGCGTCTGTTCGGTTTCTGATTCTCACCATCATCATGCAGTGATGGCCGCTTCAAGACAGCTGTCTATTGTCCACTCGGTGCTGTTCATGCATGGAGGATCTTCTCAGCATCCACACAATGCTATCCTCATCAAAATGTCACTCCATATTTCCCCCCACCTCATTTCATCCAGATTTGCAAGTTTTGCAGATTTCGCCCACCCCATCAAATTTTCAGTGGAAATGCCAAATACGGAGGAAAAGAAGAGGGGAAGGGGCTGTCATTTTGATGATGGTGAAGACACTGTGCAAAACTTCCATGTATGAGCAGCACCAAGTCCTCCCAAAAACTGCCATATGGAGGCACCCTAATTACTAAAGACGCTGTAGGCAACCCTTTTTACTGACCAAGCCTTTGGCACTCCCATATTCAAACATTTCCAACATTGCACACACACAAATATCCGAACAGGATCAGGATCAGTTTCAAAAGTGATACAGTGGTACCTCTGGTTACTAACTTAATTTGTTCCGGAGGTCCGTTTTTAACCTGAAACTGTTCTTAACCTGAGGTACCACTTTAGCTAATGGGGCCTCCCGCTGCCACCGCACTGCCATTTCTGTTCTCATCCTGGGGCAAAGTTCTTAAGCCGAGGTACTACTTCCGGGTTAGCAGAGTCTGTAACTCGAAGTGTTTGTAACCCGTGGTGTTTGTAACCCAAGGTACCACTGTACAGGAGAGATTTGCCTTTCTTCCATCACCATCCCTTTAAATGAAGTTACTGAGTGTTATTCCTATTTGGATACTGTTGTGAGCGGGGAGAAGATCAAGGATACAAAAACGCGAAGCAAAACCCAAACCCACAGGAAGCTTCTGAGTTCAGATTTACGACTCCAATAAAAATCCCATTAACTCCAATTGTAGCGGAACTGAGGGGCAACACACCAAGCTGAGATAAAAGCATTAACACGGCAACTTTTATCCCTTACTTAATAGTAGGGTCTGTGACGTTCCTGTGAAATACATTCTGACCCTGCTTCCTGGGGCATTGCGAGGGAGATGGGGAAAGGGCAGAGTAAGAACCATTGATCTGAAACACACCAAAGGCATCTTCAGAAGAGCTGTACTGATTTATGTGCCAGACAAGAAGAGCAGGATTAAGGCAAGACTCTGCATTAGTCCCAAGGGAATAGAGCACATTCAACTGCCAAGCATAAACTCAAAGAGAGTCGGGACCTTTCTGGATATAGGGTCAGGCACTAATTTACCTCTGAATTGGTGAACTGGGAGGACAGTTTAGGCATACATATCAGAATTAGGCAAGGAAGAATCTGAGAGTGTATTACTGGGGCTAAGATCAAATCCCTCCCCACCCCCGCAAATGTATGTGGTGAAAATTGGGGGGGTTGATCCCAGAAATAGTTAAATCTTCCTTTTTTATTTTTAGCTTTTTCCTACCTATTTTTCCATTGCTGCCTATGGGGACATTAAAAATTGAACTTTTTTTTTTAAGAGAGAGAGAGAGAGAGAGAGAGAGAGAGAGAGAGAGAGCACCCCCACACTAATTTTTTGGATCTTAGCATGCCCCAAACACAACATTCTTCTGGAGCATGGTGGTGGTAGTGAGGAAAATAGCTGCTGCTAAAATAAATATGGCTGCTGTTATCTTTTTGTGGTGGCAGCCATTTTCCTCCCACAGTGCCCCAGAATGCTGCTGTATCTAGGGTATTCTGAGGCTAGAAAATGGTGGTAGATTGGTTGCTGAAGGAAATGTGTTACTTTTGGCTGGTGACAAGAAAAGGAAGAACAAAAACAAAGACCCTACTACTAAAGGAGAACAGCTCCCTGAATTTGGGAGTCAAAATTTGCACCTGCTACCAGCATTAGGGTTGCCAAAATGATAATTACCGGTACATCAATCCTGATCTAAGTTCTGGTGTCTACACTACAAATTTATACAGGCTTTATACCCTTCTAACCATTATGGTTTCCACAAAAAAATCCTTTGAATTTTAGTGAAGGGCGGAGACAGAGAGCCATGCACCTGTCAGTCAGCTAATGTCATATGATTTAAATCACAACAGGTGAGTTAAATTTCTGGGAAGAGCTCCCAATGTATCCTTTGCAAGTCTCCCTTGAATGCAGCCACAGCTGTAAAGGAAGATTGATTCCTCAAATTGAAATTGGCACCGTATGACACTAGATGATGGACATGGTGAGCCAAACCATGTCCTAGGCCAAATGGGGAGGCCTGGGAGCCCCAATGAGGCCCATGGGTCAGACGTTTCCCACTGCTGGTGAACGGACTGACAATTCTCTGTTACAGTCAAGGCAGACAGACTTAGTGGGATGGAAGTGTTTTGGAACACATATTCTCTGCCCTGCAAGTATTACCTTAGAAAATGTGTTTACAAATAAGAATCTATGTCTAGAAGGCTTTCAGATGAACCAACCCCATATGTTGTTGTAAGTGTAGAATCCCATAGTCTTCTCACAGTCAATGAATATGCAGCCCCTGAAGGAGCAGAGCTAAGCCAGGTGCTGTTAGCACATCTAAACCTCCTTCCTGTCTTTATTCTAACAGAGAGTTCTCAGTTTCTTCCACTTTACCCCCTCACAAAATTATAGCTTACAAGGTTCTCTGGGGAAAGAGAGTAAGTATTAAACCAGATAAAGTCTGTGGTATGAATATGCTCTGAATATCAAACACAGAGAGATGCATTTTGTGAATATATCCCTGCTGGTGAGAATACTGCCATTGCCTTTGAGACAAGCAATTTTTGACTCTAGTATATTGAACACCTGGGCAACAAGGAAGTGCAGCCCACAGGATAACCAAATTTGAGATAAGCCCCAAAAAACAATTCTTGCAATTAGAAGTCTGCCTTTCCGATCAAAGCCTTCAGAGCAGCATTCTTAGACTCCGTTTTTACATTTTTGGCCTCCAGAGTTCAGACAGTGAAATATCCACGGGCAAATGTTGACAAACGGTCATTTTAATGAATTATCATTATTAATATTTCAGATGCGCTGCAGAGGGAGACATAATCCATATCTCAAGGGCCTGACAGCCCCAGCCACATTAAAAACACAGCACCCAATTTATCCTCGTAACCTTTTCTGTCAGATAAGTAAATATTACTACCTCTCCTCCCCTACCCTTTACAAATGGAGAAATGGATATATATTAAGGCTGACATTGTGTGCCTCGCCACCAGAAGAAGAAGTGTCACTGTGGCAGGAAGCAGAAGAGAGGGACAAAGTTTGCATTAGCTCCGTTCAGGCACTCTAAATCCCTTCTACACTGAGCATGAGCACACTAGCCCTATGGTTTTCCCTGTGACGGCTTGGAAGATAACCTCTGAGACTGCTGGCAAGTTAGCAAAGGCCAGGAATGTGCAGGACAGAAGATGAAGGAATTACATGGTTTCCATGGTGTCAGGTATGGAGTGCTCAGTAACAAGACAATCCCTGACCTAGAATTCTTGCTGCTTCCATCTCCCATAGCTGCCCACAGTTATGTGAGAATGGATGATCACACATTCATTGTTGTTGTTTATTATAGCAGCCCTTGTGTTCCATGCATAAGTGCACAAGCAACCCCAATTCTTCTCACTTGAAGGTGTGCATGTGGATCTAATAGGTACTCCTCCAGACTTAACCCTCCTCCAAAGCTATCCCTGAACTGAGTCATCATTAACACCCCCCTACGTGGCCCTTTCTGAGCTCTGAAGGGAGGGCACACAAGGAAGGAAGGAGAGAGTGATAAAGAGAACTACAGGACAGTCGTAAAGGCCCTTACCTCAAATTCCCGAACGACAGTATCCAGCTGGGAAGTTTTAAGGCGGGCTTCATCCAGCAAAGCCAAATTCCTATCAAACTGCATAATGTAAGCCGTGTGGTGAATGAACCTTGATTCCCTGGAGAGGAAAATGTCAGCCACTTTCTGGTGATCTTCCCTAAAGCCACATCAGGATAAACAAACAAACAGGTTACAATGTTTGGGGTTTTTTCATTTAGGAAAAAGGGAAGTAAGAGAGGTCATGATAGAGCAGGCATAGGCAAACTCCGGCCCTCCAGATGTTTGCGACTACAACTCCCATCATCCCTGACCACTGGTCCTGTTACCTAGGGATGATGGGAATTGTAATCCCAAACATCTGGAGGGCTGGAGTTTGCCTATGCTTGTGATAGAGGCATATGAAGATTATGCATGGTGCGGAGACAGTGGACCGGGAGGTGTTTTTCTCCCTCTCTCATCACGCTAGAACCCAGGGTCATTCAGTGATGTCACATGGTGGAAGACTAGTGTGCAGACAAGAAGAAGAAGAGTTTGGATTTGATATCCCGCCTTTCACTCCCCTTCAGGAGTCTCAAAGCGGCTAACATTCTCCTTTCCCTTCCTCCCCCACAACAAACACTCTGTGAGGTGAGTGGGGCTGAGAGACTTCACAGAAGTGTGACTGGCCCAAGGTCACCCAGCAGCTGCAGGTGGAGGAGCGGAGACACGAACCCGGTTTCCCAGATTACGTGACTACCGCTCTTAACCACTACACCACACTGGCAAAAGGAACACACACACGGAACTACTACCACAAGATGTGAGGATGGCTGCCATCTTGAGTGTTGTTGTTTTTAAAAAAGGGATTAGACAAATTCATGGAGGATTAGGCTGTCATTGGCTACTAGTCATGGTGACTGTATATCCTGTCTCCAGCACTGAAAGCAATATGTCTCTAACTGCCAGGTGCTGGGTAACATGAGCAGGAGGGTGCTATTGCCCTCATCTCCTATTCTTTGCTTCCCAAGGAAGCCATATTCGCTACTGTGGGAAACAGCAGAGGGGGTCTTTGGTTTGGATCTTTCCCACCTCTACTGTATGCTGCCCACAGCCATTCCCATTTATCAGCCCTGAGCTGCTTTGTGAAGAACAGGCCTTTTTAATACTCCAGGTCCACACATGATGCAACACACGTATCTGAAGACAGCCCACTGGCCACATCTGGTGGCCCAGCAGAACCTCAACAAACCTCCTGTTCGGGGAGCTGGCCTAGGACTGTGAAAACAAGGATTTCGTCAAATGTCCCACAAGCACAGTATATGGTTGGTGGGCTATTATTTGTCTTGATGGCAAATAAATAGGTTCTATATATTTAAAATGTTGATATCCCACCCTATCTATTCAGGCTCAGTGTGGCTTTTGCTCATCTCTTTTCACTTACACAAATACTGCAGAAGGTATCTGTGACTTCCTTTCTTGTTATCAGGATCCCAACCTTCCAGCAAAATGTACTTTAACAATGGTAGAGGAAACATATCTGGAATCTATTGAAAATGAGGTCATTCAGTAGCCAGATATATAATGCCTGAGTGCATAGCATCTGGAGTTATTACATATCATGCTACCATGTTCTTGTAACAGATATAATGTAAAATCTCAGGGTGAAGTATAGCCTCTTAGCATTCAGGGTGAGGCCATCACAGAGGCAAGTTGTCTCACATTCAGCTACTTTTGATTCTCCCTCTATTCAAAAGAAATAGATGCTTGGTTTTCCTAAAGATTTCAGGATGTCGGGAAATGATGCCGCCCTGAGATGGCATGAAGGCCTTGCTAAATCACTTACCAATTGAGAACTTTTTCTTCCAGCTCTTCCAGTATTTCTTGGTGCAGTTTGTAGATTTCTGGGATCTCATTCAATCCTTCCTTGAGCTTTGCTTCTTCATGGTCATTGTTATCTTCATCTCCCAGCACTTTTAAGACAGCTTCATAGAAATCCTGTGTACACACAATTCAGAATATCATCTGTAGGCTGTTGCCAAATCCTACTCACATGTTCAGGACTACCATATTCAAAATCTGCCATTCAGTGCCAAATTTCTTGTCTGTGCCTTGGTCATTTCTCTTCCTGACTAGCCATTTGCTTTCCTTACCTCTTGTTGCCTCACTTTTCTTCAACTAAGTTAAGGTTGACCCAAACCATAATTTTCTGATGTCACACAGTCCTCTTGTGGGATTCAAGCACTCCCTTGTCAAGAGCTTGAAAACATTTCAGAAAGACCCTTGAAACAGGGTTCAAACTTGACACAGAGGCACTGTGTGAAATCTGAGATGTCACAAATGAGAGAACTAGACCAGAGGGACAATGATTGTCTCCTTGTTTGTTGGTTTGAACCAATTTTTACAATGCTAAAGAAAACCTTTCCCCATGAAAACAACCTGTCTAGTTTTGTATCACCACAATAACATTACCAAAACATATGTACTAGTTTCCTTAATTTTATGCATCAATTTTCTATCCCTAGTCTTCATATTTAAAGACTTCCTACTGTTCTGCTCCAAACTACATTTCAATTCCATCTTTCCCTTAATCCCCTTTGTAAAAAACAAACAAAAAACATAATGCGTTATGGTCACCCTTTGTTTACCTCACTGACGCGCCCTTTTATACTTTCCTCAGTACTACTTCCTTGCCCTACAACATCTGCCTTCGCTAAATAAATCCTTCCTCAAAACAGACTACATTATAGTGTTGTTTTTCAAGATAACAAATTCCTTGCACATCCGTGTGGAAAACTGGAATTTCAGTTCTGTCTGCCCTTATGCAATAGTCAAGGCACTTCAAAAAAACCACAAAACCCCTCCACTAAAAATTATGATAGCTATGTACTCCCCTTCGCCCCAATCATAGAGATGTAGAGGCAGCACTACTGGATTTAAGCTGCAATCGTATTCCTGCTTACCTGGAAGTAAGTCCCTTTGGACTCATTGGGGCTTACTTCTGAGTAAACACGTACAGGATTGCACTGTTAAGGTCCCTAGCATGAGACGGAATCTCTTGGAAGTGAACAGTGTCACTGTCAACACCACCAGCAAACACATCTGGAAAGGCACAACGCAGAATGCATGCTATTTGAAAAGAGTGTGAAAGGCATGCAGCAGTTTGTTCCCCAGACTTTCAGAGCCCAGGGATCTGAGTCATCTTTTCACAGATGATTGTATGGTTTCTGCAGAGACCTGCAGGCTAGTGTCTATCGGAAAATATATAGCTCCAAGGCATTTCAACGGAACCAAATCATAAATCACTGTTCATCTGTCCTTTTTGTAATAAGCATCTTGCCTCACTGCTAGCCCTTGTTAGTAGGGCTTGTGTTGTCACACATCAGCAGGTCCATTTATTAGTCAAAAGCCGGCAGCAAAAACAAGGCAAAAGGGGTGAATGGTGCCCACCAACAATGTTGTTTAGTCATTTAGTCGTGTCCGACTCTTTGTGACCCCCATGGACCAGAGCACGCCAGGCACTCCTGTCTTCCACTGCCTCTCGCAGTTTGGTCAGCCTTCTTTATGGTCCAGCTCTCACTTCCATACATCACTACAGGGAAAACCATGGCTTTAACTATACGGACCTTTGTTGGCAAGCTTTGTCTCTGCTTTTTAAGATGCTGTCTAGGTTTGCCATTGCCTTTCTCCCAAGGAGAAGGCGTCTTTTAATTTCGTGACTGCTGTCACCATCTGCAGTGATCATGGAGCCCAAGAAAGTAAAATCTCTCACTGCCTCCATTTCTTCCCCTTCTATTTGCCAGGAGAAGCCATGAGCTATGCCATGCAGGCCCACCAACAATAACCCATAGCAATTGTTTTGTCATTGTTGATTTTTAAATGTACGTCAAATGGGACCGCGTTCAAGTTGTGCATGTCCTTTCATTGTGGTAGCAATAGGCAAAACTATCCCACTGCCAAGGAAGGCTTAGTTTGAACCAAATTTCAACTCTAGGAACTGTTTGGTGAAAAGGTTAAACACTGGAACATATGGTGATAGGATGCATAGCACCTTTCCTTTACCGTAGACTGCCCATCACCCCTTTTGCCAAAAGTTTTCAGCCTAATGGTATACATTTGTGACTATTTGCACCTTGCAAATGGCTGGTGCTGCTAAATACAAGTTGGTACCTATAATGACAGGGTCTCCTTTTATTTTTATTTATTTTTTTATTTTTATAAAAATTTTTATTGCGTTTCTTTCCATAGGTTAACAGATTTGTTTACATAGCAACATGCAAGAAACATTTTTTATATATGAAGAAAAATAAGAAAAAGAAGAAAAAATTAAGTAACTTTCACAACGTCCTTCAACAGTTCGCTTTCTTTTTGGACCTCCTCACATCCTCTCAGCATTGCATTCATTATTCTAGCCAGTTCAGCAATTTGTTATCTTGTTTCCCATCTTATTATACCTTTGAATTTATTATGTTACCAATTTCGGAAATTTGTAATTTAGTTTTAACACTCTTAATAAACATAATATTTTGTTTCTAATTTGTCTCGTTTTTTTCATCCATACTTACTTTATCATTTACTTAGATAAATTGCAGAAGCATAACGTTTCTTAATCGTGCACAATCTTAACATTCAAACAACTTATAATATTTTTGCAAATAGTCCTTAAATTTTTTCCAGTCCTCCTCCATTGTTTCTTCGCTCAGATCTCGAATTCTGCCAGTCATTTCTGCCAACTCCATATAGTCCATCAGCTGCGTCTGCCAGTCCTCCAGTGTGGGTAAATCTGGTGTCTTCCAGAACTTTGCAATAAGAATCCTAGCTGCTGTGGTTGCATACATAAACAAGGTTCTGTCCTTCTTTGGCACCTTCCGGTCCACCATGCCCAGGAGAAAGGCCTCTGGTTTCTTAGAAAAGGTATATTTAAATACCTTTTTCAACTCATTATATATCATTTCCCAGAAGGCCTTTACTTTCGGGCAGGTCCACCAGAGGTGAAAGAATGTCCCTTCTGCCTCCTTGCATTTCCAACACTTATTATCAGACAGATGATATATTTTAGCCAACTTGACTGGGGTCATGTACCACCGGTATACCATTTTCATAATGTTCTCTTTCAAGGCACTACATGCCGTGAATTTCATACCGGTGTTCCATAACCTTTCCCAGTCCTCAGACATAATATTGTGTCCTACATCCTGTGCCCATTTTATCATAGCAGATTTAACTGTCTCATCCTGTGTGTTCCATTTAAGCAGCAAGTCATACATTCTCGAAAGTACCTTAGTCTTTGGTTCTAATAACTCCGTCTCCAGTTTCGATTTCTCCGTCTGGAAACCCACTTTTTTATCCATTTTAAATACCTCTTGAATTTGAGCGTAATGTAACCAATCTCGCACCTTACTTTTTAATTTGTCCTGGCTTTGGAGCTTCCAGTTGTCTCCGACTCTTTCAATTAATTCCCAATATTTTGGCCAGTAGGCCTCCATATTGGGCCTTTTTTTAGAAATCTTGGCTTCCACTGGTGATAACCACCTCGGGGTCTTACTTTCTAGTAAGTCCTTATACTTCATCCAGACGGCAAAAATTGATTTTCTGACAATATGGTTTTTAAACAGTTTATGAACCTTCGCCTTGTCATACCACAAGTATGCATGCCAACCATAAACATTGTCAAACCCTTCCAGATCTAGGACATCGGTGTTTTCCAACAGAAACCAATCCTTCAGCCAGCAGAAGGCTGCAGCTTCGTAGTATAACCTTAAATCCGGCAGGGCAAACCCCCCTCTTTCTTTTGAGTCAGTTAGTATTTTGAATTTAATTCGGGGCTTTTTGCCCTGCCAGACAAACTTAGAAATATCCTTCTGCCATTTTCCAAAACATTCCATTCTGTCCACGACCTGGAGGGTTTGAAATAAAAATAACATTTTTGGCAAAACACACATCTTTATAGCTGCGATTCGGCCTGACAAGGTAAGTTTCAATCTTGACCAAATATCCAAGTCTTTTTTAATTTCCAGCCAACATTTTTCATAATTATCTTTAAATAGATTTAAGTTTTTGGTGGACAAAGATACCCCCAGGTATTTCACTTTTTTAACCACACTTAGCTCTGTCTCTTTCTGGTACCCCTCTATCTCTGTAGGCGTCAAATTTTTGGCCAAAACCTTAGTTTTCTGTTTGTTTAGCTTGAATCCCGCCACCCGACCAAACTCCAAGATAAGTTCAAGAACTCTTTTTGTGCTAGATTCTGGCTCCTGTACTGTCAAGACTAGGTCATCTGCAAAAGCTTTCAGTTTGTATTGTTTCGCTCCGACCACTATACCCTGCACCAACTGGTCCTCCCTGATCATATTCAGCAATACCTCCAGAACAGAAATAAATAACAGAGGGGATAGAGGGCACCCCTGTCGTGTCCCTTTTTCAATTTGGAGTTCCTCCGATACCACATTGTTCACTATCAGTTTAGCTTTTTGTTCTGAATAGATTGCTTCTAATCCATTTTCAAACCCCCGTCCCACTCCCATCCCTTTCAAGTTTTTCTTCATAAACATCCAAGAAATGTTGTCAAATGCTTTCTCCGCATCAATAAAAATTAAAGCAGCCCTTGTGTTTCTAATTCGCAACAGCTCCAATATATCAATAATGTTCCTGGTGTTGTCAGACATGTGTCTACCAGGGAGAAAGCCTGCTTGGTCCTTGTGAATTACTTCATTTAGTACATTTTTAAGTCTATTTGCTAAAATGTCTGCAAATATTTTGTAATCCACATTCAGGAGTGAGATGGGACGGTAGTTCTTAAGCTGGGTCTTTTCCCTTTCTGACTTGGGAATCAATGTGATGAATGCTTCTTTCCACGTTTCCGGTGCCTTCCTCCCCTCCATGATCTGGTTACAAACCTCCAACAACGGTTGTATCAAGAAGTCCTTCAAAGTCTTATAATATTTGGAGGTGAGTCCATCCGGGCCTGGAGATTTGCCCAGCTGCATATTTTGGATGGCACCTTCAATTTCCTGTTGAGTTATTTTGCTGTTAAGAATTGATCTTTTATCTTGACTTATTTTAGATAATCCATTTGTCCTCAAAAATTGATCTATTTCCGATTCTTTCTGAGGCCCCTGTGCGTAAAGCTCTTTGAAGTATCTGTGAAAGCACTTTCTTATTTCTTCTGGTTTCTGAACTATTTTTCCTTGAATCTCCAAGTTTGTAACCGTATTTAACTTTTGTCTTTTTTTCAGCTGCCAAGCTAACAACTTTCCACATTTATTTGCTGATTCAAACGATCTCTGCTTCATTTGTTTAATTTTCCACTCAATCTCTTGATTGATCAATTTCGAATATTGTGCTTGATGGAATTTGATCTCTCTTAGCACCTCTTTTGACTTCGGTTTGGTTCTCAACTTTTTCTCTCCTTCACTTATTTTCTCTAAATTTTTTTCCTTTTTTCCATTCCAAAATTTTCTCTTTATTGTATTCTGTTGTATCAGAAACCCTCTCATTACAGCTTTACTTGCATCCCAGATTGTTCTTTTCTCCACCGTAGTGTTCAAGTTTATTTCAAAATAGTCCTTTAGCGTTTTTTGGGCCTTCTTAACAATCTCTTGATCTCTTAACAAGGTGTCATTCATTCTCCATCTGAAGGATCCAGTTGGGAAAAGTCTCAATTCCATTTTTAAGGCATTATGGTCGGAGCAGGTTTTTGGGCAGATTTCCACTTTTCTTGTTTTCGGGGCCAGCCCTCTAGATATCCAAATTTGGTCAATTCGTGTCCATGACAAGTGGGCCTCAGAGAAGAAGGTTCCTTCTTTACCCAAGGGGTTCCTTGTCCTCCAGATATCAATCAAGTCCATATTGTCTGTCATTTCAAAAAAGGTTTTAGGGAGTCTGCCGTCTGTTGTTAAGTTTTGATTTTGGGATTTGTCCATATTTGTTGACACCACCCCATTCATATCTCCCATCACAATAATGTTAGAATAGTCCAAATAGTCCATCATTGTCTCATGCAGCTTCTTATAGAATTCTGATTTTCCATCATTTGGCGCATAAACTCCTAATATCAAAATCTTTTCCCCTTGTGTTTGAATTTCAATTGCGAGAATTCTTCCATGATCATCTTTGAATAGAAATTTTGGTGACAGGTTCTCCTTTGCATAAATTACAACGCCTCTTTTTTTAACTTTGTCTGATGAGATAAATTCTTGGCCAAGTCTTTTATTGATTAATACTTTCCTGTGGAGCCTAGTCACATGTGTTTCTTGAAGGCATATTACATCCAATTGTTCTTTTTTTAGGATATGAAATATCCTCCTTCTTTTTTCCGGAGAATTCCCGCCATTTATATTCCAACTAAGTAGCTGCAGAGACATCCTGTTCTATTTAAGATGTTCTTAGGATGAGGTGCCTTCCTTTTGCTCAGATCCCGAGGGTGCAGGCGTTGGCCCGCTTCCAGGCAGTATTGGTGCTGGTAAGACTGGAAGCCAATCTACTCCTTTTTGGAGATCTTCTCCGTGGTCGTGAAGGAACTTTTGGTTATCTTCAGGTGTTCTAATTTTAACCTTCCTTTCTTTGTAGGTGAAGGATAATCCTTGTGGGAACTCCCACCTATAGGGAATTGCGTTGTGTCTCAGCAATTTTGCTAGTTCTGTATAGGTGGCTCTAAGGTCCAGCAACTGTCTCGGAATATCTCTATAAATTTCCACCCTTTTGTCTTGTATTTCAATTGCTTTTTTGAAGTGAAGACCTAGGATCTTGTCTCTCTCTTCCTTTGATCTTAAAATTATCAAACAGTCTCTGGATCTGTCTTTCCTTACCAATCTTCCCAATCTATATGCCGAGACAATCCTGAAGTCTGTATCTTCCTTTAAACCCCAGAACTTCGAAAATTCCTGTGTCAAGTATCCAATCAAGTCTCCTTGCTCGAGTTCCGGGATGCCTCTCAATTTGATGTTACTCTCACGATTTTTCAGTTCCACCATTGACAGATAGACTTGTTGTTCACCCACCTGTTTGTGCAGGGGCTTAACTTCTCCTTTTATTTCTTCAACTTCTTTTTGTAGAGCTCCCACTTTCTGGATTGCTTCTCCAGCTAATTCCCGATTTTCCGCTGTTGCTCCTTGCAAATTCTCTATAGCTTGCGTGTGCTGGGAAACTTGATCAGTCAATTTTTGAATCGAGGAAGTCGCTTTATCTATCTTCAAAGACTGGTCGTCCACCTTCTGATTTAAACTTGATAATTGCTCCAATATTTGTTTTAATAGTGTATCTGACCCACCTGCTGCCATATCTTCCTCAGTGGACTTCTCAGTTATTTCCCCTTGTTCCCTTTGGGTCACCAGTACAGCTGGAACCGACGATCGGCGTCCTTGAGTCAGTGTTGTTTGTACAAATTGTGCTGGTTTTCTTTCCTTTTCTTTTTCCTTGGCCTCTTTAGATTCCTTAGCTTTAGATGCTCTTGTTCTCCCTGCACCACTCATTACACATCTGTCAGTGTTCAAGGTCAGGTTGTCTATTGTTCCATGGGAGAGACAAATTCAGTTATAAACAACCAGTGAAGTGGAATTCAAAACAAAAGTCAATTCCCAGGATTTTATAATCCGAAAGCCCTGTAGGGGGAGTGCCACCAGGTTTCAAAGACAAAGAAGGAAGTAATCCGCCATTAAAGTTCCAAATTATTTCAACTCAGTAAATTCGATAATCCAACAGTCCCTTCAAAGACTCAAAATTCCCCAAAGCACCTTTTAAAGTTCAGCAAAGTTTCACAAGAGGTGCTTGCAACAGTATCACGTCCAGTCTTTTCTGCTCAAATGTATCAGTTACGCTCGAACAAAGTTTTTGCAAAGTTTTTGCAACTGTTTCCGCAGTTTGACACAGTCTCCCTCTCCGGCAGCCCGACGATCTGGCTCTTTAGAAATACAGCCCAAAGAGGAAGGGAGGTAGGAGGGAAGTCCCCGTTACTCCTTCTTTTAATCAATGTCCATTTCCCCCTTCAGTTCAGAAGGAAAAAGAGCAGGTCTAATAGCACGAAAAAGTTAAAACTTCCCACAGTCCCGTTTCAAGCGCTTTCCGCTTTTTAAAGCTTTGCTTTGATCTTGTCAGCAATGTCGGAAGACGGACTTCCCTTTTCTCGTCTCCCGTTTTCAGCCAAATTTAACAAATTCTTTGCCAATTTTAAACCCTTTACTCACGGGTATGTTGCTTGCAGTTTGGTGTTGGTTTTAGGAAGAAGGATCAGCGCTCATCTGCAACGGCCGCGCGGCTTCACTTCCGCGGAAAGAGCGATGAACTCACAGCACCGCTACCCCTCCTTCACTCCGGGTCTCCTTACGGGGTCCCTTCTGTGTTTTCGGAGCAGCTTCTGGTGCCCGCCGAGTCCCACGGCCACGGGCTCACTCTACCCGTGGTTTATCTTGATGGGTCGTCGCTATGCCGCAGCGAACGACCCTTTTCCGCGGAGCCCCTCTTCAGAGCCCGAAGAGGACCGCCATTACAGTTTCGCGCCGCCCCCGGAAGTCTATAATGACAGGGTCTCCTGGCCAGAACCCCCTTGATATGATGTTATATCTCCTTGCAGACACAGATAAGTATGTGACCTGGCGGGTAGCACTTTTTGCAACTGCTGCTAGGAAAATTAGAGCAAATTATATAGCCAAGGTAGCCATTAACTGTAAAGGAGATGAATTTATTTGATCCTATCTATCTACCTCAGGCTATGCTCTATCTTTGTCACCAAACTCTGAGTATAAATTGCACACTGTATTAATTGATATTGTTTTTAACATTAGTGACCATGTGATGATTTTAGCTTATGAATTTTATCGTTTAATGTTTTTATTTGTACATTGGGGTACTTTTATAGCTTTGTTTAGAGTATGTAATGTTTTAATAATATAAATGTTTTAAGTCTTTTTTTACCAATTCAGTATATTTTCTTTTAATTGTCAAATAATTCTGTGTACATTGCGGCAGCCTTTGGCTATGTGCAATAAAACTGACTGAGACTGAGTTATATTGTTTGAATAGTAAATAGCAGGGTAGCAAAAGCACTTTCCCTCACACCTTTCACTTCTTTTTCCTTTGATTCCCAGATAACACATAAGACATGGCATGAGTCAAGTATTTTTGCTATCAAATTCAGTGACATCTATCAGGGCCTCACTGGGCTTCCGTGAAGCACTTTTCTGTCACTTTATCATGAGGTAAATAAAACTTCATTCCTTTGGTCTGGTTTAGAACCACTGTCACACTATCCAAGTTTAGTTGGGAGGCTGGATTTACCATTTCCATGCCTTCTTTTTAATTATACGATGGACTTGATGACCAAAACTGAGCCACTATGTTACTGGCGATCTCTGCTCCTCCTCTGGTATCCTGCATCATCCCATAAGTCTATGCCCTTATGACAGTAACAAAACATGGCAGGGTTTGTGCAGAGAAGCTAGCCGAGTTTTTCTACTGTGCCTGGCAAGTATCCTGAAGAACTATTCATGGGTATAAATCTTTCTTTTTATTCCCCTGGAGCGGATACACTTAGAGAGGAGTCTGAGCCAGGCAGCTGGGTGTTCCTCGTTCTGGCCTGCGCTAAGGCTCTTGCAGGCAAAATGTCTTCTTTTCTGCCAATCTAATCTTTATGGGAAAAATAACTGGATCTTTCGTTGTCTACAAAAGTAAATGCACACCGGAGGGAACTGGAAGCAAGCTGTAAGCTTCTGCTAGCAGTGGAGGACCATATGGAATCACTTAGAAAAACATCTAGCGCTTTCCCAATTCTTCCTCTGCATCCCAATAAACCATGGAAGTGCCTGGAGATTTTAATTGCACAAGAAAAGGGAAGGAAGGGAGGAAGAACGAGCAACCGAGAGAGGAAGAGTGGGACCCATCGACTGGAAAGCCAGCATGAAAGAGATGTCCTCTGAAAGTTGCAGAGTTTGAAAGCTCCCTGGGGTTCTTCGTTGATAGCAGCCGCAGCAGATGTGGATGTTACAAAGCTTCTTGGTTTCATTTAAAAAAAAAAGTTGTATCTGTCCTGATCTGACCTTCCTTTGCTGTTTATACACACCAGTAACTCTTGCAACAGACAAAACTACCTGGAATATCACAATGGCACTGTAGCTATTGCTAATATAGTCGTACCTCTGCTTATGTATCCCTCTGGATAAGTAAACTTTGGGTTGCGAACGCAGCCAACCTGGAAGTGTATACATCCGGGTTTTGCCACGCACACATGCACAGAAGTGCTCTGCTTGCAGCACGCAAGCGCACAAGCGCTCTGTGCATCGTGCACATGTGCAGAAGTGCTCAATTGCACTGCATGCGTACACAGAAGGGTGCCTCCAGTTATGGACTTTTTGGGATATGGCCGGGCCTCCAGAACAGATCCCATCCATAACCGGAGGTACCACTGTACCAGGAATATGCCTGGTAAGAGACATAGTTGGATTATGGGTGACGGGAATTCCAGCTGATCAAAGGATATCCTGTGACACACATACACACACAAGAACACAATGTTCTTGCGCCTGGAACTTCCTCTCTTTCCCTCAGTGTCACTGTTTTCATGTGTCATAGCATTGTTATCTTGTATGTAGGTCTACACCAGGCATAGGAAAACTCGGCCTTCCAGATGTTTTGGGACTACAACTCCCATCATCCCTGACCACTGGTCCTGTTAGCTAGGGATAATGGGAGTTGTAGTCCCAAAACATCCGAAAGGCCGAGCTTGCCTATGCCTGGTCCACACAGTTGCTTGTACACTAGCCTTTTAATCCAGAATGGATGTCTTCCCTTCCCTTACATTTTGGAATCCACACACAGCATTGCTGTCCTCCCATGTTTTGTTTTGTTACAAAATTCAACTGCAGCAAAGCACTATTAGGGCTTCTGAGGGGAATTGTTCCTTGGAACTAAAAGTTACCTGTTTGCAGGCTCAAATTGTTTTACTGGTAGCCCAGCCAGCATGAATGACTTGCCACACAGTTTAAAATTAAGGCTGTAATCCTAGCTCTGCATAATCAGAAGTAAGTCCTAGTGAATTCAGTTGTTGCTGTTGTGTTCAAATCCTACTTGCTGGTTTCCCACAGGCATCTTCTCAGCCCCTGTGAGAACAGGATGCCAAACTAGATGGCCCATTGGCCCAATTCTCTTCTTATATCCTTATGTTATGTTCAATGAACAAGGAGTTCCTGTTCACATAAATGCTAACCAGATTATTTATTTTAAAAATATGCATATCCTGCCTCTCAGTTAAAAATCCATCGTGAGGTGGTATCATCCACAACACATGTGGAAATTGTTAACTGTAAAATTATCAAAAAATAAAAACAACAACAGTTAACACAGCTGAAGCTAACTAAGCAGCAAAACCTAGCCAGAAACTAAACTTAAAACAGTCCACACTTCTGAAATAAAACCACCTTTGATTGGCTCCTGAAAGCTGAGAGAGATGAAGCAGTGCTGTGAGGGCCTGTTCCCAAGGAATTTCCCATTCAGTCTCAGATGGGGAAGGCCACACACAGGCTGGGCCCTTGGAGAAAGATCTGAATATATGAATAAGTTCATATTATAGAAAGTGATCCTTGATGTGTCATGGACCGAGCTGATTTTGAGCTTCAAATGTCATGCTGAGTGCTTTGAATTAAACTAGGAAGCCATCTGGATCTAGTGAAGATGTTGTCAACACCAACATTATACTGGATGACAAACATGGATGGAAGTTCACTTGGTGCCTTTGAGTACCGGCCTGTGTATGATCCTCAACCCAGTGTTTACTCACTGGGCCAAACCTTAGTAAGACCCAAAGGGTTTACATTTCAATTCTAGCCATGTGTACTAAGAAGTGATTCTTACTGAATTCAGTGGGGTTCTGGTGAAGATGAGGGAGAAAATCAATTCAGTTCCTATTTAAAGACAAATCTATTGAATTCACACTTTGTAAAACAATTATGAGAACCAAAATGTAGCCATCCATTGAAATTCATACTTATCCAAATATTGTGATGCAGGTCTCCAAACAAACAATGTTCACAAAAGTGAATACATGAGGTAAAAGCATGCATTAAAAATGACTATCTTAGTGAAAACAACATACATTAGGAAAAATTCTTGGGAAAATGTGTCTATGAGTCAAAACTGTACGCAAAAAAATATGTTTATTAGGAGAAAGTCACGCTAAAATGCTGACGGATTTTCATGAGGATATTTTTTAAGTTGCTGATTGCTGCAGGAATATGGAGAGCTGAATTTAAGATTGGAAAAAGAAGAAACCGAGAGAATCAAAATGGACAGGTCTTTCCATCTCTACTCTCAGCTGAGTGGAGTTAGAACTGCAGCCTTAAACATTGCTTTAATATCATTACACTTTTAAACTTGAGACAGGATATTCCATGTCCAGACACTTTGGATAAATCCTGGTGAGAGTTTGTGTTTTTACAGACTACTGTACACAGAACAAGCAAAAATTTAGAATGTTACCAGCCAGAGTGGAGTACCAGGCAGAGGGGAGTGCAGCTGTTTTAACAATCCACCAAAAGCAAAGATTCAGCAGAGTTAATAGAAATAGCAGCCATCATCCTCTCAAAATTGTGAATGACCATTTCCCAGTCACACTGCATGCAGTATGGCAAAACATGCTATGAGCGTGCAAGAGAGTGCTTTAATAGGAAACTACCATGGCCATATAGCTCATCCAAGGATGCCATTCATACGTCATGCATTTAGGTACCTCTATAGATCGGGTTAGATGGAATGCAAAATCAAACACTCATGTTTTCAGTGAAGAAACTCGAAATTTTATGGCTGCTTTCAAAACTATGTTGACTTTCTTCAGCAAGCACAAAGTAAAAGTGAAGTTTACACAGCGTAGCCATTCTACTGCTACACCTTTACCACTGCTGGTAAATTGCTCCGAAAGCTTGGCACATTATCTCCCTCCATCATTAATACTAGCACTGTATCACTTTGCCACTTTCCATTTCCACTCATGAAGAACTACACAGGTACTCAAAAAATGTATAGGCACTTTCGATCTTTTCCTCTCAAATTAATCTGGAACTTTTGGTATTTTCATCTCAAATTAATCAGGACTGTTACTCAGTCCCATGAAACACACCATACCAATCTGAGAGAACATTGATTATTCGTCTTTCAAGCTCTGAACTAAAGGGATTGTATCCAACTAAAATTCACTGAATTGAAAGGAACCAAATTAGTCATGCCCATGAATTTCAAAGGGTATACAGTGGTGCCCCGCAAGACGAATGCCTCGCAAGACGAAAAACTCGCTAGACGAAAGGGTTTTTCGGTTTTGCGTTGCTTCGCTAGATGAATTTCCCTATGGGCTTGCTTCGCAAGACGAAAACATCTTGCGCTTTTTTTTTAAAGCCGCTTGAAGAGGCGCAGTTGCGACGGACCGTGCTTCGCAAGACGAAAAACATCGCAAGACGAAAAGACTCGCGGAACGAATTATTTTCGTCTTGCGAGGCACCACTGTACTCTACTCTGAGTAAAACTAATGTTAGATACAACCCACGGTGTCCTGAAAATCTGCCTCCACTTTTTTTGGGGGGGTGGGGATCCATTCTATCCCTGAAAAAGTGGAGGTAGATTTTCTGATGGTTTGCAGAGTGGGGTTAGGATAAATTTTGAGAAATATTTGAGGGTGGGTGTGTTTGGCTAACCCAAGTTAGACAAGGTAGTTGAGGGCTTTTTTAAAAAAAACAACAAAAACCTTAAAGAAAGATTGGGGGGTGGGTAGAGGCCAGTGCAGCTGCTGTGAGCAGCCACATAACCAACCAGGATTTCTATGGTCTGTGCTTCCTGGAGCCTGGGCAGACTTATCATGGAATTCACTATGTGACATGATGCGATGTAGTTTAACTCCCATTGTAATTTTGTCACAGGCTACAGAACATGCAGTGGCTGTGGAGTTTTACAGCAGCTGCAAACATCTGTTTGCTTGGGGTTTTTAAATTGATAATGATAATCTATAAAAATGAAAACAATTTTGGCCATCTCATCTAACTAAGGAAAGCCAATCTGAACATTTTTTAATGATGTATTGTTTTCAATACTCAATTGGGAGCCGCCCAGAGTGGCTGGGGAAAATCAGTCAGATGGGAGGGTATAAATAATAAATTATTATAATATTATTATTATTATTTCTCAGAATACCCCCTCCTGTTGGTTTTTTTTTGGGGGGGGAGGGGGGCATTTTATTTTTGCCCCACATGAACTGAAAAAAATGGCCCAGCCCTCTCCCAAATGGTCCCAGACATAATTACTTTAAGGGCTGTCTGCTTCTATATTGACCTGCTTGGGCTTTCATATCTGCTTTGTCCTCCTTGCCATCAACTCAGTGTATTACAAAAGTGAGCATTTTCAGTGATGGTGTCAAGGCTCTGGAATACTCTCCAAGTGGAGACAAGTCAGGCTTCCTCCTTATCGTATTTTCGAAATAGGCTTTCATGTATGAATCTGCTGCTCTTGATTTTAAAACTGACTGCTGCTTTTAGATATTTAATATATATCTTTGTAATTGTATTATTCTCCTTTAATCTGAAATGTATTTTTTCTTTCATTCTAACACAAACTACTCTACCTGAAAAAGAGCAAGATTTATCTAACAGGAGAATTTTCCAAGACATATACCACTCTCCATGTGGGCTGGTGTTTGAGGATCAGGGCTGATGTTCACGAGTCTATGTTGGAGATGCACTAAACATTTTCAAATGTCAGGGTTCACTTTGAAAGCAACGCATTCAGATGAACGAATCCTAGGTGGGAAAAATGCTCACCAAACATTCTCACTGCTCCAATGCTCTTTGGTGTCCTTTTATGTCTTTCTGGCTGACACTGGTGCTTCTCGGCTGCATTTTCACTCCTCACACACTTTTGCCTTACTGACTGTGGTGACCCAGAAACTTTGAAAATTTTCATCCATGATACCATCGCATTACACAATGTGTTGTGGTGTCACTGAACAGATCAAGTGGGTTATTAAAGCCACTGGTAACAAATGGCAATGTGGACACGTGGAACCAAGGGTTGTGGCGAAGAAGATTTAAGCAAAAGGAAAATGTTGCTGCAAAGAACACCACCGAAAAACAGATGTGATCACAAGTGCTGAATATAGCAGGAAATGGAAGGTGATTGTGAACACTCACAAAAATGAGCATGAAATGAGGCAAGTAGTGTTGGCTCATTTATCTTCTCTTCTATTTGTCTTTTTTAAAAAAGCAGAAGGAACATTTGCACTGTGTGATATATCTGTTGCTGCCCTTTACCATTTCAGTTTAAAGGTTGACACTATTGAGAAATCCAAGAATTTCTCTAGATTATTTCCCCCTGAGAGTTCACTACACATCATCACACTATAGCAGCCAAAGCTATGCCTCAAATCTGTAAAAAAAAATCACTTAACGAAACTAAAGTTTTTCTTTCTCATGGATTTCAAGCAAATGTTACTATATTATTAATTGCCTCAATAGACGTGTGATTATAATTAATTCTCAGACAAATGAATTAATTCCAGCAGCCAGGATGGCTAGCCTCGCAATGATTAATTCTGCAAAACCAAAGCCTAATAGTAATGCTGTAAGCATCCATAAAAAGAAAAAAATGCTGTTGCCTAAAGTGCTGAAAGCCTGGGAAACCATTAATCACAGGTAAAGTACTTTTGCAGTCTCAATAACTCTGATCAATCACAGTACCCGAAAGGTCTCCAAATTCATCATCTGAGAAACACAGTCCAAGAAAGAAGACGGAAAAGGTACCAAATATTTTTTAGCTCATACAATTCCCTGCTAGATTCAGAACTGAGGAAAGAACTAGAACCATCCAATTATATTCTAAGTGACTCATGAGGCTCAAACTGGAATGTATGCTCCTGGCACTATTTCTGCCATTAAAAGAATTGCAACTGTTATTTCACATTCACAGAGTGCCAGCTATTTTCTAGACACTGTATAGAACATAAATGTGACATGGTCCTGAGACCTAAGCAAGAGAATTTGAATCCCAGCATTTTGTAGCTCTCCCTCTCATGAATGAATGCTGGAAGTGTCAATTAGTCAATGGCAGCATTCAGATGTAAAAATAAACTATGGCTTATTACACTAATGATCTTGGGACTTGTCAGCTCCCTCTTCCTCTTCCCTCCACCTGTGCAGCTGCTCAATTGAAAAGTAGTGTAGCATTATGTCTGAACCTTAAATGCTGGTTAATCTCAACCAGGGCCAGCCCAACTTGAGGTGAACCACAAAATGGCACACATACTCCACCAGGGAAGAAGAGGTAAGTGAAGATCAAGACCAGGAACGGGGGGGGGGGAGGATAAAGGGTGGGATGAGATCAACAACACCTATCTGCCAAGAGGCTGCTGTAGAAGTGGCATTGCAGTGGGGGGCTGCCAAGGAGAAAACAGGAGACCATGCTATCAGTATGGTCAGCTAACCAGAAAGCCTGATGGCTTCCTCATGTCAAATGTACTTGGTGCACCGATTCAGCAACTTGCACTGTTCTTAGCAGATTTAAGAGACCCTGATGGCACACAGAGTACAAGACAATCTCTAAGTCTCAACTTAGAGGACCAAGCTACCACAGTCTATGCTTTGAGCTAAGCTGAGGCATTTCTGAGGGTGCAGAATGAGTGGCCTTGCATGGCAGAGAACAGCAATGCTCTGAAATCTTTTCATTGCCCACCCTTGTTTTTCCAGTTGAAGATGAGCTGCAGTAAATTCTAACACAGCAGACACAATTTGCCTACTATCCTTCAACTGCTGGGTGGAAATTAGGTCATGGATCGTGAACTCAGTACATGCACTCACTCATTCACTCACACACACACAAACTTGCGCACACACCAAAATCAAATGAGGCTAAGCACTGGCAAACTGTACAATGCACGTTTCAAATACTGTACCAGTAGGCTGTTTGCAAAGTACTTGGCCAAAGGCCAAGAAGGGCTGGCACACATTCTCTCTGTGTGTGTGCGTGTGCGTTTAAAGGAGGGACACTAAGTAGTTGAACAGCCATTTTGGCTTCCTGTTCCCTCTGTAAAGACCCATGAAGAGTTATTTTCCCACCTGCTGACTAGGAAAAAATGAAGATGCAGAAGAATAAATGAATCAGCCAATTGCAGCTGAAAACAGCCGATTGTTCTCAGATGTTATATCCCTCTAAGCTTTTGTCAAGTGCTTTGGGCACTGTAACATTCAACGTATTTTTTTTCATTTAGACAGACTTCTCCCATTCATTGGGAGATTTCATTAGCAAAACAAGCACTTGATTAGTCCAACAGGACTTTCAATGCTGTCCAAGAAACCCAAGGCAGAAGAAAGTGTGCTTTGGCTCATTGCTCACTACCCCTCCTAATCATTTCCAGTTAATTATTACTGGCTCAAATCTCATGATGTTTGCAACACATGTAGCATTGTATAGCTATATTCAGTTTGGTCTTTATGCTTTCTGTCTTTCTAGCAAACCACTGATGCAAAAGCAAAATGACAAATGGAAGGACTTATGATGGTACTGAAACAAATGTTCTCTACAAAGAACTTTCAGCTCAAATTCTGAGCCACAGTGGGGTTGAGGGGTGTAAGGGGGAATCACCTGGCAAATTTCATGGGTGGGAGGAGAAATCTGTGGGAAGCTGAACCTCCCACCACTTCTGGGGCTTATCTCCCAGCAAAATTTCTTGGGCTTGCCCTGTTTGAAGTGGTGCCTAGTGTGCTGGTCCCGGGGGGAAGGTTACTGTTACCGTAGTCCAAGTTCAGTCCTAAGTCACTAGCCTGGAGATAATCCACAAAGTGCGAGGTGAGGTCCAAAACAGGGAGCCGGGCGGGAACAGGAACACTCGAAGATCAGAAGCAGGAAGCCAGGCGGGGAACAGGAACACTGGAGGAACAGGACTGGATGCTGGCCGAAACAGCTCTTCAATAACGACGTTGCTCCCGCAACCTGGGACCGGGCTGACTACCCTTTATCTTCTCTAAGGCCAGGGGCGGTCCCGGCCCTCAGGAGCCCCGCCTCTCCTGGCCTTAAGGCGAGCACTCCTCCTGGGAGAAACCAGTTCCCCCCGCCTCTCTGCCCTAAGCCTCTGCAGTTCAGGAGAGGCCGAAGGGTTACTGGGCCCCGGGGAAGGCTCACCTGTAGACACTGAGTAGATAGGTAGCCGTGTTGGTCTGCCATAGTCAAAATAAAAAAAATCCTTCTAGTAGCACCTTAAAGACCAACTAAGTTAGTTCTTGGTATGAGCTTTCGTGTGCATGCACACTTCTTCAGATAGACACTGAGTCCTCAAGCACCTCTGGGTCCAGAATGGTTTCACCTGGTGCCTGCTCCTGAGGATCTGGCACAGGTGCAGGCTCCTCAGAATCTAGGCCTTGCCCCAGTTCAGCCGGCCCTGGAGGCGGGGACTCCTGTGCCGGCTGGGATTCCTCCGGTTCACTCTCAGAATCGGAATCCCAGGCCATCACACCTAGTGACAGTGCAAGTTCTCTCTATCGTGTTTGCTTTCTAGTGGCATATATGTGAGTCAGCACTTGATTCTGCAGTCATCATATGATGAACATGGTATGGAAACTAAGTGCTGACTCACATATATGCCACTAGAAAGCAAATTGTGGGGAAAGGAGATTAGGCAAAATTAAGAGGAAACTAAGTGGAGACTCTTAATTTTGCCTAATCTCCTTTCCCCACAATTTGTTGAACTTCTTACTAAAACACTGTAATCAAAGCTGGATGAAGAGCAGCTACACTTCTAGATTAACATCATACACTTTATTTTTGAGCCACACCAGCTAATATAAAGTTTGAGCTCACACAATGTTTCCACTCTTTCGGTTGAATAGCAGAGTGAGTATATGGAAATGTCATCATTTTGGCAATCAATCAAACTATTAAGGTCCCTGCTGAAAGGCCAAACTGATTCAGTTCCGCTGAATGGAGTGGGGATCTGCTCCGATTTGCGGGGAGGGGGAGGTGTCAGGGAAAAGTTGGTGTTCCTGAGACTTTGAGGAGATAAAAAGAATTTTTCTTTTTCTAAATGAAGGTGTGGTGCACTTTTGTTTGCTCTCTAGAGATGTAACAGAAGATACAAAGTGGTTTTTTTAAAAAAGGTCCCCCCCCCAAATGTTGAATTGACAGGAACAGTGATAATGAATCAGAAATAAGGGTGTCTAAGAGTGTGCCCGGGGTGGCGCTGTGGTCTAAACCACAGAGCCTAGAGCTTGCCGATCAGAAGGTCGGCAGTTCAAATCCCCATGATGGGGTGAGCTCCCATTGTTTGGTCCCAGCTCCTGCCAACCTAGCAGTTCAAAAGCATGTCAAAGTGCAAGTAGATAGGTACCGCTCCGGCGAGAAGGTAAACAGCGTTTCCGTGTGCTGCTTTGGTTCGCCAGAAGCAGCTTAGTCATGCTGGCCACATGACGAGGAAAAACTGTCTGCGGACAAACGCCGGCTCCCTCGGTCTATAGAGCGAGATGAGAGCACAATTCCAGAGTCATCCGCAACTGGACCTAATGATCAAGGGTACCTTTACCTTTACCTTTTAAGTGTGTTCCTAATAATGACAAAACTACCTATGTTAAAATAGCTGGCAAGAAGAAGGAATCCTGGGGGTGCCAATCCCCCCTCTGTTTGTGGCCCTGCTCCTGTGTTCTTAATATGAATAAAATTGGGGTGCATGGGGTGAGGAAAGGGGTAGAACCTCCGGTGGGGGAACATTTCATTTCATGCTCCTTCTGGGATAGTGTGTCAACCTTCGGTTTTCACCCTGCACTCAACTTTTACCTGTGGCTCCTAGAAGCTGTCAGCATGCGACAGCGGCCAAACCCCGGGAAACAGCTTTGACTGGCCAGCTGAAACAGATGAAGGTAGCCAATGGGTATCAAACCCTCAGTGAGTTAGGGACATCCCCTGCATGCAAAGACAGGCTCCAGCAGATGGAGCAGACAAGACAAATAGTGGGGCCAATTGTCAAAGAAGGCGGTTTCTGCAAATGCTGTGAAGTGAGGAGCAGATGGGGCTCATCCACTTGGGAAGGTAGCCCATCTAGCAGAACGAAAACTCTGATCCTAGACATCTGCTGCCTTGCAGAATATATTCAGAAGTATACCCTCCCTACACAAATCCAGAGTGGTGTCCCTAAAACAGTTGGATGGCGTCTTGTACGCCTCCCTCCAGCAACTCCTGCAGCCAAACAGGATGTGGTTTCCTTTGGACCACATCAGTGAGGCCGAGAAGGGGGTCTTGTGGTCTGAGCAGCCCAGGGCCTCCTTGCACACTGCCCAGACATGCACCCTGAGGAGCTCACTTTGGTGCTGCTAATGCAGCAGTTTGACTTCACCCCTGGATGCACACTCCATTGTCTCTTGAGACAGACCAATGCCAACAATGGAAAAAATAAAAGGCACATGAGGCTTTTTAAAAATCACTTTCCCCTGCATATCAATCACAGGCTCTTAAGCCCAGGACAAGCCCTAACAGCAATGTTGATTGGAGAAAAGTATCGTGTAAGAAGCATGTGAAAAGGGAGAAAAATGAAACAGTCAGCTGACATCCCTGGCAGTGGGAAATGAGTAGCATGCTCTTCTAGCCTATATCTCTCCGCGCCCCCCCCCCTTCCTTGAGCTATGTGACATCTGGTCAACCCCATATTACACAAAGATTTCTGGAAAGTTCGTGAATTAAACAAGGCAGAAGTGAAGGAAGTGAGTGGTGAATATCATCGGCTCAGACTCAGACTTTCCACCAGAAGGACTTACACCACAACAGGTGGGGATTGTTTTGTGCAGAATGGTTGATAAGATAACAGGTTGAGAGAGTCTAGAGCATTACCAGACCACCTAGCCACTAGTTAATAGGTGCTTGTTCCAGACACTGGTACTTTAGGGTGACCTCACAGAGATTCTCACATTATTTCCCAGAATGCCATCTCCAGTGAGAACTCCATGCCATTTACGTACAGTGCTATTCTAAGCTTGTCTATGCAGAAGGCAGTCCCAATCAACTCAACGGGGCTTACAGCCTAGAAAGTGTGATTAGGACTGCAGCAATGGTCAGTTAATTAACTGACTTATTGGTTAACAACGAGCTATTCGACCTTGTAATTATTAATTTTCCCCACACAAAATGATTCATACAAGAAATTCCCACTAGTGCAAAAATGAGAAAATGTCTTTTAGATTAAGAGATGATTTATGCTTTTGGCTCCACAAGAGACCTGTGAACTGCAAAGGTCTGAGATCCAAGTGGGAGCTGACTGTATTTCTCAACCATACAAAATATTTGTTTGCACAGAGATAGGGGAAGAATTCGCTGGAGCCATCCCATGCTGACGAAAGCAGCTCTAAAGAATTATTCCTTCTTCCCATCCCAAAGTTGTAAGGAAATACTCATACAATGCCTCCAAATTTCTTTCTCTTCTGTCCATGAAATGGATTTCAATAAAAAGTATGTCGTTTTAGACAAATCATCCTATCAAGCTGTTCAAAATTCTATTCCGACTGATGAGGAACTCGAGAGTCTACATGTCTGGCACATACAGAGCAGGATAGCTTTTATCACAAGACAGATTCCTTTGCAATGGTCCAATGAGCATTTCTGCATGACAAGCCACTCCTGACAGAGTTCACCTCAGCCTCTTCAACTGCCTTTTCTGTCTCCTAAATTATACCTAAGTAAGAGAGCAATTAGGTTTTGACAATTAAAATGATTTACTTACCATATGTAACAGCCGGAGCATCTCCACATATCTGTGGAAAGAGACAGTTTTATTAATTGTCAACCAGCTACTGCTGAATAAATCAGTGTGCAATGCACAGCCCAGCTTACTGCAAACCAAATTTTAGCTGGTGGACTTACTCTTTCTCTGAAGACACAAGCTCCTGGGCAATGAGGTGGGCTCTGGATTGTCCTTCTTTCTGTACAAAACAAAATAAACAAAGGTCAAAAATTCTCCATAACAGAGAATGTAAAATAACAGAGAATCCTCTCAGTCTGAACACTCTTTGGACCTGGTGGTCTAAGAACGTCAAAGTACTGTGGAGGCGGATCTTAAACTTCAATACACACCCGCAAACCAACACAACATATACACCCCATCATAGTATCTGTCAGGTAGAGGAATGTGCAAGATCTTTCAACCATTTAATATGAAAAGGTTAGTTAATCTTTTCCATATGGGGCAAGCAGGCACAACTGATAGGCCACATCCTAGCATCTGTCTGCTAAGAGAATGTAAAAGGTATTTCATCCATTTAATGCAAAATGTTGATTAGGTGCTCATCTTTTCCCATATGTGAGACACACGTCCAAGGAGAATGACTGCAGGAAATATAAAGTATGGTGTATAAATTATGCTTTGCGCTTGTGATTTGCTTTTTCAAGGAATGTTAATTTCTAAAGATCACATGGAGCTGGTTCTCCGTACGATAATTACTGCAAGGGTGACATTTGAGAGCTATTGGGAAACTCAAAATAATCTATTAAAACAGCATGGTTAATTTAGCTATAGATTATTATCCTATACGTAAGGAACAAAGAAGGAAGGCAGAAATGGATAATTTCAGAAAGAACAGGAGCCCCTTCTTAGACAAAAATTGTTCCAAGTTCTAGCTATTTCTTAATTTACTATATAACAGAACAAATTAAATTTATGACATTTATTGTAACATATACAGAGGGCCAGCTCCGGAAAAGATGGGTAAAGTTATTGCCACCACATTCCTTGCTTTTGTGAGACATAGCATGCCCCTAGAATCTAGATTCTAGGCAGAAATGGATAATTTCAGAAAGAACAGGAGCCCCTTCTTAGACAGAAATTGTTCCAAGTTCTAGCTATTTCTTAATTTACTATATAACAGAACAAATTAAATTTATGACATTTATTGTAACATATACAGAGGGCCAGCTCCGGAAAAGATGGGTAAAGTTATTGCCACCACATTCCTTGCTTTTGTGAGACATAGCATGCCCCTAGAATCTCTAGGGTAGGGTTCCCCAAACTTGGATCTCCAGCTGTTTTTGGACTACAATTCCCATCATCCCTGACCACTGGTCCTGCTAGCTAGGGATGATGCCAGTGTCACCAAACGTCAAGGAAACATACACTAAAAAGGAAAGAAACAGACTCCAGTGACATCGCAAAATGCTACAGTGGCATAAGCTTTCTTGGAAGAGTGATGGGCAGGCAGACAGAGAGGGGCACACATGTCTATAAATAATGCACACATTCACTTGGGTACAGAGGAAGCTGCTAAACAGCAGCGCCAGAAAGCCCTGAAATGCACCCTGGCCACTCGGCACGTCCTCTACTGATGGGCTTGGCTCAGATATGCCAAGAAGCGGAGCATATTTCACTACTGACCAAGGCCCCTTCTCTCTTCTTGTATACAGTTTGTCACAGTCAGCCATTCTATTAGTGATTGATTTGTCTTGAACCAAAAGCCAAAACACTGGTACCCCTGGTGTCACATGGCCTGTCTAGGGCGAGTTCTGAGACAGTGTCTCTAGGCGTTGCCCCGTCTTGTGTTGTTTAATTGCTGTTTGTTTAACCAGGAAATGAACTCTGAGATTGACGACAGTGTCCGGAGACAGACTTCTGGGAACAGGGAGATGTAGGGAGCTCAGGTCCTTCAACTATCAGGTTCCTAGCACTGAACCCAAGCGGTGGTGAAAATATGAAGATCTGCCATTTCATTTTAGAGAACTTTGCCAGCTGCTTGCTTTCTAGCCTAGCAGTAAGTGCTTTGAATGTACACTTCCTTCCCAGACTCGTGTTTCCCAGTAGCTGCAGAGACTCCAGCCCCCGCTGTTAACTTTGGTGAGGGAAGCAATGGATTTGACACAAAGTTCTGGCTTCTTGCCTAGACAAGCCCTGTTGCTTTTAATAGCCTTATCTTTCTCAAGATCTAAGGGCCTTTCCAGATTTTCCCTCCCTCCAAATACTTTTACCTTTAGCATGGTATTTGCAACGGCAGTGCCATTAATCCAATAAGGGATAAGGAGATAAGTCCACAGAGAAGGAAAATAGTACTGGTGGTGGTGATATAATATCAGAGGAGATATGGATTTTAGCATTGGGGAGGTGACACACCCAGACTTCCAGGGGGTGGGAATTGTTTAAAAGGAACAAGTGCAAAATGTGGGACATCGGGAGGTGGTGGCATGTGCTAGCCATGACAGGTTGTTTTGTTTTGTTTTGTTTGCAAAAAGTCAAAATCCTGCTGACCCCTCACCAGCAGTGATGATGAAAGAGGAAAGTTGAAGATAGGGGGAGAGCTTCCCCTTCTGGAATTTGCTGCTAAAATGTTTGGTTATTATTGGTTCAAGATGGAGCCAGTTCTGATGAGGTGGGTAGTCTTTGTTATGTTAGCCACCTTCTTTGAAAGGATTTCAGGAGCAAGAGAGCGCTCAGCCTTTCTAAAATAAAATGTTATTTTAAAAGGTTTAAGTTTCAGTAAATGGCATAGCCATGAATGCACGAGATACCTTTGCAAAGTCAAAACTGCACTGTCGAATACACTGAACAACCACCCAAACATCAGTTGGTTCATAGAGAAATATAACTTGCAACGAGAAATTTATACCCTCTTAGCCCAAGTCCTATTTACATTTAGTTATAACCAGAAGCGTTTGAGTAAAGAACAGGCTTAAGTGTGCCTAAATCTCTTCATATATGCTATATGAGAGAAGCATGTGGTGGAAATTTACATGCCCGTGTCAGCTAGCACAATGTCCCTCTCAAGGCTGTTTTTCCCTTCCTTTTGTCTTCATCTCTGTATGCTCAGGTGACACCCCAAGCAGATAAGACAGGAAAAGACACAGACAGCATGGCTAAAACAGAGACTTGGCCCTATATATGAAACGCATGTGTCTTATTGATATTGTGCCACTGTCTGCCAAAGGGATGAATAACAGGATAAATATCAAGGAAATGCTGGCTAGGGTCTGATGTGAAGCATTGGCAAGAGCAAATGTGTTTCGGGAGGCCATTAACACTTTGCAAGCAGCTCTTCATTCATTCATGAGGTGCTTACCCTTTCTAGTACAGGCACTTTTATGGATAACATCCGTTCATCATTCTTGGGACAGAGAGCCTTAGCTCACTAGTGACACAGCTTCCTGTTTTCCTATTCCAGCCTGTTCCAGGTAGCCATGTCTGAGGCAGCTACTATTTTCAGCTGCTTACTGATTTGATAAGAACCTGGAAAGCTACATTAGGTCAGGCTAACTGTGCCCACCTGCTCTGATGGGCAGCAGTCTTCCAGGGTTTCAGGCAAAGCTCTTTCCCACCACCTGCTACCTGGAGGTACCAAAGATCAAAGCTCCAGCATGCAACGCAAGTGCTCTGCCTCTGAGAGTTACTGTCACTCGCCTAAAGATGATGTACATGCTAGGGGGCTTGCAATTCTGAAACAGTGCAATGCCTTAAACCAGCCTGTTCCAGTTGCCTTTTTGGTTTAAAAGACCTGACATATGCATGATGGAAAATAAGAAGGTTAAAGGATGGAACATGTTAGCGTTCTTTGGGATCTAAAAGCCTTACAGAAAGAAGTACAGTGGTACCTTGGGTTACATACGTTTCAGGTTACATACGCTTCAGGTTACAGACTCCGCTAACCCAGAAATAGTGCTTCAGGTTAAGCACTTTGCTTCAGGATGAGAACAGAAATCGTGCTCCGGCGGCGCGGCAGCAGCAGGAGGCCCCATTAGCTAAAGTGGTGCTTCAGGTTAAGAACAGTTTCAGGTTAAGAACGGACCTCCGGAACGAATTAAGTACTTAACCCGAGGTACCACTGTAATTGAGAAGTAAACTGTTCAGTCAGGGCCATCTTACCCATAGGTGCTAGGGGTGCGGGGCACCCGGGCGCAGGGCTCTCAAGGGCACCAGGCTGAGAGTCCGGGCCCGAGAATTGAGTCCTGGGAAGAGCCCGCCCATCAGTCAGAGCACCGCGGCGGGCTTACTGCTGCAGGCGGCTCAGAACCGCAGGTTTGGAGGCAACCGAGCCAGCGAGACGCTGAGGCAGCTGGCCAGCTCTGCCCTCCTGCGCAGCTGGGACTGGGCAACTGGGGGGGGGGGGCATGTCGGGCGGATCTTTGCACCCCGGCACTGCATATACTTAAGACAGCCCTGTGTTCAGTCCTGCAATCAAATATAGGACCTGTACTTAGCCAAGTTATAGCAGGATTGGGGGAAAGAGAGAGAGAAACCTGTAAGTTTATATTGGGCAGCAGGACAGTTTGGGAAACCCTCCATTTCTAGAGGAGTTAAAGCCAAGACTGAGCAAATTTCTGGAAGAAATACGCTTCGGTGTAGTTTTTCTTGCCACTGAATCCAAGAGAGATGATGAGAATGCTAGATTTCAAGGCAAAGGTAACCCTGCCACTACCATTGGCCTCAATGCCTCTTCTGACCCTGAAAGAGTGCAGCACTTTGATTTGGTGGTCACTGGACAAATATAATTATTAGAGGCCTGTATTTTACAAAAAGACATGCAACCAACCTACTGCGCATATAGTAACTTTGCTATTCATGTGGGTTTGGAGTCCAAATTGGCAGGTGACAAATCTCCAGAAGTTTCTTGTTTTATTGTAATGGGCGAGGGCATATAATGCTGGTGAGCCAATACCCGCAGTATTTCCACTGACCTTTGTATCTGCTCTACCACTCTAGATATCACAGTAGGACTTTGGAGGCAGTGGTGGCATTATTTCTCTGGGTGCCATTAACCCAAGCCTGCTATCCACTGGTGGCACCATTTAGGCTATGAAACAAGTAGTATTCAGAGGGAAGAATTCAACATGGCTCTATGGCAATTGTTCTGTCAGTCCAAGCCCTGTTGTGCTGGTGGAAGTCCTTGCATGGACTTCATCTAGCGAGACTAGTTCATTCAATCCCACTCAGAGAATTAGTTCACTATGGCAACACAGGGTGGCAAATAATATCAGGACAATAGTGCTGAATCACAGAAGGGTCAGTTGAACTTAAAACCTATGTGCCTCAAAGTTAAAAATTAAAAAATGCAAACTGGAAAATTATGTCTCCTGCTCCCTTCTTGGAGGGAGGTATATCACACCATCTCCTGGGGAATCTGTTTAATTATACACATCCTCTTAGTGGGGCGGAGTAGGGGGAAAGAAGCTTTCTAAATCTGTCTCTTCCTTAAAGGGATGCAAAACAGTCACTCCCCAAATACGTGGCTTATGCTCGAGGTTTTTTTTTTATTTTTTTTTTAAGTATGTGGGCTTGCTTCATTATACGAAGGTTAAAGGTTTGCAAAACAGAATGATTAATGGAGCCTGGAAACCAATCCCACCCAGTAGAAAGATAAGAAAAGGCAAAGACAATTTGACGTGCTGCAACAGTGAGGCTGTTGCTGCTTGGCTCTCTGCAAAATCTCTGTGGCCTAGCCTGCTATTTCCTCTATTTGCAGACAGATCTGCTCTGCATGCTGCAATTGTTCACCATCCTGTCCGTTGCTCTGTGTTGTTGCCATACATTTCTGGCAACTCACTAGGGCAGTGTGGGGGTGATGGTGTCTCATTCCCACTGATGAGCACGTATCAAAGATGTGAAATTCTGAAGACCTCACTATGCCTGTTAAACGGTTGTTGCACCCAGGTATATTAAGGTTTTCTAAAATGTAGAGGTTTTCCTTCCTAGACAGAAGAACCCACCAAGAGGGGACCAGTCTCAGGTTTTATTTTTAAAATATTTGGCACCAGCTCGTCGCATTGTAAAGACTTTTCCAAATTTGAAGCCAACACAGCAGATAAGATGTTGACTGCCTTTCCCTGTAGAGAGACAGGAGAAGTTGCGAAAGGGAGCCTGTTCTTGCATTTTCAAGACTTTATTAAGAAGCCCTACAGCAGCATTTTCAAAGCTTTCCTTGGGAGGTGGACTAAGAGTGGTTTAAAAGAACGGCAAGAGAATTGCCACTTGGCAAGTTTTAAATTAGCCTCGCTGGGTTTATTTTATTTCTTTTGTCTCTAAACCCATTAAACAGTTTGGCCTCAGCGCTAGGAGGACAGCAATTGCAGATCAACATGCATTTAAATTAATTAGTATAGGTAAATGAGCATGCAGATAATAAGGGCCAGTATCTATTCTCCCCCCCCCCCAGCAGAAAGAAGTAGAAATGATATGATTTGAGGTGCACAGGGGTAGCACATGGATTAAAATGTACAGGACATGAGGGGACAGCAGGCTTGTGTCTGATGACCCTGGCTCTTGCCAAGACCTATACATACCGTATTTTTCCGTGTGTAAGACTAGGTTTCCCCCCCTAAAAAATAATGCCCAAAATTTGAGGGCATCTTATACATTGGGGCCTTCTCCCCCATCTTCTTAAATCGGAGTACCCCAAAATGGGGGTTGTCTTACACATGGGGGCATCTTATAGACGGAAGAATACAGTAATCAGGATTCTCAATAATAGTGGGAACCTACATGCAGACCTTGCCCAGGGACGGCCCACCCATGAGGTGAGGTGCGGCAGTAGCCTCAGGTGGCAGATCTGGCCTCAGAGAGCGCATTGATCCCTGCTGCAGCTTCCTCTGTTGCCACCTGCTATGGACTCTCTGGCCTCCTTTTGTTCCCCCACCGCCTTCAGCAAAGTGGGGTGTGTGTGTGTGTGTGTGTGTGTGTGTGTGTGGAAGATGCACTGGGAGCTGTGGTGAGGGATGTGGAGGAAGAAGAGGAGAAGGCATGCACCTCCCAAATAAGTTGATTAACTGGTACATAAAGGTACAGACAGATTGCATCTTACATTAAGTTCACGTACGTAATCACAGCTTCATGTGGATCACTGAAAATTTAGAAATAAATAAAACTGAAGCTGAGGCTCCAATACTTTGGCCACCTCATGACAAGAGAAGACTCCCTGATGTTGGGAAAGATTGAGGGCACAAGGAGAAGGGGACGACAGAGGACGAGATGGTTGGACAGTGTTCTCGAAGCTACCAGCATGAGTTTAACCAAACTGCGGGAGACAGTGGAAGACAGGAGTGCTTGGAGTGCTCTGGTCCATGGGGTCACGAAGAGTCGGACACGACTAAACGACTAAACAACAAAAAAACAGGGCAGGAGAGAAAGAACCCCCCACCCCAGGAAGGGCCATCTGAGATCTCAGGGGAGCCCTCAAGGAAGCCCACACACAACCTTTCCAGAGCTGGGTCTCTGCCTCGTGGGGCAGGGTGGAGGGCAAGGTGCACTCAGTGCCAGTTTTGGACATGTAGAGATGGTTGCATGGGGCCCTTCCCAGGTTTTACATGATTTTACTTATACACATGATAGCCAGGAATGCAACCCCCAAGTAAGATGAGGTCTACCTATACAGCAGTGCTAGATTTACATATAAGCTAAACAAGCTATAGCTTAGGGCCTCACTCTCTTGGGGGCTCCCCCCCCAAAAAAAGGAAAAAAACCCTGGATGCACATTTCCAAAATATAAACTAAAAAAACAAAACAAATAAACTTTGATAAAATACATATTTTGTTCTGTGCAAATGGCTTTAGATACCTATTAGGTCCATAAATGACCATATAGCATATAGTCAACACAAAAAACCGCAGCAATTTGTTGTTGACAAAGGACAGCTGGACATATAAAGGTCCCCAATACCTTCAGTAGCTTAGGGCCTCATCAAACCTAAATCCGGCCCTGTATACAGGTGCTGATCTGAATTTAGGCTACCCACAGTCTTTTGTTCAAACAGAGCAGCCTTTGCTGAAGGCCTCAAATTAACAAACCTCCATGTTTGGGAAGTTTGTTTATGGGTCTTGTGGATTATATGAATAAAATTGAAAAGGAATGTGCAAGTCAGGTGCAGCTCTCCAACGCCTAGGGGTCCCTGAGGGTGAGAAATTTCTGGTGCTTGTAGGTGATAGTTACCCCACTGAAACCATTTTGTGTGTCTACAATATACTCAAACGGGTATAGAGAGACACAACGGGAAGGATCTTAATGCTCCCCCCGCCTTTTTTGTTTTTTACTCTTAACATAAATGGGGCTTCCCCTTGGAGAAGAATCAAGCTGAGTAGACATACAAGGGAAAACATGTGCTGCTCCTAGCTCCACATTTCACATTAACTTTTTGCATTGAAACCCCAGGCAGCAGTTAAGTATAATGAATGTGACTTTTTTTATTTCTCCTGCATTGAGAGTAAATGGCAGGCAGGACCATGCTACAGCTGCAAACGACTTTCTATAAATCCAAAATCACGCTTAATTGCCTCTATTATGACCTTTAAACATCTGTATCCTGAGTTTTGTCTTTATAAACATTAGCATTACTGCTGAGATCACATTAATCCACTTTAATCTTTACCGTGAAATCATTTTGCTTCCCATATATAATTTTCAGCTGCTCGTACAAATGTATGCATCTATTTTCTCCCAGATACAACGGAGCAGCCATGCCGGTTTACGCCTTCCCTGTTCACTGAGGATAAGAACCTGTCACTTGTTGGACCAAACTAAGCTCAGATGTTTGCTGCTTGGTTGGGGTTGATTTGTGCCATTGACTGCATGCAAGGAGCAGATATAGCTTGCCCCTGGTTACTATTGTCCATGTGTTTGGCACCTGAAATGATGAGGCAGCCCTCCTGCAAAGGGCTCTCCTTATCTCAGGCTGAAATGGTAATTTAATGAGGATTTCAGGGAAAGGAGGCGTTTTTGTGCCCCAATCTGATGCTTGCTTCCAGCAAGCTTTTTCTTCAACAAGCTGGAAAAAGGCAAGGTCACCTTTGCTCAGAGCAATGGAATAAATATATAAAAGAGACACACATGTGAAGAATGGCCTCAATATGCCTCTTAGGTAGTTTTTAGCTGACCACAAACTTGACATGAGCCAACAGTGTGACGCGGCAGCTAAAAAAGCCAATGCAATTCTGGGCTGCATCAATAGGAGTATAGCATCTAGATCAAGGGAAGTAATAGTGCCACTGTATTCTGCTCTGGTCAGACCTCACCTGGAGTACTGTGTCCAGTTCTGGGCACCACAGTTCAAGAAGGACACTGACAAACTGGAACGTGTCCAGAGGAGGGCAACCAAAATGGTCAAAGGCCTGGAAACGATGCCTTATGAGGAACGGCTAAGGGAGCTGGGCATGTTTAGGCTGGAGAAAAGGAGGTTAAGGGGTGATATGATAGCCATGTTCAAATATATAAAAGGATGTCACATAGAGGAGGGAGAAAGGTTGTTTTCTGCTGCTCCAGAGAAGCGGACACGGAGCAATGGATCCAAACTACAAGAAAGAAGATTCCACCTAAACATTAGGAAGAACTTCCTGACAGTAAGAGCTGTTCGACAGTGGAATTTGCTGCCAAGGAGTGTGGTGGAGTCTCCTACTTTGGAGGTCTTTAAGCAGAGGCTTGACAACCATATGTCAGGAGTGCTCTGATGGTGTTTCCTGCTTGGCAGGGGGTTGGACTCGATGGCCCTTGTGGTCTCTTCCAACTCTATGATTCTATGATTCTATGAAAACTGAGCTATAGGGGCCTATGTGAAGGACACCCCCTTCTCCAAGGAGTAGCACGGCAATTTTAAAAAATGTCAGCATCCTGTTGGAAATTTGCTAGCCCAACACCAGCTGCCAGGGATTCCCCCCCCCCCCATGGATCCAACCTTGATAAGAAGATCCAGTTTTAAACAAAAAAAAAAAAAAAAAAACTTCCCTAGAATACAATGTGACTCTGAGGGTGGGATGGGGGGACACACACACACTACATATTATACAAGACAAACTACATATTATTATGGGGAAAACCCATGACGTTCTGGATGTCCCAGAATATTCCTTCTTTTTTAAAAACAAAAATGTTCTGCACGAATTTGCCAGGTTGATTGGAGTGATGGGGCTGCAAAATGAGAGGGGGCCCAATCCTTCCCCCAGCATCAGGTCTGGGATCAAAACTGCTCCCTGCAATCTGCTGTTTTATACCACAGGGGAAAATATTTTGTTCTTTGCTTGTACAGTGGTACCTCGGGTTAAGTACTTAATTCATTCCGGAGGTCCGTTCTTAACCTGAAACTGTTCTTAACCTGAAGCACCACTTTAGCTAATGGGGCCTCCCGCTGCTGCTGCGCCGCTGGAGCACGATTTCTGTTCTCATCCTGAAGAAAAGTTCTTAACCTGAGGTAATATTTCTGGGTTAGCGGAGTCTGTAACCTGAAGCGTATGAAACCTGAAGCGTATGTAACCCGAGGTACCACTGTATGTATGTATGTATGTATGTATGTATGTATTAGCTGCCTTGAAACATAACAATGGTATGCTGCATGCTTCATTTCAAAGAGGTTAGCTCAGAAAAGCAGAGATCCACAAGATGTAACCCAAATGTACACTCCAGACTAAGAATCAGCGGCAGAGCAAGCCAATCAGGCACCTGGGGTGGCGCACGTGCCCTGCACCTAGGGGCGAGGCCAGCCGGGGCAGGACACTCCATGGGGCCTCTGAGGAGTCTGCCTGCCTCCTCCCACTCAGCCGCCCTACAGCTAAGGGGGAGGCAGCGGGCAGACCATTTGGGGGCAGTGCAGAGAATGTGGGCGCCCAAGCCACCACATCACTCCCAGGAGAGACGCATAGCTTAGGCGCAGGCCCCACAGTGAGTGCCGCCTGGCATTTTGTCATCCCCTCCATGGTGACACCCGGGGCGGACCGCCCCCACCACACCCCCTTCCTCCACCCCTGCTAAGAATGTTGGGTTTTTCTTTGTTTTTTAAAGTGTGGTCAAGAGTCAAATTATGTCCCCAAATTTGCAGAGAGGTCATGCCTAGGGTGGCATAGTCAGAAGTGGCATAGTCAAACAGTATAGTGATTCTATGAAAACACAAAGGCACTACTCAGCCAAATTTAAGGGATGGTGCTTAAGTCTCTCCCATTCAGTGAGACGAAATTAAGTACGTTTCACCTGATTGTGCCTTTGGCTACTTTTAATATATATGCTTATTTGTTTTTATTTTTAACAGCCCCATTCTAACCAGTATAAAATTACATGCAGAGACATAAGGGGATCTAAGCTCACAAAACTGAAAAGCAAGAATCTCTTGTATAGCAGATCCTTCCCACCCTCAGTAGAAGCACTGTTAATAAAAATAAAGTACACTTTCTGGATAAAACCATAGATCTTATCTGCTAGGTGATCTCATGCCTTTATTCAGACTGATTTTCCCCTGGGAGATGGAAACCATAGACTAACAAGCAAAACATTAAAAAAGAAAACCAAAAACTTACTCTTGCTTCCAGACCAGCCCAAATACTGTTTTCACAAGATTAGCTCACTTCCAAATCCTTGGTACTATTTTTGGCATCCAAACCTACTGAAGTCTGCCAATTCTCTCTAAGTGACAGTGCACTGAAATTTGCTCTTGTTTTACAACTACTTCATCTTGCGCTAAGGATTTCCCAACAAGAAAGAGACAGTACTTTTGCTGGGTACTTAGATTATTTACTTGCACTTCATCACTCAGACATGGCTTTTTGATAAAATGGCTAATATTGCAATCCTTCTTTACATGTGAATGCAGAAGGAAGTTCCACTTAGTTCAATGGAACCTTTTCTGAGCTAAGTATATACGGGACGGAAGCCTAAAATTCTCTCAGAGGGCTGAGAGTTTTTTGGGTGAAAGCCTCAGAAAGTCGTAATATATTACCAACTATGACAAGCGCTACGTTATGGTATCAGTGACATGCCATCCTTCTTGTTCAATCCTGTCAGGAGTGTCTCTGACAGCATTCATCTTGGGAATTTAGAGAATGCTAAATTTTATCAGTAATTCTTAAGAACTGAAAGGTCTAGGAGGAAGTGTCAGAAAATTTGTGGTGGTGGTTAAAATTTGTATACTGCCCTTCATCTACAGATCTCGGGACAGAATTATCACACTGACCAGCATTTCTCCAGTATTTTCCAATCCATGTCCATAACTTAGGGGAGGCTGTCTCCAGTCAGACACATAAATACTGGACTAGCGAATGACAGTGTCTGGGCAGCTTTCTCCTCCAGCAGTGACTGACACTGCAAGAGTCTTCAGGGTGAAAGCCTAAGGTGATCTCACATTGTGAGCAATTGATAGGGAGCATAGCACCCATGAGCAATGAAGGGGGTGTTCTTCGATTGTTGATCAGCAGTTTAATGGAAAAGATGGTGAGGCGCTCCTATTCTCTGCTATACTTTTTTTAATGGCGCCTGACATAAATAGTTAAATAAGACATTTTGCTGCCTGAGGGAGGCCACTCTGTCGGATAGCCTGGAATGCCAACTGGATATGCAGCTGAATCTTACTTCTATATCAGCAATGGGACAGCAACCTTCACCACACTTGTGGGCAGCAGGCTAGCTCAGGGGGTACAGGGCTGGCTCTGTGCCTGATGCACACAGCTCTGTCTTCTAAAACCGAGGAATGCCTAAGCAGGGCTCAGAAGGAATGGCCAGGAGGCTGCTGCCATTGCTCCTCAGTCTAGAATCTGTTGTCTGAAGTGGCTGCCTCACTCTTCTAATGCAGGGATAGCCAACCTAATACCTTCTGGGTGTTACTGAACATCCATGGCCATTTGACGCTGTATGGGACTGATGGGAGTCTAATAATATCTGACAGCATTCATCTTATCATCAATAATATCTTATCATCAATAATATCTGACAGCATTCATACCTTGTGCCTAAAGGAAAGGCTGGCCCTGCCAACTACCTGAAACCTCAGCCTAACAATGAACTAATTTCTGTTTTCCTGGTTCCTTTTCACTGCAGAAAATTGTATTTTGACTCACGTTGAACTGCTGCCTTTGCCTAAAGCAGAACAGTCATATATTTGGCCCAGGCATAAGACTCAAACTTCCAACATCTGCAGCTAATTTTCATTCAGCATCAAATGTTTCAGCAATATCTTGCTTTCAAAATGATTCCGTAACTGGGCTGAATGCAACAAAGGAAGATCAAAATTAAAATGGCAGGGGCACTTTACAAACGCTTCCCCTTTATTCTCCCTGTATGTCAGCCATCTGACGGCCTACTCAGTAGTGGCACCCTGGCTGTGAAATGCTCTTCCCAGGAAGGCTCACTTTGCCCCTATTCAGATTTCATTAAAGTGCCAAGCAGAAGCATTTTATTTTCCTAGGCTTTTTTTTTTTTTTAAAAAAAATATCTTTACATTGTTCTCATTCTACTTTGTTTTATTGCTCCCAATGGCTTTTATACTGTTCTTTTATACAATGGTGTTTTAAACCATCAGCTTTTACAATATGTTTTATTGCAATCTTAACTTTTTGCAGGCCACATAGTGAAGACAAAGAAATAAAAAGTGGGCATGAGTGGAAGAGCAAGTGGGAAAGAAAGGAGGGGGCAGCTATACCCTCCAACATTTCTCCGAGGAAAATAGGGACGTCCCATTCCAAAATGAAAATTTTACTATTTATACCCCACACTTCTTATTGGGTTGCCCCAGCCACTCTGGGCAGCTTCCAACATACATAAAAACATAATAAAACATTAAACTTTTTTTAAAAAAAACCCTTCCCTATGCAGGATTGCCTTCAGATGGCTCAGGAGTTGGATAGCTCCATACCCTCCAACAACCAAAAATGGTCAAAGGCCTGGAAACGATGCCTTATGAGGAACGGCTAAGGGAGCTGGGCATGTTTAGCCTGGAGAAGAGGAGGTTAAGGGGTGATATGATAGCCATGTTCAAATATATAAAAGGATGTCACATAGAGGAGGGAGAAAGGTTGTTTTCTGCTGCTCCAGAGAAGCGGACACGGAGCAATGGATCCAAACTACAAGAAAGAAGATTCCACCTAAACATTAGGAAGAACTTCCTGACAGTAAGAGCTGTTCGACAGTGGAGTTTGCTGCCAAGGAGTGTGGTGGAGTCTCCTACTTTGGAGGTCTTTAAGCAGAGGCTTGACAACCATATGTCAGGAGTGCTCTGATGGTGTTTCCTGCTTGGCAGGGGGTTGGACTCGATGGCCCTTGTGGTCTCTTCCAACTCTATGATTCTATGATTCTATGATTTCTCCAATGAAAATAGGGACATCCTAAGGAAAAGTGGGACATTCTGGGATAAAATCAGACACTAGGATAGCTTCTCTAAATCAGGGACGTCCCTGGAAAATAGGGACACTTGGAGAGTCTGAGCAGGCAGGACAATCAAGAAGGCTTCTTCCTTATCTTGCCTACTTCATGTATACATCTGCCTTTCTATCTAAAATACCTGTGGATGAATAGAGGCCTTGAGCTGGTACCTGTGGTGTTGTGCAGGCCAGATGGCAGCTCCCAGGAGTCCAGCTTTGCCTCAGGGGCTGTCAGTTGTCAGTTACTTTCACAGTCCTGTTTTGGGCAGAACTGAGAGTACGATAGAGTACGAGACTGCTTATAATGGGAAGACGCTTTCAGGAATAAATATATGTCCAGTGCGTCTTCTGACCACCCATGTAATACTGACACCCCACTTGATCATTGATCCTGGCTGCAAGTTCAGACAAATGTGATGTGGGCACATCGTATGTTGTTGGTATCCTGCAGGTAGTAGCTGAATCCAGTCAGTGAGCAGGGGCAGGGGTGGAATCTATTGCAGAAATGGCTCAAGACACCTCACAAGATCTATTGGATTTGTTGCAAGACCTGCCTCCAAAATTTTATTTACACACACAGCTTTAAGAATGGTGTTTTACCTTATGGATGAGGTTGGACTCTCCCTGGTTCCCATCCTCATCTCCAGAACTTTTCTGCTCCTCATCTGATGTGACGTCTTCAATAGGAATCACAGAGATAGGGCACACCTTGTAAGGTTCTGTGTAGGCACTGTGGACAGAGGAAAGCAAGTTATTCTAAGGACATGATGATAACAAGAGAGGCTGCATGCAACAGATTCCAGATTCTGGTCCTCTATCACTATGCTGGGTCTGAGAGCTTTGTGCCATATTGTAAATTGCATCATCCTGCTAGATTCTACTACCTACAAATTCATATTCCATGTCAGTCATTTCGGTGTTGTAGAGAAGTTTGATGTCAAGCAGGTCCCGGTGTGTGTGTGTGTGTGTGTGTTTTAACAGTGAATGGCAGAAGAAAAGTAGACTATTCCACCTTCTTCATAAAGCAGTGAGGCATTCACAGAACAACCACTTTGAGTCCTACATTGCAGGGGGCTGAAGTCCCTTCCAGCTCTCGAGTTTTGACTCTATGAACCACAGAAGCGGGAAAGCATGACTGGCAGGAAAGAATCATAGAATCATAGAGTTGGAAGAGACCACAAGGGCCATCGAGTCCAACCCCCTGCCAAGCAGGAAACACCATCAGAGAACTCCTGACATATGGTTGTCAAGCCTCTGCTTAAAGACCTCCAAAGTAGGAGACTCCACCACACTCCTTGGCAGCAAATTCCACTGTCAAATAGCTCTTACTGTCAGGAAGTTCTTCCTAATGTTTAGGTGGAATCTTCTTTCTTGTAGTTTGGATCCATTGCTCCGTGTCCACTTCTCTGGAGCAGCAGAAAACAACCTTTCTCCCTCCTCTATGTGACATCCTTTTATACAGTGGTGCCTCGCAAGACGAAATTAATTCGTTCCGCAAGTCTCTTCGTCTTGCGAGTTTTTCGTCTTGCGAGGCACGGTTTCCCATAGGAATGCATTGAAAACCAATTAATGCGTTCCTAGGGAAACCGCCTTCAGACCAGGTCCGGGGACAGTCTGTCCCCGACCTCTTCTGAAGGCTGGGGGGGGGGGGACGGACAAGGGCTTTTCTTCCCACCCCCAGCATTTTAAAAAACCCAGGGACAGCGGAGGACTTCTCCGCTGTCCGGGGTGATCTTAAAATGCTGGCGGGCGGCATTTTAAAATCGCCCCGGGACAGCGGAGGTCTTCCCCCCCCCCGCCTGCCTTCAGAAGCCGTCGGCGACAGCGGAGAAAGGCGCTGCCTTTCCCCGCTCTCCCGGGAAGGCAGGCGGGGGGGGGGAAGACTTTCGCCCCCCGCCGGCCTTCAGAAGAGGTCCAGGACCTCTTCTGAAGGCCGGCGGGGGCGAAAGTCTTTGCTCCCCCCGCCTGCCTTCAAAAGCCGTCCGCGATAGCGTGAAGCGCTTCCCTGCTATGCCGGACTGCTTTTAAAATGCTGGCGGTGGGGAGCAAAGCCTTTCGGCCCCCGCCGGCCTTCCTGGACCTCTTCTGAAGGCCAGAGGGGGGGAAAGGCTTTGCTCCCCACCACCAGCATTTAAAACAGGTCCCCGGAGATTTCCCTATGGGCTTTCGTCTTGCGAAGCAAGCCCATAGGGAAATTCGTCTTGCGAAGCTCCTCCAAAACAGAAAACCCTTTCGTCTTGCGGGTTTTCCGTCTTGCGAGGCATTCGTCTTGCGGGGTACCACTGTATATTTGAACATGGCTATCATATCACCCCTTAACCTCCTCTTCTCCAGGCTAAACATCAAGAAAGAAAGATGTTTTCAAACAAAAACATCTTGGAGGTCCCAGGCCACAGAGAGGTTAGGCTGGCCTCAACCAGAGCCAGGGCTTTTTCGGCTGTGGCTCCGATCTGGTGGAACGCTCTGTCACAAGAGACTAGGGCCCTGCAGGACTTGACATCTTTCTGCAGGGTCTGCAAGACAGAGCTGTTCCACCAGGCCTTTGGCCAGGGCACAGGCCTGACCCCCTCCTTTGGCAATCCTCACAGAACTCTAGCCCAATGATTGCCATTCATCTGATTTGAACCAATTTTAGAATGAAATGATTTTAGAATGTTGTATCATTTTACTGTTGTTAGCTGCTTTGAGCCTGGCTTCGGCTGGGGAGGGCGGGATATAAATAAAATTGTATTATTATTATTATTATTATTATTATTATTATTATTATTATTATTATTATTATAAGAAAGAAACTGGTTTATGCACCTCATGAGGAAGGATTCTTCCAAAATGCATCAGATCTTACATCAAATCTTACTTCAAGTAACTGGAATTCATCCCCCCGCCCCTGTAGCCTCCAGATCACTTGATGGGAGGAATTCGAGTGCGTCTTGGAAATTGAGATTTTCATAGTTCAAAGAGCTCTGTCACCCTAAAATCCCTATCATCTATCTATCTATATATCTATCTATCTATCATCTATCAATCTATTTACTTTTTGATGCAACAGTGAAATGCAGTGAAAAATATGGTATGGACAAATGATTAAGAAGAACACATTAAAGAAACACTCACTAAGGAAATCGGGATAAATGCTCGTTGTCATATAACCTCCCCACAAATAAGTCAGAATAAAGTCTCAATGATCTTCCTTCTGGTAAGGTTTTGTGAAAGCAGATCAGGATAAATGTTCAATAAACAGGTCCCCTACGGAAGCCCAGTATTTTCTGAAGAGGTATTAGAGATATGGTGAGGAGAGAAGTCTTGATCATCAAACTTTGCTCTGCATTCAGCTATTGAAGGTACATAACAAATAATGGCTAGCGTCCTGACCTCTCCCTTTCAGATGATATTTTCCCAACTATATAAATGGGTCTTTACCACAAGTGTCTACTTTCTGTGCTTTTAGTCTTGTTTTAAATGTATTTGTTGTTTTTGTGTTTTTAACTGCTTTTAATTATCTTCAGTGTAAAATTGCCTTGAGATGGTTGCTTAGAAGGCAACAAATCAATCAGCGAAGATGAGAATATGTACATAGGGCTGCTGCCTTAAGATGTTTACTTCTGAGAAACAGCTAAATATTATTGGAATGAGGAAGTTAATCTAATGTAACAGAATCTGGATTTTCTATTATTATTATTATTATTATTATTATTATTATTATTATTATTATTAGTTCATTACACATCAGCGAAATTTGATTAATTATTGTGAATTATATCTGTATCCTAGCCTCCCTCCACATAATTAAGTGTAACATTCATGGGATTTATGTCATTTTTCTCATATGAACAACATAATGAACAAAGAAAACTGAGTTAAACCAGTTGGCTGTCTTACCAGTTGACTGTTTAGAGTGTTAAGGGAAGGGTAGTACCTTTGGCAAAAACGTTCCTCTTCAACCAGGCCTTTGGCTGATTAACATCCTATACCCTTTTTAATGTGGAAGAGGAGGGTTATTGTTTTGTTCTTGTTTTTATTATGTATTTTGTGTTTTCATCTTGCATTTTTATGCTGTGAACCACCCTGATATCTACAGATGAAGGGCAATATACGAATTTAGGAAATAATAAAAATTAAAATGAATGCAATATATTTCTCCTACCACTGGGTTAGAAGCACTATCCATTCTTCACAACCCTATGAAGTAGGTTAGACTGAGGGACACCCAGTAACTTACATGTCTTAGTGAGAATTAAACCCAGGTATCCCAAATCTGACACTCCACCCTGGCAAATTGGTAGTAAATATGTTGCATACATATATATGAAGAGAAGACAATGTTTTGTGATCCTTGTATCTCTCCTGAATAATAGTTCTACTGACTCCAAGAGGCTAATAGGATTTGGTGCCTAAGCCAAGTGAGATCTATCTATCCTGATGTTCAACTGTTGGTACCTGCTGTTGGATCCCACATTCTGGGACTGCAGGGGTAACCAACATGGTGCTTCCATTTGCTGTTGGACTCCAGACATCATGTTCAATGGTCAGGAATGATGGGAAATAAGAGTCCAATAGCATCTAGAGGACACCACACTGGGTATTCCTGCGGCAGTGTAGGTCAATCCCGTATTCAAAATTATGGTCCTATGATACCTTGCCTGTTCCAATTCTGAGGGAAATCAAGAGTACATAAAAAAAAAAAATGACCGTAACATGAGTTGACCTGTCCTGGATGTTGGCATGGGGCACAGCAACTGTGCCCCATGCCAACATTTGTCAGTATTACAACTAGGCATGCTTTGGGAAAGTTCTGCAGGAAGACTCAGCCATGCTCATTCACAATATTAACATTCAGAAGACTTTTTTTGTTTTGTTTTTTTGGCCATATGTACTGAAATTGTCCCCCAAAATGTATACAGCCTTGTATACATAGAAGCTGGGCTGGAAGAGCATGTGACTGATATTTCTTTTATCTCATTCCAAGCAGGCTCTAGACTAATCATCTAATACCTCCGATAACAGCACATAACAATTGTTAATAATGTCTGGTGTACACGATGAGGCCATAATGGCTTTAAAATGAACAGCGACTGCTTAAGGAAGAAACCTGTGGCACATTTTCACAGGCAGCTATGCAAATGCAAGTCATTATGATTCCCCTAAGCACTGCAGTAGGAAACTCATCACCTTTATGATTCCCCCACTGCCCCCTCCCCGCTATTAGATATTTATAGCCTTTAATTCAGTAAATAGCTCCAGGCTGAAGAACAGCCAAACTTTCCTTCACGTCATTGGGACCCTACGTGCATGGGCTGAGAACCATCGCTCATATACTATCAATTATGTGGTTGCCCTAAGCATTTTTGCATTACTTGGTCCAAGTTTCTCACAGTTGCTTTTGACAAAGGAGACCCCTTTGTTTTCCCAAAGATCCAGAATTTTTCAGTCACTTTTTCTTGGTAACCATTTACCCTAAATGCTGCAGCAACCCAATTACACAAAAACAAAGCCCAAAGCTACACATTTTCATGCTTTTGTGTATTCCTAGCCCATTTCTGGGCAATATATTTTTGGTGGTCAACCACACACACATGTAACCTCATATGGTTCTCTACGGCCTTTCCGTATTCCCTCTAAATTCACTCACCACTGTTCACTTCCCTCCACTGTCTTCACCACTTCCATAATTTTCAAGTCACCATAGTTGCGGGGAGGGGGAAGCGGGATGATGGCAGCAGGTTGCACCTTGACTTATGCACATAAAGGCCTCCACACAAACAACCAAACACACAGAGGGTTCTCTACACCAGACTTATTGATACTAAGAGCAATTTGGCAATGGAACCAAGTACCTAGAGGGGTGGTGGGTTCTTTAAGGCTGTGAGTCCTCAAGCAGAGACTGGGCAGCCATTTGTTGGAGGTTCTCTAGATTTCCTGCCAGGTCAGATGGCCTAAAAGGCCCTCTCCAACTCTACGATTCTATGACTATGACTGACAGGCCTTGAAAAGCAACTGGATATATAGGCGCTCTATAGATGTTGTAATTAATGTGTCAATGGGAAGAACCTGCAAAAAAACAACATGAGAGCCTACCGGGTGGCCAACCAGTTGCCTACAGGGAGCCCTCAATCCTCCTCCACACTCCCAGCTTATGTATGTCTGATAGGGGAGATGTGGTCATGTAAGGATGGCGCAAGGTGATGCAAGGTGAATACATTTTGGGACTTCATTTTTCTATCACAAAAGAAAGTTTATGGACAAAGAAACAGAAAGGGAAAGTGTAAGGGCTGCCTCAGGTCTCAGCTCACAAAAGACCAACGCCAAGCTCTTCTTATATACAAGGATGTTTATTGCAGTTCATTCTTGGTTCCACAATCGAGGTGCGCAGCCCCACGTCTGTTAGCCTTAGACCGTTGAAGTCCCCTCTGAGTCGGTCCCTCCCCTGCACCAGTTTAAGAGGCTTACGCTGCTCTACCTCTTCCTTTCTTTCCTTTTCCGCAGGGTCTTTCTGCCCGCTGGGGTTCCGCCCCTCCTGGACTCCTCTGACGCGGAATCCCCAGACTGCTCTTCCCCCCTCCTGCGGGCTTTGGGACCTGGCTCCTCCTCCGGACTCCCTGTTCTTCCGCGCGCCTCCACATTTGAACTTGGTGCGCGCGCCCAACCTCTAACTTTCCTTTTGACAGTTATACTACTCCCTTCACTACTCCCCTCCCCTTCCGGGAAGGTGGCTTGCTCTGACCCCCCTCCTTTCTCTGCTGCCGGAGCTGCTTCCTCTGATACACTGAAACCTCCACCCCCCTTCGCTGCGCTCTGGCGGGGAGGCTGGCCCTGACGCCCAGCTGCTACTTTGGGATCCCCTGCTGGCCCCCTGCTCCTGACACGTCCCCCCTGGGGCTCCCCTTGCCTTGACCACCGGCGCCCCCTTCTGGGAATCCTCTGATTCGCTGGAAAGGCTCATGGAATCCCTTGAGTCATTGTCATCCTCTTCCTCGCTGTCCTGGGATTCATCTCCATCGCTCTCCATTTCCTGCCTCCCCTGTGCCTCTGTCTCTGAACCCCTGACATCCATCCCCCCCTCGAAGCCCCCCTTTCCCCCCTCCCGCTGCTCGGGCGCAGGTTCCGGGAGCTTCGTTGTTGCGGGGGTAGATGCTGGATACAGTCCGTCGACGTCGATCTCCTCAGCTTCCAGTTCAGTGTATGTGTGCTCGAAACCGGGCTCCTCCCCCAACCCGTCCATGTCCTCCCCGCCCCCTGTTACTTCGGGCGAAGCTGTTTTCCAAGGCCCCCTTAGCCACCTCCTGCGCCACTCCTCTTCTGGTTGATCGTCCCACCAGTAAGAGCGGTCCGTGTCCACCCCCGAGCACGATCCCCTTGGAGGGCTCGATTCTGACGTGGTCTCCTCTGCGGAGAACCCCCGGAACGTGCTGCCTGAAAGTGTGGGCGTAAAAAGCCAGTCGTCAAAATAATCTGCTGGCATGGGCCTGTGTGGGAAGAGTGCATGGAACTCGTCTTTAAGAAGAGGTTCCTCCAGAGCATAGTCCGGCACCCAACTGTTGGCGCTGGCCGGGGTACCTTCTCTGGCGAGGAGGTATTCTACTCCCTCTTCCCCCCATCTCGAGTCCAGAATTTCCGTGACCTCGTTGAGTGTCGTGGCCCTCGGTGACCTCCTCCCCCTCTGGTGACTTTCTGCGTGGGTCTGGTGCCGTCCCTGGCTCCTGAAATCTGTGTGGGGCCTTGTAGGGTGTGAGCACCGACCTATGAAAGACCGGGTGCATTCTGGAACCTTCTGGAAGGGTCAACCGGAAAGCTACGGGATTGATCCTGGCCTCAACTTGGTATGGCCCTAGCTGCTTGTGTCCTAGCTTCTTCTTAGCTAGTGACTTGGCCGGCACCGCCTGGGCCGCCAACCATACCCAGTCCCCCACCTGGATGTCTTCCCCTTCCCTCCTGTGCCTATCTGCCTGCACTTTGTATGCGTGTTTAGCTAGCTCCAGGTGCCGTCGGAGTTCTGTGTGGACCTCCTGCAATTCTGCTGCTAAGTGCTCAGCTCCCTGCGGCTCCCCCTGCGTCGTCGTCTCCAACCCCGGGAAGGTTCTGGGATGCCGCCCATTGTTGGCGAAGAACGGCGTCACCCCCGTGGACGCGTGCTTCGTGTTGTTGTAGGCAAACTTGGCCAGCGGCAGGTAGTCCACCCAAGTCGCAGGCTGTTGATTGGCGTAACATCGCAGGTACTGCTGCATGGCGGCGTTGACCCTCTCCGCTTGGCCGTTGGTCTGCGGATGCCTTGCCGACGCTAGGTTGATCTTGACGTTCAGGATACCCAGCAGCTTCTGCCAGAAACTGGAAATGAATTGGCGGCCCCGGTCAGACAGGACGGACCGTGGTAAGCCGTGAACCCTGAACACGTGGTCTATGAACAGCTTGGCGGTCTGTTCCGCTGTGGCCACCTTTGCGCAAGGAATGAAATGCGCCATCTTGGTGAACAGGTCTACAACCACAAGTATCGCCGTCTTGCCCCTCGAACTGGGTAGATCAGTTACAAAGTCCAGCGCCACCCTCTCCCACGGTTGTAGTGGCGTCTCCAGTGGTTCCAGCAGTCCTGCTGGCTTCTTGTGCACTGGCTTGGATCTCTGGCAAGTGTCACACCTGGCGACGTAATCCACGACCTCTCCTCACATCTGGGGCCACCAAAAGTCCCTGGCTACTAAGTCCGCCGTCTTTTCCTTGCCGAAGTGCCCCGCGCTGGGTGCGTCGTGCAACTGCTGCAGGACTTTCACGCGGAGATCGTCCCCCGGCACATAGAGAGCACCTTTGCGGGTTAGCAGACCGTCTCGTATCTGGAAATCATTGTCCTTCGCTGTGCCTCTCTGCAGTTCCTCCATCTTGGATTGCGCGAACGGGTCCGTCTGCAGCGCGCGACGCACCGCGTCCAGGTCCACGGCTGCTGAAGCGGATGCCCATGCCTGCGGTGCGAAAATGTGCTTGGCCACCACTGGTGCCGCTTCCTCGAGATACTGCGGTTTCCTGGAGAGCGCATCTGCTATGACATTGTTGTCTCCCGGGATGTACTCTATCCTGAAGTCGAAATCCGCAAAGAACTCCGCCCATCGGATGTGCCTCTGGCTCTGGAGCTTCGCCGTGCGCCAATACTCTAGATTCTTGTGGTCCGTACGGACCTGCACGGTGTGTTTGGCTCCAATGAGGAAGTGCCTCCACGCCTTGAAAGCCGCGTGAATGGCCAACAACTCCCCGTCCCAGATGGTGTAGTTCTGTTCCGACTTGCTGAGCTTCCGGGAATAGAAAGTGCAGGGCCTCCGGTTCCCTTGCGGATCTTCCTGCAAGAGGACGGCCCCCACCGCTCTGTCTGATGCATCAGTTTCAACCCGCATGGGCCTGCCAGGATTCACGTGTAGCAGCTGTTCCTCGGACGCGAAGAGGCTCTTAAGTCTCCGAAAGGACTGCTCCGCCTGGTCCGTCCAGGTGAACTTCTTCTTCTTGGAACTGAGGGTGTCCGTGATAGCTGCCGTCTTTTTCGCGAAACCCCTGATGAACTTGCGGTAAAAGTTGGCGAAGCCGACGAACCTCTGGACCTCCTTCCGATTGCGCAGGCTCTTCCAGTCCAACACCGCGCGGATCTTGGCGCTGTCCATGGCCAGTCCCTTGTCGGACAGCCTGTAGCCCAGGAAATCCACCTCCGTCACGTCGAACTGGCACTTCTCCAGTTTGGCGTAGAGTCTGTGCTCCTGTAGCCTCTGCAGGACCTCCTTTACGTCCCTCTCGTGAGCCTCCTGCGATTCCGAGAAGATCAGGATGTCGTCGAGGAAGCATACGCATTTCTTGTAGAGGAGTCCCGCGAGCACGTGGTGCATGAAAGCCTGGAAACAGTGGGAGCCATTTTGGAGACCAAACGGCATAACTCTGTACTCATAGGTGCCCAACGGCATGAACATGGCCGTCTTCCACTCATCACCCTCCCTCATGCGTATGAGATTGTATGCGCCGCGTAGATCCAACTTGGTGAAGATCCTCCCCTTCCTCACCGTCGCGAGCAGGTCGTCAATCTTGGGCATGGGAAAGGCCTTGGGCTTTGTCATCAAGTTTATGAACCTATAGTCCACAATGAGCCTTTTTTGGGGCGTGTCCTTCTTCTTCACGAAAAACACAGGACTGCCCCCCACTGCCTTGGATTCTCGGATGAATCCCCGCTTCAAATTGTGCTCTATGAACTCCTTGAGTTCCTGCATCTCATCCTCAGACATGGAATACAGCTTCGCAGTCGGCAGCGTCGCCCCTGGTAAGAGGTCAATTGCACAGTCGTAGGGCCGGTGGGGTGGCAACTGGTCAGCTTCCTTTTCGCAGAAGACCTCCAAAAACCCCTTGTACTTTTGGGGCACTGCCTGCACCATGCCTAGGTGCAGCTGCTGCCCCTCCTCCTGGCCCTCCTCCTCCTGGCCGGTCTGGATGCAATGTTGCGCGCAGTAGGAGGAGCCAAAGGTGAGCTGTCGCTGGTACCACGCTAAGGATGGGCTGTGTCTATCCAGCCAACTCATGCCTAACACTATAGGCGTGTCTGACAGGCGGGTGACGTTGAAGCTGATGACTTCGCAATGATTCCCAATCTGCAGCACCATGGGTGGCGTCTGTTGTACCACCTGCCCGCCCAGCAACTTCCTGCCATCAACCGTGACGACGTTCAGGGGCAGCGTGGCTGGTAGAAGCGCTATGCGATGCTGCTTGATGAACTGCACCCCCACGAAATCTGTGTTGCTTCCAGAGTCAATCGTAATGGGGACTTCCAGGGTGAGTCCATTAGGTAGCTGGAGAGTTGCAGTGAGCTGCACCACTGGCTTGGGTGGTAAGGGATCTGTAGGCTGCAAAAGCGCTGGGGACTGCTTTACTGACGCGCCTGGCTGAGCCCCAGCATCTCTGCTTCCAGCCAGGCATTGTCGTTTCCCTGAAACTGCTCTCCGTGGAGCGCTGTTTCTGTTACTGTTGCTAAGGCTGCAGTGTGCTTCTGGAGCCTCTGGGACACTCTCTGGCCATGTGCTTTGCACTGTCACAGATGTAACACTTCCTGCTCCCTCTAGGAGGCTTCGCCTTGACTGCTCCGGACGCTGGGGCTCCGGCAGCTGCCTGAGCCTGTGCACCACCAAGTTCCATCGGTTCCTCCCCCTCCTTCAGCTGAGGCGAGGGATGCGTACGTCCCAGGTCCCTGGGAGGAAAAGGAGGCGCTCTAGCTGGTGCGCGGATGTGGCGACCCTCCTCATTGTGCCAAGGGCGTTCTTCGTGGCGCACTCCTATTGAGAGTGCCCTCTGCACGACTTCTGCCAGGGTTTGAGGTCTGTCCCCCCTGGCCAATTCATCTTTAACCCTTCCCAGAACAAATCTCTTACTGCCAGGGAGTCTTTTTCCCAGCCTAGCACGTTCAGCAATGCAAAGAAGCGAGAATGGTACTGACGCACTGTAGCCTTGCCCTGCCGCAATCCATGCATTTCCCGGCGCGCCACATCCACGTCCACAGTGGATTGGAAGCAAGCGTCCATGGCTTTGAGAAATTCATTAGAATCCCTGCGGGCAGGACCATCTTCGCGCCACAAATTGCGCAACCAGGCTCTAGCTTCCCCATGCAAGTGGGACACAATGAAACCCACTTTCTCCTCTTCATCTTTAAAGTCTGCCCGAAGCAAATGCAGCGCATACACGACGTCTGCTCTGAAACTGGGATACTGCTGCAGGTTCCCATCGAAGTGGGCTACTAAACTGCCCCCCCGCCGTCCGAGTCCGATTCCCTCTGATCTGGACCCCGGGAACCCCACTTTGCATGCATGGTCCCACCTGGCTTGCAGATCCTGGCATCGCTTTTCTGCGTCTTCACCCTTCTGCTGGGAGACCACTACCGCATTGGAAAGCTCAGTGACTGCGTTGTGCAGGGCTCTTATCTGCTCCTCCATACTCATGGCCACCAACCTTCGTGAGCTTTGCAAAAAAAAAAAATTGCGTTCTTTTTGGAGAGGGGACTTACTGTAAGGGCTGCCTCAGGTCTCAGCTCACAAAAGACCAACACCAAGCTCTTCTTATATACAAGGATGTTTATTGCAGTTCATTCTTGGTTCCACAATCGAGGCGCGCAGCCCCACGTCTGTTAGCCTTAGACCGTTGAAGTCCCCTCTGAGTCGGTCCCTCCCCTGCACCAGTTTAAGAGGCTTACTCTGCTCCACCTCTTCCTTTCTCTCCTTTTCCGCAGGGTCTTTCTGCCCGCTGGGGTTCCGCCCCTCCTGGACTCCTCTGACGCGGAATCCCCAGACTGCTCTTCCCCCCTCCTGCGGGCTTTGGGACCTGGCTCCTCCTCCGGACTCCCTGCTCTTCCGCGCGCCTCCACATTTGAACTTGGCGCGTGCGCCCAACCTCTAACTTTCCTTTTGACAGTTATACTACTCCCTTCACTACTCCCCTCCCCTTCCGGGAAGGTGGCTTGCTCTGACCCCCCTCCTTTCTCTGCTGCCGGAGCTGCTTCCTCTGATACACTGAAACCTCCACCCCCTTCGCTGCGCTCTGGCGGGGAGGCTGGCCCTGACGCCCAGCTGCTACTTTGGGATCCCCTGCTGGCCCCCTGCTCCTGACACGTCCCCCCTGGGGCTCCCCTTGCCTTGACCACCGGCGCCCCCTTCTGGGAATCCTCTGATTCGCTGGAAAGGCTCATGGAATCCCTTGAGTCATTGTCATCCTCTTCCTCGCTGTCCTGGGATTCATCTCCATCGCTCTCCATTTCCTGCCTCCCCTGTGCCTCTGTCTCTGAACCCCTGACAGAAAGTTTTATAAAAAAAATATATAAACATAAACATAAAACTAAAACTAAATATAAAAAGGGAGCACCATTCAAGTTTGGATCACTGAACGTGAATGGTTTTGTGAAAATTTATAAAGCACAACAAGCATGAAGTGCACCCTTTTCGTTGTGTCTTTTCTATCTCTGTATTATTATTCCTGATGAGATTGAAGCTGTGTGGGCTCAGGATCATTTATGACAGTGGTTCCCAAAATGAGTGATACCCGCAGAGGGGGCAGTGGGATTACCTGGGGGGGGGGGTGTTCAGAGCATGGCAAGGGGCACTGAAGTTGAACAAAGGAGCAATTAATTGTTACTATTGTGAATTTTATTCTTAATCGTGCAAACCATGATTCTGAACAATGTTTTTTATAGGGTAGGAAGCACTGGGATGAGTTTATGGAACCAAGAGGACGGTGGCCCAAAAATGTTTGGGAACCACTGATTGACACCACTCAACACATGGCAAAATTAAAAATGTGTTAGGAGGATAATCAGCACAGCAAATTTCAAAAGGGGGGGGAATACAGTTGTTTAAAAAGCAGCAACACACATAATATAAGAGCTAGCCAAGAAAGGTTCCTGAGAAGAAAGGAAACCTGGTATTCTAACAGTTTCCTAAGGATTATAATGAAAGATGCATAGATCACATTAATTCTGTCAATACATTTTTAAATGGCATGTGATTTAGTAAGACCATCTCTCTGAATGGTCTTGGAATGAGATATGATATTTCATGGCATAGATATTCGGTGCACACAAAGTATATGATTGCAAATGCATCCCCCTTGCAAGCATTCATCTTCACCCTTGATTATTTATGATGGGCAATCTCTTCTCCACGTTGGAAGGCTATTATTCTTTACAATGCAAGAATTTTAAGCAAAACCCCTTTCCAGAAAGGGCAGTAGAACTTGTCAACAGGCTATGGATTCCATTTGGCTGAAGGAGGGAAGGAGTAAAAGCAGCTCTAGGTCACTGGTGCAGTTCAGAGATGCTTGGAGGAACAGGGCAGCCTTCTTTAGCTCTTCCAAAGAAAGTAGGGAAGGGTATGCATTCAGACCCTGTGTGAGCTCCTCTCCTGTGCATTGAGCATGAAAGTCTGTTAGAGGATTCTAACTACTGTATGTTCTGTAGAACATGGTTAGAATCCCCCTTGCAATGAGGATCCCTGAGCGATCAGGGTTCCCAACTGAAGAGAGGATTCTAACCACATGCAGCTGGATGTGGTTAATATTGTTGAATGGTTTCTTTACATGTAAAGGTTCATCATTGTTCCACCCGATGTGTATGTCTTTAAGGGGCCAGAGCAAGGGCCAGAGCAAACTAACGAGACCCAGCTTTACAGCTGTGAAACATAGCAGGTGCTGCTGAGTTGTATTGATTAAGCTGTGTAGTATATAAGGAGCAGCACCTAGCTCTCCCATTACCCTGGGGGATGGGTTGGTGGTTGGGTCTGGTTTGTTGTTGATGTATTTAGTGTAAAAGGAGTTTTTGTTTTTGTAATTAAAACCTTGTTTAAGTTATTTTTGAGTCCCTTTTTAATGCATGGTCTCCCCAGCAAGCTCTCTGCAGCACTACCATACTGCAAATAGCCAACAAATATCTCGCTGCAAGCCTTCATCCCCAATACACAAAGCTTGGTAGAAAAGGGTAGTGTCCCTCAGGTGTTCATTGAAGCGGGATAATGTTGATGCTATTGCAGAACTTCAGGATTTGGCAACTGCTTCCACCTCAACTCTTAAAACAACAGCAGGCCTAATGTATGCTGCAGTCCTGGACTCTGGGGTGTAATAAATTCATTGCAATCTCTGGACCATGTATGGTGTGATCTAAGTTTGGGAGATATGAAGTGGGAGGTACGGTCTGAAAATTCTGTGGCACTCCAGTTACATCAACAAGAATATAACAGGGCTTTCAATGTGGAAAAAGGTGAGCTTTTAATTACAGATTTGACTTTTGGGGAAACAGTTTGGTTTGCAGAGCCCAAATACCAACTGAAGACCTAGGTGAGCTCACCCATTCCAAGGGTTCAGCATATATGTGATGTATTGTTGCCCAACACAGGAATAGGGTTTCAAAGGACTTGTGAGGGAGTTACACTGGAAAGAAGCTGGTGAGCTGCAGAAGACATTGCCACCAGCGGTGGCCAATAGAGCCACAGCAGAAGCATCCTGACATTGGTCCCACTGAATAATACTTGGATGGGGCTGGGGTAGGGTAGGGTAGGGTAAGGTAGGGGGGTGGTAAGGCCAGGGCAGTGTAGACACTGTGGTGGACCAATTTGTCAGCTGCACTGTTTGTTGCATCCATCCAGTCAAATCACCCCAGGAAAGTCCTAGAGTGGAAGAACGCCGAGTGTTTCTCCATGGAGGGCAGAACCCAGTTGCATTTAACATACCAGCACTTCAAAGGCAGGCACTTTCTCTCGATACATGGGCTAAGTTCCTACAAGGACCGTGTTTGTGTGCAGCCTTCAGAAATGCAGCTCTCTATTTACCCAGAAGGACTCTACCACCTGCTTTTCACAAATGTGCATGTCTCCTCTTTATCCCACCCTAAGACAAAATCCCTGAGAAGAAACTATCTGCTTAATGGAGCTCGATCGTTACTTAGGGTTTCCCATGAAACAACACCATCGCAAATGCCAAAATAACTTTTTGATGATACATTGCAGTGAATTTCATGGCGAAAACAGAGCGGAATGACTTTATAGCATTGCCTTAGATTGCTCATAAAGGAACTTAAAAGTACACTCTGTTGTTGCTCTCTCAGTATCTCTGCTGATAACTTAATGAGCTCCAGTGGGACAGGAACTAGCTGTTCCCGCATTTAGAGGTAATGATGAATTATCTTTCAGCTTGTGTCTCTGAAAGTGGTACCAGTGTTGGTACAGCGATCTCAAGCAAAGCTCCATTTCGGAGCTCCTTATTCATGCGATCAGCAGTTTTGTGCCATGAAGTCATGACATTTGTCAAACACAGCAAGTATTCTGCATATTTCAAGAGGGGTTGGGGGGGGCGCAGGGGTTGTGTGTGTTGCTGCTGATAAACAAAGACAAGAGTGCGAGTGAGGAACTGAGGCCAGAGTGCGCTTCTCTCCAGCTCTGCAGTCCCAGGGTAACACTATTTAAGAACAGTATCGAAAGATCCAAATGATTTCTGTAATTGCACAACTGCAAAAAGACAGCCAGTTCCTTTTTCTATCAACCCACTGAAAAGGAGAGCTGGTGCAGAACCAGAAACATATATGCTCGAACTCCTATCACGATGACACACCCTCCGCAGGGAAAGCGAGGGGAGAATCAGGCAGACTATTATAAGGGCTCCTTTCTAGCTCCATAGCTGGAAGACAGGTCTGTCTGCCAAAAAGCTGAATCAGTTTTGCTCCTGTCCTTCAATGGCCACTACTACTCCCATCATATTCTGCTCTTTTCTGGCTGGGAAAAGCACCCTCAGCTTGGCCCCTAAGAAAAGAGGAGGCTGCACCACTCATTCCAGTGAGATGATGGGGCATGAGCAGAGCCGTCTTTCCGATTGGGCTTAGTGGCGTGTTGCGCCAGGGCGCTCGCCTCTCAGGGGCGCCCCAGCGAATGGGGGAGCTGCGCGGCTTTGCCAGTGGCCTCCCCTTTCCCTGCACGTCCGCCAGCTGTGCCCCATCAACCATATGGCTGGCGGGTGTGCAGCTTGCCTCCCAAGCCTCCGCGGGAGGAGAGCGATCCCTGCAGAGGCTTAGGGAAAGGTTGGCAACTCTGTGAAAGGGGAGGGGACGCCGGAGGGATCTTTGCACCACGGCACTGGATATGCTTAAGACGGCCCTGGGCATGAGAGGCAATATTAAGAGGCAAGATCGTCCTCTCTTCTCATCTGCCACTTGGCTGCAGGATGCTTCACTGATTGCCCTGCTTGCTGCCATCTTCTCCTCTGGTTGGGGTAGACAAGCAAGTGGTGACAAGGCTGACAAAACCATACACAGCGCACACCTGCCTTTCCAACTGCAAAGCCCTGGACACCCCCCCTGTTCACTTATCCACCTCCAACACAGAGCAGGATAGTGCCTGCTGACTTTGCTCCAAACCTCCACACACACATTCAGTGGAAGGACCATTTGGCATGTTCACACATAAGGTTTTCCACCTGATCCTGATCACGTGTAAGAGATTGTTTATTTTTAAAACAAAAATCGAAGCCAGAATGCTCTCAAGAATGCAGCACGGGTTTAATTTAGGGGAATGGTGATTGCTGATTGGTGAATGATGTTTGGATGGTGAACGGTGATTGTTCATAAATCAGAAAATCTGGATATTTTCTGATGCCTTAAAGCAAGTGTCATGTCTACCCCCTTTTTTCCTGGAAGTGTCTGTAAACATTCCCTGTAAGCACGTAAGTTGTATATAAATGAGTTGCCATCCTGGGTGCTACAACCAAGAAGACCCTGTCTCTCACATTCTAGCCAACCATAGTTCCTATGGCAACGAAATGCAGAGCAAGACCTCAGTGACTTTTTCAGTGGGCAGGCAGGCTCCTGGGGAAAAAGATGATCCTTCAGATATCCCGGTTCCAAGCTATGTACGGCAGGGATAGACTCCAACTCCCGAGCCCCAGACAGCATACTCAGGGATGATAGTTGTGGTCCAAAATATCTGGAGGGCCACAAGTTCCCAACCCCTGGTTTAGGACATTATAAGTAAACTGCTTTGCGGTTTTATTACAATCAAGAGGTATATAAATCTTGTGAAATAACTAATCAATCAATCAATAATTAATAGATAATGACGTTTTCAGTAAACAGCGCCTTTGGGGTGCGGGTGGGAGAGGAATAAAAGCTTGGTGGGAGTGATTTTCGGTGAAAATGTGCATGGGAGGAACAGGTTAATCCCTTCCTGTGTGCCACAGTTCTGTTCTGGATCAGGGCCCTATACAACTGTCTTTATTTTCTGGAAAAAAATGAATTGGTCCTTGCTGAGCACTCTTAAGTCTATTGATTGGTCTATCAATTTATCTCTATCACTGTAGATAGCAAACAACTAAAGCACCCCAAAAGAATCATGGGAACTGTAGTTTACCCATCAAAGAGTTACAATACTCAGCACCCTTAGCAAACTACAGTTCCCTTGATTCTTTGCCAGGGGTGGGGGTTGTTTGAAATGTATAGTGTATATGCAGAGCCATCTATTAAATGCAATGTGTAGTTTGACCTTAACATTAAATATAAAATGCAGTGTGTAGTTTGACCCTTCCTAGAAACACTCAAGAACCAAGCCCTTCAAGGACCGATAGCACTTCATCCAGAGAGTAACTCTGGAATGGCTGCTTTTATAGCCATTCTGGGATGTGAGCAGCGCTGTGCATTCAGGACTTGCTTCCCTGCTTCCTTGCTCACCTCCCCACTTCATACCTGCATAAATTCTCCAGGCCAATAATGCACAAGCTATATTGCAAGCCAGGGAGAAGGAACGCCTAGAGGGAAGGTTGCTACAGCAGAGAAGTCAGCAGGATTCAGTGGAGGAGAACAGGGAAGAGTCCCGGGGAAAGCAGAGCACTTCCAAAGGATCTGGAGGGCAGGCACAGATAAACGCTTTCCCAGAGAACAGAAATGCCAGTTTTCTCCTCTGGTCAGCTCTGCACTCACAGTTCTAAAACGTATTTTCTTTTCATCTGGCGCAACTGCAGAAGACCATAAACAGACCTGCACATCTTAATAATAAATAACTACCATGTGAGAATTAACCGAATTTCACTCAGTGAATCAATACTGGCACACAATCAGCCTCAGGGCAACTGAAAGTGAAGGGGATGGGGAAGTTAACACCCATATAACTTCAGTGTAATAAAAATTACATCATCACTTATTCTATGTAATCCTCCAGGAAGGGACTAGCGCAGGAAAGGGGAACTAGCCACCCTCCAGCCACTTTTGACAGATGGGCAGGGGCCTGGTGGAATAGAGCCTCCTTCCTTGCTCCTGTTGCACTCCTTGCTCTCTTGGTTGCAATTTAATTGTTCTTAATATTGTATTTTTAAATGCTTGTAACCCACCCTGGAGCCTCACTGTGAAGGGCATGTAAGAAATCTAAAAACCAAGCATTTATAGTATCGATATTGCATTTATATTATTAATATATCAATATTGCAGCTGATACTGTTCTCATGGGATGCATGGCTAGGGATAAACATTACCCATTTGCAAGCCACCCTGGAAAATCCAAAGTGTCTAGAGAAAAGATTGGTCTTGGCCGATGGGAGTTGTATATATAAAAAGGGCCTCCAGTTGAAAGAGAAAACCATGACGAAAGATGGCATCAAAAGACAGAGGGCAGGGATGGGGAAACTGTGGTCCTCCATTTGTTGTTGGACTCCAACTCCCATCAGCCCCAGCCAGCACGACCAATGTCAGGGATGATGGGGGTTGTAGTACCCCCAACATCTGAAGGGTCACAGCTTTCTCATCCCCAATACAGGAGGAGCAAAAAGTTCTAGTTACTAGATCACAGTCACTGGAAATGGGAGGTATATGTTAGCTGTAAACACCGGGAGGATAGCTCTGTTGCAGAGCCACCCCCAGCTTTCCCCACTCCCTACCTTTTCCCCCTGTAGTGAGATTGAACAAAATAGCATTTAGTTGCCCAGAAATGGGGGGGGGGGTGCTCTTCTCTACCAGATATGCCCAATGAAACACACCCCAATTTTTTTATTTTTATTTTTAAATGGCTTGGGCCTTCAAGCAGTGATGATGCATTTGGAGATATTTTTTGTGCAGGCACTTTCCTTGAGCTACTAGATGGCGGAGTCGTGGAGGAATTTTGCTAGCTCCCATAGCTTTGCATTCTCCTTATTTCATAGCTGTGCAAGAAGTCAACCAATGGCAGAAGAGCGCTGCATGTGTCCTCCTTCAGCTTTGATTCCCTCTTGTGACAGATTTGGATTTGTTTTTCTTAGGCTGCAGCATTCTCAGCCTCCCACCTCCCCCTTTGTACTTAATGTACAAAAGCCACACACCCACCTCCACCAACCTGCTGCCACCAGATGTTTTAGATTGCAGCTCCCATCAGCCCTGGAATCCAAGACATCTGGAGGGCACCACATTGGCAAAGGCTGCCAGTACATTACACATGCAAGCAATTTCGTAGCATATTCCTACTTGGATCAAACAAAAACCGACCATCTGATGCCATTCCGAGAGTGTATGTAATAATGATGACTAATGATCGTAAAATGATGTTCGCCTCCTTCTGTTATCTTTCCCCATTAGAAGCTCATCAAAAGGAGACACGTTCGGAAAGTACCCGAGAGGCTGCAAAGTGGCAGAGCAAAAAATATGAGCCGCTTGCTCAGCACAAGCAAAAGCAGCAGCAGCAGCGAAACAGACCCCGGGAACAGATTGAGAGCCATTGCAACAGCTTTGCTGGTCTCTCCAGGAAAGTGCCCTTTTTTGCCATTTGTAACGGATTGCCCTAGCAGATGCCGAATTAGGTTTCTCTCTTCCGCTCCAAGACAAATGGCTGCATTGCACTTATGTAGAAGCACTTTCTAATCTGGGGAGAATGTCTCAAGTGTATTACGGCACTAATTATTCTGAATGGCGCTATTAATGACCGGTACAGTAGCAACGCTTGCAGAAATGCCTTTCTACGGTGCGGGGTCTCGTTTTTGGGCGCAGCTCCATCGGACAGTGGTGGTTTGTCTTCAAAGGGCTGGCAGTGTCGCTCACAGTATTTCCATGGCTCTCGGTCTACCCTCCAGATGACCTCCTTTCTTTCTAAGCCGTTCAAAAAAAGCTTTTCTCTTCCAACAGATTAAGTCAGATCGCTGTCAGAGGGTGGTGACCTTGCGTGCTTCCAAAATGGGAGTTTATCGTGAGATTGGTACTCCCTATCCAAGGAAGTATTTTGTACCAACCCATATTACGCAACCCCTCCCCATTTAATCCAGATGTCTCTGTTCCAAGGAAAATCTGATAAACAAGAAAGTCTGGCAAGCACGCCACATTCCAGGTACAAATGTTTCAGCACTAGCAACGGGACAGCACCCTTCGCTGCACCTGAGGGCAGCAGGATAGCTTAGAGGAGCCTTTCCCAACCTTGGATGCCCAGACGTTGTTGGACTACAACTACCGTTTCCTGCTTGGCAGGGGGTTGGACTCGATGGCCCTTGTGGTCTCTTCCAACTCTATGATTCTATGATTCTATGATTCTACCATCATCCCTACCAATGGTACTGCTAGCTAGGGATGATGGGAGTTGTAGTCCAACCACATCTGGGCACCCAAGGTTGAGATGGCTGGCTTAGAGGGTGCAAGGCAGGCTATGTGATGCTCGCAGCTCTTGTCATCTCTCTCCCCATACCTAAGCATCTGCCACTCTGTATGACCACCTCATTCTATCTCATAGCAGGGTCACAATAATTGCCGTGGGACTTGGGAAAGTTTCTGATGGGCTGACCTTGGACTTGGATGAAATGAGAAAGCATCCTCAGTGGTACTGGAAACTTCCTACTTGTAACCCAATTTGTCAAAGATCAGCTGTGCAAAATCCTGGTTATCAAAAATTTCAGTTTCTTCCCTGTGTCCTGAATAGACACAGTCTTATGAATTCTTTTCCATTTTAAGTCACTTGTTTGTTTGATTTCCAATTTCTCCAATATTCTTCACAGCATCTGCAGCATTAGGCACTTTTTTAAAAAATTAACAAAATTTATATGCTGCTTGATTGCTGCAAAACCTTTAACTGGTTTATAAGAAATGTTAAAATTATCAATAAAGATAGTTGAAAACAAGTAACTGCAATCGTTTTTTAAAAAAATAAAATAAAATTAGCAGTAAACTAAAGAGATGTTAAAATGCATCAACTTCTGTGTTTCTGGATAAAAGGTAAAGGTAAAGGCCCCCTGACAGTTAAGTCCAGTTGCAGACGACTCTGGGGTTGCAGCGCTCATCTCGCTTTACAGGCCGAGGGAGCCGGTGTTTGTCCGCAGCCAGCATGACTAAGCCGCTTCTGGCAAAACCAGAGCAGTGCGCGGAGCACCATTTACCTTCCCGCCAGAGTGGTACATATTTATCTACTTGCACTTTTTGGCATGCTTTTGAACTGCTAGGTTGGCAGGAGCTGGGACCAAGCAATGGGAGCTCACCCTGTCATGGGGATTTGAACCACTGACCTTCTGATCGGCAAGTCCAAGAGGCTCAGTGGTTTATACCACAGTGCCACCAGCGTCCCTCATGTGTTTCTGGATAGCCTGGCCTAAATAAAAATATTTTAAGCAGACGCTGAAAAAAATACAGCAACGGCATCTGCCTAATGCCAATAGGCAGGGAGCTCCAAAGTGCGAGAGCTGCTAAAAGAATAATTTTTTACAAGTGTGGAATGAATATTGTGCCAATGCCGGTTCTTCAGATTGAAGCAACCAAGTGGGCATATATGGGGTAAGGTGAACCCACAAATAAACTGATCCTAAGCTGTTAAGGGCTTTATACACCACCAGTAACACCTTGAACTTGGCCTGAAGCGGTATCAGGCAGTGCCCTGATATTTGCAGACTGTAATGACACAAAACTATTTGAAAGATAGCATTGTAGAAAAACTCAATTGACATATGGCAAGGAAAAGAAAAATCTGTTGAATGGAGACATTTAAAGGGTCCCTCATGGTATAATATCTTCCTAGCTCAAACACTTTTTCAAAGGTCAGCATCGGTGATGTGAAGCCAGGTTAAAGCTGAGAATTGAAAAGACACCCTTAGGAATTTAACTCCAGCAACATTTCCAGTGAGACTTCTTGGCAAAGCTTGGCCTTTGCAAAAGGTTCTGCAGCAATTTTCTCAAACGAGACTTCTGAATTTCAAAATGAAAGCTGTCCAGAAATGATGGTGGTGCCCTGGGAAACTTCCTTCAAATTCTTAGACTAGGACTTGGAGATATGCATGTCAATGGGAATGACACCTCCATTCCCGTCCCAGTCTTTCCAGGGAGCTCATTTTCCTTGTGTGTTATCAAGGCCTTGCTGGGTAGGACTCTCTTATTGTCACAATATCTGTGCAAGGCAGATGAGATAAAGGTAAATAATAATAATAATAATAATAATAATAATAATAATAATAATAATAATAATAATAATTTTATTTATACCCCGCCCTCCTTGGCCAGGGCCGGGCTCAGGGCAGCTAACACCAAATATAAATTACATTAAGTAATAGAAAAAAAAACAAAGGAAAATAAAGTTAATTAAAATACAGCTTAAGGCATCCATATAAGCATCCATCTCCCTTTTTCGGGTTTACTGAATTTACAAATCACCCCCCACAAAAAAATAAAGTCCCAAAACAACTTACAAGAAGAAGAAAAATACAGTAATGGACATACATAAATGTATTAAAAACATAGATTAAAAACCCCCAATCCTGGGTGGAGCAGAATGCAATCATTCCACCCTCTGGGAAAAAAATCAGTATAGGACTAAGCAGCTTCCCACTCATCCCAAGACTGGACAGAAAAGCACTTAAAAGGAAGCACTTCCCACTACCCACTAGGAGGGATACTTCTGGGAGCATGACACAGGCAGAATGCTTTAGACGCCTCTGAGAAGTTCTGGCAAACACCGTTAAATAAACAGAGCTCCTGATTATGCACATCCAATGTGCTGTATGAGCACTCCAGTTTCCCAAACCCTTCCAGCAACTTATGCAGCATATTCTTTAAGTGTATATAAAATGTGGCCACTTCAAAGTCATTATCTTAAACTACCGCTGCAACAAGGCTCAGATTTTCTATAAAATTAACCATTATAGGCTCATAAAACGCTGGAAGCCTATGCAAAAAGGGGAGTTGTGTTTCTTAATTCAGCTAAATGATATTCTTCCTTAGATCGTTAAAATCACTGCTAAGTAAAACTTACTGCAAGCAATAAACTTTAATGCAGCAGCCAAAGAGAGAGAGAGAGAATATGCCAGTAAAAGTGTATATGGGAAGGTGGGAAGAGATGGGACGAGAAAGACGCATAGCTGAGAGCATCGCCGTAGACTCTCTAATCCTCAACTAATTTCCCTGCTTGTAGCAATGATATGGCTGAATAAGAGCAGATTGCAGACATTTTATCCTCTGCTCTTCTGATGATTGCTGGCAATCATTCCAAGAGTTAGCCAGCACACCAGAGGAAGCAATAGGCCTTCTGGGACAAGCTAACCTCAAGCTGACTGAATCAGTACAAGTGGAGGCAGAGAAAACAATTATTCAGCAGTGCTTCCAGCATAACTAGTTATTTGGCAACATGAGGTAAGAAGAACCTCTACATGTCTGCTAACATCTGCTTATCGGAGAGATATTGCACTGGTTCACCGATAACTACAAACTGTTCTCTATCCTCAGGCTTGCATGCTCTCTCCTTCCTTTGGTCCTTGTGCCCTCCCAATTGATTCTTCTCCTTGTTCAGGTAAGATAAACCATTGTTTCTTGAATTAGAAAACTATGGCTTGCATTTGCCCTCCAAACCAGAACAGGAAACTGTTCTGAAGCCAAAGTGGGCTTCCAATTCTGATTTCAAGGGTAAACCCAACTGTTCTTGTATAGCAAATAATGGCATGCCCCAAATCAGAGGTGAGAGAGCATGTGAGGGAAGGATGAAATACATAGGTCCAAGTCTCAGACCCAGCAGACAAACCATGGTTGCTAAGGTTACATCCAAAGAAGTCCAGGTTAGCAGGTCTCCTCCCTGATGTAAGCAAGGAATATTTCCTCAAAGAAAACTGATTTTCAGTGATGCTATGCACCAGCCATATTTACTTGATTGCCTTGTGACATCTTATCTTGTCCTATTATTTTCCACTAACACAAACTGCCTACTTGAATTTGTAAATTGCCAAATGGATGATTGCCTACAGATGTCAACCATTCAGGGTGGTAGAAGGTGATTATTACTTTTTGTACCTGTGTAAAAGGTTAGGAGGGACGCGGGTGGTGCTGTGGGTTAAACCACAGAGCCTAGGACTTGCCGATCAGAAGGTCGGCGGTTTGAATCCCCGCGATGGGGTGAGCTCCCGTTGCTCAGTCCCGGCTCCTGCCAACCTAGCAGTTCGAAAGCACGTCAAAGTGCAAGTAGATAAATAGGTACCGCTCTGGCGGGAAGGTAAACGGTGTTTCCGTGCACTGCTCTGGTTTGGCAGAAGCGGCTTAGTCATGCTGACCACATGACCCGGAAGCTGTACGCCGGCTCCCTCAGCCAGTAAAGCGAGATGAGCACCGCAACCCCAGAGTCGGTCACGACTGGACCTAATGGTCAGGGGTCCCTTTACCTTTACTAAGAGGTTAGGGGAAGAAATTGCCAGTTAGTAGCATTCATAAACTTTTTATATCCCTTATTTATTCTGCTGGTTAGTAGATTTTAAAAAATAATTATTAATAGTTAAATGTTTTCACAATCTGCTACACTCTACAGATGGATAAATATGGCTCATCTTATAAATCACTTGCAAAATTCCAGTGCATCAATTGTTTAATAAATGAATATATGATTTAGTTTTATCTTTAATTATTTCAGCCAGCTCTGGATAATAAATGAGAGTATGGCTTGCATTATCAAAACATTAGCAAGAACCAAATAAACCAGCAAATTAATTATGATGTAGTTTGTAGGAAGTCAGAACTGAGAAAACTAGGAGTTCAATAAAGAATGAGCCAAGTGAAGGCAGGCACTCACAGCTGGAATATTTCCTCTCCCTCCCTCCCTCTCTGCAGTCCCAAACATAGCAGCCAACTCCTAGGGGTCATGGTCCCATTGGACCCCCAGTAAAATATTTGATGGGGCCAGGCCCTCACAAAGATGTTATTCAAATAGTGTGCATGCACCACGTCGATTCTGCAGGGTGGGACTTACCTGCCCCCCCCATATTTTATTCAAGTTGGCAACCCTGGCCTGAAGTCTACATTTCAAGAAGTATTCTGATTAGGGTATTATAAAATGAAGAGCAATGAGTGGTGACAGCAATGGTGACTAGAACCAAAAGCTCGGTCTAGCTTAAGCTGGTTGTGATTTAGGCTGCAACTGCAAGTTAATTCCCACACAGACTTTCTAGACAAGAAGTCTCATTAAACTGCATGATCTTTTAAATCAGGGATGGTTAACCTGTAGCGCTCCAGATGTTGTTGGACTCCCAACTCCCATTAGACCCAGCCAATGTGACTGGTGATCAGTTTTGTTGGGAGATGGGAGTCTAAACCTATCTGGAGGACCAGTTTCCCAATCCCTGTTCTAAATGAACATGCTTTGAATGGCACTGCACATCTCACTGAAACCAAGGGTACAGATTATTGACTAACTCAAGTCTCATTGCTTTTAATGACTTAGCCACAACTATCTAAATTTCTAGACGGACAAGAAAAGCAGCTTAGGTCTCCTACCATCTTTCTAGCTGTGTTATGATATACCCCACACCCCATTAGTGAATGGTTTTCTTGCATTCCTCCATTACATTTCACCAGCTTCTTTAAAAATAATTGCAAAAGCAAATTCAGTGACGCTAATAATGCTCATGATGTCACAACCTCAGCAACCCTGCAAGATGGGCTATTCTAATATGCACTGAATGCAGCCAACTCTTGGAATGAAAAACAAAGCCCACAGGCGTTGCCAGAAGTATTAAGAAAAAGGAAAAACCAGGCACAATCTTGACTGGTTTCAGCTGCCCAGGATAATACATGGGACTCGTTGAGCCTTTATAGTTATGGCATATCTTATCACCTAGCAAAGGACGTTCATCTTGCTTGTTTTCTGCTCCATGACTCCTCTCCTACCACTCCTAGCCTGATACTTCCATCTGATAATGTCTTTGTAATACACCCTTCATGACCTCAGTTATGTTTTATGATGCATCTGAAGCATATAGCCTCTCCATCAAGAAGAAGAAAAGTCATAGAGAATGGGATGGTAACTGACTGTCAAATCGAAAAAGCCCATTAGCTCTGTTATCTTAGTGCCAGCTTTTTCAAGGGTGTCCAGCCTGCAAGTGCCAGTATTGCTGCTGCTGCTGTACTTGCAAGCTGTAACACACAGCAATTTGAAATTGAATCAGCCTGTGAGGGGGATATCTGCAATCCATTTGAGCTTTCTGGGCCAAACCCAGGCAAATGTTAAGGTAGCTATCAGGCGAAGGAATTGTTCAAGCCGGGAGAAAAGGCGGACCTGGCACGACCCAGTGGTTAATAGATTTAACAACTGCAAGAATCTGATCAGGCTCCATAACGAAGAGGAGAACCTTTCATTTAGCTCTGCCAACTGGATTGTGGCTTCCTGGTACACATTCTGGCAGGCAGGAGATTCCTTCATCTCTTTCATGGAAAATGGATTATTACAGGAGGGCTGGGGAAGCCTCTGACCACATGGCCAGGGTTCTTGAAAAGTGAGGAACTGAGCCAAGCGTCAACTCTGGACAATTCACAGGGATCCTCTTCCAAATTCTTAGGCCGCTGTGTTTGGGACATGCACAACCACTGTTCTTTTAGCAGAGAGGCAGGCTGATGAAAATATTAAGAAGAGCAGGAAAGCAAACACCCAAGACTGAGAAAGTTCAGAGTCACTCCAGGAAGCAGTGAGGTTGATATGGCCCCAAGATACAAGGAGGTGGAGACAGAGGAATGCTTTATACACCCTGTCCAGAGTTACAATTAGCAGTTTAGGGGTTACCTGCACATTGCATGCAAACAGATGTAGCAGAGCTCTAAAACAATTTATTGGAGAGATTCTGGAGTGGTGACGTGGCAGAGAAGGTGGGCCTTAACTGTTTTCCACACTCATCACTTCTCTGCTCTAAACCCCATCCACCCCAAATCTACTTTTCTTGCAGTGGCAATCCAAACATGGGGCTGAAATGCATCTCTCTGAAGCTCCAAGCAAGTACTATGATGACTTGCCTTTACAAAATTTTGGGTTTTGAACATGAAGGAAGGGAGGTTTGAAAAAGAAGCATCTCAAAGCATTCTGTACTTGGGACTCCTGGGATCCGCCTCCGTTCAACCAAAAGCTTTTACAAGCTTTTTACATCTCACTTTGCAGTTCTGCTTGCTGTCTTGGCCCTCGTCCTGCATTTCCTGTAAACAGGGAACACTTCCTCCCTGGAGATGACCTGGCAATGAACTAGCAATAGTTGATGTTGGATGCACCACACCCAGAACCCTGCTGTGCTGGAAGGTACAATTGGTGACTGTTAACATATAATAAGTTACTAAAAGCTCACTGAGCCTGTTACAGGATTCTCTGTATCCAACACTGACAATGCTGGAAATGTTCATTCGTGTCATAAATGTGGTTTTATTCTAACAAAACAAAATGGCGGAAACATAATCAACTTAGGCTTTCTAGTTGTTTCAACGCTACCTTTTCACTGTGATGGTATCTCCTGAACTTATCATTCTGCTTAAGTATCAAGCTTAGACCAATAAATTCATATCCCTTCACATAGGGAACCTGTGTCCCCCGCCCCTGAGGTTGCTTGACTACACCTCCCTTAATCCCTCAGCGTTGTCCATGCTAACTGGGACTGATAGGGGTTGGAGGGCCACAAGTTCCCTGTCTCCGATCTATGGGCATGCCTGCACTAGATACTTCAAGTGGTTCAACAGGTCTTCCATTTTCTCAGAGAATAGTGGCAACTGCAGCTCTTGGAGGGAAATTTAGGGATCTCTTTCAGAATTATCAGCACTTCACCAATCTACAAGTACCAGGATACTTTGGGGGAAGCCATGGTAGTTAAAATGGTATGAAACCAATAGAAGCTTGGAAGGGAGGGCAAAACAGAAGTTGGCAGCGTAGCTTGGGGGACAGTTAGTATAAATTGTAGAATGAATGTTTATGATGCTGCATTGGTAGTAGACATTGGGAGGGGGGGTTTGATTCATTTCACATTTAAAAGTGAACCTACATAATCCATGCATTTCAAAACAATATGATAACCCAAACACATTCCTCCTTTAAAATTTGAACTTCTCCCCTCCCCCCAGTGCTGTTCTCCAGTCAAGTAATGTGTAAAAAAATGTATATTCTATGGTAAAGTATGCATAGGAAAGCATATATTAGTGAGAATAACATGCATTTTACTGGGGGAAATTGCTTTGCAAAAGTGCATTTGATAAAATTGCATTAAAACATATGTATATGAGAAATTCACTCCCGAAGGCTGGTGAATTTTCATGAGGCTTTTAACAAAATCGCACACTGACGTGGATGTGTGGAGAACTGAACTTATGTTTGTGAAAATTAGAAACTGAGAGAACCAACACAGATTCACCCATCTCTAATTAGCAGTGAACTAGTAGATAAATCTACACTCTGCTCCCCGCCCCTTGGCTTTTATTATGTATTCTCTTCAGACTCTATTATTCTCTGCCGTTTGTAGTTACACTATGTCAAATAAAGCAATGCAAACATTTCTAGGGCTATTACAGCACATCTCCTAGCCAACTGGAAAAGTAATTCATACATTTACGCGTTTTACTAGGATCCCACCCTATTTTGTGGATGCTTAAGCCAATGCAGGGGGCTGGGCAATTAATAGAAATTTGGTGGTGAAACGTTGCATGGACAGATCTAGAGCAGCAACAACTTGTTGTAGAGTAATACCAGAACATTTCACCCACCTTCCTCAGTAAATAGGCCCATATGGGTTTAAGACTAGAAGTTCTGGGGAAATGGGGTGACAACTGTCATCGCTGTAAGCAGCCCAAGGGCAAAAGCAGTTATCAAGAAGCTTAAGCTGAGCATCACACAGGTTCAAGCCATCACTCACCCAAAACACTGGATGTGTAAACACCACCTTTTCTGCCCACCTGTCAGAGATGCAAGAAAATTGTCTGGATATATTGCAGCAAAATTGGCTAACCTTCTTGAGCCTTTCTCCCACCCTACCCCCTTAGTTTTACAGTCGAGACTCCTTCCAAGCAGGCATTTGTCCTGATGGTTTCTCTACAAATACACACACCAGACAAGGGCAGCAACCTTGGAAGATTTATCTAGTGCTGCTTCCCACAGAATTGCAACTTGGGGGAGGGGGAGGGGAGACGGAGAGAGAGAAAAGTAGAGAGGCATCTCAGTGAATACTAGAAAAGCATAATAATCTTGAGAAAGTGTCACCAGGCCACAAAGCCAGACAGACTGGAGCTGTGTTAATGGCACATACTGGAGATTGTTTTCACTGCTCAGGACTTAGAAGAGAATCCAATCATGAACTGTAGCGCAGTAAGTTATTATCATTCTGTGGGTCTACAATATACAGTACGTGTGAGGTACTTAAGATTTATAAAATGTCAGTGGAGGCTTAAATTTAGGGACTGCTTACATGCATAACACTCATGTACACACTTACGAAAAAGAGAAAACACAGAGTAGCATTCAGTGGAAGTTCTACTCAAATTAGACCCAATGAAATTAATGAACCTAAGTTAGACCACAGTTACTCCATACGTTTAATGCACACTGATACCACTTTCATGAGTTCCCACAAATTATGAGTTCCCACAAAGAATTCTGGGAGCTGTAGTTTCATACCCTTCAACATTTCTCCAATGAAAATAGGGACGTCCCATTCCATAATGATAATTTTACTATTTACACCCCACACATCTTACTGGGTTGCCCCAGCCACTCTGGGCAGCTTCCAACATATATAAAAACATAATAAAACACTAAACATTTTTTAAAAAAACTTCTCTACACAGGATTGCCTTTAGACAGCTCGGGAGCTGGATAACTCCATGCTTTTCTCCAATGAAAATAGGGACATCCTAAGGAAAAGTGGGAAATTCTAGGATCAAATCTGAAACTGGGAGGGCTTCTCTAAATCAGGGCCATCCCTGGAAAATAGGGACACTAGGAGTGTCTGTAGTTTGTTAAGGGTGCTGAGAGTTGTTAGGAGGCCCCTACTCCCCTCAGAGAGCTATAATATTCTGAGTGGTTTAACAATCAATCCCTCTTCAGAGGACACTGTGGGAATTGTAGCTATTGGGGGCGAATAAGAGTCTCGCTTACCAGACCCAGACCTGCTTAGTTTCAGCAGGGTGGTAACTTCATGTGCTTTCAGACCAGCAAAAGATGGCACCCTGACCATTTTCAAGGCAGTTCCACATAAAATGGGCCACAGTAGTAAGTTAAGTAAGGCATGAGGCATGAGAAAACATCAGCAGAACTTTTTGACATTTCACACATTTCATAGGGCAGCAAGTAGGTAAGGCTGATCTGATCACAAAACTGTAGAACAAATGAATATCTTTCACATTATGGCCCCATATACAATAACCAGTAGAATTCCCCCATAACTCATCTCTCTGGAGAAAACAAGATCAAGGACGCCAGCTTAGAAACCAACCAGTTCACACATAAGTCTCAAACAACACCTTCGGATAGTCATTTTTCAGTGACCTCCTTATTAATAGACTTTCCTGCCAACTAATCCCTGAGGCTTCAGGCAATGGCTTCGCTGGCTGAAGATGGAAGAACAGTTTTACAGCAAAGATGGTTTCTTTTATTTTTTTGTAACTGCTAGGAAACTTGCCAGTGAAGAGTTGCAAAGGTAATGCTCTGAACACCCTTACAAAATTGCTGCCGCTGGTAAATTTCAGCTGTTTTCAAGATCTCTACTCCAAATATGTTTGAAGTTATAAGCGTAAATTAAAGGAAATTATTACTCAAAGTAAATAGAACCATGAGGCCATTACATAGGACTTGTTTACTTTCTGAGATCCAAACCCAATCAAGGCTTCAATCAATCATGTTATTTGTACGCTGCCATTCCAAAGTTAAAACCATGCTCAAGGTGGCTTACAACATGTAAAAAATTACATCACTGCAGATGTAACAGAAGTAGTCAAAAACAATAAGCAAAATATCAAAAGTACACAACCAAATTGGGTTGCAAACGTGATCCGTGCGGGATGCACGTTTGCAACGCACAGTGTTCACAACCCGTGCCTGCGCATGCGCAAAGCACGATTTAGTACTTCTGCGCATGCGCGACTGCTGTAACCCGTTCCCGTACTTCTGGGTTTCGGCAGTCCGTAACCTGAAATAACACAACCTGAAGTGTCTGAAACCCGAGGTATGACTGTGTTTCCACATAAATCAAAAGACACACACACACAAAATACAAAAAAACCAGCAACAACCTCATCCCAACCCTGCCTCCTAAACAACACCCCAGCCCAAGGTTCTGTTCAGCAACCTCAGCTTTTGTAGCTGGAGTCAGTCTGCCCTCCCAGGCCAAGTGAAAAAAAGGCTGCAAGGCAGAGACCATGTCTTCCACAGCTCACAGCTCAGACGCAGCATGTTCACATGGTGCACTCATAGTCACAGATTCTGTTTGGTGAACTTCTAAAATTACTGATCATCCAGAATGCAGACAGTGTGAAAATTGCAAATCACTCTGTGTGAGGGTGAATCATAATCAAATAACTAATGCAAAGCATTATCGCAAAAAAAAATATTGATTTCATTTCCCCTTCAGCCATGTGTAAAAAGGGACTAAAAACAGATAAAAAGCAGGAGAAGAGAAGATATGGAGAAACGGAATCGGATCTGGATCTCTGAGAAAATGATTAAAAGGAAGCAAGAAATCCTTAGTTTGCTCTTTGCTGTTCAGTGAGGGAGATGAAGTGTGTGATAGACACTTCCTTCAAAGCAATAACAATGCCCAGAGCCCATGATTCTCACTTACACAGCACTTTTTAGTATTCAGAGCACTGTACGACTTTTTTCTCTCACCCAGCCTCAAAATGTCCCTATGAGCAAATAGCATTCTTGCAGCTTTGTTGCAGACAACAGACAAAGCCAAAGAAGAAGAAGAAGAGTTTGGATTTGATATCCCGCTTTATCACTACCCTAAGGAGTCTCAAAGCGGCTCACAATCTCCTTTCCCTTCCTCCCCCACAACAAACACTCTGTGAGGTGAGTGGGGCTGAGAGACTTCAGAGAAGTGTGACTGGCCCAAGGTCACCCAGCAGCTGCATGTGGAGGAGTGGAGACGCGAACCCGGTTCCCCAGATTGCAAGACTACCGCTCTTAACCTCTACACCACACTGGCTCTAGAGAAAGAGAAAGGGCTGGCCCAGAGGCAGTGTAGTGTAGTGGTTAGAGGACTGAGGAAACCCATGTTTGGATCCACACTCTGGTATGAAGCTCACTGTATACCCACCCATGTATAAATCACATGGAGTTTACTGCAAATAAGTACAGTATGCATATGATGACTGTTTTTAAAGGTGAAATGAACGCTGTTCAGTGTGCAACTACTGCGATGAAATAGGCTGTGGCTCATCCCTGCCTGCAGTTTGGGCCATGTGATGTGAAAGTCACAATCCTCCTAGTCTTGGAAATGTTGGGTGAGTGTCATGGACTGGCTAGGTGCAGAGGAATGGTGGGAAAAACCAGCCAGGGAACCCTCAAAGGAAGAAGGCTCAGAGCCCAGGGAGTGGTGGTAGGGTGGCAAAGGGTGGTCAGGGGAGAAAGAGACAGACGACTGGGAGGAGGACATGTCAGAAACTGAAGAAGTATCATGGCTTAGTGAGTTGGGAGAAATGGAAGTAGGAGAGTGGAGTGAGGGAAGTCGACAAGCTCCCCTCCCCGCTGGTCTCCCAGAACCAGAAGAGGTATGAAAAGGGTGGAGAAGTTAGCTTTACAGAAGTGCAGTCTCAGATTGCTTGGGAAAGGCCCTGGGGAGGAGAAGACTTAGGCAGATGTGGAAAGGCCATCTCCGCAACTGCCTCATAGGGGCAAGACCTATCGAAGAAGAATTGCTGTGCTCATTAGGCCTGCCACTCGTATGCAGATCCTGATTTTGCTAATGAAGACTTGACTTCATTTATTCCATGTGATTTTCTGCTGGCTCGCTCCTGGCAGTGAGAGCTGAAGTAGTCCCAGTAAACTCTGTATATAACCAGAATCTTTCTTATCTGTATTATTTCTTCACTTTCTGCAGCCTGATCCCCAATACCTGAAGGAGCGTCTCTCCCTATACTTGCCTGCCTGTGTTTTAAGATCTTCTGCTGCAGTCCTACTCCAACTGCCTTCCTTAGTGTTACGGAATCGCAAAGAGGAGGGCCTTCTCAGTGGCAGCACCATTCCAGCTTTGAAATACCTTCCCTAAAGAGACTTGCCTAGCTGGCATCTGCTTTTTGCTCTTTTCAGTACTGGGTTAAGTTGTTTTTATTTACCCAGACATTGCATAATCCCACAGTCTGCCCTGTAATTCTGCTGTCTTTTATTACGGTTGTCACTGTTAGTATTTTATTGTACTGTGTTAGGTTTTTGCACCTGGAATCTGAAGTGATGAAGGTGGTACAGAAATATTTTAAGCCTTTTTAAAAGGTTTTTAATGTGGACCCTCCCCTAAAAAAACCCCACCTGGTTTTACACTATATTTCCTCATTTCTGACCCACTGGATTTATTCTTAAAGTGTAGCTTGCAGCCATTCAGTGACCTCGGCTGTCTTCATAACGGGGAATTCCACACAAAGAATAATACAATTCATATACTGGGTGGAACAAAACATGGAATTTTCCCTGGCAGGGGGTGAACAACTTGTTGATATAAATTTGCAGACCAATTGGATGGAGAGTATAAAAAGGACAATTGTTTTGCTAAGATTATTTCCAGATTTTCCAGGCTGTTATGGGCCAACACAACAATCAAGAGCTGGCTATTCATAATAGGAAAAAAACATAGAATGAAAGAGAGCGATTCACAGATCAGTTACAAAGGCATCAGCCTACTGAAGCCAATAGCATTGCACTGGTGTGACATGGCGTGTGGAGAGTGTGCCTTGTTAATAGGTTTGCTGTTTCCTCTTCAGCAGAATTTCACATATAATGATTTCACATGTTTCGTGATAAATTGATTGACTTTTAGGAGATTTATAGAACGATGAAATTCTATACTACTCATGTGGTACCATAAGAGGCAGCAAAGAAACAACAAGAAGTAGCAATATTAAGAATGAGAACTGATACTCAATAGATATAATTCCTCCACTGATTTTAACTCTCAAAGCCTGAATATAGTATTTATTTAAAATAGATTTTTCTAGCATTCAGTTTTCTGACTATAAACTCACTCTGAGTTATTGCTGAACTCATAATCCAGGAGTGAACAAATGAAGACAAAATACTCTCATATGGACTGGTAACACTGTACGTATTGTAGAACCAGGACTGTAAGCATGGTCCTAATTTGTCTAGATTTCCCTTCTCGGGTTCCCTTTTCTTTAATTTTAAAGCCAAATTATTACTTTTCCTTTATTTGTGTTTGGCAACATGACTTAATCATGAAACTTGAATCTAGGTTCTTTACATTTTATTTTGAATTTCTTGCCAGTTTCCAAGTCCATTGTTTCCATGGAATTCCTCATGACAAGGACAAGGAACAAGCTTCTAAACAAGTACAGTACAGGAGAGAACAAGTTGGCTTTCTGATCTGCGGAATCCATGAGAGGACACTACCCAGTGGTACAGCACATGCTTAAAGGCTCAGGTGGAACCGCTGGGATCTCCACTTAAAAGCAGGGATGGGGAACCTGTGGCCTTCAAAGGTGTTGTTGGACTCCCAACTTCCATGAGCCACAGTCAACATGGCCAACAAATAGTCAGGGATGATAAGAGCTGGAATCCAACATCTGGAAGGCCACAGATTTCATAGCCGTAACTTGAAAACATATAAGTACAGAGCTGGGAAAGCCCTCCACTTGAGCCACAGCCAATCTTAATGGACAGACAATATTGATCCAGGTGGGCAAACAGTCTCACAGTTTTATATGTCCACAGTTGGAAAATGTTTGTACTTTGGAAATCTGATAACAAGTCAAAGGGTGGTGCATTGCCACTTACAGAACAGATCCAATGACCTACCATGTACTAATGCAAAACGTGCCAAAGAATAGGAAGCTATCTCCCAGTACACATTTTCTGAGCCCGTCACTCCAGTTATTTGACTCCATGGTGAAGATGTCCAATGGCAGAATAGCCACTGGCAGAGAGGCTGAGGAAATTCACCTGTACTAGCACCACGTATCATTGCCTCATCCCTTTCATGACACATTGCTTCAGGTTCTTCTCTGCTATGGGCTGTCCAGCACTGGCTTCACTATTCCCTCAAAAGGAAAATAAGGACAAAACTGGGAGAGTGCTTTACCAGGAACAGGCACCACACCTTGAACAGGGTCTGCCCCAGATAAACAATGGCATGGCGTAAAGTGAACTGAACTTCAAGAAAGCTACTGAGGCCTAGTCATGGGATCTACTTCCTGCATTGGTAGACGGTCTCCACTAGAGAGAGCAAAGGAAACAAAGATGCAAGAAGGAACTATTCTTTCAATATGCTGTTGCTTTGATTATGTCCTACAGTATGTGTGGTGATGCCCCAGTGACAAACCCAGTCCAAGCTGATAGAAGTTCAGCTTGTGGCCAGTAGATCATGGAAAGGTGTTTGGTGGTGATAGGTCTAATTGTGCTTACTTTAGGCCTTTGAAGAGATACCCCCTAATTAATCCGACCAATTACCCAAGCGAAAGGGTCCTTTTATTGGCTCTTTAAGAGGGGTCCTGGCAAAGCAGACCGTGCCTCTTAAATACATTCTCCCATCCATTAACTCTAATTGGTCCATTAAGATAAAATTAATTGTTGCGTGCCAGTGAAAGGCCAATATTAAGGGGCTTTACATTAAACCCCCATGGGTCCCATCAAAGCACAGTTCTTGCAGGATAATTAAAAGTGGACTGTATGCTATAAATAACTGTGTCGGATTGAACAACAGACCATAAACTATTGAATTAGATTTGTAACAACTGCAACTACAACACCCAAAAGCAATTGCATTTTTAATGCTATGGGATATAGGCACTGTGTATCATTAAGTAGCAAGGAAAAGAAGATTCACGGGCTGCCTCAGAGTGGTAATGCGCCATGCCTCATCCAATAAATCTTTGCAATAAGAGTCGGCAAACGGCATATAGAGAAGATAATGCATTCCTATGCAGGATAGAACAGGAGTTGGTGATTTCTAATGTGAACATACGCTGGCCATATTCTCATTCTTCTTCTCATTACAGGCAATACCGGACTAGTTTTGCAGGCTGATGAACTCCTTTCCTATCTGTAACAATTTTTGCACTCTGGTGACGGGAGCAGAAGAGACAAATATTATAGCCAAGGTAGTATACAGTCAATGTTGCTAATGGCACCAGGAAGGAATAAACAATCATATGGTCTAGTAGTTACAGTTGCTGTTGTATACGGCAGTGTTTTGCTTCCATACCACTGGTTGTGATAAAGGAACAGCATCACGTACACAACTAATTGCTACTGGCACATCATGCTACCTTAGGTATTAGCTGGTAAAGGGGAATCCACACAGACATGTCTCTGATTATTAACAATAATGGTGATGAATTTAGCTGATGTAATCCCGTGAATGCTTATACAGTGGTACCTCGGGTTACAGACGCTTCAGGTTACAGACTCCGCTAACCCAGAAATAGTACAGTGGTGCCCCGCAAGATGAATGCCTCGCAAGATGGAAAACTCGCTAGACGAAAGAGTTTTCCGTTTTGGAGGTGCTTCGCAAAACGAATTTCCTATGGGCTTGCTTTGCAAGACGACAATGTCTTGTGAGTTCCTGCTGGGTTTTTTCCTCCCCCCCCCTTTTCCTAAGCCGCTAAGCCACTTATCAGCTGATCCGATCAGCAGATAAGCTGCTAAAAGCCGCTAAAAGCCGCTAATAGCGCTAATAGCACTAATCCGCTAATCCTTCAATGGGCTTGCTTTGCAAGACGAAAAAACAGCTAGACGAAGAGAATCAAAGAATGGATTCTTTTCGTCTTACGAGGCACCACTGTACCTCGGGTTAAGAACTTTGCTTCAGGATGAGAACAGAAATTGTGCTCCGGTGGCGCGGCAGCAGCAGGAGGCCCCATTAGCTAAAGTGGTGCTTCAGGTTAAGAACAGTTTCAGGTTAAGAACGGACCTCTGGAACGAATTAAGTACTTAACCCGAGGTACCACTGTACATAGTGCTAAACTTTTAAGAAACTACTGCATGAGTGGGTTAAGACTATAGGGTAAGCTGTCCTGTCAGGCTTAGCACCTTGGGAGGAAGGATTACCACTTTGTTTTCTCACTTCCACCATGTGAACCCTACCAGCAAGGAGATCCAAGCAAATTATGGTACTTAGAAACTCTTACCATTTCGGAACCTAAGTTATATTGCTTGTCTCTTCTTTTTGCTATATTAGGGTGTGAAACTTAATTTTTGCAAATTTATTCAGTGAGGGGACTTAAAATAAGTTTTTGGGGTGTGAGAAATTCAAATCTGCTATTATTTTTGTGATTGGACAACATTTAGCTTGGTAAATCTATGTTTGATGAAGAAACACATAAAATGCTTTTGGAAAACTAAGGAATTTTAATTTTACTTTCTGAAAATGTCAGGTGATGCTAAATATTAAGAATAAGAATATATAATATAACTGCATGTACTTGGCAATCATTTTAATTAATTAATCATTTTTAATTTCTATGCAATTTTACACACATTTTACCTACCAAGTAAGACAAAATTATATTAATTTAACCAAAATATCTTTTGTATACCCAAATACTGTGGAATGCCCCCCCCCATCATATGTCAAACAGATAAATAACTATATGACTTAAGGAATACATCTGAAAACAGCCTTGTACAGTTAAGTTTTTAATAGCTGATGTTTTGTTGTGTTTTTAATATTTTGTTGGGAGCTGTCCAGAGTGTCTGGGGCAACCCAGTCAGATGGGTGGTGTATAAAAAATAAAATTATTATTACTGTTATTATAAGTTGTGTTACAACTTTTAGCACCCCTCATTTTTGGAACCTGAAAGTTGAAAAATTAAACATGCCCTACAGTGTCCTGCCTTTGAAGCATTTGTAAGTAAACCATTTTTAACTTACCAAGCATGTGGTCTTTTTCCGTGCTAAGGGAAGTGAGGAACTTAGAAGCAACTTAGAAGGAGATATTTTAAAAGCCTAACAGGCTATATTTCCATGCTTTTACTTTGCTGCATGTTTCGTGAAAAAAAGTCCTGACAACATCCCTAGCCAACTTTATGATTCGACAATGTGTAGTTCCGCCCTGAATTATTGTTCATCTTTCAGTCTTGGATTTCCTGGTTGTATAAGGTAGGCTTCCCTTGCAAAGTTCCTTATGATCACAGGATAAACACTGGGCGAGGTATTTTGCTCCAAGAAAGCTTTCTGCCTAAATTGTACTCACTCGTGGATAAATTGGCTCATGTTTTATGCCCCAGTCTGACGTTTCAAGTGGCAAGCTGACAGCAAATGCCCTCAGCCAGGAAATCAGCTTGAAAGGGAGGGATTCAGCCAACAATTCCCACGCTGGCACTTGGCCTTGCTAGGCAATCCTGGCAGGCTGCCTTCTGGTCTAGTTATAAGAGGAACCCTGTGGATCCGACCAAAGAGGCATCTAGTCCAGCTTTCTGCTTCCACACTGGCTGACCAGAAACATCTGAGAAGTCCACTGTCAAAATATGTAAGCAATAGCAGCACGCTTCCATTCTTGTGTCCCAGCCTTTGATATTTGTATGTAGAATGCACTTGACCCTAAAAATCCATCACAATCTTTTCCTTCATTAATTTGTGTAGCCCCCTTTTAAAGTCCTATAATTTGCAACAGCAAATTTGTACAAATTTGCCCTAAATCCCCAACTACTTTAATTGGATGAGTCCAAATTCTAGTATGATGTGCTGGGGGGTGGGGGTGGGACGGTGTCTCTCTGTCTACTTTCTGTACACCATGTATTATTTTATAAGCATCTGCCATGGCACCTACTTACTGTACTTCTATCCCCCCACCACAAGCCAAATGTGTCTCCTTTGCAGCCAAAGAGCTGATAAGAAAACAGCCCTGCTGCAGCATACTCCAAATGATCACTCTTAGTGCAAATCTATATCTTAATATTCAACAAGGGAGAAGGTGCTGAAAATGGCATATCCACATCAAATTGTCTCTCACTCTTCCGTAACATGAAGCACACCCCCCCGGGCTGACAACCATCACAACCTGTGCATTTCCTACCCTTATCAGTTGTAGGCAATGGTGTGCAGTGGGGGAGAGGAAAACACACCAGACCATTACAGTGGTACCTCGCAAGACGAATGCCTCGCAAGACAAAAAACTCGCTAGACGAAAGGTTTTTCCGTTTTCGATTTGCCTCGCAAGACGAAATTTCCCTATGGGCTTGCTTCGCAAGACGAAAACGTCTCGCGGCTTTGTTTCCTTTGTCTAAAAACAAAGACATGTTTTGTTTATAAAGTTAATTTATTTTCCCTTCAATTTTTGAACTGCTCTTTACAGTATGTGTGACTTTAAAGAGCAGTTAATAAACTGTTGTTGTACCAAATTTGGCTTTGTTTCGACTTTTTTTGACCATAGGAACGCATTAATTGATTTTCAATGCATTCCTATGGGATTTCGTGCTTTGCAAGACGAAAAATTCGCTAGACGACAAAAATTGCGGAACGAATTAATTTCGTCTTGCGGGGCACCACTGTATCTCATTATGATACAGGAGGGGGTGAAAGAGGATACCATTCTTGGCAACAGACCCATGGCCAGTGTCATGCATATCTCTGCCCTTAGGCAGGTTTCTTCCACACTACAGACCTTTTGTGGTGCATTATTTTTTCCAAAACCAGCTAGAAGTGGAATTAAACCGGAGGTTCCACACAGCACATCAAAGACCACTATATTATCCGAGAGTGCCCTTTGTCCCACTGCCAAAACCCTCCAGTAATGTTTGCTCAACAGTAAGTTGCATCCAGCAAAGATTCCCAGCAATTTTTTTCCTTGTAGGTTCAACCTGTTTTCTGATAAGTTTAGGTAGGGGATTAGCGATGAATAGCCTATTGATTACGTACTTCTTGACTCTCTAGGACTTCCAGGGAACTTTTCTCTTTTATTTTTTATGTCATTTTTATAGCAAAATAATGCTATTTCTCTATTACACTGTGTGTGGGGGGGGGACCTAAGTGATGTAAGGAAACTATTAATTAAAGTCACCTCTTTTTCCAGAAACAGTAACTGACAGTGGGGCAATTAACAGAGGCTATACAGAGGTTGAATCTGTAAACAGGAAGTGTTTAATCAAACGTGTAGGAGCCCTTAAAAAGCTCAGTAGTGTTTTGCTTATCTACACTAGACAGGCTTGTGCTGCAGTGAAGTATATCTACCCCTCCTTTTGCCACAATTTAGATATTAAAAACCAAAGGGGACAGCACAGAAATCCACTTGAATGCAATGGAAGGACGACATCATCAGAATGCTCTGTAAACACTTAATGAATGAAGTTTTTCAAAAAGTGAAGAAACTTAGGAAGCCAATTTCAAAGGAAAGGGCTAGTGTGGAAACAACCATAGCACGCAGACCAGGACTTAACAGAGCTGTACAGCCAGGGCAGGCGAGATCCTACAGCAACATGCATCAGATACTGCATTGTCAAGGGGAAATGTAATATATTCATTCTCTGCTTCTATTAACTCAATTTCCATTCCACTACATGGCCCATTTGAGCTCTCGGGGTGGCTAACCATAATAAACAGACAATAAAACAACAATAAAAACCAACAAAATAAAATACCAATTAAAAGAAGTGTTGCCAAGATAATAGTAAGACAGATTTGCAGTCACAAATAGATAGAACTGAGCTGTGGAATGTAAAGCTCAGACCTAAGGAAAGGCAAGAGTGACTTGCATCAGAAAGCTCTTTCACGAAAGTTTGAAAAGTGCACAAACAATATGCTCATAGATGAAACCCCCTTGTGCTGCTAGAAAGAGGGTATCAGTCTGGGCCCCATGTTATATGCATCATCTTCTCCACACCTCTAGGTAGTTAAGGAGCCTGATGGGAAATATGGGAAAAGGTCTAGTTCTGCTCAAGAGTAGACCCACTGAAATGAATGAATCCCAATAAGATCTGCCCGTTAATGTCATGGGGTCAACCATTTGCACCTTTTCGTGTGTTTATTATACATTGTGTGAGTTCCGAAGCATTTCATAACAACAACAAGAACAACAACAACAACAACAACAACAACAACAACAACAACAATTTATTATTTGTACCCCGCCCATCTGGCTGGGTCTCCCCAGCCACTCTGGGTGGTGTCCAAAAAAGATTAAAAATACATTAAAATGTCACACATTAAAAACTTCCCTTTTTAGAAGAAGGGAAGAAAAACTTCCTCCTTTTAGAAGGAAATAAACTACTTTCTGACATTTAGAAGACATCTGAAGGGCTGCCTTCAGATGTCTTCTAAATGTCAGAAAGTAGTTTATTTCCTTGACATCTGATGGGAGGGCGTTCCACAGGGCGGGCGCCACTACCGGGAAGGCCCTCTGCCTGGTTCCCTGTGACCTCACTTTTCGCAGTGAGGGAACCGCCAGAAGGCCCTCAGCGCTGGACCTCAGTGTCCGGGCAGAATGATGGAGGTGGAGACGCTCCTTCAGGTATACTGAGCCAAGGCCGTTTAGGGCTTTAAAGGTCAGCACCAACACTTTGAATTGTGCTCGGAAACATAGACAGCACATCTGGCACAGTGGTTCGAGCGTTGGACTGAGACCTGGGAGACTGAGGCTCTAGTCTTCACTCAGCCATGATGGTCAGGGGCCTGTGGCTGTTTCTTAGCCTACGCCTACCTCACAGGGTTGTTGTGAGGTTATAAAGGGGAGTGTAAGACCCATGTCTGCCACTCTGAGCTTCTTGGAAAGAAAGTGGGATACAGACAACAGCTTTCAGTCAGTTTGTTTAACTTTGATCGCAGTGATTGCCATTGCTGCGAATTAGTCCCTTGCAGAATAATTACAAGTCCTGAATTTCACCTTTTTTTTTACTTTGAAACCAATTAGCTTCTAGTGACAGCTGACAATCATCTCTGATTGTGCTGACAACTGTATAAGAGGAGCCATAAACACAATTGGCGATTTGAAAATGTTAAAGCAGTGCAGTTTTCATCTTGTTAAAACTGCCCAGCGCTCTCATCTGCCTAATATTTGGAACGGCCTCATCATCCCCAGAATTCTGATCTCTTATTCCATACTCTTACACCTTTACCCACAGAAGAACCATCTCACTCCCTGCACCAGACTATTGGGAATTCAGTGCTAACTAGCATTATATATCCCATGAAGGGTTGTCTTCTGTTTTGAAACATAGGAGTCACTCCCATAGTTTTGATGTTCAGAGGTCAGAGTTTCTGATGTATCCAAAACAACACCATCCATGGAGAACGAGGAGATATCATCAGGTGGGGGGGGGGAACCCCAAGGTTTACAGAAGTACAAGCAATATTTTCTAGGGGGATACGTAGGTGGGAACCCAGCCCCCAAACAGCACCAGGATGCATGCTCAATAGATGCAGAATGCAGACTGCTGGGGGCAGGGCAGAAAATCAGGAGGGAAGGACAAGGGGATAAAATAACCTGAACAGGAAAATTCTACATTGCAACATTTTGTTCAGGTTCCACATGCACAGACTATAAGCCATACAAGACTGTGTGACTTTTCAGAGACAATGGACAAAAACCTTCATCCATCACCACCACGCCTTGCCACTGGAAGGAACCAAGAGCTGCCTGTGCAAGGAACAGAAGGAAATGACCTTGTACTAAATCAGACAAACGCTCCATCTAGTTCAGTATTGTCTGCCCAAACTGGCAGCAGCTGGCCAGGATTTGAGGCAAGTGCTACCTGAAGACCTTCTCTCCTGAAATTCCCGACAGTGAGTCAGGTTACTCATGGGGAGGCCATTACAACAGAGGTATTTGTCTTTCTTTCGGAACACACTGCTTCCTATAATGTTGGGATTTCACCGGGAAAATATAAAGTCTAGAATGATACTCCAAAAACAAGAGGTGAAAGGCAATATGCTGCTAGGCCACATCATGCAGCAGAAAACTCATCACTGTGGGGCCCATAGGCCTTCTCCACACGACATGACTAACTACTTTTCACGGAAAGAAGAACCTTAACGGCATTTCTAACGCTGCATTACCAAATTATATTTTAATTATTAATGCTAATTGGCTAAATTTTGGGTAACGCTGGTAACTGCCCTTCAGGGGACAATGTTCCAGTTACTAAGCCCCACATCAGTAATTGAAAGGAAAGATTATCTCTTGCATGCTTTCATTACTGAGTCCTTTCGCTATCAATTTGATGGAATCTAATTAAAAAATATTAGCCAAGATATACCACACCCACCCGCGCAAAGGCCTTTATCTCCCCTTTCTTTTCTGAAGAAAAGAAATTAAAAACCGAAATCTTCTCTCTGGCCAGTTGTAATAAACCCCTGCAAACACTGGGGCTTCCGAGGCATCTAAATGGTGTTGTAATTTGATAGTGTTTTTTGAATTCTATTCATGAAACTCAATACAGAAAAACCATCGTAATGAGGACTAGAGCTGGTGCAGTACAGAGGTAGGTAAGAGACTGAGATGCAAATCAGGAAGTCCCCAGATCACATTCTGTCTCTAGTATGAACTCGCTGGTTGATCTTAGACAAACCTCTCTCTCATAGTCTTCATTTCCCAATCATAATACTTCCTCACCCTACAGGAGAGGTGAAGGTCCCACGAGCCTCCTGATGTTAATGCATTATATTAAAGAAAGTGTGTATAGAAGTGAAAACAATGTACAAAAGCAGAGTACAAAATTTCTTCCAATATTAGGCATAATTGCATACAAAACTGGATATATCTGGAAGAGTGAAAGAAAATGTGGGAAGATGGGAGTTGTATTCCAGGAACATCTGGAGGGCCACCAGTTCCACACTGCAGCATTACATAATGTAAGGTTTGCAACCTGATAATATACAAAGTGCTATACAAAGTGAAGTGCTTTGAACACTTGAAAGCGCTATACAAATGTTAAGTATTAAATGTATGTTTGCAGTCATTATTTCATTCCACATCCTGATATCTTAAGAATCCCTTAAAGCCTATATTTCCCATCACTTATTACGAGAAGTGAACATTGGCTAGTGGCCACCATTTCAACACACACCCTGGAAGAAATATGGGAGTGATACCACATGATCATGTGTTATGTTAGTCCCAAAGAACCTCTAGTGGGGAGACTGTCCTGGACACCCAAACAATGTACTGTTCTGGACACCTAGCTCTGTACTGCCTACACCAGTGATGGACAAACTTGGCCCTCCAGATGTTTTGGGACTACAACTCCCATCATCCCTAACTAGCAGGACCAATGGTCAGGGATGACGGGAACTGTAGTCCCAAAACAGCTGGAGGGCCAAGTTTGGCCATCACTGACCTACACTGACTGCCAACCACTCTTGAGGGTTTTGAGCAGCGTTCTATCCCAGCCCTACCTGCAGAAACTGGGGGCTCAACCTGGGACGTATGAGGCAGATGGTCTACCGCTGAGATGTAGCCCTTCCTCATTGATTTCAGTGGGTCTACTCTAAGCATGACTAAGTCTGGACCCAACCCACAATGCTTTAATTGAAGCAGGGTTTTCCAGAACCATAGAGGAAATCATTGTCTCTTGTCTTCCTTTTACAAAATGGGTGGTTTCATCCAGTGCTTTTTTTCTTTAAAAAAAATGTTTAGGGGTACTCTCATTTTCCTACTCATATTGAAATACTGCCCCTCAATGAGGCCAAACTTAGATTCACAAAATGTTTAGGGGTATGCGTACCCCTGCATCCTCCAAGAAAAAAACAGTACTGGTTTCATCTGTTAAGTCTTTTTTATAAATAAAATAAAATAAAATAAATTAATCAAAAGCAGTTGTCAATTTTTCCCAGAGTACCAGTGCTGGCATACATAGAAGCAGCCTTGAATACTGTGCTGAAACTTCCTGAACCAGTTTTGATTGGCTTCCCCTTAACAGACCCATGCTTCCATGGGAAGTTCATAAATGTGTCACAGCCATTTGCGTTGTTCAATATTTTTAACTTTTATCCGCAAGGAACACTCTGAAATTGCACTTCACTTGACAACAACAACAACAACTGAGACGTATCAGTTTTCTCAGTCCAGATGCGACCACCGAAAGTGCCAGAGATAAACACCTATAAAGCCGTTTGTGTGTGTTCAGCTACGAATGCAATTCTGTGTCTATATACTACTGCCCAACCAAGGCTATCAGGCTGATAACAATGAAAAAAACCAAACCAGAATGGTGCATCCATTGACAAGTGAATCTAACTAGTATGATTCTTAAGATTTTTCTTTGGTCAGGTCCCCAGAAAAACATGTTAAAAACTATGCAAAAAATTCAGGATTCAAATTTAGCTCTTGGAAGGCAAGACAGTTTTCACACACATCCAAGGATAAACTACATGTGCACGAAGTCTTCTAGTAGTACTTATTTATTTATTTATTGAATTTGTATACTGCCCTTCATCTGAAAATCTCAGGGCAGTTCACAGCATAAAAATTCAAGGAAAAAAAACCACAAAATGCATAATAAAAACAAGGGTAAAAGCAAAACAATAACCCCCTTTCCACAAACACATTTAAAAGGATATAGGATCCTTGATGTTACACGGATGTGGAAACTGGTCCTCCAGATGCTGCTAGACTACAACTCCCATCATCCCTAATTATTTACCATGCTGGCAAGGGTTGATGGGAGTTGGAGTCCAACAACACATCAAGCAGTGCTTTTTCTCAGGGGGCACTCAAGGGCACACAGTACCGGCACATCTTTTTTGTTATTGTTAAAAAAAGTGGCATTTACTGTAACAACTTCATGGTGAGTACCAGCACCTATTTTTCTAGAAAGAAAGCACTGGCCTCAGGGATCACCAGTTCCCCATCCTAACTTTATTATGTCAGAGTATTAAAGCATTCTAGTTTAGCTGTGCATAGTGCAACTGCTAACTGAAGCTGTGATCCAAGATTATGGGCAATGTACAACAAATGGTAAATAAAGTGAAAATCCCATTCATTTTTTTATAGAAATGTGTGTGAATGTCTCACTCGCTGGTTGCCTTGACTGCCACCAAATATAATGATGAGTTTGGATAGCCCATAATAGCTAAGGAAATAGATGCTTCTTTCCCACACAGTTGTTCTTTCCTCTTTTTCTGCCTTGACTGCTATGGGGACAGATTTGCTTTCAAGTTGACTGGTGTTTCCTCTGAGTTATAAACCTGTGAGGGATTGTTAAGATGGAATGTCAAAGCAAAAGAAATCTTTGCTTTGATAAGAGAAAACTAGTGAAATTAAAGGTTAGATCAAGATAGGGGTCCCCCCCCTCTCCAAATGATCAGAAAGAAAAAAGCCTCACTGATGTCTCAGATCTCACAGCTTTGGATGTGTTTTTCAAATGATTCGAAAACTCTCCCAAACATTGATCATGACAGACTTTGGTAAAAATAGCGAACTTCACATAGTTTGTAATGGCTGAGTTTGGGAGAAGTCTACAGATTAATCCTTTAACTTTTGGGAACCAGAACTGACCCTTACAGGAGCAAACGAGAATAAGGAGTAGCATAAAAGCAGGCAATGTAGAATGCAGTGTGGGAGCTAAGGAGGCAGGTAATGGACGAGCCACAAGCCCCAATGAAATGACAGCATCTAAATCAAACAAGCATGCAGACACATTATCCAGAATAAAAACAAGCAAGATTCAATCTAATCTCTGTCGAAGTTAAGAAGTTCCTTAAAGTAAGTGTTATGAGAGAAAAACTGCTCCTTTTCCCTTATGGGTACCCAAGAGCCCATATAGAGTCCTTTTGTAGGTTCTCTATCAGTAGGAGAAAATAACAGAGACCAACCAGAGAATATTGAGAAGCAAAGCAGCTAGTAAGCCTGATCTTTATTAAAGCTGTTGCAACAGGGTGCTCCCCCCTAGACACAGGAGGGGGGGACCCCAAGCCATGCACAAGCCCTTATATAGACATTTTAAATTGCCCACCCAGGAGTCCAAGACCACCCCCAGAAACATCATACATACATCACCGAGGGGGTGTAGCACAAGACCACCCCCTTTATACAGCAGAGAAGGGGTGGAAAGGCGTTGTTTTTTCCTGTCTGCCAGGTTACCTGATTGGATTACCTGGGCGTCCTGGCCACTCTTTTGCTATGATAACTACTCAGTTCCTAAATCCAGATCACAGGTCACAGGCTCACACCCTATGCATATCTTAAATGTGCCCTTAAGACAGGAAAGAGACAGTGGGGAGATTTCCCATTTCCTTCAACATTGCAGAGAAATATTTGAGGTCATTTTGGGAGAGAGAAAATGGTTTCAGGACTTTTCTGTGGGTTTCAGACATGTGCTTTACATATTTGTATGTGTTTGGTTGGTACATTTATGAACAACTATTATATATATATATAAGACCATTATAAAACTCTTATAACACTAAGCTTTGGTTTTCCCAGTGCTTCCATATACGGGGATCTACAAACCAAGCATATAGATTAGGGGACACTGAAACTTTCTAGTGACTCGCTTTTAAAAATATATACTATGCCTTTTAAAAATACTGTATTCTTCCCACTCTTCTATAGAGAGCATTTCCTGAAAAAGCGAGATAAGCCCAGCAAAGTTGAGAATAAGCCTACAGCTCCCAATACACAGGAAGCCTAGCTTCTCCGGTCAAGGCTAGCAGGCCTTACATAAATATGTGTTACAATACCTTTCAGTTTCCTGGCTGGTAGGTTGCTGCTTGTTGTTCTCAAAGGCTGTAAAACTGCTCATATCCACATAGCCGTCATTCTCGTTTGCGGCAGATAATGCCCTGCTAGGATCTTCAAAAAATTCAGTAAAGGTCCCAGCCCTGGTTGGCCTTCGTGGGGGTATTTGTATGTTTTCATAATCGGAGTTCATAGCTGGGATGTTCTCATAGTCAGACGTATCAGCATTAGGAAATGAAATAGACCTGGGCTTAGTTAAAGGAAGGGGCATGAAAGGAGGCCTGGAGCGATCCTCAAAAGACTCCACCCGTGACACACTCCTACTAAAGGTTTTGGGCGTCCCTTTTCTTTTGCCGTCCTTGTAGAAGAGAACAGTTGGAGACTCAGATGCCCTCAGCTTGCCGGTCCGTGATATCAGCTGAGGGGAGCTACTCAAACTCCTCCTGTCGAGTTCCATGAGTCTGGAAGGCCCATGATAACTAGACTCTGAGGAGGACCTTGAAGAAGAAACATGAACGTCCACATGGACTTTATTTTCCGTCTTCTTCTTGAACTTTAAGGTGAGAAACTTCTTGAAAGAGGACTTCTTTTTCTTGCAGTACTTATCAGGAGAGTCATTCTCAATTAAAAGTGAAGGCGAACTTTTCGTTATTGGCTTCTTGGTGATACAGGCAAGTTCAAAGGGAGGTGGAATATCCACAACTGAGGACGGGGTGGAGACCCCACTGGATGGAAGGTGATTCCTCTGGGAAAAACTACCCGAAGAACCAATGACGCAAGGCAAAGAGAGGTCTTCTGTTCTGTTTATTCTATTGTAATCCAACATGGAGGTCTCACTTTCTCTATATAGAGAGACAGGGATATCTCTGCCTTCTACTGAAAAAGATCGAGGGTATAAAACAAAGCGCCTTGGCTTTGCAGGTAGGGCTCTATTCATTTCCATTGTCTTTCCTTCTGACAGAGAGAAGCTTTGGCTTACATCTTCAGACATGGTGGAAGCAGAGGCTGAGGACTGCAGTTCAGTGTCTGGGCCTGTTTCTTCTGGAACTGTTTCTGGCACATACCCAGGCACTTTCCCGGAGAGGGACCTTGTTCTAGTAACAATGCTTTTCCGATCAATGGAGAGCAAGTGGTTTTCACTGTCCATTCCCCCTCCCTCTCTGAAATCACTTGAACTATCTTGGACACCAGCCTCCCCCATTTCTTTTCCAGCACGGAGGATTTCATTTGCTGAAGGCAAGCTGTCTCCCAATACGTATGGGTCATCTAGGGAGTCACTGCTGATTTCTCCATCATTATCAGGAACAACCACCACTTCAGGGACTGCTGAAGTTCCATCAATCACATATTCACTGCCTGAGTCTATTTCCGTTTTTCCGGGGTGGCAAACGTCCAGTTCTCCTGTGGAGTGCCAGGTACCTTCAGCTGTACCTTCATCAGGTGTACTTGGGGCAGTATCTTCAACACTGCTGTGATCCACCGCAAGCATTTGGTTATCTGATTGTGTATCTTCCAAAGCACACTCACTTATGCTGTGATCTCCAGGTAAAACATCTGACTTGGATCTTTCTGCCAGCTGCGAGTCAGATTCGAGCTCATTAACTTCTTGAAGGCTGAAGGGCTGGTTATCACTGTTCATTTCAGTCCCTTCTAATGGCAAATCTTCTTCAGAAGAGTCAGGAGCATCCTCACTGCACTCTTTTTCAAAGGGAATGATCTGGCAGCTGTCATCCATGGTCTCTGTGTCTACCACTTCATCCTTTTGTTCTTTGGAGTCTTCCCTTGTATCACATGCTGCCTCTGATGTTTCCTCCTCGCTCTTCATCTCAGTGGTTTGGTAGCCATCATCTGTATTTTCTTCCTGTTCTACGCTTGTTTCACATTCATCCGCTGGGTCTAGTTCCTCCTCCTTTTCAGCACTGGCTTCATTTGTGGCCTCCCCCAAAGTCTCTTCAGGATCAGGACCAGCTTCATGTAGTTCTAATCCAGGATCTACTTCTTCAGAATCATTAGCAAGGGGGTCGCTTAGGCTTGCACAAGCATCCTCTGCAAACTCTGTTTCTATATTTGAGGCTGGTTCATCCCCATCATTATCCATTGGGCCCATTTCTGCATCAGCATTAGACTGCTCCTCTTCTAAAACCTGAGATAGACCATCCTCTGCTGGAGCCTCACAAATTGGTGACTGATCCTCTGAAGATGGTGTTGGCACCTCTAAATGCTGTAAAATAATATCTTCACATATGGCATTATTCAAAGCCTCATCTCCATTCAAAATCTCATTGTCCACATTATACTCATTATTATCCTTTACCAGATGTGGTTCTTGGAGTGCTTCATCAGACTCATCTGCACAGTTCATCATCTTCTCATTGACATCAGTTTCATAATCCACCTTGTCATATCCACCCTCAGAAGCATCCTCCTTTTTAAGGGCTTCAGCGTCGCCAAGAGCTTGAATTTCGGATGGTTCAGTTTCATTGTTCTCCAATAAATTTATTTCAAGATCACCGATGTCATTGCTGTGGGTACAGTCATCCTCTTCTTCATGTGCTTCCTCAGGAGTGTGTGAGATCTCGTTCTCTGCTGATTCTTGCTCATGTTCAAAGTCATAAACTTTATCAATCAATTCATCTTCAGAAATCACTATATATTCATCATCAGCTTCTGATTCTAAGAACTCTGTGTTGTTGCACTGATTTCCTTCATAAAGCTCTCCCTCCAGTTTTCCATTGGTACATTTGTTCAAGGTATTGTTGGCATGAACACTGGATCGCTGTAGAATCGATGGATCGTTGTCAGCAGAGATTTTTGGCTTGGGAGCAATGGGTGGTTTTGGACCTCTAGACATAGAGTTTGAATTGTTAAGTGTGCCAGACCTTGATAGCGACGGAGGAAATTTGGAAGCAGCTATGGAAGCGAGATGACTGAGAATTTTTGGTTTTGGTGCTAATGGTGGCTTTGTAAGATCTGGAGAAGGAAGGAAGAACAGGAAAAGCTATATTAGCAAGCTTCTATATATATTGAGTTGTTAGTGCTACTTAAAATAAGGAGATACAAAGTCACTGATACATCAGTTTAGATTGGTGGAGAAAAAATTGCCCACATCCCCCAAAAGGCATATGGTTGATCATTGTGGGAAACAGGACACTGGACAATATATCCAACAGGGCTCTGCTTACATTCTTAACCTATGACCCATCCAAGCTGAATGCAATTGCCCAGCCATATACTTTGCCACATGCTTGGAAACCCCACCTTTGTTGGATAACAAAGCTGTGTGATATTCATTTGAATGAGTTACAAATTAGATAAGCCTAATAGTTCAAATAGATATAGATATAGTGACTGAATGTGGCAATAAAACTATGACAGCAGCATTCCCTGGATAACAATGGCCTGTTTTATACACAGCACTAAACTGTGGTTTGTTTGATGATCTGAACCCTATCCAGTCTTAACTATGGTTCACATACTGCCAACAAACCACGATCTGAAGCCATAGTGGGCTGTTGGGTTATGAATCTTGTTTGTTTTAACTGTGGTTTGTGCAAATTCAGCAACCTTTCATAACCATGACTTGTCCGCTCCCAACCCTCATCCCAGACAATCAATAAGCTACAGAGGCATGTAGTAAGAGCATCGGGGGATGGACGGGGACCAAGCCTTTACAAAACAAGCCATGGCTTATTTGGCTGTCCATGGGAATTGTGGTTAGCTCATGATTTGTTAAACAAACTATGGCTTTGTGTTCCATGAGAACCATGCCTATAAGATTACCCTGTTGGCAAGGTTATTTGTACAGTTATCTTTAAGCAATGAACACAAATTATTTTTAATCAACTGATGAACCAAAACTCTTACTTCCACTGACTACCATAGCAAATAATTCCAAAGATATTCCAGTGGCAAGTCAGTCAATAAAGAATAATTGTCAATAAAATGTGGGCGTTTCATTAAAGAACTGCTCTCCCACCGAAAGTGATGGGACTTAAAAGTGCTCAACTTTGGCTAAATGAAGTGCCTCCCAATGGCTATGAAGTGGGCAATATTTGTGATCAAGACATGAGGCTAGAAATGGTGTCAGCACAAGTTCAACTTCCCCAAATAATTCCTTCCGTTGTTTTGCTTTCTCTAAAGAGCAACACAATAAGGGTAAGTCTCCTTGGCAAGCAGCTTTCTTTTGCTTTAAAGTTACTGTTGGTGCTCACAAAAGCTTTATGATGGATAGTCTTCGCGGCTATTGACTCTGTTTTAGTTGCAGAAGAGGAGGGAATAGTAGCTTTCTTTGCTACACCCCAGAGCAGGATATCACAACAAGACTTGTTTGCTTTCTGCCATCTTGAGATATACAAGAGAATTCCTGCTGTTCCTGAACCTTGTTTATTATCCCAAATCACAATTTGGTGTGGGTTTCCCTTGCATTGCCATAATGCCTCATAAACAAAAATCCAGTTTATGATGGCTTTTGATTGTTCAAACACACTTGGGGAGTGCATGCCATTAAACCCTCCATCCCATCAACTCAGTTAAATACAACTACACTGTCGTTATAACAACAGCTTAAGAGATTTGTAATGCTTGCGGGGAGGGGGGGATGAAGAAAGGGTTAAATAAAGGGGAAATAATCTCTCCCAACTTGCCCAACACATTTTGCTTACTTTCTGAGGCTGGTAGTTCTCCATGACTATCCCTTAAAAAAACAAAACCTTTTCTTTAAACAATATAGATTATAGGAAGACTTTTTAGGAAAAGGTTTTCCCCTATCTACAACAAGACAGCCATCTCCTTGCTGGATCATGTAGCCAAAGAAATGCCTCTAGGAAGCTCAAAAAACAGCCTTCTCTTGTCATTTGTTGCCATTTTTCACCTAAAGGCTGTCTCTAAGTTCTATTTTGATATCATGGATCAGGGGTCAGCAAACTTTTTCAGCAGGGGGCTGGTCCACTGTCCCTCAGAACTTGTGGGTGGCCGGACTATATTTTTTTGGGGGGGATGAATGAATTTCTATGCCCCACAAATAACCCAGAGATGCATTTTAAATAAAAGGACACATTCTACTCATGTAAAAAACACACTGATTCCCGGACCGTCCTTGGGCCAGATTTAGAAGGCGATTGGGCTGGATTAGGCCCCCAGGCCTTAGTTTGCCTACCCATGTCATAGATGATAACAGCTGTGGATCCTCCACGAATTTGTCCAGAACTTTTGTGATCTCAGTAGCTGGAATACAACGCTTTTATCCATTACTGTTTCTCTTTTCAATTTTCGAATGTACAGTGGTACCTCAAGTTACATACGCTTCAGGTTACATATGCTTCAGGTTACAGACTCCGCTAACCCAGAAATAGTGCTTCAGGTTAAGAACTTTGCTTCAGGATGAGAACAGAAATTGTGCTCCGGCAGCGCGGCGGCAGCAGGAGGCCCCATTAGCTAAAGTGGTGCTTCAGGTTAAGAACAATTTCAGGTTAAGTACGGACCTCCAGAACGAATTAAGTACTTAACCTGAGGTACCACTGTATAGATGAAGTCACCAATACATAAGTGGGCACTGCTGTCTAGGAAAGAGATCCATTGACTGGAATGCATCCAGAGGGGTGTGTCAAAGATAGTTAGAAACCTCGGGACTAAGTCCTACAAGGAGAAAAAGGTCTAAGGAGTTGGAAAGCTTGTTGAACCTGGAGAAGAGACAGGGCAGGTAGTAACCCTTCAGGTTTTTTAAGACAGTTATGTAGTAGATGGAGCAATTTCTACACAACAGCCATGTTTAAATATCCGAAGGACTCTCAGCTGCCTCTTCTCTATCTTCTCCAGATGGAGTGAATTTGTCCTCAACTGATTTGGGTCCTACCTTATGAAGCAACAAGGTTCAAGTGACAAGAAAGGAGATTTTGGCCATATGATTGACAGTGGCCTTGCCTTCACTAGAAGGTTTTAGGCAGAGGCTGGATGTCCACCAACCAGGGATGATGTAAGAGTAGGTTTCCTGCATCAGCAAGAAGGATGGATTACATTACCTTTGAGGTCCCTTCCAATTCTACTATTTTAATTACCAAATAGGATTTAAGCTTTTGACTCATCTTTACGAGACGTATGGGAAATGAGCAGCTTGCCCAAGAACTTTATCAAAGGTTTGAACCAGATGGTACGAAAGAGGCAAGCCTTTGGGGAGCCATATGCAGCCAGATTCACACAGTGTCTCCCTGGCCTTATCCAATATTCCACGTTCTAATATTTCCAAGAGTGCCATCTTCCCACGATTGCAAGATCTTTAATTGTTACGACCTGCTATTGACTAAGCTCATTTTAATCACTTCCCCATTTCTTCTGAGTACCAGTGATCAGGGTGCGCATGTGTAAGGTAAGCAATCAAGTCAAGTATTAATAATAATAATAATAATAATAATAATAATAATAATAATAATAATAATAATCTCTCCCAGGACAAAGTATCTCAGTGGCACTTTTGTCAGGGGCAATTTCACCCCCAATACGTTTCTGCCTCCGTTGCAGCTGGCCAGTGCAGAGGTTTTCCACTGTGACTTTGTGAAGGACAAAATATACAACACCACGAGAAGCATGTAGGCTTTTAAAATGGTAAACATGCCTGTTTGTTTCAAAGATCTGTCACTGGGCTGCTGGGTTGAGAAGGGGGGTGGATCAGATCAGAGAAGAAAAAGACACCCTGTACCTATGGAAAACTGTTTTGGATCAGACAGTTTTTCTTGTGTTTCTCCTCCCCTTATTGTTTGAGGTTTCCTTGTCAGCATCTGTTTCTTCCTCTGCTTGTCCACTTTCCTCTGGGTGAGACTCTGTTCCAGCAGAGCTACATCCCTTTTCGGAAAGGCCATTCAACTGCAATTTCAGAGCCTCAAAGAAATGCTCTAATGAAGAGGCAAGCAATTCCCTGCCTTTCCCGCCCCCCCAAAAGGTTGAAGTGATAATGTTAGGCTTTTATTTCTTTATTCTTCCTCATATGGGGCTCATCCAGACTTACTATTGTGCCAAGTTTCTAGACTATGCTTTAAAGAGCCATGTCCAGACCCATTTTTTTTTAAAAAAAATATTGGTCCTGGTGCTTTCCCCATGAAAACTCTCTCTTTTACTGCTGCATTGGTGCAAACAGCAATTCATGGAAAACCTGAATTGCTATTTGTTCTGATTCAGTCTTAAAGAGTGGGTTTTCACGGAGCAAAAAAATAAAAAGGCACTTGGACCCTTTAAAGTGTGGGTCTTTGCCTAGGAAGTGTAGGGCAAAAGTTAAGTGTACATAAGCCCATGGTGGTAAGACCTCTGTTGCACAAATTCACATCATGTATCTGTACAATTATGCAAGGAACAGATCGACAAAGCAGTGCCCGGACTCTAAAGTAGTCATATCTCAGAATGCAAACCCTGTTTGTGTTGTTCTGAATGTGGAAACACAGCAGAGGGAAAGTACACGGGACATTAGGAGAACAGAGCAGCTCAATCATCACAAATGCAATCACTTTCAGGATATCCACAAGTCAATTCCCTTTGCATAGTGCAGAGACTGCAGAGCCGGACTAGAGTCTGTGATGCAGTCCCCCTGAAACTCCACCAGAGTGCTGGAGCTTCTCGCTGATGGGCTACAGAGTCAGCTAGCCACCGGGTGGGGAGCAAGAGCACTTGGGGGGGGGATAAAAGGAGCAGTTTCTGAGGGAGAGTGTTAGATAGGGCTGCATTTAAGATGAGATTTGGGCTGGATTTGAGAAGAGGGTTAGGATTTGATTTGAGATGTTTAGAAAGGTTTCAGGTTGGGAGATAGGGAGTGAAATAGGGAGAAATGGTTCTGAGTTATACCATTTGGAATACCTCAGGTATGGGATTGTAAAGAGAGTGGGTAACTGCAGAGAAGTGCCCCTCGCTCATGAACCAAAGTATTAAGTTGTGAAGGAAGCAGTATGGTGCTGAAAATATTTAATTGTAGTATCTAAGTGACAGAAACTGAATTGAGAATGTTACCATCTATTCCAGAAAACTGAACATCTACCACCTGAAGTGTAACAACTGATTTTCAGCAACTGAAGTTTAAGAAGAGCTGTGCCTATAGTGTTGCATTTAAGCCTGAAACACCTTAGTTAGTTAAAGTAAACAAGGTAACGTCTACCCGAAGGAATGCATTTCCTGACCCACTTTGTTTCACAAACCTTTTTGTTGTTGCTTAATAAAACTTTTCCTATTTGTTTGATTATTTTCTGCCTGAGACTCTAATTATCAAGTTTTCCCTCACACAAGTTCCCCACTATACAATTTGTGGTAAATTGTAGAAATTTGTGTAATTGGGGTACCTTGAGGTGGATGCACTATAATTAATTGGGGGCAGTTAGCAGGAGTAGATCCGCTGTATTATTAATGGGTGGTATTAATTGGGAGGATTCGCTACAGATGCTTTAGCTGAGATTCCTGCATTGCAGGGGAGGTGGGGATTGGACTAGATGACCTAACTGTACAATTCTTTGATTCTTTGATCCTAAAGATTATAGCTGCAATCAAGTGCATTATTAGGAATACTTGAGTTACGTTGACTTAAGTCTGTACCTCTCCTATGATCCCAAACCAAAGGTCCCCTCCAAATGAGCTAACACATTCAATTTGTTCCTGTGGGTGGTTTATAGAGACATTGGAACCAAAGAGTCTCTGAATTACTACGCATAGGCACAATCCATAAAAATTAAGATGTGACTAAGTCCCAGCGGCTGCTGCTTTGGGTTAAACCACTGTGCCGCTTGGGCTTGCCGATCGAAAGGTCGGCAGTTCGAATCCCCGCGACGGGGTGAGCTCCCGTTGCTCAGTCCCTGCTCCTGCCAACCTAGCAGTTTGAAAGCACGTCACAGTGCAAGTAGATAAATAGGTACCGCTCTGGCGGGAAGGTAAACGGCGTTTCTGTGTGCTCCTCTGGTTTCACCAGAAGCGGCTTAGTCATGCTGGCCACATGACCTGGGAAAAAACTGCCTGCGGAAGTGGACGAACGCTGGCTCCCTTGGCCTTTAAAGTGAGATGAGCGCCGCAACCCCAGAGTTGTTCACGACTGGACTTCATTGTCGGGTCCCTTTACCTTTAAGTCCCATTAAAAATCATGGGCCTTTAGTAGGGCTGGCATCAGGGGTAGTCACCTGCCAATGCACTAGGAATCTGCCAAACAACTCACACCTACAGGATGACTACTGCTAACCTCTGGCTTTGCTCCTCCTCCTGCCTGCCCTTTCTGAGCATGTAAACAGTGTTCAGAGTGAGGAGACAGAGCAGCATCCTCTATTTGCTTTCTGCTTTACCTCTGGGTGCTTGTGCAGTCTAGGCCTGGAAGCGGAGGGCAAGGAAATGTCCGGAGGTGACAGTGAGAAGGAGGGGGGCTCTCTCAGACAGAGGAAGCACCCACTGTGAGGACACCTTGCCCAATGCCACACCCAAACCACCAGGAACCAGCAATGGTCTGCAGCAGGAGTTCCCAGACTATGGTCTGTGGACCGCCAGTAGTACGTGAGCTTCATTCAGGTGATCTATGGCATGTCTGTGGATTTACGGTTGAAGACGGGAGATGGCACATCCATTGCATCAAATATTCATATTGATTTTAATTGCATTCTCATTGCTTCTTTTATTTCTTGTATTGTATTTTACTGCATTGCAATCGGAATTCTGCAGAATTCAAATTGTAATACAATAAAATACAATATACAAGAAATAAAAGAAGCAATAAAAATACAATTAAAAAGCATACAGCATCTAGCACAGGGCATTACAACAGGCATAAAAGCCATTACGTGGTCCACCAAGACCTTCAGCAATTTCCTAACACTATCAGTAAAGCTAAAACCAAAGGCTTGGCAATCCACTATTACTGACTATAATAATAAAAGATGAATATTTTTTTTATCCTCATTTATTTTAGCTCATTTCAGAAGTGCTGCACTGAGATGAAGTCTACAAATGCTAATTTCTGCTCCTCAGGCTATCTTAACCACCCAATAAACCACAGTTTAATAGGGCTGTGCGGATAAGCCATATTATCATTTTTTCTCTCAGAATTTAGATAAATCTGGAGCATATGCTTTGTGACCTGATTCCCATATGTTATAGAGATTGTTAAATTGATGGGTTGGAGTGATTTACAAGGAAATAATTCCAGCAAGAGGAGCTCCACTGACGTTATAAACCATCTGAGCTGTCATCAACGGTATCGCGGAATGAAACTGTAAATAATTTCAAGACGTCATGGATTTCACACCCCTGGGGTTTCGCTCTTTTTCATGAGCTGTGTCTATATATGAGGTCCAAACTACGTATCACGATTGTGGGGGATGTGTGTGCAAACAGTAACCCCCCATCTCCCCAGCAACATCAGCCGCCCTTGCTTCCTCAGAATTTCACCGCCACTGCTCAGCATGCTTTCTGAAGAACAGGGGCAGGGCAGACATTGGTCTTTCAAATTTCAGCAGCACCAAAATTCAGCAGTGAGGCATCGCTCATCTTTTACCTTCCATTCTGCTCAGTTCACTACATCATAGTTGTGATCACACTGCCCTAAATCCGCCTCCGACAAGGGTTGGGGAACCTTTCTCAGCCTGAGAGCTGCATTTCCTTCTGGGTAACTTCTTGAGGGCCAGAGGCCAAAGGAGGTGGAGCAATGAATGATAATTCCCCCTTTGTGCAGTGGGCTTACTTTTTACATACATTCACACACCCATCTGAATCCTCCACTCATGGAAGCAAGAGGCATTGTTAAGAGTTCAAAAACATATTCCAGACAAAAATACTTGGCGTGTGAAGTAAGGGATGTGGCCTGTGGAGGGGGGAAGTAGCTAGATGGAGAGAAGTGGCAAATTTTGGGCTTTCATATCTTGGCAGCGCCCTGTGCAACGCTAAAATTTAGCGCATCCTGCCTCTCACGCTCTATTCTACAGCATTGTTTTGGCGACCCCTGCAGGGAAGCGTCCAATGTGACTGCGCCAGTCATGCCATGCTAAAACTGCCTCTGCTTGGAGGGCTACATTTGGCCCTCAGGCTTGAAGTTCCCCGCTCCTGCTGCTGAGGGTGGTGAAACTTAGCAGACATCATCACATTCTTCCTTTACTGGAAGAATTCAGGGGGGAGAGGTGTGGCTGCCAGTGGCACCATTAGTGAAGTACTTTGGGGTAGAAGCTCTAGGCCCCAATCAACGTAATGAGTAGGAAGGCCTGCAAATACAGCAATTATCGTCTAAAGGAGCCCACCTTCATCCCATGGCATCTAGAGGAGTTGGTCTTGCAAGCCCATTAAAATCCAAGCAGGCCTGGCCCTGCTATAGGGCAGAGTGAAGCAGCCACCTCAGGCAGCAGGTGGTGGTGCAGTGAGCAGTGGCAAAGGAATAGTGTGTGTGTGTGTGTGTGTGTGTGTGTGTGTGCGCGCGCGCGCGCACACACACACACACACACCTAGGGATCTGTCATGAACCACTTAGCTAGCTTGCTGTCCTCAAGTTCAGTGGAAGATCCTGCCCCAATAGCAGTGCTGAATCTTGTTCATTCAGCTGCAAATCTTGTTAGTTTCTGTAAAATGCCTGGGAGGGGCAACAGGTCCCTTGCTTCGGAGAAGAAATTGACTTAGGCCAAGTCTAAGTGCCTCACTAGAGGCTGCTGTGGTACCCATGGTTCCCTCATAATGTCTAGAAGTAGGTATTAGTGGACCTTGAGAGATATCAAAGGAATTTTACCTAAAGCAAAACAAAAACAAAGTGAACTTAGAAGTTTTCCGTCAGGTGAAATGAAGAGAGTTTAAATATGACTAATGCAGTTCCTCATGATGACAGTTCTACCAAAACAAAACAAAAAATGCTATTGGATTTTGCCTCGAAACAAATTGTGCATCTAAATAATGTAGAGGGTGTCTAAAATAACACGAACGGAATTAATCAGGGGGTGGACTGGCTTTATAAGCTTCCTAGATGGTAAACCTCCTGGAAAACCTGCTGTAAAGTCCACAAGGGAAGAGCAGTGAAGAAGAATAAATGAATAATGCATTTTGACCCCTTAGATCTTCAGTGGAGGCATTTCTTCTGCACCAGCCCCACTCAAGGCTACCTTGGCAACCATAACGGCAAGTCCTTCTTTGTGGTGATGCCATAATTATGAAAAGCTCTCTTTCACTTGATCCACTTAATCCAGTTTGGGTAAACTTCAGGAAAGCTCCTGTACCTGTTAGTGACTATTTGGCAGGTGCAGTTGTGAAACAAGTACAAAAACTAGGGTAGCACCACTGACCAGCAAAAAATAAAAGGAAAAAGGAACCCCAGTTGTTAGAAATATAGTTTATTCTTGGCCCAACATGAAAAATTAACAGTGTATTCCATATCTAAATTTTTGTATTGGGTTTTATAGACAAGAATAATGTTATACAAATAAGTATACCAAGTTTTCTCATGTCATTTGTATATCACAAAAATAGCATAATAAATGTGGAAAAATATCTACAACATACGTTTCATTATTAGTGGTCAGTGTATAAGTTCTTGGTTCATTAATTGGTTTAAACAATTAGGAAGAAGGGGAAAAAGAAAAGGGGGAGAGGGAATGGTGAGTGGGGTGGGGTGGGGTTGGGTGGTTATGCTTCTATTATTCTACTTAGTGGGGGGGGTTGTGTCAGTGCTATTCACTTGTATTTCCTTGGTGGTGAGAGAGGTCGGGGTTGGCTTAGGGTGGGGTTGGTTGGCGGTAGTGAGAATTGTTTTTGTATGTGAGTGGGGTGTGAGTGTGTATTTTTGATCAGGTTAGCCAGATTGATTTGTACGCTACCATGTGATTCTTGTCTTGTTGGGCTGTGTATGTGATAAAGGGGAACCAAATTGGGGTGGAGGTGTCTTCTTCTATTTGTCCCCGTGCCAGTTTCAGTTTATTGGTTAGTTTTTCTAATAAGGCTGTTTCCTATACTCTTTGACACCATTGGTCCATGCTTGCTCCTGACAGGTCTCTCCAGTGCCTGATTATGATGTTTCTGGCTGCTGAGAGTAGGTGGGTTCTTAACAGTGTATTCTAATGGCAGTTCTCAAGTCCAAGATAAACTGCAGCAACTCCTGCACAATTGTGAACCCTAGTTTGGTTTAGCAAATGGATGACGCTGGGACATAAGAATGGATGGATAGATGGATGGGTGGCTACTAATATGTTTATACCAATTAATATAAACACTGACAACTGGGAAACACTGACCTGCAAGCACTCCAGTTGGAGAATAGCCTTTACCAAGGGTGTCATGGGCTTTGAAGACACTCAAACTCAGGACGCAAGGGAGAAACGTGCTAAGAGGAAGCCACGCTTGGCAAATCCACACCGTGATCAACTCCTGCCAGGAAACCAATGTCCCCACTGTAGAAGGACGTGTGGATCCAGAATTGGCCTCCACAGTCACCTACGGACTCATTGTTAAAACCGTGTTTATGGAAGACAATCTTATTCAGCTACAAGTGATCGCCAAAGAAAGAAGACTAATTTGTCCCTCTCTCTCTTTCTTACATGCAATCAATGGTTCTTCTGCCTATTTCATCTCTACTCTTTTTAAAAAATAGAAAGTGTCGCGCTCATGTCAAAGATCCTTTGGTCAATCTTGAGTTTATTTAATTTTCTGCTTTGTTCCTAAATGCTCATTTGAAAGACTTGGCCAAGCATTAAAAAAAGAAAGAAAAAGAGTAACTGCTTTACTGTAAAATTTTATGGGGAATTTGGGCAGGAATGTCAGAGCAGGAAGTCACTTTGCAGAGATAAAATGAACTACAGTGTAATGATTCAAATTACTCCCCCTCCACCTCACCAGATGAAACCAATAGCCCAGAGCTACTGGGATGCCCAATCAATAGGTCAGAATTTTTACCGTATAAGTTTTGTTATCACCCATAAATGTAATTCAGTAAAGTAATATCTGGCAGACAGACATTGGCATGAGAGGATAGGACCTGGGCCAGTGTGTAGGAAGTGACAGTGGTTGACTCAAATCTGAGCGCCCAAAGTTCAATTACCTCCATCCAGCTAGGTGCATCCACTTAGAAGCCTCTCTCTCTCTCTCTCTCTCTCTCTCTCTCTCTCTCTCTCCCACACACACACACACACACACACCCATGTGATTCCCTGCTGGGACCCTGCCCAGATAATCCTAGTAAGATGCTCAACAATTACACTGATCAGCTGTTCATGAGATGGACAGATATCTGAGAATACGTGTCTACTTTGGGCGTGATCTAGCTAAAACACTGTTGTTCTACTAAAAAAAAGAAAGATCTTGCAAGCAGCCAGAAGTTTGCCCACCCTTGATGTAAAACTCTATTCTGAAAATCATCAAGCCTTAGAATTCAGCACCTGTCCCATATCTGAAGGTTATCTACTCCCGCCTTTGTCTGCATTCAGTCATTCCCCTATGGTTGCCATTCAAAGCATTGCAGAGAGGCAAGGCAAATTTCGATCCATTTCCTTCAGAGCACAATGAAGCATTTAAAAAGAAAAAGAGAAAAAGTGTTGACTATCTGGAGACTGAATCAAAGTCAAGCAAAAGTGGCAGGATGGTTTGGAGAACGGGAGGGAGGGTACAAGTTTAAAGAGAAAGTACCTGAGCCCATGACATAAGCTTCAAGGGAAGAGAAGGAACTATGCCCAAAAAGCTCTTCCCATTTCAAGCCATAAAGGACAATGACTTTGCATATAGGGACATAGGAAGCTGCCTTATACGGAGTCAGATGATTGGTCCATCTAGCCCAGTATTTTCCACACTGACCGACAGCAGGCTTTCAGGCAGGAGTCTCCCCCTGTCTTACCTGGAGATGTTGGGGACTTCTGCACACAAACCTTCTGTCACTGAGCTCCGCCCTTCCCTTTCAAGGTATATCTTGCATAAACCAAAGCAAGCACCCACAAAAGTGTGGCAACTGACAGCATCTCCCACTCCCCCAATACAATAGCAGGAACAACTAAAGACAGGGATGAACTCGCATAAGCCCCAGCTAGCAAGGCCAGCAGTCAGAGATGATGGGAGTTGTAGTCTACCAAAGTTCACATGTTTCCCATCCCTGCTTTGAGAGCAGCCAGAGCAGGGTTTTTTTAAATAGCAATAGCTATCACAAGGAGCAACTGGGTTCTGCTACAGAGAAATTCCATCAGTTACTAAGTTGATCTTAATATTTCAGAGATTACTTTTTTCTCTTTGTCTGTATGCTGCAGTTTCTTTCCCCTGAACATATTCTACAGTCTCCTTTCCTGGATCTCACCTTGGGGAACATACACGCACAAACACCACCAATTATGGCAAAGGTTAAGAGGTTCTTGGAGGTCCCTGTCTTCAAGGAAGGCTTCTCTAGCCAATTATTTCTACTCTGGAGGATAAAGGTCTTTTACTCAAAATCCTAGAACTATCATTTTTTATTCCGCTTTCACACTGATGATTGAAATAGCTGCAATAACTGCATAACTCAGTCTTATGGGCAGCACTGCTGGGGGAATCCCTGAAGCATGAATCCTATGGAAGCGCTGCCTTTCCCTACTGCCCTCCCCCCACTGACAGTTCATCGGACATTTCCTCAGGGATGTATTATCATCAATCTATCAGATGCCACACAGAAAAGCATTTGGGGGTGGGAAGGGGAGCAAGGAAGACCTGCAATCATAACTTAAGGAAGTACTATGTTGCTCAATGGTAGAACATCTGCTTCACACACAGACTCCATGGTTTATGCATTCTCTTTGGTTTGTGAGGGTCTTTCACAGTCCAAGGTTCAATTCCCGGCATCCCCAGGAAGGGCTGGCAAAAGCTCCCTGCCTGCGACCCTGGAGAGCCGCTGCCAAGTCAGAGTAGGCAATACAGAACTAGGTCTGACTCAGTACAAAGCAGCTTCCTACATCTCACAGAAGCAGCAAATGGTGCGGGTATTGCAATAATTATACTGTTGCCCTCTGCTGGAAAGGGCCCAAATCAGGATGGGTAAAGTGATGAAAACCAGAGAAATAATAAGAGGCAATTGATCTCTGAATCCTGGCTATTGCAATATGGCACTTTGGCCCTCCAAATGTTGTGGGGAGTCCACCTCCCATCAACACCAAATCAGCATTGACAACGAATTCCTTTATGTATTACAGAATCATAGAATTATAGAGTTGGGAGGGACCACAAGGGTCATCCAGTCCAACTCCCTGCAATACAGCAATCTTTTGTCCAACACAGGACTTGAACCCAAGACTCTGAGACTAAGAGTCTCAAGCTCTACCAAGGGAGACCATCCACATCTGGAAGGCCACATAAGAAGAGCCTCTGCTGGATCAGGCCCGAGGCCCAGCCAGCCCAACATCCTGTTTCTGGCAGCGGCCAAGCAGTTACCCACGGAAAGCTTGCAAAGAGGACTTGAGTGCAAGAGCTTGCTCCCAGCTTGCTCCTCGTTCCCGCGCATTGGAAAAACCCGTTCACACGGACGGGCAGTTTTAACCTTTTGCCTGCCTGCCTGCCTGCCTCCCGCGTCGATTAAGCCTCTTTCGCTCTGCGGAGCCCGCCCTCGGCTGCCCAAGCCCGGAGACTGCAAAGGAAGCGCCACCCCACTCCCCAATTAACCTCCGCCGCGAATGCGCTCCCCGGGCGCACTGCAACGCACACACACATCCACAAACTGCAGCGAGACAGCCTCAGCATAACAAACAGCGCAGTGTGTCACCCGGGTCCTCCAAAGCTGCTGGCTCCTCGCCGGACCGGCAGGGCTGTGCCAGCCGCGGAGAGATCCGTTCAACCGGGTTGTGTGGAGAGGAAGAGAAAATAGGGGGGAAAGTTGGCACCGCCGATCCTTCGGGTCAGAGGAGGAGCCCGGGGAGCCCATCATCCCGCTGGCGGGTCAGCTTGGGAAGATGGCCAGGCACACACCCCTCGACACACACGAATCCTGGAAACTTTAGTCCCCCCCCCCTCACAGAGCTATAATTCCCAGCACCCTTAGCAAACTACTATTCCAAAAAATCTTTGGGTTGGGGAGCTGGACGCGCTCTAAACGCCTGGTGCGTATCTGTCCAGCCCAGGCTGGGAAGGGGAAAGTCCCCAGAGGACGACAAACTCTCAGCTCCATAAAATTAGCAGGTCGTTAAGAAGAGGACACTTCGGGCGCGGAGGACTCGGGGGACCTGGCGAGGCTCCGCTTCCCGCTCTTGTGTGCGCGCCCGGGGCGCGGGCGGAGAAGGGAAGCGGGTCCTTCCTCGCCAGGGCAAGAGCTCTGCTCTCGCCGACCCTCCCCTCTCTCGATTCTGCGAAAGAAACGACGGACGGCCTGGAATCGATTACCAAACCGGGTAGCGGGATCGATCGATCCATCCATCCATCGGATATAACCCTGGCGGGGTGGGTGGGAGAGGAAGAGTAAACGCCTCCCGCAGGAATGAGAAAGAGGCAAACTCTGCTTGAGGAATCCCTGTCCCTCAGCACGTCTGTTTTGGAAGGGAGTCCCCCGATCCCCGCCAGAGTTTTCCCCGGGCTCCTCGACTCGCGCCCGGCCAGGAAGTATTCCTCAGGCGCCGGGGTCGCCCTTGGGAGCCCCTTCTCCTCTCCGGGTCGCGTTCCAGGTCCTTACCTGCGTGGCTCATCTTCCGGAGTCTCGGCCAAAGCGCTCGACTGGCTGCGTCCCTCTTCGCCGCTTCCCCGGCTTCAAATCATGTTCTCCGCCTGGCAGGCGCTCAGGGTTGCTCCCTAAGCCGGAGCCCCCGGGCTGCTAAAGTTCAGGTCGGGGCATGGAGAGACTGGGGAAAGGGGGCGGGGAGGAGATCTCTCCAGCCAAGTTGCAAGCGACGGGAGGGGATGCGAGGAGAGAAAGAGACGCGAGTTGCCACAGCAGAAATCTCTCTCCCTCTGTCTCCAAAAGTGTCCGGACGGAGCCTCTGGGACAGGGATTGGGTGTGGGGGGGATCAGTGCCTCGGGGAGCCCTGGTGGCCCTGCCCCATCGCTGCTCTCAGCTCGCTGCAAGTGGAAGGTCCGCGGTCGCTGCGCGCCGTGCGATGCCCAGGGCTGCTGCTGCTGCTCTTGCTGGTCTCCCCCTGCTGTTGTTGCTGCTCCGGCCGGCAGGCATTTCCCTTCCTTCCCTGCAGAGGAAGCCCTTTTGCTCACGCAGAGATTGAAAGGCAGCAAAGAAACAGAGACGGCGGCGGGCGGGGGGAGAAGAGCGCGGGTGCCAAAACAAGCGGAGATTTAAAGAGACCGCGGAGATTAAAAAAAACACACCAAAACCCACGAGGAGAGGGAGAGAATAGGAGGAAATGATACCGCCGCCGCCGTCCCACTGCTAAACAGACGCTGGGCAGGTTCAAAGCAAGAGGAGAGGAATTGTGCGCGTTCCCAGTCCGGGCGACTGTCTCGGGTTGCTCCGCGGAACTCCCCGCGACAGGATTGTCGATTACTATTGCTAAGGAAGCAATATTTGGGAGGAGGGGAACTAGGGGTGGTTATTGGCTACTGGCAGCAACTCCGTCTTCAGATTAGACAAGACGTTCGTGTTCATCTGACAAAGAACCCTGTGTGTGAATATGTAGGTGCATAGGCACACTAATATATTTTTATCTTCTTATTCTCCCCCCCCCCCAAAAAAAAAAACCCTGAGGAGCGATCTGTGATGTCACCCCCTGGGCGCACACACATTTTCACATACACTCGTACTGACCAGTTTTAGCACATAGTACTGGCGGAAGAACATTTTTGCAGGATTTCCAATAATCCCCAAAAGTCGCGGCCGTGAAATGCCCAAGCCCACTCAGGAACGTTGCGGCTCGCCTTTGCGATCCTAGAAGCGCGCTGTGCTACGATCCCCAAACGTCCTGTTCTAGATGCGCCCCGTTCCGCCACCGTGGCTTGTAGGCTCCTCAACCGCGGTCCCGAAGCCAACTAAGCTGCTCTCATCGGGCCGCTGAGGGACTCCTAGGAGCCGCATTCCATCCAGTGCTTCGATTTCCTCACCCAAAGACGCACAATCCCGTGTGGACGCGTTTGCTCCTTTTCTTTTTATAGACGCGCTCCTTTAAAACAAGTCGCTTGCATTGATCCCGATCCTGTCCTCGTCAACACCGAAAGTCACCAGGCTCAAGCCTAACACGTCTACTCTGAAGTAAACCCTACTGATTTTACTTACTCCCGGGCAGCTGCCCATAAGGTCAGTTCCTTATTTCAGTGAGATATTGCCTCCTGGGGCAATACGTACAGGGTTACAGCCTTAAGCGCCTCTAGGATCGCAGCCTACAACCGAAGTGTAAAAAGCCAAAGGGACGCGACAGTTGTCTGATTTGCCCCCCAACCGCATTCCTTAATAGTAGGAGGCGCAGGCCCAGGGACATAAGCCGGAGGTGCTTTTGCGCTGGTGGAAGTGGGAAGGGCAAGGGCAGCCGCCCTCTACGCCAGAGGAGAGCATCTCCGTTGGGATAAGGAGGGGAGACAGCGGGATTTACCTGGAAGCCGATCTCTCCTGCCACAGCTCCCGCGGCGGCGTGAGGAGAGGAGAAGGACTGGAAACAAGTGCGCAAAGCGGCTCTCTTGGAGAGGAGCTGTTCCTCGCGCCCCGTCAGCCCCGGGAAGGGCGAGCGAAGCGTTTTAAAGCGTGCTTTGGGGCCGTCGCCACCCCCACCCGTTTCGCGCTCTCCTGTTCTTTCCGAGGATGACATAATTTCCTCCTCCTCCCATCACCATGCAGCCTCATTGACAAATCCCGACTGTCAATCTGGCTCCTGCCCATTTCACAGAAATTTTGGAGAAAATTCGCTGGAGGCTAAGGGCGCTTCCAGACTCCCGGTTTCTTGACTAGCCATCCTGATTCGTTTCGAAGGAGAGGGCTGTTGGCTTGCTGAGCACTCATAGAATCAGAACTGTGGAGTTGGAAGGGACCCAACGGGTCAACTAGTCTAGCCTCCTACAGTGCAGGAATCACAGCTAAATCACATTCACTCTGATTTGTTTGCGGAGAGGCTAGACGGCTTAACTGTTCGATGAGCATTAGCTGTGATTTCTTTGCACCATCTCCACTATAAAGTAGTACAGTCATGGCTTCCCCCCAAGAATCCTGGGAGCTGTAGTTTGAAAAGGATGCTGAGAGTTGTTAGGAGACACCCCCCCCTATTCCCCTATCTCACAGAGGAGCTACAATTGCCAAAGCTGTTTAAGGATCAATCGCTCTTGCTAGGGAATTTTGGGAACTGTGGTTTTCTGAGAGGAGCAGGAACCTGGAACTTCTGAAGTGTGGGGGAAGCAGTAATTGAAGAGAGGCAGCAACCACACAAAGCACAAATACATCCCATCAAGCATCACCTGCTAGTGTGGACAGGAAATGCCATATAGATTTGAATGGAAAGTGCTCATGTGTGGACAAAAGTGCACATAGAAAAATAACTCAGAAGAAGAAGAAATAATTTATATGCCACCCATCTGGCTGGGTTGCCCCAGCCATCCTGGGCAGTTTCCAACACACAAAACAAAAAACCTCAAACATTTTAAACCTCCCTGTACAGGGCTGCCTTCAGATGTCTTCTAAAGGTTATACAATTACTCACCTCCATGACATCTGATGGGAGGGTGTTCCACAGGACGGGTGCCACCACCGAGAAGGCTCTCTGCCTGGTTCCCTGTAACTTCACTTCTTGCAGTGAGGGAACCACAAGAAGGCCTCAGAATTGGACCCAAGGGTCCGAACTGAATGCTGGGAATGGAGATGCTCCTTCAGGTATTCATGGCCAAAGCTGTTTAGGGCTTTAAAGGTCAGCTCCATCACTTGATGTGGGAATGTACTGGGAGCATACACATCCTCTCAGTGAGAGGCCAATAGTGGGCAGGGCACCATTATTGATCAGCTGTTCACTCATGGGGGCAAACCACTAATGTCCAGTCTCAGTTCCCCATCTTAAAATGGGATTAATCATGCCAATAGTGAAGGTAAACAGAACAGGAATCCTAAGGAACCAATGGCAATACACTTTGAGGGAATGACTGCTATTGGGAGTCACCAATTTGATTGTTGTCTTTGTCCATGGAGTTTTCTTGGCAGGGATACTGGAGTGGCTTGCCAGTTCCTGCTCCAGGTGGATCATGTTTGGTCAAAACTCTTCACTATGACCTGTCCATCTTGGGAGCCCTGCATGGCATAGCTCGCATGAATTTGACCAAACTGTGGGAGGCAGTGGAGGACAGGAGTGCCTGGCACGCTCTGGTCCATGGGGTCACAAAGAGTCAGGCATGACTAAACAACAAACAACAATTTGATTGTGGGAAACGGCTTAAGACCACTTAGTATGCATTAGCTTTCAGAAGTATGGTAGTTTCTTTGAGTGTTTTCTAGTTATAATGATTTGGGATTCCCCATTCATTCCCTTCTGTTCTTTTCCTCAATTTGCATGCATGCTTAACAAAATCCCAAGGAGGAGGAATTTCATTTGTCTAAGGATTGCTCATGCGAATAAGGACCTTTCCATGCAACTGGTTCTAGCACAACAAGTGCTCATTTCTTGGGTACAGTCTATGTGGTTTCCTAAAGGATATGCTTCTGTTAGCACATCCTTTTTTAAAAAATGAAATGTGATCACTAGATGGAATGTGGTTGTGGGAGGCTAACAGGAGCCTACTGAATACCATTTCCAAGGCAATTAGTGACCAAGTACTTCTCCCCCACCCCTGTCCCAGCGCCATTGTTGAAATGAAACTCTTTATTAAAAAATATTTTTATATATTCTTTTTTTTTTGCAGGCTGTTTTCCATTTTCCTAGCCCCAAGTGACAGATTTCCTGTTTGCCTATTCAGATTTTGGTCAGTGTCATTTGCATTGCTGTTTCTCAGCGGTGCCAGTCACTTCCTTCAGTTAGACTCTATATAAGCATTTTTCATCCATTTGTATTTTGTTCACAGCAACTCTGTATTATGGTTTCTATAGTCTTAAGGCTTCATAAAGAGCTACTTGTTGTGCATGCACGAGTCATCTGTGAGTACGAAGACATTTTAATACAAAAATATTGAAATGCTATGGAAATGCTGATGTAGCGAGAACACACCATGCACGCTCATGTCAGCAGACGCATTAAAAATGGCAGGTGTCAGAAAAACTGCCAGAATGTGTGGATCAGGATCCTAAAGTGATGAAACTTTGACTTGCATTCCTTTTTTCAATGCCAATGTCTATTGGGTTTGTGAATTATATTTGTAGTTTTAAAATTTGCTTTTCACCTTGGGTGCCTTTGGCTACCAGTGGCTTCCTTTTAAAAGGTGTGGGGGTTGAAAAGGACAACTTCCCACCCTTGAGTAAGAACAGCAGGAAGTAGAAGAAGGTTGTGCCTGTCAATCTAGAAAGGGACATTTATTATAAAGATCAATGAGTCATTTGGGAGCATCTGATGCTGGGCAGAAAATCAACTAGGAAACTCCGTAAGAGTAGGATACAAGTAGAAAGAGATGCTCTCTTTAGACCTAATTCTAACAGAATAGGCATGGCATGGCTGCAACTTCCCAAGGGCTTTGGCTTATACTGTACCTCTCATAGGAAGAACTATACACATTCAGAAAGCAGAGGTCCTAATACTGATCATGGGGGGCTCCCAACTTTTAAACTTGCTCATAAATGATCTAGGTGTGGGCACTGATGTATCCTAGTTTGCAGATGATACCAAATTATTCAATGTGTTTGATGATGACGATGATGATGATAATAATAATAATAATAATAATAATAATAATAATAATAATAGGGAATAATAGGGGAATAATAATAGGGGAAATAATAATGTTTAGGAAAGCTTTTAATGTTTAATAGGTTATTGTATTTTAGTGTTTTGTTGGAAGCCACCCAGAGTGGCTGGGGGGACCCAGCCAGATGGGCGGGGTATAAATAATAATAATAATATATTAATAATAATAATAATAATAATAATAATAATAATAATAATAATTTATACCCCGCCCATCTCTGGGCGGCTTCCAACAAAATACAAACAAAAATACAAAAATCCTTTAAAACAAAGGATTGTGAAGAGTTCCTAAAGGATATCATAAATTCAGTGTGAGCAAGTGAAAAGTGACACATACTGAGGCCCAAGAAAAATCACATACGTGATCATTTTTGTTGGGAAAATGAGTTGAGTTTTTGCAAATGTCCAAGTCGAGACTTTTTTTGGCAGGCCTTCACCTTAAAGGAAATGATCAAAGCACCATCATTTTCCCACAGAGATGATTAGACTGGTGATCCCAGGCCCATTCCTAATGACGAAATACACTTTAACAGCATCATTGGAGTGCCTCTGGCCAGTTCCCTCCTCCCCTTCACCAAGGTATGTAAATGGATCCTTGAGAGACGTAAAGGGGGTAGGAAGCAGTGGTTGGTGCTTGCAGATTCAAAGCAAGCCTGCTCCCCTAAGATCTGTTCACAAACCTTCAAACATGGGTGCTCTTCCTTCTAACTCAACATCCATAAACCTAAACATGTTAACTTAGAACTATGTCCAATTAATGTCAACGAGGCTTACACACCAGTAAAAACCAGTGTGGTGCAGTGACCAGAGTGTTGGACTAGGTCTTGGGAGACACAAGCTCTAAATCTACTCCCAGCCTTGAAGTTCACTTGGGGACATTGGGCCGGGCACAGTCTCTCAACCATACCTACCTTACAGGGTTGTGAGGGAAGATGAGCTGCAACTATAACAAATTAAGTGTGCTTTGGAACTCGGCCTAAATTTCCACAGCAGGCTGGGATGAAACCACTTTGGAAAATGAAATATTATTTTGAAGAATGGAGGATGAAGTTAATGGACTATGCAGAATTGGATAAACTAACAGGAAGGATTCGAAACCAGCGGGACCAGAAGTTCACCAAAGACTGGAGTAAATTTACGGATTATTTGAAAAGTATTTGTGAAGACCAGATGACATTTGTAGGTTTGCAAGATGTTTTGTGAGGAGTATTATTGGAAGTATTGCAAAAATGGAGAAGGGGGTTGATATGTTAAGAGAGGTAAAGGCAATATAAAGTTAAGAAATGCATAAGAAGTGGTTAAGATGGAGGATCATCAGAGGTGCTGATGGAAGTCCAGTAAGATTGTATAAGTGATAAATTGTGTGGTACATTTTACAATTTGTATGTTAAAATCAATATATATATATATATATATATATGTGTGTGTGTGTGTGTGTGAAATATTATTTTTTTCTTACCTAACTTTCAGAAATGGAGCTTTTGATAGCTTGAGAGATGGTGCTATTACATTTGTTTCATGAAGGCAGAATCTAGTGAGGGCGCTCGCATGGTGCTAGGTGTGTGTCTTCTGTAACACAAATGCTTAAAAGAGCCCATTCTGCTCACAAACAGCCCTACAGCAGGTGGTTTGGCCCAGGAGTTAGTTGGCTCTTCACTTGTTTTATTGAGGTGCTGAATATGCGGGAGGAGGGTTTGCTTTCCTTGATCGCAATTCCACCGACAACAACTGAGTTTACACAGAGCTGTTAGAGGTTCAAAGAAGTCCTGTAAATATTTTATGTGCCTGGAGATTATTTGTGTTTGGCGGATTATGCGCAAGGTGATAAGAATCACTAATAAGGAGAAAATTCTTCGGCAAGGTGCAAACGTACCGCAGCCCTGCTTCTCTCGGCAATATTTCATGTTTATTTCATTCTAAAATACAGAAAAAGCATGCTTGTCGCCAGCCCATTTACAGCGCTGGGGCAAAAAAAGAAAGACCATATAAAACTATTCATTGTGCTGCTTTCATTATAATCGTGATTAACAGCGTTTTATGGCGAGATGGGAAAACCAGGGAGATGAAGGCAAAAACATAGAGCTGGGACACAGATAATTGAACTCCATATGTTATATTTTTAAAGCTCGCAGGTGGAAACCAACAAAGCCTATTTAACAATGAGGGTTTTTATTCTGTGGTCCTTTGTGGCACCTGACTATGGCACCAGTGTGGTGTAGTGGTTAAGAGTGGTAGTCTCGTAATCTGGGGAACCGGGTTCGCGTCTCCGCTCCTCCACATGCAGCTGCTGGGTGACCTTGGGCCAGTCACACTTCTCTGAAGTCTCTCAGCCCCACTCACCTCACAGAGTGTTTGTTGTGGGGGAGGAAGGGAAAGGAGAATGTTAGCCGCTTTGAGACTCCTTAAAGGGAGTGAAAGGCGGGATATCAAATCCAAACTCTTCTTCTTCTGACTGCAGGTCTTCCTGTTGCCATTACCTGATAGGATATGGCACAAGGTTCTCTCTCATTTCTCATACTGATAATCTTAATGCAAAAACCTCCATCAACTAGAGTGTGCTTTTGACTGTAGCCCTGCTCAGGTGTTCACCTGTACATGGATGGTCTTAAGCCAGAGGTTGGGATGGGGGCATGCATGCAAGTCCTAGCCCCTATGTCTCCAGGCACACAGCTCCTCCGTAGACCTCCATGTGTTTAGTGTGAAAGTCTGCATGGTGTATGTTTTACTGTGGACTCAGCTATACAGCTGCAAATAAAAAAAAAATTAAGTACAGTATATAAATGTGACACTAGATGGAAATGGTGAGCTATGGCAAATTCAATATATTTTTTCAAAATGGTTTTTTAAATAGCATTTTCACAGCGTTTTTTTATATGTGTGTATATTCCACCTATATGTATATAAATTGTCATTCTTACATGCATAATTCAAAAAGGTCTCCTCCTATATAAACATTGTGAGAATGTTAAGAAAGGTAGGAGAGGACATATTGTTTTGTTATTATCTCTCCTCACTCACGCTAGTGAGTAAACAGCAGAGCACATTCCCCTTGCAACTTATTGGAGGCAAGTTGATGATTCGTTAGATAATCCTTTAATTTAAGGTTACCAGATTTTTTTCAATGAATCCGGGGACACTTCAGTTGGAATGGATGGATTTGTCATGGGACTGATTTGTAAATCTGGGGACTGTCCCTGGGAAATGGGGACGTCTGGTAACCTTACTTTAATTAAGCAACCCAGTCCGCTTGTCCATTCTGGATTGTTCCTGGTAAGTTTCCCCTTTATTTCCCTCTTAAAATAATAATAACACAACACAGCCTTCTTTAAAAGCAAGAATAAAGTTTTACTCACATTCCGTTCACAGCAGTAATCTGAAGGCAGGCTTTACCTTGTAGTTACAGTGGAAAGAAGTCTGAACTACACCTCAGACTTTCTGCTTGTGGGCTCCATCCCATGTGAAGGTCGAGCCATGTGCCGGCTAAGAGCCAGGAGAGTCCAAGAGTAAGAGTAAGAGAGTAAGAGTCCAAGAGATATATGGTTGCATGGCCAGCCCTTTTATCTGGTCAGCTAGGGTCACACCCATCTACCTGGTCACACACAGGGGGAGGAAACTCCAGAGCAGGTATGACAGGAAGTCCTCCCTGTCTGGAGCCACATTCCCCTGTGTATCCATTCTAGGCAACAGGAAAATGTACTTGACTGCTCAAGCAATAATACTCCCACAAGCATGTATCTATCTATATCATCTATATCTATATCTATCTTCATACTTATTTTTACATCCTTAAACTCTTCCTTGCCACTCCTGCTTCTGCCAGAAGGCTAGTGCTGCAAGCCACTTCTGTGTAAAAACCCTCTCAGGTTAAAAAACATGTGGCATCATGACAAGACTTGGGGTGAGGGGAAGGGAAGCTGTTTGAGGCTGCAATTCAGCACACACTTCCCTGGGAATAAATGCCATTGAGCTCAATGGGGCTTTCTTCTGACTGGACATGAATTGGATTGCATGGCATTGTGACGTAAGCCCGGGGCTTTCTGAGTTATTCAAGACAAAACCTTGACTTCCCATGAAACTTGCTTTCAGTTTTTCCTCGTATTGACCCTTAAAATCGGCATCAGAAGTGCCAAACTAAATGAAATGTGGGTGACCACATTCTCCACTCCCTTTTTAAAAAGGAGTTGCCAGCAGGTTACTTGTTACTTGTTTTAGAATGAAATAGACATGAAATATCTCACCCCCTTGAACCGGTGGATTGAAGGTATGGTTCTGGGGAAGGGTCAGTCAACCCCTCCAATGCTTTCTTTTTAAAATTGAGCTCAACTTCCAAACACTGCTGTTTGTCCCACTGTAAAAATGCATAAATACAGCCATGCTCATAAGGTTTCTTGAGCAGAATTTTGCAAGTAATAACAGCTGACAGATTCTAAATCTTAACACAGAGAAAGAAAAACTGCAGATAGCGTAAAAAATCTGAGGCAGTCCACAGACTGTATTTACTGGGTACCCATTCATACATTCTTTAATCCTGTGCAACGCTATCTAACTGAGACAGTTTGCTGATGTTCAGGCACTTCATTAGGCTGGTTATGAGGTTTCATTTGTCCGTGCTTTTTAATTAATTTAGGAGCCATATTCTCTTTTATTGTTATTTTCCCCCTCCAAGTATTCATGCAAAGGGAATTTGCTCCTACTCTGAGCAGAGGGGGTTTTATAGGTTGTTACATACTAATGTGGCTCTTCATATTCCCAGGTTTATTCTTTATAGCAGGCGTCCAATAAAGGAAACTTGGCTGCAGCTAGACTGGGGATAAGGGCATCCCACACAGCAAAGATGATCATAAGCAGAGCTGGCGGTGGCAGAAAAATCATAACAAGTTTCCTGCCCCCCCCCCAAAAAACCAGCAACTGTAATATCCCTTGCATAAAATACTCCTCTAATATAATTTTATTATCTTTGTCCACGGTGCCCAGTACTTTTGTGCTATATTGGTATGTAGCTAATGATTTTCTACAGGACAAAGAAAAACGGTTGCGGTTCATAATTCTGTTCAAGGTTTCGTTTTTGTTTTGCTGGTTTTCAGTGTGTGGAATGTATATCATTGCTTTAAATGTCTACCCTCCCCCATCATTATACAGTGGTACCTCAGGTTAAGAACTTAATTCATTCTGGAAGTCTGTTCTTAACCTGAAACCATTCTTAACCTGAAGCACCACTTTGGCTAATGGGGCTTTTCGCTGCTGCCGCACGATTTCTGTTCTCATCCTGAAGCAAAGTTCTTAACCCGAGGTACTATTTCTGGGTTAGCGGAGTCTGTAACCTGAAGTGTCTGTAACCCGAGGTACCACTGTATAGAATTTTAGTTTGCAAGGACTGGACAGAGTCTCTTTTTCTCAAAACCCTGTTTGGGAAATGGTGGTTGCTCTTTGGCAGCCTGGCAGCCATTTGCCCACGGCCACCACATACACGTGTGAACCTAGAGAGCTTGCAGTTCTGAATCTTTACCCAGTGGTCCCTATTGATCATTTCCATAATGGAATGGGCTGAAAAGGGATAGCTGAAAGGTCTGTTCGTACAAGAAGGCGCAGGGGAAATGTGAGTGTGCCAGCTAGTGCCAGGTTAAGCTTAGATGAGAATAGTTGCAGTCATGGTCTGCTCAAAGAACAGACCTCAAAGAATAGACCTCAAAGAGTACTATTGTACTGTGAGCCTTAGGAGAGCAATCCTAACTGGTCCAACAATGCCAACCTGTCAGGCTGATCAGTGCAGCAGGGTCACTGCTGCATCTGCAGCCCTGCCACTCATGGTGACCTGGGTGGAAGGTGGGTGCGCAGTGCAGAGAGCAGGATCTGGTGTCGTGACTGGGCCCCTGTTGTGCCCAGGGCCACTGGAAGAAGGTAGCCAGGCCAGCTCAGGAGTCAATGGCTCCTAGGCTGACTCAACCCCTCTCTGCTCTTGGAATGCCCTGGGGCTTTCCACTAGCAGCTGTTGGTGGGGATCCAGCCAGTTGCACTTCCACTGGGCAGGCAGAAGGGAAGCGCCACACTGGTGGAATGGGGCTGGTGTTACTCCGAAGGCAACAGCTGGTGAGAGTCTAGTGGCAGCTGGCAGGGCTGGCCAGGGGACATTTCACCCCATCCATATGCACACACCCCAGCCTGGCACAAATGAGTCTGGATTGCTCTGCCAGTTTGAACCCTGCACACCAACCAGACATGGATATCAGCTTTCTGTCAACATTTCCCCCGAAGTTTTCAATAGTTTTTATTTTAATTTGAAGCCCCAGAAATTTAAGCCTTAAAAATCACACAGGCAAGTAATGGGTACTGATGTCTGAGTCAGTACTTGTTATGTTTTAGCTTCCTTTTCGTAATATGAGACAATATAGACATACAGATATAATTTCATATATTTCCATACCACCCTTCACCAAAATGGTCACAGGCAGTTTACATTAGAATAAGGCAATGCAAAATGCAATCAACTAAGGCATTAAAACAATTCTCATAAGTATAAAATCAGCAGCACCAAAAACTCGGAAATGACTCACTCTGACAAAAAGCCACTACTTATTTAATATATCTATACCACCTTCCAAGAATAAAGTTCTTCCCAAGGCCAGGCTTGGATAGGACTGACCTTGTGCAAGAATTATTCATCACAAGGAAGCAGCTAGTGGCTTCTAGGAAGCAACTCAATCACTCAGGATTCCAGACTGCTCATGTGAAATAAACAACGATTACATAGTTTAAACCTGTATCTAAAGTGTCATTCTGGAATATTCTAGGTTCTAAAAACACAATCTTAAGCATGTCTACTCACAGTCAGAAGTGCAGCCTCTTGAAATTAATGGGGCTTACTTCCAGGTAAATGGGATTAGGGTTATAACCTAAATTCTCACATTGATCAATATTCAAACAATGGGTTCCTTTCTTAAAGTGAACCTTATACACTTAAAAATATACTTTAAAAAACCAGCACCGTTCTCTTTTTCAAATCCACCTACACTGAGATTTGGGTAACATGAAAATGGAAGTAAATCCTATTAAACTGTGACGAATTATTTATGCTTAACTTTCTGAGGCTGCAATCCTAGGCTGCTTTTTGGAGTAAACCTCACTGAATGCAATGGGGCTCACTTATGAATAGATATGCATAAGATTGCCCTGCTGGCAGTCCTATTGACATGAGTACGGAAGCTCTGCTACTGGGCGTTAATTCAACAAATGTTTAAAAGAGTTTTCCTTGGCTCTCTTCCATTTAACAGAACTAGCGCTCACTTTTTAAAACCACTGTCACATCAGCATAACACATTTACCACTTTAATGAACGTCTAAAGCCTTCACCAGTCTTCATCATTAATAGCTTTTCTTTGAAACATGTGCTTACTTTTGCTGATTGAGTAGTTTAAGATGATGTCTGCCTCATTACAAATAGATCTACAGTTCTTGAACAACACTCTCCCACACTGCTGATTAGACTTTTTGGACGTCTGCATCAAACGCTGCTCAAAGTTAAAACATAAACCAGCCTCTAAAGAAGAACAAAAGGAAGCTATAAGGCACCAGAACACAACATCTTGAATATTTCATTTACTGATTTCCCATTTCTTCCTGGATAAGCTTTTGAGTCCATTACTGCCCCGTCAATCTGAGTTTTGGGCGGCATGAAAAACTTGGGAGGCCGCTACGTAAAAAGCACAGGGATCGAGATCAGCTGCAGCATCCTTGCTAGAAAATTCCTCACATATTTTCACATATATTTTTGCTACACCTATTGCAAATGATGGCTTATAGGCTATATTCCAAGTAGTATAATCCAAGCTATCTATCTATCTATCTATCTATCTATCTATCTATCTATCTATCTATCATATGCACCCAGACAAGAAATGTCAAATTATGCAGCCTGTACACATCATGCAGTCATCACCAAATTTACATAATTTATTCTTAAATGTCTACTACTTTACATAATTTATGCAGCCTTTTTTTGTCATGGGCAGTGGTAAGGAGTACATGGGGCATGGAAGCCCCATCTTGCCCTCAAATATATATATATATAATTACTCAGCCCCTTTGAGGTTTCAGCAGGTACTTCAGAGAGCAAACACAGCTGTCGTGTGGTATGTGAAACCTGCCCCGGAATCAGTAATGGTGAAGGATGGATCAGAAATCTCTTAAAATAATCACATTTTCACAGAAATATAGAATTGCAGAGTTGGAAGGGATCCCAAGGGTCATCCAGTCCAACCCAAAACCATTTTAAGCTTGCTTTTGCACCAATAATGGCTAGAAACATGAGTGTTGGGTTTTTTAAAATGATGAAACCTGAGATTTTCAAGAAGTACAAAATTCTGTACCCCATACAGTGGTACCTCGGGTTACAGACGCTTCAGGCTACAGACTCCGCTAACCCAGAAATAGTTGTTGTTGTTTAGTTGTTTAGTCGTGTCCGACTCTTCATGACCCCATGGACCAGAGCACGCCAGGCACTCCTGTCTTCCACTGCCTCCCGCAGTTTGGTCAGACTCATGCTGGTAACTTCGAGAACACTGTCCAGCCATCTCGCCCTCTGCCGTCCCCTTCTTCTTGTGCCCTCAATCTTTCCCAACATCAGGGTCTTTTCCAGGGAGTCTTCTCTTCTCATGAGGTGGCCAAAGTATTGGAGCCTCAGCATAGCTGTCAACTTACAGATTTGAAAATAAGGGACCAGCAGCCTTGAAAATAAGGGACCAGCAGCCAAAATAAGGGACTGCAGCCTCACCTGTTCCAGGCACTCCAGTCTTCCTGTCCTTCTGCAATCTAGTCAAACTCATGCTGGGTAGCTTCGAGAACACTGTCCAACCAACTTTGTAACCAGAGGTTCAATTGATTAGAATCTGAATCACATGCACCACAAGACCTATGCAGCCTCAACTTAAGATGGCTCCCCAGCCTGGCTTTGCACTGCAAAGTTTGCAGCAGCACGTGCAACAAAATGGCGTCCAGAATTTGAAAACCTCCTCAGCTTGCATTAACTAGCCACACACAAGGCATGCAAGCTCCACCCCCCAGTCGTTCTTAGACTTCTTATTGGGTGAGCAACACAGGCAAGCAACACAGTTGGAGCCTCCCTCCTCCCTGGCCGGCAGGGAGGGAAGGAGAGGAGCTGCTTCCTTCGAAATTTAAGGGAAATCATTTAAGGGACATTTAAGGAACATCCATCAATAAGGGACAGCAGCGGGACATGGCACTGGAATAAGGGACTGTCCCTTCAAATAAGGGACACTTGACAGCTATGAGCCTCAGCTTCACGATCTGTCCTTCCAGTGAGCACTCAGGGCTGATTTCCTTAAGAATGGAGAGGTTTGATCTTCTTGCAGTCCATGGGACTCTCAAGAGTCTCCTCCAGCACCATAATTCAAAAGCATCAATTCTTCGGCGATCAGCCTTCTTTATGGTCTAGCTCTCACTTCCATACATCACTACTGGGAAAACCATGGCTTTAACTATGCGGACCTTTGTTGGCAAGGTGATGTCTCTGCTTTTTAAGATGTTGTCTAGGTTTGCCATCGCCTTTCTCCCAAGGAGCAGGCATCTTTTACTGCTGTCACCATCTGCTGTCACCATCTGCAGTGATCATGGAGCCCAAGAAATAGTACCTTGGGTTAAGAACTTTGCTTCAGGATGAGAACAGAAATCGCACAGTGGCCGTGGGAGGCTCCATTAGCTAAAGTGGTGCCTCAGGTTAAGAACAGTTTCAGGTTAAGAACGGACCTCCAGAACGAATTAAGTTCTTAACCCGAGGTACCACTCTACTGCTGTTAAGAGACACTTCAGCAGCCTAAAGGTGACTTAGGAACAACCTATTAGTACAGCAACAAATTGGCAAATACACTTCGTGCATGCTCCACTCATGCCTCTCTGGCTGCTTCCTGAGTCTAAAAAGTAGCACCGGCAGGACCCCATATCTTGTTTTGTCCAAAGAAAAAACAGGAGTGATTAAAGGGGGCAAATGATTTCTTTTTAAACCGTGAAACCCTGGTCAGAAAACTGGAGGGAGCAATAATGAAAAAGGAGCCTCAGTGAAAGGAAAATCAGAAGAAATGCATAGGAAAGCAGTTCACCACCACAGTGTCATGTTGAGCTGCAGATGATAAAGTCTATTTGTGTCAGCCTTATTCTGACTTCCCTGGGTGTGATACATTTGTGTGTGAGTTACATGTGCGGAAGATGGGGGGGGGGAATCCCACTTCCACATGGTGTTCAGCTGTGTCTCTGCCTTGTGTTGCTGTTGTTTTGTAGTCACTGTCCTTCCCTTAACAACTGTGTAACCCACATATGCCTCCTGATTTAGGTGTTGCAAATGCTGTGGTTATTTATTACAAAGGTTTAAAGAGAGAGTGAGCAAAGAAAGAAAAAACCCCACTTAATATGCCCTTGGCAGCTGTGTTCTCCATTTCCAGTTCACAAATCTGCTTTCTGATTGGAGAAAAACAGCCCTTAAGCCTTCTTGAAAACAGGAAACTGCTCCCCCTGCTTCCTGAAGTACAGGAACAGTTTCCTTGGCAACCTCTGGACAAAGAGAGCTCCTGTTAACCACTGGGGTGCCATAACAGATACAATGGGAAGGCGATAAATTACATGGCATTCCTATCTTGAAGGATTGAATAGCTTTTTCTGTGTACTCGCCAGTTGTTTTAGGTGGTCCTAGTTCACATTTATTTTGCTAGCAGCTATTTAGAAGTCAAAGGTGTTGAAGTGTACTTTTGTTCTAGTTTATGAAACCTCCATGTCCTCTCACCCCACAGAAATAAAACATTATCTGTGTGCCTGGCACATTGCAGACAGATGCATGTCCCAAGGAGCTTACATTTTTCTCCCATCATGTTTGGTGCTTCCTCTAGATGTTGCTGTTCTGCTGCTATTCCCCCCTCTTACTTACTACTTCTATATCCTACCTTAATTAGTCACAATGCTGATCCCAGTGAAACAGAGATCATATGATGAACATGATTATTCCAGAATGGGAATGATGCCAGACTCAAATGTGGTGACATGATGGTGTCTTTGAAAATGTGGGGAATTCTTCTGAATGAGGCACATGGATGATCCTAGCCAATTGGGTATCATAAAGGGAGCAAAATAGCATATCCATACCGCATAGCCAATCTGTTTTGGATACGTGTTAAAAGCACTGAGAGGAAACAAAATTGTGAGGGATGGCAGTGGATAGGTAAGGGCAAATTAGTCAACTTAGGTTTCTCTCTGCTTCTTATTTTACTAATCTTAAGTTCAGTTCTTCACAAGTGGGTTTTTTTAAAGTCCTCATGAAAATGCATAAGCATTTTAATATGAATTTTCCCTAATATATGCACATTTGTATGCAATTTTGCCTAATGTATACATTTTTTGCAAAGCAGTTTCCCCTAATATACAGTAATGCATTTTGTATGTTATTTTCACCAAGATATGCACTTTTATGCACACGTTACCCTAGTATATGTATTGTTCATGCTACTAGGTTGGAGATCTGCACTGAAAAATTCAGAGAAATGCGACTTTTGAAAGATGGTTGTGTTTTAGTTCTCACATTGGTTTGGAAAACCTGAATTGGGTAGTTTTAGCTTTAAATGCAGACTGAGCTGAATTTCTTCCCCATCTGTATCAGGGGTAGAGGGCATACAAGACAGGGCATGGCTGTGTATTATCAATGAATAGGCAAACATCTTCCAGGCATGTCCAAAATATTGTCAGAAGCATATTTGGACATTGCTGATAGCGCACCTGAAAAACAGGTATAATATGACCAGGATCGAAAATGACAAAGGCTGCCATGCGACAGCAGCCCTGACAGCACTGATATAATCATGAGGGAAGAAATGGGTATGCAGAGCCCTTTTCTCACATCCTGTATATTCTCGGAACTGACAGTGATGAAAATATCTTAGGCTGATGTGGAGCACCTAACCTGTCAGTGTGTAGCCATTTTTATTCTGTAACAAATACCTAGTGTTTCAAAAAAGATATTACATTGCAAGCAAATCTTAAAAAACAAAAACAAATGAAAATTCAATTAAGATACGCACTAAACTGACAATTTAACTCTCTTGATTTTCTCTTGGTATTGTTACATTTTATTTTCACTCTGAAGGGAAACTATTCTCAGAATTTGTTCCTTGTCCTGCCACTGACCTGTCCAACACTTCACATTAACTTCCCAACAATGATCAATCTGTTGGTACTGATGATGTCACTGGTACCAGCAGCACCCATCCCTTTCCTTCCTGTGTTCTGACCAGCCAATGGCTTTTCCAGCATCTCTCTGTACTTCCAAACCAGTCGTGATGATGTCATTTGTTCCAGCACATACCCCTTCCTTTTCTGTGTTCCGGTTAGCCAATGGACACCTCACACTTGTTTGTGGCAACGGATGTTCCGTTGGCATTCAGTGGTAGCAACACCTATGCATTTCTTTCTGGGAGTCAAATTCCTTCTGTCCATCTCAGCCTGAAATCCCATTAACACCGAGAGCAGGTCCTATTGAACTCAGATGGGCTTACTTATAAGTAAACATACCTAGGACTGGGCTCTGAGGTTTGCTTTGTCTGTGCACCTGTCTGTATGACATAAAACAAGAAGGCTCACAAAATTATAATTAAAATCTATATAACCTGTTGGGAACAACTGTTCATGCAAATGGCTAGCTATGTGGAGACATTCTCATACAGGAGCCACCAGTGGCTGTACATAGGGAGCAAGCCTGATATTAACATTCCATTGTAACTAATGGCAGGATCTAGTGATAGCAAGGTTCGAGTTGCCTTAATTATTTCAGATGCAGACTGGCTTATCAGATGCAGGGCTATAGAGGATGCAATCAGCCACCAAAAAAAAGGTGCAAGCAAGAATACATGCCACATTTTAATTATTTTAAGATGAGAGAGGGAGAGAGAAATCCCTGGTCTTCCCCCTTCATAAGGGATTATGGAGGGAAGTGAATCCCTTTTACTTGCCCCACAAAAGATCCTGGGCCTATTTGTATGTAATTTGGTAGGCTTAGCACATTCTGGAGGAGGTCCTGTGCTTGCAAATTTCATCCACTTTGGCTAAAAGGTGAGGGGGAAGATATAGCCATTTTTAGATTCCCCATTATGGTGAATGGGGAAAGAGAGAGCTTTGTTTTATACAAAACAGTTCAAAACCCAAAACACAGATTGAAGTGGAGATATTTTTAAAAAGATGAATTTTGGGGCCCCTGCTCACTCATACCATTGACTACCCCGCCACTGGGACAGCTTACTTGTGCAGCAATTTCTCTAGGACCTAACTCTATTATCCTTTAAACTTGAAATTTACTCACTATGCTTTCTTCCCATCTGTTGCTTCCCCTATACAGTGGCACTCTTCAATACCCACCTAATAGTATCTCACCGCAATGTTGGCCAAAACATGTAATGCAAAGAAGTCACATTGTAAAAGAAAACTTTAAACACTCTTTATGGGTCCCTTTGGTCTTAAGGGTTGATTTTGTTTAACTTGGATTTTAAATGTGCAACTTTAAATTCAGTTTTGGACAGTAATGGGTTTCCTGCCACTGCATCCTGCCCTATTTGTTTATTATCAGCTACACCTTAAAATCACTGGTTTGTATTGGGTTAATAATGGGTTGAGTCACATCACTGCCCAGTGCATGACTGTTAAGTGGGGAAGCTACTGAGGAAGGGTGTGAAACATTACAAGAATGTCAACTCCCTCCTTACTGCACTTGATAACACCAAGGTTTTGCCACCCCCCTCCTCACCAGATTGCTCTTGGCACTGATAATTAATTAAATCATGCAAACGTTGACCAAGACATGCAGGGTAAATGGATAAAATTTTATGGGACCAATGCCTTATAAACCTCTTGAGCATCAGCAAATTGTTCTATTCTGCACAGAGAACGCACCATCTCAACTTCCAGCCATTCACAGTTCCTCAACTACTCCTAAGGCATACCATTCAAATGTTAGCCGTTATAGGGTCAGAACTGAAGTACCTTGATTCAGAGAAAGATGCCTGTTGATTGGCTGGGAGCAACTCTCAATAAACATGTGGCATCAGGTGTGGGTAGGTGGATTATGTTTGGGGGAAATGGCACCACAGGCCAAATTGGGGCCACGAGCCAGATAGTCCCCAGCACTGCCTTAGATTGTGTCATCGGGACATTTGCGCATGCAGATAACCTTCTCTCTGTTCCTTTATTTTAATTTTTTTTGGCATTACTGTATCATCTAAAGCCAGACGTATGTTGGACACTGGGTGTAAGGGGAGGGGGCAATTTAATCAAGCAATATTGATAAAGGCCATTTAATTTCTGTGAGTGTTTCCATTTACCAGAAGACGAGATGACCACCCTAACCCCTAATTATTGATGTCCTGAAGTGTTGAAGACTTAGCTCTCTTTTCATATGCCAATTAATAAATTGTACCTAATAAATTGTGGGCTCCCGTACTAAGCAAGGGCAACATACATCTCCCGGTGCTGCAGCACAATCCTTTCAGCCCTCATCACTTTATGGGGAAAAGATTGCAAGATGACTGTCACCAGGACCGTCCGTTGTAACAACCATTCACAATCCACAAGTGAATAAGACAGTGCATTCAGTTCAGCTTCACAAGAACTTAAGCTTACTTTTGTTTGCTTCTTGCACGACCAATCAAATAGACCCTGGTTGTACATGCAGCAAACTCCAGACGTGCTTTTCCTGTCTGTGGTGTCACTTCCAAAACTCGCATCAGCAAATATCTCAAGACCTCCAGACTTCTGATTGTTAAGCTCAGTCTGTAGTGCATAGTGCCTATCAAATAGCATGCTATGTGTTTCCAAGCTTTCCAATCCTTAACAGTAGGATTGTTGACATGTCTGCTTAGATTCCAGCATTGCAGGGGGTTGGACTAGATGACCCTTGTGGCCTCTTCCAACTCCACAACTGTATGATTCTACAGTGTATGATCCCTTCCATTGCCTCAGTGAAGAGTGAACAGCTTCCACCATCCATTGTAGGGAAGGGTGACGAGGTCCTCATCCAAACTACAGCCAATCAGGAAGCTGCAATGGCCCTCTGCATTCACATTGCCTTTTGAATTGCTAGTCTCTGCTGGTGCAGCAGCAGTGCCTGTTTGCTCACCCAGAACATTTGGTTGGGGTCATAGAGGAGAGGGTAGTCACTGGTCCCTCAAACCATCTGGGCCATGGCCCAGTGTCCCTCGGGGTGGGGTGGGGGGCTCTTGGCACCGACCTGTTCCAGCCCCAGGCATCATATGAGGCAGAATAAAGGGGGGTGTGGCTCACCAAGAATAGCTTTCCGGACCAACCTCTGAGGCTTGGCAGACCTCATTAGGCCCATGGGGCAGATGTTGAAGAACAGTGTGCTATCGGCTAGCTGGAAAAAAAGTCTGTGGTTTGTTTTTGTTTTGTTTTTAAATGTTAACGTCAATCTAGAAAGCACTTTTCATATTTGGGGAAATGCAAAACATCTGTTTGTTTTAATACTGCAGCCTTTCTAAAGGCTGCAAATTTTGCAAAATATTCGGCAAATGAGGACAAATGGATGATTATCAATCTTCATTCATTGCTTTCAGTCCTAGTAGAGAAAAAGCTTTGGGCAGAAGCCAGAATAGGAAGAGGAGGCTTTAATGCTATCTCTCTAAATAGCTCTAGCTAGCCGGTACAGTGGTTTCTTTTTATCTGTTTTACCACTTAGCTAATCTCTTTTTTGCCAAAGCCATTAAGATGCTGGGCATGGCAGCCCTGGCTGGGAGATTTAAGTCGCCCTATCCCTGCTTTTCATGTTCAGAAAGAGTTTATTCTCTCCTGCAGAGCGAAGCACTCTCCAAAGTCTCGAGGAAAGCGGTAATTTCAGAATAATGGAACCTTAAGGCAGCAAATTGGCAGTGGGAACAGAAACACAGAGCTGGTTTTGCTATCCTACGTAAACGTCACCAAGGGTCAGTAGCAAGGAGAGTTTGTGACTGCTTTGATGTGGGAGGTGGGATTCAGCTAAAGTGTCCTGCCAGTGGAAGGGTTTCCGCTTGTATAATGGGGCTTTCCTTCTCTTTCCCCTGCATGCATGCTGCACCCCAAAAAATATGGCTGGGGGGGGGGTGTCAAGAAAACCCCAGAACAGTGTATGCAGGGAGGAGGGGATACTGTTCCATCTGGCAAGCTGAAACGCTTCCACTGATGGAAGATTCAGAAGAGCACAATGCTGAATTCCTCCCACGCTCTGTAGGAAACATTTACAGTGCATTTGCATTCTTTCATCCCAATTTGTATTCTTTCCTCCCTGTGCAACCCCAGTCACACTATAAGAAAGTACACTTCCGCATGACTAGCGGCACCAGAATGGGGGTGGTGATACAAATTTAAATGGATGTCCTGTTGAAAAACACACGCTGTGTGGATGAGCAGCATTGACACTCCAGGGCAGATTTGGACTTTGCCACCCCTATGGGCCAGAAGAAGTATGCCTGGCCCAATGAGCAGTGTGCAGGGTTCAGTTTTTATGCCTACAGTCCCTGAGCTGGAAAGCAATAGGCATATGGGGTGCTGCTTGAGGCCATGGAGCTTCTTGGCTGCATCAGGGAAATTGGGAAAGGGAAGTCAGGAAGTGCCCCTGGTTTGCTGAGACATGGGCAAAGAAGGCAAATCTTTCCTGCAGGGTGAGAAGGTAAGGGAAGAAATGGCTTTTGCCACCTGGGTTTTGCATTGATATGGCAACAAACGATACACAGAGCAAAGCAGAAGAAAACCGAAGAGCTAAATTGATGGAAAATCAAATGTCACGGAGACATTTATCAGAACCATCAGTGGGCTTAACAAGTGGTTAGACTGGACTGTGCTGGACTGTAGACCTCCTGTTTAGATCAAGGGGAAACGCATCCCTCCTTAGTTCTTTAGAACCTATGGTCCGTAGTTGTGCTCTTCTGAATACCCGATTTCAAATTGAAATGCAATATGTAAGAACATCAGTGGCTTTCAGCAATGATTGACATTGAGGAATCTTAAGTTGGTTGCATTTTACAATTAATAACTGTAGGATTGGCTGCCAACATTGCTAACTGCCAGTGTCCACTTACAGCGACCTGACTTCCATTTAGATTGTACAAGCTATAGGTGTAGCAATAACATTAACGTGTAACTCCAATGAATCTTTAATTCTGGAGGATTGCCCAGGCTATAAATCTAGATCTGTGAACTTGCACATCTTGCAGGCTGTGAAGTAATGAATTAGTCATCATAAATGGGCATCATTGCCACCTACTGGACAGCACTGGGAACAGATGTAATCTAACATGGGTGCTCCAGTGCTGTTGACTGTAGAAGGTGTTCCATGGATACAAGCAATAATGGCGTCTGCTTTCTTTTAGAGAAGCAGGAAGCTTTGACTTGTGATGTTATGGTTACCCAAAAGCAATGTAGGAACTAATGACCAATGTGAGATAATAGGCAGATGTGCATTTGATGCAATAATACATAAAGTATAATGGGTTTCAGCCACTTCTAAAATGCAGGCAGTATTAAACTATATTATAGTAATACAGAATTTGCTTTGGGCATTATATTTTTAATCTCAGGGTCATGGGTTCAAGCCGCATGCTGGGCAAAAGATTCCTCTATTGCAGAGGGTTGGACTAGATGACTCTCGTGATTCCTTCCAACTCTACAATTCTACAATTCTATTATTCTAATCTAACCCAGAGGTTATTAGAATCTGCCCTTGGAAGTTCAGGTTAGAGATTAAAGCCAAGGAAAACTACGGTATCTGTCTTTGTGTTAATGTAGGCATGCCTCTCATTTTCTGTAATTCCACAGTTTGGCTTTACCTGAAGGAATGCTTCATCAAAATCTGCTTTCCATCATGATCACAGCAGATGCATTTATCTTAGCTTTGAGGGTAACAGTGGAGTAGTTCTTGCTACAGTATAATTAGTTTCTAGCCAATTTCTATCTTTCTGAGTCACCTGGGTTATTAAAGAGCTCACTTCATGCTCCGAAAGAATATTTAAATTCACTCCATTTAGTTTTATTCAAAAACAGCAAACTCAAAACATCTGTCAGTTGTTAATTCAGAAAAAAGGATTATATTTGACGCTCAGAGCTTTCATTCTGTCACTGTTGCATCCAGATCTCTGCTCCAAATCCTGGCAGCTTGAATTTTGCAAATGTTCAGACTGGGAGACACAGTTTCATCCCCTGCTCCCTCTAAATGTATCTGATATATGATGATTTAGTTCTGCTGGGGGAAAGCTGGTGGTGGGATAAAAACTTTTTAACACTCCCAGCTTGCTGTTGCAAACAGGTGGGGATGATGTCCATCAAACATGGTGCTTCACAGAAGCCTCCCCCAAACCCCAACCAAGCATCATGCAAAATAAAAGTGATGTTGCTTCATATGCATTGCCCCAGTGATCCTAAGTAGTCAGGGAGAAGGAATAAGCTTTTATGGCATGCACCTATTAGATAGGTTGAGCCACAACTCATGGATTGTGACTTTGATCAAGCTTAAGAAGTGATGAGAAGTACTAGTGTTGCAATGCTATACATAGGGCCAAGGGACCCCCACTTTCATATATTTCATGGAAAGCAGACAGCTAGTCTCACTACCAATACGGTTGCGTAGCATCTCTACCTAAGAAGAAAGGGATATGTCTTGTGCAACTGGCTTATTGGAATCCCTGGACTCAGCCACATTGGTAAAAAAACAACAACAGTGTTTTGAACGCATTATAAACATGCAACACCAGATGGTGCTGGAGAGCAAAAAAAAATATCTTTGTGATTTTCCATAGAGTTTCCCCCCTTTTGTTATAACCATTTAATTTCTGACTTTTTTATAGTGATCCCCCCCCCCGTGTGTAGATCCACCCCATATGTGCCCTAGATAGCAGTGAGTTACTTGAGCTGGAGACTGTCTTAATAGTGTGCTATCAAACTGCCAATATTGATGTTTTCTTGATAGATTGTTTGGGGTTCTATGCACTGGTCAGCCCATTCACTTGTTGTGGCCAAGCACACATGGATCCCAAGAAGGCATTTGTACAAGACATCTGTCTTTCTTCCTGGATGTAGATATGTCATGCAAACCAGTCATGTGGCCTTAATCCACATTGTGCCCATGACTCTACCAGCAGTTTGGATTGGTTGGTTGACCAAAAGTTAAGAAACAATTTAGCTACTGCAATGGATGTCAATAGTTCAATAGAAGCTTCCTCTCTGGATAGCTACTGTGCTGGTTAGATAAAAAGAACTGATGCATTGTAGAATTAATAGGGTCTCAGCTACCTGATAACAGAACTGGGAAGCAGAAAAATAGCTTCCATAACCTTTAGCAAGAGGAAAATAGATGAAAAAACTGAGCAAATCCAAAACATGTTTTTGCTGCGAAAATGGCAAATATCCGATGTTTTGGGAAGCGTGGGCATACTTGTTTTCCTTTTCTCCTTTATGGTTTTGGTGTTTTTGTAACAACTTATAAATATTCCTATGGCAAGATTTTCAAAGCAAAACATGTTTTCCAGCCTGCATTAGCCTTCCTCTTCCTTATTTTATTTTATTTTTCATAGGACATAGGAAAACGTAGGGGTATGGCGCCGAGTCCCTTAATGATATTTTTCCCCAGTCCAATTTGCTTACTGATTATAAGACAAGGCAAAACATGTTTTCTCCCTGTGCCATGAAAGGAAACTAGATCAGTTGTTTTCTGACTTCTTAAAAACAAAACTACCCTCCCGTCCTGGAAATTTTCTTGAAGGCCAGCTGGTTCATGGGATATGCAATGTAAAAAGCAGCTCCATGCGATGTGTTTATACTTAGCAGGTAAAATCTTGCTCTCTCTTGTGGCATTGCAAACTCATGGACTTTCAGGAGAATCCATTTAGACACAGTGATGCCTTGGTTCTCAAACTTAATCCGTTCTGGAAGTCCGTTCCAAAACCGAAGCCTTCCAAAACCAAGGTGCACTTTCCCATAGAAAGTAATGCAAAATGAATTAATACGTTCCAGACTTTTAAAAACAACCCCCAAAACAGCAATTTAACATGAATTTTACTCTCTAATGAGACCATTGATCCATAAAATGAAAGCAATAATCAATGTACTGTACTATAAAATAAATACGACAGTGTTGTAGATGATAAAAAATAAGATGATTATTATTTTCTTACCTGCACTGATGTTAGTCATTGTTTGGATGGGGGTTTTTTATCCATTTCCACAGTCCCACAATCAATCAATCAATCAATCAGTAGCTGAACTGGGTTCCACACAGTCACAAAAAAAATTAATTGAAAAAGCCTCAAAAACAAAAACATAAAATAAAGCACCAAACTTAATCAGTTCTGGAAGTCCATTTGACTTCCAAAATGTTCAAAAAACAAGGTACAGCTTCTGATTGGTGCAGGTGCCCTGGAAACAATAGCCGACAGCTGCATCGGATGTTTGGCTTCCGAAAAACATTTGAAAACTGGAACTTTAAAACTGGAACACACACTTCTCGGTTTTCAGTGTTTGAGAACCAAGGCGTTTGAGAACCAAGGCGTTTGAGAACCAAGGTACCACTGTACTCATGAAACTGAATGTGTGTGGAGTGTGGTGGAGTCTCCATCTTTGGAGGTCTTTAAGCAGAGGCTTGACAACCATATGTCAGGAGTGCTCTGATGGTGTTTCCTGCTTGGCAGGGGGTTGGACTCGATGGCCCTTGTGGTCTCTTCCAACTCTATGATTCTATGATTCTATGATTCTATGAATGCAGCAGAATTCATATTCATACACACTCACTGTTTCCTATAGAAAGTATGTGGAATTTCAAGAAGGGAGGCTTATTAACGCCAGTTCTGGTCCTTGCAAGCACAGGGAGCCAGACGGGGAGGGAGTGCTATTTAATGCCATCATTTGGAATCTTCCACAACTGCTGTGTGCATGCCTCCATTTGTGGGTGGGAGCCTAGAACAGGGATGGAGAGCCTTTGGCCCTCCCTCCTGATGCTGTTGGACTCCCAACTCCTGTCATCACTAACCATTGGTCATGTTTGCTGATGGGGGCTGGAGTCCAATAATATCAGGAGAGCCACAGGTTCCCCATCCCTGCCTTGGAATATCAATTGTTTATGCATAAGCAGATACATGGATATTGGTTTATCTATATCCATCATTCTACCTTTGTATGCATATACATGCAAAATTATTATTGTTTGTCGTTGTCTACAACTAAACCAGATGTACATGATGAAGGTAATCAAATACTGTATGCTAACATTTAACCAGATCTTAGGGATGCAAACATCTAGGGTGGCATTCAGCTAAGCTTTACTCAGAGTAAACCCACTGAAATGAATGAACATGAGCCATTGATTCCAATGGGTTTACTTTGTGTAAAACTCAGCTGAATATCAACCATATAAATTTATTTTCACGGGTGTTGTGCTTGAACTTCTTTATTTTTATAGCCATTTTTTGCTTGCAAATTTGATTTTAAAAACCATTAAATTTAATAAACAAAGACTGTCATTTATTAAATTTAATAGTTTAGTACTACTACTAATAATACCTTCCTTCAGGATCCTCATAAGGCATATCCACTAAAGATAAACACAATCCTAGTAGCATTACTATATCTTTATGGGTCTCTGGGCACACTGAAGATTGCACACAAATGACTCAAGAACACTGAAAATAAAACAAAACATTCTGGCAACAAGAAGTTTGGGATCATCAGAATGTGGACTGTACTGTGTATGAACAACTTAACATGCTGTAGTAAAGTAGAGGCTAACATTTCAAGTTTATGCAGCAGATGCCGTGAGAAAAGATCTTTTCCTGTGCAAATAATTTACAGTGTGTACATGTGTCTTCCCTTTGCCACTTGACCTATTGTCTTCCACTTCCACCAGAATTAACAGATAGTATTTACTTGTAGTTAACTCTTTGCAGTCCAGTGTGAAAACATAATTCCAAAGCTGAGAACTCATGAGTCTGAATCCATTGCATTTATCACATCCAAACTTATTTTCCCCCAGCCATGCTGCTTTGATTGGTGATAATGTGTTAGCACAGGCCCTAAATTGAAAGTGGCACTAATTGCATTCTACTCTGCTCAAGAGGGAAACTCCCTAGACTAAGGCTCTGATAGTTGACTGAAGGTTGAGGAAGAACTGAGACATTTTGGGTATTAACCAAATTTACTAGTTGGAAACAATTATTAATGGAGGGAGAGAGGTCAGATAAGAGAGATCTTTCAAGATACAGTAACTAAATAGTTACGGGTTTGCCACCTGTTGTGCTACCAGACTATGGTTTTCTTGATGTCTGCTTAGGAGCAATATTTTTCTCATCCTTGTTATTAATTAATCAACTAGTCACATGTTACGTTCCTTCAAAGAGTCCTCTGGCCAACCCTGCAGATTGAAGGCATTGGCCCCTCTACCCAAGAGGGCCAACTAAATGGATGGCATGAAGCACAGGAGAGAACATCTCCCTCTTCTGCCAAGCTAACAAGTACTGTAGTACCAAGAGTAAGACACCTGAATCCTGCTACTGCCAGAGTCCCCAGCCACATGTCCTCCAAAGAAAAAGTGACCACAGTTGTCACAGGTAATAACTACAGTGGTACCTTGGGTTACATACGCTTCAGGTTACATACGCTTCAGGTTACAGACTCCACTAACCCAGAAATAGTACTTCAGTTTAAGAACTTTGCTTCAGGATGAGAACAGAAATTGTGCTCCGGCAGCACGGTGGCAGCAGGAGGCCCCATTAGCTAAAGTGGTGCTTCAGGTTAAGAACAGTTTCAGGTTAAGAACGGACCTCTGGAACGAATTAAGTACTTAACCCGAGGTACCACTGTATAGTGTCTCTGCCTCTGCTCTGTTCAGAGTTGCTCAGTATGAATCTATCTGCATTTCTCTGGAGAAGAGTATAAACTCAATATTGTGGGCCATTTCCTCTCAAAAAAATGTAGACATCTCCCAAGCATCTTACACAACAGTGTAAGAATTTTAAGGTCATATATATATATATATATATATATATATATATATATATATATATATATGAAGCTGTATGCCGGCTCCCTCGGCCAATAAAGCGAGATGAGCGCCGCAACCCCAGAGACGGTCACAACTGGACCTAATGGTCAGGGGTCCCTTTACCTTTATATATATATATATATGTTCATAAATGTACCAAGCAAACACATACAGTCATACCTCATGTTACATTTGCTTCATGTTACATTTTTTCAGGGTGTCCCACAGTGACCCAGAAGTACTGCAAAATGATGTCATGCGCATGCGCAGAAGTGACAAATAGCAACCCGTGTGTGTGCAGACGCGCCACTGCCGGTTCCGTTCCTTTCATGTTGTGAATGGGCCTCCGGAACGGATCCCGTTCACAACCAGAGGTACCACTGTACAAATATGTAAACCACATGTCTGAAACCCACAGAAAAATCCTGAAACCATTTTCTCTCTCCCAAAATGACCTCAAATATTTCTCTGCAAGGTTGAAGGAAATGGGAAATCTCTCCATTGTCTCTTTCACAAATCCTGTCTTAAGGGCACATTTAAGATATGAATAGGGTGTGAGCCTGTGACCTATGATCTGGATTTAGGAACTGAGTAGTTATCATAACAAAAGAGTGGCCAGGATGCCCAGGTAATCCAATCAGGTAACCTGGCAGACAGCCAGATTTCCACCCCTTCTCTGATGTATTAAGGGGGTGGTCTTGGGCTACACCCCTTCTGTGATGGATGATGTTTCTGGGGGTGGTCTTGGACTCCAGGGCGGGCAGTTTAAAATGTCTATATAAGGGCTTGCGCATGGCTCGGGGTCCCCCCCTCCTGTGTGTAGGGGGGAGCACCCTGTTGCAACAGCTTTAATAAAGATCAGGCTTACTAGCTGCTTTGCTTCTCAATATTCTCTGGTTGGTCTCTGTTATTTTCTCCTACTGATAGAGAACCTACAAAAGGACTCTATATGGGCTCTTGGGTACCCATAAGGGAAAAGGAGCAGTTTCCCCCCCTCATAACAATAACAAGCCCATGCAAACTGATGTAAATATTCTCAGCTGTCAGAGGCTGTTTCACAACAGGCCTGCTGTGCAGGTTTTTATTCTTAGCCAGGAAAGAGGTGGCACTCAAAAATCAGAACCTGTGTACACCTTCTCCCCCCTTTGGGCTGGATGATCTACTTTTGGGATGAACCTCTTACCCATTTGGGGGTTCTGTACAATTTGTGCCAGCAGCCGAGAGAAACAGAAGTTTTGAAGTATTTTTAGATCTCTGGCACACGACCATTTCTGCTGGCTGCTCTCCTTTAAACGTAAGGTACAAATGCAGCTGCTGTTTACCTTCTCGTTGTTGTTTCTCAATAAAAGCACCCAGAACACAGAGCTGCTAAGGACTTGGGCTTGGCGACTCAGGGAATTTCCATTATGCTTCTCAACTCTCCACACACACACCCGGGGTTGGCCTCTGGAAACACACTCATTGTGTTGTTTTGACGCAATTTCAAGCAAATATTTTGCCACCAAGAGGCAGTGCTGGGTCACGGAGGTCCCGAAGACTTTAGTATCTCGCTCCACTCGAGTAAACAATGGTCTATAACTCATTAAAACTCCCTCTTGATTACCTTTTCCTGTTTCTGATTGTTTTGGAGCGGCAGAGATGGATTCCGTAACTCAACACACTTCCCCCACCCCACTACTAAATTTAAAGTGCCTTAAGAGTAAAAGAAGGCTTTGGGCTGAATAGACTTTGTTGTCAAGACTGCACAAACCGAAATTAAAAGTGTAAACAAAGGCAGTTCTGAGAGGCAGCCTGCATCAGACACAGCAGTTAATCCAAGACGTGCTTTTTGCCTCAACTACAGTCTTGGCACCAGGATTTAAGTGCCCCGAGCGATAGAAAAGGGGGATAAATTAAATTCAGGTTGTGTTTATAGGTGAATTTACCTCATTCATACTTTCCAAAACAATATGTGGACCAAAATGCAGCCATCCTTTGAATGGAGTTCTTCACCCTTGCAGAAGGTTCCAGTTCAATTCCCGGCATCTCCAGCTAGGCCTGGGACAGAGTCCCATCTGAAATTTTGGAGAGCTACTGCCAGCCAGTGTAGACAGACAGTACTGAACTAGATGGGCCAATAGTCTGCCTCCGTGCAAAGCAGCTTCCTATGTACCGCCAGTGTCATATACCTCTGAGTACAAGTTACTAGGTTACACAAGTGGGAAGGGTGCTCTTGGGCTCATATCTGCCTGAAGGTTCCCCATGGGTTTCTGATTGGCCCCTGGAGATCCTAGGTTCTTACGGATTTGGCCCACCATCTCTTGAATAAATGTAGTTGGTGTGGATCCTTTGCATGTAATCCCTGCTCTTCTTCAAGCCTAGAGGCTCAATCCACCCACACCTGCATTTTACTGTTGAATTTCTGCCACTTTCTGCACCAGGAAGATTCTAGAACACAAAATGCATTAGCTGGAGAAGTGTAAACCATCTATGTGGTGCATGTTTAAATGTTGTGAGGACCCTATGCCCTTTTAAAATGTGGTTTTTGGGGTAGGGGGGTTATTGGGTTGTTGTTTTTATTTTGATTATGTATTTTCTGGTTTTATATTTTGATTCTGTTCTGTGAACAGCACTGAGACCTCCGGGTATAGAGCGGTATATAAATAAATAAATAAATAATAATAATAATAATAATAATAATAATAATAATAATAATAATAATAATATGTCATCATTAGGATTGTGGATCCACCAGTTATGCCCTTGTCCTCATTTGTGATTTCATATTGCTTATTGGTTACACGTATGTACCGTATTTTTTGCTCTATAAGACTCACTTTTCCCCTCCTAAAAAGTAAGGGGAAATGTGTGTGCGTCTTATGGAGCGAATGCAGGCTGCGCAGCTATCCCAGAAGCCAGAACACCAAGAGGGATTGCTGCTTTCACTGCGCAGCGATCTCTCTTGCTGTTCTGGCTTCTGAGATTCAGAATTTTTTTTTCTTGTTTTCCTCCTCCAAAAACTATGTGCGTCTTGTGGTCTGGTGCGTCTTATAGAGTGAAAAATACGGTATATTCTTTCCTTTGTCAAAGAAGCTCAGGGTAGTTTCCATGGTTCTTCCTTGCCACTTTTATCTTCAGAACAACCCTGTGAGGTAGGTTAGGCTGAGAGATGGTAACTGGCCCAAGGTCACCCAAGTATAGCTCTATGGCTGAGTGGGGACTTTGACCTGGGTCTCAGCCCTACCCTGATACAATGCACTGCTGCATCCACACAACCTTATTGTGTTCAGGCAAGGGCAACATTGCACCTGGCCTGACCACATCAGGAAATATGTGAACATGCGTGGCAGTGAGAGCCTGTATGTAGCTGGACGATGCAGGTCTGTCCACCCCTAGGTAGTTGGTCTCGATTTTAAAATATTGGAATACCTGTGTGAACATCATTTGACTTCTCAACTTAGCACTTGAGGATGAATAGCTGCCAAATGTGAATAGCTGCCAAATGTGTCAACTGACCCCCAAGGAAGAGGATTGCATTTTAAGTGAAGTGAACAGCCCACTGTTGGTGGGGGGGGGGGAAGCATCTCCAAGATTTGTAAGAGGGAATGCATGGAAATAAGGAACTGGCATTGAAACAAATTGCACAGACTCTGTTTTCCTCGGTACACTAGTAAAGTATTAAGACAGAAACAGCTCAGCAAACTCTGTGCTGCGTTGCAGGTATGCCTAGCATAAAAATAAAAATAAAGGGCTGTGATACCTTCCCTGAGGTCTCAGGATTCAAGAATAATTGACATTGCAATGCTGGGTAATAATATCAACTCTGCTCTTTGCAGACATCTCCCATAAACCTCCCATCCCATTATGGAAGAACGGGAAAATGAATGCAAGTGTAAATTCATTCTAGAAGCCAGAGGGTGTGATTGACTCTACCAGTGACCCTTAGACAAAGAAATTTGTGATCCTGCTGACATAATGGAACATCTTCATCCTTGGTGTAACCCCGCTCACGCTGGTGTAATTACACCAGGCATAAACTGATCCTAGTGCACACTGTTGTATTATCACCTTTCACTTCAATGGCTCTGTAATTGAATAATGTTGAGTGGCACCCTCAGTTTATTGAATTAAAGTGAATTGGTCAGTTGATTGCCCATTTGATTGATTATTACATTAAAACCAATGGTTCTGCTTGCACTTCAGCAATAGTCTCAGCCAGCACCTACCTGATCTCCCATAAACATGTCTGAAACTCATTTATGTTTCTAAACAAATAAAAATTAACTTTCATCCAAGAATGAAAATGTCATTATTATTATTATTATTATTATTATTATTATTATTATTATTATTATTTAAATGCATTTTATTAAGAATGACTCGCATGTTTTGGTGGAACAGATATTGTTTTTAAAACATCAGAAGTGAGAGATTAATGCAGCAATTAAGTCATAAACTTCCAACATGACACCATGGAAAGAAAGCAAAGAACAAGAGCTGAAACACAAGGCAGAAATAATGTCCCCCCCCCCCCCACTTGCTAGACCTCTCCTCCTTATTTGCATTTTCTATTTTGATTGGAGACAGGACTATTCTGAACACGGCTTGACTTGTTAAAGATAGCCGGGCACTTCCTAAATGTCTTGGCAGCATCTCTGGCTGTGTATAAAGGTGACCTTCTCAGCTGCTTGATCCAGATGTGAAGGTCAAACATGTTTTGAATTTTTTAAAAAAGGTTGCAGTGTTTGCGTCTTTCTCTAGTTTCCTGTTGGCTTTTCACCTAGATGGATGACTCTAGACTTCTCTATTATGGGGCTTAACAATAAAAGCTTTCTACAGCTGGAAACAACTTTGCGTGTATCATTTATTTGAAACAGCCGAGTTCATGGTTTGCAGGTCTAATTCATGATTCTCATGCCTCTTAGCAATCTTTTGGGTTTCTGATCATGGCAGGTTTGGGTACAGGTGAAATAAAGTCATAAACTGCATTGCACTTTCCCATATTCTGTAAACATGGCAACTAGTTTGAAATATTTGATTTGATGGACTGGATCGCTTTAAATTGATTCACATCCAAATTTCACCATCCACAAGCAGGTGCTATGGACAGGAAAGTAGCTGCAACCAAGCTGAGCAGAATACAGCTCATGACAACAACGAAGCATTAACGAATAAAGGTAACACTTCCTAATATAGAAAAAGAACACAATGAAGATACAATATATATAATAAATGAATCAAAACTGTATAAATCACAAATTATGAATCAATCAATCCTGCAACAAAAAGCCAAACAAGTCACCCACATATCTCACCCACAATGCACAGACTCGCTCTCCCACCTTTTACCTGGGGTTGAACAGGTGTCACAAACAGGCTCTGATCCTGGGGTACGAAACCAGTTCTCTGAGAGCAGCCAGGAGACAAAACATTCACCAATCACACATTGTAACAACTAGAGTTGGGAGAGGGAATTTGATGCTGGTAATAGTTTTCGTCAGTTAATGCAAACAACTTCCTTATTGTTTGGACCTTGAGCACATCACCTGCATGATGAGAGGTTTATGGATGGTTTAAATTGCAGAAGTTCTGCCATATCTTCTCATAAGCGACAGCTCAGATTGGCTCAGTAATAACCCACATACTAATCTGTAGGAGGTGAGTTAACCAATGTTTACAGTTTTATATACCTGGTATATTTTTGTGGTTCTAATTATGTTATTCCCCACCCCCTGCCCCCAAATTTTGGTCACTGTTTTGTGGGAAAGTGGTACATATTTCAAATGATATATATAAAATGAAACTGCCTTGCGATCCAACTGCCTCAATTTAGCCGGGATGGCTACAATTTTCACCTGCAATTGTCGGGGGGAGGGGGAAATCCCACCTTCCAATTCTCCTTATTTTAAAAGAGGAGGCTGTTTATCTTTCTCTCTGTATTATACATTCCTATGCCTATTCCTAAACAAATGTACCTGGGAGTAAGCCCAAAGGAACACAGTGGGACTGACTTCTGAGTAAATAGGCACAAAATTGACATTTCGCTGCCTGAGGTAAATCAGCTCCCCATTCCATGTAGGGAAGCCAACTAGACGGCCAACTGAATCTTATTTCAGCACTTGCAATGGGACAGCATTGCATCCTTCGCCACACCTGACGGCAGCATATAGTGGCCATGTTAAACAGAACTAGACAAATTCATTGAGGATAAGGCTACTAATGGCTACTAGCCATTATGGCTGGAGGCAGTATGCTGCTGAATACCAGATGCAGGAAACCGCAGAAGGGGAGAGGGCTCTTGTGATCAGGTCTCACAGACATTTGATTGGCCACTATGTGAACAGAATGCTGGACCAGATAGGCCTTGGGCCAGATCTGCTCGTTCTGTGTTCTTATATTTTAGTTCTCTGTTTGGAGAGTTGTCTGCACCACATTCTGGTTTAAAGACAAGGGGTCAGCAAACTTTTTCAGCAGGGGGCCGGTCCACTGTCCCTCGGACCTTGTGGGGGGCCAGACTATATTTTTTGGGGGGTGGATGAACTAATTCCTATGCCCCACAAATAACCCAGAAATGCATTTTAAATAAAAGGAGACATTCTACTCATGTATAAACACGCTGATTCCCAGACTGTCCACGGGCTGGATTTAGAAGGCGATTGGGCCGCATTTGGCCCCCGGGCCTTAGTTTGCATACCCATGGATAAGACCGTAAGAAGGACCTTGAAGTTTTCCATCAGCAGCAAGAAGCTGGATGGTGGATACTGAGCAGGTGCACAAATCACAGGTTTCCCCATGATGGCGAGGTGCAGTGCTATTTTCCAGACAAAGAGGTGCCAGAATGCCTCCCTTGTTCTCTTTTAGTGGCAATGGCACCCACCTAAGAGGTGCCGGAACTAAGTTCTGGCAAGTTCCAGCTGGAAAAAAAAGCCTTGCTGAGATGTATTGTACCTATATTTATATCGTAGTAACTATTTCTCAATTTGCAAGCTAGCCTGTGCTGGTGTGGGGAGGGCACAGGGCAAGACTCATGGCATACACAACTTTTTCCTCCAAACATCTTGTCACCTAGCATCCACTGCCTGAGGTGGCCACCTCATTCTACCTAAAGTCAGAAGCACACCTGGACTCCCATCATCAGTGTTGCTGTCCTTACTGGGAGGGTGGGGAGGTGGGCCCAGTGTGGGCACACCTTAGGGACATTGGTGGAGCACAACAGAGACAATTTTGCTGCTGCCTCCTGGTAAGCACAGTGATCACACAGTTGGGAGGCCAGGTGTAGGGCACACTCTTCCTTACTGGTTGCCCCTGCCTAATGGTAGGGCTGCCCTAGTTCAGAGAAGTCCAAATGTTATAACCCTGGGAAGCCTCCTTTCACATTCATCAACCTGCTGTGGAATGCTTGTAGACCTGGCACAGAACTGGAGTCAGGACTAGCCTATAAAGGTCGCACCTGAGGGTGACTTCCCATTCGAGGTGCAGAAGCTGACCAGACTGGTGGTTGGCTTCAAGTAGGCGTCAAGACTGCAACAGGGCAACATTTCCCATGCATCCAAGAGCAGCAGGCTAGTGACATGTAGGACTCTGTCCTCCAACACCTCAGCATTCGTCACTTGAGGGAGCTGTCTCATTCTGCCTAGCAGTAGGGCACACTAGCTAAAGTTGAAGCCCAGGGACTAGGAGTCAAAAAGGAGGTGTGTATAAACTCTAACATCCCTTAACTTTATGGTGATGCCAGAAACACATTTCTTATCCCCAGTTTGGTCACATGTACAGCAGTTCTGATCCCCAATTGACTGGCAATTGCAGGGTACAGCTTATAGATGGTTGTTGTTGTTGTTTAGTCATGTCCAACTCTTCATGACCCATGAAGAGTCATAAAGAGTCTTCATTTGATCCATGACCCCATGGATCCCTCTCCCTGTAACACATCAAAGCTGTTCTTTACCTCTTTTTGGGTGTCATTTAGAGCAGCTTCTTTCATGTGTTAAACTTTCCTGTCATCCAGTCCTTCCTGGCTCTACCATCTTCTCTATGGTTTTTGACAGCCTTGCCTTGTTACTGCCACCCATTACTCCTCAATGTTGCCAGAGAATTCTTTATACAGTGGTACCTTGGGTTAAGAACTTAATTCGTTCTGGAGGTCCGTTCTTAACCTGAAACTGTTCTTAACCTGAAGCACCACTTTAGCTAATGGGGCCTCCCATTGCAGCCGCACGATTTCTGTTCTTATCCTGAAGCAAAGTTCTTAACCCGAGGTACTATTTCTGGGTTAGTGGAGTCTGTAATCTGAAGCGTCTGTAACCTGAAGCGTCTGTAACCTGAGGTACCACTGTAAAAGGAGAAGCTGCTCTTGTAAGGGAGGGGAAAGGATTGGTAAACATTTTTCCTCCAAGAGAGAGTGCACAGGAATGGACTTTTCTCTTATATAATTATCTCTCATTAATCTGAAATTACTTTCCATACTGTGCTGGTGCCCGTCATCGTCAACATAGAGCAGTTTAATTTAGAGCAACCAAGCAGTTTAATTTAATTCTTCTTCTTCCACATCTTTAATAATTTAGTTCTCGCACGTATATCTAAGGAATATGGAAGAAAAATGGAAATCTCTTTTGCTCTTGTATCTTAGAACGTCTTAAGCCAGGCATTGGCAAACTCAGCCCTCCAGATGCTATGGGACTACAACTCCCACTATCCCTAGCTAACAGGAACAGTGGTCAGGGATGATGGGAATTGTAGTCTAGAAACATCTGTCGGGTCTATGCCTGTCTTAAGCTATCCACCAGGAATTTAAAATCTCTCCTTTTTGTGTGAAGTGACTGGTTATGTCAGATTAAAAAATATGAATCTACCTTAATTCCTAGATTCCCCCCAATTACATACATTGTTTATACGAGGTTGAATCCAGACTAGGAATGTACATGAAGTTCACAGTTTTTGAAATGATTTACAAAATATCACACAATTTCCTATTTCATTCCATCTTTGTAGCAAGTGCACACTGAATATGACCCCATGAATGTTTGTGGGGTTATGGTGCCCTGGACTGTCCTTGCCTGAAATCTTCATAAATATTAGCTTCAGAAAGGATGGGAAAATTGAAAAGTGTTCCTCTGCTCTCATTTCTGCCCTGCTGGTGAAAGTGCAGCAGGGCTTCGGGTGGCTGGTTCAACCATCTTTTGCTTCTCCCTCTCCTCCCTGCTCCACCATAGGATTGTGTGACTGCAATTGGTTACACTTAGGTCCTATTGAAGTCCACGTGAAAATGTATCATGGCACAAGAACCACTTGTTTCAATGCAAAGTCAGTTCAGTGAACATAGTCTAGATCCAACCCATGTTCTGTATTTCAGATACAGTGGTACCTCGGGTTACATACGCTTCGGGTTACATACGCTTCAGGTTACAGACTCCGCTAACCCAGAAATAGTGCTTCAGGTTAAGAACTTTGCTTCAGGATGAGAACAGAAATCGTGCTCCGGCGGTGCAGTGGCAGCGGGAGGCCCCATTAGCTAAAGTGGTGCTTCAGATTAAGAACAGTTTCAGGTTAAGTACGGACCTCTGGAACAAATTAAGTACTTAACTCGAGGTACCACTGTATAACCTGAGAAGCAACCATTATACCCTTCATTGTTTTCTTCCCCATGGCCAATTATACAATAATTCTACATGAAATGTTAATTGATTCATCAGAATCTGATTCCCAAACTGTTTGTTAAAAAAAATAACTCCAATACACAATGAAATGTCACTTTGCGCTTTGCTCTTCAAGCCTCAAGGTTTTTTATATTGGACTTCTTGCTGTTGTTGTCAAGGGTTTCCTCTTCAGTTTTAAATGAAGATTGTACATATTCATTTTTAGAAACAGCTAACACATCCATCTGGAATCTGTATTAGCTATAGGACTGCCTCAGAAAGATCCTGCTTTCAGGGGACAAAGAATACTTTTTTTTTGCAGAGATTTTAACAAAGACATTATTGTCACTGCTTTAACTGTAGAGTCACTAAATATAGCTGATGGCTGTCTGGAAAGAGAAAATCTGTGTTAGTAATCACTAGTGTCATATAAAACTTGGATGAATGCATGCTGTAAACCATGCTGTAGCCATTCCAGCCCAACCAGAGCAGCCAAATTTCACTTGCAGGAGCCAGAATAAAGTGTATGTATACTCCATTGTATAGCAGGGGATTCCTTGGCATTACGTGACTGCAGCAAATTTGTTTGAACCAGCACCTCAATGGGATTTTGCTAATTTCAGCCTCGCCAACTGGCTCCACGAATCTAATTAAGACATGGCTTGGACAGCATGGCGATTGTACTGATTATATTTATTGACTTCTGCAAGCCAAGGACAGAAAGTATCATTGCGAAAGATGAAATGTTAAAAGAATCATCTCTTTTAAAGAAGGCTTTAATAGTATTCTGCACAGTGTGACCAAGATAATTAGGTTATCTTTCCAGATATTTTTGTCCCTGCTAAATTTGTGAGTTTCTGCTCATTCTGCAGCACTATGTTGTCCAGAACATTTTGCATTGGTTTCTACAAGACTTTAGTGTGGAAAGAATACTTTTACAGTGGTACCTCGGGTTACATACGCTTCAGGTTACATACACTTCAGGTTACAGACTCCACTAACCCAGAAATAGCATCTCGGGTAAAGAAATTTGCTTCAGGATGAGAACAGAAATCGCGCGGCGGCAGCGGGAGGCCCCATTAGCTAAAGTGGTGCTTCAGGTTAAGAACAGTTTCAGGTTAAGAACGGACCTCCGGAACAAATTAAGTACTTAACCCCAGGTACCACTGTATAAATATGGGGGCTTCCTGCATTTTAAAAAAAAAAATAAACACAATGCAAGCAAACATTGTGGTGTGCATAGTTGCAGCCATGAATGATAATGCTTCCATATCTGGTGAGGCATAATCACTTGACTGGTCAGAAAGATTTAATCATTATATTGGATGGGAAACTGGTTCGATGAACCTACCAGGATTATAAGGCTGATCCAGCTTTGCTCATACTTGGTTGTGAGTAGTGACTTGGGTTGGGGGTGTGTGCTTTCATCCCCATATCCACCAAGTGCAGTACAGATTGTATGGGCATCACATTAAATGTTGTGTTTCTGCCTCCAGATGCCCTTCCACACCAGCTACATGGGAATTAATCTTTGCTGGAGCAGATTTCTGTACAAGGAAATCACAACACATTATTCTTCTGCAACAATAAATGGGTAACATTTTCTCCCGTTTAGTGGTGGAGTGTTACTGACATCTTACTGGAGTTTGAAAAATTCTAGACACGTGGTAGCACAAACACCTAAACATTCAAGATCAGGGACAAAGGTTTTTGACTTTCCCAGCTTCCAGCTTCTCTCCATCTGTTCGATGGGTGGTGTTTCACCTCTTGCATACTCTGTATGTCCAAAGAGTAACTGGTACAAAGCCTGCGGTTCCTCAGTGTGTACATCAGGAGCATCATATATCCAGGTAGCAATGTTGGCAAACAGGCAGATGGTCACAAATGGGGAAGCTGATGATTGAATCAGTGGTCAAATTAGTGCCGGTTTTGAGAAGGGGCTTATATTAGAAATGTCTCCACCTACCTAATTTAGGTTGATCTGAATCTTACATGAAGATGTGTGTGGACATGGAGGACCATTTCTGCCTTTTCTTTATGATACTCCATCAATTGCCATGTGCACTAATAGTGGTAGGAAAAGAGTGAATCAATAATCATAATTTTGCACCAAAGGGCAGGGTTGCTACAGTTTTCTGGATGATGTTCCGTGCCATTTCCAGCTGCAAGGCAGCTCCATCCTGGAGAAAGCACCGCCAAATGAATTTCTGCAGCTGTCCAAGGCACACAACATCTGTCAACGGTATTAAGAACTAGAAACCCTACCATTTCCTCCCCACAGGAAGCTTGTTCTGCTGTCCAGCTGGAACCAAGCATTTACACAATGTTACATTTATATATCCCCTTTCCTCCCAATGAGCTCAAGGTGGAGCACATGGTTCTCCTCCTCCCCATTTCATTCTCACAACAACCCTGTGAGGCAGGTCAGGCTGAGAGATAGTGACTGGCCCAAGGTCACCCAGTGAGCTTCCTGGCTGAGTGGGGATTCAAACCTTGGTCTCCCAGGTCATAGTCCAGTGCTCTAACCACGATGCCACACTGGCTCTGGAATGATATACTAGATGCACACTGTACTGGAAGGGTGGTGATGGCGGAAGCTGGCGTTCCCATGGGCTTCCCGCATTGCAAAGAAATAGAGCATTTTTGAATTATGGTGCTGGAGGAGACTCTTGAGAGTCCCGTGGACTGCAAGAAGATCCAACCTCTCCATTCTGAAGGAAATCAGCCCTGAGTGCTCACTGGAAGGACAGATCGTGAAGCTGAGGCTCCAATACTTTGGCCACCTCATGAGAAGAGAAGACTCCCTGGAAAAGACCCTTATGTTGGGAAAGATGGAGGGCACAAGGAGACGGGGATGACAGAGGACAAGATGGTTGGACTGTGTACTCCAAGCTACCAGCATGAGTTTGACCAAACTGTGGGAGGCAGTGAAAGACAGGAGTGCCAGGCGTGCTCTGGTCCATGGGGTCACGAAGAGTCGGACACGACTAAATGACTAAACAACAACAGGGCACTTTTCTTGTGTGAGATGCCTCCGATGAAGAGCTGCAGCAACAATTATGGAGCAACAATGACCGCTCCCCGCTTAAAACGGGGGACGCCCTTTATGTGGACGTGCGCAGCCCCTGGATCTGGAGCGGCTCCATCAGCATAGGCTTGGCTTTGCCTTCCCTCAGGTGGGATACCTGGAGGTCTCCGCCTACCTCAGTCAGTTGTGCAATCCCACCTGGGGGAAGCGTTGCCAAGGAGACCAGGCCAGGTAGTAGGGAAGGGATTACCTGCCCACACAATAGAGGGAGGATCTTACCTGGGAATCCTCACTTGGCTCCAGAGCTTCTCCCACCCTACCCACCCTCAGTTAATGTCTTATTTTGCAGGTTAACTTTCCTTCACAGGTTTTGCAGGTTAACTTTTCTTCACAGGTATGCGGGCGCTGCTACGTTAAGGTCGCTGTTAAAGGGCGGGAAAGGAATTTCCCTGCATTGGCAGGTTTCGCCTTACTCGTAGCAAAATGTCACAACTTTGGCAGTATCAGGCCTTGGGCGGAATCCTTTAGTCCATCTTCCTCTTTGCGGCGGCGATACCAGGGTTCCCCGTTAAAGGGGTTTCTGAAGGGAGGCTTTGACCGTACGCCGAAAGGTCGTCATTGCTCTCCCCTGTGGTGGCGGCGTAACGGGGGCGGTTATCTCTGCTTGAACATATGTTCTCCAGAGCCGGCCCATCCCCCCCCCACTGGATAACCCTGAAGCTCCCTAGGTCCCCGGCTGGGGACTGGGGAGGGAGAACGCCCAATGCCTGAGCCAAGGTCTACCCACATTTGAAATTTAATAAAGTTGTGGCCAATTTAATCCCATAGCACGTTGTCTTGAGTCGTTATTCCACATGACAGGGGCAGACCGCTCGGGATCTGGGGACTCCGCCTGTCCACGCAATAGCAACCGTTGTAATGGACCTAGAGAGAATTAGCACTGGATCACTTCCTGCTTCGACAGGTGCCAGCCTGGCTTTGCCAAATCTGTGCTGATAATTATCCCCCCAAAAGCCATTAGGCAACTAGCATGGATAAGCTATAACCCAGGAATGACAATAATTCAGGGGACTTTTGTTCCGGCATCTCATTTGGTAGATGCATCGCATATGCTTTTAGCAGTTCTTTGCTAGAGAAATGTGCTTGTAACAGAGAGGAAATCATTTCATGGATATATTAGTAAGGGATGGGGGTGGGGGTTGGAATCCTTAAATTCTCTGGCCTGGCTTTTTCTCCATCCTCTCATAAACCTTGCTCCCGTGTCCGGATATGCTGGGGAAGAGAACGAGAGAGATTGCAACATTTTTGCCTTTCCTCATCTTCTTCTTGCCTAACAGCCTTGGGTTTGTATCTCTTAGCCATCAGGAAAAAAACAGCTGCAGGGGTCTTGCGATCTTCTTGTCCCTGACAGCTGGATTTTTATTCCAGGCCCTGAAACCCCAGGCACCTATTCAGATTATGCAGCTGTTTCACCTGTAGCTCTTTCCCTTTCTTACCAAGGCCCGAGCATCATCTTTTGGGGTTCACAATAAACACGTAGCATGGGGTCCCTCCTACACACATACCACAATCCTACCTCCTATGATCTCAAAAGCCATGTCAGAAAAGTTTCCATCATAATTCTGAAATTACATTTTCTACATTTCTCAAATTATACCATGACTCACAATGGGGTTTTTCTTTTTATTCCATACAACACCACTTACCTCAAACTACAGTTCCGAGGATTCTTGGGATGGGGCATATGCTTTAAATGTCTGGCGTGTGCACAATCTTAGACTGTTGCAATGCACTGTACTTGGGGCTTCCTTTAAAGAGGAAAGAGTGCCGTGTTTCTTTAAAGAGGAAAGAGTGCTGTGCTACTCTCATTTTGCAGATGGGGAACTGAAGTTTTTAAAAAGCGGTGCATCATGCAGTCTCATCACAGAACCTCAGTTTCCCCAAACCAACAGTTTTTTTTTTGCTGGATTGATGTCGAATTTATTTGTGTTCAATGGCACAAATATTACTGTAATGCATCTAAGCAGCAAAATTACCTGTTCAGCACTCAGATGGTAATCCTCTAACAAGATTGTACTTGTTCTTTGTCCAATTATTCAGCCAAGGGCTCAAGTCAATTAGCTAATCAATTGACTTTTGAAATAGAATTAACTTACCTACGAAGAGCTCAAGATCTCCCAGGATGCAACAGTGGAATTCCACTGATGTCGCTGTGGCTCCTGTCAGCACCACACAGGGACAACCTTAGCAAGCCCTTCCTACTCCAGAGGGTCCATTATCTGTGATATAATTCAAGTTGCTGGATTTCTTGTCAAGTAAAAGCATTAGCCAATTCATCAGTGCAATTAACCTATTAGAGGCCTGATTGCATATAAATAGCCATCTATCAGCATTTCTCCATTGCCAAGAGATCTAACTGGCTCCTTTACTATCTCTTCTCCTCTGCTCTTTCAGGTGCATGAGGAATCTTATCACAAACCCTGTGGGGTAAATGAAAGGATAAGGAGCAAAGGGACAAGGGAATTTACCTGGAGAACCATAACCTTCTCGCTTGTGTACTTGCATACTGATATTGTCTTAAACATGCTGTACAAATCTCTCTCTTTCATAACACTAGAATGTGGACACCCAATGAAGCTGAACGTTGGAAGGTTCTGGAAAAATAAAAGAGTCTTCTTCACGCAGTGCATTTTCAAACTATGGAATGTTGGGAATCTCAGGTGAGATCCCCATGCAGTGGAAGTTGCTCCCAGTAGAAGTCACCACACGGAAGTAGAGAAAGGTTCAACTAGGTTACTGGTGCAGAAGATAAGGCTAAGCAAAACAGCTGTGGACATAGATATAGCTTTTGCAGATACAGATACATACAGATGCATACAAGGACAAAGTATCTCTGTTGCTCTAAATAAGTTCAGCAATCCAAGGCATAGCACTGGACAAGTAACTCTGGCTAACAGACAGACAGACTAGCTGCAGACAACAGTCTACTGAGCTGACATATATTAATCACATATATAGTCTGGGCACTGGGCTGTTGTCATAGTAACTGGCTTGGCTGTCCTTGCACCTGCAGTTAGCTCATCCATGGGATGATGTATGTTCATGAAGGAAACTAACCCCTTCTCATGTCCAGTTACTCTAACAGGAACTCGCTCCCACAGAAGGCAGTAATGGCCACTTCCTGGGCTACCCTGCCCAAGCTTCTGAGGGCAGAGGAACTACCAAGAGGCCCCCTTCTGCCAATCTTAACAACTGAGATGGCATGCACGGAAGGAGGCAGTCTTTCAGATATTTGGGGCCTAGTTTAAACAACACCTTGAATTCAGTCCAGAAACGAACTGGCAGCCAACTATGAGGATATACCACACATAATTTTACATACCTCTATGTATGAACAAAGCACAATGGGTGCCTGCACAAAATGGCTGCTATGAGCAGTCGAAAAAGAGGCAACGGCACTCCATGTTCCCCCATCCCCTTACCTACCTTATCTTCCTAAATGAAATAATCCCAAGCATTGCAGTCTTTTCCAGTAGGGGAGTAAATGCCTGATCATTTAGGCTGCCATTTTCTGCATATATTTTTTAAGCTCTTTATGTTTCTTTGTTTTGTTTTAGATGCAGTGACTAGGACTGGAGATAGTGTTTCAAGGATGGTCACAGGATAGATTTGTATAAAAGTATTAGCATAAAGGCTATCGGCGTGTCTCTGTTGTGGTTAAACTGACATTTTGCCTTTTCTTCTCGAGAGATGAATACATTTTACCTTGCTCTTGAAGAAAGAGGGGTTACCCTGATGACAACCTGCCTACTTATTCCTTAATGGCGACGGAAATGTCACCCTGATACTGCTCCTGTTTCTGAGATGCTGTTCATCCAGATACAAACTGTGCCTCCTATTAATGCCAGCTGTGTTTTCTTTCTTTCTTTTTTACACCAGCTCTTTATCTTTCACTGCATGTCTCTCTGATTATTTCTGTTTTTATCCATAATATACCGCTAAATACACAACTAATAAGTAGCCCCCTGAAGTCTACTGATGCACTGTAAATATAGTGTGAGAATTTGGTGTAATGGGTGATGGATGAGAATTAGCTGGGCTTCTTGGGCAAGGTTCTTGAGCGTGTGGTTGCAGGCCTCATCCAGGCTCTCTTGAATGAAATCAATTTTCTAGATCTATTTCAACTGAAGTATAGGCCCATTTTTGGCACAGAAACTGCCTGAATGATGGACACTCTGTATGTTGGCCTTTGTTGGGAGAGGGAAAGGGGACTGTGTCTCTACTAATACTCCTTGATCTCTCAGTGGCTTTCAATCCCCAGAGCCTTATGTGCAGAAAATAATAATAATAATAATAATAATAGGAATACATTTTTTTAAAAAAATCCCTTCCAGTTCCTTATTACTTCTGTGATTCCACATCCCAGCCCCATAGTGTACATGATGCTGCCAGTGATGAATATTGTTGAGTGCAGAGCTCCCCTGGAAATGAATGGAATGTTTTACTCTGGGTAGATTGTTCCTCATATTGATGCAAATAGCATTTAACACAGGCAGATTCCCCTGACTTCAGTGGACAGCAATGTGTTGTGACGCCAGGGTTGGATCCCACAAAGTCTTAACAATTTCCACCTCTTCCTCTCACTATGCTTATTATTTGGCTGTTTAGTAGCTCTGTTGCTGAGGCAAATTTCCATTCAGGCTCTTTCCAGACTAGCTGATTCTGAATTTATTTACCAAGGTCTCCTGTCTCTTGTGTTGACAGTAAAAATAATGAATTACTCTATCGGTGAATTAGAAAAACAGCAGCTGTCCTCATTAAAAGTTAGTAAGGCAAGGGAGCAAGTGCAAAATGGTTTCCTAAACTAGAAAAAAATAAACTAGTAAACAGGAACTAAAGATATAAAATGTGGAGATATTGGAGCCAGTGTGGTTAGGCTGACCTAGGGATGGTGGCTTATAAAAGACAATTTGCACCATTATTTGTATTTGATGGTCATTTTATCCCATTTTATGTGTTCTTTCTGTTCCTGCTTGCATATAATGAGAGGAAGCCAGATTTGATTGTCTGTGATACCACCATTTTCTCTGACAGGGACTCAAGGCAGATTTACAGCTAAAATAGAAGCAACTAAAAACATTGGGTGGGTGCATGATAAAGCACACACACAAAAACACATATATGTGTGAGAGTAGTAGTAGTAGTATATTATTTATTTATTTATTTATACCCCGCCCATCTGGCTGGGTTTCCCCAGGCATTCTGGGCAGCTCCCAACAGAATATTAAAAACACAATAAAACATTGAACATTAAAAATTACCCTAAACAGGGCTGCCTTCAGATGTCTTCTAAAAGTCAGAAAATAGTTTATTTCCTTGACATCTGATGGGAGGGCGTTCCACAGGGCGGGCGCCACTACCAAGAAGGCCCTCCACCTGGTTCCCTGTAACCTCATTCTCGCAGGGAGGGAACCACCAGAAGGCCCTTGAAGCTGGACCTCAGTGTCCGGGCAGAACGATGGGGGTGGATCCTATGTTAACCTATACCTATACCGATCCTCTGTTAAGTTTTGCCTATACTTGTAGATTTGTCCAGGTCTGGTGTATATTTGCTGCACTAGAAAGTCAAGGCAACCTTTATCATTTCCTTTAGAGACAGACATTTTGTGACACCAGAAAGTCTGATCACTCCCCCCACATCCCTCACCCTACCCCCAAATATATTTGAAATCCACACAGCATGTTCACCAATCAATCAAGACAGACATTATTCCAAAATCTAATGATCTGATTAATTTCTCCAGCATGTGTTTCTCAAACAGGGGTGTGAGAAATTAGTCTAGTGCGGGGGTCGGCAACCTGCGGCTCCAGAGCTGCATGCGGCTCTTTAAAGCCTTTGCTGCGGCTCCGGGGCGGAGGCGCGAGGGGAGGGCGCGAGAGGAGGGCGCGAGGGAAGGGCGCGAGGGAAGGAGGCGGGGGGCGGGGGCGAGGGGAGGGCGCGAGGGAAGGAGGCGAGGGGCGGGGGCGAGGGGAGGGCGCGAGGGGAGGAGGTGGAGGAGTTAGGTGCCTGAAGCCACTGTTCAAAACTGGTCACTGTTTTGAAGGGGAGTGAAGAACACACACTCAAAAAAAGGTAACTTGTTAATTTAATGTTTATTATGTTTACTGATTTGTGCTTTGTGACTGTTTGAGGTGGGGTTTTTTTCTTGGGAGGCTGGGCAGCGCGAAGAGAGGGAGGCTTGTGGTAGCGTCGGGGCTTGTCTCTAGCAAAGTAAGTCCTCGCTATTTGGTCACATGCGCAGCATTGTGGCTTCGGAGCTCCAACACTTGCTTTGCCGGCTGCTTTCAAAAGCGTCGGAATCAGCTGTGCTGTTGCTGGGTAACCGGATCGTCCCAGCAGCCATCTTATCTGCCCATGTGGTCTTCTGAGGCGGCCGCCATCTTACTATAGGAAATTCCACGTGGGAGTTAGTTGCCTGAAGCCCCTTTTTAAACTTAAGCAGGGGAAAGTTTGGTGAATAGCTAACACTTTCCTTGGGGAACGTTATGCAACAGCTTATTGCTGGTCTTTGTCGTCCCGCCTTTGTAAGCAGGCTGCATTGAAAGGGGGCATATACACTGGTCACTGTTTTGAAGGGGAGTGAAGAACACACACTCAAAAAAAGGTAACTTGTTAATTTAATGTTTATTTCTATGAGGAGGAGTAATTCTGAGGGGTCAAACAAAGAAATAATAAAAAGTGTCAAAAAAGGTATTTTTATAATGACGAATGCCTCATTATTATATATTATTTACATCAGGCACTGATTATGATTTATGGTACACTGGGGCCCTGATTAATTTTCTATGGCATTTTGGGGCATTGGTTATTGGGCATAGCAAGTTGCGGTCGCGTGGAATTTGTGCTTTGTGACCGTTTGAAGTGGGTTTTTTTTTCTTGGGAGGCTGGGCGGCGCGAAGAGAGGGATTATTTTTATAATGACGAGGATGACATTGGGCCCTCATTATTAATTATTATTTACATCAGGCACTGATTATGATTTATGGTTCACTGGGGCCCTGGTTAATTTTCTTTGGCATTTTGTGGCATTGATTATGCAGTCGCGGTCGCGTGGAATTCCACGTGGAGTTAGTTGCCTGAAGCCCCTTTTTAAGCGAAGCCCCTTTTTAAACTTAAGCAGGGGAAAGTTTGGTGAAAGTTTGGTGAATTGCTGCCAAGGAGTGTGGTGGAGTCTCCTTCTTTGGAGGTCTTTAAGCAGAGGCTTGACAACCATATCTCAGGAGTGCTCTGATGGTGTTTCCTGCTTGGCAGGGGGTTGGACTCGATGGCCCTTGTGGTCTCTTCCACATATGTATGTGAGCAGGTCTTCTCCAACATGAACTATATTAAAAACAAACACCGATCACGCCTCACAGATGACAGCTTGCAAGCCTGTGTGAAAATGAAGGTGACGTCTTACAGCCCTGATGTGCAGACACTGAGCACTGAGGTTCAGGAGCAAAAGTCCCATTAACCTGGTTACCTGGTTGTAAATTAAATATTTTAATTAGCTATTAATTTGTCCTTTTTTCTTGAGATTGACAGCTGACTGCACGATCCTGTATATATAGCATTAAGGCCAGAAACAATATATGCAGTGTTATATTTGTTTTAAATGTTGCAATGTTTTTGCGGCTCCCAGTTGTTGTTTTTTCGGAAACGGGTCCAAGTGGCTCTTTTTGTCTTAAAGGTTGCAGACCCCTGGTCTAGTGTGAGAATCTGAGACTTCTGCCACTAGTGATCTTTCTATACATTACCCTTTTTGCTGTGCTGTATACATAATATATTTTAGGTTTTCACCTAAAAATGTAGATGTGATAGATGCCCATTTGCACACACTTGCACCACTAGGGATGGAGGAGAGATTCAATTCAGTTCACATTTAACGCTGAATTGATCAGATTCACACTTTCTAAAAAAACACAGCTATTCTTTACATTTTGCACTTAACTGAATTACGGTATACAACGTAACACACACACACACGTTAAATTTTTTTTTATTAGAAAAACAAATATATTGGAGAAAGGGTGCATAAAATCAAATATTTTAAAGAAAATGCCATACCAAAATGCATTGTATGAGGGGAAATCGTTTGCAAAGATGTGTACATTAGTCAAAACTGCACATAAAAATGTATTTATCCAGAGAAATTTGCACTAAAACACTGCTGAATTTTCAAGAGTATTTTTAAGAAATAGTCACAAATTGCTGCAAAATGTTGGGAATGAATTTAGAATTGGGAAAATTTAAGCCCCTGTTCATACATTCAGCCACAGATTGTGCTGAAATATTGTGGTGAATGAAAAGCTGACAGCACTGGGCTCTCTACCATGCAGATGGCTTCCAGTGTGAATTGGGTTCACCAGGTGAACATATGATTGCATGGTAGTCTGGTGTGCATAGGTTCTTCTCCTCAGTGAAACTAAAACACAAAAACAAAACCCAACTGATCCTTGTAACATGTATGAATGCTTTGCACATCTGAAAGAGTGAGCAGTGATCTTTGAGAAATTATGCAACAACAAACCTGTCAGCGGCCTCAGGACGTCTTGTTGGTAAGTACTGGGATAGTTTCTGGAGACTTTGAGCTCAGCCTATCCAACTTACCATGAGTTTATCCAATTTCTAAATCAGGATTTTACCTGCTAAGCTGAAGGAGCCATACTCTGGCCACATTGCCCCATCTTGTACTCCACAGAAACTGCTGTACTTTAATCATAGCATCCTGATGATCTGGAAAGTGCCTTAGGTGTTGGACACACCTTGACTGTCTGGTCCAATTGGTGAACGACCCAACCCAGGCTTTACTGAGTGTCTGAGCTAGAGGATTTCCTAAACTTTATAGAGTGTTTGAGCAGCATTTCCTTAGGATTAAGGGTCACTCAGTAATTCCATTATAAACAGTGCTTTCTTAAGAGTTTACAATTTAGTTGTAAAAATGTGATTCAGACCTAAATTTGGAATATGTAATCATGGCACAGCAGAAGAGCTATAATCTTGTTTTGGAAAGTCACCTTGGTTGTCCTTGAAAGGTAGAAAAGAAGGCAGGAAGGCTAGTGGACTTCCTGGAATGTTGCAGAGCCAACATTCAACATCATTAAACAGCAAAACGAATTTGATTGCAAACCTATAACTCTACAACTCTACTGCATAAGTCACAGTCACACCAAACATTTAACACACGTTTAAACACACATTTAAAGCACAGCTCCCCTGAAATAATCCTGGGAACTGTAGTCTGTTAAGGGTGCTGAGAATTGTAACTGTGATATACAGTTCTTGGGATTCTTTGGGGGGAATCCATATACTTTAAATATGTGTTACGTGGGCTTTAAATGCATGTTGTGGATACGACCTCTTTTTCTTCCCAACTGTCCACTCCCATTTTTAACACAACTCGCTGTTTTCACACCATGAACCCTGTGATAACGGTGAGAGGTTGGGAGATGAGTGTACATGATTTTGTTTGGTTCATGTAATATTCATTATTAAATGCAACATCTCTCTCTCTCTTTTTTTGTAGAAATCACATTGGTTGTTATCCACATCCATCTTTGTTGTTATTATTGTCTATACTGTGGCAGTGGTAGCAGCACAGCTGATTTCAGTGGACCATTCTTAATCCAAGTCATTGGCAGTGGTGGGGAGAGGGGATGGCAGCCATTACCACAAAATGGCAGCCTCCACTCATGGCGGTTTTTCTGCGTGTGGAATCAGGATTAAGATTTAATTTTGATAGAGGACTTTGCAATCTCCTTTTCCTCCCCCCTCATTCTTTTCTTCTTTATTCTCTTCCTTTCCTCATCTTTTTTATCCTTTCTATTTTTCTTTCTTAGATTGTTAGTGCGATTTTTATTGTATCTTATGTGGAAAACTTTTGATAGAAACTGAATACTGTATAAAAAGACCCACTGAAATGAATGATCATGACTAACACGGGTCCATTGTTTTTCAAGGGTTTACTCTTAAGTAGAACTTAGGTGGATTCAATCCCCAGGATCCCGTCGGTGGGACAGAAGACTCTTCTTATGTTGGGCTTAGTAGTTCTGTTTATTTAGGTTCTCATGCCAGCATAGTAAGAAAATCTGCACAGAGTTTATATACACTTTAAGTGTCCATGCCCTATGGATGTGCTTAAAATTATTAGATCCTGTGTTGTGAATGTGCCATGTTGGCTGCTGAAACCACTTTTTTTCTCCTCCTCCAAGAATTATGGAGCCATGGGATCATTCTGTACTGGAATTGCCCTCAAGTAACTTAAATACTACTTTTGTATCCTTTCCCATTTTCTCACTCTGTCTTTGGTACAAAAGCAGTCTGGCCAGCTTTTCGAACGCCATATAATCCGTCTTGTCTCACTCTGACCTTGCAATGTGAACAAGTTGCTTGGACTACCTCTGTAAAGATCTTTAGGGCCAAGAGTTCCCCATGGGGTGTGTGTGTGTGAGAGCCCATCTACATAATCTGCAATCTAAGCATTGTGTATACAAGCTGTCAGATGTCTTTAATGCTTTGAAGATTAATGTTCCTATGGATTTTTTGTAGAGTATACTAGGAATCCAGGTGCCTAATGCAGTCAACAGCTATGACGTTTATGGCAGGCATCTTCAGACTTCATCTGATGGGGAAGCCAAACTGGCAAGTTGCTGTGGAACTTGAGCACAACAAATGCAGTGCTGATCTTTAATATGGACACACCTCATGCTAGGAGGTTACAACAATAGCACAGTGTATGGTTCAACCTTAAGAAGGTAAGAAGCTTAAGATGGTTTGCATCAGGCCAATGGCCTTCCTAGTTTCATCATTCTGTTTCCACAATGCCCAGACAGATGCCAATGCTGTATCTTTTGTAACTCAAGCATTGTGATCTTCAGCATGTTTAATCAAAGTCCACTAAATTCATCAGGAGTTATACCTAGTGGTGCGCTTAGGATTGCACTAAATTTCTTAGTGTGCCCAAAGCAGCACTCTGGATTATGGCTGTTGTTGCTGTTGTTTTAAACACTGGTGGATGGAATGAGTAAAACACAATACCTCTATTCCAAAACTGTTTAAATGGACTATGGAACTGACCCTACAAGCTTGTTCTTACAGCATCTACTGAACAGAGTATATGAATGGTTGTGATCGGAAATCATTTTTTTCACAAGTCTCCAGAAAGGTGTTGAGAATGGCTGTTGTAGTGTTTTGGCCCTCATGATCTGCCGTACAAAGAATGGCCCAGGTCACAGAATCATAGAATAGTAGAGTTGGAAGGGATCCCAAGGGTCACGAGCTCTCAGATATTGTCCTTTCAGTTTCAGTTCTGTGTTATAAGCAGCAGCATCCTGCACGGTCTCCCCCTCCATTTTGCATTAAAATTGTTTCCGTTGTGTATTCTCTTTGCGGCCTGCTCTTCTTCATGATGCTTTTCAGCCGTATATAGTGAAACATCCTGGCCTAAAGGCATGGCAGAGAAGTTCTTTATGAATTCCTTTACTGGCCGCTTCCTTGAAAATGCAGCTTTGCCACCCACCGCCATGTGGATGGAAAGATGAGGGTGGAGAGAAGCCAAGCTCCTCAAGCACCCGAGCAACAATAACTGGGACGACTTTTCTCATTTCCAAGATCTGAATCTATCTGCATTCGGCCGTGTTCCTAACTGCTTTATGAGGCATCTCAAGCTGTGTAAACAGTAATGCAATAATGGCAGATCACAATGCACTTATCACAGCCGATGACGAATGGCCTACCAGCCAAGCAATATGCTCTCTCTAAACGATATAATGCCTCTTGCCGACAGGAATATTAATCACCTTGGGAACTGACAGGATCTGATGGAGCAGACTGTTATTAATACTATCTCCCCTGGAAGCATTTGCAATGGTAATAGTGATTTTAATAATGCCAAGGCAAAATAAGCTGGGCTGGGCTCTTTCGTGGCCAATGCGAGGGAGGGCAGTTATAAGAGAGGTAATACATAAATACAATGACTAATTCATAGAGGGGACGGTCTAGAGATCTCTCTTCAGGCATTGCTGCAGGGTGGGGAGGCGCGGAGATTTTCTTTCAGAGGCCAGAGGTGTTCCATCAATCGTCAATATCTTGTTAAAAGTATAATTCAGTTATCAGCCTTATGATGCCGTCCAAAGACTGGATGTATTAGACAGACTTTATATACAAATCTTGCCTTGGGCAATTTACTATTATTTTATTATTCTAATTTTCCTGGTTCCCATGGAGCCTCCAAGAGCAAATCGTATCAAAGGCAGATGAATATTAACAGTGCCTCAAAACACACTCGCCGTCCCTGGAGGCCTAATAAAAAAAATCATAAAGTAGGTCAGTCTTTGGAAATGGCCACTGCAATGTCAGCATAGTTATTATTACCACGATCATTGCTTTATTTATTTTGTGGCACTGGAACAAATATGGGGGCTCCAAGAGATGCCTAGGAGGATTATGCTCTGACCTCAAGATAATAAGCTGTATGTCACGACTGTGTGAGCTAACTAATGAGGACTATCATGGGGGAGAGAGAAGGAGATTTTTTTTCACCTGGCATGTCATAGATCTTAACACACCCGAGGAACTGGATAAAATTCTCACTTGCAACATACACATTGTGATTCGAGGACCCAATCCCCGCTTGGGGAATAAAGACATGTGGACACAGAATGTAAGGTTAATGGGTAAGGTAAAGGCCACAACTTTATTGATTACAGCATGTGAGAAGGTATTGGCTTAGGCATTGGACCACGGAACATTAGACTCCACCCACTCGTAGAGGGGTGAGTCTGAGGAGGGGTTAGCCACCAGTAGGGGGAGCCTGTTGATGCTAATCCAACTATAGGCTCTCTTCCTGATGTCACCGAGGGTCGTGCCATGGCCCCCCGCCACACGGGCATCGGACAGGATCTACAACCGCCGGAGCCACGCCCCCGCGAGCTTCCCTATTGGGTGCCCAACCGGGGAGGGGCGTGGCGCCAGCCCTGGAGTTGAAGCAGGAATCGTCTCCTGCTCACAATCCCTTCCCTCCTGGGAGTAGGAAAGGCTTTCTGAGCCACACAATTCAGAACTGTAGTTTGGATGATAATAGTGATGATCATGTTCACTGAGTTAGACATCAGTAGACTATAAGCTACCATTTTAACATCTGCCAGATTATGGAAAGTTGTTGGTTAACTGGCTTTAGATTAGTAATTCAATTAATGTAACTATCACAGTATTTGCAAGTTTGAAATCAGATGGGTAATTAACATAACAATCTTCCCCTGTCAATACCGTGCTACAAAAATGCAGTTTCATAAATTATGTCAAAATGCACTGCTTGCATTAACAGCAGTACATATATATGAATCTGTGTCCTCAGTAATGAACCTCTTCAGGGGGAGGTTCGTTTTAAAATCTGATCAAAATACCTTATTTTAGATCTCTAGTTAGTGAATGAATGAATGAATTCATGGAGTTAATCAGTCATTCAACTCTGCCATTTTAATCATTGTTTCACTAAACCTTCTATGGATTTGACCACCACTGGCTGCATATTTCATGGGAGGTTCACATTAATTCATTAATGCCAATGTTAAACATTTTAGAGGTGTGGAACAGGCACACTGCACCCCTTTCATCAATGTTGCGCAGCATAAGTACATGTAAATCCACTAGCTTAGCTCTAAAGGGGTGTGGTGAGATTCTTATTTAATTTCTTCCTTGTTAAGACTCTGAAATGGGATTCCTGAAAATTCCTGTCTTGTCAGGCAGTACTGTCACCACCTAAATGTTAAATATAATGGCTGTCACTGACATGTTGTAACCATTTGCCCTGTGTGTGGTCTTATGTCCATTAAAAAGCAGTGGATTCCAGTGAATAATATTCCATGTGTTCCAGACCAACAACAGAGCTGAAACAAGTTTAGAGTGGAATTCTCTTTTAAGTCTTCCAATATTCCTCTTTACATATAATAATCTGAGTTTTGAAATTCAAATTTGAAAATGACCTTGGGATGCAATTCTGGTGTCTTGTGTGACCAATGACCACTCCACTTGCATTGCATTCTGGGGATAATACTAACAAAACCTTAACCAGAATTTTGTCAAAAATGTATCTATGTGTCATGACCCAGGTCTCAGATTCGCCATCCTCAGGGAAGAGGCCATGAGTTCAGAGGACATCTTGGATTGGGAGGGAAATGTGTCCTCTGAACCAACCTTGGAAGGTCTACCACCAGAGGAGACCATAATGTCAGCACCTCTCTGGCATTACCATCACCAGCCTCCAGCTTGGAAGCCATAATAGACCACAGCCTCCCCACACCACAGGAGTCCAGTGCTCTTCAAACAGGTTGGACCTTTCTCAGTACTCTTAAAAACTCCATTAATCAGGAGTGAAGCTAGCTGCTCAAAGGAAGCTGCAGGCCTAGTTAAGGTTCAGTCTGAGATTGCTGGTTGTTGTTGCTCAAGCTTGCCTTGTCTGATGAGCAGCCCAGGTGCCACTTATTTTTAAAGACTAAGGATGGAATGCAACGTGACACCAAGTGTGGTATATGCAAACAGAATGAGAAGCCCTGTTGCATGAGTAGACCTTGTTTTGTGCATCTGATAGCTTAGTTAAATCCCACCCTCATAAACTTCTTGCATTATAAATTTTCAAAGTGGTATACACACACACACACACACACACACACACACACACAGTCAGAAATAAGAAAGTCTTGAGCATGCAGCTGAAAGAATAGCTTGTTGGAGTATGCTTTATCACAGAAGTTAATGATCTCCACTTCGAAGGAGCCACTACTACTGGTCTTACCCAGGAGATGCCCTCTTCTTGCTTCTTTGCTTGTTTATCTGGATCTACCCTCTGCTGTGTTGTTGTTGTTCCTTCCTTGCCTTCACCTATACTTGACCTTACTCTGCTTCGTGGATTTGGAACTGGTAGTAGTTGTATGTGATCTAGGGTTCCTGGATGCTATGCTGAGCACAAGCCCCCACTTGGCTGAAATCTTGTTCCCCAGCTAGAACCACTGTCTGGGACAGAACACTATGAAGTCTGGGGTGAAATTCTGAAGCCTTTCTTTCTGTCAGTGCTCAAACATTGCTTGAGGTTTAGCTCACAAAAGTCTGGCTTCAGTTTGGATTGAAAGGTTGGTGTTTTGGATTCCCAACTTCCCTCTACCATCTGAACTGAGGCAGGTGATAATCCAGAAAGGGCTTTCTAGTCTCAGCGCCACATCTGTGGAATGCCCTCTACTTCTCCACAGAGGCTTGTCTGATGCCAGCTTTGATATTGTTCTGTAACAGGCAGAGCTCTTTTTATTTGCCTGGGCATTTTGGCATATGTGCAAGTCACAACAATCATAGCATTATTTGTTCTGTAGGAGAGTATGTCTTTGTTTTTAATCTCTTCACCAGCTGGCTTATTCTTTGTCATTATTTTATATATTTGTTGTTTATATCGATTGTACTGTGCACAGAGTTTTCAAAAGAAGAGTGGTGTAGAAATTTCCAGGTGTCTGACTGCAGGCCTACTTAAAATTGAAGAACCAGGAAATTTTTGGCTGAAAGCAAAACAAGACTTACATCAGCCATGACTAACTTTAGTCCATTTATTTCAGTGGGTCTACTCTATGTATTACTTAGTCAGCTGCAACCCACTGCCAATAGATAAGAAAAACTGAACCGCAGCTACTGAATGATTTAAATACACAAAACTGGTGCATTCACTACACAGCAGAACTGTCAAAATGATACAATTGTGCATTATCCAACAGCATAATACAGATAAGAAATAAAAAGAGAGTACACTGTTTTCTTTTGAGTCTCAAAATGCTTTCCAAACAAATCAATTAGAAGGCATGCTACATATTTTCTAGGCAAAGGCTCTCAACCTGCAGAAGGAGCATAAAGAAAACGATGTGCTATTCAAAAAGCAAACATCTGAAATCCAGGCATCCAATCCATCAGCATGCACATCACCAGCTGATCATTCCCACCATTTCTGATGTTCAGCTTGTGAGTGCCATTTCATATCCAAAATCGCACCCATCCTCACATGAGGGAGTATCAGCAGACTCAGGCTGCAGGAATACGAAGAATCATTAGGGGATGTCTTCGGTGGGGGGATCCCCCAAAGAGTTCATTGAGGCCTGAACATCTTCCAATAAGGAAAATTGAGGGAAGGAGGATGGAATGGAATGGATTGGCTGGAATTCTGAATAAATCTGAGTAACACAATCTAAGTAACTACTGGCCAGTTGCTAATCTGCCCTTCTTGGGCAAGGTTCTTGAGTGAGTAGTCACAGGCCAGATCCAGGAGCTCTTGGAGGAAACTGATTTTCTAGATCCATTTCAATCCTGGTTTAGTGATTCCCATTAGCTTCAGCTGATGGCCCAGCTGCAGCCCTATCTGGACAGCGATAGCCTAACTACTATTGCCTATGCACTGCTAACCTCTAAGTGAGATTGCTACAATGTGTTGTATGCAGGGCTGTCTCTGAAGACAGTTTAGAAACTTCAGCTGGTACAGAATTCAGTGGCCCGGTTGCTCGCCAGGGCAAGATGGTTTAAGCATCTTAGTTTCTGAGCCCGATTCAAAGTGCTGATGGAAAGAAGATATAGTTCCTACCAGAGAAGAATGGCAGATCAAGTTGATGGATTATGCCGAAATGGCTAAAATGACCGGAAGAATCAAAAATCAGGAAGACCAAAATCTTAATAAGGAATGGGGAAATTTTATAACCTATCTTAAAGACCATTGTAAACAGTTAAAATTGTTAGTAGGATTGAAATATCACTTGTGGTTTAATGGTGAATTTTGGATACAATGGAGATATAAAAGATTCAGATTATTATAAAAGATGCAGGAGGAAATGATTAACAACAGGACCCACAAAGGGAAGGAGGGAAGTCCAAGAGATTCATTGGAATCTTGTTTTTATGTTGTTTGTGGGACATGTGATTATAAATTTTTAATCTGAAAAATGAAATAAATATTTTTTTTAAATAACAACAACAACAAAGTGCTGAACTATAGAACCTTAAATGGCTCAGGACCGCAATATTTCAAGGACCAGCTCTCTCCATATGAACCTGCCCAGACCCCAAGATCATCTTCTGAGGCCCTTCTTTTGTATGCCCTCTCCATGAGAGGTCCAGAGGGTGGCAACAAAAGAATGGGCCTTTTCTGCAGTGCCCCCCCATTTGTGGAACGCTCTCTTCTTGGAGATTCATGTGATGCCTTCTTCATACACCTTTAGGAGCCAGGTGAAAATGTTCTTCTTCAACTGGGCCTTTGGCGGATTAACATCCTATATGCTTTTAAATGTGTTTATGGGGAGTGAGGGGTATTGGTTTGGTTGTTCTTGTTTTTATTCGGTATTTTTATATTGTATTTTTATGCTGTGAATTGCCTTGAGATCTTTGCTTGAAGGTTGTATACAAATTATAATGATGATGATGATGATGATGATGATGATGATCATATACTTCAAAAAAACAACAACCAAGGAGTGTCCTGGAACACTACATTTTGCTGCATGTCTCCTTTTTCATGGAGTAGATCTTCTAGAGACTCCCAGCCTACGCTCAATGTTCTGTCTGTCCAGAGCACAAGCAATCTTTAAAAAAGTGAGGTTCCAACTGAAAATGTATCAGGCTCCATGTGGTTCCCTTGTACATTCAATATTGACCTGTTGTTTGTCCCCATCCAGGCAATGAAGTTGCAGAGGAGGCAGCAGCGATAAAGTGGGGGAAGAGATGGGAGGCTGCTGCTAAGTCTCCTCCTGCCACAGGGATGCAAGGGGAAGAGGAAGCACTTGCCCACACTGTGGCCAAGTGCACCCATTTAAAACCTATTGATTCTAACACGTCCAGACACTTGGCCATTTGAAGAGCAAGGAGGCTGTGTAAGTGGCTTGTGCATCAAAACCATCAGTCTCCTCTGCAGCGACGTAGAACCTTGGGAGTGTCATAGACTAGCTTCTCCTGTATGAAGGTTAGGGACAGGGGAGCAGCAAGTTGGCCTTTTTCAGCACGGCCTTGTGTCAAGAGCCTCTGCAAACAGATAAGCTTCCTGCATATGAGGAACTTGGTGCACACGCCGCAGTATTTTCCTACCTCTTCTCTTCTACTATGAGCCATCCTGATGTGCAGTGGTGCTCAGAGAGGCACAGCATTAGTCTTGCCAAACATCCTTTGCCTCTACATGTGCCTTTTGAATAATAAGTGGGAACTACTAGAAATCCACAGGCAGTATGCCTCAGTGCTGGTGGCTGCTGTCATCTCTCAGTGAATTAGTCACAGCTAATTTACCAGCACTTAGAAGCTGCAAAAGGGATCGGTGCATGCTGGAAATAAGTCAGAAATTGATACCTTCACATCACATTGTCATTGTGCACGTTATATTGTAAATGTGCAACTGCCTGCATTTCTTCAACATCCAAAGAGCACACATGGCCTCTTTACATAAACCATGCACATTTGGAGTTTTTAGGACACCTGAAGCCAAAGACTCATATAATTTTCACTTTTATTCACACATCTGTACTGCTGGGGGAGGGAACAGTGCTAGAGGTTTGTAGCTTCACTGCTTTTGCATTTTCAGAACCGTTACAGCTCATAGCAGCATCAGGATAAATTAGCTTTTTGAACAGAATAGATCAGCGGTGTTTTTTTTTTTAAAAAAGCTATTTTTATTAAAGCTTGAGAAACAAACAAAAAACAACATACAGAAGTCAAAATCAAGTACCAAGCATTTTTAAACATAAAAATAAAAAATAAAGAAAAAGATGAAAAGCAAAACTCTTACTCCACAAGAACACCCAACTCTTCTACTTTCCGTAAATCAACCTTTTTTTAGTCTTCAAACCCAGATATCACAAGCTCATTTTCTTTTTCATGCAAAAAAAGAGTTTCCAATCATTAATAAATGCCAACAATGATTTTTTTTCTTATTAAACACATCAAGCAATGGTTTTTGAACATTCAAACTTAAGGGAACTCTTCCTGCATTTATGGCAGAACCGTCAGTTCCCATGATGTACTAGAAAGGTTTATTAGGCCTTGTCATTGTCCCACAAGAATGGAGAGTGTGCCCTACCTCTGTGCAACATCCAACTTCTGTGGTTGAACATTGCTGGAGAAGATTGGTAGTGATGAGTAAGTTTTCTTCCAGGGAATTTTGTCTATTACTGATCACATACACATAACAAACTGGAGCAACCAGCTCAAACCGTTCTCCTTTCAGTCTACCTGAGAAGCTCAAGGTATTTCTCAGGTAGACTGAAAGGAGAACAAAAGCTTGTTTACCTAGTTTCCCACAAGGTGAGGGGAAGCGGATTTAGCTAAGCCTGGCAGGACAGCTTATTCTATGGTATTAACCCCTTCATGCATTAATTAGACTTAAGCATGTTGTCTATATGAGGCTGCTTATCCCACAACATCAGCTACAGCCAGTGTAGCCAGTGCTTGGAGATGGCCACACTTTCCAACCTCCTTTTAATTTTGTAATAATAATAATGCCACACACATAAAGCTGAATACACACAGGTTAAATGTGTACAAGTTGCGAGCTTGCTGTAGTAGATAACACCTTCCATTTATGGTCTTACCACAGCAGGTGATGTTACTAGCTTTTAAGAAGCACAATGTTGTCTAGTGTTCGTAATGAATGAGCTAACTGATCTCTTGTAGCAACAGTTAACAGATACCACAGGTAGTCTTAAAGAGACATCTGCAATGATAGAACCGACTACAGAACTAGGATTAACATTTCAGAGTGAAGTCTGTACTTCACTTTGCACTTAATATTGAGGAACTTAAGACGAAAGAATGAGTACTTTCTTGGGTTTCCAGAAACATTTGTTTAGCTAATTTGATTACTGGTTACTGCCTTGAATGCACTTTAGTAGAAGGTAGAATTGGATTGGCTGCAGAGCATGGACATGATATTGAGGCTAAAGATGGTACATGCCCTGTCGAGTTGCAGGAGTATTGGCCCACATTCACTGCTGGTTAGAGAGTTTAAAAACCTGTAAGCCTTGTTTCACTCAGTTCCTCATAACCTGCTGCATAGGAAAAACAGAGAGAGAGAGAGAGAGAGAGAGAGAGAGAGAGAGAGAGAGAGAGAGACTTTCTCATATAAAGCAGACTTCCTGAGTGTCTGTTAGCTGTCCAATCTACAATTCCCACATTTGCCTCTTAGCAGAGTGTAAGGGTTTGTTTTTTTTATTTGTATTTTGCATGTCTCTCATTCTTTATACTGGGGCGCCAGAATGACAAGTTCAGACAAGGAATGTAAAAGCAGCAAACTTGGCAGAAAATGAGAGCATTTTCCTTATTGATCTGTTGTAATGTATTTCCCCCCCGCCTCTTAAACACAATTGCCTCATTGGGAGTTTCTGTCTTCCGAATGAGAGATGCAGTTTAATTAGCACCCCCTGCTAGAATGCCATGTAAATTATCTTTTGGCAGGATCGGAAGACAAGCTAGGCAGCCTATATACTGAAATGAACTGGAAGAATAACCCACATCACAAATAGAGAGAGCGCTGAAGAAGTCTGGGTCAGTTTGTGGGTCAGTCTGCTTTTTTGAGTTACCTTTGTTGTTTAGTTGATTAATCATGTCTGACTCTTCGTAACCCCATGGACCAGAGCAGGCCAGGCAGGAGTCTTCCACTGTCTCCCGCAGTTTGGTCAAACTCATGCTGGTAGCTTCGAGAACACTGTCCAACTATCTCGTCCTCTGTCGTCCCCTTCTCCTTGTGCCCTCAATCTTTCCCAACATCGGGGTCTTTTCCAGGGAGTCTTCTCTTCTCGTGAGGTAGCCAAAGTATTGGAGCCTCAGCTTCAGGAGCTGTCCTTCCAGTGAGCATTCAGGGCTGATTTCCTTAAGAATGGAGAGGTTTGATCTTCTTGCAGTCCATGGGACTCTCAAGAGTCTCCTCCAGCATCATAATTCAAATGCATCAATTCTTCGGTGATCAGCCTTCTTTATGGTCCAGCTCTCACTTCCATGCATCACTACTGGGAAAACCATAGCTTTAACTATACGGACCTTTGTTGGCAAGGTGATGTCTCTGCTTTTTGAGATGCTGTCTAGGTTTATCATCACTTTTCCCCCAAGAAGCAGGAGTCTTTTAATTTTGTGACCACTGTCACTATCTGCCATGATCATGGAGCCCAAGAAGGTAAAATCTGTCACTGCTTCCATTTCTTCCCCTTCTGTTTGCCAGGAGGTGATGGGAACACGCTTAGAGAGAAATGGACGGGCACTCACAATCTTGTGAGTTTGCTTAGAGCGCTGAAAGGAGAACTGCAGGAAAGAGATTTTCTCAGCATTGAATTATTGTCATAAGAAACTTGGCAGGAGAGGTGGAGATGGGCAAAATGAGAGACGCCCAGTTCTTCCACAACACCACCTGAAGACTGGTTTTTGGCCTTCCCAGGCATGAAGGTATATATAAGGTTTTCTTTGTGGGTGGTGTTTTTGCCTGAACAACCATAGAATTTCTTGCGCTGGTTGATTTCTGTTTGTTTTCTGTCTTCTCGCCACCTGCACCTCCAGCACAATCACTTGGCCTTAGCCCCTCATCATGGTCTCTTAATTTTCGCGCGCCCCCCAACTCTTGAGCCCTTCTAATAGCTCACCTGGAGTTCATTCCTGACATCTGACATTTATTGCAGAATTACCAGTGTGCTTGGCACTGTACATGGTAGAGAAATTGCATTGCTCCTCTCTAGTTCCTGCAACTTAGAAAGGACAAAGATGAGCAAAAAAAGAAAAAAAAAGAAAAAAGAAAACGGTTTGGATTAGACAATGGAAGGAAGGATGGGGGTGAAAAGCACAGGAAGCAGGCAGCACAGAATGCTGCTCTGCAGCAGAAGAGGGTTTTCAATGAGAAAAAATGTGTGATGTGGCACAAAAGTTGCAGGCTGTGGAACTGAGTCAGAGTACGTAACAGATTCTATGGATAAAGTTGCTGGCACCATGGCTAGACCACAGGCACCCCCTATTTGTCATGCTTAGGCTACCTGCTCAGCCTGCACCACCCATTGCTGACTCCATGGTTAAACATAAGCAAACAGCGAACATTGCTGCCTTCCCGACCGGTTCCAACACTCAGAAATCCCATTCATTCAAAAATGAATAGAGACTTCTGTGTCAACAACCATTGCAGGAGTAGCTCTGGCATTGTTGACAAGTTATTAATGTATGTATTAAGAGATTGTTGCTGCATAAATAAGAGCAATAAGTCTGGGGAGCTGAGAGTTTGTCCCTACCTTGCAGTAATTTATTATCCTATTATCACTCCTTGCAAACCGCCTGCGCTCAGCACTTCCTCCCTTGTAGCTGGCTCTGAAATACTGCAGCACTTTTGCAAAGCTTAACCAATGGCAATAAACTGCTGCGTGCACTAACGTGGAATTAAAGCCTTTATTTTGGGTGATTTATGTTAGCCACACATATGACAGGGAAGGCAATAAAAATCACCATCAGCTTGATTTTATTTTCTTCTCCTTCCATAACACTTGCAGTTATTAGCTAGCATATTAAATAGGAGACTTTATAATTTGGGTATTCGCCACAAACAAAAATCCCACCAACAACCTAATAAAAACTGATAATCTAAATAACTGTCAAAGTTATTACAGCCAACGTTTAAGTCAACAACAGGCTGTTTAATTGGCTGGAAGCTTATTGTTGCTTCACACCTGGGGTAATGAGGAGGTGGTTGTTGGGTATGCCAGTTGTTCATACCAAAGGAATGAATACAGAGAAAGGTTGGCCACTCAAATGGAAATGAAGAAAATGTGGTGCAAAGAAATCACAGAAGTTCAAGGCATTTCGGTCGACATTTCCAGCCCAAAAGCAGACACCAGTCAAAATACCTTGTCTAGAAGGAAAATGTGAAGATAGGGATACAGATTAAAATAGTACTTTGCTACCTGAAGCACTGGATCCAGTTCTGGTCACCACAGTTGATTGAAAAGCTGGAACAAGAAACCAAAGGATCTGGAAACCTAGCCTTATGAAGAATGTTTGAGGGAGCAGAGTATGTTTAGCCTGGAGAAGACTGAGAAGTACCTCAACTATCTAAAGGGCTGCCACGTGGAAGATGGAGAAAGCTTGTTTTCTGCTGCTCTGGAAGGTAGGACTCAAACCAATGGATTCAAGTTTCAAGAAAGGGGAATCCGACTAAACATTAGGAAGAACTTTCTGGCTATAGGAGCTGTTAGACAGTGGAAGGGGCTCCCTCAGGAAGTGGTGGAGGTTTCTAAACAGAGTTTGGATAGCCATCTGTAAGGGATTCCTTAGTTGTGCTTCCTGCATTGCCAGGGTTGGTGTAGATGACTCTTGGGGCACCTTTGAAGTTTACAATTCTATGATTCCATTATTCTAATAGACAGGAATAGCAGGAAAAGCTGTAATCAGGAACTTCAGCTGGCTATACCACATTTATCATTAGCCATAGAAGTGTAAGCATTAAACACGAAATTTGATTGCCTTCACGCTACGTGGGCTCAGTATGGGCTGGGCTCCCTGGTCTGGTATTCCACAGTGATCCAGGAATCACAGCAAGGGTTGCACTAACCATTTCATTGAGCCCTATTAGCCCTGTCTTCCCTTTGTGTTGCTAATGTTCCCTCTGCTAGATAGCAGGTTCCTTGCAGTCAGGCAGAAGGAAAGCCAGAGAGGGAGACATGAAGGGGAGGTTTATTATCCAAGTGCTGCCCTCCCAAGGCATTCTGCTAGAATTGTTGGTTGAAGGGGAATAAGGATTGTCATATCATGAAGCTTAAAAAACCCCCACAACCCAACACCCTTTTTGTCTGCCTCTAGTCAGTAATATTGATGGAGAAGCCTTTGGGGGGCAGGGATTGGGTACAAATCACTAATTCTGTAGAGCAGAGATTGAGAACCTGTGCCCTTCCAGATGTTGTTGGACTAAAACTTCCATCAGCCCGAGCCAGCAAAGTCAGTTGCTATAGATGATGGAAGATGGACTACACCAACACCGGAAGGGTCCTAGATTCCCCATCACTGTTTCTGAATACCAGTTGCTAGAAACCACAGAAGGAGATAATGCTGTTGCACTTAGTAAATATATCTGAATTATTTGTAAAGAAACACAAAGATGGCTTGCTTAAGCGACATGGTCTAAGCTTGGAGCATCCAGCTTTGACCTCCTTTAGTGGTAGAGTTTACATGGTAGAAGGAGAGAGAAAACAAAGAGTTTGGTATCCCTTGTTCCCAATGTGAGGGTGTGTGACCTAGCTAAGCATGACAGGACAGCTTACTCTATGGTCTTAACCCCTCCCTGCATTAATTAAAATTAAGCATGTTGGTTATATGAGGTTAATTTACCCCACACAGGGTGAGTAAATGCAGCATATCTCCTAAAGCAAGGAGGCTGGCAGGTCTACTCTCCAAATTATGGCATTAATTTTTACATACCACCCTCTTCAACCTGGTAGCATCACTGTCCAACTAAAAAGCAAACCACCCTTCCTGAATTTTGTCAAAATCTTCCTTAGAGAATGAAGTAATAATCTGAAAAGCCATTATTATTATTATTATTATTATTATTATTATTATTATTATTATTATTATTATTATTTATTATTATTATCCATTATTATTTTAGCCATTGGTTATATTTTAGTTCAGTTCTGCATTTTATATAATTTTAGCAAAATTCATCTTTGAAAAAGTGTCCAGATGAAAAACATGGAATCCTTGAATATTTCATCCTGGTGTTCTCTGATAATTTCCCCTTATTTGACATACATACCATTCTGAGTTTGTCTTCCTCTGCAGGTGTGAACTGTTATCTCCATACATGAGCAAGAGGAAGGTCAGAAGAATGTGAGGGCTCTCTAACGAAGGTAGCAGCTTTGGCAATCAGAGCAAGTAGCAATTTGTTGCATCGGTGCTGACTTCAGTTTTCATAACGCTTGCTTTGATATATGGATGTTTTTATGCTGTGGAGATATAGCTGACTGCCATGAAGGACAGCAGTCAGGGCTTCGGGCATTTGGCCATGAGCCTTGAAATAAGACAAAGAAGCTTTAATGAAAGTACAAGCAAACTTGGAGGGGGGTTGAAATCACTAGTCCACTCTCTAGGCCATTGGCTTGAATCCAGTGGTGCACTAAATACATTGGCTCTTTGGGGAAGGAGGGAGAGATAAAAATAAGTAAGTAAGTAAGTAAGTAAGTAAGTAAGTAAGTAAGTAAGTAAAATAGCCATCCCATCAGTGCAAGGATTTTCACTTGTGCAATATAATTTTCTCTCCCTGTCCTCTCCATATGCACCCTTTAAATCTGTTTTGGTTTTTCCTCAACCCCCTAGAGCAGATTTGGGAAGTGTGAGGGGTACATTGCTGAAGGGCAGGGGGTGTCGCGTTGTGCAAATGGAAATCCACGCACTGACAGAATGGTTGCTTAACACAGCAGTGTTTAAAAGCTATCATTATCATTATTTAGTTCACATATAAGGTCCTCTAACTGCTTCAAGAAACGGATTATTTAATTGTTGTTATTTCATTTGGGTTTTGGATGTCACACTGTACCTAACCTTTGTAGGTTAGGCTGAGAGATGTCTTACCAAAGCCCATCCAGTGAGATGAGCAGGGATTCACATGTTCTTGATCAAATCCAACATTTTGGTTTTGGTTTTCCAGTTCTCAGTGTTTCTTTGATCTCCTTCAGTTGCTGCTCCTTAACATAATCCAGTGATCTGCTGCACCAGTACTGAATTATTTAACATGGGATACATGAACAGCTCCACCTGTGCAGTAGCATGAAACCTGATCATATGCTGGCACTAGAGGCAAATATGCCAGCAAAAATGTTTAGGATGGAAAATGGAAATTTGTTCTCTGGAGTGTCTCTGGAGAGGCTAAAAACTTTTTAACAAAACCTCTGAGCTATTCTTCTTCCAGCCTCAACATCTTCCAAAAGGATCATTTCATAAAGATGCTTTGCACAGGAGCATCTGTTATGCAGGGTTGCTTCAATAAACTCTGCCATAATTCAGACTGCAAATGTTTTTCATTTACTGGGTAGGCTACTAGTGCACCAGACAGTAGCATAAATCCTGCTATCATTTTGCATAGTAGAGCAAATGAATTCCTCTTGCTTTGTAAATTAGCTTAAAGATGGGAGGTATCAGTAATTGATATTTATTGAGACTTATTTATCAAGCCCTCCCAGAATGTTGACTGCATATCACTATGCAAATCTCGCACTTAGGAACAGCAATTATATTTCATAATTATTCTTTTACCTCCTTCGTATTCAGAGAAACCTTATCGGATAGAACCCCCCTTCTTTTAACACAGAGGAAAAACTCACATGGTATTACACCTTATATCTCAATCCCGCTGCTCTGCATTATTACATACGAAACTCTGAGAGGAAGAAGAAGTGGTGATTATTGTCCTTCCAGAAATAGAACTCATTGTGAAGATTTGTCACAATAGGGGGGACAATTAATATTATTTTTGATACTGAAATTGCAGCTATTTTTTAAACTGTTGATAAGCATTAATTAGGAAAATGAGCAAATCTCCTAAATTAACCAGGGAGTCTTTCTTGAGACTTGAAGCATAGACATCTGGTAATCATCAAGCCCATGGTTCTTTCAAAGCCTTGGAAAATAAATTGCTCCTTAGTCTGAAGAGACCCTAATTTTTCTGGAGCTCCCAAAGCTAGATTAAGGGACCCATAGCTTGGTGCCCAATTGCCTTTTTAGGTGAGCCCTCAGAATTATAGGTTGGGATATCTGCCTAATTGGCAAAGGGTTCCCTGGTCTTGAAGTGTCTCCACCCACCTAGGCTGGCCATTGGTTCACCTAAACAGGAAAGGCTATAAAAGCTTCCTGCCATGGCTTGGACATTGGGCATCTTTACTGACTCTGGCTTGTTTCAGCCTTTTGCTTGGTCTCTGGCTCTAACCATTCCTGACTCTACTCCTGGCTCCTGCCATAATTCCTATGGTTCCGTTCTGACACATGAAGAGACAAGCAGCAGTGTAAAGGATTGGAAATGTTATTCCAGAATTCTTAGTTGAGGGATGAAGTATTTTACTTGTATCACAAACCTGCCACTTCCTGTCCACTTGGAGTATTGACAGATCCACTGTTTCTAGTGAAAGCTGTGATTGTACAGAAGGTCTTTATTATGTAGTAAGCATAGGGTTTAAAACCAGAATAGGTACCGTTGCCAGCCGTATCTGCAGAAATAGTAGCTTTATGGTCATGATTTATGCTTTTGCAGAGCTCCTGCTCATTTTAATAGGGCTTGCTCGGGAAAGCATCCTGCTGGATTGTACCCTTAGGTTGTAAACAGCCCACTTTGCTCACTATATAGCTAGTAAACACAGTACAGTACCTATTTTTATTTCTGCTGGAAATTGTACCCATACAATGTTCAGTGTCCAAATACAACCTTGTTCAAATACAGCCTTGAAGGAATTTGAGTGCTCTGTTAAAGAAATATAGAAATAGATGATTGCTGGAATGGGAAATGCATTAGAAGAATGCTGAAGGAAACTTAAGCATTTATATCCCAGCTTGTCACTGGGATATAAGGAGGAGCCAGCCGACCTCAGCTAAAGGCAGGCATTTGGAGTCACCTGCCCCATGCTGTGTGCAGTTCTCTTCCAGCAGAGATTCAGTAGGTGTCCTTGCTTTTGACTTTCATCGCCATAGTCTATTTCCACAACATTACAGTGCTCATGGAAGGACAATTACATTGCTACACTATTCAAGAACTATCCCATAAGTATCCAGATTGGGAGCAGTTTCTTAAGGGATTGTTTTGAGAAATGTACTAAAGTGCAGATACCCATGCATAAAAAAACATATGCTGCCCATCTACTATGTGTTTATGAATTTAGGATACACTCCCCTTTAAATACTATTGTTATGGAATGGTGTGACACAATTGAGGCATTATAAAAACATTCATTACTCCCAAAGTAATGTTTTTTTAAAAAGAAGAAGCCTTTGGCATACTTGATGAAATCGATGAGACTTAAGTACACACTTAAGTTCTTCAGATTTTATCGATTTCTATGGAACCTTGGCAGGGACGCGGTGGCGCTGTGGGTAAAACCTCAGCGCCTAGGGCTTGCCGATCGCATGGTCGGCGGTTCGGATCCCCGCGACGGGGTGAGCTCCTGTCTTTCAGTCCCAGCTCCTGCCCACCTAGCAGTTCGAAAGCACTCTTAAGTGCAAGTAGATAAATAGGTACCGCTTTATAGCGGGAAGGTAAACGGCGTTTCCGTGTGCTGCGCTGGTGCTGGCTCGCTAGCTGCAGCTTCGTCACGCTGGCCACGTGACCCGGAAGTGTCTCTAGACAGCGCTGGCCCCCGGCCTCTTAAGTGAGATGGGCGCACAACCCTAGAGTCGGACACGACTGGCCCGTACAGGCAGGGGTACCTTTACCTTTATGGAACCTTGGCAAACCTTTTATCTTCTGGATTGTTGGGCTCACGCTTTTGGGTTACATTAAAAGTTTAAGTCCTATTGGGCTTACTGAACTTCTAATCAGTATTTAAAAATGACAGTACTTCAAACAGCAATTTGATCCTACCTTTCTCCACTCTGTGTTTAAGGTGGCTAACAATACTAAAGTTAAGGGCATCTTCTTCACACAGGTTGACCACCAGCCTTTAAAAGTTCACCAAGGGTACCCTGTCAGGTTCCCCAAAGCCACAGGGAATTCCAGCCCCCACCTGCTTCAGAGTGCAAAGTCTATTATTGACTTTCTTCCATGTGAAATCTGACACTGATGACAAAAGCTCCTGTAGAGCATTTACAGTTGATCTTTCACACATCACTAAAGCCATTTCCCAACAACCTTACTTCTTTGCCTAGGTGGATTTATGACATGCTGCAAGCTATGTTTGCCTGCATCATAAGTGCTACATTTGGATGATGAAAAGCTAAAGCAGGTGGAGTGTCATTAATTGGTCTGAGCAAGTTGTTTACATGGGTATGGAACCATGTCCATAATCATCTTGGACACACAGCATTCAATTCATTGTTAAATATTGACCCAGGGATGTATCCTTGCAGATACAGAGTGAGTGGGGAAGGGATGCTGAGTACTATCAAAGGGGGGGAGGTCGTACCTTGGTGGTCACAATTCTCAGGCAGGAAAGGCTAAGGCAGGGGTGAAGAACCTAGGTCACTCTAGATCAGGGCTGGGGAACCTTCGGCCCTCCAGATGTTGTGGAACCCCAACTTGTGGAATATTCAAAGGGCAGTCAAACCAACATTCCATGTTTGCTAGATTGGCACATGATAGAAGCGGAAGCTCACAGAGTTTCCCTATAAGATTGCTAGAGAACCACTCCCACTGTGCTCTGACAGAGAGAGGGCGTAGCCACATATAATCTCCTCACCTGTCTGGACACTTCCTCTCTGCTCTTTGCTCTTTTGCCTCTTCATCTCATCACCAAGACAGAAATATGAAGAACAATCTGTTCCGTCTGAGCTCCAGTGCTCAGACTCTATCTTAACCTAGACTTAAGCATGTCTTTGTAACTGAATTATGATTTTAAGCCCGCCTAAACAAAGCTGCTGTATCTGATATTCTGCAACAGAAACGCTGAGTGAGTAAATGTTATTTTTACCTTTTACAAGACTGTGTGTGTGTGTGATTGTTGATTTAAGGGGAAGAATCGGGGAAAATACCAGGAGAATCCAGTCTGCCTTCAATAATTCTAAATTAATTAAACTAAAAAGGTTAAAACTAGCATATCTAAGTTCCCATTCAAGCTGCAAAAGGATGCCCTCTGTTGAACTCACAAACACAAGAAAGGATAATATCTAACAAATATATCCTTTCTTAGCATCTATACACATCCCTACACAACTCTCATTAGTCCCAGCCAGGACAGCCTATGATGGGAGTTGTGGCTCAGAGGGCCAACATTTCCCCAGCCCTGATCTAGAGGTTGCTGGGCCACAGCTTCCATCTTCCCTGACCATTGGCCATGTTGACCATGTCTAACATCATCTGGAGGGACACAGATTCCTCACTTCTTGTTAAGTCAAGATGGAGGAATCCAATGAATGTGGGATGATGTTTCCAGCTTTTTCTTATAATTCTCTTCCACACGGGCTGTGTCGCAAGGCATAAAAAATTCAAAGGCTGAATAGTAAATTCCCTTCTGAGCTGTCCCTAGAAAGGTCATTCATTGCATAAATGCTTACCACTCCAGATCTGCCAGTCCGTCACCAGTTCCCCCCCATCCCCGCATCTAACTCACATTGACCGGATGCTGTTTCCAGCCAAAGCACATAAAGCCTCCTATGAAATTTTAATGAGCATGGATCACTGAGGAGGAGAAGACGAGGAGGAAGAAAAAGGAATAAACTTGATGAATGTGTCCCTTTCCAGCTGATGCAGTTTAAAGTGGAAAAGGTTTGTATGTTTTCATGCTGGAGTGCTACTGGAGATCTCCTCCACACCTCGGTGTTCATCATAGCAAGCACAGGCAGAGGCAAGGCAAACACAGCTACTGTGAATGAGCCCTCGGGCACGGGGAGATTGCTTGTCCCTTGCTTGTAGCCAGCAAATGACTTCAGATGGAGCAGCTATTGGAAAGTTCTCCTGTGTGTGTTTTGTCACTGAATCTGATGTGAAAACCTCAGGCATTCTAAGAGCAGACATGAGGACCTCATCAAAGAGGTACTGGCCATTGTGCTGCAGAGAGGGATAGGGGTGAAATTCAATTCACATTCAGTTCACACTTATGGACAAACCTACGTGATTTCTGAAACAATATGGGAACCACGCAGATGTCGCACTTCTCCAAATGTCTGCGATGCAGTTTCTCCAGCCAAGGAACGGGTACCCATGTTTATGTAGTAGGGCAAAGTGTGTGTAAAAATGCACATTGGTGGAAATAACATACAACAATGCCTTCAAGGAAATGGCTTTGCAAAAATGTGGAAAAGTTGGGCAAAATCACATAGAAAAATGCTTATATTAGGAGAACTCTGCCCTGAAGTGCTGGTGGATTCTCATGAGGCAAATAAAACACAATGGCAAACTGATGCGGAAATGTGGAGAATGGAAGAATGGAAAAGAAGGCTTTGGTGGTGATACTTCTGAGCTGTTGTGCTCAGATCCTGCTTGCGATTTCCCCACAGGCATATGGTTGGTCATACTGAGAACAGGATACTGGACTAAATGGGCCATTGCCCTGATCCAGCAGGCTCTTCTTATGTTAAGACAAACTAAATTTGACAGATTTGCCCATAGCTATGGTTCATCCTGTATTACTCAACCCTCATACCGCACTGCTTCTCAAACTTCTGATAGCAAAGATACACTTTCCCCTGAATTAAAACTGGAGGTCCACCTATCACATGGCAAAAGATTTGCTTTTGGAGTCCAAAAGACAGGTGGTGGGGGGTTTTAAGCAAAGGTTGGGTGGCCATCTGTAAGGCATGATTTATTTGAAACTCCTAGTTATTTGGCCCTAGACGACTCTCGGGGTCCCTTCCAACTCTACCATTCTGTGATACTATAGGAAGTTGTTTTATACCCAATATGACCACTTGACCCATCTTCCACAGTATTGTCTACACTGACTAGCAGTAGCACGCCAAGATTTCAGATGGTGGACACCCCCAGCCCTACCTGGAGATGCCAAAGATTGAACCCAGGAGCTAATGCATGCAAAGCAGATACTCCACCACTGAGCTACCGCCCTTCCTTCTAAAAGAGGACCCATCTCCTTTCTCTGCATAGGTCTCTGATCTGGGCATACTTTTCCATTTTAATTTAGGGAGGCAATCTCCACTGATTGTTAGGGATGGCCTCAGGAAGTGACAGAGGTGGGGGAGCCCCAGGTCTTTTGCACCATTTTCTGGATCTCCTGCTTCTCTCACTCTCTTTTTAAAAGCTTAACAAAAATATATGTTTTTTAATTCTTTGCTTACAGGGCAGCTGGGCATACTGCAGAAGCACATCTTTATCTGCCCAGAGGCATATCTCTCTATCATCTATCTATCTATCTATCTATCTATCTATCTATCTATCATCTATCTATCTATCTATCTATCTATCTATCTATCTATCTATCATCTATCTATCTATCTATCTATCTATCTATCTATCTATCTATCTATCTCTATCATCTATCTATCATCTATCATCTATCATCTATCTATCATCTAATATAGCATATGCCTACTGCATGCACATTTGCATCATGGGCCTGTGGTTAGGTGCACAATATCATCATCATCATCATATATTTTCACCTGTTGTTTTGATGACCAAAGTTGTGGGCCAGCAGCTGCGAAAAGCTGCACACTGTAGAAAATCACAAAGAGCAGGAAGGGCAAAATGACCAGTAAGAAAAAGAGAAGGGGCAGAACTGACTTTGAAACATCAAAGAACTCATGAACAACTTGACCCAGCACTTTTCTGCTGCTAAATATGCTTGGCGCTGCTCATACACTCCGTGCAGAATCCTATTCCTCGTCAACACTGGCCTCCCAAGTGCGATGAAGACAGTTGCCCTTTGGGGGCCTGGCATTATAATGCACTTGTAATTAAAACATGAGTTGAATGATAATGGGGCTAACGTGGCCCACTGATCGAAAAGTTGTGGGTTTTTTTGGAGTAATATGCCAAAAGTGCATTTTCCTTGCCCTCTGCACCCTGGTTCAAGCTGTTTCTAGGCAATTGGCATTTGTATTTCAGAGAGAAGGAAGAGAGATCTCAGATCAATAGGTCTGCAATCTCTGTGCCAAATTATGGATGATGAATATGGAAAAATGCAAAACTAAACACCCCAAGCTGTTGATGCATAAGGTAGTGTGTTTATTGAGCTGCTAATGTGAGTGATACTAGCAGTTCTTTAGGGTTTCCAGAGGGGTGGCTGTGTCAGTCCACTTCACTGCGAAAACATCAAAGGGTTGTATCCAACTAAATTCTGCTCAGAGCACACCCACTGAAATTGATGGAGGTAAGCTGGTTATGTCCCTTATTTTCAATACAACCCAAAGAGTCTCAGAGTATCCTAAAAACTTATACATTTGTTATAGTATAAGATTTTGTAGACCACTTCCTATACATCACAAGCCTAATTGGACATTAAGTGCCATATAAATTAATAAAGACTAAACTATGGCTGAGAATCTTGGGGGGACTATGCCCTACTTTGCTCAACAGAGAAGCAGGTAACCCGTGCCAGGGCAATGAAATCTCCATTTGTTCTCTGACTGTTCCTTCAGTTGCAAGGGAGCCTTCATTCATTCTCAATGAGACTACATTCACACCGTACATTTAAAGCAATATGATATGACTTTAAAGAGTCATGCCTTCCCCCAAAGAATTCTGGGAGCTGTGGTTTGTTAACTGAGAGTTGCCTGGAGGCCATGTTCCCTTCACAGAGCTACAATTCACAGAATGGTTTAAGAGCCAATCCCTCTTCCCAGGGAACTCCATACCTTCTAACATGACATGGCCCCAATCCAGGATGCCATCATCTGGGTCCACACTCCTAAGTGAGCCACATGACTCATGTGAGATTGCGCCCCCCCAAAAAACCCCACAACTTTTATGGGCACAGTGCTCCAAAACACATGTTTTGGGGCACCATGCCCCAAAGAAGTGAGAGCTGAAATCGTGCAAGATCATGGCAGCCATTTTGGCTCTTGTCCTCTTGAGAGAAAAAAACACGGTGTCCGGTTTTTCCCCAGGGAAGTTGATGGGTATTGTCACGGGCTGCCTCTGGTCTCAGCTCACAAAAGACCAACGCCAAGCTCTTCTTATATACAAGGATGTTTATTGCAGTTCATTATTGGTTCCACAACCGAGGCGTGCAGCCCCGAGTGTCTAACGTCAGACATTTGAAGTCCCCTCTGACTCGGTCCCGCCCCTGCACCAACTTATGAGGCTTGTGCTAGACCACCGCTTCCTGTCTTTCCTTTTCCGCAGGGTCTTTCTGCCCCCCTGGGTTCCTTCCCTCCTGCTCTCTCCCGAAGCGGATTCCTGAGATGCCTGTTCCCCCCTCCTTCGTGCTTTGGGGCTGGGCTCCTCCTCCGGGCTTTCTCCATTTCCGCGCGCCTCCACATTTGAACTTGGCGCGCGCTCGCTACCCCTGACCTTCCTTTTGACACTGACACTACTCCCTGTACTACTCTCCCCCTCTTCCGGCAGGACGTTCTCCCCAGATCTCTTTCCCCTGTCTCTTTCCTGCTCCGCTCCGTGTGTAACACTGGGAACCCCCCTCTCTTCCCTTCGTTCCTGCTGGGAAGCCGGCCCCGATCTCCCACTCCCGCTCGGGGATTCCCTGCTGCTTCCCTGCTCCTGGCAGGTCCCCCCTGTGACCCCCCTTGTCCTGACTAGGGGCGCCCCCTCCTGAGAATCCTCCGATTCACTTGAGAGACTCATGGAAGATCTCAAGTCATTGTCATCCTCTTCCTCACTGTCCTGGGATTCTTCCTCGTCGCTCTCCGTCTCCTCCCTCACCTGTGCCTCTGTCTCTGAACCCCTGACATCCATCCCCCCTCGAAGCCCCCCTTTCCCCCCTCCCGCTGCTCGGGCGCAGGTTCCTGGGGCTCCGTCGTTGCGGAGGTCGCTGCCGGACACAGGTCGTCGACGTCGATCTCCTCTGCTTCCAGTTCATTGTTTGTGTACTCGAACCCATTGTCCTCTCCCAACATGTTCACGTCCTCCCCTCCCCCTGTTGCCTGGGTGGGGTCTGCTTGCCAAGGACCCACCCGCCACCTCATGCGCCAGTCCTCTTCTGGTTGGTCGTCCCACCAGTAAGAAGGGTCGGTGTCCACCCCCGAACACGATCCCCTTGGAGGGCTCGACTCTGGCGTCGTCTCCTCTGCGGAGGAGAACCCTCGGAAGGTGCTGGCGGAATGTGTGGGCGTAAAAAGCCAATCGTCGAAAAACTGTGCTGGCATGGGCCTGTGTGGGAAAAGGGCATGGAACTCATCCTTGAGGAGGGGTTCGTCCAAAGCGTAGTCTGGCACCCAACTGTTGGTGCTGGCCGGGGCGCCCTCCCTGGCGAGAAAATATTCTACTCCCTCTTCCCCCCATCTTGAGTCCAGAATCTCTGTGACCTCGTTGACTGGTTCGTCCTTAGGTGACCTCCCCCTCTTGGGCGACTCCCTGCTTGGGTCTGGTGCCGTCCCTGACTCCTGAAATCTGTGTGGGGCCTTGTAGGGGGTGAGCATCGACCTATGAAAGACCGGGTGCATTCTGGAACCCTCGGGGAGGGCCAATCGAAACGCTACGGGATTGATCCTGGCCTCAACTTGGTACGGCCCTAGTTGCCTGTGTCCTAGCTTCTTTTTAGCTAACGACTTGGCCGGCACCGCTTGGGCCGCTAACCATACCCAGTCTCCCACCTGGATGTCTTCCCCCTCCCTCCTGTGTTTGTCCGCCTGCACCTTATAGGCTTGTTTAGCTAGCTCTAAATGTCTCCGTAGCTCGTCGTGCACCTCTTGCAATTCTGCTGCGAAATGGTCGGCTTCCTGTGGCTCCCCCTCCCCCGTCGTTACGAGCCCCGGGAAGGTTCTGGGATGCCTTCCATTGTTAGCGAAGAACGGCGTCACCCCCGTAGACGCGTGCTTCGTGTTGTTGTAGGCAAACTCAGCCATCGGCAGGTAATCCACCCAAGCCGCGGGTCGCTGATTGGCGTAACATCTCAGGTACTGCTGCATGATCGCGTTGACCCTCTCTGCTTGGCCGTTGGTCTGCGGATGTCTCGCCGACGACAGGTTGATTTTGACGTGCAGGATCCCTAGGAGCTTCCGCCAGAAACTGGACACAAACTGGCGCCCCCTGTCGGACAGAATGGACCGTGGCAACCCATGCACCTTGAACACGTGGTCGATGAACAGTTTGGCTGTCTGCTCCGCTGTCGCCACCTTCGCGCAAGGAATGAAATGCGCCATCTTGGTGAACAGGTCTACAACCACAAGCACCGCCGTCTTGCCTCGCGAACTGGGCAGATCAGTGACAAAGTCCAGCGCCACCCTCTCCCACGGTTGCAGTGGCGTTTCCAGCGGTTCCAGCAGTCCCGCTGGCTTCTGGTGCACTGGCTTGGACCTTTGGCACGTGTCACACCTGGCGACGTACTCCGCGACCTCCCCTCGCATCTGGGGCCACCAAAAGTCTCTGGCCACTAATTCTGTCGTCTTTTCCTTGCCGAAGTGGCCAGCGCTGGGTGCGTCGTGCAACTGCTGCAGAACTTTCGCGCGGAGATCGTCTCCCGGAATGTAGAGAGCACCTTTACGGGTCAGCAGGCCGTCGCGTATCTGGAACTCGTCGTCCTTCGCTGTGCCCCTCCGCACCTCTTCCATCTTGGACTGTGCGAACGGATCCGCCTGCAACGCGTGACGCACCGCCTCCAGGTCCACGGCGGCTGAAGCGCACGCCCACGCCTGCGGTGCAAAAATGTGCTTGGCTGCCACCGGTGCCGCTGCCTCGAGATACTGCGGTTTCCTGGAGAGCGCATCTGCTATGACATTGTTGTTGCCTGGGATGTACTCTATCCTGAAATCGAAATCCGCAAAGAACTCCGCCCAGCGTATGTGCCTCTGGCTCTGTAGCTTCGCCGTGCGCCAGTACTCTAGGTTCTTGTGGTCCGTGCGGACCTGCACGGTGTGCTTGGCTCCGATGAGAAAGTGCCTCCACGCCTTGAAAGCTGCGTGTATGGCCAGCAACTCCCTGTCCCAAATGGTGTAGTTCTGCTCCGACTTGCTGAGCTTTCTGGAGTAGAAAGCACAGGGCCTCCAGTTTCCCTGCGGGTCTTCCTGTAAGAGGACGGCCCCCACCGCTCTGTCAGATGCGTCAGTCTCCACCCTCATGGGCCTGCCAGGATTCACGTGTAGCAGCTGTTCTTCGGACGCGAAGAGACTCTTAAGTCTCCTGAAGGACTGCTCCGCTTGGTCCGTCCAGGTGAACCTCTTCTTCTTGGAGCTGAGAGTGTCCGTGATAGCTGCCGTCTCCTTGGCGAAACCCCTGATGAACTTGCGCTAAAAGTTGGCGAAGCCGATGAACCTCTGGACCTCTTTCCGATTTCGCGGGCTCTTCCAGTCCAACACCGCGCGGACCTTGGCACTGTCCATGGCTAGTCCCCTGTCGGACAGCTTATAGCCCAGAAAATCCACCTCCGTCACGTCGAATTGGCACTTCTCCAACTTGGCGTAGAGCCTGTGCTCCCGTAGCCTCTGCAGGACCTCCTTCACGTCGCTTTCGTGAGCCTCCGGCGATTCTGAGAAGATCAGAATGTCGTCGAGGAAACATACGCACTTCTTGTAGAGGAGTCCCGCTAGCACATGATGCATAAAAGCTTGGAAAAAGAGGGAGCCATTTTGGAGACCAAACGGCATAACTCTGTATTCGTAGGTGCCCAACGGCGTGAACATGGCCGTCTTCCACTCATCACCCTCTCGCACGCGTATGAGATTGTAAGCTCCGCGGAGATCCAACTTGGTGAAGATCTTCCCTTTCCGCACCGTCGCGAGCAGGTCGTCGATCTTGGGCATGGGAAAGGCCGCGGGCTTTGTCTTTGAGTTTATGAATCTGAAGTCTACGATCAGTCTCTTTTGGGGCGTGTTTTTCTTCTTCACAAAAAACACAGGACTGCCCCCTACAGCCTTCGATTCTCGGATGAATCCCCGCTGTAGATTGTGATCTATGAATTCCCGGAGCTCCTGCAGCTCCTCCTCGGACATGGAATACAGCCTCACAGGCGGCAGCGTTGTCCCTGGCAAGAGGTCAATAGCGCAATCGTAGGGCCGGTGAGGTGGCAACCGGTCAGCCTCCTTCTCGCAGAAAACCTCCAAAAACCCCTTGTACTTGAGGGGTACTGCTTGCGCCATGCTGAGACGTAGCTGCTGCCCCTCCTCTTGGCCCTCCTCCTCCTGACCGGTCTGGATGCAATGCTGCGCGCAATAGGACGAGCCGAAGGTGAGCTGTCGCTGGTACCACGCCATGGTCGGGCTGTGCCTATCCAGCCAACTCATGCCTAACACTATAGGCGTGTCTGAAAGGCGGGTGACGTTGAAACTGATGACTTCTCGGTGATTGCCAATCTGCATCACCATGGGCGGCGTCTGTTGTACCACTTGCCCCCCCAGCAGCTTCCTGCCATCCACTGTGACGACGTTCAATGGCAGCGTGGCTGGTAGGAGCTCTATGCGATGCTGCTTGACGAACTGCACCCCCACGAAGTCTGCGTTGCTCCCACTGTCAATTGTGATGGGGACCTCCAGGGTGCGTCCATTAGGTAGCTGGAGGGTTGCAGTGAGCTGCACTACAGGTTTGGGTGGCAGGGGGTCTGTAGGCTGCAAAGGCGCTGGGGACTGCTCTATTGACTTGCCTGGCTGTGCCCCAACATTGCTGATTCCAGCCAGGCATTGTCGTTTCCCTGATACAGCTCTTCATGTTGTCCTGCTGCATTTACTGTCGCCAAGGCTGCAGTGTGCTGCCGGAGCCTCTGGGGACACTCTTTGGCCATGTGCGTTGCACTGTCACAGACGTAACACTTCCTGTTCCCTCTAGGAGGCTTCTTCTTGACTGTTCCGGACGCTGGGGCTCCGGCCACTGACTGAGCCTTTGCACTCCCCAGTTCCATAGGCTCCTCCCCTGGCTGCAGCTGAGGGGAGAGACGCGGACGTCCTGGATCTCTGGGAAACAAAGGAGGCACTCTAGACGGTGCGTGAAGCTGGCTACCCCCCTCATTGCGCCAAGGGCGTTCTTCCTGGCGCACTCCAATGGCAAGCGCACGCTGCACCACGTCTGCCAGGGTTTTAGGTCTGTCCCCCCTAGCCAATTCGTCCTTCACCGGGCCAGAGAGCCCCTCCCAAAATAAGTCTCTGACAGCCAGAGAATCTTTCTCCCATCGCAGCACATTCAGCAAGGCGAAAAAGCGAGCATGGTACTGACGCACGGAAGCCTTGCCTTGCCTTAAACCATGGAGCTGCTGGCGTGCCACATCCACATCCACACTAGACTGGAAACAAGCGTCCATGCATTTGATAAATTCATCAGAGTCCCTTCGAGCAGGGCAATCCTCGCGCCACAGATTGCGCAACCAAGCCCTCGCTTCCCCATGCAAGTGGGACACAATGAAACCCACTTTTTCCTCTTCATCTTTAAAGTCGTCGCGAAGCAAATGCAACGCATATTCTACGTCTGCCTTAAAACTGGGGTATTGCTGCAGGTTCCCATCGAAGTGGGCTACTAAGTTGCCCCCTCTTCTGCCCAGTGCTACTCCAGCAGCTTTGGTCCCCGGGAACCCCACTTGGCATGCATGATCCCACCTGGCTTGCAGATCTTGACACCGCTTTTCCGCCTCTTCCCCCCTCTTCCGGGAGATCGTTACCGCAGTGGTAAGCTGGGAGACTGCGTCGCGTAGCTCAGCTATCTGCTGGTCCATACTCATGGCTGCCAAACTTCGTGAGCTTTGCAAAAAAAAAATAAAAATTTTTTTTTGCGTAGTTTTGTAGGGGACTTACTGTCATGGGCTGCCTCTGGTCTCAGCTCACAAAAGACCAACGCCAAGCTCTTCTTATATACAAGGATGTTTATTGCAGTTTATTATTGGTTCCACAACCGAGGCGTGCAGCCCCGAGTGTCTAACGTCAGACATTTGAAGTCCCCTCTGACTCGGTCCCGCCCCTGCACCAACTTATGAGGCTTGTGCTAGACCACCGCTTCCTGTCTTTCCTTTTCCGCAGGGTCTTTCTGCCCCCCTGGGTTCCTTCCCTCCTGCTCTCTCCCGAAGCGGATTCCTGAGATGCCTGTTCCCCCCTCCTTCGTGCTTTGGGGCTGGGCTCCTCCTCCGGGCTTTCTCCATTTCCGCGCGCCTCCACATTTGAACTTGGCGTGCGCTCGCTACCCCTGACCTTCCTTTTGACACTGACACTACTCCCTGTACTACTCTCCCCCTCTTCCGGCAGGACGTTCTCCCCAGATCTCCTTCCCCTGTCTCTTTCCTGCTCCGCTCCGTGTGTAACACTGGGAACCCCCCTCTCTTCCCTTCGTTCCTGCTGGGAAGCCGGCCCCGATCTCCCACTCCCGCTCGGGGATTCCCTGCTGCTTCCCTGCTCCTGGCAGGTCCCCCCTGTGACCCCCCTTGTCCTGACTAGGGGCGCCCCCTCCTGAGAATCCTCCGATTCACTTGAGAGACTCATGGAAGATCTCAAGTCATTGTCATCCTCTTCCTCACTGTCCTGGGATTCTTCCTCGTCGCTCTCCGTCTCCTCCCTCACCTGTGCCTCTGTCTCTGAACCCCTGACAGGTATGAAACTCTGGGAACCATGGCTCTTTGAGGGAAATAAGGGCTGTCAGAATTCTTTGGGGGAAACCATGACTCTTTAAAACAGCATCCTAGTACTTTAAATGTGTGGTGTGAATATGGCCTGAGGCAACCAGCCTGGCGCCTCTCATTTCACCACATGGCAATGTTCTGCTTGTCTCCTTCATGCTCTTGGCTATTGGGCCTGATTGTGCTTCTTGCTCCACAGTCATGCACACTGTCTTTCTTTCATCATGGCTCTCCTACCCACCCCACATCTCTGCTTCTTGCCACCCCCCTTGCCACCCCCAGGCTGACAGATGTGCTCTTTGTGGTGAGGCTTCACTGCCACAGGCGCAGTACGATAGCAGAGTTTCAACTGGTTCACTTGATTTGCCATAGATCATCAAGCACACCCGTTTCAGGATTTTGTTCATTTCCTCACAATGAGGGAAATGGAAGAGATCTGTCTACGCATGCTGTCAAACTCTTGTTGCCTGAAAAGTAATTTGAGAGACCTGGATGGGAAAAGACGGTGTATAAACAAGCTTCTTTTATGCTGGCATTAAAATAAACAAACCTGGCAAAAAGGCCTATGCTGGGCTTGAGCAGCATTTAAGAAAGGTGAGTGACTAGGTTAGCATATTGCATAACTTTAAGTGAAACTTTAAGTGATGGAGGGCACAAGGAGAAGGGGACGACCGAGGACAAGATGGTTGGACAGTGTTCTCGAAGCTACAAACATGAGTCTGACCAAACTGCGGGAGGCAGTAGAAGACAGGGGTGCCTGGCGTGCTCTGGTCCATGGGGTCACGAAGAGTCGGACACGACTAAACGACTAAACAACAACAACAAGTGAAACAAGCATTTGCCACTTCAGCCTCTCAAAACACATCCTAGCTCACTCCCATGGCATTCAGGGACACGCACACAAAGCATTGAGAAGCACACACAGTGGCTCGAGGTAAAGGAATATTCAGAGACACCCTTAGCTGAGTGTAGTGCCTTAAATATTTCACTGCTCACTTGGTATTATGCATTCAGCTCACATTGCAGAAGAGGGCAGGATCAGTTGCAACCAGTAACTTCTGGCTCATTTTCTGGTGCCTTTCTTTTCTGATCTCATATTCATGAGCGAGCTAATGCGATGCAATGGGCTCACTTAGAGAAGGTGAATTGTGCTGAGAATGTATAAAGGTGCTTGCGGGGCAAACGGGGGCATTGAGCATGGGAAAACAATGGGCCTGGTGTTTGTGTGTTTTAAACATGTGATTTAAAATTCAACTCGGAAGACAGAGGAAGAGAGCTTTGGCTAGGAATGAGAAAATCTGTCAGTTTTGGTCTCTCCCAGTTTCACAATTTTCCAAACTTAAATTCAGTTCTTGACATTTCTGCAGCAATTATTATTATTATTATTATTATTATTATTATTATTATTATTATTATTATTATTATTATTATTACAGTGGTACCTCCAGTTGTGAAAGGGATCTGTTCCAGAGGTCCGGCTGCATCCTGAGGAATTCACAACCGGAGGACCGCTTCTGTGCATGTGTGTGGTGTTATTTAGCATTTATGCGCATGTGTGTGGCACATAGAGCATTTCTGTGCATGTGTACACAACGAAACCCAGAAAAACACTTCTGGGTTTGCCACGTTCGCATCCCAAAGTTTACGTATCCAGAGGGATACATAAGCGGAGGTACGACTGTATTATTGTTATTATTATTATTCCTCGCAGTTTCAACAAATACATACATTTTTCAAAGCAGTTTCCCCAACTATGTGCACTTTCTGCACATTAGTTTCTCTAATGCTTTTGTCCACTTTGTTTGGCAAAGTCCATCGCAAAATTCGGAGAAGAGTTAATTTCAGAGCATACCTGGGTTTCTATTTGCCTACTTCTGTTTCCCATAGGTGTCTGGGTGGCCACTGTGAGAACAGGATGCTGGACTAGATGGGTCATGGGCCTGATCCAGCAGGGTTATGTAATCTTTTTATTGGTTTGAGAAGTGCAAATTAGGTCATTTCTCATTAAAATGCAAACAAAATTGAATTTCTCCCTCATCCCTAGCTTTAATCCATAGCCTTCTATGCATGGGTGTCATTTCAGATTTTAAAGGGAGCAGAGGAGCTGCATTTTAGCAGAGAGGCAAGAGTTAGCAAGGTCTTGTGATCTGCTATATTTAAGGCTAGATTGGAGAAGCTGTGCATTTTAAAGGAATTTGTTATCGCTTTCTTTGATATAGTTCATGATAGCTCTAGAGCAATTGTCAGGGGTTCAGGAGCAGAGGCAAGGGCAAGGGAGGAAACAGAGAGCGAGGGGGAGGAGGCAGAAGAAAAGATGAGTGATGACGACGACCCGAGATCTCCGAGTCTTTCCAGTGAATCAGAAGATTCACAGAAAGGAGCACCAGTGGCCAGGGCAAGGGGGGAGCCTAGGGGGACACCCCAGGAAGATAGAGCCAGAGGGGACTCAGAGGAGAGCAGTTGGAAATCGGGACCAGCGTCACCGCCAGAGAGCAGGGAAGAGGAAGGGCGCCAGGGATCAAGCGCTGGCAGCTCACAACAGGGGGGAGGGCACGAGTCAGGAGTGGCCACACCTCCATCGGGGAGCGAAGAAACGGTCAGACGGAAAGTGGAAGGTTGGGCGCGTGCGCCAAGTTCAAATGCACAGGAAAGTGACGCAGTAGGCAGCCAGGAAAGGGAGCCAGGTCCTAAAGCCCGGCGCAAGGAGACAGGAGGTTCCGGGGGGTCGGCGTCAGAAGAATCCCGGAAGGAAGAGACCCCGGGGGGCAGAGGGACCCAGAGGAGAACAGTCAGGCGGAAAAGGTGGAGCAGGGCTAGGATATTAAGTTGGTGCACAAGGGGCGGAGACTCAGACGGAGCTTCGCCGATCTAACCACTAGACGTAGAGTTGCACGCAGCAGCTTGAGAATGGAAACTGTAACTCAATAAAGACTTTTACTTAATGATCGCTGGCTAGCGTGATCCTCTGTGAGCTAGGATCTGGAAGCAGCTCTGACAGTAAGCTCCGTCTCTAATTGTGGGCATCTACGGCTTCAAGGAGAGGAGAGAAAGCGGGTGCCTACTAGCGAGCTCACGAACGGCAGACAACATGACGGCTGAGCAGCAGATAGCGGAACTCAGAGAAGCAGTGTCACAACTGAATGCCGAGGCTCTCGCATCCAGGAAGAGAGAGGAGGCAGCTGCCGCCTACAGGGATCTCCAGGTCAGGTTGGACATGCTTACGAAGCAAGGGCAACTGACACCCAAACAGGAGGGAATTGGGTTGGGGAGACGAACAGGCGGTCTGGTCTCTCACTTCGATGGGAACCTGCAACAGTACCCCAACTTTAGAGCAGATGTAATGTGTGCACTGCAACTGCTGAACAAAGACTTTAGAGATGAACAAGAGAAAGTGGGATTCATCATGTCCCATTTGCATGGAGATGCTAAAGCATGGCTGCGCAATTTGTGGAGGGATAAGGATCCTGCGCTCCAAAATGCGGATGCCTTTATTAAAGCGATGGATGGGTGTTTCTTATCAAGCATTGACGTGGATCTTGCTCGGCAGCAGATACATGGACTGAAGCAAGGGAGGGCCAGCGTAAGGCAGTACCATGCCCGCTTTTTCGCTTTGGTCAGTGCCCTGGAATGGGACAGGGATTCGCCTCCGGTAAGAGACCTGTTTTGGGAGGGATTGCACGGCTCGGTTAAAGATGAAATTGCGAGGGGGGAGAGACCCCGGACCACGCAGGAGATCGTTCAGAGGGCGCTGGCGGTGGGGGTGCGGCTGGAAGAACGTCCGTGGAGCAGGGACGAAGGGCGTGGAGGGCGCGAACCAGCCAGGGGCTCCTCCTTCCTTCCCAGAGAAGCAGCACGTGCGCAATCCACGCCTCCGTCTGGAGGAGGGACGGAACCTATGGAGGTTGGAAGTGCAAGGGCTCAGTCAGCAGCCAGAGCCCTAGCACCGGCAGCAGTGAAAGCGAAGCCTCCTAGAGGGAACAGGAAGTGTTACATCTGCGATGATCCGCAGCATATGGCGAAAGAGTGTCCCCGGAGGCTCCACCAGCACACTGCAGCCTCAGCAATGGTAACTGCAGCAACGCAGCAGGGAAACGACGGAGTCTGGCTGGAGGAAGAGGCACCGGGGCCCAGCCAGACGTGTCAGTGAAGAAGTCCCCAGAGATTCTACAGCCCATGGACCCCCTCCCGCCCAAACCAGTAGTGAGGCTCACCGCATCGCTCCAGCTGCCCAATGGAATCACCATGGATGTGCCAATCACCATTGACTCAGGAAGCAATGCGGACTTTATAGGGCAGGACTTTGTCGACCGGCACGCTATACAGTTGCTGCCTGCCACGCTGCCCCTGCAGGTTGTCACGGTGGATGGCAGGGAGCTGCTAGGGGGGCAAGTGGTGAAGCAGACGCCACCAATGGTGATGCGACTTGGGAATCACAGGGAAATCATCAGCTTCAACGTCACTCAACTATCGGACACGCCCATTGTATTGGGCATGAGTTGGCTGGACAAGCACAGCCCAACGCTGGCTTGGTACCAGAGGCAGCTGACCTTCGGCTCTTCCTTTTGTGCTGAACACTGCATCGTGCCCCGGCAGGAAGGAGAGGAAGAGGAGTCACAGCTGCAGCTAGGCATGCTGCAAGCGGTTCCCCACAAGTACGCAGAATTTTTGGAGGTTTTCTGCGAGAAGGAGGCAGACAGGCTACCCCCCCACAGACCATATGACTGCAAAATTGACCTGCTGCCGGGGGCGGCGCTGCCCAAAGGGAAGCTGTATTCCATGTCTGAGGATGAACTGCAGGAACTCAAAGAGTTCATAGATCACAATTTGGAGCGCGGTTTCATCCGAGAGTCCAAGGCAGCGGGGGGCAGTCCTGTATTCTTTGTTAAGAAGCGGGACACGCCCCAAAAAAGGCTGGTAGTGGACTATCGCATCTTAAACAGTGTGACCAAGCCATCGGACTTCCCCATGCCCCGAATTGACGACCTCCTCGCAAAGGTACGGAAGGGCAGCGTGTTCACCAAGTTGGACCTGCGAGGGGCGTACAACCTCATTCGCATGCGGGAAGGAGATGAGTGGAAGACAGCCATGTTCACGCCCCTGGGCACCTACGAGTATAGAGTTATGCCTTTTGGATTGCAAAATGGCTCCCACGTTTTTCAAGCGTTCATGCATCACGTGTTGGCCGGGCTCCTCTACAAGACGTGCGTCTGTTTCTTGGATGACATCCTGATCTTTTCGGAATCGCAGCAGGAGCATGACAGACACGTCAAGGAAGTGCTGAGCAGACTACAGCAGCATAGGCTTTACGCCAAGCTGGAGAAGTGCCAATTCGACGTGACGGAGGTGGATTTCCTGGGCTACAAGTTGTCTGACAAGGGGCTCGCCATGGACAGCGCCAAGGTTCGAGCAGTGTTGGATTGGAAAAGCCCACGCAACCGGAAGGAGGTCCAACGGTTTGTCGGCTTCGCGAATTTCTATCGCAAGTTTATCAAAGGCTTTGCCATGCAGACAGCGGCCATCACGGACACGTTCAGCTCCAAGAAAAAGAAGTTCATCTGGACAGAGCAGGCGGAGCAGTCCTTTCAGGCACTCAAGCGTCTCTTCGCGTCGGAAGAGCAGCTGCTTCATGTCAACCCCAGCAGGCCGATGAGGGTGGAGACAGACGCTTCGGACAGAGCCGTGGGAGCAGTCCTGCTGCAGAAAGACCCGCAGGGGGTTTGGAGGCCGGGAGCGTTTTACTCCAGGAAGCTCAGCAAGTCCGAACAGAACTACACCATCTGGGACCGGGAGTTGCTGGCCATTCATGCAGCGTTCAAAGCGTGGAGGCATTTCCTGATCGGCGCCAAGCACACGGTGCAGGTCTGCACGGACCACAAGAATCTGGAGCACTGGCGCACGGCACAGTTCCTGAACCAGAGGCAGATACGTTGGGCTGAGTTCTTTGCGAACTTCGACTTCCGAATAGAGTATGTCCCGGGGGACACCAACATCATGGCGGATGCTCTCTCCCGTAAGCCGCAGTATCTGGAGGAGGCAACGCCAGCGGCCGCCATGCACATCTTCGCACCAACAGTGTGGGCGTGCGCTGCGGCAACAGTTGACCTGGAGGCGGTGCGACGAGCGTTGCAGGATGACTCCTTCGCGCAAGCAAAGATGGCAGAGGTGCAGAGGGGCACGGCAGCGACCGACGAGTTCCAGCTGCGAGATGGATTGCTCATCCGTAAAGGAGCCATCTACGTGCCGGGAGACGAACTTCGCGCCAAGGTACTGCAGCAGCTGCACGACGCGCCCACTGCCGGGCACTTCGGCAAGGAAAAGACGGTGGAATTAGTCGCCAGAGACTTCTGGTGGCCCGGAATGAGAGGGGAAGTCGCGGACTACGTAGCGAGGTGTGACACCTGCCAGAGGGCCAAACCAGTGCACAGACCGCCGGTCGGACTGTTGGAACCGCTGCAAACTCTGGTCGAACCATGGGAGAGAGTGGCCCTGGACTTTGTCATGGATCTGCCCAGCTCGAGGGGCAAGACGGCCGTGCTGGTGGTGGTGGACTTGTTCTCCAAGATGGCACATTTCATTCCGTGTGCTAAGGTGGCCACGGCGGAACAAACCGCCAAACTGTTCATAGACCACGTGTTCAAGGTTCACGGTCTGCCGCGGTCTATTCTGTCCGACCGAGGGCGACAGTTCATCTCGAATTTCTGGCAGAAGCTGATGGGCTTCCTGAACGTCAAGATCAACCTGGCGTCGGCTAGACACCCGCAGACCAACGGGCAAGCGGAGCGGGTCAATGCCATCATGCAGCAGTACCTGAGATGTTATGCGAATCAACAGCCTGCGACGTGGGTGGATTACCTGCCTCTCGCCGAGTTCACCTACAACAACACGAAGCACGTGTCCACGGGGGTCACGCCGTTCTTCGCCAACAACGGGAGGCACCCCAGAACCTTCCCGGGACTGGAAAGAATGGGGGAGGGGGAGCCGCAGACAGCAGATGCGTTCGCGTCGGAGTTGCAGGAGGTCCACGATCAGCTGCGGCGGCACCTGGAGCTGGCCAAACACGCATACAAGGTACAAGCGGACAAACACAGAAGGGTTGGCGAAGAGATCCATGTGGGAGACTGGGTCTGGTTAGCAGCCCACGCAGTGCCGGCCAGGTCGTTGGCGAAGAAGAAACTAGGGCATAAGCAACTGGGGCCCTACCAAGTCGAAGAGCAGGTCAACCCGGTGGCTTTCAGGCTGGCGCTTCCGGAGGGTTCCAGGATGCATCCGGTGTTCCACAGATTGGTGCTCACTCCCTACAAGGCACCGCACAGGTTTCAGGAACCAGGAACGGCACTGAGTCCGCTCAGAGAAAGAACCGGGCACGCGGGAGTAGCACAGGAGGAGCGCATCAACGAAGTCACGGAGATTTTGGACTCCAGATGGGGGGAAGAGGGGGTAGAATACCTTCTCGCCAAGGAGGGCACCCCGGCCAGTGCGAACAGCTGGGTGCCGGGCTACGCTTTGGACGAACCTCTGCTCAAAGAAGAGTTTCATGCCCTCTTCCCACATAGGCCAATGCCAGAAGACTTTTTCGACGACTGGCTTTTCACGCCCACGCTTTCAGCCAGCACGTTCCGGGGGTTCGACTCGGAGGAGGAACCGATACGAGACGCCCGTTCCCCGGAGGGGTCACCCTCGGGATCTGCCTCAGAACCCTCGTATTGGTGGGACGATAGACCAGAGGAGCAGTGGCGCAGAAAGTGGCTGGAGGGTCCAGGACGCGCAACGCCGCCAGAAGGAAGCGAGGGAGAGACGGACATGGACGTTTTCGGGGACGACCCAGGTTTCGAGCACGGCGGCACAGAGATGGAAGCGGAGGTGACCGTCGTCGACGAGAGCAGGGAGGAAGAACCGGAAGACTTCAGATGGAGGCCCGCCACGGGAAGCGAACTGTATCCGACATTCGTCCCCCTGACACAGCAGCACCCAGCTCCCGCACCGGAAGGAGGGGAGGGGAGAAGAGGGGGCTTCGAGGGGGGGATGGATGTCAGGGGTTCAGGAGCAGAGGCAAGGGCAAGGGAGGAAACAGAGAGCGAGGGGGAGGAGGCAGAAGAAAAGATGAGTGATGACGACGACCCGAGATCTCCGAGTCTTTCCAGTGAATCAGAAGATTCACAGAAAGGAGCACCAGTGGCCAGGGCAAAGGGGGAGCCTAGGGGGACACCCCAGGAAGATAGAGCCAGAGGGGACTCAGAGGAGAGCAGTTGGAAATCGGGACCAGCGTCACCGCCAGAGAGCAGGGAAGAGGAAGGGCGCCAGGGATCAAGCACTGGCAGCTCACAACAGGGGGGAGGGCACGAGTCAGGAGTGGCCACACCTCCATCGGGGAGCGAAGAAACGGTCAGACGGAAAGTGGAAGGTTGGGCGCGCACGCCAAGTTCAAATGCACAGGAAAGTGACGCAGTAGGCAGCCAGGAAAGGGAGCCAGGTCCTAAAGCCCGGCGCAAGGAGACAGGAGGTTCCGGGGGGTCGGCGTCAGAAGAATCCCGGAAGGAAGAGACCCCGGGGGGCAGAGGGACCCAGAGGAGAACAGTCAGGCGGAAAAGGTGGAGCAGGGCTAGGATATTAAGTTGGTGCACAAGGGGCGGAGACTCAGACGGAGCTTCGCCGATCTAACCACTAGACGTAGAGTTGCACGCAGCAGCTTGAGAATGGAAACTGTAACTCAATAAAGACTTTTACTTAATGATCGCTGGCTAGCGTGATCCTCTGTGAGCTAGGATCTGGAAGCAGCTCTGACAGCAATGAACAACATGGGACAAGTACCCTGCAGAAGTATTTGTGAGTTTGATAATCATACCTAAAATCTAGCACCATCTACAGCACAATGCTGTTCATGTCTATGCAGAAGTAAGTCCCAGTGGAGCTTAAAAGGTAAAGGTAAAGGGACCCCTGACCATTAGGTCCAGTCATGGCCGACTCTGGGGTTGCGGCACTCATCTCGCTTTATTGGCCGAGGGAGCCAGCGTACAGCTTCCGGGTCATGTGGCCAGCATGACTAAGCCGCTTCTGGCAAACCAGAGCAGTGCACGGAAATGCCGTTTACCTTCCTTGCACTTTATCTACTTGCACTTTGACGTGCTTTCGAACTGCTAGGTGGGCAGGAGCTGGGACTGAGTAACAGGAGCTCACCCTGTCGCGGGGATTCGAACCGCTGACCTTTTGATCGGCGAGTCCTAGGCTCTGTGGTTTTAACCCACAGCACCACCCACGTCCCTTCAGTGGAGCTTACTCCCAGGTAATTGTGCATAGTAGTAGTAGTAGTCGTAGTAGTAATACCTCTCTTCATCCATATAGCTCAGGGTGGTACACAGCCAAGAACTGAAGGACACATATTTGTGCAGCTCGAACTATGCTAGCCATTGTGAAACCAAATCCATGGTATTATATGATACAGCTAATCATGATTATGAAAATGATCTATTGGAATTTAGTAAGTATCCAATTAGGAGAGCATTGGCACTTCTTTCCACAAATGCTGTCTGCTGCTTTAGATAGACATTCAGTCTGAGACATTGTATGACTGCCAAAGGTGTAATGGATGATATTCTTTCATTTTCATTTCATTTCATTTTTGTTGTTGTAATGATTAGTCCACAAGGAGATTAGACACAAATCTACTGACTATTGTTTTTGTTTGTTTGTTTTAGTATTGAATCATGGTCTATGCAACAGAAAATATACAGTTTTTTCTAAGGAATATTACCCCAAAGGTTGCTTTTTATGTTTTGTGTCATTGAAATTTTTAAACTATGGATGGAGTAGATTGTTTCAGTGATAAGTAATTGCATATTTTATGACACATATTTTATATGTTCTTATACCGTAATCAGCCCTGTGCTCCTTGGATGATGATGATGATGATATAATAATAATAATAATAATAATAATAATAATAATAATAATAATAATAATAATTCTACGGTTCATGGCAGGGTACCTAAAGTGGTGTTATAGCTTAACAGGCTCAACAGATAAAAGTATTCATTTATTTGTTCAAAGGAGTGCAGGGGTTATTTCCCCCCAGTTTTTAAATTCAAGAGCACATGTGATTTTTTCCAGCACGGTGTCTTATTTAAAAAAGGGGGAGAGAAGAAACATAGCCATTGTAGAACGAAAGAATGACGGGTTAGTAGTCATTAAAATTCACAGACACCTCACATCCAATTTCAGAAGGCTTCTGTCATTATTATATATACCCACATATACTGCTGTTGTTGGGACTGTTTCATTTCCTACTGCTTTGATCTACTGGGAGATGCAGTGATTATCCACAGATACAGGAACATGCTGACACCTTGCTTGTTTTAAATGCTGTTGTGTGCAGCCCAGACTGAGAATTTTAACCCTTATGGAGGCAGGAGCACTTGGCATAAAATGTGGCTATGGGCAAAAATGCAGTAAAGTGTGATGGTGGTATTGGGGTGACTAAAATATCAAATTGGTGAAATTACGACGTAACACCCAATGCATGGCTAACCCTCTAAGTAAGCACACAAGACCTCATTGGGTAGAGGGTTCTTGAGCACCAGCTTATCCACAGCAATAGCTGGCAGAGAGATGCCAATATGGTTCAGTGCAAGCCATTTGTTGTTGTTGTTTAGTCGTTTAGTCGTGTCCAACTCTTCGTGACCCCATGGACCAGAGCATGCCAGGCACTCCTGTCTTCCACTGCCTCCCGCAGTTTGGTCAAACTCATGCTGGTAGCTTCGAGTACACTGTCCAACCATCTCGTCCTCTGTCGTCCCCTTCTCCTTGTGCCTTCCATCTTTCCCAACATCAGGGTCTTTTCCAGGGAGTCTTCTTTTCTCATGAGGTGGCCAAAGTATTGGAGCATCAGCTTCAGGATCTGTCCTTCCAGTGAGCACTCAGGCCTGATTTCCTTCAGAATGGAGAGGTTTGATCTTCTTGCAGTCCATGGGACTCCCAAGAGTCTTCTCCAGCACCATAATTCAAAAGCATCAATTCTTCGGTGATCAGCCTTCTTTATAGTCCAGCTCTTACTTCCATACATCACTACTGGGAAAACCATAGCTTTGACTATATGGACCTTTGTTGGCAGGGTGATTTCTCTGCTTTTGTGCCACATCCTATAGAAGAGAGCGCTGACCAGCGTCTACGGAGGGCAGATTTCCTGTACTTCTAACGATTTTGTAGAAGAGAGAACGTTAGCAGATTCATCTTATATTACAGGGATAATAAAATCTTCCCCTCCTAAAATATCCTCTTCTATATACAGCTTTTAAAAGATACAGGAACCCCGTCTTCCTTTGTATCTGATCACTCTGGCAATATGATATAGGAAAAGGCCCTCCCCTACTCTAAATTGTGTTCATCATATTTGTTAGTCCGCCACTTGACTTCATCTATTTCCATTTTTCCAGTCCTTTTCCATAATAACTCCTTCGTTTGCACCTCCTCTGTCTACCTTTACATTTGCATTCTAGCATTCTTCATATCTTTGCATATGCAAATGGAAGTGAGGGGAAATGAAAGCTTTTAAAATGCAACTACCACATCACAGACATTGAATTCCTTGCGGGCAAAGGAGCTCTGACTGGCAGACTGAATTTCCCCAAACTCAAGGGGTTTCTCCTTTATACACAAAGAGATGCATATTAGGCATGCCCCTCCACTGAAGTAAATAAGGAGGAGGCATGTTTTGTGCATTTGTGGAGCTCTGAACTGGCTGTGAAATAGCTAGTTGCCTTGTGTGTATACAAGCAGATTGGCTGCAGTTGCCCACGCAGCCTCAACTCTATCCCATGGCTAAGTGGAATGGTCAGAACACACAGCTCTCTGGTGGACTCTCCTTCCTTGGACGTTTTGAAGTAGAGGTTGGATAGCCATCTTTGATGGATTGTTTTGCTGTGATTCCTGCATTGCGTGGAATATGACTATGATTAGATGACCCTTGGGGTCCCTTGCAACTTTACAAGTCTATGATTCCATGAAAGTGACGAGAACTTCCAGTGACAGTCCTATCTGGGTTTGGTTTCCTTTCAAAGAGAGGTCACAGGAGGCTCATGGCTTCTGTAAGAGTTCGTTGTTCTTGTTTGCAAATACAGTGGTACCTCGGGTTAAGAACTTAATTCATTCTGGAAGTCCGTTCTTAACCTGAAACTGTTCTTCCCCTGAGGTACCATTTTAGCTAATGGGGCCTCCTGCTGCCGCTGCGTGCGATTTCTGTTCTCATCCTGAAGCAAAGTTCTTAACCCGAGGTACTATTTCTGGGTTAGCAGAGTCTGTAACCTGAAGCGTCTGTAACCTGAGGTACCACTGTATACCACTAACAAAAAATGGAGGCAAGCAGCATTCACACTCTTGTCAAATCCACTATCTCACAACATATCCCTGGAGAGAGGTATTAGCCCACCAAGTGCCTTCAGGTCACAACTCACCACTTGCCTCTTCCTTTTTCTGTGTTTTGTAGACCGCTTCATAGAGTTGGAAGGTACTATAGATGCCATCTAGTCAAACCTCTTGCCAACACAGGAAATCTACTGCTAGAGCATCCAGCTTCTGCTTAAAAGGATCAGCAGTGGAAAGTCCATCACCTCCCAAAGCAATCAGAAATCCAAGGCACTCTGTTCTATTGTCTCCACATGTGCACCACCATAACCATTACACAGTTGTGGGGGCTATCCCCTTCTCAAGTGGATTACTTTCTCTTTTCAGTGAGATTTCTGCAGTAGGAAACCATGCTCTAACAATCTGTTCCCATTCAGAGATATTCCCCTCGTCATTAGCTGCTGCTATGAAAGCAACAACCACCCATCCCTAGCCATTCATTTCCTTTGTCTGATCCGGGCTAGTGATTCAGCATTGCTTCGGGGTAAACCCAAGTGATAATTTCACTCAAAGGGGAGAAGGGACTCAACTCTACCTGCCCCACCTTCCTGCTATAGAAGGGAAGAAGAACTCTCTGTTAACTATGCAGTTGTTGTTTGCATCTGTCTGTCTTGAGAGACAATGCACCTCCATGGGTGAATCATAGATTTGTAGAGTTGGAAGGAACCCCAAGGCTAATCTAGTCCAACCCCCTGAAATGCAGGAATCTCAGCTAAAGCATCCGTGACAGATTACAGATGGCGAAGTCAAATCACTGGGGAATCCAGCATGAGAACTGAATTTCAGACTTTTTCTTTTTTAAGCAGACTAACTGTTCCATCTTACCACTAAACTTCACTTGGCTTTAACTCTGCGGTGGTTTCAAAAGGTCACTGTGGAGTGAGAAAATTTGTTTTCTGAATCCACCTGTCAGAAACCCCATGGAGCATCAGTCTGTGATTAATAGGTCATGCGTACATCTTAAAAAACAACAACACCTTGCACCACATTGAATATCTAATGAAGAACTTTATCCTCCTTTGTTGGCAGTTGAGAACAGTTACTATGATCTAGGAGGCCTTTTCCATCTCTGATATCTCTTATCTGGCAATTTTCCTGAGCAGGGTTGGATGGCTTCTGAGTAGAAGCCATTACATGCTGCCTATGGGGCCAGCAATAACCAGGAGTTTATTCATGACAGAGCGGGGGAAATCACCAAAGTAATAGCTGTGACTTTGAAGTATGCCAAATGATGCTCTGTATGGAAGCATCAGGTAGGAACAGACTGCAGAGTTCAAATTTGCCTTGAATTCCAATGCAATTTTCATTATTAGCATTATAAACAAATTCATGAAAAACCCAGAGAAACACCTTTCCAACGAGCATGATAGGCTTTGGTGTTTGTTGTTGTTGTTGTTGTTTAGTTGTTTAGTCATGTCCGACTCTTCGTGACTCCATGGACCAGAGCACTCCTGTCTTCCACTGCCTCCCGCAGTTTGGTCAGACTCATGCTGGTAACTTCGAGAACACTGTCCAGCCATCTCGCCCTCTGTTGTCCCCTTCTCCTTGTGCCCTCCATCTTTCCCAACATCAGGGTCTTTTCCAGGGAGTCTTCTCTTCTCATGAGGTGGCCAAAGTATTGGAGCCTCAGGTTCAGGATCTGTCCTTCCACCCCCAATTCCATTTCCTGTGGAGCATGATCAGAAAGTGATAATAACATGGGAATAAAAGCCGACAGCAAGCGATCAAATCAACAGTAATTATACACAAATGGCTAGATGCTTTGCTTCTTCACTGTGGTTTGATCTCACAACAACCCTATGTAGCAGGGCATGCTCTCATCCCCATTGTACAGCTGGAGATCTGAGGCAGGGCTACCTTATAAGGCAGAAAATAGGCTCTGTTTGGCAACCAAGGGACGTGGTTCAGGGAGAAGTGCTACAGCATGATCCAAAAGCCCATTTAAATGGGGTGTGCTACAGATTGTGTTTATAACTGCAGCCTTAGTTAAGAGTTGTCATGGGCCCTATTTTACAGAGCACAGTTACCTATTTGATGGTGTCCTCTGTTTGAAAGCACCATACAAAGGGAGAGCAGAGACCTTGAAGTTGCAACTCAACTGTTGCCCATCAGTTTTTAGCACATGATTTACACATTGCTGTAACCAGTGCCCAATGATTCTGTCTGCATCAGCTTGCCCTGCAATTCTCTGCAACCGAGATCCCCCATACACTTGACGGTGCATGAAAGTTTGCATGGAGAGAGGTGCAGAAAACCAAGAGGCTTTCCTCGAATGCATTATACTGACCTCAAACAGAAGCGAGGTCGTTGAGAAGATAATTTTTCACCATCATCCTACAAGCCATTTCCTCCCATATAAATTAGGCAGCTTGTTGGCAGCCTGACTCCTGGCTATTGTCCAACACATCAAATTAGAATGCAGTGATTTGTAAAACAGAATGCTTTCTAGTCATACAAATGGAAAGCCACACTAGCCTGTGGTGTTCACTCTGCGTGGGCCGGGTGCCTTGCTTATTGACAGGGCAGAGGGCAAGCAAATAAATATACTTTATTGCTCTGGATGGATGCAACATGCATCATTAACTCAGGACTTGCCAACTTAATTAGTAAGCGGTAATGACCGCACAAGGACAGATATCTGCCACCGTCCATGGAAAATGCCCTTCATATTTCCTTGAAGCATCCCAAGTTTCACACAAAGAAATACTTGCAGACTAGTTTATTATTATGGTTATGGTTATTATTAGGAATACACAAGATAGGTTTATTGTGGGCTTGGTGCTGCTCATGCCAGCAGGTTTGGCACAGGGGCCACACAATGTCATACTCATCAAAATGCCAACCAATATTATTATTTTTGCCATTCAACCTGAATTAACCCTTTCCATGGAAAAATCCGAGGAGTGAAAAAGAAAACGTGGGGAAATTGGAAGGTGGTGGAGATATGGGATGGGAATTTGATGATGATGTCTCATGTGGATGATGCAAAAAACAAACAAACATGCATTTTAAACTGTTGTAACTGTTATGTATACCAGTGACTGCTATGTTTCTGTGCAATGTTTTTTGGACCTCTTGAGCTCCAGTAGTTTGCATACTGCAGAGCTCCAGGGTACAGTTTCATTTCCAGTCTTGTTTTGTAGCAGCAGGAGGACTGTTGCATTTGAGAGACCTGCTTCCTCCTGATAGGTTTTCCTTCCATCCCAAGACAACCATAAACCATTTTGGGAGCTTAGGGCAGGTAACAAATGGAAAGAATAAGAATAAGAATAAGAAGCACCAAATCCACAGAAAACTGGAAGAGCCCACACAGTCCAAACAGAAGCTATATTAAAACTTATGGTTGCACATGTCCACCTTTTTCAGCAGTGTTGCTTTATGGCAAAACATTTCAATTCACTTAGAGGAGCATATTTGAGTTTTGCATGAGAAAGTTGCTGCATAATTTCCTAATAGATACATGAGCCCAAGACTGGCCTAAGGTAGAAGACAAATGGAGGGAAAGAAGACAAAAATACACTTTGTGTTTATTGTACAAGAGTAAAAAAAATCCTGGCTCCTTCTAGAAAGTTTCTGTAAGTATAGCTGCAACCCTACACACAATTTCTTGGTAGTATTAGCACAATAGAATGCAATGAGACTTAGGCCCTGTCTGCACTACACATTTAAATCTGCATCATACCACATTCCCCTAACGATTTAACAGTCAATCGCTGTTTCTGAGGAACTCTCTGAATTGTAGTTCTGTGAGGGGAATAGGGATCTCCGAACAACTCTTAACAAGCAACAGTTCCCAGGATACTCTGGGGGAAGACATGACTGTTTAAAGTGGTACGCTACTGTTTTAAATGTACAGTGCAGATGGGGCCTTCGTGTAGAGTGAACATGCATAGGGTTGTGCTGCAAATGAATTGTTCAGGATTAAGCATAAGCGACTATTCCACACCTGGGATGGCATCACTGAGGATGCAGAGTCGCTTGAAACTACCCGCCTCACTTCATTTGTAGCAGGGCCTCTGAAGAGGATCTCAGCTGGATGATTTTCCAGTTTACTATTGAAAACAAGAATACCGCTTGCATGTCAACATATTCAAAGGAATGATGGGAGGTGGATAAGCAAATAGGAACGAGGGCCAAAAAATCTGTATCCTGTAGACTGCTGTAATGAAAATATGCTGTGGGTTAAAATTTTGAGAAGAGTTAGAAGGAACAGATTCTGCTCTTTGCTCATTGGCTATGTAGCAATCTGGCCAAGTAGAGTTTTGCCTCTGCAGAGGACAGCGTCTTGACGGAAAGATACTCAGCCTGAGAAAAAAACAGAGGAAGTGGGAGCGGAGAAACAGGAGCAAGAGATGATATCAGCCTTTATTCTCTCATATGAAGATGAGCTCCAAGCTTCTTTCCCTTCAGAAAGACACCATCAAAACATTGGGGAGGGGGAGGGGAGAAGGGGGGGGGAGATGCTCCAATTTCAGATCAAAAGATTTAAGCGAGGAAATTATTTCCTGCAGAGCAATCAGATATTGTAGCACCCTGCTTGTGGTTAACGCTTAGCTGGAATGAAATATTCAACGCAGCAATAGAGAAATTAAAATAATTATTTATTTGTCAGACAAATAAATGAGAGGCACAGTGGTATATGGTTACCAAGCTCTGGCCTGGCTCCTGCCATTATGGCCAGCCCTTATATTCCCTTAATCCAGCCCCCTTTGCTCCTCCTGTGGCTGCCTCTGTCCAATCAGCCTAGTTGGATTTCCTATTGGCTGATTGCTATATCCAATCCTAAAAGATACACCCACATCCTCCTGTCCTTATAAGGAACACAAACAGCTATATATTGTTACATCTATAAATGACAAATAAGTAGTAATATATCTTACATGTGTCTCAACAAGGAATCTTAATTACCAGCTCACCTCTTGCCCTCCCTGCCCTATTGCCTTCTAAAACAAATGGTTAATCTTAAATTTTTATCTTAAACATATGTCAAGGATCTTGAGTTTCACATCAACATTGAAAGATATCCTTCATTTGAAGGTTTCTCTGACAGCTAATATATCTGGACAGCATTTGATGGCGTCTTCTTGTCTGGCAAGAGGCTGAGCTCAATGGCCCCTGTAGTCTATTCCAACTCTAGGACTCTATGATTCTATGAAATAAGAATCTAACATCTAAATTTGTTACTTTCTAAATCCTTTGCATAGTTACATTTAAGCCAATATATTTAAGCTAATATATTTCATACATTATCATAGGTAACCTTTTAAAAGGAATAAGGCCTTTTTAAAGTAGAGAGAGAAAGAGAAAAAAAGAAGAACTCAGTTTAAAACAGTTTCAGAAGAAGGCTCTTCAGTTTACATCCCCCCCCTTCAGCAAGCTGCTTTTCCCATTATCTGTTTAAGGAAGAAACAGCTTTAAAAAGACTTCCCAAAAAGCCTCTCTTTCTCTGTCAGCTCAAGGTTTAAAAGAGGCCCATGGTATCATTTTACTATTTGCCCATTCCTAATTATATTTATCTCTGCCTTTGTTATCTTCTGTAACATGTAGGGTCAATGTCCTGCTCTTAGTCTGTATTTTCAGCTTTTACGACTTTGAGAATTGTTTTCTGCTATCAATCAAGGGGCCCCTTGTCTTAGGAGAATGGCCAAGGTTTTCTCTGCCTGGCATGAAACATTTGAAAATTAAGCCCTCTTTAATATACAAGTCCTGATCAAACATTAATAAAATGCAGGCTTATGCCTGATGCCTCATTCCCCCCTTTCAAGCTCAAGGACCTTCATCCCAAGTGTCCTTGATAGCTTGACCTTCATCATGTTCCTGAGGTAAAGCTCTGTATAGGGCCATGATATGAGGTAGAGTTTCATTTGAAACCATCTTGCTAATTGTACTTCTAAAACATGAAATGATACATGGCATCATACATAAAACCATTACCACTACTGTCAAGAAAAACAAGCAAGACAGTAGTATCCCTTTGAGTCCTGTGACATTAGGTAACCAATTGGTGAGCCATCCCATATCCCATCCTTCCCATGTTTGTACTGGGACATGTGCTATATTCTCCATCTTTGTGGCCAACACACGGATTGCCTCACCATTATCTGAAATGTTAAAGCAACAGGCATTCCCTGTCAAGTTCAAGACTCCACATAGGCCTCCCTGCTTGGCAAGTACATAATCCATTCCCATTTTCAGCTGCAAAATGGCGGCTCTACTTTCATCCAACTGTTGTGCAATAAGTCTCAAACTCCGGGCCGTTGCATTGGTTACAAGTTCCACTACTGCTTGCAATCGAATTATTCTGTTTAGATTATAAATAGGATCCCGTGCCCCTTGTATGAGCTCACCAGGATTCCAGGAGGCAGGATCATAATAGGCTATAATGCGCTCTGGTGGCCAATCATCAGTACCGCTCCAACTTTGGGTACTTCCTCCTGCTATATGAGAAATATCAGCGTTTCTTCGTGTACGCTTGGGCAAATTAGTGGGCATAATCCACATTGGTGGTAATACCCATCCCAGGAAACAAGTCCCACTCCATTTGGAGGGGAGTTTCTTGTATGCCCATTCTCCACATATCCACCACAACCATCGTGTCTGAGGTCTTTGGTACGTGGAGTACAGAAGGCGAAATAGCAAAAGAGGTAGAGAGTTCACAGTGCAGTATGTTAGATTGCCTTTTTCTGTCACAGTTATGTTCCATACCACTTTCCATGCATGAATAAAAGGAGGTGCACAGGGCAAGGCATCCCGAGTTCGATAGGTAGTATCGTGTGCCCAGGTATTCTTAATATTATCCCAAGTATAGTGACAATGAGAAGAGCCTATCATGGTAGAATCAGCTGCATCTGATGATCTATGTACACAGAATTCCCCTTGTACAGGTATAACTCGTAATGGTTTAGTTGAGTTCCATCCGGGGAAATTCTGTACTTCTGTTTGGTGTGGTATTTCGCTTACCATACCAATGGCATCTAATGGTATCGGTAATAAGGGCATACCTCCCTCTGAATCATCTGGCCCGAGAGAGCAAACAAGGCAATTGGTCCTATTTGCAACATTGGCTACCATTTCAGCTAAACCTACCCACATATTGTGGTCATGGTGGAATCCATATTTAGTCAATTTGGCCAGATTCAAGGACCCTTCCCCTTCCCAAGGGATCAGGATTAATAATAGAATCATGTTGATGTCTAGCATATGCATTCCTTCCACAAAAGATTACCTTATTGTGATAGCAAATAAATATTAGTCCCAATATAATTCCCCCAGTGACAGGAATGGGGAACCACCAAGACCAAAACATATATCCCGAGGATCCCCAATGAGTAATATCTCTGATAATTGTTCCACAAGGGGGGCAGTCAATCAATTGTATAAGAGAATCTTTCCTTTCACAATCGCTGGTTCAGATGCTCCTCAAGCTTCAGGCGTGCGCAGGTCAGCCAGCTTCCAGGTTGTGGCTGCAGCAGGCCGGTCGTCAAATGTTGCCCGTGACCTAGCCCGTTCCCGGTAGGGCTAGATACAGGGGTTTTTGGAGAGAGTCAGTTTAAGAGGATTAGAGGGGTCACCTTTGCACGTCCAACTGCCTTCGGACTTCTTCAAACGGGAGTGATGAATCCAGGGGGTCACCTCAGCTACCTTCACCGCTGTTGGAGTAGAGAGCAAGACGGTGTAAGGTCCACGCCACTTAGGTGCAAGTGGATCACGTTTCCACTCTTTCACCCATACGCTATCGCCAGCCTGGAACTGATGAATCGGCTCGGCAATGCTGCACGGCGTGCGCTCGAGGGCCCACCTGTTAAGAGAAACAAAAACACGGGAGAGAGATTGCACTTGTCCCTGTGTCACATGGTCTCCTATTTGTTTAAGATCAGCTGGAATATCCTGAACAAAGGAGGGCGGTCTCCCATACAGGAGCTCAAAAGGTGACAACTTAAGTCTTTTTGTGGGTGCACACCGAACACGAAACAGTGTTATGGGTAACACATCTACCCATCCCAATCCCGTTTCCTGGGTTAATTTTGCCAATTGGGTTTTCAGAGTCCGATTCATTCTTTCAGTTTTCCCTGAACTCTGAGGCCTATAGGCTGCATGCAGTCTCCATTTCACTTGTAGGACTCGACATACTTCTTGTACTACTTGATCAATGAACGCTGGCCCATTGTCACTTCCAATGCATCTAGGTAATCCAAACCTCGGGATCAATTCAGTGAGGAGTCTCTTAGTTACCTCTCGTGCCTTTTCAGTTCGGGTGGGAAAAGCTTCAACCCATCCGGTAAGAGTATCTACAAACACAAGGAGATACTTGAATCCCTTAGAAGGGACCAGCTCTGTGAAGTCCACAATTAGGCTTTCCATGGGGACATATCCCACATGTTGGATTCCAGGAGGTTGTACCGGTCCCTGCCTGGGATTGTTTTTAGCACAAAGAACACATTTCTGTGAAATGCAAGTTGCTAATTGTGATAGATTAATAATATACAACTTCCGACTGAGACTCTCTCTGGTTGCAGTACCGCCAAGGTGAGTAGATTCATGATAATTTCTTACAATTGTGCCTGCTAGATGATGAGGTACATAAATCCTATTGTCTGGCAGGATCATCCAACCGTCCTTCACAACTGCTCCTTCCTGTTCAGCCCACTTCCTCTCTTCTGGGGTATAGTGAGGTTCAACTTCTTCTGGAACTACCTCTGGTATGAGGGCTGCTATAAATCCTCCCACAGGCTTTTGGGCTGCCTCTCGAGCTGCTTTGTCAGCAGCATGATTTCCTCTGGTTATTGGATCCCTTCCTCGTCCATGACCTTTGCAGTGCATTACAGCAATCTGTTCTGGAGCCCATACTGCTTCTAACAGGATTTCTACTTCAGGTCCATATTTCAAGGCCTTCCCGTGGGCTCCTATTAGACCTCTTTCTTTCCATAGAGCACCATGTGCATGCAGGGTTAAGAAGGCATATTTAGAATCAGTATAGATGTTTGCCTTACATCCGGCTGCCAATTGCAGAGCTCTAGTTAAACCTATAAGTTCAGCTTTTTGTGCCGAGGTGCCAGCAGGCAAAGCTTCAGCTTCCACAACTTCCTCATTGGTGACCACAGCATATCCTGCTCGTCTGGCACCTTCATGCAGGTAACTGCTACCATCAGTATAATATACAACATCTGGATTTTTCAATGGTTCATCTTTCAGATCGGGTCTACTGGAATAAACTTCATCCATTATTTGGAGACAATCATGTGATTCTTCATCATCTACCTCTGGTAGGGGCAGCAAAGTCGCTGGATTGAGCATATTCACTACTCGTAGATGAATCCTGGGATTTTCACACAATAGGCCTTGGTACCTAGCCATCCTTGGGTTCGTTAGCCAATAACTACCCTTATATTCCATGAGTGTCAGAACAGCATGAGGTACATTCACATACATCATCTGGCCGAAGGTAAATTTATCAGCTTCTTTGACAAGGCTGGCAGTGGCCGCTACTGCCCTTAGGCATGGAGGCCATCCTTTTGCTACTGAGTCCAATTGTTTTGACAAATAAGCTACTGGACGGTTCCAACTTCCTAATCTCTGGGTCAGGACTGCCGCTGCAATCCCATTCTGTTCATGTACATACAGCTGAAAGGGTTTTTCCGAATTAGGCAGTCCAAGGGCTGGGGCCTCCATAAGTCGTTGTTTGATAACTAAAAAGGCTTGTTGCTGCTCAGGTCCCCATACGAATGGGTCCTTTTCTGCACCTCGAGTGCTTTCATGTAAGGGTTTGGCCAGACTGCTGAAATCAGGTATCCATAGTCTACAAAACCCTGCTGTTCCCAGGAATCCTCTGAGTTGTTTCCTTGTGGTAGGTTCCTTGATAAGGCAAATAGCTTCTTTCCTCTCTGGCCTCAATGCTCGTTGTTGGTGTGAGATGTCAAAGCCCAAATATTTGACCTTTTCTAAACATAACTGTGCCTTTTTCTGGGAAACTCGGTAGCCAGCTTCCCAGAGCAAGTGGAGCAGTTCCTCTGTACCTTCTTTACAGGTATCAAAATCCTTTGCTGCTAGTATAAGGTCATCTACATATTGCAGAACCACCTTTTCTCCAGGTATTGAGGGGTAACTTGTTAGATCCTTCGCCAAGGCAGTGCCAAATAAAGTTGGGGAATTTTTGAATCCCTGGGGCAATCTCGTCCAGGTTAGCTGGCCTTTTGTTCCTGTTAAAGGGTCTTCCCACTGGAAGGCAAATATAGGTTGGCTCTGTGGTGCCAGCCGGCAACAGAAGAATGCATCTTTCAAGTCCAATACAGTAAAAAATGTTGCTTCTGGTGGGATCAAACTCAGCAGGGTGTATGGGTTTGGTACATTTGGGTGCAAGGTCTCGATAGCCTGGTTTACGAGCCTCAAGTCCTGCACTGGCCTGTATTCATCTGTCCCAGGTTTTCGAACAGGCAAAAGGGGTGTGTTCCATTCTGATTGGCAGGGCTTAAGCAGACCATATTTTAATAGGCGGTCCAAATGTTTCTGGATGCCCTCTGCTGCTCGCCGGGGTAAAGGATATTGCTTTACAGATACAGGGGTAGCCATAGGTTTTAAGGTTACTACAATTGGAGCTATATTCTTGGCCATTCCTGGTGGGCTATTTTCGGCCCATACTCCTGGTGGCACCTGTAGAGTTCGGAGGAGCTTGTTTAACTCTGTATCCAATGTGGGTTGGACTTGCAGGGCTGACATTAGGCGCCATGATTGTTCCTTAGGTACTGAGAGGGAAATTATTCCTGCTGCCTTTGATGGCAGTTTCATTTCTGGACCTCGAGGAGTGAAGGTGATTTGGGCCTGCAATTTGGACAGCATATCTCTACCTAAGAGAGGTATTGGACACTCAGGTATATACAAAAACTGATGGGTTAAACGATGTCCCCCAATCTGGCATTCCAAAGGTTGGAGGAAAGACCTCTTAGCTGACTGACCAGTGGCACTTTTAATAACTACACTTTTGGATGCCTTTTTCTGCAATAGTTCTGGGAGTACTGAGTATTCAGCCCCAGTATCAATCATAAAGTCTATTAAATGGCTTCCTAATTGGATCGTGACCGTGGGCTCCTGGAAGCCTAACTTTATGGAGTCCGGTCTTTCCTAGTCTTGGGTAAAATCCTCCTCTGCCAGTCCAATGACATTGTCCCTACTCCGTCCTTGTCCAGGTCTCTGATATCTTCCATCTCGGATCATTCCCCGTCCCCGTCCCTGGTTTCTTGGGCCGGAGCCTGGGCCTGGGCCTGGGCGTACTTCTTCCAACCTCAGGGGTTCAGGACACTCCCGCTTCCAATGACCCTCCTTCTTGCAATTTGCACATTGATTCCTTCCCAGTGGCGGATTCCTTCCCCGCCCTCTTCCTCCATTTAAGGGGCGGTAGTCTTGCTTCACTGCTGTGGCTAGCATTACCATCTTTTCCTTCTGCCACTTCTTCTTCTCTTGTTTCTCAGCCTCATCCCTATTCCGATAAACTCGGCGTGCAATGGCCATAATTTGGCTCATCAGCATCCCTTCCCATCCTTCTGATTTCTGAATTTTCTTACGAATGTCAGAAGCGCACTGGGCCACAAATGTAGCAGTAATCATTCTGCTGTTTTCAGGGGCTTCAGGGTCAAAAGGAGTCCATATACGATAGGCTTCTTGCAGCCTCTCTAAAAAGTCTCCTGGACTCTCATTTGGTTTCTGTTCTACTTCTGAGACTTTAGACATATTAGTGGGCTTCTGGCATGCCCTGCGGATACCTTGCACAAGCGTCTGGCGGTAGGTGGTAAGTCTGGCCAGGTGAATTACATTGTTTGGATCCCAATTAGGATCTTCCAAGGGAAAGTTGTCTTGGAGATGACGGTCAATATTAAAAATATTTCCCACTCTGGCCTGCTCACGCAAATATATCTGTGCCTTTTCAATTATGTCTCTCCTTTCCTCAGTGGTGAACAGAGTATTCAGGAGCTGGCGGCAATCTGTCCAAGTAGGACTATGAGTATTTATTATTGAAGTCACCAAGTCCATCATAGCCTGAGGTTTTTCTGCAAAAGATGGGGTGTGTGTTTTCCAATTCATCAGATCCGTAGTTGTGAATGGAATGTACTGGAGGGTCGAAGTTCGAGGTGGCCGTGGTCCGGGTTGCCCATTAACCAGCACAGGCTCCTCAAGTGCATCAAATACTCTTCTGAGAGGGGCTACTACGTGATCTTTCTCTTCGCCTTGCTCTAGGGGCCTCAAATCATAGGGGATGGTATTTGTCCCAAGGCGTTCTTTTAGCAGCTTTATACGCCTGGCTGTATTGCTTGCTGACCGATTAAGGTCTCCCTGTAACTTCTGTAATAATTCTCTAGGACTTGGATGTACAGGGGTTTGGGGTAGGCAATCAGTTGTTTCACTAAAAGAGACTGTAGATGGAGTTCTACTGGGACTCACAGATGGAATAACCACTTCTGCTTGGGCTTTATTATAGGCCTCCAATGCCTCCTGAAGATATTTATCATAATCTATCAAGGAATCAAGTTCTGTGACTCCAGCCCCATTATTCATTCCACTTTCTTGCCTTGGGGTTACAACTGGTGGAGTGTTTGGATTAGGCTCCCTTCGATGTGGAGCATAAGGTGGAGGTGGAAGCAGCTCTTCCTCTGGTCCCTCAAAAATGGGTTTGAGTTTATTTGGCAAGATTCCTTTCCTAGCTTCGGCTTTTACAGCCAATAATTTGCATCGTTGGACTTTGCATTCCCTTATCCATGGAGGATTTTTATTTAATGTGCTCAGCCAGGAATCTATATATGAAAATTGTTCTGGGCACCCTCCAATTTCTTTGGCGATGTTAGACCAAAGTTTGCTTACTAAATTTATATCAAAGGTTCCTTGAGATGGCCATTCAGTATTTTGCTTCGGCCACTCTAATTCACATAACGTTCTCAGGCGCTCTGGCGTCATTTTGACTCCATACGCCCCTGAGAAGGCTTTCTTAAAATTATTTAACATACATTCAAGAGGTGTATTTTCCCCTTTTGAACCCCCAACTCCCATTGTATGGCCCTGTGAAGTATCCACTCAGTCACTCACACACACGCTTCGTGGGTTTCCTTGCCTGGTGAAGTCGCCTTACCAGGAACCGAAGTACTGCCCACTCCACACTCAGGTCAGCTACAGATTGCTCTGTACTTTCTCACACATACAATGCGCTAGATACTTCACCACACACTACCTCCCATTCTTCCCTTTTCCCCCACCAGATCACCATCTGATGTATCCAACCACCTAGCGTACTCAGTTCCCACTTACTGAGACGCAGAAGTTTGATCAAGACTTCTCTTCCTCCCAGTTAATTGGAGGGCCAAAAATCCCTTCGTGCACTTACCCCTGGTTGGTTCCGTTTCCCCCCGGTCCGTCGCCGCCAGTGAGCAGGGTATCAGACAGACGAGACTTCTGCGTTCCCCCTGGAAAAATTTACCAGTGCGCGCTTGGGTAAGCAGTTTAAAGATCCTCTCTCTTGTACCCTGCTCAGTAGAGCGAAGGGGCTGCGTTCCAGCAGACCACTTATCCGAGTCACAGGGCACCATAAAATGTAGCACCCTGCTTGTGGTTAACGCTTAGCTGGAATGAAATATTCAACGCAGCAATAGAGAAATTAAAATAATTATTTATTTGTCAGACAAATAAATGAGAGGCACAGTGGTATATGGTTACCAAGCTCTGGCCTGGCTCCTGCCATTATGGCCAGCCCTTATATTCCCTTAATCCAGCCCCCTTTGCTCCTCCTGTGGCTGCCTCTGTCCAATCAGCCTAGTTGGATTTCCTATTGGCTGATTGCTATATCCAATCCTAAAAGATACACCCACATCCTCCTGTCCTTATAAGGAACACAAACAGCTATATATTGTTACATCTATAAATGACAAATAAGTAGTAATATATCTTACATGTGTCTCAACAAGGAATCTTAATTACCAGCTCACCTCTTGCCCTCCCTGCCCTATTGCCTTCTAAAACAAATGGTTAATCTTAAATTTTTATCTTAAACATATGTCAAGGATCTTGAGTTTCACATCAACATTGAAAGATATCCTTCATTTGAAGGTTTCTCTGACAGCTAATATATCTGGACAGCATTTGATGGCGTCTTCTTGTCTGGCAAGAGGCTGAGCTCAATGGCCCCTGTAGTCTATTCCAACTCTAGGACTCTATGATTCTATGAAATAAGAATCTAACATCTAAATTTGTTACTTTCTAAATCCTTTGCATAGTTACATTTAAGCCAATATATTTAAGCTAATATATTTCATACATTATCATAGGTAACCTTTTAAAAGGAATAAGGCCTTTTTAAAGTAGAGAGAGAAAGAGAAAAAAAGAAGAACTCAGTTTAAAACAGTTTCAGAAGAAGGCTCTTCAGTTTACATCCCCCCCCTTCAGCAAGCTGCTTTTCCCATTATCTGTTTAAGGAAGAAACAGCTTTAAAAAGACTTCCCAAAAAGCCTCTCTTTCTCTGTCAGCTCAAGGTTTAAAAGAGGCCCATGGTATCATTTTACTATTTGCCCATTCCTAATTATATTTATCTCTGCCTTTGTTATCTTCTGTAACATGTAGGGTCAATGTCCTGCTCTTAGTCTGTATTTTCAGCTTTTACGACTTTGAGAATTGTTTTCTGCTATCAATCAAGGGGCCCCTTGTCTTAGGAGAATGGCCAAGGTTTTCTCTGCCTGGCATGAAACATTTGAAAATTAAGCCCTCTTTAATATACAAGTCCTGATCAAACATTAATAAAATGCAGGCTTATGCCTGATGCCTCAATATCAAGCCTTTTACCCAGATGGTTATGAATATTAACCACTGCTTTTGTCACATTTGAGCTATGCCAGCTCAGCTTCACATTCCCTGTACAACCCAAGGAATCGCAGCAAGTCATAAACCAATGGCACATGCCGCTGATTAATTCTCCTCCTTACAGTTCATACTGCCTGCATTCTTTTCTTTCTTTACATTTGCTGTAAGATGTCACCAAGAATAAAACATGTCTGACACCCAAGAAGATCCCATGTCCTTCATTGTGGCACCTGTGAGAGAAGGAGGGGGGAATGGCAGCTTTGATGTGATTATCGTTACGGAGGCAGAGCAATTAATTGTTTCATCTGTCAGCTCTGCCTCAAAATTAAATAACCTGACCATCTTCGTGACAGATTTTCTGATGGATTTTAGTGTGTGTTGTTCATAATGGTGCAATCATAGTAAATATTATACATATTAATAAGATCAGCAGCACTGGCGTACCCATAATGTTTTTTTCATTACTATAGGCAGCATTCAAATTGCATTACTGGAGAGCGGGGGACTCCACTTGGCTTTCTGGTCTTTGTTGCCCATAGAAATCAAGCCACGTTTTGTATCTAATTTATATCTCGCATCTGGAAATATAATCAGCCAGAAAGAGTTCTGCCAGTATATCTTGTTAAAGCATTATTGTGAATGGGCCGATCACTATGATTTTTTTAAAAAAAATGATCTGTACCTTGATTGTAGACAAAAGATTTTAAAACGGTCCATAATGGTTGGAAGTCTCTTTCCAGCCTTTGAAGTGTCAGATTCTTTAGCTATTTGGAGGAGCAGAGAAACAATTTCATTCCACTTTAAATTTAAGTGGAGAATGAGGCAGACAGCGAGCATGGAGTTAGCTAAACTTGAAGCAGCTTTGTAGTTAATGCTTTTGTTCTTTAAGAATCAAATACTCAATAAGCAGTTATGCTGCCTGATTAAGGAGTTTGCAGACTTCCAATATGCTTTGCCTGAATATTTGTGAATATAAACAGATATTATTCATTATTCCATATTTCAGTGTTATTTTAGGGGTGAAGCTTAATTTATGCAAATTTCTTCAGTGAAGGGTCTTAAAGATATGTTTCTGGGTATGAGGAATTCCAATCTGTTGTTGTTTTTGTGATTGGACAGCATTTAGCTTGGTAAATGTACGTTTGATGAAGAAGCACATAAACAGATTTTGGAAAATAAAATAATTTTAATTTTACGTTCAGGTAATGCCAAATAATAATAAATAAAAATAATGTTGCTATATAATATAACTCAAGGTACTTGGCAATCATTTTTAATGATTTCTGTGCAGTTTTACACACATTTAACTTACCAAGCAAAACTAAATCATATTAATTTAACTAAAATTAATTGGCTCCCAATACATTTCCGAGCACAATTCAAAGTGTTGGTGTTGACCTTTAAAGCCCTAAATGGCCTCGGCCCAGTATACCTGAAGGAGCATCTCCACCCCCATCGTTCTGCCCGGACGCTGAAGTCCAGCGCCGAGGGCCTTCTGGCGGTTCCCGCATTGCAAGAAGCAAAGCTACAAGGAACCAGGCAGAGGGCCTTCTCGGTAGTGGCACCCGCCCTGTGGAACGCCCTCCTATCAGATGTCAACGAGATAAACAACTACCTGACATTCAGAAGACATCTTAAGGCAGCCCTGTTCAGGGAAGTTTTTAATGTGTGACATCTTAGTGTATTTTTGGTCTGTGTGGAAGCCGCCCAGAGTGGCTGGGGAAACCCAGCGAGATGGGTGGGGTACAAATAATAAATTATTATTATTATTATAATTATTATTATTATTAAAATACCTTTTGAATTCCCAGGTCATGTTGCAACTTTTTAGCACCCCTCATTTTTGAAATTTGAAAAATTCAACATGTTCTATTAAGTATTCTGTGTGGTCTCCCATTACAAGAAAAAAGATCCTGTATAGAGTGCATTTCAGAACATCCTTCTTGATGAAATGGAGTGAGCCTATGCATAACAATATACATTTCTAGTTTTGATGAAGTAGGATAGCATCTGTAGAGGTTCATGCCTCAGTTAATCACTCTAGTCTCTGAGGTGCTACACCACTTTTTGTCTCATTTATTTTACTGCAGTCCTTATTGCCATAAAAAAAAACATATAATTAATTGGGATTTTAATGTATGTGATTATTTCTGCTGCTATATTCAAACTATAGAACATATAAAGTATTCCCTGCAAGATTCCTTGGAGCCTGGAAGAGAATGTCCATCTGTCATTCACTAGAAATAACAGACTTGCCTATTGTAAGATTCTTATATAAATTAGCTGGTTTTGATCTAAAGAAGAGATTATCTGTCAGGGGCCCCATGCCAACTCTGGGCAGAGCAGCTCTTTCTGCCATGCATATCTCTCTCTCTCTCTCTCTCTCTCTCTCTCTCTCTCTCTCTCTCTCTCTCTCTCTCTCTCTCCCCCCCCCCCCCATGCTGGAAGAGAGACAAGTTGTTGTTGCCCGAGATCTAAACTAATCACTATCAGAAGGCTTCAGAACTGGGCAAAGGGCTGCCAGATTGCAGTTGGAAGTGTGGAACTGGAGTGGATTTCTGGTTCTAGTGCATAGATATGTGGAACATAAAGGAAGATAGACATTTTACCTGGGTGATCCTGTCCCCGTCACCCAAACAATTAGACTCTAATCATCGGAAACTAATACAGGTGTGGGGAATCTTTGTCTCTCCAAATTGGCCATGCTTGTTGGGGCTGATGGGAGTTGTAGTTCAGCAATATCTGGACCAAAGGTTCCCCACACCTCATCTAATGTAGCAGAAATCATGTTCAGAAACATGACCCATTGCATGGAGCAATGCATATCCCAGTATCTATTTGTCTCTCACTCGCACACCCTTGTATGTTGTTGAACATACACAAATTCCATACAGATGACCAATAAGAGGTCTTATCCCAGGGCATCTTGGTCACCTTCTAGCAAACATATTACGGCACTCTGCACCATCCTACCTAATGGTAAGGAGAACTTTATCACAAATCAGGTGCTGATGTGCACTCCATGTGTGGCAGAACAGCAGTCTTCATAGACTCATGCACAATTTGGTTTCTGCCACTAACCTACACAGGTTAATTATCCTCAAATCACATGGGAAGTTCAATTGGCTCTAAAAATAAAATGCAAGGGAATGTGTTTAAGGTTCCCTTACTGTTGCTTGTACAGAGTGCAGCAAGATAGTGCATTGTAATGTGGAATGCATTGATTTGCTGTTAAAAAGACTTACAAGAAACTTTTGAATGAAGTGTAAGCTTAATGAACTGAAGCTGGTTTAATGGCGGACACAGAACCGTGAGCAGACTGCATTCAGAAAGAGTATTGCAAGTTTCGTGTTCACAGGATCGATAGATCATAATGGGGAATGGGGAGAAAGTTCCACAGAGTATTAATATAGTTAATTAAAGATGGCTGTCAAACCTAAACATTTATGTAATGAGGAACCATCGCCAGTACAGATACGAAAAGTTTTAAATTGTATTTATATATAGTTAATACTTCAGGTTCTGTCTTATGAATGGTGAACCATATATATTTTCAGTGGTTCACCAGAAGCGGCTTAGTCATGCTGGCCACATGACCTGGAAAGCTTTCTGAGGACAAATGCTGGCTCCCTCGGCCTGTAAAGCGAGATGAGCGTGGCAACCCCAGAGTCGTCCGCGACTGGACTTAATTGTCAGGGGTCCCTTTACCTTTACCTTACTTAAAATATGCATTAAATGCATATATTAGTAAAAATAAATACACAAAATAATAAATAAAAATGTAATATATTCAGGGAAATTGTTTCAGGGGAAATTGTATATTAGCAAAAAGTGTATTAAAATGTGTATCTTGGGTGATATTTGTACTAAAATGCAATGAATTTTCATGAGGAATTTTTTTTTTTGAAAAATCACAAACTGATGTGGATCTCCTTTGCCAAATTATCTCACACTGGGTTTAGGGGAAAACGCTACAGGCCTTAAGTGGGATTATGTAAAGGTAAAGGTAAAGGTACCCCTGCCCGTACGGGCCAGTCGTGTCCGACTCTAGGGTTGCGTGCTCATCTTGCTCTAGAGGCCGTGAGCCGGCGCAGTCCGAAGACACTTCCGGGTCACGTGGCCAGCATGACGAAGCTGCAGCTGGCGAGCCAGCACCAGTGCCGCACACGGAAACACCGTTTACCTTCCCGCTATAAAGCGGTACCTATTTATCTACTTGCACTTAAGGGTGCTTTCGAACTGCTAGGTGGGCAGGAGCTGGGACCGAAAGATGGGAGCTCACCCCACCACGGGGATTCGAACCGCCGACCATACGATCAGCAAGTCCTAGGCACTGAGGTTTTACCCACAGCGCCACCCGCATCCCGCTAAGTGGGATTATGAGAGCAAAGGAAAGGAAGATTGGGGACTTGGTAGCTTATAGTCAGGTTTTGGAAGTCACTGAGTTGAAATCTGAGCCATCCTTACTTATACAGTGGTACCTTGGGTTACATGCGCTTCAGGTTACAGACTCCGCTAACCCAGAACTAGTACCTAGGGTTAAAAACTTTGCTTCAGGATGAGAACAGAAATCGTGCTCCAGTGGCATGGCGGCAGCAGGAGGCCCCATTAGCTAAAGTGGTGCTTCAGGTTAAGAACAGTTTCAGGTTAAGAACGGACCTCTGGAACGAATTAAGTACTTAACCCGAGGTACCACTGTAAATAGTTTCAAATGAAGCAGCTTGGGAGGGTGAGTGAAACTGTCCATTTGGGTCTCTTTCAGGTTCCATTCCCCCTCCCCCCAATCTTAAATTCAGTTCTCATCAGTCTGCAATGTTCAGCTCACCAACCTCACACCCCAGCCTCAATTTACTTCAGGCAGTGTTTCCTTCCTGGGACAACATTGTCACCCCTCTTCCTGCCTCAGTTTACCCCCAGGACCACAACTTCTCCCTGCCTCAGTTTCTCTCCCTCAGAGTTTCCCTCTCCAGGACTGCAATACCTTCTGTCTCCATGCCTTGGTTCCTCTTCCCAAAACTATGGTGCCTTTATTCCTCAGCTTCCCCACCCCCATGTTAGCCCTCTTTCCTACCCACAGCTTCTCCCTCAAAGAGCAACAATACCTCCTCCTGTCACCACTCCACTTCTGTCTCTCTCTGTCTCTCTGTCTCTCTCTCTTCCTTTCTTCCTTTATCTCTCTCACACACAGACAGACACACCCATGCCACAGGGCCTTCATTGTGAGTGTGGGGATACGGTCACAGAGCGAGCAAAGTGTGTATGGCTAGGACTAGCCACAGTTTGGATTCTCCCTCCCCTTAGCTGCTGTGGCAGCCAGAAAAACAACAACAAAGCACCCTGGATCACAAAAACCTTTGCCTGACCAACATCTGGCAGTTGGAATTCCTGAGGTGGCTTTTCCCTTTTTTGCAAAGTAGGCAGAGATGATACACAGATGCAACCATTCCTCCTTGCTTTGTTTCTGCTACTGTTGTTGTTGTTCAAGTTATCTTTGCTTGCTGGTACAAATAATGATAAGGGAAAGAGAACGGAAAGCCTGCTGAATCTGCTAAGCAGCTCCCTGAATCCTGCAGACCTCAACACCTTGCAAGCACTTAATCTCACCCCATCAACAACGGCAAAGAAAAAACCACCTTCAGCAGAGGATTCATTGCTGGAATTTCCCAGCAACTTGGAGAAAGGGGACTCAGCTTTCTTATCAAGGTGACACAAACTGACCACAGTGGAATAGTTAGATGTGCCCCCTGCCCATCACGCCTTTACAATGTGCATAAGCTGCCATCTGCCAGGTTGAGCCCTCAGCGGCAGATTGCATAGCAGGGAATGCGCTGTGCTTGCCCCCCCCCCCCGCTCATCTCCTACTGAGACATTATTTCTGATTGTCTCCCCTTTTCCCCACCCTCACCACCTCTGCGAATGTCACTAAGGTTGGGATTGTGCATAGAAAATGTGGCAGCTCAAAGAGCAGTAAATAGCCATGGGACTATTTGCCTAACTGGAGCAGAAACATGTTGTGGCAACAGGGGCAGCACGAATCATGAGAGAAGCAATGACCGGCTTTACTCCCCCCCCCCTCCACATCATGATTGTTTACATAGCACGTTCACACGTGGTGATTTGCGATTTATTGCCATGTTGAATATTATGAAACGGTTACCATGATGTGGACTTCAAACTAATTTCAGATGATGTACAATGGTACCTCTGGATGTGAATGGGATCTGTTCTGGAGCCCCGTTCACATCCTGAAGTGAACACAATCCACATCTGTGCATGCGCGGGTTGCGCTTCACCACTTCTGCGCATGTGCGTGACATCATTTTGAGCGTCTGTGCATGCGCAAGCGGCGAAACCTGCAAGTAACGTGTTCCGTTACTTCTGGGTCACCGTGGGGCATAACCTGAAAACGCTCAAACTGAAGCATATTTAACCGGAGGTATGACTGTATTAGGGACACAGGTGCCACTGTGGGTTAAACCACAGAGCCTAGGACTTGCCGATCGGAAGGTCGGCGGTTCGAATCCCCGCGACGGGTTGAGCTCCCATTGCTCGGTCCCTGCTCCTGCCAACCTAGCAGTTCGAAAGCACGTCAAAGTGCAAGTAGACAAATAGGTACAGCTCCGGCGGGAAGGTAAACGGCATTTCCGTGCGCTGCTCTGGTTCGCCAGAAGCGGCTTAGTCCTGCTGGCCACATGACCCGGAAGCTGTACGCCAGCTCCCTCGGCCAAAAAAGCGAGATGAGCACCGCAACCCCAGAGTCGTTCACAACTGGACCTAATGGTCAGGGGTCCCTTTACCTTTACCTTATGACTGTATTGATACATCGCTCAGACCTAGTGCCATGTTAAGAGCATATGAAAAACCTGCTCGGTCAAGGCCCCTCTAGTCCAGCATCCTGTTCTCACAGTGGCCAACCAGATGCCTGTGGGAAAGCAGAATCTGAACACAAGAGCACTCTCCCGCCCTGTGATTTCCAGCACCTGATATTCAGAAGCATTAATGCCTCCAACTGTGGAAGTGGAGCTTGGCCTTCATGGCTAGTAGCCATCAATAGCCCTCTCCTCATTTAACGAACAGTGGCTGAGAATGCCTGAAGACAGCTGACATTTGTCCATTATTTCCAGCAACTCCCCAGCCATGTAGCACCCCATAAAAGAGACACGATGTCTCCTAGGTGTCCCTTTTTCATTGAAAAGTTTGATCTGGCAGTTCTGTCTGGGGCTGTTAGGTTTTGTGGCTATTAGTAATAGAACATATCACCAATTGACTCCACTTCTGTGCTTGCCAGCCACACAAATCCTGGGCTCCTCCCCAGAGCTGCCACGGTGTTTGCTTGGAACATTCCTCTCGTTTTTTCTCTCCCCTCATATGTGTGCAGATGAAGTGAGCCCTATAATAAAAATAAAGATTTATTAGCCTTTCCCCCGTGTCCCCAAGGCTCAAGAGAGAGGAGATTATTGGAGCTACCACATCAGACAGTCAATGTTCTTGCAACAGTCATAAAACTTCCATTAGATGCTGAGAGGAGGAGGGAGGATGGGGAAAGATATTTACTCCTGCAACCGCTGCAAAAGCCCGGAGTCAAATCCAGAGATATTGGCTCACTTCACAGTGCTTTGATTCGACAGTGTATGAAATAAATAATGTAGAATTAAAGTGAATCCCAATAAAAAAACACACGATGCCCAGGATATTGACGATCCTATTTCTCAAATGGCAGGTTATTGAACATACAGGGTCTGCTACACACACAAAGAAGAACACGCTGTCGACTTTTTTTTCCTTTTTAATTTGGTCTATTTGCACAGAGCGGGTGTTTTCAGGCGGAGATGAATTTAATATGTTATTTATATGGTTTATTATCTAAACAGCTGGGTCTTTTGCAATGATGCTCATCTTTGTAATCATCTCATGCACTTACTAAATGCCCCATCTGACTCCCCACCCGGCGAGGGCTACGTTGCTGATTTAAAAGATGCAGGATCAGTTCTTTAATCAGAATCAGGGCTCATATTCAGAATTGCTGGAAGTGAAGGTTGAAGAACATAGAAGTAAGCAAAGCGATTAGCGTGAATATGAACAAATCCACCTGTTGTGTCCTATTATGGCAAGAGAACAGCAAAAATCATGTAGAGTGGTAAGGATTTTCTTTGCCTTATACTTTGTGTAACCATATATTACAGACTTTGTTTTCTTAAAAGTGGAATAGGCATTCACTGGCCCTGGAGAGCCCCAGACTTTTCCACCAAGCAACAAAGATTTATGTAACACCCCCATCCAGCACCCCATCTTATGCACTATACCAGCCCTCTAGATGTTTTGGACCACAATTCCTATCAGCGTGGCCAATGGTCAGGAATTATGGGAACTGTAGTGCATTTTATCTGGTGGGCACCACAATGGTTAAGAAGAAGAAGAGTTTGGATTTGATATCCCGCCTTTCACTCCCTTTAAGGAATCTCAAAGCAGCTAACATTCTCCTTTCCCTTCCTCCCCCACAACAAACACTCTGTGAGGTGAGTGGGGCTGAGAGACTTCAAAGAAGTGTGACTGGCCCAAGGTCACCCAGCAGCTGCATGTGGAGGAGCGGAGACGCGAACCCGGTTCCCCAGATTACGAGACTACTACTCTTAACCACTACACCACACTGGCTCTGTGCTATATCACTAAACAAGTGTCTTCTCATTTTGGGAAGACACTGTTTTTGGGCCACTGAAGTAGGCATCCCAGGCACACTTAAGGGCCCATTAAATACTATAGGGATTACTTTGCATTAAACATGCATAGGACTGGGCTGTATTGATGGATACTCAGCCATTCAACAGGAGCAGAAGGTGACAGTGACTTATGCACTTGCATTTGGGACCATATCGGCCTTCTCAATCTCTCCACCAACCACTGGCTCCCTGAAGGGCTGATTCGGTCAGCAGGACTAAGCCAGGCTGACCAGAAAGGAAACTTCCTGTTGATCTTCACCTGCTATATTTCAGTGCTGGCTCTATTGGGCTACCCAGTTGCCTTCCTCCAAAGAAACATCCAACATCTATTATGCTTAAAACCTCCATATTCAATCTGATTAATCTGATCAACATCCCCCATGGGGATGGCTGAATTGGTAGAAGCACACTAGACCAAGAAAGCTGGTCAAGACCCATAAAAACAGAAGAACAGAGGCATTAAAAATGGTTATATTGAGCGATTCAGGGGCAGATTCATTATAGGTTGACGACTGTTTTGTGCTCATCCCGGGATGCGGCACAGTCATAAACCAGGGTTAACATGCCAATTAAACTGGGATTTCTGATGCTTTACTTTGTCAGCATCACCAGTAGAATGATGTGATGGGGCTCTAGAGTAGAATATGATATGTACCACATAGCCTTAGTGCCGGCTCAAAATGCATTCAATTTCATTAATGAAAGTTGTTGACACTGTGATTAGATATATGGGAGTCTGTTTCTGCTGGACTAGAAGCAAATGCATGCAGTTCGTTGAGAGAGAAGTGGAGTCGTTTCTCAGTAGCAATGTTAGCATTTAGAAACCTAATTCCCAATTGATTTTTCAATAGAAATTCATCACCCTATAGCCAGATTACATTTCATCTGCAGAAGAAGGTCTGTAAGGCATTTTCTGGGCAGGTGCTTTTTGCCTCTGGGTAGACTGTTACAAAGGGCTATACAATGTGCTGCCGTTCAGATGTTGCTGGATACTAGCTCCCATCAGCCCTTGTCAGGATGACCAAATGCCAAGGAAGATGGGAGTTGTAGTCCAACAATATCTGGAAGGACACAGGTTAGCTGCTCCCTGCTGCAATCAGTTCTGGGATTGCTGAGGCAAATGGGAAGAGCATCTTCTTGAATGTGATGGTGGTTGCTCAGAACTGTAAGCCACTTTGAAGACCTCTGGGTGGAAAGGCAACGTATAAATGTTTTAAAAATAAATAAATAAGTTGAACCTGAATGTTTGAGGAATCCTAAAGTTCTCACCTTAGGGATGCAGGTGGCGCTGTGGTCTAAACCACTGAGCCTCTTGGGCTTGCCGATCAGAAGGTTGGTGGTTCAAATCCCCGTGACAGAGTGAGCTCCTGTTGCTCGGTCCCAGCTCCGGCCAAAAACATGCCAAAAAGTGCAAGTAGATAAATAGGTACTGCTGTGGCAGGAAGGTAAATGACATTTCCAGGCACTGCTCTGGTTTTGGTGTTCCATTGCGCCAGAAGCGGCTTAATCATGCTGGCCATTTGACCCGGAAAAACTGTCTGCGGACAAACACCAGCTCCCTTGGCCTGTAAAGCGAGATGAGCACCGCAACCCCAGAGTCGTTTGCAACTGGACGTAACTGTCAGGGGTCCCTTACCTTTTTAAAACCTTTTTAATGTTCTCACCTTACATATCCAAAATTCAAACTCCGTCAGAGCTGCAGCTGAGAAGCAGATAGGAGCAGAAAAATGGTGGTGGATAAGCAGCTCTCCATATTTGGTTCCAATTCAGGCACCTAGTATGAGTGCATCCTTGATTGATTCAGTTGCCACAGACTGGGAACTCCCCATTACTAGGCATGTACCGTATTTTTTGCTCTATAAGACACACCAGACCACAAGACACACCTAGTTTTTGGAGGAGGAAAACAAGAAAAAAAATACTCTGAAACTCAGAAGCCAGAACAGCAAGAGGGATTGCTGTGCAGTGAAAGCAGCAATCCCTCTCGCTGTTCTGGCTTCTGGGACAGCTGTGCAGCCTGCATTCACTCCATAAGACACATACATTTCCCCTTACTTTTTAGGAGAGAAAAAGTTGAGTCGTATAGAGCAAAAAATACGGTATTTTTTTCCCCTCTTGAGAAAGAAAAACAATAGGATTTTAATGTGACAATTATTCTGGTAACACTTTACTCATGTGATATATATATATATATATATATATATATATATATATATATATGGCTGTTCATTGCTGCTGCTGAACACCTTTCATAATTATTGACCTGACCTGAATCAACCTATTGGATTTCCACCACAGATCTGAATTTATTATGTGCATCATTATCATAAACATTAATGGCTGGTTGGAGTGGCTGGGAGAGCAGCCTGCAAAATGGCACCAGCAACCTCCATGCATCTATCATTAAAGGGACAGACGTCTCAGCCATGCACATTTATTCCTGTTCAGAATGCATGACACATGTGTGCTAGACTACCAATGCAGACAGTTAATTCAACACGAAGCTTCATGGGCAATGGTCAGTGACACGGAGAGTTGCCATCCAAAACGTGTGGAGAGCAGTAGGTTAGGGAAGGCAGCATTAACATGCAAGTTTGCATTATGAAAACTTACGCATGTGCACTAGTGAAAAAAACAAGAAGTGGTAGCCCAGGAAGGAAAGAGAGTAATACTTCCTTAAGCTTTGTTTCCAGTGGAGAAGAAGACTCGAGAACCAAGAAGGTAATATTTCACAAGTCAGCAGAGTCACAAGTCAGTTGGTCGCAGACCTTGTTGCATTTGCCGTAAATGGGACCATGGGAACTGGCTCTAAATGACAAATGAGACAAATAGGCTGTGGGATCCCTGCCTACAATGTCTGTGTGGGCCAGCCATGCCCTGAGCCTTTGTGATCAGTCTGGCTCCTGGCTGAGACATCGAGGAGCAGCGATACACTGGCAGAGGCAGCAGCTGTGACTCGGCTGCCTTTCGGGATGACATTCTAATCTATAAATTCAAATAGATAGCTTCCTCCACAGCTGCTACAGGAACCATGTGTTTGTGATTAATGAATCTTTTTTTAACTGTCCACTATTAATTTTTCCCAGCCTTATTATAGCTAGTAAATCTGTATGGCGTTTTTGTATTCCCCCCTCCCCCACCCCGGCCTCAGTCCAATCTTATTGCATTCAGTAAATCTTTTTACTTTTTTTCCTTACCTTGTGGTTGCACAATTCTGCATACACAGATGAGGAGTCATTGTTCACCACATCTTTTTCTATTGGGTTAATGTCTCCAGCTTCACATGGATCATCCATCACTTGGGCATTATTGCCCTTGAACCACAGCGCTTGCTTTCCCTTTCCTTTTTAACATGCACAAATAAAAAGCTTTGGTCTGATGTCTCCAAGGCACAAGTTCACAACAGATGCCCCAAAGTGCAAAGCCCTCTTGTCTTGCTAGACCCGCCATGTTTTGATTGGGTTTGGAGCTTTGCATTGCAGATGTGTTCCAGATGTACTGCAGCATTGGGAAAAACCAACAAGATACATACACTCAAAACTCATGGAGACATTCTGAGACTGAAATACATTTGATATGCAACACCTGAATTTCCCTGCTTCAAAATTCTGCCTGAGGGGGCAGGAATAAGAGGGGGAGGAGATTTTAATTCCAACGGTGAAACTTCACATTTCCATGGTTTACATCAGGCATGGGGAACTTTTGGGCTTCCAGATGTTGCTGAACTACACCTCCCATCATCCTTGACCATTGACCATGTTTGAAGGAGCAGATGGGAGTCGTAGTTCAGTAATAGCTGGAAGGCCAAAAGGTTCCTCACACCTGGTTTGCACAGATTCACGTCAGGTATCTCTGCTGTGGTCTGTGTATGGTGTTTTCCACTGAGAACTCCATAAAGAATTATTTGGATGTGTGTTTCTGTACACACACAGGGATACAGGCTGGAGACAAGATGGGGAGCCACAGTTATCCACAAGCTCACAACATGTTCACTGATATGCACCACCCCTGCAAACATTTCTTTCCTCTTCACACTTTATGTTGCCTGTTTATTCATCTACTATTTTATTTATTTACTGCACCTGTGTCCCACCTTTTGTGAAGGTGGCATAGGTGCTTGTCCCATCTGTGTTTTATTCTTCCAATAACCCTGTAGGCTTAGAGATGGTGACTGGTCAAGGGTTGCCCATTGAATGTTATGGCTGAGTTTTTGAACCCAGGTTTCCCAGGTTCTACTACCCTACACTTCTTCAGGAGACACATGCAGCCAATTCACCTATTTCCTGAACCATGAGTTTGTTATTTGTTAGATGTCAGATAACTGTGTGAGTTTAAATACAATATGCAGTTTAAAGTCAGTAGATCTGGGGAATGGTTGTCTTCAAGTGACGGCAGAATGCCAATACTGGTGTGGCCTCTCATATTTCAGCAGGGAATGTATTCCATCACACTGGTTCCACCAGTAAAAAAAGCCTGCTCCTGCGTTCCCACAAGCTGATGATAATCACCAGGCAGCGGCAAAACTAACTGGATTCCATTTGTTGATCTTAATGCCCTTACAGACAACGGAGGGAAAGACAACATTTCAGGTAAACTAATCCAAAGTTGTTCAGTGCTGCATATGTAAGTAGCAGGACCTTAAAAATGGTTTGTTAGTTAATAGGCAGCCAGCTAGTTATAATCAATATACAATCAATAACTAAATTATAGTTCTGAGTAGGCTTGCTGAAATACGGTAGGGCGGTGAATAAACAAATGCAGGAGGAGGAGGATGTGAAACATCTGCCTAAATCATGCCCGTGTCTTTTGAGAAATGCCTGGGTTCATATTTGACTGAATAAACCCTCACTTCCACACTGTCCTTTATATGAATAGGGAACTGATTCCTTGAGAATGTGCATCCTTATGTAGACGGCAGCACAATCCACACCCAAAAAGGAGGTATCAGCACCAATTCCAATGTGTGCAGAAGTACAAAAAATATTTTTTGGGGGAGGGAAACACTAGAGAGGGGGAGCCCACCAGCTTATTGAGGGTTTATTCAGTCAAACATGAACCCAAGCATTTCGCAAGACATACTTAGTGGGTATGGAATGCTGACTGTTTATTTGGACAGCGCAGGGATAGAATGGAGTCTCTTGGAGGAAGGCATGGCTGGCTGGCACTTTCAACCATTGGCCTCCACAACACAACATTTCTCTTGCAGGTGTCACTTACAGAGACTTAGTAAGCATATTTGAGATTCTGGCCCTGTTATGGTAAGTAGCAGCTAAAATTAGTTATACACCAAAGATTTCTCAAGATAAATTAATCTTCTCTTTGTAGAGAACATATGGCCAGGACGGGAACCAGATGGGTTTGAGCTGCTGAGGCGGTAAGTTACATTCTCCCTGCCGGAATTAGGTCCCGTTTACAAGGAGCAGATTACCAGGTATCACAGATTGCAGGTGTCCCTGTTTGGGAGAGGTGATGTAGCATGCCATGGTCATGGATGATGTGTTTTCCCACCAGCACATTGGCACGTGAACATTTTTAATGGTTCCCTCTTGATTCCTCCTTCCGGAGCTCTTTCTGTTCAGTTTCAGGTGTTTTAAAGGAAGTTTTTTTATTTTTTAAAATCAGGGATTTTGAATGCCTTTCTTAGCCAGGGCAGTTCAATCAGACAGGCAGGTGAGGCATTGCCTAGGGTCACACAGTTCAAGGGGTGACAGAGAGCCAGAAGCATCAAAAGACTTTCACCCTTTCACGTACGTACTTTCTACCATGGACAGCTCCCCATTCCATTTTTGCAATATTGTTTGTGCGAGAGAGATTGAGGCACATTGCCTGGTCACTTTCCAGCCCACCAAAGGTGGTAAATCATCAACATCCTAATAACAGATAACTAATACAAGCCATTCAGACTGATCTGGAAAACAAGCAACTTGCAAGGAGAACAAATGTACACATACAAAGGTCTATTTGATGTGAACATAGTGAAGATTGATGGGACCTGTCTGTTTCTGAGTTATGTAATGCACAGGTCAGGCACTCATATTTCTCAGCCAGAGCCATTTCCACAGTTTTTAGGTTATATTTTGGGAGGTTTGGAGACACAGAAATTGACACAGCTGATGCAAAGCTTCCCTGGAGCATCCAGATGGCCACAGTTATAGGCAGCGAGCCAGTCTAGACTGACGCTTGGTCTAATCCAGCAGGACAGTTCTTAGGCTGGAACCAAGTGTGTCTTTGTAGTTTGCTTCATAATTTTTTTGGGATTCAGTAGTGACAGGCTCTTAAGAGAAAGGAAGCGAGAGCAAAAGAACAACACTTATTCCCATATGACCCAATAAAACCATCGCCATCTAGTCTTCTTGCTAATGTTCTTCTTGTACAGAATTCATATGACATGATTTATGTCAAATTCATGCAGTGTCTTCTAGATAATGGGAATGAGTCTGCACGGGAAAGACAGGCAGCAAGCCTAATAAAATGTCACTTTGACTATGGCAATTTTCAAACCCATATTAATTTATTGCAGCCTCTGGGGGACACTTGGTTACAAAGCTATTATATCCAACACTTGCCCACTTTATTGAAAGGTGATGAACCAAAAACAAAAAAGTCTACAAAACACACACAAATTCCCAGCCTTGGTAGAGGGATATTAGAACTTTGTTTCACAATCTCAGTAAATTATCCTATACATATCACAAAAATGTATACATAAAAGCAGTATATTATAACTATGGTAGAAATGTAATTTTGCTGCATGATAATTTTGCAGACATTTTGATTGTGAGGACCATCATCTTGATTGTAGAACCTGCTTACGGTTAAAAAAAATGCACATAAAAGTACGAAATCCTATATACTTTTAGTCAAATCTAAGTCCCATAGAGTTGAGTGGTGTTTGCTCCAAGGTAACTACGTAAGTTTAGGACTGCAGTTTGGCATATGATGTGGGCTTGTCCAGTATGAAGTTGTTATCTGCATAAATTTTGTATTGGTGAAATCGATATTTACACATGTTTATGCACTTTTAAATTATATTCCTGTAGCATGGGGATTAACAGCAGGCCAACTCTTTGGCCACTGTGACAATAGGATGCTGGACTAGACGGGTCATTGGCTTCATCCAGCAGGCTTGTCTTATGTTCTTAGGTACTTACAACCAAAGTGGACTTTGATCCTTTGGTTGGATAAAGAGCCTTTATTGTTGCTAAAAGCAGTGTTTTTTCTGGGGGTACGGAGGGGTACACGTACCCCTAAACATTTTGTGAATCTTTGTACTTTTGTCCATTTACTGTATTTATGGTAATTTTCCCAATTTGAACTATAAAATAGTGATTTTTTTTGAGTCAAAATGAGAGTACCCCTAAACATCTTTTTTTTAAAAAAGCACTAGCTAAAAGACTTTGAGCCTGGAAGGATAAACACCCACTGTCTATTATACAACGGTCTGAAGACCTCACTGCCCTGGATACATGTTAATTTCATGAGAATACCTACTGGATAACTGGAGTGCTTGTCAAAATAAAAAAATTCCTTCCAGTAGCACCTTAAAGACCAACTAAGTTAGTTCTTGGTATGAGCTTTCGTGTGCATGCACACTTCTTCAGATACACATGCACACGAAAGTGTGCATACACATGCACACGAAAGTGTGCATACACATGCACACGAAAGTGTGCATGCACATGAAAGCTCATACCAAGAACTAACTTAGTTGGTCTTTAAGGTGCTACTGGAAGGATTTTTTTTATTTTGACTATGGCAGACCAACACGGCTACCCATCTGTAACTGGAGTGCTTGTGTTAACCAATAAATGTAACTTACAATACATGTACTGATGGATACACCCTTAAACTTCTGGTATCCATAATGTGAATTGCTGGTGGTTTTTTGTTACTATTAGTATTATATATATTGTATTTATTTTCCTCTATATTATGTTTCATTTGTTTCCTCCCATTACTTTTGTTAAATTTTTGAATAAACTAAACTTTCAAAAGGATTGCAACCCTTCTTTCTGAATATATATCAAAACGATTACAACAGATTTATATGGAATTTATAGTTCCATTTTGATTGGTTTTGTTTTATGATTGGAATGGTTTCCTCTGTTTTTAGCCTCTGTTTCTATCATTCAATAGTCTATTGTTTTAGCATGGGACCTTAGAGTGAAGGATGGGCAAGAAATTTATACCTTTCCCTTGGAATCGAAATTTAAACTTTTCTGTTAGGTGATCTGAATGGCAACATTTGGACTCGTAAGATTCCTAAGAAGTCCCATTCCTTTCTGGTTACCTCAGTAAGTTCACCGTTAGATCTGGAACTTCAATGGTCCTAAAAATCAATAAATTGTTGATATGAGGTCATGACTCACTCTACTTTAAAGAACATTTTGACTTGATAACGGATTGGTCTTCCTAATGCGTTAGCTGTGACTGATTCTTTGAGCAACCTCCAGCATATACATTATGTCTCCACAGGCTGAGAAGCTGACCTTTCACTTTCTTCTCTTTGAGGATTTGGATAAGCCTATACAGTGGTACCTCTGGTTGCAGACATGATCCGTTCTGGGGTGCCGCTTGCACCCCAAAAAGTCTGTAACCAGAGTGGCGCTTCTCCGCATGTGCGAAGCTCGATAGAGCGCTTCTGCGCATGCGAAAACCACGCAGTACGCTCCTGTGCATGCAGCAAAACCCAGAAGTAAACACTTATGGGTTTGCCGTGTTCTTAACCCAAAAAACACACAACATGAAGCGTTCGCAAGACGAGGTATGACTGTATATGCCTTCTGTGGATTTTAAGGGCATTTTCCCATAAGGCTTCTGTGAAAGCATCTGGGGTGTATTTGTGTCATGTGGCGATGTTTTTGACATGAGGCAGGGTGTAGAGAAGAAATTGTATGTACATTTAACCCAGAAGAGGTTTCATAGTCATAGCTGGCATTCTGTGTATGTACTTCCTGCATAAGAACAGCCTGCTGGATCAGGCCAAGGGCTCATCTAGTACAGCACCCTGTTCTCACAGTGGCCAACCAGATGCCTGTGGGAAACCTGGAAGCAGAACATGAGCACTCTCCTCTCCCATGGTTTCCAGCAACTAGTATTTGGAAGCATTGTTGCCTCCAACTTTGAAGTCATCATCCCTGCCAGGCCTCAGGGAAACCAATCCCCACAGCAGGGTGCCAGGAATGGTTAGGACAAGGAAAAGTCCTTACCATCTGCTTTTATTAAATATTTACAGAGAGAAGCTTGGGAATACAACCTCTTGGAATAATGGCGTTGCCCCAGGTAAATCTCCACCCTTCTCTCCCACTTCCTCATTCACCATCTATTCTACAGGTGGCACCGAGGGCCTTTTGCTTCTGAGCCCTTTTCTCTCCTACTTTTAAGGCTCGCCAGGTTCTAGGGGGGGGGAATGCTTTCTAGTGTCAGCCAGCTGCTCCATGGGAAGGCGGTCTCCACCATTCCTCCTCTGTCCAGTCCCTGGCATAGCCTTTGATAGCCCTCTCCCCCATAAATTTGTCTAATCCTCTTTTAAAGCCTTCAATGTTGGTGGCCATCACTGCCTCCTGGGAGAATGAGTTCCATAGTCTGAGTGCACTGTGTGCAGAAGTCTTTTAAGTGTCCTACATCTTCAAACATTCAGCTTCATTGGATATCCATGAGTTCTAGTGTTATGAGGGAGAAAACCTTTCTCTATCCACTTTCTTCACACCATGCATAATTTAATAAAATTCTGTCGTGTCACCTCTTACTCACCTTTTCTCTAAACTAAAAAGTCTCAGCCACTGCAACCCTTCTTCATAGGTTATCAGAACTGTACACAGTACTATTTTCAGTTCCATTCCTAAAGACTCCTAGCCTGCAATGTGACTTTTTCATGGCAACCACAAACGACATCAGCATCTTCATTAAGCGATCTACTATGACCCCCAAGGCCTCACTCCTGGTCTGTTCCCTCTAGTGCAGACCCCATGAATGTGATGTGAAATTAAGATTTTTTGATCCAACATGCATCACTTTACACTTGTTTTCATTGAATGGCATTTGCCATTTTACTGCTCATTCACTCAGTCTGGAGAACTACTACCAGTTATTGAAGGTCTGGTGTAGCCAATACGATTCCAAGATTAGGAAGAACTTTCTGGTGATAGGAGTTGTTTGACAATGGAACAGACTGCATCAGAAGGTGGTGGTCGCTCCTTCATTGGAGGTTTTTAAACAGAGGCTGGATGGCCATCTTTCAGGGATTCTTCAGGTGTGATTAATGCATTTCTGGGGCTGGACTAGATGACCATTTTGGGTCCCTTCCAACTCTACAATTCTATGATTCTATGGTTGCAACTCCAGGCTGAAAGGCACCTGATCTAGTCTCATGACTCTCAAGGGTTTTCAGAAGCTCCGGCCTCCCAATGATTCTTCCACCCACTTGATAAACATGTTACTTTTAATATAATGCAGGAAAGAGGTTATAGACAACTAAGAAGTTTACAGACATATGACAATTCTACTCCATGCTGTTGTGTTTCCACAGGAATCCTTCTGCAGTTTCTTGAATGAAGCAGTGTTGGCTCACCTGAGCTTGGTCTAATGTGAAATTGGCACAGCTTATTCTCATTTGCCATCTGAGAGCCACATGCATGTGGAACATTCAGAGCAGAATTGAGTGATATTTTCCCTAAATTGTAACATTTTAGGCTGTGACAGGGAAGGTGGTGGAGGGGAGCTCATGTCTGAATGCTTTGGGGGGGGGAGGAGAGGGGCACACAGAAGAATAGCATGTGGGGGAGGATACTAACACTGATATCTTCTTGTGAAAATGAATACTGGACCCTAAATTTCAGCTGGGCCAAGTCCATGCTATTGTAGTTCCTTCTTCCTCACATGTAAATGGAAAACTAAGAAGGTAAATTCACTTCTAGCTAACATTAAAACTCATATCTCACTTTACTGGTTTTGGCTCATCTCCATTCCCTTGTCATCCTGAGGAACCTGCCCTCCTGCTCTTTTGTCTTACATATTCCAAATTTGGATGATACCACTCTGATTTTGCTTCCATTTCAAAGTGTTAGGACTTTGGTACACTGGGAAACCAGACATTTGATGCAAATGATTACTACAAGAACTCTCACTGCCTGTTTGGAGAAGTGATTTCCATATGTTTTAGAAAGGCAACCTTCTGTATGGAATGAAAGAAACCAAGGCTGTCCATTGTGGGTTCTTTCTTCATAATGAATAAAATATAGTTAGCTGCATCTATATGGGTACATTAAGTGTGTGTGATACTATATATATCTATATACACAATGTCAACAACAACAAAAAATCTTTCCAGTCTCAGCATGCTATTTCTTTGATTTTTTCTTTCCACGTTTTGACTTCTCTGTCTCTTTCTGCTGCTCGCGAACGGGCTCTTCCAGAGGCAAAGGCTCACTATAAAAACTATATATAGGGGGAAAGAAAGGGAGAAGTTTGCAGTGTGAGTTGTATCATAAGGCTAACTGAAAACCACACACAATGGGAACCCTAATCATCTTGCAGGTGGTGTTAGGTGTTAAGCGTCATATTGCAACATTCATGATAAGCTTGTGAACTCTGGTGTCTATTTCAAGGCAATATAATATATCAATCTGGCAGCATGTTCTGAATGCCACTATGGTGAATTCACATGTGCCTCACTGTGTGGTCATCCCATCACTGTGCAAAGGTTCTGTTCTATCAGTTCTATCAGTAAGAAACTGATAAAAGAGCATTAATACAGCAGACCCAGTGTGTTTTTAGCCAAAAACTTGTCGCAGCAGCATAACAAACCAGAATCCTGCATATTTATCATGTCTGCCAACACTTCATTCAGGTATGGAATATAGTACATAATTTGGCATCTTGAGAATATTGGGTGGTATGCAATACTAGTCCTACTCAAGAGTAGACACATAGAAGTTAATGGACACGACTAAGGTCACATTCACACCATACAGCTGAAGCATTATAGGTTCAAAAATTTCAGTGGGTCTACTCTGAGTTGGACTAGCTGACTACAACCAATCAAACTGATCTTTTTAAAAGTAAGTTCCTGGCAGAGAAATAACAGAAATGTGCAAGCAATGATTGGTGAAGGTTAAAACAATGGAACCTTAGTGGGTTGGATTTCTGTTAACAAGCAAGTAAAATAATAATGCCCTGAGGCCCATAGCTGCACTATTCTGCAGTCATCGTTCCCCTGCTCTACTCTATAGTATTCATATTATTCTTTCCTGTTTGCACTCTGACAGCCGTCTTGTAAGGAAAAAAGGAAACCTGTCTTGAAAGCAGAATACATTATGCAAAGTATATACAGTATATGTAAATTTAATTTGCATAATTTATTAAGGATGCATAATACGGTTTTTGCTAGGCTGTGGTTTATAAGTCTTTAAATAATTCTAGTAAGACATCCAATTCAGAAGAGATTCTGCAGATTTAGGCTCAGTCCCATACATTAACCTGTGACTCCTATGCTCTTATTCCAGAACATCTCACATCCTAACCATGTCTACTCTGAAGTAAGTCGCCTTGCAATCAATGGGACTTACTCCCAAGTCAATGTGTGGGGATTGCAGCCTTGGCAGATGTAAGAGAATGTAATGAGCTAACCTATGCTGAATCAAACTCTAATGTTTATTTAAACCACCAACATCAATTCTGGTGGCAAGTATCACAGGCAGCGTTTCTCAGGCTGAGATCTTTTAACTGGAAATTTCAGGGACTGAATGTGAGCCTTCATATATACAGAGAACGTGCTCTGATATTAAGCTTGCTTCCTCCAAAGGAAGCACAGGAAACCTGCCTCCAGATATTTTTTGACCAAAGATCCCTTCAGGCCTGACCGTTGGCAGTCTTAGTTGTGGATGAAGGGAGCTGGAATCCAACAGCTTTTGGGAGGCTGCAAGGTTCCCGCTTCTGGTTTAGAGCATCATAATTGCTTTGCATATCAGGCCAAAGCCAGCATCCTCTAGTTTTTGAGCATGGCCAGATGGGTACATTCAGCACCAAACACATGTCCTAGTAATGGGAAATGGCCTTTTAGACTCTCTGCATCAATTTTATTTATGTCAGAGGCGGATTTAGAGGAGTGTGACTGGTTCAGTCACACCGTGCGCCTCAGAGGCACTGCTGGGACGCCACAACTATACTTTAGAATAGAGCACGAGAGGGAGAAGGACGCTGAACTTTGGTGTCAAACAGGGCACCGCTGAAATTTGAGACCCCAAGATCTGCCACTGTTTATGCACTACATTTTAATTTTGGTTGCCTCCAATGAGCAAAGGGTGACACATAATGTTCTACCCACCCAAGTTTTAACTAGGAAAAAAAATGCAAAGCAGATTATACTAAGATGGGACAGGTAGAGCTTTAGATTCTGGGTTTTGTTTTGTTTTTAAAGGTAGATTCCAAAGCCTGTAGAGAGACAGTGACAGGTCCAACTAAACTTCATGCCTGATCAGGGACTTGAATGTGGGTGTCCCCGGTCTAAGTGCAACATGGCAGCTGCCACACTATGTGGTCTCTCATGCAATCCTTTTGTACCTTCAAAGGATGCTTTAATTGCCTCTAGTGTTTTACAGACATGCCCCAGCGTAAAACGGTTACTGCATCACAGGAAAAAGACACGGGAAAGACTCCATACTCTCACTCCCATTCTGTCATTGAGGATTACTCTTCTGCAGAATCTCAACCAGCCTCACCCTTTACCAGGTAAAGTGAAATGGCTACAGGGGTGGAATTAGCATAGCCTAAACAAAATTAGCATGCTCCTGACAAGCTGAGAATTTAAGATGTGTCCTAACGATAAACTGCCAAAGCAGCCAGGTTCAGTTTAGTCGAGGAAATGAGCCCATTAACTTGGCATCCTTGTTAGCAGTTTGCTTATAAGCATATCCTGGGTTGGTATAAGTGTCCCCCCCCCAAAAAAAAACCACAACAGCCAATAATCATCATATAGAGCTATGAGAATCTACAAGCTTAGAAATCTCTCTGACAGTGAGCAATTAACAAGGGATTAGCTCACAAGTTATGACATCCACATAGTAATAGTTTCCCACTTCCTGATTCAGGAAGCCATCGTGGATTATTGCCCCCTATCATATCAGCCTATCACTCAACAACAGAAACTCTGAGCATGTTAGCCATTGGCTAAATTGCTCAAAATGTGAATTCACCATAAGTTGGACAAAAACTGGGCACTGAGATACGATGGCAGGAAATCAGTTAGTCAGATGATCACCCTGGGTGCTTCCAAACAGTGACAAAAGTAACGTAAATACATTTTGGGGGGTTAATGGTATGCTAACACTAGCTCTGTTCTGTGGTTATTGCAGCTTTATCTTGTTCCCATGTGGGAAAGCAGCAAAGAAAGGACGAAAAAGGAAAATGGAAGCTGTCAGATCAATAATTATTTGAGCAAAAGTTGTGATTTTACTGGATACTAGGGATGGCCAGTAACAGGAAGAGGCTGCTGTAGCCTCCCAGTCTTTCTCTTAGTACCAGGTTTTTAAAAACAAGAAAAGGTGTGCCAGTCTTGAAAGGGGGTGCTTTAGGAGGCAGCAGTGTTGGCACAACTTGCTTTTAGGTGCCAGGTGCAGCATGAAGTGGCCACCATCTTCTTTCCCCAAAATGCCTCTGGCTCCCTGTATAGCTTCACAGCCAGCGTAGCTTTGCTGGGATCCAGTGGCACCGAGGGTGGTGGATGGCAGTCATCGCAGCTGTGCCAGGCCTGCCCTTCTCCTCTGAGTGCTGAACCCTTGCAACTTGACAAAATGATTAACAATAAAATAATCCTAGCATCAGTCACTCCAGCATTTGCCCCACCATGCCAGGTGCTGATGCCAGGCTTGGTTTTTATTATCATAGCCCCAAATCCCACAATTTAAAAACACAAACCTTTCCAAGACAGGGACAGAGACCTTCTTTGGGTCTTCGAAAGTGGGACTGGCAGGAGAAACGAAAGAAGTTTGTGTCAATAAACACATGTAGGTATTCTGCACCACCTCTTATGCACATTTTTAATAGAAAGTTTTAATTTCTTCTCTTTTTTATCTTAAGCCAATGTTGCAAATGTCTACTCATCTGGTGTCAGTTGTGAATTACTCCTGGTTAACCAATTACTCACTCCATTGCTTTGAGGCCAATATATACACACATGGAGGAAAGTAAAGTTTCTGAGGGCTAATGCATGGTTTATTTACCAAAAAACCCACAAAAAACAGGATTAAGCTATTTTAGACTGTGTATGTATAATACATGCCAAAACCATTTTATGAAATAAATTGGATTTAATGACTCGATTACTTCTTCATGACAAGTTCCATTTCCCTATTACTAGTTGCAATTATTATTTACTACATTTTTATTTTTGTTTATTAAATTTATATACTGCCCTTCAGCCAAGGTGGTTTACAGTATTAAAAAAATACGCTGCCTTTTGTGTATAACAAACAAACAAACAAACAAACCAATACACACACACACACACAGTTTAAGAAGTCATAGATTGTTTACTTAATTAAAGGCCTTGGAGAATAAGACTATTTTCACTTGGCGTCTGAAGATATGTAATGAAGACACCAGGCAAGCATGCCTGGGGAGAGCATTCCACAAATAGGGAGCCCCTGCAGAGGAGGCCTGTTAATCCCACCCTTCCCCCAAGGCAGGGGTCTGCAACCTTTAAGACAAAAAGAGCCACTTGGACCCGTTTCCGAAGAAAAAAAAACTGGGAGCCGCAAAACCATTGCAACATTTAAAACACATATATCTCTGGAGCCGCGATCTGACAGCGGGTGGGAAGGTGACGTCGGGGCGGTGCGTGACTAACACACGCACCGCCCCCATGCGACATCACAGCCAGTACAGTGCCCGCCACAGTGGGGAGTGTCGGGGCGCACAATGCGCCTCCTCCCCTCGCTAGTATCCTCCCCGGAGCCGCGGCAAAGGTGTAAAAGAGCAACATGCGGCTCCGGAGCCACGGGTTGCAGACCCCTGCCCCAAGGAAATCAGGGTGGCATACATTTCCCTGCTTTTTCATCTCAGAAACCCTATATGATAGTAGCTTAGGCTGAGACTAGGTGACTAACACAACTTTACTCAATGAGTTTCATGGAGATTTGAACTCTGAGAGTCTAACACTCTCACCACAAAATGACATTGGCTCTCTTTTTAAATGGCAGGCATATGCAACTTGCAGACCTGTCATGCGTGTCTTAATCAACTCGTTTGGCACCACACCTGGGACTATACAAACTATGGAAGTTGTTAAGCACCTGCATGCCACCAAAGGGAAAGCTGGTGTGTTGTGTTCAGCTTATTGGGTCTCCAGTTTTGCAGGCCTGTTTTAATGCTTGCTGCTCTCATTGTCAGGGATATCAAGACTTGAGATCAATTTCATCACCTGACCCACCAGAACTACCCCAGTGTCACAAGTAAAGGGAGAAAGATCAGAAGATCTTCCACTCAAAAGGAAGTGTTGCATAAATCTCACGAATGCAGATGAGTAATAATCTTAAGAGGTTTCTCATGTTTGGGGGCACAGGAATCCTGTAACTGATTCAGCAAATGTGAGTCAAGTTGATTCCACCAATATTGCAATAAATGCTTCAGATTGGTTTAAGGCACCATGTACAAAGGTAAGAGGTACAAAAAGCTAGCCTACAATGAGATACATGTACCTCTGCAAACATCACTTATTAACTGCTAAGGTCTCTGGAGAAATGGAAGAGCTTTAGAACATGCAAGCTACGGCTTGTTCACTTAATTATTCACTTGTTCACTTAATTATTATTTCTTAATTTGAGAATTCAATCAACACAAGAAGCAGGAAACAGATGCACATACTGTCCTGATTAGTTGGTGATGATGGATGGGGAAAAGTCATTGCTATTCCTCCCCCTGGGAGGAGTCAGAAGCTTGTACCTCCCGTTATACATCTTGAGCTTTTCTAAGCAGGCCTGCCCAACACTCTGAAACCCCCTGCCCCTAAAATTAGCACTCTGCCACAGTCTGAACCACCATGATAGTGTACACACACCAGCTGCTATTAGACTTGGACCTACCAAGTTCTTAAGCAGTGTACTGCTTGGCAAAAGTAGTTTCTTTCTAAAGTACAGTACCATATTTTTCCGTGTATAACATGGTCCCATGTATAAGATGCCCCCTATTTTGGGGGACTCCAAATTAAGAAAATGGGGGGAGATTGCCCAGAGTTGCTGAGCTTTGTTTGGGAAGGATTGCCCATGGTTATTGAGCTTTTTTAAGGGGGTTTGCCAGAAATCACTCACCCATCTGACCTACGCTGCTGTTCCCTCACCAGCAGAAGCCACCAATTGCCCACCCAATTGCCGCAGCGACAGCCGATCATCACCAGCCCTTGCCGCAGCCACCAATAGCATGCCCAATGGCCACTGACAATCTCTGGCTCATGGCAGCAACCAATCCCATGTCCCCCCCACATGCACTATCCGTGTATAAGACGACCCACAATTTTTAACATACTTTTTTAATTTAAAAAACCCTCATCTTATACACAGAAAAGTACAATAGGTATTATCTTAAACAATTGCAAACACAGTAAAAAAAGAGTTCACTTGTAATGTGATATATTACATCAGTGGTTCAGTGCTCATTTCTTCTCCTTCCAAAATAGATTTGATCTTCAACAATTGCAAACACAGTAATAAAGAGTCCACTTGTGATATACCAGTGGTTCAGTGCTTGGGCGTCATTCTGGTAATCAGACATTTCATCACTAAAGAGCTTAGACATTGAGCTTTGTGGTAAATAATATACAAGAAAAGACAGCATTTAAATGACTTAAAGCAGGGGTATACCTGTCCCCATCTGCATGTTTCCATCAGGAGGAGCATAGAAAGAGGACAATGTTAAACCACCTAGGAGGTTTAACAAACTGAAGGACATCATTTATAGGCTGCCCAGAAGCTTCTGGTTGGCCACTGTAGAAAATGGGGTGCTGGTCTAGTTGGACTTTTGGACCAGGCCTATCCTGGAAAAGTAGTGGGTAGGTTCAGTCTATCTGGGCCCATCCTGAAAGGAAGAGACCATAGCTTTGCAGGGAGAATATCCTAGGTTCAGTCCTCAACATTTCCAGGTAGTCTGGAATAGACTCTCTGGAGCTCTCTAAAGGGTAGTAGGCAGTAAGCAGCTAGATGGACCATTGGGTAGCCTCAGTATAAAGCAGCTTCCTGTGTTCCTAATCTGTGCCAAAGCTAAACTGGAAGCAGTAATGGACAGAGACTGCCAGATTCAAAAGGTGACGTCTCTCCTGTATAGCTAAGGAGCCTACAATATGCAAATTTTATTTGGCGCCAGCTACTTCCATCACAGAGTAGTAATGATGGCAGAAGGCATGCTGGTTGACATCCTTCCTTGTACGCAATTGTGAAGATGGTATTGCCTGCATTTAATCCGGTTAATTTGTATTTAATCTTCCACTGATTCATGGAAGATCTTGAAGCCTCTCATAACTACCTGCACTTTAGGAAAGCTCCTCCTAGACTTTGGTCCTCACAGCTAAAGTCACATACCCAACAGAATCCACACCTTTTAAAGAGAGAAAGATTACAGCAATGACTCTTGTTTTCTTTTGAACTTGTGCTCCTTTGCTTGCAAGTTGTCTACCAAATAAAGGCAAGGGACTGCATCTTGATCTAAAGGGACACCATTAATTTCTTTTTTCTTATCCCTGCGCAAAGTCTGAGAAAGATTCCGTTTACAATTGGGTTAGATAAGAACCAGCAGAAATCCCAGGAGGGTCAGCAAAGTAATTCACTCCTGTGACCCATCCTTCTCTGAAGCCTGGGGCCTTGATGTACAAAAGAAAATGTCTATTGCAAAAGGCTAGTTCTACCGATGTTTAGTTTAAGTGGGGTTATGGGTACAGAGGCAATAATTTATGGCGCTAAAGAGATAGGTCTTTTAATTTTGAGAGAGAAGGTGGCACAGAAATATATTTTGGCAAAGATTCATCTTTATGTTATTCTAATATGTTAAAGCTCATTGCTTTAACAACAGGGCCAGTCTGAAGACCAGTGATAGAGGGACAAAGAAAGCTATTAGCACCAAAATGAATTGGATATTCCAAATTTAACCATTTATTTATTTCTATTGTGACCTGGATCTGTAAGAAGGTAGGGATGCTATAGTTCAATGCTTGTCAGGATGCCACATTTCTAATCTGTTTAATTTAATATATGTCACCACCTTTGTTTTACATTTTTTTCTGGCTTTTCACAAGTTCGTCTATTATTACAGGGCACCAAATGTGCACCATACACATCTGGATGCCGCACACAGAAGTGAACAACATCTGTTCAAAAATGCAACGTCAGATTTGGCAAGCACCATGGGATGGATTTGTTTGCTAGTGTGACTGGTTGTGAGTGTTAGCAGCTAGATTTGCAGTCACTAAACACCTGTCACAGACTTTGAAGGTGTTCGAACTCAGGATGAAAAGGAGGAATGTGCTAAGAGGAAGGCATGCTGGCAAACCCTCACCATGATCAACTCCTGCTCAGAAACCTAAGTCCCCACTGTGGAAGGACATGTGGATCCAGAATTGGCCTCCACAGTCATCTATGGACACACCATTAAGACCGTGTTCATGGAAGACAAATGAATGATCACCAATGAAGAAGAAGATCGACTCTTCCATCCAGCATTACTTGTAAGCTTTCCTTAGCAATTCTTCTATAATCAGGGACATTAGTTTTCTGCAAGTCACCAATAAAAATTCTCCCACCAATTTTTTAATGCTTGATATGAACAGAATGAATTACGCTACTGGTTTGGGATCATCTGATTTAAACAGGAGCCCCATGCTTAATCTAACCTGGTGGATTTGCTCAATATCCCACTGGGAACAAGGTTCCATGATTCATAGTATAAAAGCAGTGGTGACTAAAGTTCCTGGATTCTGAATTTCTGTTGTACTTGTTATAGCTGTACTGGGAAGGAAGTTCCTCCATAGGACAGTATTAGTTGAAAGGTACATTAAAGGGGCAGTGGAAATAAAGCTTATAAAAATAGGATTGCTGAAACAAGTGAGTCAGCCCAGAACCCATGAACCTTAGCAATTTCCCTAACTACCTTCTTTTACAGCTCTTACTTTCTCTTTACACCGCTTCTCACCTCAAGATAAGGCAGTGTGGCTTTACAAGAAAATTAATTTTGAAACGGCAAAAGCAATAGGGAAAAATTCTTTATAGCAAACTGGGGTGATGGCTCTACATAACGAAGTGCTCAGCAGAGCCCATTAAAAGGCCCACCTGCACACAGATCTCTTGCTAAGCCTGCAAGTTGGCTCACAGTTCTCTTATATTAGCTCCATCATTTTTCATTCTCAAATATTTTTGGGGGAGAGATACATTTAAACCATAAACTTGACTGCTTGCTTAAGCCCAGAAGATTACAGCTGTAAGGCTAGAAAACAGCTAACAGGGATCATATATATCCAAAGTACATCACTGAATAGAGTGATATAGTTGTATTGGCAGCAGAACAGGCTCATATAAATGTGCATCAACTGGTAGCAATTTAATAAGCGAAGGACCGTTCCCAGTTGAGTTGGGTGAAATCTTTGAGGTCTGGAAAGCTGCACGTACACTGCACACACACACACACACACACACACACACACACACACACTGCTTCTCCATCCCAAATCCACCTCTTGAAGCTGCCTCTTGGACTTTCCTTAGATGTATATTCACACAGTGTGTTCTTCCACCCTGAGATATGATTCTGAAATTGTATTTTGGTATTTCTATAGCTCTCCCTCTTTCTTAAAAAAGAATAAAATCTGATTTTAGTGCAATTGATTTCCCAAGCCCTTGGGGAAAAGTGAGCTAGAAAATCCAGCTAAGTAAATACCATTGCTTGAAAGGTTTAGTGATGGAGTGATAAAGTGTGGCTAAGAAATGAGTGCCGTAATGAAAAGATTAACCCTCTCTGGTTTTTTCAAAGGATATTTGAAAAGCCTAGGACCACAGTCCTTTCAATTTGTTTCAGTGGCAGAAATAATGATGGGCTGCTGATCCTATACTCGGAACCTCTCCTCTGGACCAACTGTGTTACATATACTGCACTGAAAGGACAGGAATAGTCCAGCTCCTCTCCCCACCTACACTCGAGATGCAATATGACTGCATCATATGTGGGCTGAGATGGGAGCATCAGGGCAACAGCACCAGAGGAAGTCAGTACCTGAGGTTGTGGGCTTGAGTCCTAGCACTGGTTCAGGAGGAATAATAAATTGTGCCTTCACAGTGCTGCCAAGATCTTTGTGCAGAATCTCCCGCTCGCAACTCAGAGTACAGGTCTTAAGTGCTGCTCTTTATTTCGAAGGGATGGAGGGGGTTCATGCTGGGGAACTCCACCAAAGCAATATATGTCAAGGGCCGCTTGTAAAAACTTCCAAACAGGCAGCAGCAAAGGTTCAAACGCCTTGGGATCTGGACATGATTTACAGGCCATTTCCTTGTTTCTTCCATTACTTGATTTAATTCAAAAATCATTTTAACTATTAGCAAAGTTCCAGTGTGTGTCACTGCGCTCAATTATTCACAGGAATGGACAGAGACGTTGACCAACTGCACAAGCGTGAATGCAATTTAGGAATGGGGACTTGTGGCTCCCTGATAATTTATTACGGCCGATTATGCAGACCAGGAGAAAGGCAGGGGCTTACTTACAATAAATGTGCAATCCACAATCCATCACAAACTGAAAGACACACTGAATACCCAGGTTCCTTAGCCTCCTCTGGATTTAAGGCCTTATTAGCAAGGCAATTTTGTTCTTGTTACATTCTGCTGTCCGGGATGCTTAAGACAGCCAAATGCATTACACATCTTCCTATTGGACCGTACGGACATACAGCAGGCTGGGCATTAGCAGACCCAGGAGGCACATTCAGCCTCCATTACAACATTTGTTCATAGTCCACAGCTATCAAAGTTAATCTTGAGCAGGTTTCTAACTGTCTCGCTTGCAGAAAACAAAACGTAAGGAAAGAGCAGAGGGGCATCTCATAGGACACTCAAATGCACATTCTCCAAATTGCTACATTTGCAGCGCATTTCTAAAGGGAGTATGCTGCAGTGATAGAAGTGGATAAAATTATGCATGGTGTGAAGAAAGTGGTTAGAGAAAGGTTTTTCTCCCTCTAGGGAGCATCCATTGAATATGAATGTTGGAAGATTCAGGACAGACCTGTTTATAATCAAACTGTGAACTCGCTCCCAAAGGAAGCAATGATTGCCACCAACACGGATGGCTTCAGAAGAGGATTAGACAAACTCATGGAGGATGAGGCTGTCTATAGCTTCTGACTCTGGTGGCTATGTTCTACCTCCACTGTTGTGCTCAGGTCCTCTTTGTGGGCTTCACATAGGCAACTGATTGGCCACTATGAGAGGAGGACACTGGAAAAGATGAGTCACTGGCCTGCTCCTCTTATGTTCCTATGATATAGCAGATGCTAAGCCTGATGGCACCAGGCAGCATTGCAGGGCAGCTGCCAACAACCTTGCACCACCTCCCTGCCGCTCTCCTCACCTTGCTAGCCATGCCTCAGCTTCTGCTTCCTCCACCCATGGCACTGGTTTTGTTACTGCAGTTTCCTCTCCTTGTCCACTGTGGGTGCGGCTGTCCTGCCCTGCTTGCCTTTCCACCAGTAGCAGACATAGGACAGAGGATGGGAGGGCAAGAGGAGCCAGAGCTGTCCACCCCGAGGCCCCATGCCAACCTGGAGCTGGCCCAGACAAAGACCATGTGCCAATCACAGAGCCAAGGCAATGGGTACAGTTTTGTCTCACCATGTCAGACAAGAAAGTAACTAGCTGCCCACATCCTGCATGTTGTATTCTTACAGGGAATTAACTGTGCACTGTTCACTTAAGCGCAAACAAAACTCTTCCTTCTTTCACTTCCCTTGGACTAGCAGAAACTTTGCAGATTTAACAGACCTATCAGGGTGCTCTATATAACCCTGTTGTTTAACTTGTATATATAACCTGCATGGAGTCTGAACCAGCAATCAAGGTTCAACATATAACACATCGTGCTCCACTTGTCCCACTCCTACTCCTCTGCCCATCTTCCAGCTGCTGCCACCAATTCACCACTTGTCTGCTCCAGTTAGTAACTTTTTTAACACTAGAAGATAGGAATGGGGAGAAATTGTGTTCCAGTTCACATGTAAAGGGGGAAATCTCCCTAACTCCCTAACCCAAACAATATGCAAATCATAATCTACTCTTCTTTGAATTTTGCAGTGGAGTTCTCCAGTCAGTAATGTTTATAAAAGATGAATTCACTAGGGTAATATGTGCATTAAAATGCATATAAGTGAAAATAACATTAAAATGCATCATGTTAGAGGAAAATGCTTTGCAAGAATGCGTGGATTAGGATAAATCTGCTGGTGAATTTTCATGAGGGTTTAAAATCGCAAACAGATATGGAAATATGGAGAACTGAATTTAAGGTTGGAAACATGAGAAACAGAGATAAACCAATATTGACAGGTTTGTCTATCCCTACTAGAAGGGAGAGGGTCATGTGTGCAACCCCCATAGCTCTGCATTTAATGCACAGCAGTACTATGATGACTGCATGGACTAGACTCTCTTGTGTTAATGAGCACTCTCACTCTTCACTTTGTGGTACAGAGGTCTGGCGCATGAATCATGAGCCAGGTGGAACCCTGAACAGATACAGGAACACTCCCGGCTGCAACATATTGTTTCTGGTCTCACTTGTTTTGCCTGTTTTCTTTTGATGGAGTGTTTTGTGTGTAACTTCCTCTCACTCCTATGAACTGCCTTGTTTTAACAAGAAATATATTGATTATTCACTATAAACACTTAGTCATCTGAGCAGAGGACAGAATGTGGTATATGTGCGTGTTTTTAAAAATGGTGCTCCTTGTAACAAATTCAGCTACCTTCAACTTTTCCTGAAAGCCAGTGCCAGAGTTTTGTCTTGCTGACCTTTGAACAACAGACTTTCCTTTCTGCTGCTTTCTAGCATTCCTTTGCTATGTCGAATGCATCCTATTTGACAGGCCATCAGCCTGCTTTCCTGCCCCCAACCCTGAGCAATTCATAGTGGCAGGCACAAAAAGGAACACAGCTGCTATGTTTTCATATATCCGTGAGTCATTGGTTGGACTCAGATCATTGCCCTGCTTAGGGTAAGCTGTACAATAATAAATAGCATCAACTCAACAATATCTGCAAGTTGCTAACTTGTTGGCCTTACTCTCACTCCTCTTGGTTTCCGGACATAATCATTTGACTGTTGTTGGTTTTTGTTTTTTTAATGCAACTCCTCTCATTGACTGTTCACACACCTGCAGTTATTTTTGACCCACAACTCAACAAAGGTGTTAACTACCAAAATATGTTTGGCAAGAATTAAAGTTAAGTCATGCTCATCATATGCTATTGCTCCCCCACTGCCGGCTCTTCCACATTAATGCCTATACGAAAGAGGAAAGTGCAGTTGGCCATAGCCTTCTCCATTTTCACATCTTTGCCCAAATGGCCGCCAGTTCTTCCTTATCCATTGATCTTCCTCTCCACTTGTTAATATTTGTGATCCTCTCTAATTTACACCCAGCTGATTGACTTCCTGGACTCCAGTCCATATGCATGTCTCCTCTCCCTGAAGCTGGTTCCTCATCCCCCCCCTTGGGTGCTGCATGGGTGGTATCAATGGCACTGGTCTAAAGGGTCACTCAGTAGAGCATGAAACTATTAAGCTCAGGGCTATGGGTTCGAGTCCCACATTGGGCGAAATATTCCTGCATTGCAGGGGTTTGGACTAGGTGATCCTCAATAGTCCCTTCCAACTATGAGTCTGTGAACTCCATCCCTTGTCCTGACATCAGGAGTTCTGAATAAGGCTGCAGAAAGGGCTCATTTCAAGCCGGTAGATGAAATACAGTTACGGCACTTTGCTATGAACAGAGAGCAAGTTTTGCTGTACTATCGAGCAAAGTGCAATACAGTAGTAGATTCCCTTAGCACTGGCTGTCTTGAGATGGATGAGTTGAGAATTTAGACCTGTAATACAAAGGTTTTTTGGGGGGAGGACTTGGTATGTTACTATTACAGAGTTTCAATAAAAAGAGAGGCTATCACATGTTTTCTCTATATTACTGAAAGTGCTAGTTCCGATACAATATTGTTTGATGATGGCTCAGGTGGTCTTTAGATATCAGATCTCTTAAAATAAGGAATGTCTATAACTACCACAGGGACGCAGGTGATGCTGTGGGTTAAACCACAGAGCCTAGGACTTGCCGATCAGAAGGTCGGCGGTTCGAATCCCCGCAACGGGGTGAGCTCCCGTTGCTCGGTCCCTCCTCCTGCCAACCTAGCAGTTCAAAAGCACGTCATAGTGCAAGTAGATAAATAGGTACCGCTCCAGCGGGAAGGTAAACGGCGTTTCCGTGCGCTGCTCTGGTTTGCCAGAAGCGGCTTAGTCATGCTGGCCACATGACCCAGAAGCTGTACGCCAGCTCCCTCGGCCAATAAAGCGAGATGAGTGCCGCAACCCCAGAGTCGGCCACGACTGGACCTAATGGTCAGGGGTCCATTTACCTTTACTTATAACTACCACCTCTTGGAAAATATTGCCAAGACTTGATAGAAAAATGTGTATATATGAATATATGTGGATCATATGTGGATATATGAATGAGTATAGTCTATATGAATATATTAAATATTACTGTGCTTCTAGAGATAGGATTAGATTCATTGGTCAGTGATTGTAAAAATTAACCAAGCAAACAGGACCTTGATCCTACAAATGTTCATGGAATGTTCATGGAAGAAGTCATGAAGGAAAACATTGCACTGAAAGCACCAAATCCCACTTCCTTTCTTTCGATATTTCGATTATTTTGCAGAGAGAACAGATATTTGCAAACAGTGTGAAAATGCTTCCTGACTTCCCCGCTAATCTTTACTTCATTCTTCAGTGTATGTTAGTTAAGATCATAAGCAAGCTCCAGTGACGCATAAAGGGTTTCCTAATCCCTGCAGTTCACACAGAGGCATCTTGTTATCAGCAGGGAATGGATCAGTTCCTAGACTCCACAGCCACAATCCATCAAAACATTAGTCATCATGACTAAATCCTAGTGAAAGTGATGATGGGCTGGACATGACTTAACTTGAGTCCCATTTATTTCAACGGGGCTTAACAATGGGTTGTGCCTGCTTTCTTTAAAGACTCTGAGATGCCTGGCACTGTGTGTATGTGTGCTTCAAAGTACTTCAAAGTAGAGGGAACACAACAGTGGTGCCATATATTTAGGATGTGAAATATCTCACCCTTAGAATTCCTACACACAAAGACAATGAGTTTCTAGCAAAGTCAGAGTCCACAGCCCTTGGTCTAGGAATCTGACACTGCGCTATAGTTTAAATTCCAACAGCAGCTAGTTTATGGGGTGGAGGGAGGAACAGAATGAAGTCATGTTGCTCCCAGATATCAGTGTCGCTCCAGTAACAAGACTCTAGACTTCTTGAACGTGACTGCGGAGAATACCACAGGAATGAACAGCCATTCGTCACCCACGGCAAATGGTTTAACAGACTGTAGTGGAGCTGATGCTATATCCATCCATTGAGCACATGCTTTGAATGGACTTTCTTCCTCCAGTCTCCTGAGCTGCTAAAAACAGACTGTAAATCTTGCTCGGCGCTGGAGTTGCTGCTAAAGGCGCCCACATGACATAAAATAATACGCACCAAAGCACAGGACTGGCAGGTAGGGACAGCCTCATATCGCTGATGGATAATCAAGGCCGCGTCACTAGTTCCAGAATAAATTCCAGGGGTGGGATGGAAAGGCAGTTCAAAATGAATTAAGCACATTTGGGGAACATGTGTCCATTTGATACATTTGTGTCTTTCATTCAGTTTCCTCAATTTGGGCTGTCCACAGAGTATAGGACACGCAACTAGAATACAGAGTAGGATGGAAAATACGCAGCACCGCAGAGTCATACAGAGATGGGCTGGGAATAATGGAAAGGAAAGGGAACAAGATGGGGGCAGACAGCTTCCCCTCAAACATCAGCAACAGACTCTCAAGAGGGCTGCGGAAGCCCCATTCTGCGAACATGCGCTGTTTCTTTGGTGCAAGGGAAGTTAGGCTCCAAAGCCACATTACGGATGAAAAGGGGATGAGAAGGCAGAAGGAGTAGAAAGAGAAAGGGGCTATAAGAAAGAATGGATGGAACTTATGTTGTAATTCAGTCTGTAACATTGACATTGACCCCTACAAGTTTAAGAGATATGGAAGGGGTATGGCTAGGCGAATCTCAAATTTATTTTTCTCTCTGCTTATTTTCCAAAGGTCCATCAAGTGGCGAACTAGATGCTTTGCAAACTAGATACCTTCAGGAAGCCCACAAGCAGAACCTGAGTGCAACAGAACTCCCCCCCCCCGCCTTATTATTCCCAGTACTAGCATTCAAAAGCATAATGTGTCCAATAGTGGAGTTATAATGCAGACATCATGGCCATTGGCAGCATTATCTTACACAAATTTGAATTCGTCTAATCCTCTTTTAAAGCCATCCAAGTTGGTGGCCCCTTACTACAGCCCATGGTAGCACTTTCTCCACACTTAATAATCTTATATTCCTCTACATAAATGCCTGCTTTGCTTGTTCCATAGGGCTTGCTCATGTTTGTTGCCCCTTTCTGAACCTTTTCCAACTTTACAATATCCTTTTGGAGGTGAGGCAACCAGAACTGTATCCAGTATTCCAAGTATGTTCTCACCACAGATTTGTATAATAGCATTAGACCACTGACAGTTTTATTTTCATTTCATTTCCAAATGATCCCTGACATGGAACTCACCCTTTTCACAGCCACCACACATTAGGTTGACATCTTCATTAACCTATCAATTTTGACCCCAAGGTCTCCTTCCAGGTCAGTCATCACCTGCTTAGGCTCCATTAGTGCACTTGTGAAATAAGGGGGGGGGGAAAATTGCCCCAATGTGGCACACATGCATACATTGAACTGCATTTGCCATTTGGGTGAAAAAGAAAATGATGGTGCCCTTTCCTAAGTGATGCAAGTCTATTAACCCAAAAGTTCATTTCTCTCATTCTTAATGGAAACTTCAACGGGCTAAAAAATTAGTCTCTATTAAAGATTTGGTAATATGCAGATTTATGTAAACATAATGCATTGATTACATGTCAGTTGAATAAGCAACAAGTATCCAACTGACTTCCAAGTTCTACTGAAAGTAGACTAATTGAAATTAAGAAACCTAAATTATTCATGCCCACTAACATAATGGGCTAACAAACACTAACTCTGAGAACTAGCTTTGGATACAACTCTAATTCAACCATTTTTCTTTTTAAAAATTATCCATCTCATTCATGAGTTGCCAACATGGTACCCCTGGATGTTCTTTAACTACAACTCCCATCATCCCTGACCATTGGCCAAGTTGGCTGAGACTGATGGGAGTTGTAGTCCAAGAACATACCGTCAGTTGGATTTTTACTATCAAGTGGTGTACTGTATAAATTTTATGAAATAAATATATAAATAACATCTGGGTGGTATCCCAGTGGCTACCCCTGCTCTAGTTATATACTTAGCAGCAAGAACAGCTAATAATGAAGTTTATGGGCACATCATTCTTATAACAGCTCATCTCTGGTCACAGTGCACCAGTTCGTCCGGTTCTTGTTGCAAACACAGACCTCTGCATGACACTGCCTCCCCTGTCCCCATTCCCATCTTCCCCTTCCCTTGGACTTCCTGTTTTACCTAAATTTGAAGCTCTGTGGCAGGAAGTGGCCCATCTTGCAGTCAAGGCAAACTTGGTTGATCTGCTTCAGCAGGTCTTTCTTGCTGAAGCTGTATCCGTTGAAAACACAGCCCCCAAAGACTGGCTTCCCTCCAGCATACATCTGTTGACAAACAGGCAGGAAGGAGGGGAACAAAAATGCTTTGCAATAAAAAATATATATATATAAGCGAGTTGGAAGGCTTGGACCAAATGGTTTCCTTTTCCTGTTATGCACAGGAGGCTTAAATGTTTTCATCCAGACATGAAGGGGCTTTGACAGCGCTCTCTCTCTCTCTCTCTCTCTCTCTCTCTCTCTCTCTCTCTCTCCACACACACACATAGACTTCCTGCACATCACTTAACACTCCTGATGTTGAATGAAACATCATTCACTTTGGGAAAGCAGAAACAGTACAGGTCTTACAGCCTGACCACAGAAAGGCTTACTGCAAACCCTTTTCGGCTGCTGTGTCCCTCAAGGCAGTGCCTGCTGACCACACCCCTATTCCCCACAAATCACAGGAGATTCCCAGCTGCTTTTTGTGTGTGCCAGATATCAAGACAGCAACATATTTTCACATTTCTGTAGGTGTGTGTGGTTGCAGCAAAGTTCAGTGGCTCGCTCTTGGATATATAGAAGATTAAATTGCCAAAAGTCCTGTATTTTAAAACTATTTGGTGTGTGTTTGTGTGTTTTGGGGGAACATTATCGCCTAAAATAACTACAGCAATATTGCTAACACAAGGCAAAGAGTCCACTTTTTTTTTTTAAAGGAGGGTTTGTTGTAATTAATTTCAAAATTTATGGTGGGCATGCTTCCCTACTACCTAGGGCCAGTTAAAAAACTTGTTTTGTTTTTGTAATAGATTCATATACACAAATAAATAATATTTCTGTTCAATGTACAGCAATAGCAATATGTAATGTACATATCTGCAGGCAATGTGCTATTGGATAGGGGGCTCTTATTACAAAAGGGTGTCAAAACTATTATGGAACTTGAGCTTTCTGGGCAGCAGGGGAGCACAGAGGAGAAGAGAATTTGTTTGTGCAGCAAAATGTCCTTCGGCCTCCAGACTGGAGAGGAGTGTAGCCCTTCAGAGTAAAGAAGCTGGCTATCCTTACTTTACTACTAATGCAGTACAGTAGTTTATTGTGTTTTTTTTTTTTTAAAAAAAAGAGTACACTGTAAAGGAAAATTCATTGGGCAAGAATAAGATTACAGAATATGGACATATCATGCTGGATAGAAAAGGTTCAAAAGCAGGTGGAGGTCAAAGACAGGACACTGCAAGTGCCTTACTGATGTTCATATGGGGCAAATGAATCCATCATAGGGGAGCAGCAAAAGTAGCCAAGTTGCTGTCCTCCAGATGTTATTGGACTACAACACCCATCATCCCTGACCACTGGCCTTGCTTACTGGGATTTATAGGAGCTTAAGTCCAACAGCATGTGAAGGGCACCACCTTGGCTATCCTTGCTGTTTGCTCAGAAGCATCAGCTTTCCTGAGTTCCAAACCAGGCTGAAAATGTTCTCTACATCTCTTGCTATATGTATGGGGGCATATCAGTATTGGTTAACATGAATGCATGTAGGTTAGGATGGAGCCATGATGCTTTTGCCAGCTCCCCACATCCATTCAATTTACCCCAAATAAACATGTAAAAGGTAAGTGTCCCTAGAATTAAGACAGGACAGAGGAGGGTGTGTACAAGACACAACACCACTAGGCAGATAAGTGGAACAGCAAGAGAGTGGGCAGTGAGGCTAGGTGGAGTGCTCATGGAGAAGAAGGAGGGAAACAAGGAGGGGGTGCATTGCAAGGGGTTGGAATAAATGGCCCTTGAGTCCCTTTCAACTCTAAGATTCTATGATTCTAAGTCAGAGCAAGAAAGGAAAGTCTCGAAGGGCTGACTGGCCAGGAAGGGGTGAAGAGGGTAAGAGAGGAAAGAGACGTGGGTGGGAGAGAAAGGGTGGCAGGCCACAGAAACAGGCACATGAGCAAGGAGAGAAGGCAGAATGTGGAGTTGCTCAGGAGAACTAGGTGGGGCCACAGAGAGAACAAGGGGTGTGGGTGGAAGGCCTGAGGAGGCAAGGATATGAGATCAGGGAGGTGGGACGGAGGGGCTCGGAAATGGTAAGGGTCCCTGTAGGAAATGGGTGGCTGGCAACCACATGCTCGCCCTGTGTGATTTTGTGTTGCTTCCGTGCAAGGAACAAAGCGTTCATTGTGAAGCCAAAGTTCTTTGGCAGCTGTAAGTTGCAGCCTCTTCTCTTCCCAGCTCTGCCCATTCAGAGCATCAGCAGTTCCCTCTAGTGGGCTACTGCTTCAAGTGCCATAGAAAGCACAGTATTACTAAGTTTTAAAAGTCACCTTTACGTAGGATGTAATGAAGTTTCAGGTGGTATTCACTATTTTCCTTTTTTAAAAAAAACAAATACCCAGCTGGATAGATGGGAGTTGTTGCTGTCATTGATATGATTGATTGATTGATTGATTGATTGATTGATTGAACTACGGTTCCCAGGATTCTTTGGGATAAACCATGACTGCTTTAAATGTACATTACAGATGGGGCCTTAGTCTGCATATGTAGTCGGCACCAGAATGATTCATTAACCCCGTGAATGTCACAGCCATAAGATATCGACAAGGCAGTCTCAAATATACCTGCTGGGCTTGCCCATTTCTATCTAGAGAAGAAAAATAGTCTCTGTGCACTCATTAATTTACCTCTGTATATTATGGCTGACAGTGCATAGATGGTCTATGGCCATGGGTTGCAATTTACAATTTCTTTCAGGTTGGAAGAACAAATCTTAGTGTGTTCAACAAATCTTTCCAGCTGATATAAACACCCCAGATATTACTGTTCTTCTAAGTCATTTTATACTCCAGTTTTTTTCTCCTGTGTGCAGACTAAGATGGCCAAATAAATATCCTATGCTTGATTCTTCATAGGGAGTCAGCCTGCAAGAGTGCAAGAACCCTTCTATTCTTGTGCTCTTCAATAGGCAATATTTTGATACAAAGAAACAATCCTTTTCAGGATAAAGGCATGGATCTACCGTATTTTGCGCCCCATAAGACGCTCCGGCCCATAAGACGCACCTAGTTTTTTGGGGGGAAAATAAAGAAAAAAAATTTTATTTTTCCCCCCCCCCCAGGTGCGGGGCTGGAAGAACCAGGTCGGGGAACAGAGGGAAGGCACGCTCTGCCTCCCCGCTGTCCCCCGAGCTTGTGGGGCTGGCGATGGGGAGAAGTGCACCAGTCCCGGGAGGGCAGGCAGCTCTGCCCTGCCATCCCGAGCGGGGCAGGACTTAGCGCACCGCTCGGGATGGCAGCGTAGACCCGCCTGCAGTCCCGGGAGGGCAGGCAGCTCTGCCCCGCCATCCCGAGCGGGGCAGGACTTAGCGCACCGCTCGGGATGGCGGTGTAGACCCGCCTGCAGTCCCGCGACGGCAGGCAGCTCTGTGCCGCCATCCCGAGCGGGGCAGGACTTAGCGCACCGCTCGGGATGGCGGCGTAGACCCGCCTGCAGTCCCGCGACGGCAGGCAGCTCTGCCCCGCCATCCCGAGCGGGGAAGGACTTAGCGCACCGCTCGGGATGGCGGCGTAGACCCGGGATTGCAGGCAGCTCTGCACAACCCTCGGAGCCGGTCTCCCGAGGGTTGCGCAGAGCTTCCTGAAGCCTGGAGAGCGAGAGGGGTCGGTGCGCACCGACCCCCCTCGCTCTCCAGGCTTCAGCGAAAGCCTGCATTCGCCCCATAAGACGCAGGCACATTTCCCCTTCATTTTTGGAGGGGAAAAAGTGCGTCTTATGGGGCGAAAAATACGGTATTTATTTTTACTTATAAAAATATTTATAGGCCACCCCATCACATAAAATATTAGGGCAGTATACAAGTGCAATAAAATGTGACATGAAAAAGATACAAAACAATCATAAAAATAGCTGGTTCATCTTGGAATAGTTTGAACAATTGAACAGACCTGTCAGTATAAAGAGGTCTTCAAGAGATGTCTGAAAACTAGCTGTGAGGATGTGTGCTGAATTTCTGCTGGAAGTAGGGCTGCCATATGTCTGGGTTTTCCCAGATATGTCCAGGAATTGGAGTGTCAAAATGGCATCTGGGTGGATTATTGATGAATCAGCAAATATCTGGGGAAACCCAGACATATGACAACTAGGGCGAAAATGCTTTAAAAATCCCTTTCAAGAAAAGCTCAGCAACTCCCCCCTCCCCAAGAAACGAAAAGGTCAACAACTTTGTCCAGATTTTCCCCTTTGGAAATATGGCAAGTCTAGCTAGAAGAGTATTCCTCAGCAATGAACTAGTGAGAATAAATGCCTGACTTCTAGTGGAAGCTTCTTCTGGCCGAAGACCTTTTGGCACCTGAGGTGAACCACAAAATGAGACTCCCTTCCCCACTAGGGAAGAAGGGTTGAGTGAAGATCTACATCAGGATCTGCTGCCCCTGTGGATCCTGCCGCCTGAGGCGGTCACCTCACCCTGCCTCATGGGTGGACCAGGTCTGAATGGGGGTGGGGCTGCTAACAGTGCTTCTCTGGATGATCTCAGTGACTGAGCTAGATTCTAAAGGCTCAGGTGGCCCTTAAGGTACCCTGGACCCAACTTGTTCAGGGCTTTGCTTATGAATACAAGAAAGCTGAACCTGGTCTAGTAGCATATAGGCAGCCAGTGAGGGTGTTTTAGCAGAGATGCCACATGCTGTTGGCCATCTGCCCCTGCCAGCAGTCTTGTTGCTTCTTGCTGCACTTAACTGGAGCTTCTGGACCAAGCCCAAGGATAGCGCCACGCAGAGCACAGAGCAGTATTCCCAAGGTTAGCAATGCATAGACTACAGTGGATGCTACCCCCTGGGTTTTTAATTGTATTTCAGTTCGGTTTTTTAAATTAATTTGTTATCATTTCATTGCTTTATACGGTAGCTTAGTGTTGCGTTTTATTTAATTTTTTGCTTTGTGAGCCACTCAGAGAAGTCATCACGAGACAGCTATATTAATGCAGTAAATAAATAAAATAATCCAAGGGAATGCTCACCAGATGCTGCTGCCTGGCACCCATCCATATTCAGCCAGTTATTATGCAGATTATTTGCACATGTCACATGCAAATATTATGGTTGCAATTCTAAACATATTTGCTTGGAAGTAATAGCATTTACTCCAAAGCAGACATGCATAGGATCTAGCTCTTTTAAAAGGGTCTTGGTTCTTAAATTTCTGGTGAACTCAGAGCTAACTAAATTGAATTTGGGGTGTAAAGGATAATATACATCTATGAAAAAGTTGAAAAGAGTAGATTAATTATGTCAGTACTAATTATGATCACAACAATATTGTGGAAGAGGGGAGAAAGTTACCTCACTTTCCCACCATTTTTAAAAATTATTTCTTCCCATGTGGATAATCTTGGGTGCCAGCCTTCTGCTGAGATGAATCAAAGTTCTTACCAGTGACCCACACCCCACCTCTGATTCACTTCCACCCCCATTTTTATGCAGTTAAAATATTCTCTCCTGCTATTAGAATCAATGCTGCCTGTACTTCAAAGTGGTATATAATATGATTAACTGCACTGGGACAGAGCAAGGGTGAAGTCAGCCAATAGATTCTTCTGTGCTGAAGGGAATGAATAATATCCTCCAAACCCTTTGAAACTCTGAACTTGACTTGACTACCCAGTGTGTTAGACTTCCATGGCCAGCGGTTTACAAGCATTTAATAGAGCACAGAAAGGCTTTCATTATCTGATTTGGCGCCTCTGTCAATGGGTCTAAATAAAAAACATCTCTCCTTATGTGCTTAAGGCTCCCAAGAAGAGAGCAATATACTGCAGGAATAACTAGAGTGGGAGCCCCAGTCATTCAACACAGTAGCACATTTTCTGCACAAAACATGAGGTTTGGGGGAGTCAACTGAATTCCAAGCTCTATTGCTCACTTGTTATATATAGACAGATATTAAAACAGATCATGATGCTGAGTTCACAGATCAGATGATGAGATTAAATCAAGCGGAAAGAGTGCTTTAAAATCTTCTGTTAGAAAAGAAACCAAAGAGAGGAGACAGGTATTTTACAGTGTATTTATAGGGATTGTGGATACAGTGCATAATCATTATGTAACTAGGACTACAACCCTAAACATACGAGGGAGTTCTGTGAAAGTCAACCAAGAGTCTCGTCAGCACTGGATATAGGGCACTTCCCCTGCACAGGGTGCTGAGCTAAGGAGCCACATAATCAGCTATATTTATATGGGTACTACTGAAAAGATCAACTGTACCAAAAGGAATTACTGTGAAAAGAAATATTTGGGGGCCCACCAAATTTTGTCCTTGTTCAGGGCACCATATTACCAAAATCCACCCCTGGTCTAGTGGCACCTTAAAGACTAACAAATTTATAATAGCAAAAGCATTAGTGAACTCCTCAAAAGGTTGTGGGGTCTCATTTATTAGAAGTTTGTGTTTGTGTGAATTTTTTTCAAGAAGAAAAAGACCAGATACTTACTACCACCATTCCAGGAACAACGGCATGCTTCTGCACCAGCAGAGGAGGTTTTTTGTTTAGAGGGCACTCAAGATCATATCTCAGGAAGCGGAAGGGATCATGCTTGCACTGGGAATGGAACAAGTGATACTGTCAGTGTATTGGAAAGGTCCTGGGGGTTTCTGTTCTAACCAATCAAATATGTGTAATGTTTCTGATGCTAGGGAGCAGAAACAGTCTCGCACAGGAACTAAATATTGCCAACTCCAGCAGGCAGGCAGATAAAGCGGAGACAGTGAGGGCTCTAGCAGACCTCTCTGTTTTCCTTGCATATGAGTAGGGTGTTTTTCGTTCTCTTTTCCCACCCACTGTTTGAAAACCTGTCTGAAAGCAGGAAGAACCTGTAGCAGAGACTTATTCCAGCTATTGGCCATATAAACTGCTAAGAGACTATGAGAAAGGCTGAGATTATCAGCTTCACTGTAGACCCCACTGAACCCACGTGTCTCTTCCCCAAGGACTGATTTGCCATACGTTGCTTCCTTCATTCCAAAGTCACCAAAGCCAGTTTGAGAATGTTATCTATTGTGGGCACCTCAACTGTTGCCGTGCCCTGGTAGACTTAAACTGAGGCAAAGTCCAACAGCAACAGTGCTCCAAGGAGTACCAGGCTTCTGAATCTAGCCTCCATTTTGATTTCTCACAATGCTCTGATGTAGTGTTAATTGTGGGGAATTAAAACGGCAGCAAGATCCAACCATTGTGTACTGGTCAAACAAACATTTTAAGGCGAGTCCAGGGCAGACATCAGCAATGAGCCCTGCTGAGATGCTGTGGTCCTGGCAACTGCCCATGGATGACATATACTGGCACAGGCCCTGAAAATAAATGTGTTGAAAAACAATATCACAGCCTGGAGGGATCATTGTGGGGAGTGAAAATGTTGTGTCTGGAGTTCCTGTGCCTGTAACAAAATATAAAGCCCTCTAACCTCTGTGTCCATTTTTCTTGAGGGATACGAGAAATTCACAGAGGATAAATACATAACAGTCACATTGCTACATTGCTCTTCTATGTTCAGAGGAAATAAATACCACCAAATACCAATTTCTGAGGACAAATGGCGTGGGATCTGTTTTTCACCTTCTTGCCCTGCCTGTGGGCCACAAGATGGCTGCCGTGGGAAGCAGAATAGTAGACCAGATGGGCCTTGGCAGTCTGTTCTAGCAAGGCATGTTCTCATCAGGCAATATGTGTCTGTGTGCGCATGAGCTGCCTAAATGACAGGGAGCCTGTCCAATACCTTTAGTGAAAAGAAGCCAAGTAAACAGGGTCTCATATCTAAGGTGTGTATATGCTTCACCAAAATCCAGTTTAAGCACCAAAGTAGTCCTATTCTTGTGACAAGGAAAGACTGATAGGGTGTTGTGAATCAAATATGGAAATAAGCAGAAGCTGTTTATTTGTATGACTGTTATGTACTGAGTTGAATAGGATCCAAACCGAAGCAGTCTGATTGGTCCTAGAACAATAGGATCCAAATTGCAGCAGTCTGATTAGTCCTAGAACAATAGGATTCAGAATGCAGCAGTCTGATTGGTCCTAGAACAATGCAGCAGTATGATTGGTTGGCAGGAACCACCCAATCCTGCTCCAGATAGAAGTGAATCCACAACCTGATTGGCTTACAGTAGAATTCCAGAATTAGCCAATCATGTGCAGCCCATTGTGTAAATAATGTATATAAAGCAGATACTGTGAGGGGACTTTCATTCATTCCTCCTCACCACTATGAGCTGAATAAAGAGCATGAAATCACTTTGCGACTCTGAGTATATTTCAATGACTTTAATTTACAGTGTAATTCTATGGATGTTTTGCAGTTCCATTGTGCCTATTGGGGATTAGAAAGTGGGCATAACATCGCAGCTTTATCTATTTTGAGAGGAGTGACAAAGAGCTTTTGGTGCAGAGATTAGAAGGGGTCACCCAACCATTGGAAGGTCTCCTTTTGGCTTCCACCCTCATGTTTCAGAGTTTATCTTATTCTCAGCTTCCATACGCTCCAGAAACACGCTTTTAAACTTAATCAAAATGAACAGGAAGAAGACTTCTGTGCCAGATATCAAATCCTATGCTCACAAAATGCAAACACAGATGTACAACCAAAACAACTTGTGTGTGTGTGTGCGCGTGCACATGCACACACATGTTTAGCAGGTAGCTTACCTGAATACAAGGTGAGGGACGGCCGTGTTGCATTTGTATGTACAGATTTTCGATGGACCACTCAAAGAAAGGGGAGTAGGAATGATCTTGAGGCGAGATCACACAGATCACAATGACCTGATCAGGGTCTCTTGGGGCAGTAATAAACTTTTCAAATTCCAAGTCTGTAATCAACGGGATCTTCACCACACACCTGCAGCATAAATCATCTCCATCTTTAGACATAATTTTGTGTAGCACGACCGGACAGTCAGCAAGAGAAATTGCCCAAGGTTCTGGTGGACGAACTGCATCCTTAGCTGCAGACACCTCTGCTTTGCTCCTGTGAGAAGCACGTGATGCGGTTGTGAGAGAAAGAGAGGCAATTGTGGGGGTGGGGGGCAGAGAAAGCAAAGTAAAGTTGCGACTTGAACCCTAGTCAGAGGTTGGTTAGTTATTTTAAGCATTTTCATACTGCTCTTCAATTGTATTCATGAGGGTGGCATACTAAAAGCACAAAACCATTAAAACGTAAATAAAATAATAATCTAAAAGACACAGAATTAAAAGAAGTAGCATAAAACAGCCAGCAGCATTTAAACTGCATCTTCCAGCATGGGGAAATAAAAAGTTATTTCTGCCTGGGACTGAAAGGACAATGAAGTTGGTACATATGGAAACAGGTGGTCTTTGGGATGCTGTCTTGTATTGAGTCAGGTCAACTGTCCACTGAGCTCAGTGGTGCTTACACTGACTGGCAGCAGCTCTCTGGGATTTCATAGAGGGCTTTCTCCCAACCCTACCTGCAGATGCTGAGAACTGTACTTGCTGCCCTTTGCACACAAGGCAGATGCTTTACCACAGAGACATGTCCTTCTCAAGTACAGTTCTGTTATGGTCCATCAAGGGCAAAATGCCAAACATGAAAGAAAGCAGGCTGCATAGTTGAGGACCTGGTCAGCAACTAGTTAAGGAGATGAAGAAATGAGTGGTGGGCCACAGCTCCAATCAAGCCTGTCATCTTGCAAAGTGGCTTGCCAACAATCTCTGTTTCCATAGCCCTTATCCCAGTTAATGCCTCTTTAATTTTGGGGCTAGCTAAGGAGGGCCAAGGGAGAAGCTGGGTTTGGTTTTGAACTTCCCAAAACAAAATGTGAACCCAAAAGCAGCAATCTTTTGAAATCTGCAGTATTCTGAATTTTGTGGTGCAGTTCTCCAGGCCCCCTCCCCCCAATGTTTATTAGGGGAAAGCGTGGACATAACTGTGAACACACAAAACTACATTATATCAGCAAGCCCATTAGGATAAATGCACACTAAAATGCTGATGAATTTTGTGAGGGCTTCTTTTGAAAATAATCAATCAATCAATCAATCAATCAATCAATCACAAGCTGGGGTACAAGTGTGATGAACTAAAGATTGGAAAAAGGAGAAACTGAGAGAAACCAAAACGGACAGATTTGTCCAGGGTTGGTAAAACAGGGACTGGTTTTTCTGCAGATTGATGTTTGTCAGCAGTAAAGAGGTTTTGCTGGGGAAAATGGCATGACACAACAAGAAGAACACTCCAGCCCATGCTGAGAAAGCACAAGCAGAAGTCTGTATGAGAAGTAATTCTCTCTATAGTTTCTCTCCTGTTTACGTTTTTGGCTGTTTTAGTGCTCCAGGGAACATTTAGCACAGCAGTTGTCAATTTAGTGACCTTCTGATGTTTTGGACTAAGGCTCTATGATGGACAGAGCTATGGTCAGCCTCCTGAAGACTTCAGAAGCCAATCAATGAAGAGGGAGTGAAGAGTTCAAAATTTGAACCTGACAGTTAAACTGTCAGATTGGGATGGACTATAAAATAGGAATCAGGCCAGGACGGAAAGGGCTGAGTTAGGGCTGAGACAGAGATAAATGATTTTTAATAGATTTTAAAAGTATGTGATACTGTGTTTTAGTATGAATGTTGTGTTTTTATTGTTGTAAACTGCCCTGGGACCTTGGGGTGTTTTTCGTGTTGAAAATATGCTATATGGTAATTTATGGACCTAATAAGTATCTAAAGCCACATAACAAATAGGAGCCTACACAACACAAAACACTGTTGCAGTATGTAGGTTTTATTTTATTTGTTTTTTATCTTATATTTTGGAAATGTACACCCATGTTTTTTCCCCTTTAATTTTTTTGGCGGGCGCCCAAGAGAGTGAGACCCTAAACTACAGCTTGTTTAACTTATATGTAAATCCGGCACTGGGCGGGGACCAGGTTGGCAAAGACTGTTCATGCAAATGCAACCAATATGGCAGCTTTTTTTTTCTACTGCAGGATCCTTGCCAATTTGGGCATCCTTTAGTGCACCTGAGACCAAGCATATCTGCATCCTACACCTTCTGCATCCATGTCATGCATCTGACGCAATGTGTCATGGCCTAAAAGTCAGAAGCAGCCTGCAGGGCAGTGTTGTCCATCCAGTTTCCCAATGTAGAGGTCACTGCTGCCAGCTGAGAGGCAGACTGGCACGGTAAGGGTGCTGTGGAGGGAGCATCAGAATAGCTCTAGTGCTGCACTCACACCACACCTTGCCCCTCTGTCCTGCTTACTGCTGCCCACTGAAATGCCTGCTTACAAGGATCATATCTGCAGCCGGCTAACCCACATGATTAGTCCTGCTTTTTTATAGAAACTAAGACACTTCCCCCACAAAAGATAACCCCACTGACCTTGAAGGAGGCCTATATTTCCCCCTGAAAGGCTTATCAAAGGCAAGATTCCGTGTAAGATATGGCTTGACAGTTGATCTCCGTTTAGCGGCCAAAGGTCTGGTATCAACTCGATCCCAGGCCAAAAGTACTGGTTCCTTTAACAAAAACTTCACTTGCTTTGAAGGGGCAAGGTCAATTGGATAGTCTACACAACATATCCCTGCCATAGAAACAAGAAGAGAATTGTCAGTTATTTTTGACAAGGCAGGCCCATTGGAGCTACTGGGACACAGTTCTCCCAATGAGAATGCAACATAATAATAATAATAATAATAATAATAATAATAATAATAATAATAATAATACTTACCCTCAATATCTCAAAACCATATTCTTCCCTGTCCCACATACATTTTATGCTTTTATTTGAACTCAAAGAAGTTCTGCAAACATTTCTGTCAATCCACTGTTCTCTGTCCAATCAGATCTCTGCACCACTCAGCCAACACTAATCCAAAAGCATAGCTATGGCAGAAAGGTGCCCCCTATCTGTTTCTGGGCAGATAAAATACAGTCATACCTCATGCTATGTTTGCTTCATGTTACGTTTTTTCATGTTGCATCCCTCAGCGACCCGGAAGTACCGGAAAGGGTTACTTCTGGGTTTCGTCGCTCGCGCATGTGCAGAAGCACTAAATCGCACTTCGCACAAGCACCAAATCACACCACGCACCTGCACAGATACGGCGCTTCAGGTTGCAGGCTTTTCATGTTGCGAATGGGCCTCCGGAATGGATCCCGTTCGTAACCAGAGGTACCACTGTACATGGAATTTGAGTATCAAGACTGCCAGCTTTTCAGTCCCAGTTGTGAAGGTTACTCCTCCCTCTTGTTACAAGGGCAATTCCAGCATCTGTATAGGGCAACACAGGGCTGATTGAAGAGCAGCCCTCCTTGCCTTCTGAGCATGCTCAGAGCTATTTCTTTGAAGACCCCATCTCCAAACAGTGCAAAGGACATTATTTGTACTAGTCAGAAGAATAATGTGGTTGCTAGCTTGAGCTATCTTTTTGACTAAGAGAGTGCAATGGGAGACACAGTGTGAGTCTCTTAAAACCTAATTATTTAGGTTTTAAAATGCTGTGTGTGTGTGTGTGTGTGTGAGAGAGAGAGAGAGAGAGAGAGAGAGAGAGAGAGAGAGAGAGAGAGAGAGAGAGAGTTTGGTAGGCTACTGCAAGAACAGAATGTTGGTCTGATCCAACAGGATATTCTGCTGTGGGGATTCTATTTGTACAAAGGATACATGTTGTAGAATCGCCAAATTAAATACAAAGAGGTTTCTCACTGGTGAGGCAGGTGCACTCTGTACATGCTCATTCCATTTATTTCTGAGTCTCATAGTGCCTAAACAGGCTGTGGTTTGTGGGGCACTAACATTACACTTTGATTGAGTTAGCTAGCATCTACACACTTTCCTTCTCAGTAAGCCAAAAATGGTAAGAGCCATATTGTCGTTAAAAACAACAACAATCACACCAGTTTCTTGATTCTTTCCTTTTTAGGTTATGCTTTCTTTTGTTCATTATTCCAAACCTGGTCCCCTTCACTCAATATAAAACTGGGGCAGGCAAACTGGAGAGAGACTGTTTGTTTATTATTTATCGGTATTATTATCCATTCTACTTTTCCTCTGAGGAGCTCAAGGTGGCGTTCATGTGTCTCCTTTTCCCCAGGTTATCCTCACAGCAACTCTGTGGGGTAAATTAGGCTGAGAGACAGATGGGCCAAAGGCCACACAGCGAGTTTCATGGCTGATTCTAACACTACAGATATGAATATAAGCACAAAACCTAATAATAAAAAAATCAGGTTCCACATTCTGAATTTTATACTTTTTAATGTTTAGATTATGAACTTTTAGTGGAACAAGTAAGACTCAAGAATTTGGCCACACCAAAATTCATTCTTCACTGGATGAAATACCATTTCATTCATTCATTCATTCATGGTGTGTGTGTGTGTGTGTGTGTGTGTGTGTGTGTGAAGCTTGCACAATTATTCATTTGAGTTTTAATTTGTATCATCATGGTGGGTGTGGGTGGATTTAGGTGTGTAAGAGAGATAGAGAGACCTCAGGATGCAAATTAAATTACATGCAATATGAATACCACATGACCAATAAGAATTACCGTACTATACCTGAGACCATCAAAATGCCATTTATAAATTGTCTCACTATCTTCTCAAACCTCTTCTTAATCTCTGTTAAGGCTCTGACCCACTGTCCTTCCTGGTCACCACTATCTGTGCTTTTCCCAGTTGGCTGTGGTAAGTAAAGAGAAAAGGAATTATTACTTCCGGGTTGGCGCCATCGCCGAATGGCGGATTCCCTCCGAGCTCCGGAGGGAGTCTGCTCGACAGGGGCCGGGTTCTGCCGCGCCGGCGACGCGGGGACCCTTAAAAACCACGGGCGCGGATGCCCGTGGACATGGTGACTCGGCGGGCACCGTTAGCGCCCTCCCGACCCGCGAAGGAGCCTTTTTAAAGGCTACGGAACGGGGGACGGGGAGTGGCGCGGTGCTGTGAGTCTACTGCTTCCCCTGCCGAACGAAGCCGCATGCCATTCGTCGGAGAGCGCTGACTTCTTCCTTTAAAATTTGGACTAAAAATCAAGAACAACAACCCGTGAGTAATTTGGAAATTGGATTAAAATTTTTCCTTTTTTGTGGATTCGGCACGAGCGGGGGAGGTGCAAAGAGGAAGTCCGTCTCCCCCCCCATTGTAAACATTTTAAAGCAAGGATTTGTCAACTAAGGTTGAGAGAAGAGTTGTTTTTTTCCTGATTGGATAAAAGTTATTAATTCCACGGATTTAAAAGTATAAGTTACTGTGCTGGAGGATAAGAGCTTTTTTTATTATTATTAAGTGCCACCCTTCCCGAGACCGGGAGTAACCCGCGAAAGGAGCCTGTTGAGCAGTTACTGCAGATTTTGACAGCTGTCAAATTAGCTGTCAAAGTCGGAAAAAATTGAAAGTTTTGGCTTAGCCGGTTATATTGTTACAAGGTGTTGAAAATAAAGAAAGATTGAAACAAATTAATTTGACTTTTGGACTGGAAGTGTAAGGAATACTAAGTAACCAGAATCCCTCTAGAGGGGGTTCACGGACATTACAAGAATGGAAATAGGTAGGAAAATACTGGCTGATTTGGATGAGGTTGTTTTTCTCATGGGAAAGCTGCGAAAGATGTACGAGCAAGGCCATGTTTTGTCTACAAGTCCTACAAAACTGAAGTCAACAGCAAATATATCTATTGAGTTGGAAAAGGACTTGATGTTTAAAACACAGGCAGCTGGACAAGAAAAGAAACCAGAGACTGAAGAGGAGGAAGAGATATACGCTGAACAGGAGGAGCAGAAAGGAGGGGCTGAAATGTCACAGAAGGTAAATGAGAGCCGGAGGCCTGCCAAGATGGTTATAAAAGAAAACAAGGATTGGAAGAGGAAAATTTGGTCTGAATCTAGAAATGAGGAATGGAAAGATCTTCTTTTGTGCAGATCTGAAGATCTAGGGATTACTAATCTGATTAAGGTGGAAGCTGGAGCTTTTGGGACATTTGGACTTAAGAAACAGGACTTGAGCTCCACCTTTAAACAAGGAGGCCTGGCTGGAAGGAACATGGACATTATAGAGAGAGTGCCCCTTCGAGACTGGGTGTTAAACATAAGGGACTTTCAAAGAAGCCGGCAGAAAGGGACTGAGAGAGATTCAAGAGCCTCGGACGTGAGGTCACCAGGCTAAATAGATGGACTAATGGACTATGGTTTTGGGATTGAAACCGGGGAGGGAAGGGTGGGGTTTGGAAATCCAAAGGGGGCCTGATCTTTTTTACTCTGTGTTTAATTTTATGTTGTTATCACTATAAGAATGGGGAATTCGTGGAAGGGAAATAGGGTCAACCTTAGAAAAAGTTTTTTATAAATGATTAAGGTACATAAGCTAAAAGGTGATATACAAATCAAACTAAATATAATAATGAATTAAGGGTAAAAATTTAATATAAATAAACATAATAACAAATTAAGGTTAAGAAATTAGAGATAAGAACTTGTTGGATAAATATTTGGATTTGGAATACAAGAAGGGGAGGTGAGGGGAAGTCGTGGAAAGAAGTTATTGAAAATGGGACTCTAAAGGTTGAATTCTTTTGTTTTTTGTTTTTTGTTTTTTCTTTTCTGTATTATTTGAAACTCTAATAAATATTACTTTAAAAAAAGAGAGAGAAAAGGAATTATTATTATTATATTTGGGCAAATGGAAATTTATCCATGGGAGAAGTGGCCCTTGCTGCATTTTGAGCTATTTGGAAATAAGGGAATATCCCCTGCTAAAACCCACAATACCAGCATGCACAGTTCAGCACCTAACCTTCCTCTGAATGCACAAGGCACTGCAGTTACAAATTCTAGCAAATTTTACAAATATGGATTTGAAAATATTTTTGTTTTCCTAACACATACATCAACAGTTTTCCTCTCAATGAGAAAAGGGAATTTAAAATATACATACATACATATCTATATCTATATCTATATCTATATCTATATCTATATCTATATCTATATCTATATCTATATCTATATCTATCTACCGTATATATTGTACACACAACACACACACACACACACACACACACACACACACACACACACACACACACACACACACACACACTGTATTTAAGAAGTGGAAGCAGTAGGGGGGAATGCCAGCTGGGACAACAATGAATTCTTAATCTAAAGAATGGCCCAATTAACACCAAGTGGCTGAGAAATATGTCATTCAGCCAGCCTATGAAGGCAGCCTGTGGGGTAATAAAGCATTTTAATGCAAAGGCTGTCTTTCCACAAAAGTGCATTCACAAAATAAATATTTAGAAGAAAGACCAGGAAATAGGCTCTTAAAGAAAGAAGGTTGCCTTTAATGCAGGTTTCAGTGCCGTTCCTGAGGGCTACTCTTCAAAGGTCAATGGGACTCCAGGGAAGCAATTTGAAAAGAGTCAAATGTGGCATACTTTCTTTTTATTATTATTATTAAGAAAGAGGCAAGCATGGTTTGCTTACTCGCCTTCATAGAAGAGTTAGCTTTTGCTGATAAGCATAAAACCTGGCTACAGGGATGTATTAGCTAAAGGGCACAGCACTCTAATGTGTGAGGCTTAAGGCAATGTGCTGGAAAACTTAGGACCAAACAATGCATGAAGCCAAATGTGCTGTTAGGAATCACATTGGTGGAAGAGTATGCACAGTCTGGTCACCTCACCTCAGAAAGACTGGTGTAGAGCTAAAAAGGGCTCAAAATGAGCAACCAAAATGATAGAGGGGGTTACTGCTGAGATCTGTGATACAAGCATGAGGCATCCCTTGTGATGAGACATCGCTAGCAGTACAGTGTGTGATAGCATAACACAAAAATATCACTGCAAATGTGATACTCTGCCTTTTCTTATCTGGAATGGAAACAACCAGACTAAAATAATATTCATTAGGCTTCCTGTTTCCGGCAGTGAGAAATGTCTGACTCCCACACGATCAGACCCCAGCCGTGCTGGTAATTCAGGGTTGATATGGGGGTAATTCAAATAGAAGGGGAAGAAATGGAGGCAGTGAGAGATTTTACTTTCTTGGGCTCCATGATCACTGCAGATGGTGACAGCAGCCACGAAATTAAAAGACGCCTGCTTCTTGGGAGAAAAGCAATGACAAACCTAAACAGCATCCTAAAAAGCAGAGACATCACCTTGCCAACAAAGGTCCATATAGTAAAAGCTATGGTTTTCCCAGTAGTGATGTATGGAAGTGAGAGCTGGACCATAAAGAAGGCTCATTGCCAAAGAATTGATGCTTTTGAATTATGGTGAGACTCCAATACTTTGGCCACCTCATGAGAAGAGAAGACTCCCTGGAAAAGACCCTGATGTTGGGAAAGATGGAGGGCACAAGGAGAAGGGGACGACAGAGGATGAGATGGCTGGACAGTGTTTTCAAAGCATGAGTTTGACCAAACTGCGGGAGGCAGTGGAAGACAGGAGTGCCTGGCGTGCTCTGGTCCATGGGGTCACGAAGAGCCGGACACGACTAAACAACTAAACAACAACAATGGGGGTAATTAGCCCTGGCAGACTCCCCAGGGTGGGGGAGGACTGTCTCGTAGACCCACAGACCATCCAAGATTGTCAGCTTGCATCAAGGTGCAAGTGGCAGGACGCTGGGTCCCAGAGCACGACACGGCTGGCACTCTCCGAAGTCACTCTCATAAGCCGGAAATATATGTTTGATAAAATAATTAGATTTGGACAATAAACAGACATAGTCTGGACCGAAGAAAATTGAAAAAAACCTACAGAACTGTACAGTCCCTGGTGTTTAAGACTGGACTTCAAAGAGAATCTCATCATGGCATTTGGATTACGGAGGTGATTGGTATGTCCTTTTTTGTCTTCTCAATATCTACAATTGGTTTTCTATGCCAAGCCTCATCAAGAAACCTACTTTTTTTGAAAAGTACAGATGGACTTCTATTTATAATTCAGTATTTAATTACACAGCTTTACTTAGACTTGAAAGACTTGATAAAGATAAAAGAAGAAACAAGATGGCGCTTGTTAATATGACACAGCACAGAAAAATAAGAATTCCTCCCTTTTTCGAGAGAAGTGGGAAATACTTGCTAGCTGACTTTATACAGACTTGACGCAATAATTTGGGATAACATACAGTGCATCTGTTTGCAGAATTCCTTCATTATGAGCGAGAGAGAAGGCCAAATGGAGGTCTTGCAACCCCCCTTCTAGGGCCCAGAGGTGGGGATTGTGTGGTCTCCGGGAAGGCTGATCGATCATCAAATGACTTATATCTATGGAATACAGTACATTTACATTGCAACATTGCAAACAGTATGCGCAACAATTTAACAATTAACCACATGGAAGTTACTGTGTCATTAAATTTCAAATGACAGATTTGGACAACAGCCCCGATTGGAATGATTTAACAACTTTGGAGTTGCTGCATCATTAAACTTCAAACGATAGACTTGGACAACAGCCCAGATTGGAAGACTGGAATGAAATCAGGAAAAGCTGCGCTGGCAAATCGACAGTTTATATATATACACATACACACACACACACACACATACACACACACACACACACACACAGCTGAACTCAATGGATGAAAGGATATATGATTTCTGACATGACTGAGAATCGCATAGCCAGGGATGGAGAACTTTAAAGCGTTAAGATCAGAATGTAGAAGATATGAGAACAACAAGAAGAAGGCAGGAACGAAGATATTGTACATATACTTCAGATGTCCAGACTATGGGAAGCCCAGAAAAAATTAATAATTCTGTCTGTAATTTGGTTGTTTTTTATTGGCTTATAATTGGATTATGATTATGATTTGATGGAGATGTTAATTGGCTGCTTTTATTGGAAAATTAATAAAAATGATTTTTTTAAAAATGATACTCCTTCATCCTGTGGATTGTAGTGGTACCTATGCAGTTTGTTTTATGCTATCTTAAATGATTATTCCATTTTTAATGCTTTGTGAGAATTTACTATGTATATGTGATTTGTATGTTAGCTGCCTTAGGAACTTACGTTGAGGGACGATCTGATAGATAGATAGATAGATAGATGATAGATAGATGATAGATGATAGATAGATAGATAGATATAGATAGATAGATAGATAGATAGATAGATAGATAGATAGATGATAGATAGATTCTATCACAATCTACAGTGTATGGAGGTAAGACTTTTGTATCCCAAAAAGAGAGATAACAGAAGAGGGATTGCTGTACTAGAGAAAATTAGACCTAGGACAAGTTTTCAAATGTTACTTCTAGAAATTTCCCTCAGGGTTATGAAAAAGTCAATGTACACGCAGTTACTGGATATCCTAGTGTTACTTGCATAATGTTGTTTCCATGCTGTGACTTCTTACCTGCCTATCAGATTTGGATCTATGCGTGCATCCATCTCTTACCAAAGACAAGGTGATGCTTTCACTTTGTTCGGTGAAAGTAATTGTCATTGAATTTTGATTAACAACCTTGAGTTTTAGCTGTTCATTTATCTAAGGAATAAAAGAAGATAATGAAAGTCTTAGGGGCTGATTCGCACAATTGGCATTTGCCACTGTCATCATGCTTACAGGATTGTACCCAGGGTCAGTCCTACTCAGAGCAGTCCCGTTAGTGGACATGACAGACTTAATTTCAATGAGTCTTACCTGAGTATAATTTAGTTGGGTGAAATGCAAAGTGTAAAAGCCTTCTTTCCCACATCTAAAAGTTCCCTCAACTAGTGGTGATGAATTTGGAAATGTTGCCTAAATTTGGGGTGCAGGCTCCGCATTGTTTAGGCTTCATGTTACTGTGATTCTGATGGGGAGTTCATTATAGTACTTTATGTCCACAGCAAACTCAAGTCTTGGACAAATGGGGCATTTGAGTTCCAAGCTAGATGACATTAGTTGTGTGAGTGCACTCACCACGCCATGAGCTAAGCCATGGCCTGGCTAAGTGTGTTATCCAAACCTAACCTCATGGATTCTCATCCAGACAACTCAAAAACAAATCTTGATTACAGCTCATGGTTTATCTGGAGCAAGACAAACCAAAAACCAGGGTTGATATGACATGCTAAGCCAAACCATGTATTAGCCCCCAGCAGCACAGCAGAGGGAGGACCAAGGGAGAAGTTCAGCAGCTGTGATCTTGTCTCTGGGAAACCTCACACAAGTGAGTTTGTGGCAACTAGCCCAGTGCCTGCTGGCAGTTCTGGGATTTTTAAAATGTGACTCTGGAAACCAGCAGGAACAAAGCATAATCTGGAATCTCTGCCTATAATTTCTCTCAGCTAGAAGAGCACACTTTTAGAGATCTTCGTAAAATTCTAGAGAGACCAACCACAGAGACAGCTATTCCAAAAATGTGAGGTGTTAGTGTATTCTTTGGTCTGAGAGTTTCATTTGATACCTGATAGTCTAACGACTGCAGAATCTGGTTTTTGGAATACCAGCTCCAGTGCTGGGTTAAATAGCCATCCTTGTCTCTAATGCTCCCTCCTTCATTATTCATCATCAGTGCTATTGAACAGCTGGGTGAGAGGAAAAACAGTTAAACTATGCAATTTAATACTAAGGGAGAAGTTGGTGGGAATACATACATAATAAAGATTCTGACTGTAGCGATTGCAGTAATATTGGGAAATTCATAACAAGGAACTCAGTGGCCCAATTTGTTAATATCTTGAACTGATGTGATTGAACCATGATATCCATAGCCCACAATAGATGTTATAATACTGTTGCACACCTCCCCAGTCTCCAAGCAGTGTGAGATTCCAGAGGTTCCAGGCACTTACCCAGGGTTCATGTTTCTTTGGGAATGAGGCACAGCGGAGATTGTGGCACCTTTATGATAGAGGGTTTATTTACATATATATATATATATATATAGCCTGAGCCTACAATGGAGGAGTTCACAGCATCAACACCCTAAAGGGTCTTGTTTCTCCCCTAGCCAGAGCCTTAGATTCAAACAAAAGCTTGCTGCTTTACTAAGTCACATCACTGCCAACTCTCAACTCTCACATTTGTCTTTTTTCTAACTACCAGCCAGCTGGGCCATTACTTTTCTCTGGTGTGGAACCTAAGTCCTTGCAGGCTTTCAGAAATTACTGTGTTAAAACTGACTAGTTGCATGCATTTACATCATTGCGTGAAGTCAGGTGGTCAGTCTAATGATCCCTTTCCTCATTCCCACGGGCACACCAGTTGGTCTCCCCCTTTTTAGGGGTCCTTACTTTCTTATGGACAGAAGGGCCTGCCAGATCAGACTAGTTAGCCCATCTAGTCCAGCACCCTGCTCTCACAGAGGCCACCCAGATGCCTGGGCGAAATCCTCAAGCAGCACCCGAGACTTCCGGGGAGGTGCCTCGGGATAATGGCGGAATTCCTCTGATCGGGAGGAATTAGCCCCGTGGGAATTTGGGTCTGGCCGCCACGGCGAAGGCGGAGACCCGCAAAAAAATCACAGGCGGGAGAAGCCTGTGAGTGTGGGATTCGGTGGGCACCTTTTGCGCCTCCCCTACTCGCAGGGAAACCCGGTTTCGGGGATCCGGAGCGAAGTGGGGTGAGCGGCGTGGTGCTTTGAATCGTCTGCTTCTTCCACGGAGCGAAGCCGCATAGCTGTTGCCGGAGAGCACTGACTTTTTCCTGTGGACAATTTGATTTCAAAGAGCTATCCATGAGTAGAGCGGAAGAGGGAGAATTGGACTTTAAAAGTTTTAATTTGGCATCGAAAATGGGGGAGGTCTAACACAGGAAGTCCGCCTTCCCCATTTGTAAATAGACGGAAGCAATAAGGCTGCAAGCTAAAGTCTTGGAAAGCCTTCTGTAAAAGACTAAATTTCCATCAGAAGAGAGTATAACCCCCCCCCCCTTGGTGGCAGGAGAAGGGGGGAGAGTTGAAGACAGAGTATACCTGCGAGAGCGAGTGATGAGAGTAAAAATACTGCTGCTCTGACCCTGGAAACGGGCTGCTAGCAGGATCGATGTTTGGAACGTTCATTGACAGCGCTTAGAACGTTCTTTGACAGCTAGCAAAATAAGAGAAATACACTGTTTCTAATGTCTCCGGCTGTTACTAAAAAGGAGTTAAAGTATTGAAAAATTGAAACTCATTCCAGATTGGTGTTTGAAAGAGGATACTAATTGACTATCACAAATAGAAACTGTTTCCCCCTAGTGGAAGTTTTTAAACTGGTTACTTTAAAAGAGCTGGGCTAGGGGAATTTCCAGTCACAAGATAAGAAATCGTGAGACTTTGGGGCTGACCTTGAATTTGTCAAGTGTTATGGCAGATGAAAAGGGAAAAACAGAGCTGCCAGCAGCTGGGGGAACATTAAGATCTGGTAAGACTTGGCAGCAACCCAGGAGAGCTTCAACATCAGGCCCCTCAGCCACTTCTGCAACTGCTGTTTCTGCATCAGTACATTTAAAATCAAAAGGAATGTCGACAGAAGAGACTCTAGCAGTTGCATTAAGTAAGATAAATGCTGCATTGGAACAACTTAATAAGAAAGTGGACACTGCAACTGAAAGTATAAATAACCTGGGACAAAAGGTGAACACTAATACAGAATCCATTCAGAAATTGATACAAGAATCCACTTTGACAGGAGGAAGCTAAGGAGAAGAAGATTCGTTGCAATTGAAATTCAATTACAAGGAGAGAAATTTTTGATTGTAGGTATTTATGCACCAAATGAAGGAAAATTGGAGTTCTTTAAGAAGCTGCATGAGACTTTGATGGACTATATGGACTATAATATGATCTTGATGGGAGACATGAATGGAGTGGTGTCTACAAATATGGACAAGGCACAGAGACAGGTAGTCACCAAAGATGGTAGACTACCAAAAACCTTTTTTGATATGACTGAAAGTATGGACTTAGTTGACATTTGGAGAACGAGGAACCCTCTGGGAAGAGTGGGAACTTTTTTCTCTGAGGCTAAAATGACTTGGACAAGAATCGACCAAATTTGGGTAACCAGGGGACTGGTCCCGAAGATCTGCAAAACGGAGATTTGCCCTAAAACCTGCTCTGATCATAATGCTGTGAAGATAGAAATGAAATTGACGTCAATTGGTTCCTTTAGATGGAGGATGAATGATACTCTGTTTAGGAATGAAGAGGTGACCAAGAAGGCCCAAAAAACTCTAAGAGATTATTTTGAGATAAATATGAATACTACAGTGGAAAAAAGAGTAATTTGGGACGCAAGCTAGGCGGTTATGAGAGGATTCCTAATACAACAGAATGCAATTAAGAAGAGAATTCAGAATGAAAGAAAGGATAAAATCCTGGGGAAAATAAAGGAAGGAGAGAAAAAATTGAGAGCAAAACCAAAGTCACAGGAGATCCTGAAAGAGATAAAGCTATATCAAACACAATATTTGAAGTTGATGAACCAGGAAATAGAATGGAAAATCAAACAAATGAGGCAAAAGACTTTTGAATCGGCAAATAAGTGTGGAAAATTGTTGGCCTGGCAGATGAAAAAAAGACAAAAACTCAATACCATTACGAACTTGGAAGTGGAAGGAAAGAATATACAGAACCCAGTGGAGATCAGGAAGTGTTTTCAGAGATACTTCAAACAACTCTATACACAGAAGCCAAAAGAAATGGATATTGGCCGATTTTTAAAACTGAACGGACTATGTAAAATCTCTCAGGGAAAACAGTTAATGTTGAACTATAAGATAACGGACCAGGAGGTGGAAGGGGCCATCCAAAACATGCAATTAGGCAAATCTCCAGGACCAGATGGTTTGACTTCAAGATACTACAGATCTTTGAAAGAATGGTTAATACAACCATTGAAGGAAGTCTGCAATGAAATAATGGAGGGAAGACAGGCACCAGAGTCGTGGAAGGAAGCTTACATTACATTTATACCGAAAACAGAGACTGAAAAGACACAACTCAAGAACTACTGTCCTATATCGCTGCTTAATGTGGATTACAAAATCTTCGCAGATATTTTGGCTAAAAGATTTAAAAAGGTGTTAGCAGAAGAAATTCATACAGACCAAGCAGGCTTTCTCCCGGGCAGACATTTGTCTGACAATACGAGGAATATAATTAATATTTTAGAAAAACTACAAGTGAATATCAACACTAAAGCAGTCTTGATATTCGTGGATGCAGAGAAAGCCTTTGACAATATTTCTTGGAGTTTTATGAAGAAGAATTTACAGGGGCTGGGGGTAGGACAAGGTTTTGAAAATGGTATAGGTGCAATTTATTCAGAACAAAAGGCAAAATTAATTGTGAATAATGTGATGACAGAAGAGTTTAAGATTGAAAAAGGGACACGACAAGGCTGCCCAATTTCTCCATTGCTTTTTATATCGGTCCTAGAGGTTTTGCTAAATATGATTAGAAAGGACCAAGAGGTTAAAGGTATACAGGTGGGAGCTAAACAGTATAAATTGAAAGCATTTGCTGATGATTTAGTATTGACCTTACAGGAGCCAGAACCTAGTACTAAAAGGGTATTGGAGCTGATTCAAGAATTTGGACAGGTTGCAGGTTTTAAGCTGAATAAGATGAAAACCAAGGTTCTAGAGAAAAATTTAACTATGAATGAGAGAGAAGTTTCAGGAGGAGACAGGACTAACATTGGTTAAAAAAGTGAAATACTTAGGGGTTAACATGACTGCTAAAAATGTGAACCTATTCAAGGATAATTATGAAAAATATTGGACTGAAGTGAAAAAGGACTTAGAAGTATGGACAAATTTGAAGTTATCATTGTTAGGCCGAATTGCTGTGATAAAAATGAATGTGCTGCCAAGGATGTTATTTTTGTTCCAAACATTGCAAATATTGGATAAGATGGATTGTTTCAAGAAGTGGCAGAAGGATATTTCTAGATTTGTTTGGCAGGGCATGAAGCCTCGAATAAAATTTAAGATATTAACAGATGCTAAAGAAAGAGGTGGATTTGCCCTGCCAGACCTTAAACTTTATTATGAATCAGCTGCTTTTTGTTGGCTGAGAGAATGGCTGCTTCTTGAAAATACTGAAGTGTTGGATTTAGAAGGTTTCAACAATGTATTCGGATGGTGGTATGATAAGGTAAAAGCACATAAAGCATTTAAAAATCATATTGTTAGAAAAGCATTGTTTAATATTTGGATAAGATATAAGGATTTGTTAGGGAAAAAAACCCCAAGATGGTTGTCACCAATGGAAGCAAAGGCACAGAAAAAACTCAATATGGAGGCCAAATGGCCAAAATATTGGGAAATTCTGGAACAAGATGGAGAGAGAATAAGATTGCAGAGCTTTGAAAAATTGAAAAACAAAGTGCGAGATTGGCTCCATTACTATCAAATAATGGAGGCATATAAATTGGATAAAAAAGTTGGATTCCAGGTGGAAAAATCAAAATTGGAAACTGAATTGTTAGATCCAAAAATTAAGAATTTGTCAAGAATGTATAACTTGCTGTTGAAATGGAACACTCAGGATGAAATGGTGAAATCAGCTATGATTAAATGGGCACAAGATGTTGGACATAATATAATGATGGCTGACTGGGAACGGTTATGGACCACAGGTATGAAATTTACGGCATGTAATGCCTTAAGAAAAAAATTAATGAAAATGATTTATAGGTGGTACATGACACCAGTTAAGCTTCAAAAAATCTACCATTTGCCCGATAATAAATGTTGGAAATGTAATGAGACTGAAGGTACATTCTTTCACCTTTGGTGGACATGCCCAAGGATTAAGACATTCTGGGAGATGATTTATAATGAAATGAAAAAGGTATTTAAATATACCTTCCTGAAGACACCAGAGGCCTTTCTCCTGGGCATGGTCGGCCAATTGGTGCTAAAGAAGGATAGAACTTTTTTTATGTATGCAACAACAGCAGCAAGAATACTCATCACGAAATATTGGAAGACACAAGATTTACCCACCAGGGAAGAATGGCAGATGAAGTTGATGGACTACATGGAATTGGCGGAAATGACTGGCAGAATCCGAGACCAGGGAGAAGAGTCGGTGGAAGAAGACTGGAAAAAGTTTAAAGACTACTTACAGAAATACTGTAAAATTAATGAATGTTAGAAAAATGTTGGAATGAAGTTATATGGCTTTAGTAGAAATGTTATAAGGAATTAAGTATAAATAGATTATTAGAGCATTAAAGGGAAAAATAAGGTTAGAGTGTGTTAAGACAATTATAGGATAGAAAATAGAGGAAGATGGAAAGGAATTGCTGAAACAATCAATAGAAGTGGAATACAAAAAGGGAGGTGTGAGGAGGTTGTGGAAATTAGTGAAAGAAGGATAAAATGTTGAAATTGGACTGTGTTTTACAGTAAATGGTTTTTGTTTTGTTTTGTTAGTTGTATGTTAATGTTTTGCAGTTTTTTTTGTTTCCCCCCCTATTATCATTGTACTGTATTAATGTATGTTTTTTCTTTTTTGGTTTTTTGTAGTGTTGTGTTCAATTTGTTGGAAAATTAATAAATATTATTATATATAAAAAAAAGAAATCCTCAATCAGCACCCAAGCACCAGAACATTCTCCCCTCCTGTGGTTTTCAGCAACTGGTATTCAACTGCATTGCTGCCTCCAGCCATGGCCTCTTTAACCCTGGCCTCTCAGTTTCCTCAGATCTCTCTATAGCTGCTGCGCTTTTGTTCTGGTTGCTCTTTACTCCCCAGGAAATATCAGCCTGCCCCTGTCTGGCTGCAGAACTATCTTAGTCCCCCCCTCCTTCCAATCACCTTTCCAAATCCTCATCACTCCAATGACCTTTTTCTCCCTGAGCAATGCCATGTAGCGTAACCATTAGTTACACCCAGTGGGGTTATGCTTTTAACACCTGCCATTAGCAGCTTCCTATATCACACACTTTAAAGACTGAGAAGTGAGATAATTAATTAATCCTCCCATATAAAAGGAATGATGGATGCAAATCATGACAATAAATGACCAATAGCAGATCTACACTACTTGGTTTTAAAAGTCTACCATGAACGATAAGGCACATTTGATTTAATTGGGGTTATGGCCCTTGGCTTTTCCATCCATGTCACTGGCTAGTTATGTGACCTTGAGCTTTCCCTGTGTTTCTTGTTTATTCATCTGTAAAATTGAGATAATGCCTCTCTCACATGATACCTAAGAGGTCCAGGAAATGAAGGCATTTCTATAAGCACTCATTAATATCTTTATAATCCTGAAGTTACTACCACCACCCAGTCAGCAGAGTTGAATGTTCTGATCCTATGAGACACTTGCAGGTATCAATATAAACAGCTTGTTCTAGCATGGCTGGGGTCAGGATTACGGTACCCATGTGTGCTACTTTACAGAGGACAGTCCTCTCTTTGAATGGCTTTCACAGGATGATGGTCCTTTACTAAAAGTAGTCTTCTGTTTGGGCTGTTCGGTTCAAGTCCAGTTTAAAGAAAAGCAAGCCATAAGAAGGGAGAGCAGCGGCCTTGAAACTACCCATCAGCAGTGAGTCCCTGAACAGCAGTCTGAGCAGGCACCCAGGTGAGCTGGCCACAGCCTCGCCCACTATGGTGAGATGGATTGTGGCTAACGTGTGCCTCCAGATGTTGTTATACTACAAACTTCACCATCCCTGATCATTGGCCATGGAGACTGGAGCCAGTTAGTGCTGGGGTCCAACAATGTCTGGAGGACTGCAGGTTCCCCGTCCCTGATTATAGTAAATTATAGTAATGAGTTCTAAATTCACATCTATACATGTGTAAATTATATGCACATTTGCGACCTTTCTGGTGATGCCCATCCTTTTTGGCCTAAGCAGTGATGCCCATGTGGTGGCGCAGTAGTGACATCGGGGCATGCATGTGCACCAGCGGGAGTGCTAGATCAGCAGTGTCAGCCCCACCCATTCACCTGCACAGCCCCAAGACTTTTCTAGGTAAGCAGAAGCAATGCCAGTGCCAGTTGTGAACGACTGAGCCAAGGTCAGTATAATTCAATGTGGGTTGCTTTTTTTTAAAGGAATCTCTCAGTGTGCTTTCACCACTGTTTTGAAGGTGCTGCTCCCTTCTTGTTTAGACATTTGGAAATAAGGAGAGTCCTACTGGATTAGGCCAATGGCCCATCAGACACCAGTACCCAGAATCCACTGCATACTCAGCTGTTGCACTTTTCCCCGCTCCACCCCCTGACCAAACATTTAGGATCAATAAGGGACACTCACCTGGCCTTAAAGCAATAGCGGATCCACGAATGGCCCTGAGACGTAATTGTACCTAGAAGCGTTTGACTAGGAGCATCCTGAAACAGAAGGGTGATGGTTTTCCCCACACAGCATATCGGAAACTGGTAGACGGCAACACTTCCTGATGGGTAACTTTGACATGGGTCAAGTAATATCACACTTTTTTTTAGAAAGAAAAAGAAAAGAAAGGCATTTATCTAGTTATCCATTGTGGGATTGTAGTGTAATAATACAAGTTCACTCAGCTGGATCTTTGATGAGGGCTGTTTCCAGTGTTACAACTAAGACAAACTTGAGCAACAAACTGTAGGAACTGCCTTAAGGCAAGTCCTCAAATTACCAGCTTCTTAATACTAAGGTCATATCCAATGCTTTTAAAATAATAATAATAATAATAATAAAGGTGTCAGCACTCACCATGAAGTTGTTACAGTAACTGCACACTTTTAACATTGGGGGTGTGTGATGGTACTATGTGCCTTTGAGTACCCCTTGAAAAAAAACACTGGGCATATCTCTGAATTATAAGGTCTATGGTTCTGATTTACTCTTGAGTCCTGATTACTGGCTTCCTCCTCTAACCAGCTCCTTGTTTCCTGCAACTGATTCACCCCAGACTCTTGCCCATGGCCTGGTAGTGGGGGGGGGGGAGGGCACGGGGTGGGGGGGATCACTTTAAAGTCCCTGCAAGTGCAAAACTAACACAATTAATTAGCCTCCTCTGATGCACTAGCTTTCCCCATGAAGGGAGATTAGCAAGTGCGTACTCTATATCTGAAATCATCGTCCTCATCATTCTAGGGCTTTTTGCCTTCTTGTATCATTTTCATATGCAGATCCTTGCCAAACTGCCAGTAGTGAAGTTTTATTCAAGGCTTCTGAGTGTCTGGTGGAGCATAAGGTGCCTCTGTCTGTGAAGCAATCTGCCTCGGAGGAGTTATTTCCCTGACATGTTCATAAGCAGCACAGCAAGGAAAAGAATCTATTAGCCAAAGTGATCAGCTAGAAAAAAGGGGGTATGTAAAGGTCTCAAAATGAGGCTTTTGTGTTTAACGCGCTGTGTTAGAAAACGGAGACTGACAAATGGAGTCAATTGAACTACAGAACTGATCTGAAAGCCTGCACTGTCAGAGTCTTTCATTCTTAATTCCCAGTTTGGTGGAAAGATCAAATGGAGCATGTGCTTCTGTGAAACAACTCCAAATGAACTGCAGCCAAGGGGCTGTCAAGGAAGTTTGGGGAGGGAGGGAGAGAAGAGAAAGCAAGAGGGCAAAGGATTTGAAATAGCTTAGCTCTGTGCTCTTGCAATGCAAGCAGAGAGACTTCAGCAGCACCAGCTAAGCTAGCAGGACTTGAATTACATCACCCCCTTGCTTTTTTGTGCCATTGCTCCCTTAGCTACTGATCTTAGAAGGCTACAGTGCAGCCATTATTTGGCTGGCATTTGGGGGGGAGAGATTCTTGGAGTATGGCTGTAGATCTCATTAAGGCTCTCTCCTCTGACCTCTTTTCCTGCCCCCAAATTTGGGGTACGGTAAAGTGACATCCCACAGGAAGTGAGTCCGTGTCCTCTGCAAGCCCTCACACAACAGGGATGAGGGGATTTCTGATAGTTTATCATTCTGTGGGCTTGCTCTGTCCTAAATTCTACAGCTCTCAGATGCCAACTTCACTAGGAATCTCAAATTAATTTCAGAACTGGAACAGGCACACTTTGCTGCATCTTTTCTTCCATTCACTCATTTGCATCCTTACATCCACAAGTGCAATGAAATTCCCCCTTCCCTCCCCCTTTGTGCAGCCCCCACCGCCAAATCTACTCTGGGTTCCCCCCAAGTGGTGCCTGGTACCTATTGGTGCTGGTAGGGTAGAAGGCAAGGAGACCAACAGCAGGTGGCGCTAGAGACAATGACAGGCAGAGCCACCCCTGATTCATTGATTGTAACAAGGCAAGCAAACAAGGGCAGACTCAGGTTGGTGGGGCACTGCCTCATTGGACCTAATGGAGCATTCTCCACTGGCTTCCCCCATCACTCTTTGGAGGAAGCCCTGCCCCATTTGTCCTGCGAGGCCAAGCCATGTCCACCTACCCTGTGCCTGATGTCACATACAGTGGTGTCATGTGTGGCGCAACTTAAGGTGTAGTGTGCCAAAGTGTGAGGGTTGCAGGCACCGCTGATCAGCTGGTCAGTGGCCCTTGCAAAGCCCAGTGCATCACACCCGGTGCAGTTCTTTGCAGCAAGCCCCACAATCAGCTGACCTTTAAACATTCCATTCCAGCACAGGAGGTTTGGCTTACAGAGATAAACTGAACAGTCCAGACCCATTAAAAGTCTGAAAAAACTGCTAATCAAGAAGTCACACTGAATTTTGTAGCTGTACTCAGAAGGAGGAGGAGAAGAAGAGGAGGAGTAGGAGGAGGAGTTTGGATTTCATATCCTGCTACCCTAAGGAGTCTCAAAGCAGCTAACATTCTCCTTTTCCTTCTACCCCCACAACAAACACTCTGTGTGGGGCTGAGAGACTTCAAAGAAGTGTAACTAGCCCAAGGTTACCCAGCAGCTGCCTGTGGAGGAGCAGAGACACGAACACGGTTCACCAGATTACAAGTCCACCACTCTTAACCACTACACCACACTGGCTCTAATCCCTGTACAGTAGGGATGGAAAAGAACAACAACCAATCCTATTTCCCAAACTCATTCCCCATACATTCCTAAGGATACAACATCAGGGATGTTCCATCAGGAAAGGAAAAGAAGAACTTCTTCCCTTTCATACGCCGGACCTCGGTAGCTATTAGGGACACTGAAGCCCTTTTCAAGGCCTGAGACGGTGATCTGTGGATTGTCATGTAATTTCTCAGGATTAGGGGCCTCGTATGGCCTTTAGTTATGGCTGCATTCCTCTCTTCCGCTCTAAAAGGAACAGAAACAACAGCAGTGTCTCTTATTAGACACCTGTGTGTCAGCAGAGTTGGGACTTCAGTAGGTTTTTTTAGTTAGTTAGTTAGTTTACCACCTTTCATCCAAAGATCACGGGGCGAGGGCGGGGGGATAAAAATACAAAATGAAATCACAAAATACATAATAAAACAAAAACAAACTGATGGCATTCTCAGGATTATTTTTTTCAATAGCTCTCATGTTTGGGCTGCCAGCAACTTTACAGAGCAAAATAAATGAAAGGGGCTGAAACTTAGAATTAATTCACACATACGTAAGTGCCACTTGGGAGAGGGAGTCTGAACAGAAGGAGCAGGAGGGGGCCCCAACACAGCAGGGCTGACTGGCTACATTTTCAAGAAAAGGCAACATCCACACAATACATTTAAAGCACTATCATACCACTTTATCACTCATGACTCCCCACAAAGAATCCTGGGAAATGTAGTTTGTTAAGGGTGTTGAAGGTGGTTAGGAGACCCTGTTCCCCTCACAGAGCTACAATTCACAGAAGGGTTTAACAGCCAAAGACTTTTATGAGTGAACTCTGGGAACTGTAGCTCTGTGAGGGAAACGGGTCTCCTAACAACTCTGGGCACCCTTAACAAACTACACTTCCCAATATCCTTTGAGGGAAGGCATGAGGCCTGTGACTGTTTAAGTGGAATGCAAGTGAACATAAGGCCATGGGCCCATCTAGTCTAGGATACTGTTCTCATAGTGGCCAACCAGATGGCTGTGGGAAACCCTCAAGTAGGAACCCAGCACAAATGCATTCTCACCTTCTGTGCTGTCCAGCAACTGGTATTCAGATGCATTACTGCACTTGGTAACTAGTGGTATGGATGGGGCCTAACTGAGTAATACACATTTCCATCTAAAGATGAGGTAGCCCTAAGACCATTCCAGAGTCAGTAATGGCCAAAATGTTTTGAGCTAGGTTTGAGCTACATTGTTGGCTAACGGTGCAAATCCCCAGTTTTGTATGTATAAAACCCACTGATCAATCCCTGTCCTCTTCAAGTACAGTGGTGCCCCGCAAGACGAATGCCTCGCAAGACGGAAAACTCGCTAGACGAAAGAATTTTCCGTTTTGGAGGTGCTTCGCAAAACGAATCTCCTATGGGCTTGCTTCGCAAGATGAAAATGTATTGCGAGTTCCTGCGGGGGTTTTCCCCCCTCCCCCCCTTTTTCTAAGCCGCTAAGCCGCTGATCAGCTGATCCGATAAGCCGCTAAAAGCCGCTAAAAGCCGCTAATAGCGCTAATCCGTCAATGGGCTTGCTTCGCAAGATGAAAAAACCGCTAGACGAAGAGAATCACAGAACGGATTCTTTTCGTCTTGCAAGGCACCACTGTAAGTCTCTCATGGTGCAGGGTAAGGAAAGGCCAGTTCCTGGAACTCTGGAGAGCTACTGCCAACCAGAGAACCAATTACACGCCTAGATGGACTCTATATAAAACATCTGTCTACATATCACCCCACTGCTGATGTGGGGTTGCGCGCTGAGCTTTCAACCTATTAAAATAACCCATGAGATTACCCTATAAAGGTGTGTTGTATCCTAAACATTTGAAGATGCTTACATAGTCCGGCAAATTTCTCGGAGCAACTGCCTAGCTTCAGGACACGGGTCAAGTCTCTCATCATAAACTTTACCTGGAAAACATACATACATACATATATATATATATATATGGAAAGAGCTCTCCTAAAGTCTTCCTGTAAATCTGTCAAATATTAAATTTTATTCAATACAACCTACTGGATAATTTTGACATTTCCACATGGTGTTTTTGTAAGTTGCAAATAGCCTTTTGTACATTATACTTCACATCACTTTATCAAAACTGGAAGTCAAAATTCATTATTAAAAATTCTTTGCACTCACCAGTAAATCTCTCTCTCTCTCTCTCTCTCTCTCTCTCTCTCTCTCTCTCTCTCTCTCTCACACACACACACACACACACACACACATACACACACACACACACAAAACCTGTTTGTTTATAGGTAAATAGCCACATGGATAGCCCTGCTGTACCAGCTCAATAGCCCAGTTACACTAATGACTGCTACACCATGGTTATGTTGGCATATTATAGTCATGATCCTGTGCTCCTCCAGCAGTAAAGTCAAATGCAAAATGCTACCAGTATCTACAAGGGCTAACACAGCAACAGCATTGCAACATGGGCTCCCATAGCATCTGTGGAAACTCTGCCCTACGGAGCATTTAGTATTCTCTCATTTTCTAGAAATTGTATCTACCTGCGCTCTTTTGCTGCTTGGTGTCTTTCATAGACAACTGAAAGCAAAGACAGTTCATTGACATTTGCTGTATAAGCTGGGTGGTGGAAGAAATAGGAATCGCTGGAAGTATTGGTGCCATACCACGTCCTGCGGCAGTAAAACACAAACTGATGAGTTAAGAATTCCTTTCAATTTCAGATTGTTTTAAAAATGAAAACACTCTGGAGAGCAGAAAGTAAAATACCTCAGAGGTACCACATCTGTGAAGAAAACCTGAAATGGCAACCGAAATGGGCAGCCTGATGGAGCAGCTGCTTCAGGAGGAAAGCTTACAATGTTTGGGGCTTTTTAGTTCAGAGCAGAGACATGATAGAAATTATGTACAGAAAATGGAAAGAGAAAGGTTCTTCTCCCTCTCCTAACATACGAACTCAGGGGCGTTCAGTAAAGCTGAATGTTGGAAGATTCAACTCACACAAAACAAAGTACATCTTCACAAACTGCAAAATAAAACTGTTAAGGGTGCAGAAAGTTATTAGGAGATCTTCATTCTCCTCACAGAGCCACAATTCTCAGAGTGGTTTAACAATCCAGTTAGATGGTGGAATTGTTCTATCATGCATTTCAATTGTGAGTGGATATTTTATAATTGATTTTGTTCTTGTAGGCTGCTTAAGAAGCCATTTTGGCATGTAAGTAGTAAATATATAAATTAATAAATAAGAATAAAATAACGTAAGAATAAAATATGCTGGCCTGGACTCTGCCACCTCATTCGCATCTCGTTCTGGTGCATGAATGCACCAAGGCCTCAGCCCAAGTGTTCTTGCTACCATACCCACTCGTTGGCCCATCTTCTTGGCACATGCAAAACTCCTGGGAACAAAAGCATTTCCAGCTGCAAAGGAGACTAGAGTATAAACAGTTAAAGGAGTGGTGCTATCACAGGGTCCAAACACCTGACAACACTGTTTCTTCCCCAACCTCTCCTCCTAGGTTCTTTGGGTGTGAATTCAGCTGCATCTTCACGTGTTTTCGGGATCAGATTTTGGCCACCTTCCAAAAACCTCCTTGCAATCTCCTCAACACTGGGGCCTGGGAAGGAGACATGATGGTTAGAAATTAAAGGTAATATTTGAACAATTGGGGTGTACATTTAGATAGATATAATAATAATAATAATAATAATAATAATAATAATAATAATAATAATAATAATAATAATAATAATAATTTATTATTTATACCCCGCCCATCTGGCTGGGCCTCCCCAGCCACTCTGGGCGGCTTCCATAAAAACCAAAAATACAGTAAAATGTCACACGTTAAAAACTTCCCTGAACAGGGCTGCCTTAAGATGTCTCCTGAATGTCAGATAGTTGTTTATCGCTTTGACATCTGCTGGAAGGGCGTTCCACAGGGCGGGCGCCACTACCGAGAAGGCCCTCTGCCTGGTTCCCTGTAGCTTTGCTTCTCGCAGTGAGGGAACCGCCAGAAGGCCCTCGGCGCTGGACCTCAGCGTCCGGGCAGACTGATGGGGGTGGAGACGCTCCTTCAGGTATACTGGACCGAGGCCGTTTAGGGCTTTAAAGGTCAGCACCAACACTTTGAATTGTGCTCGGAAACGTACTGGGAGCCAATGCAGGTCTTTCAAGACCGGTGTTATATGGTCTCGGTGGCCGCTCCCAGTCACCAGTCTAGCTGCCGCATTCTGGATTAGTTGTAGTTTCCGCGTCACCTTCAAAGGTAGCCCCACGTAGAGCGCATTGCAGTAGTCCAAGCGGGAGATAACCAGAGCATGCACCACTCTGGCGAGACAGTCCGCAAGCAGATAGGGTCTCAGCCTACGTACCAGATGGAGCTGGTAAACAGCTGCCCTGGACACAGATTTGACCTGTGCCTCCATGGACAGCTGTGAGTCCAAAATGACTCCCAGGCTGCGCACCTGGTCCTTCAGGGGCACAGTTACCCCATTCAGGACCAGGGAATCCTCCACACCTGCCCGCCTCCTGTCCCCCAAAAACAGTACTTCTGTCTTGTCAGGATTCAACCTCAATCTGTTAGCCGCCATCCATCCTCCAACCGCCTCCAGACACTCACACAGGACCTTCACCGCCTTCACTGGTTCTGATTTAAAAGAGAGGTAGAGCTGGGTGTCATCCGCATACTGATGAACACCCAGCCCAAACCTCCTGATGATCTCTCCCAGCGGCTTCATATAGATGTTAAAAAGCATGGGGGAGAGGACAGAACCCTGAGGCACCCCACAAGTGAGGGCCCAAGGGTCTGAACACTCATCCCCCACCACCACTTTCTGAACACGGCCCAGGAGGAAGGAGCGGAACCACTGTATAACAGTGCCCCCAGCTCCCAGCCCCTCAAGACGGTCCAGAAGGATGTTATGGTCGATGGTATCAAACGCCGCTGAGAGATCCAGCAGAACTAGGAAACAGCTCTCACCTTTGTCCCTAGCCCGCCGGAGATCATCAACCAGTGCGACCAAGGCAGTTTCAGTCCCATGATGAGGCCTGAATCCCGACTGGAAGGGATCCAAATGGTCCGCTTCTTCCAGGCGTGCCTGGAGTTGTTCAGCAACCACTTGCTCAATCACCTTGCCCAGGAATGGAAGATTTGAGACTGGGCGATAGTTGGCCATCGTGGCCGCATCTAAAGATGGTTTTTTAAGAAGCGGTTTAATAACCGCCTCTTTCAGCGGGTCTGGGAAGGCTCCCTCACGGAGGGAAGCATTCACCACCCCACGAAGCCCATCGCCCAGTCCTTCCCGGCTAGCTTTTATAAGCCAGGATGGGCAAGGATCCAGGAGACAGGTGGTTGGTTTCACTCGTCCAAGCAGCCTGTCCACATCCTCGGAGGTAACAGGTTGAAATTGATCCCACTCAACTTGACTAGACAGAACTCTAGCACTCTCCCGCCCCGGCCCTGCTCCCACGGTGGAGTCTACTTCTTCTCGAATCTGGGCGATTTTATCTGCAAAAAACTTTGCAAAATCATTGCAGGAGAACATGTGGCCCGTACTGGGCCCCGATGTTGCAGGTATAGATATTAAAGCAGCTACCATGCATAATAAGAAAAGTGTGTGTTCATAGCGGCAGCGGAATGTAATTTCCCATTAACCAGTGTGATTAACTGCAGATAAAAAATGCTGCTGAGTGAAACCATTGGTCCCACTACCTTGGTGTTGTTTAATTGGAAGCAGTTTCCCAAGGTTTCTGTTATTATTACCAAGCACTTGTTATTATTAGTGGGAGAGGCCAGAGATTGAACCTAGAACCTCAAAGCAAGAATGAAAGCACTAGCCCAAACAAATCTGGCCTCTTTACAGTCCCATGTCAAAAAATTGCATATAATTCATGAATGCTAACTCAGCCTCTGAGTGCTAGCTCAGCCCAACTCAGATCTTACAGATTTCATCCTGTACACTCAAATATAAGGCAAAAGGTGACAGGGTCTGCCCATGCAACACACATGTTCAATCAGATATTTGCAATGTGCCTACATTCACACAATGGTACATGAAAAGGCAATAATCCACATCACCAGGAACCCTGGTTTTTGGTGTTTCCAACTGCAGGGACCATAGCATGTGCTGGTAAGCACATGACAGATATGTGCTGCCTTCCACAACACTCAGTTTCATCCTGGAGGATGGTGCCTACTTGTCTGATAAGGTTCAGGATTTCCAAAGAGATTACTAAATTCTATGTGTAAATTGAAGCTGGCAGGAACACTTAGTTTAGATGATCTCACCAGCAGCTGCTTCAATCATTAGTTTCATCTTCATCTTCAAGAGTTCAGTGAGGAGATGGACAGACCGTTTTTGGAATTTGAGAAGCATCTGTTGGTCTTCAGATGAAGGGGTCACATAATTCGCTTTTAACCTTGAGGGTGTTGGACCCACCTTCTGAGCTCTTGAAGTAGGAGTGGAGGAAATATCAGCGTCCTCCGTGGAAGCAAACTTGACCACAGGACAATATAAACCAGCAAATGATTTTCTCGGTGGTGTCACCAGGAGCTCATCCCATGTAAACTCAAAGATATTCTTGACCCCTCGTGGCACATGGAAGCCCATTTTCCGCCAAAGGATAAGCATTTGTACCATGTCTGCCAGAACTCTTGGTGCCTTGGCTTTGATTTGTGCATAGTCTACACTTTTCACTGGGGAGGTCCTTGGGCTGGGCTTCTGGTCAGCCTTTTGGTCACCCTTGTGATCAGTCTTTTGGTCTCCTTTGGAGCTACCCTTTGAGTCGCCTCTTTGGTCAGTCTTTGTGTCTGGTTTTGGGTCATTCATATCACCACTTCACCTATTCCATGGGCTAGAGTTGATGTGAGCAGACCTTTAAAAAATGTGATGGAGAAGATTGTGTTATTGTGTTATGAATGCCTTCTACAGCTAGCACTAACACTACTTCACACATATTTATTTCATTTATATCCCACCTTCATCCCAAAGAGCTCAGGGAAGCATGCCTAGCGTTCCCAGATAGTATTCTATTCACATCAGCCAGATTTGCTTCCACAAGATTTCTGCATCTTTCAGAGCACACCCTGGGACCCACATGGAGCTTGGTCCTTTTCCAGAGGACCTGCACTCTACAATAGCTAAACAAAAAAATGTGGTGGACAAGAAGAGGTTAGGGTTTGCCAAGTGGATATTAGGGACAGGACAGGGAAGAATCAGGGGACAGAAGGGGCATAAACTAGATTTGGATCATCAAGAAATGGTTTGCTAGAGGAGGAAAGTATGTTGATTGACAAAGAGAAGTGCATTCTAGACAGATAAACAAATATAAATGTTTTGATTAGGGGTGTCTGTTCTTTGAGATTTTATTCAGCTTGGGTCAAACCAACCTAGACTGTAATCTTTACAGGACTCTTACAAAGTGGAAGCCTTTCTGAATCATTTGCTTTTTGATCCTGGGAAGACTATGCAACTATCCCCAGCCCAACCAGGTTATTTGTCAATACTGCAGACTCATTTCTAGAAAATGCCTTCTTCCCCTATGCTTTTAAATCACCATATTCACCACTCTGAGTTCCTTGGAGGATGAGCAGGAAACACACGTATAAGAGACAGCTAGATAAAATGTGTGTGTGAGGGGGTGGGAGCTCAAATTTAGCCATCTCTCCTAGAGTCAAGCTGGGACGTGGGTGGCGCTGTGGGTTAAACCACAGAGCCTAGGACTTGCCGATCAGAAGGTCGGTAGTTCGAATCCCCGCGACGGGGTGAGCTCCCGTTGCTCAATCCCTGCTCCTGCCAACCTAGCGGTTCGAAAGCACGTCAAAGTGCAAGTAGATAAATAGGTACCACTCTGGCGGGAAGGTAAACGGCGTTTCCGTGTGCTGCTCTGGTTCGCCAGAAGTGGCTTAGTCATGCTGGCCACATGACCCGGAAGCTGTACTCCAGCTCCCTCGGCCAATAAAGCGAGATGAGCGCCGCAACCCCAGAGTCGGTCACGACTGGACCTAATGGTCAGGGGTCCCTTTACCTTTTACCTAGAGTCAAGCTACCCATCTGCAGCAAGGCTTCCACCATATGGAGGTAGGAATGCTGCTTTAGAAGGCCCCAAGCACAAATGCTTCATGCTTAAAGAAAGCCTGCTGTAATAGCTCAGTTGGTAGAGCATGAGACTCTTAATCTCAGGGTCCTGGGTTCAAACCCCATGTTTGGCAATAGATTGCTGCATTGCAGGGGATTGGACTAAGATGATCCTCGTGGTCCCTTAAGCGTCTATGATTCTGTGCGTGGTGAAAACAATTCACAAGCTTTGGTCGTTTGGTTCCATCTACAGCCCTCATACCAGTCATACTCTTTTTGGTGCAACCTTTTCTGTTTCACTTAGCTCTTTCTTCAGCAGTCAACAGGTATATTAAAGCTCAGCTCCAGGTTACAGCTTGAAGACTGTGACATGAAATGAACCAGCTGTAACGAAGGAGAACAGGATGTGCATCTCTTCTGCTTTCTTAAAATTTAATCTAGAGATATGTATAAACTGTGGGTCCAATTCAGTCAAGCCACACTTAGAACCACTTTGTTCTGGTACTCTTAGAAATACATCTTAAAAGAAACTGACTGAAGTGGCCTAAAGACAGAAGCTGGCACAGTAGGCTTGAAGGACAAAAAATGAACTGAGTTATCATGTATAATTGAAAAGGCTATGAGAATTAAAACATGGAATTCAAGAGACATTAAAACTTCCCAGCATAAGTAGGCAGCCATGCTTGTTTTTATTGCCCCTATGTTCACCAATGAGAAGTCCAAAAATAGTCCCAGGCATTTCAAGTGTGACAGATAAATTACCCTTGATTTAATTAGAAAATGCATCTGAAGCACTTTCTTAATTACAAAGTAAACTTTCAGCTGGAACTAATAAACTGTCAGTCTAAGTTTTATGGAAGTTGAGGTTTCTACGGCTAGCTAGAGGCTAATACCCTCTGCAGAGGAATGGCTAATTAAGTTCAGCCTCCTTCTCACACAAGCCAGCTCAGTAGAGACTTCTTTGCACTCATTTAGGGCTTGCTTTGCGATCTCAAATGGAAAGAAGCAACCAACATATTAGACGGGCTGTCCAGTCCACCCACCTGAACCACGAGAAGACAACATGGTTCCCTCCAGATGCTGTGGACTACAACCATAATAATTTTATTATTTGTACCCCGCCCATCCGACTGCGTTGCCCCAGCCACTTTGGGCAGCTTCCAACTGATATAAAATCACAATAAAACATCAAACATTAAAAACTTCCCTTTACAGGTGTCTTCTAAAAGTTGTATATAAGAAGCAGAGTAGATAAATAACTACACAACTCTCATCATCCCTGGTCAGCATGAAGAAAGTCTTCTCAGTGGTGGGTCTTCACCATTGGAATGCACTCTCTAGGGAGGCCCACCTGGTACCCTCACTTCTACCATTCAGACACCAGGCAAAAACAGGGGAGGCTGGTCCATTAGGGGAATGGGTTGCTGTCCCAACCTCCACCTGCCCTTAGCCCAACCCCACCTGCTTTCCTACTAATGAGTCCAGGTGGTGTCACTGTCATCTTCTTCCTACTTAGCCTCAGTGTTGCTGTTGTAGAACTCAAGAGGGAGATGGCAGCAGCCAAAACTGGAATTAGCTAGCTATCCTTGTGAGTGGCTCAGGCTCCATCTACTGTTGGTCTCCCTGCTTCCCCCCCCCCCAACAGCCCTAATTTACCATCTCTGATTGGACAGTTGCTGTGTCAACCCAGGGATCATAAATTTATGGTGAAGGTGTGGGATGGAAACGTTGTAAACAAGCTAATAAATGCTATTGTCCTTTAAAAAACACACAAAATATTGCCCCTCCTCCATACCTGATAAGCACAATTACTGCATTTTGAAGAGTGTGCCGTCTGCCCAGTCTCTACAGTTAGACTGGGAAGAACCACATGGTCAGTTCTACTTCTGACTAGGGATAAGCATGCAGGAAGCCAGCATAATTTTTATTTTATTTTTAAAATGCATTTGTATCCCACCCTTCCTCTAAAGGAGGTCAAAGTGGCGTATATAGTTCTCCTTCTCCCCCATTTTATCCACACAGCAACACTGTGAGGCAGGCTAGGCTGAGAGACAGCGATTGGCCCAAGGTGAGCTTTGCAGCTGAGTGGCGATTTGAACCCTGGTCCCTCAGGTCTTATTCTGATGGGCCCTAGATGGTTTGGAATGCGTGTGAGATAGATAGATAGATAGATAGATAGATAGATAGATAGATAGATAGATAGTTGCTTTCGTAGATTTTCACGGGTACAGGAATGCAGGTTTTGGTGTCTTCGGGTGTCTTCCCGTGTAAGAGTTGGGGTGTCTAGGCGACGTTTCGACGAGGTCTCACTCGTCATCTTCAGGCTGGTGCTTTCGGCTTCTTGTTACTGGAACAGAGCAGGATCTCAGTGTTTGAGTTCCTATAAATACTGTTGAGGGGGTGTGGTGTATAGCCTCCAACGTTCTGGGCAGAGAGGAAGTTCCCAGGTTAGTGTGTCTTTTCTTCTTTTGTTCATTAATTACTTGAGGGATATCTTGAGTGATTTCTTGAGTGATATTCTGAGTACCACTTAGGAGGGTCATTAGGTGTGGATTAGTTGCTAAAGCTTTCGTGTCTTGACCTCTTGACCTTGTGAAGAGTTTTTTCTGAGAAGATGGCTGTACTGCACTTAGTTGTGCTCTGGCTTGGCTTCGTGTATAGGGGCGAGCTGTGGTTTTGTGCCCACCACCTATCTGGAAAAAACCACCAAATCCAAAATAAAAGCCTCTCCTATCAGTGAAGAAATCCAGCTAAGAATCATCCCCAGAGAAAAATCATCCAGATGCCCCAAACTCTACGGTCTCCCCAAGATACACAAAGAAGGAACACCACTCAGACCAATAGTCAGCTCCATAGGCTCACCTCTACAAAATCTCGCTAAATTTCTCGCTAAGCAACTTCAGCCCTATGCAGAATCTATCGCTTCACACGTTACAAACTCCTTCCAGTTCATAGAAACAATAAAGAAGCAAAACCTACATCCCGACGACCTACTTGTGAGCTTCGATGTTGTATCTCTCTTCACACAAGTGCCCATTAATGAAGCCTTGACAGCCATTCAAAACAAATACAATCCCCCCGAATACATCCTGGACCTGACCAACCACTGCCTAACCAACACGTACTTCATCCACAATGGACAAAGATACAAACAGATAGAAGGAGCACCTATGGGATCACCCCTCTCACCGGTCATCGCAAATCTGTACATGGAACACTTTGAAACCAATGCTTTAGACAAGTCAGAACACAAACCCAAACTTTGGCTCAGGTATGTTGACGACACCTTTGTAATTTGGCCACACGGGAAGAAAAAACTAGATAGCTTCCTCACACATCTCAACAGCCTACACCCCAAAATACAATTCACTATGGAAATAGAAGCCAACAACCAACTTCCCTTCCTTGACGTCCTAATCTACAAAAAACCTGATGGCTCCCTAGGACACACTATCTACCGGAAAAAAACACACACCAACCGCTACTTACATGCACAATCACACCACCACCCTGCACAAATAAACTCCGTAGCCAAGACTCTCATCTCCAGAACCAAACGCCTGGCTGACAAAGACCACTTGACAACTGAGTTACAGAATCTTTCAAATGTGTTAATCGCCAACGGATACCAGCAAAACAGGGTTACGAAGCTAATCCAAAAAGAAACACCCCCCAAAAAGCAAGACACAGAAGAAAACAATGGCATGGCCCTCCTTCCTTATATCAAGGGCACTACAGATAAAATTAGCAAAATCCTCCATAAACACAATATCAAAACAGCCTTTTGCACCAACCAAAAAATAGCCAATATCCTCAGAAACCCCAAAGATAAAATCCAGTTAGAAAACCAAGGGGTCTATGAAATACCCTGCAAAGTCTGCCCAGCCACGTACATTGGACAAACAAACAGACGAATAAATGCACGTATCGCAGAACACAAGAATGCCGTCAAAAAAGAAGAAAAAACTTCCTCTCTTTACCAACACATGAAAGAAACAGGACACGAAATTAATTTTTCAGATTCCAAATTGCTCTTTAACATGGAACACCACCACAAGAGAATAATCATGGAAGCCATCGAGATAGAGAAACACCCTCACAACATGAACAAGCGTGACGATACGTCCCGCCTGCCAGACATCTGGAAAATAGCCCTCCCCACAAAAACCGACACCAGAACCAGAGGCACACAGAACGCCATCTCCAATCAACCACACCAGACCCAAACCCAGACCCTCTCCACAGATAAATTACAGACACCATCCAGTAGCCAAACCATAGTGGCACCTCCGGATGCTGCACCCCCCTGCAATCCCTACACAGATCTGACTGGCACAGGGCACAAAACCACAGCTCGCCCCTATACACGAAGCCAAGCCAGAGCACAACTAAGTGCAGTACAGCCATCTTCTCAGAAAAAACTCTTCACAAGGTCAAGAGGTCAAGACACGAAAGCTTTAGCAACTAATCCACACCTAATGACCCTCCTAAGTGGTACTCAGAATATCACTCAAGAAATCACTCAAGATATCCCTCAAGTAATTAATGAACAAAAGAAGAAAAGACACACTAACCTGGGAACTTCCTCTCTGCCCAGAACGTTGGAGGCTATACACCACACCCCCTCAACAGTATTTATAGGAACTCAAACACTGAGATCCTGCTCTGTTCCAGTAACAAGAAGCCGAAAGCACCAGCCTGAAGATGACGAGTGAGACCTCGTCGAAACGTCGCCTAGACACCCCAACTCTTACACGGGAAGACACCCGAAGACACCAAAACCTGCATAGATAGATAGATAGATAGATAAACAATGAACTTCAATGCTTTCAGTGAAATGCTTTGGATTACCTACTGTTAGCCGCAGATGTTCCAAGAGTCGCAACAGCACAGTTGAAAGTTGTTGGTGATGCTGCACATTCCATATGACATGCCCATTCTTGCATCATAATAGGAGAGAGCACTGTTATGTAGATTCTCACAGTGAGATTCAGGCCACTTACGCAAGGCCACTCTGGGCAAGAATGAGCTGCAGCTCAACTTGTTGTTTCTAGAACACAATGGACACTCACCCTTTACAGGTGGGTGGTGGTTACGGCCTCTTGCTCTGTTGCCACTCTGTCAGACAGTTCTCACATGGTTGCTGGCCATTTGAGAATTCCACCGGCTGGCGTGATCTCAGGGCGGGGCTTCCTGACTGAACGCCAGCTTCAAACGGGCCAATCAGAGGCCCCACCTGATGTGCAGTGCCTTGCTGGCAGGCCAGGCATTGGCTGCTGCCTGCTGCCATGCCCGGTCAGGCAGCAACACTTTTAAAGGCCGACTGCTCTTACCTGCTCTTACAGTGCTGTTGGCTGAAGTGCTTTTATATTGAAAATGTCAGAAGTGAAAATGAGAAGCATCATGAGATGGGGAAGGGCCAGAGCTCAGTGGCAGAGCATGTGATGATATGCATGAAAAAAATCCCACATCTTGTGCTTGCCATCTTCATGCTGGCTGGGAAGGGCTTCTGCCTAAAACCCTAGAGAGAGCAGCAAGCCTGTGTAGACATAACTGAGCAGCACCCCACATACAACTATGCTAGAAACTGAAGTCTGCTTATTAGCAATGCTATAAGCCACAGGGTGCCAGCTGCTGGAGTCAACCCAGATATTCCAGGGTTTCTAAAGAGATTTGTCTTTAGATTGGTCTATGTTTTTCTAACACCCCTTCAAACTATTAAAGCTCCTCTTAAGTACTAGAAATCAACAGTTGATTAAAACTTTTGGGTACATAAAACAGTTGTCTGACCCTTGTGCATAGCTTGTCAATATTTTAGTAGTCTGTTGCCATCTAGTGGGCTGTAGCTTTGTTAAGTCTCAGGAATGCTTTGGAGGATAGAAGTTGCCACCGTTCATTGGGCTTACTTCTTGAAGAGAAATGTGATCTTGAGACACATGGAATTGCTGTTCCCTTCCACCAACACACACACATTTGCACCCACCCACCCCGCTTGTTGGCTCCATCCAATGCAACACTGTTGTTCCTGTTTACATCACTGAGATAAGTAAATCAGGAAAGGGACTACACGAGTGTTGCCTTATTTTTTAAAGCAATTGCAAAGCTATGAGCCCCCCAGATCCTTCATCAACTTTATAGCTCAAACTAAAATAGACACTGCAGAATTGGAAAACGCATCCAGTTTTATTTTGCTGCCAGTTGTCATCCTAATCACTCTGCATCAGTGAAACGGACAGCTTTAAATATTTAAGTAACACAAAACAACTGTTCGGGTTAGAGAGATGGGTGGAAAAAAACCGCTGAATCTTTCCATTATATTAAAATAGCAGCTTCTGGTAACACTCACCCACATGAACTGCTTGCTTTGTCAGCACTGTCAGAAATCCAGATGATTAATGGGATAGCAGAACCAGCACCATACTAATCTTAAGAAGCTTCCATTCAATGCACTATTTTGCTCGGTATGTGAACAAATGCCAGCTGCCACAGGGTGGACATGGTTTATAATTTAAAAGACCTTTCATGGAATGCTGTTTACTATACTGTACAAGTTGGCGCTAAATTACTCTAATGCTGGGATGCAAAGGCCTGGACAACTAATTCTGCATGCCAAAAGGAGGTGTGTGCTGTGTTTCTCAAAGAATAGCCTGTCATGTTAAATAATAAACTGTATTTCAAAAACTAAGGGGATTTTCAAAAGCAGTTCACAAAATAGCATGGTGGCCTCTTTCTGGGTATGCATACCATTTTATTTTATTTTTAAATCATCACTCCTACTGGTCAGATCCAAGGCCTTAGATGTGCCTAAAGGAGGCCCTTGGATCTTAGTCATCGTATTTATGGTGATGCAAACAGCAGTGGAAATGGCAGCGAATACAGAATACTATAGCAATAATCTTTAAAAGCAGAAACCTTTAATGCTAGTGGTGACAGAAGTAGCACAAGGGCTGCAGTAAGATGCATACATGACAAAAGGCATGTGATACCTATCCTACCAAGATACCTTTTCTCTTGAGCTTTAAAACAAAATGAAAAGTGAGAATCCCAAACACTGTTTTCTGATTAATCTCAAAACATCCAAAGCTCATGTTACTTGTTTATAGTATGACAGCATGTCATCTAAAGTTTGGTAAGCCGGCTGTTGATTTTGCAGTTCACTGTCATGTTCCTGAGTAGGGGGGAACTGATTGCTCTGTGAGCTGCTACGGAAAGGCTCAGTTGATGGGGATGGCAGGTTTCTTGTCAGGGTTTCTGTTTTTTCATATGAGGTTCCAGGCTTGTTCCAATTCTGGCTTCTAAAGTCATGCGTTCTCTTTTGACCCATAAAATAAGCAGAGGGAGGTGCAAATTCCGGGTCTCGTTCATTTCTGAGATCTTCCTGCTTCTTTGACCACAGTCCAAAAGTGAATTCTATTAACGGGAAGAAGGGAAAAAAGAGCAAGCTCAATTTTATTTTATTTTTTACATACTATGCTTAACCATCAAACTCTTCCATTAATTCAATCTTGGTCACACTGTCGCATAGCCACAATAAACTAGAGAGGCAGAACTAACGAAGAAAACACACATTTTAATGCTATGAATGTGTCAACATTCCTCTTGCATGGTGTGCCCTCTAGTGGTTTTGGTAGGGAATAAATAGTTTGAGAACAAAGTCACCGGTTGAAATAAGTTCTTATTTCAGGTGATAATTTTTCACTAAAAAGTCCTCAAGGGAATCAAGGAACACAACAGAGAAAAAGTAAGGCTAAAATGTTTTCCATTTTTGCCTAATGAATAAAGAGGTAGCATTGCCTTCTCCCCAAACACCTTAGATTTGAATCCACAGGAAATGCTATGCCTTCTCCCCCCCCCCCCCCAATGCAGGACTATTACAACATGAAATTCCTTCACCAGCCCACCGAAGCAGAGATTATACTGACACAGTATGAGCAGCTCACCATTCAAAGGTTTTTTATACCATGCTAAGCTGATGCACATTTCAAGTCTTTACCTTTGCCTCTATCCCACTCTCGGACATAGGGCACGCCAGGCTTTGTATCTTTCCTTTCCTGAATGATCACTTCCACTTTTCTATTTTCCGCGGAAACCCTTGGCACTTCAATGGGCTTGGATTCAGCTGCTGCTGGCATAGCAACTTCTTCTGTTTTCGTGGAGAATAAAGATTATTAAAACAAATGTTACTTTGAGCCAGGAGATAATTCAACAAGCTACTGCCATGCTACAAGTTGACACTCTGAAGCATTACCTAATGGGGGGGGGGGCATCTCACTGGGATGTTCCCTCCCCACCCCGCAAAGAAAACTGCTGTAGATAAAATCACAACAAAGCAAGAAATTGAAGAAAAAATAAATTAAAGCCCTAGCATTTCAATAGATAGCTCAAATGTTGCTTAGCAATGTATCTTTTAAAGGCTGCATTGGAATAACAAGGGGGGGACTAAGCAAGACTGGAAATATTCCACTATAGTTTCCTAGACTTCAGATAACTTTTGGCCCTGCAGATATTGCTGAACCACAGCTTCTAACAGCCATAGCAAGCATGGCTAATGGCCAGGGAGTTGTAGTTCAGCAGCATCTGCTGGGTCAAAGGTTCCTTCTACTTACCCCAATTGTTTTATATCACAGGTGGGGAACTTCCAGTCCATGGGCCCTTCTTGGCCTGCCATGCCCTCTCCCTAGAACTACGCCCACCCATCAGCATGGCAGTGTTGAATCCTGAATAGGTTCCACTGCCCTGTTCCCAGCTGCAAGCAGCATCATGCAGCAGGATGTAATATGATGATGAGCAGAGATTAAAGCCCTGCCCTTTCCTTTCTCCTTCAAGCAGGGAGCGAAGGGGCATTACTGCTACTGCCCGCCCACTTAAAGGAGAAGTAGAACAAAGCACCACTGGAACCAGGAGGGGAGAGACTGATTCAAATAGCACTTTGAAAAGCTGCAGAGGGGATTTTGATGGGTGGCCAGTTTTGTGTACCTCTCAAATTTTACTCACAAGGCTGATACTGATAAAAATCTGGACCATGGAGTCAAAAAGGTTCTCCACATGGTTCTATATTGAGCATGTATCATGACCTTCACTTTTGCCAGGCTTCACCAGTCCTCCAGAAGCCAATTAACAGTGGCAACAGAAAGTGCCTTGAAGTAGATGGAAATAATCCTAATAATCTTAATGAAGACTAACAAAGGCTTCTGAATATCTGACAAATGAGAAAGTTTGGAGACTAGGCACAGATGGCATATATGAGCTCTGAATTGAAAAAATAATAATAAAGTTTAGCCGTATCAGTACATCCCACAATCCTCTGATTCCCAACTACTTCCCCCTCTCTAACATGCATTCTCTAAGTGAACATCTTTCTCTACTCTTCTCAAAAGCTGCAACATCATATTGGATTCAAGGTTTTATCTGAGCAAGCCATATTCTGAGAAGTCCCAATGAAATCATGGCTAACTTAAGTCAATTTATTTCAATGGGTCTTCTCGCAAATGTTGCTTAGTCAGATATAACCCTCAGAAAATGGATTCTGAATACCATCTGAAAAAAAAATGCAATACAATAGAGATGAAATATTGGTCTTATGATCAGCGTTTAACGAGGTCCTCATTAACAGTTCAGCTTTATGAATACAGATGTGGCTCCTTTGTTCTCTGCATTTAAGGAAAGTAATTTATAGAGAAAGTACCTCCATTTTCCTTTGTGTCACCTTCTTTCAATCGCTTTTTCGCTCGAAGCTTGGACAGCCTGGCTTCCAAAACAGCCTTACGTTTCTCTGCTAAATGTTCACGTTTTGCTCTCTGGTCTGTAGTCTTAGAACAGTCAATGACAATTGATTTATGTAGTCAGTAGCAAGTGATGTACGTTGCTATTTCCAATAATTCACTGCTTACAATCACACACAGACACTACTTAACAGCCATGTAGTTTACTTCAACCCATCTCCCCCCCCCCCATATTTTTCAAATCCAAACTCTGATATTGCAAACACTTCTGTAAGTGGCCAAATAATTACTAAGGCATGATAATAAAACCTTGGTATGATCAAATCTTATTTCAGAGACAGTCTTAAAACAAACAGTAGGACGTACAAGTTTTTCATTGCAGCCACACAACTAAAGGTTTAGAAGGAAATGAGTATTTTAAATCGAAGTCACACTAAGAAATCTATTTGGGAAACTTGAGCTTCTGCATAATTTTCTGCACCTAAACCTAAAGAATAAACTGCAACCCAATTTGAAGTTTTAATCTCCCTACATTTGCACACGTGGAGATTCATTACCCACAGATGTCACAATAATAATTCGGACACATATTGGCAGTTCTTGATTCAGCTACGATTACTACACGTCTTTCAAAAGGGGGGCACTGGACATTTTAGGTTACTGCTCATATGCACCAACCATACAATACCCAAGGAAAAGCTCCACAGTGGAACATATATTTTCCCCCAGCACAATTGTGAACACTTAAACTTCATACCTGTTCTCTTAGCATTTCTAAGGTTTCCATTTGCTTTCTCCTCAAAGCTTGATCACGGGCAAAGGCAAAGTAACCAACACCAAGCTGTCTGGCCTCTGAAAGGAAGATGTTTTTGTACAGTGTTATGAATTCATCCTACATTAAACTACAGGGATATTGGGACACAGAGAGTTGCCTCTTAGGATGATATTCAACACTAGTCACAGGAACACAGAAGAGTACTGAATCCATCTAGCTCTGTTTTACCTAGAGTGACCTGCAGTTCTCTAGGGCTGCAGACAGGAGTCTTTCCTATCCCTCCCTGGGATGCCAGGGAATTAAGCAGGGATCTTTTGAAAAAAGAAAGCATGTGTTCTACCACTGACCTACAGCCCTCCCTAGGCAAAGGAAGACAGTGCTTGCTTAAGTCAGTTTTCAATGAAGCGGAATAGTAACCTGTTTATTACACCTCTAAATACACACAGATTACTCACATCACAACAATCTTAACCATCTTTTTTCAATGGATTTCCCCCACTTTCAACGGATGAAGGATGGGGACTACTCTTCTGACAGTAATCACTCTGGATCGAGTTTAAACTTTTTATGATTTTATTGTATGACTTTATTTTATATATTGTTATAAACTGCTGTGATATATTTTATGATACAGCAGTATATAAACATTTTAATCACTAATTAGGTAAAGATGTGTGATGTATTATTATTATATGTGGTATAAGTTCACGGGACTTCCCAATTTCCCCAACATATAATTATAGCATCCTCTGAATTCTGCACGCTGATGATCACCTTGCTAAAAAAATCAGGATATGGCCTTGATCGAGAAGATATACTGAACTGAATCTATTTATGCAATGGAAGTAGAAGTGCACCTCATTTCTCAAGGCAGATCTGCATGCACAGTAAGAATACACACCATTTTCTCTAATGTCCTCATAATGCATTGGTCCCATAGGTTTCTTTAGGGCTTCTTCTTCTTCCCTTTCCCACTGCTGACGCTGAAGCTCCTTTCTCATATCTTCAGACAACAAAGTCTTCTCTTCTGTAATTTGCCTAAGGGGGGAGGGGAAGCATCCCTTAAGAGTTTGTGAGTGAGAAATGGTTGTAAACTTACCAATCCCAAAACCAATTAAGTATATCCTATCTAAAAGCACAATGCCTTAGAGCACCTCTGGGTAGATATTCTGCTGAACTGCCAAGACACTTGCAGAGCAGGCACCAAAAAGCATTCCTCTACATGTCCTTTGAGTTATACATTCTACAATATAAAGGGATTGTAATTACTCGATGCTGTAAATTGTTACATAGCTTTCAGAAACTATTTCGAGGGAGCAATGTGCTGCTGACACAGTACTGTAAAGTCCTGCCTTAAAAAGCATTTCATTCATTATCTAAAAAATAAAAAAGAAATGTTAAGAGAAAAAACTGGAAAATTCCTAAGAATATACAAAATAACTCCTCCCACTGCCAAGTGTTCACATTTCTCTGCAGAAGGCATTCTCTTGAGGGGAAGCAAAGATGGAATAAAAAGAAGATAAAGCAATTGGCAAGCTACCCTCATCAGATCAACAGTTACATTTCAAGATCTTTTTATTTTTCCTACTTAGCTATGGAAAAAAATGAATGAGCCAATTACTTAATAACTCATGCGATTAGTTTCCCTAAAATGCGCATTTTGCCCGGTTATCATAAGACTTAATAGTGGAAAAACAAATCAAGTTCTACTTAATAGAACATCATGTCCTTGACTTGATCAAAAAGCTTTGAAATGCATTTATCCAAGAACAGAAAATGCCAGACTCCTCTAGGTTTCATTAGGACACATTAAAATTCAGTTTTATTGCCTGCGGACTGTCTCACCAGAGTGGTGCATGCTCTGGTTATCTCCCGCTTGGACTACTGCAATGTGCTCTACGTGGGGCTACCTACTCCAGAATGTGGCAGCTGGACTGGTGACTGGGAGTGGCTGCAGAGACCATATGACACCGGTCCTGAAACACCTACATTGGCTCCCAGTACATTTCCGGCGAAAAAATTAGTCACCCCTGACTTCCCCAAGTTGATCCTCGACAAGAAGCATTATAATATTGCTAACTTGGCTGCAAACACAGATTTGACCAGAATGCACAGACAAATTTGTCAACTTGCTCATCTCCTAGAAGCTTTTTCATGTATTTATGTAGAATTTGTTCTCTACAAAAAAAATCAAGTGTCCTCTTAGCTCAAACGAAACAAGATTCTTCAGGAACCTGTGCCGGGCTTAGGACATGGGGTAGAGAAGCAGCTGGATGTACGCTTCTGTGAACACGGAACATTTTCCATCAGATTCCAACTGGCCAAGTACCCGTACCCAGTGGCGTAGTGTGGGTTGTCAGCACCCGGGGCAAGGCAAGTAATCTGCGCCCCCTAACCCGTGAGCCAGGTAGGGGCAGAGAGCTGCGAGCGAGCGCCCCCCAGATGTTGCGCCCAGTGCGGCCGGCCCCCCTGCACCCCCCACGCTACGCCACTGCCCGTACCCCACCATTCCATATGTGAAAGAAAACAACAGCTGTTTAATTTAGTACAAGCCTCACCTCTTCCCCTGAAGCTCTTTATCCATTTGAAGCAGATGTGGCAAATCTTTCTTCATACAGCGTCTAGAACGGCCCAAGGAATCCACATAATCTACCCTAGAATTATATGTAAAATCAGCTTTATACAGAAGTTAACAGTCTGATTTATAACTTAGAAAATAAGGAAACAAATACATACATGTAATATGCATGCTTTGCATAGAACAATTCTTTAGTTACCTCACCATAAATGTTAGCAGTCACAAGTTTAACAGAGCACTATTTCTTTCCCCCCCCCAACATTCCCAACATTTATGAGAGTCACCATTTCTAAAACTCACTGTAATTCAGCTGCTAGCTTTTGTGATAAGGTAGTTAAAGAACCATTAAAAATGTACAATAGCATGCATCTAAACTGGCACACTGTGCCTGCTCCCTGTGGCGAAAATAACGATGCAGCATTGACTTCCCACACAAGTATTAAATTTGAAACAATATTTTTCAAGACTCATTTAATGATCGCTTCTGCATTTGTTCCACTATTTTAATGAAAACTGAACACAAATGCAAAGCAGAAGGTCTGTCAATGTTCTTTTTATGTAAAATGGTTTCTCAGTTACTTCTCTTATTGAAAACTGTTCAAGATCCAGACAAGTACAGTAGCAGTAAATGCTGTCCTTTAAGAGTGGCAGTAATATTTGGTGTTTAATGCTCCAAATTATTTAGAGTGCACAGGCACATAGCTGTCCAAAGTGCTGATGGGCCCAGCATGCAGTGCTAATTATTAGCTATCAATGAGTTATGCTTTCATTATGCTGCTTTTTCCAAGAATGCCAAGGACCCAGGAGTAGCTCTCTCTATCTCTACCCACCCCCCAGGAGCAACTACTGGTAGGTATCCAATTTCTGTTTATCAGAGTTTTTTCCAACTCTGGGGACCGATTTGGGGGCGGGCGGGGAGAGAAACCTTGCAGCATCTCAACACTTTTCTTACACATTCACTGACTGTCCAGAAAACAATTTATGAGTTGTTTGAAGTACTAAGATGACTGTTTGCAAGATGCATGCTTTTACAACTAAAGTAAATTTAAATATCTAGAAATTTAACTTCTGTAACACAAGCTTAAATAAAGCAGCTCCAGGCAAGCCAGGAAAATAGCAGTTGTGATCTTATGGGCCAACAAGTTCACAGAAGTCTTAGGAGAGACTGACAAATATCAATGCTTTTAAAAAGTATGCACTTTTATGAAAATATTGCTACAAAAAAGGGAAAGGTGGCTGTTTATCTAAGAGATGTGTATACATCTGATAGGAGAGCAGTGAACAGAATTTCAGCTGGTTGATTTAATGACTTCTGCATATGAATCAAACTTAAAAATGCTGTTCAAAAAAATATTATGACTGAACTCTATTCTAAATGGAGGAGGGTGTGAAATTCATGCAACATCTAACCAAGGAAAACGTACAACTGAATCACCCTTAATATGAAAAAGCATAGTCTACTGGAAATTCTTTTGCAAGGAAAACTCATGGAATACTGTTTCCTTATAGGTAAGAAAGTTAACTATAGATTAGTTGTATCCTTCACTTAAGAGATGCTCTCTGTGTGGGAGGTGGTATGGGACTGATGGTAGTAATTGCAGAGAAATAATAGAAAACAAGATTGAACCACAAACCATTCTTCAGTGGGGTCCTGAGGAGGTGGAATTTCTGCTTCAGAAAGTCTCTCTTCCTCCCTGTTTGCCTTCTCTGCTGCCTTTCTAGCAGCTTCATTTGCACACAGTTCCTGTACTTCTCTCCGTTTGTCTATAATCTTCTGGGTGAAATCCACAAGGTACAAATCCTCAGTTTCTTCATCTAAAACAGAAAAATCAATCTGTAAGTGACAGATATCAAAAGGACCCAGCCAAGAGAGGAGTCAATATAAAATTGCAGCAATCAGCTCTACCGCTGCCAACAATGCCCTTGACTACGCTACATGACAATGCGCAGAAAACAGAATCTGACAAGCAATCCTAGGGAGATAGTTACCAATTTTGCTGTACATAAAGAAGGCTTTCACTCACCTGGAAAGTCTCCTTTTGTCATCTTCTCATAGAGCTGTGCTTTCTCTTCTAGTTTCTGCCTACAAAACACAGGAACACATCCCTTTCAGTTAACCATGAGAAAAGCAAGAAGTCTTTTGCCATAACGAATATGGGAGAAAGATTTCATTTCTTACATCATTGCCTGCAGTCAAGGCTGCTTCCTCTTAAGGCAACCTATGCGACCTAAACCAGCAGCAACAGGGGCGCTTTTGGTTCCCAAGGGTGGAATGGTGAGAATACTGGGTCACTACTGATGTAACTGTGGACAGAACAGCAACATCCTCCACACAATCATAGGCATGCATATATACAAGGACCTCTCAGGAGGAATCACACAGAGGCAATTTTACTTTTTTTTAAAAAAAGAGGCTACAGTGCTTTCCTAGAGGCCCAGAAGGCAATAATCAAAGCCATGGGCACCATCAAAAAATAGCAATGCTAGGGAGAAACTTTTTTCGGTTTAATAAAGCAACTTATTTTGGTAGAAACAACAGGAGCCCTAGCTGCAAGCACAATTCTCTCTTCTCTGTGCACATTACTTCCTTCCTTGTTCCTTCCTTTTCTGTAATGCAACAGTTTTTAATGAATTTGCCTGTGTGTTCCAAGCCATTTGTTCCTTAGCGCCCTCAGGAACAAGGAGATGGGAAAAGAGGGATACTACTAGTTCCAGTTGGAAAGACACCAAACCTCCAAGAATGTGATGCTGTACATAATTGTCAAAATGCAAAGAGTGTTACACTCCCCAGACACAGAGAATGAAGGACATTACTTATTCTTCTTATTTGCAGATAGACTTCAATCCTGAGCACTTCCTAGGGACGAATGACCCACTGAAGTGAACTGAGACTTCTGAGCAAAAATGCTGATGAGCGTCCTACAAAGTTGGGGATGTATTTCAAAGGAGCATATGCCTGAATCTGAACTCTCTCATGTGCAAACTGTCTGATAAATCACACCCTTAGAAATGGACTTCAGATGCATTTTAACAGGCAACCTGTGGCATCAGATGCACAAATGGTTACACACTTGGTGTCAGAGAAATTATTGTCTATAGCACAGGCATTCAAGCCTAGGGCTGCAAAAGTTCAGAATTAATTTCAGAAGCAGAAACTGAGCATCAGCTCTGAAGCACACAGTCCTATTTTACATTTGTTCAGTGTGTAATATGTAACCAGACTAATGAAATTTTATGTCTTCCCTTCTCAGAAGTATTACCTTGATTTGTCCAAGGTTTGTTGCTCTTCTATCTTTTGTTCAGCATCTTTCTCAGATCGATCTGAAACACCTTTATTCTGTTTAGTCCAAATGCTTGGCTTCTGTAACATTAAATTTTCAAAACGAAACATAAATACTATACCAGATACTATATCAGTTATCACAAATAGTCATAGAACATCCAGCACCTCCATTGTCAGAGGCAGCATGCTTTTGAACACAAGTCGCTGAAAACTGCAAGAGGGGAGTGTGATGTTCCACTCAGATTCTACTTGTGTGCTTCCCAAAGGCATCTGGCTGGCTACTGTGAGAACAGCATCCTGGACTAGATGGACTTTTGACCTGATCCAGCAGGCTTTTATTTTTTTGTTTAAAAGAAAGATAGATCTTTCCATCATCTAGGCTCCAGTACTGGCCAGTTATAAATACATCAGAGCTCAAGTGTGTGACATAAGGCCCCTACCCTATATCCAGCGCACCAAAGCTTTCCATTCCTACAAAACTCTTCCTAAATGTAATAAATGGTCTGCAAGCAAGTTGCCTAACAATAGCATGGGGTTCTACAGGCTCTCCTTCTTGAAACAAGAAGGTCTATTCTGTAGTATAGAGAACTACAGAATTATTGAATGTCAGTTTACACAATTCTTCAAATTGCATCTTTCTAGCTCCTTAGCCTTGAGCCTGTTACATTTCTGGAAACTACCGTTCAGAATGTCAGGCAGCTGTTCAAGGAGAAGATTACTCTTGAATTAGAGTCCCACTGAATTCAACAAGGTTATTAAGTTGTAGGCTGCAATCCTATGTACAATTCCCATTGAATTCAGCAAACTTATTTCTGAGCAGATAGTTATAGGATTGAATTGTAAACAAACTCTACCTTGTTTGTTGCTTTAGGTTTTACAGGAACTCCAGCATCTTTCAGAAGTTTTTCTTTTTTGAATTCTTCCTGTTTTCGGAAAAGTTCAGCTTTCAAGTCTATGAGCTGCATCAAGCACAGCGAAAAAGAAAGACAATTTTCCAGTTAGCAAGACAATAAAGAACTTTAAATGAGTCTCGGTGGAAAAGAACATAAATTTGCAACTATAGTCCAACAACTGAAATACTTAAAACCTTGAGAAATTAAAATACTGGTAAGGTGACCAGCGCAAATGCATATAAAGTGAGGGTTGACAAAACTTTACCCCATACAATGTTTGCTTAGAAATAGGCCAAATATAAAAGTTAAAGGTACCCCTGCCTGTACGGGCCAGTCATGTCCGACTCTAGGGTTGCGTGCTCATCTCGCTCTAGAGGCTGTGAGCCGGCGCCGTCCGAAGACACTTCCGGGTCACGTGGCCAGCGTGACGAAGCTGCAGCTGGCGAGATAGCACCAGTGCCGCACACGGAAACGCCGTTTACCTTCCCGCTATAAAGCGGTACCTATTTATCTACTTGCACTTAAGAGTGCTTTCGAACTGCTAGGTGGGCAGGAGCTGGGACCGAACGATGGGAGCTCACCCCGCAGCGGGGATTCGAACCGCTGACCATACGATCGGCAAGTCCTAGGCACTGAGGTTTTACCCACAGCGCCACCCGCGTCCCTTAGACCAAATATAATATAGGATAAATAAGCAGTTCTAGATTCAGATGTTCTTTATAGCCTTACAAAAAGACAAGGACTGATATTTGATTACCTCAGATAAAACCTGATTATTTTGAAAACTCAATTGATATGCCACACTTGCATTGACTGGGATCATTCTTGGCAGCAAAGGAAAAATGGGTCACCTGATGTTATCTCCCTCCTATCACAGTGGTTCTTGGGGGGGGGGGTGAGGATGTAAGAACACAACTTACCAAGCTGAAAAGGTTTCCAACCTCCAATTAAAAACACTAAATTGTAACACAGTTTATTTTATGGAACATACACTGTCATTTTTAATCAGTCATTTTTAAAAAGATTTGCAGGGGAAATTGATGAGATTGTCAGTCCCAGCTCACTCTCCCAATCAATATACTTGATTAAGCAGAATATTTACGGTATATACCTAAGAGAATATCCAACATCATCTTATCAGACATTGCACATTCCTACCCAAGTGTTTCTTTTATGCAAAAAACCCCAAAAATGTGAATAAAAATTTAACCGAGCATTCTGCAACACAGCAGTGGCATAGCTCAGGTATCTGACCAACTGCTCAGAATTTTCATGTATAATAATAATAATATTTATTATTTATACCCCGCCCATCTGATTGGGTTTCCCCAGCCACTCTGGGCGGCTTCCAACAAAATATTAAAATACAATAATTCATCAAATATTAAAAGCTTCCCTAAACAGGGCTGCCTTCAGATGTATTCTGAAAGTCAGATAGTTGTTTATTTCTTTGACATCTGATGGGAGGATGTTCCACAGGGTGGGCACCACTACCAAGAAGGCCATCTGCCTGGTTCCCTGTAATTTGGCTTCTCGCAGTGAGGAAACCGCCAGAAGGCCCTCAGCGCTGGACCTCAGTGTCCGGGCAGAACAATGTGGGTGGAGACGCTCCTTCAGGTATACTAGGCCAAGGCCATTTAAAGGGCTTTAAAGGTCAGCACCAACACTTTGAATTGTGCCCAGAAACGTACTGGGAGCCAATTTCTAAAAACACTGGTCTGTACTTCACTTAAGAGTAGTACATTCTGGTTGGATTGAATGAACAGGTCCAATAGCTGTCTACATCAACAGCATAAAAATCTTATTGTACTCTGGGTAGCGAAAACATTTTATGAAGGAGTGAGCCAGACCTAAAAATGATCCTAAAACCTAATTGGGTTTCCGCTCCCCTTAGCAATGCTTTCTGAAATATTTGAATTATCAGGACATAGAAAGAGCTGGAAAATTACATTGTCATCAGGACCTCTTCGCATTTAAAGAGCCCAGGAACTGTCAAGATGGTCTTGACAATCTGAAAGGTTCACCATCAAGGGAGGCCCTTGGGATTAGCAGAAAAGTTGAGGTGTATGAGAAAAGGGTCTTAATTTATACCTGGCGCTCAACCCTAATGTCGAAAGGTAGATATTCTTACTACACGCCCCCCCCCCCCGCTTCAACCCTAAGGTCCCGAGGCAGGTTACAGCATTAAAACCACAATATTAACAACAATCTAAAGCAACTTATAACCATAAACATTTAAAAAGACAAGTAAATTAGAGCTTAAGGGCGCATGTAAAGTGGCACAAAGAAAACATTTGTTTCCCACAGCTTAGCCTGGGCTGCTCACAATCTGTGCAAGGGCGGCAACTTCTTCTGTCATGCGAAAGGTAGTAACGCTGGGTTTTCCAAGTACCCCCCGAGCATGTGCAGAGCGCCCCCTTCCAGCAGAGGCTGGGCCTTCCAGCTCAGCCCCCTTTGCAGGGGAAGAAGGGCACCCTATGGGCTTCCTCCCCGCTTCGCCACTCACCGAGGATACCGTAACATCCAGCGGCTTCTTCTTCTTGTCCATATTGCCGCTGCCGCCGGCCGCCCCAGCGACAGCCGAGAACAAGCGACGCGGAGACAGTAAACACAACGAAACGAAACCCCGTCTCCGGATACTTCCGGCTTCAGGCGCGACGTAAAGCGCGAACCCGGCTTCCGGGATGGAGACGGCTGCTTCAGTACCGCCGCTTACGACAGTGTCGTAAGGGGGCAGAAAGGCTTTGCGGCGCGAGGTGTCGAACGTTGCGGGAGGTGCGCTAAGGGAGCAGCGCAGAGCAGAGAGGTTGGGTGGCCAGGGGAGGAAAAATAAGGCTTGTTAACATAAGAAGTAGCTCTGCTGGGTTCATTCAAAGGAAAGTCCAGCTGACTATAATCAGTTGCCTCTGCAGAGTCCAAAGGCCTGGCATGGAGGCAACAGCCCTGTTGTACCTCTTGTTGCTTCCAGCAGGTGGTACTTACAGGTTACATCGCCGTTGAACCTGGTAGTAGCGTATAGCGCAGAAGGCAGATGGGGGCGCCCTTGGACAGATTGCGGGGTGATTTGCAGTACGTCGAGGCTTTCTTCTGGCTCCTAATTATTTAACAATAACTGCAACGGAGAGCGCAGGATAATCAAACCATAGGAAACTCACCTTGTTCGTAGCATAGACAGAAGCTATAAACAGAACCTGATGTTCAGAGGACGAGGATAATTGTTTGCGGAGCCAATCTTAAATTTGTGTGTGTGCAGGGGGTGTATGGATATGTGTGCTGGCACACATCCCTGTCCTTTTAGTACTGAGAGGAAAGGTCTGAAGGCAGACTCTTAAGTGTGTTCGGCTGAAATGACAGTCTTCCTCATGCTCCAAATTCTTGATCACGAGAGGATAGTAATCATGTAGGGAGGTTATGGTGAGATAGTCATGCTCCCCTGCACATCACCTCCATGTGCAGAATTTAAGAACGCCTAAATAGCGCTAAATAGAGAAAGTCAGACTTCCCTTCTCTACAAAGATCCTCATGATTCCCTATTATAAGAAAAGTAGAATGTCTTTGGTAAATCTTCCAGCTTCTAATTTTCCATAATTAGGGTTACTCTGAGTCTACATTCATTTGTTAGTAGGGTTTGAGGTTTGATCAAATGAGCCCTATATTATGCCTACCTTGAATGTATTGCGTAGCTGTAGCCTCTCATTCCACCCACCCCAAGGCTGACTGCAGCACAATGCTTCTAACTCTAAACTTCCCAATGTGGAGGAAAAGCAATGTTACAGAGACGCCAATTTGAATGGAAGTTCCGACTATCCTATGAGGTTAGAATTAATTGGCGTAATAGACTGTTACTTAAGCTCTGATTTGGCTGGGAACTGGCTCAGGCTCACGCTTCCATTCTCTCAGATGTGTATGAGTCATTTTAATAAAGGAGAAATGTGCCTTGGTTTGACATGTTTGAAATGTGGTGTGTAACCAGTCAGTCAGTTTCACACTGTGATATTGCATAATTTATGGGCTCAAGCCACGAGCGTAACCTTTCGCTGGCATTCCCTTCCTCAATTAAGAGAAAGAGAGCAACAGGCAGTAATGAATACCTGCTCAATTGATGAGCAAGCGGGGGCTATGGAAATCGGACTCAGCCCCTCACCCAACCCCTGTTCCTTGATCTGCTATTGGCGTGTGATTCACCGCTCTGAAGAGTAGCCGAGACAGATAGTTTCAAAGGCTTTCTGTTCATATCAGTCCAGTACTGTCTAAGGAATGAAAAGCTTTTAACGTACGGTTCCATCAAGGAGGGCTGTGCCTAACACAAGTACTGCAGGTTTGCTTCGCATTGTAAAAGCACCATGCAATTGATCAAAGTATTTTAATGATCAGAGGTATAGAAAGCCTCCCTGGAACATGCCTAGCCTACTAAAATTGGAAAGGTGCACACTCCTCTAGCATAGTGTTGGATTTCCCTTGCCTGTTCTAGCAGAGGGGTGGAAAACCTATGTTGCTGGACTACAGTTCCCATCATGCCTGACCATTGGCCATGCTGGTTGGAGCTGATGGGAGTTGGAGCCCAACAACAATAAATGGAGGGCCACAGGCTGTGGAACTCCTGTTCATTATCCTAGTTTACATTATAAAGTGGATATTATAATAGACCTGACCAGGCTCTTAACAAAGAAACTGGATCGAACTTTTTAGTGGTCTGTTTTTCTGTAAAATCCAACTTTAGCAATATAATAGCAAAGGATTTGAGGTGTTTCTAAAAACTCATTAAGTTCAATCTCCTTACATTCATTCACACAGAAAGTTGGCCTCAGTGAATGGATTTTACTGACAGGGTTTATTGGGCAAAACTTTTCTGCCACCTTATGTTTGCTAGATAACACTGGAGGTTGCTGCCTTCTGCTACTTGAAAGGCTTGATTGTTTGTACTTTAGACCACATTGAAAGCAACCCCCCCCCAAAAAAAAAACAATTCAGGGCGCTATAGTTTGTTAAGAGTTGCTGTGAATTGTAACTCTGTGAGAGGTAATCTACACTGCCCAGAATTCTTGGAGGGAAGGTACGTGCTGTGTGCTTTATGGGTGCAACGTGTGTGCAAGCCTTTCTTGAAACACCTGGGAGCATTTGCTCGGTAGTAGCCTTTTATATAGTGCACATGAATTTCAGATGATGCTCTGCTGCAGTCTGTAGATTTGATTGACCTTAAAACAGTAATATTGATTGATCTGATGAGTGGACGGCTCTGCTTATGAGGAATCAGTTGACTAAATGACCTTAGCCCCCCAAGATTCTACCTGCCCATTAGGGTAATGAGCCTAAAATAAGAAGCACTCTTGCTTGATCAGAACATAGGCCACATTCTCCAGCATATTTTATGTCTGACAGCAGACAAACAGGTATCAGTCGGACTGCAGAAGCAAGGCAGCAAGGTATGTCCTCAGGAATTGGTAGTTAATCAGAGGCACGCTGTTCTGAGCAAATACCTATGGCACTGTCTAATCAGATGGATACTCTTTTTCCTTCTGAAGGCCGTCCCCATGCGGGTAATCTAGGAGCCTCATGCTGACAGTGGACAGGGCCACAGCCAGTGGTGGGCAGGGCCAAAGTGGGTAGGGATGCCTTTTCTCTTTTTGCCACTCCTTTCTCTCCACCCCCCCCCCTTGTCCCCTACTGAGCAGGCTGCTTGGGAAGGGATATCTTGCCAGAGATCTGATCATTTGCAGAGAACGCCTCTTTCCATGACTCCAACCATTTTGTCCATTTCTCCCCTTCCTCCTCTCCCTCTGGGCTCCCCGTCACATGCATTTAATTAGGCTGAGCCCTCTGGCCTCAGGCTTCTCACCCTTGATGCAAATCACAATCTGATGAACCAGTATAATTAAAAAGAAAGGAAAACAATGTTATTAACTTTTCAGATTGCATATAGCTGTCATTAAGTGTATGTAATATACTTTATTAGAGATCTGTGAATGCTAAGTAAGCCATTGTGTTTCTAATCTAATGTCGTTGATAACTCAGGAATAATTGATTCAGCACTTCTCACTAATATGCTCTAGGTTTTAGCACAAAATTGCCTGGATAAAACACACACACACACACACACACACACACTTATCACCTAACACTTACTAAAGGAAATAAGTTAAGGAAATTGTCCCCAAGATTAGGAGGTATTAGGTTCCTATCATCTGATAGACCTGAAATATCACAAATATCTCATTATGAGGCAATTTCTCAAGATGAGATATGTGGAAAATCACAGACATACATCATAAACCCCTGCTCCCCCCCCAAAAGGGAGGGAACACCATTGCCTTGGAACAGGTGACTTTAAAGAAATAATTTTAGCAAACTAATTTGATGGACTTGCTATTTTGAGAATAATTCTTGTGTTGTTTGTAATAAAAAAGCCTAAAAATAGAGCTTCTCAGTCTTTTAGTGTCACATTGCTTCAGAGAGAGAGAGAAGAAGAAGAAGAAGAAGAAGAAGAAGAAGAAGAAGAAGAAGATACAAGCAGATGTTTCAGCCTTACAGACAGCATGTGGACTGATAAAATAAACCCTTGGAACAAATATCACAGGAAGGGAGGAATTAGAAAATGCACAAAATTCATCTACCCTTTTTAAGCATTAGCCTTAAAGATGCCCACAATAAGTACTATATCCCTAACAAACAGCAACTGCTTGCATGCTAATAGTTTCAGATTGCCTTTGGCATATAAATTTGTTTGCAGTGCAAAGGAATGATGTATCTGATTAGTACAAGGTGCAGGAATATGAATGTAGCAGATACAAAGCATTTGAATTTTCTACAACTCTGAGGAAAGATTTAGTAATAGCCTGGTTCGATCAGTCCAAATACCTATAAAGTCGAGCCTTCTGTTCCCTGCAGTTGCCGCATGCAGGCACGAGCGCAATAGCCCCTCTTCAGTATCGGAGGCCGTATGCTGATAAACATTAGCTGCTGGGGAACAGGAGCAAGACAGTGCTATTGTGAGACTTGTGGGCTTCCTTATAGGCAGCTGTTTAAAAAGGTAAAGGGACCCTTGACCATTAGGTCCAGTCGTGACCAACTCTGGGGTTGTGGCGCTCATCTCACTTTATTGGCCGAGGGATCTGGCGTACAGCTTCCGGGTCATGTGGGGCCAGCATGACTAAGCCGCTTCTGGCAAACCAGAGCAGCACACAGAAACACCTTTTACCTTCCCACTGGAGCGGTACCTATTTATCTACTTGCACTTTTGACGTGCTTTCGAACTGCTAGGTTGGCAGGAGCAGGGACCGAGCAACAGGAGCTCACCCCATCGTGGGGATTCGAACCGCTGACCTTCTGATCGACAGGTTCTAGGCTCTGTGGTTTAACCCACAGCGCCACCCGCGTCCCTAGGCATCTGTTTAACCACTGAAAAACAGGATGATAGAACAGATGAGACTTTGGCCCAATCCAGCACAGCATGTCTTATTTTCTTGCATTGTCATTTTGAACCAAAGGAACTTAATAAAGACCATATTAAGCTGCTGTTTCCAACAGCAAAAATAATTGCAGCATGTAACTGGAAGTCTGGCAAGCAAACCTCTAAACTATTTTGAGGTGTGTGAGAGACAGCTGTGTGTGAATCTTTCCCTCAAGATTAACTGTACCACAAACCCACCCATTATGCACTAAGTGCTGCAATCATTTCCCTTTCCTTTCCCCCCCTTTTAATTAGTGGTTATATTGTATTTTTATTTGATGTTCTTGCTTTTGTTCGATTTTTTTTAGTTTATTCCAAAATAAAAAGAACTCAAGTCTTTTCCTTTTAAGGGCCTCATACTAGCTCCATTAAGCTTGAGGGTGCTTCAGTCGCAATCAAAAATAAGTTTGATCATGAAACCAGAGGAGACACAATTAGAAAGTTATGTGTATGTGTGTTTATTTTCACGCTTATGAGGAGAAAGAGTGAGGTGAGAAGTATTGGATTAGTAAGTGGTTCATGTAGTTGATGGGCCAGAAAAAAATCTTACCTTTTGTTGATCACAGAGAACCAGAAGTTAATACTTTTCATTTTAATTTGGCAAGGATGACTTGTGAGAAATCTTTTTGAGTAAATCACTGAAATATTATCCTACACATGCGGCTTACAGAATAATAAATGGTTGGCTTGTTTGGTAAAGGCTAGGATTACAAACTGGAGAAGGGGAAATCCCAACTGAGGGGTGGGTGAAGCAGAGGAAAGGTTTAAATCTATTACACAAGCCTCTGTTTACTCCCTGATTCTGGGCAGAAAGACAAAAAATCTCTTTCAAAATGGCACATGGGAATTGATTGTCTAATATCTATTTCGGGGTTTATCAAATCTCTTCCCCTGAGGGTTGATACCCCATCTGTACACACACACACACACACACACACACACACACACACATTCAGAATTTAAATAGGGCTGAAAAAGAAGAACATTTGTGAAAACGGAACTTGCCACATAACCCTCTCTTCTCCCCCCCGTCCCAATAACTAGTTTCTAATCAATTGACAGGAAATGTTTGTCTTGACTATCAACCCTAATGTCCATCTTCTGTGAAATTTTATCTCCCCGCACCCAATTCACTGTAGCTGATCTTAAAAAATGAAAGGTGCATGTTACTTTTTCGCAACCTGAGTAGTTGCAGCATGTAACTGGAAAGGAGATGTTTTAGCCCTGAGAGATTCCATTTTATTAGGAACTACTTCATTACTGAGCACTTACTTTGCAGAATGTTATAGTGCACTCGGTTAGCGTAAGCACCAGGCATCAGTAAGAAGATGTTCTGCTATATTTTCACTTTGTGAAGATTTTATCAAGAAGATCTTTGGAGCATGTTGTAAACTGCCCACACATTAAGATGTCTATTGCGGAACTCAGCTACAGCCAAAGAGCACTTTAAAACTGCACTGCACAACAGTTTTGACAACGATTATTATTATTTTAAAAAATCATATCCGATATACATCGATAGAATTTCTATCAAAACTGAAGAACACTAAAGCAGATTCCGTGAAATATTGCGTTGTTTGTTGGGTATAATAGGAGGGGAAATATTAAAAGCTGACCAGAAATAGTTTATGTATGCCACTACGGCAGCTAGAACTTCATTAGTCCAAAAGTGGAAATGGAAAGAATTACCGATGGTGGAAGAATGGCAGATGAAGATGCTGGACTCTGCGGAATTAGCAAATCTGACGGGGAAAATCTGAAACCAGAGCGACCAAGCGTTTCAGAGAGAGTGGAGTAAATTTTTCACTATATAGACAATTATTGTAAACATATAAAAACACTAGCAGGACTGTGATAAATCCTGCAATGTTTATTAGAAGGAAATTTCTACATGTGATTAAAGTTTAAAAGAACATTAAGAAAAAATGTAGAATTGTGAAGGTATAAATGTTTGGAATTATGATGTAGTTTTTTTATTAAAAAAAAACAGACGATGAGATGGAGGGAAGTCAAGTGGCTCAGTAGAACTAAAAATATGTAAAAGGAAATAAGATGTTATATTAATGTTAAAAATGGAAAATTAATTTAAAAATGAATTATTGCATTGTGTGTTTCTACAAGTATTCAGTGATGATGTCTTGAATCTACATCCGGCTCCTAAATATTTTAAAAATACAACTATAAAATTCTATGCACGTCTACTCAGAAGTAAGATTTATTATGTCCAATAGGATTTAATCCCCGTTCAGAACATAAGAAGCACCTGCAGGATTAGCTCAAAGGCCTATCCAGTCCACCATCCTGTTCTCAGTGGCCGACCAGATGCCTGTGGGAAGCCTGCAAGCAGGACAGCGCTCCTGCGATTCCCACCAACTGGCTTTCTGAAGCATACAGGCGGCGACCATTTTGTGTGAGGATTCTGTTCCCAGCCCCTGTGCCCGTGGCGGAGCACACATGCCCTGCCCTGTTATGGCCTGTTAGACCCTCTTCCGGGTCCAAAAGGACCCTTGCATCTGCAATCACACCTCAATTGGAGGCGCCTACAATGTCTGCCGCCTGTACTGTCTCCGACAATGGAGGCTGAGCATAGCCATTGTGGGTGTTAGCAGTTGATAGCTTTATCCTCCATTAATTTATCTAATCTTCAGGTTGGTAAGGATGTGTAGACGTGCAACATGCATCTCAGTTACATGCTCAGTAACATGAAAGAAATTTATATCATGTGCTTGTAGCCCTTGTTGGAGTTGAAGACATGGGCCACTTGTTTCAGGTGCCATTCAAGTTTAGCAACTAAAGGAAAACTTACGTTTGTGGCATGCAGGACAATTTTTTTATTCATGTATTTAAATTTATACTGCATCCAACGCCACAGGCTCAGAGTGGCCTACATTTTGCGTATTTGTGTGAATGCTTCTCTTGTCTTTCTTGCATCTTTCCCCCACTCTCCGTAAACCTGATGACATGTGCTGGGTTTTTATGTTTTATTTGTTTTGAAACATCATTTCATGTGCGCTTCCTCCTCTGTGTGTGATAAAATGCAAGGCAAAAAAGCAAAAAAAACCCAAACTCCCTGTGATTTTCCTATAAAATAAATAGAACTTTGCCAAGTTGAACGTTTTCCAAAAGTGACTTGAATATAGTAAAAACTAAAATACTAAAGTGACTAGAATGTATTATTAAGGCTATGTGGTATACATTATTGTGTATAATGCATCCTGCAAATGTAAGCCAGTTGGCAAGTACATTATTATCATGTATCTCTCTGCAGTAGAAATTACCGAAAGGTAAGCCAGCTCTTTAAGGAACAGCATGGAAGAGCCTTGCAATTTGCCCTTCCACCTCTTCAAACCTTCCCTTCCACTCCCAGCCATCTGTTTCTTTTTGCTGTGAGCATGTGAGATTGCTCTATCCTGACAGCAAAATTAGGTCCTGGCTGATGCTTTGCAACGAGGTTTTCACATAGTGTGAACCAGAGTTGTGGATTTTTCTCCCCGTCTTAGGGACCATTTATGGAGCTGCCTCAAGTGTCTAGATAGAACTGTCAATTCATAGAAACCAAGGTGGATTACAATTTCTACTGCGCATATACAGACCCCTCCAAGAGGCTGACAACTTGCAGTTTCTTTGTCTCTCTCCAGCACCAGAATGCCATGTTGGAAGAATAGTCTTGCTTTTTGTCTGCAGGCATTGCAGGATAGAGGTAAGGCTGGAGGCATATATCATACGGGAGCGGTGGATTAAAAATATTTGACGGCAATGGAGGTAAAATCGGACTCTGTCCTCCCAGATTTCCTCCCGTATTCATTGCTAGAGAAAGGGAAAAGGGCATACAACCCATTTTGTAAAAAATGTATAAATGTGGTACAACCTAACACCTGACAGAGGAAAGTAAGAATATTCATTGTTTCATCCCCATTAATGGGAATGGGGCTTATAGAATGGCAGTGTGCAGGTCAAATGTGTGAATCACTTCCACAAAGCCTGTTGGCACAAACTCGGCAAAGATTTGCCAAAATAGTCAATGAAGGGGTCAACAGCTGGCAACCCCCAGACTAATATTGGCTTCTGGAATGGTGCAGGCTAACTTTCACCCCTGGTGAAAGTGAGATGTGGTAGGAACAGTGGCTGAAAAAAGAATGGATAAGGCACTTGGCCCATCAATGTCCACCTTCACAGAATGGGACACTCAGCAAAAAGTCATTGGCTACAGGGTACTCAAAAATTCCCAACCACCGAATGCAGTTGCATATCATATCCTAAACCATATCAGATAGTATTGTGCCAGCCAAAATAGGTATGTTTAGAAAGAAAGCTGTGGTATTTACCACATGCTCAGAAACTACAAGCCAGCATCCTGTATACATAGTGAAATAATAGCTTTGGTGTTAAATTTCTATTATGCATCAATTAAATAAGTACAGTTGGAAGGTAAGATTGAGTAGTCGAACTGCCACTATTCAGATCTCTATTTATTCAGACTTTAAATGCCTACTGATATCCGCCCCCTTCTCTCGTGTTTTTCTCCAATGGAATTGTACCTAAAGGGTTTACTTTTGATCTTAGCAAAGAGGTTATTTCCTTGTCTCAAAACATTTCAGCTCAGCTCTTTGTGTTCCTTCAGAGTCAGTTGATGTCACAAAACTGTACATGTCTCTTGCACTGTTTGCAAAATTATTCTGTTTGCATCCCACTGTGTTTGAGATGAATTATTTTTAAACCTGCCAGCTGATAGCAGCTGGCACGAGAGCTCAAAGCACCCGTTCAAAATGGCGGAAACATTTGCTCCCGCACAGATTGAAAATGGTGTACAAGCTAAAACATGATAAATGTGGGAAATGTGGGGAATAAAGGAAGAAACTTGGTCCAGATCTGAAGGCATTTTACACAATTGTGTTGCTTTACAACATTGACGCTGTTAAGAAAACTGCTAGATAGGATAGTCCATTAGACCCTGTATTTTTCTAGTTTCCCTGGGAAGAAAGGGGAAGATAAAAAATACAATATGGAGTTTATTTCTAATCTATTACTTGCGACAAAGTTGTCTGCTGAGGGTAACGGAAATACAGTGCTTCACCAGATTGTTTTCACTGAAACCCGATTTAGAATATAGTGACCGTAACAGAACTGACTGAATTTTCAGTCCTAAGCATATTTACTTGCAAGCAAATCCCATTTAAATCAATTGGGGTAACTTCCAGGTAAATATGTTTACCACTGAGCTGTAATTTTATACAAGTGAGAGAAGGCAGACAAATATTGAATAAATTTACAGAGAATTGGGTATTATTTGTTCAGTAATTGAATATGGAATGCAATTATCTCAAACTATTTACAGTGTTTTCCTCCTATCTGATTTTCAGTCAGTTACTCTCAAGATGGGGCCTGCTTGTTAATGAGTGTTAATGTGTTAGTACCTCTTGCTTAATTGTGATCCTGTTTGTTAAAATAATTGCTAGGATAAAATGAATAAAATGTTTTATTAAAAAAAAATAGGTGGGAAAGAGGGGCATGGGTTTGATTCCTAACTGATCCACTATGAATGGAAGGGCTGCTTCTGTTACTTGAGGGGACTGGGACCCAGTAGAGCTTCCACTGGAGTACTGGCATGGGGTGGGGTATTTTTGCCGATCTCTCATTCCCCCTTAAGCCCCCTGCCCTGCCTCTCATGCTGCTCCAGAGGGTCCTTCAACCCTCCACAGCAGATTTTAGAGGGGCAAATGGGCTACAAGAGGAAAGGGACATTGGGGGGAAATGCTGCCACACTTCCACTGGTGAGAACATCCTATTGGTGGAGGCAGTTGAAGGAAGGAATGCTGCTGAATACCAGATACTGGAAGCCACAGGAAGGGAGAATACTCTTGCGCTAAGGTCCTGCTAGTCAGATTCCCACAGACACCTGGCTGCCCACGGTGAGAACAAGATAATGGACTGGATAGGCCATTGGCCTCATCCGGCAGGGCTGTTCTTATGTCTGTATAAAATGCCACTGAAGGCTCCCAAGAGCATAACCTAGGTTAGAAACAAAGCCATGATCTGTTTCAGCAAGCTTCCTTCCTGTAAGCTCCTATCTTGCTGTTGTTTCCTGAAGCACTAGGTTTAAGTTTTGTTTTGTTATTTAATTGTATTGCTTTTCCTACTTCGATGGTGGGATAGAAATTTAATAAAATCAATTAATTGGAAACCAATACTTGCTTCCATGGATGTTCGTGCCAAGCAAACAATGGAGCATCACTGCTCCTAAGGATGCTGTTTTTATTGAGCAGTAGCTAATCAAGTCACATGTGGAGCCCTTGCCTGAGTAATTATGCCAGCCCACCTCCAGTTCACTGAACTGCAACAACCTGTAAGAAACAAAAAATACTTTCCCTAAGAAACCAGAAGCCTTTCTCTTGGGCATTGTCAGCCAATTGGTGTCAAAGAAAGATAGAACATTTTTTATGTACGCTACAACGGCAGCAAGAATACTCATTGCAAAGTATTGGAAGACACAAGACTTACCCACTCTGGAAGAATGGCAGATGAAGGTGATGGACTATATGGTTTTGGCTGAGATGACTGGCAGAATCTGAGACCAGGGGAAAGAGACGGCGGAAGAAGATTGGAAGAAATTTAAAATTTATCTTAAGAAATATTGTAAAATTAATGAGTGCTAAAATGTTATGGTTATAGAAAGTAAGTGGATTACAGCTGTAAAGATCAAGTAGAAGAAAAGAAAAAGAATCAATTAGATAAAATTAAGGGGGAGGATTTGCTGAAATAAATTTTGAAATTGGAATGCAGAAAGGGGAGGTATGGGGAGGTCGGTGAAACAAGTTTTAAGAAAAAAAGGATTTGAAATGTACATGTTTGTGTTTATGTGTTTGTATGTTTGTATTGTGTATTGTGTGTGTCTATATAAATTGTGAAAACCCAATAAAATTTTTATAAAAAAAGAAACAAAAAATAATGGGCAGAATACATAGGTGTTTGTACTGTCTAGGCATGGATTGCTTCAGGGATAGGTGATGTCACTGACATGTTTGCGCTTACCGTTTACTTTTTTATTATTTGCATGTGACCCTTCAGTAGAAATATCCCCAGGTAGAGAGGCCAAAGTACATAATCTGTCAGTACAGGGCTGACAGTAGGTTTATTTTATTTACATATATTAAGATCAAAAGGATCAGAAAATAATTAATAACGTCAAGCATTTTCACCAGAAATAATTGCCGCTGTTGTTTTTTTGTTATTTTGAATGCCCCATCTTTGCATTTTGAGGTCATATCTTGCCCGCATTGCACGTGCCCAGACATTTACTCACTTTATCTCCTATATTTAGTGTGGGATAATTCATGCCCCCAGAAGAAAAGTGTGGAAGTTACATTTCTGAAAATTATGACAGGTTGCCAAACTATACCGGTATGTAGGGTTCTCAAGTGTTTTTACTGGCCTTGCTCCTGTCTTGTTGACGGAAGCTTGTTGTTGTTTAGTCGTTTAGTTGTGTCCGACTCTTCATGACCCCGTGGACCAGAGCATGCCAGGCACTCCTGTCTTCCACTGCCTCCTGCAGTTTGGTCAAACTCAAGTTCGTAGCTTCGAGAACACTGTCCAACCATCTCATCCTCTATCTTTCCCAGCGTCAGGGTCTTTTCCAGGGAGTCTTCTCTTCTCATGAAGTGGCCAAAGAAGCTTAGCATGCAAGAATTATGCAGATGATGCTGTTCATAGCTTGCAGATAAATGGATGAGGAAAGCTTCATGGGTTTTGTTTCTGTGGTTATAGGCCCCAGGCAGAGAGCCATCAGCAATGTTGGCAAACCTAGCAAGAAGCATAGGAATGATTTTGCAGAATGCAAGGGTATACTTCTTCAGGAGGGTGTGAAAGTTCTTGAATAGGGATGGGCAAATCCGTTAATTTCAGTTTCTCAGTTTTTTTTACCCTTAATTTCATATTATGTGTTTTCATATCGGTTTGTGAATGTGTGCTTTTGTTTTTTGAAAGACCCTCATGAAAATTCAGCAACACTTTACTGCAAATTTCTCCCAATATGTACATTTTTGCATGCAATCTTGCCTAATTACACAAATTCGCAAAGCAATTTCCCATAATATAATGCCTTTTTGGGGTATATTACAGTGGTGCCTCGCAAGACAAATTTAATCCGTTCTGCGAGTCTCTTCGTCTAGCGGTTTTTTCGTCTTGCGAAGCAACCCTATTAGCGGCTTAGCGGATTAGCACTATTAGCGGTTTAGCGGCTATTAAAGGCTTAGCGGCTATTAAAGGCTTAGCGGATTAGCGGCTAAAAGGCTATTAGTGGCTTAGCGACTTAGAAAAAGGGGGGGAAGTGGAAAAAAATCGGAACACTCGCAAGACGTTTTCGTCTTGCAAAGCAAGCCCATAGGGAAAATCGTCTTGCGAAGCAGCTCAAAAACGGAAAACCCTTTCGTCTAGCGGGTTTTCCGTCTTGCGAGGCATTCGTCTTGCAGGGCACCACTGTATTTTCACCGATGTATGCATTTTATATACATTTTTCCTGGCCTAGTGTATTCATTTCTGTACACATTACTTGGCTGATGAACTGCTTTGAAAAATTCAGAGATGTGTGAATTTTGAAGGATAGCTATGCTTCAGTTTATATATTATTTCAGAAAGTGTAAATTAGGTTAAGTTTGCCTTTAAGGGTTAACGGAATCAACCCCCCCCCCATCCCTATTCTTGAATGACCCCAAATGGCAGCAAATATTTCCTGCTACCCTATTCACTCCTCTAGGTTTTACTATATTAAGGCACCATATAGTGTAAGTACAGGGTGAGTCTTTTAAAAGAGGCCCCATGGAACATGTGTACTCTGTATCCACGGGGCCTCTTTTAAAGGACTCACCCTGTATAATCTTGCCATAAACTAGATTTTATGGACTCTGTGTGGCCTACAGTAGCCCCCGTCAATAAGGGCTGAGTGAGCATGCTGGCGCTATGGGGACCGCTAATACTGACCTCCTCCCCATTCTTGGGAATTCTGGCATAAGAATGTGGAGAGGGTGTGTTCTTCTGGTTTCTTTCTAGCCCTGTAATAATACGGCGTTCACCTTTCCTACTTGGAATTGGTACTTTCTCAGTAGATGGCAGTAAAAGACTGTCGCTGGAGATTCACAGTTCAGATGGCTCAGCAGGGTGGCAATCGTTTAGCAAAACATGCGGCTTATTAATGAGAACATCTTTCTACCCCTGTAGCCCTATCCTCTCTTTAAATTGCTATACTGTATTGTGAGAATTAAATTGGTTTTTGCCGTTTTATTTTCAGAGTGCCGGAGGCATAGTTTCACCTCGCATTTAACAAAGAGAGCCACCTACTCCTGCCAAAATGGAAGGGATGAAAGGCAAGAATTGCCAGTCTCACAGGGGCTGTCTTCTGGCCCCAGCTGCGAGTTCAAATCCATGCTCAGGGATGGGGTAGAGGAGAGAGGTGAATGTATCACATTCCGATCCTTCCGTTCCTGAACTGATGCAACTGACCAGAAGACATTACGAATAATACATGAAATCAGCAGCAGTGGATGCACAGTTACCATTGACTTATTCAGGAAAGGCACTCTTAGCAGTGAGGTGAACTGTGTGTTCAGAATGAAAACTTCCCCCTCTTTGAGGAAGCCCACTGAATGAAAGTAAACAATATAGTTGGGCGCAGCTTATTGTTGTGCTGCCTCAGCCATTCCTAGATTTGGGTGCGTCCCTGATTTCAGTCATTTTTGGTGTTCCAGATCTCATGGCTGAGAAGGTTCCTGGGTCTTTTAAGTATTGCACATCACATCACTTTAGCATCTCCTATCACTGCAAATCAAGGCTGGCCCAAGACATTTTGTCACCTGAGGTGAATCAGAAAATGGAGGCCCCTCCAGGAATTGTAGTATCTTTATTGCTTTTTTAAGAATACAGGAGGTGGGACTGAACTGGGGGCAGAGCATATGGGTCCCCCCACACCAAAATGAGTCAAGCATTGGCTACAGTAGAAAGAAAGCAGCCTTAGCCACATCAATGAGGTGACTCCCAACTCACCTGGTTCCTCTCCCCAGCCCTTCAAACAGAAGACTTCCTTCAAATAGAGGACTATCCTCAGTAAAATAGGACACATTGCGCTACCCTAGTCTTCTACTACCTCTGTATATGCAGACCAGGCCTATGTGATACTCTCTTTGTGTAGAACATGCCCCAGAAAGTTGGTGTTTCTCACATAGTGGAGAGGCACCACAGCTGGGAGTGGGAATTGGCCTAACTGATGAGGAGAAAAATGTAGTGCTAAAAGCAATACTGAAGCTACCATGAAGATCAAGAACACCTGACTGGGGGTCCCATGTGGTAATACGGCGAGAGAATGGAATCAAGAATCATAACTGTCAGAATACTAGAATTTTAGGCATATACCAGGCTTCCTCAACCTCAGCCCTCCAGATGTTTTGAGACTACAGTTCCCATCATCCCTGACCACTGGGCCTGCCAGCTAGGGATCATGGGAGTTGTAGGCCAAAAACATCTGGAGGGCCGAGTTTGAGGAAGCTTGGCATATAGAAAAGGCTGGACAAGGTTAAAAATGTATTTGATAAATTATTTTTCCTGGATTAAGGACCAGAAAAAGACACATTATCTGATTAACAAAAGGTAAATAACAATTTTGCAATTAAGAAATGTATGGAGTTTTCTTTTCATACTGAGGATTATACAGCAGCACACAAGTCCTTGTGAAGTCAATAGCAAACTTGGCAAGGTACAGAATGCACTTAACACACACACCACTGGGTTTTAATGAAGTCCCCAGAGCAAGCCTGTACACACACAAAGCATGGAGGGACTTGCTTATATTATACACCAAGTTTGCAGATCAGCCCCAGATGTCATTGTATTGAAATGCCACCAAGATTTAAGCAACTGCTGAAAACACCTGCACTTGATAAAGCAACAGTATACACCAGAGATGTGCAATAAATGCTGTATGTTAGTCACAGGTTAGCAGCACAGACAAGGGGGGGGGGAAACACCAGCCATGGCTGCCCAGAAAACTTGACTTGAAATAGAAAATTAGTTGGTGGGTTGAGAGAAAGAAAGGCACCTTAAATTTTCTGGGAGGTTTTTCTCATTTTTTGCAGGTGGGGACTTTGTGCAATTTAATTGCCCTCTCCATCTTAGTGCTCACAAGCGATAAAACGAATAAACAAATTGAGGTCCAGGTTTAATTTCAAAGAAAAAACAATGGAAGTTGCTCGTGCCATGTATGTATGTATGTATGAGATCTATTTCCTGTACTGGAAATTTGCATGGGGTATTATGTATGTCACATCCAAGGAATCTGTATTTGAAACTTTCGGTTGTACCCTATGTTAGTCCTCTGGAGGGTAGACCCATTGAAATTAATGGGCATGGCTAACTTAGGTTAGTAATTTCCTTGGGTCTACTTTTGAGTAAGACTACCATTTAATTCCCATGTGAAATTTAACATGGAACTGAAGTTGGGGGGGGGGGAAGATGAACAAACTGGGTCTTGTCCTGAGCTTCATTAGCTGGATTTGTTCAAGAAAATTTATGGGGTTCTTGGTGGAAATTTGCAGAGGAGCAAATTTACTCAAACAATCTGAAAGATGGTAAAAATGTTTCCAGTTGCCCCACAAAGGGCTCCACTGCTATGCTGCTGAATAAATCTGAGCTAAATTAGCCATGGAAGACATTGCATCACATCTGCGGCGTACCCACGACTGAGATGCCAACTGCCAAGATTTTGGAACTCAAAATTGATCCAGTCGGAATGAATGGCAGAACAGCTGTTGTCTCCTGCATTACACAATTACAAGTGCAAGTTAATAGCATGAAGCAATTGTGGAAAAGGAGCTTGTGCTCTTTTGCTGATAACTTGGAATAGGAGACTATGCAGGGTCGCATGGTAACGTGGTCAGTTGTACCAGTAGATTGAATTACAAGCCAAAGATTCCATCAGCGGATCAGAAATCGATACGTGGCAGCGGCTGTGGAACTTGAAAGCAAGCCTCTGAGAAATACTAGAATGTGAGAAAGTGGGCAATGAGGCACAGTAGGGCTGCTTTTGGAAGCTTAGGTGGTGGAATGCTTTTTACCAGATTGGGCTGGTGCGGCAGCTGCACTCTATCCTGGGGAAGGCAGACCCAGCCAATATGGTGTTGCAGTTAGAATGTTGGACTAGACCAAGGTTCAAGCCCCCACTTGCCTGTCAAACTTCACTGGGTGACTTAACTGGCCATTTACTGTCTCTCAGCCTAGCTTCCTTCACAAGGCTGTTGTGGGGATTAAAAGAGATGGGAGAACCATGCAAGCAATCTTGAGCTCCTTGGAGAAAAAGGTGGGATATAAATGCAAGCAATGAATGAATGTTGGTCTCATAGCTGTCAACCGTCCCTTATTTGGCGGGAAAGTCCCTTATCCCAGCGCTGTGTCCTGCTGCTGTCCCTTATTGATGGATGTCCCTTAAATGTCCCTTAAATTTCAAAGGAAGCAGTTCCTCTCCCTCCCTCCCTGCCGGCCAGGGAGGAGGGAGGCTCCAATTGTGTTGCTTGGCTGCACTGCTCACCCAAAAAGGAGTCTAAGAACGACTGGGGGGGTGGAGCTTGCATGCCTTGTGCTGATCAAGTCGGCTGCATTGCCTAGGGACTCGCCTTTGCTCAGTGCTTCCCAGCGGAGAGGTGACGGTGGTTTCCCTTGCTGCATCTCCTTTGCTGGGTTGCTGCGCTGTGGGAACCACCACTTGAGGCTTCATTTGGCTGCTGGCTGGGCTTTCTGCCTTGGAGGGGCTCAGAAGTCGAACATACCTGTGCTGGGAAAATCCCTTATTTTGGCTGCTGATCCCTTATTTTGGCGGCTGCTGGTCCCTTATTTTCAAATCTGTAAATTGACAGCTATGATTGGTCTATCTCCACTGTTAATATGCCTCTGAGTGCAAGTTGCTGGGAAAAGCAGGTAGAGGGGAGCACTCAGGATCTGCTCAAGCTTCCCATAGGCACCTGATTTGCTCTTTTGCCTGAACCAGCAGAGCTCTTCTTATGTTCTCTAGTAACCTTCAGACTGGAGTACTCTAACGTGTTCTGTGTGGGTCTCCCCTTTAAAAGCACCTGCAAATTTCAACTGGGGTGCTGCTGCCAGAATGTCGACTGAGATCAGCCAACTGGAGTGTATGACCCCAGGTGTTGTTCAATCTGCAGCTATTATGTTATCTGAATCAACATCCGAGATCGAGCTTTGCTTCCCCAGCCCCCATGACATAGAGCAAGTGGCTCCATGGAACAGGGGTCTTTTTATCATCAGTGTTTGTAGTTCTAGAGGGGAAAATACCTGGTATTCAGACTTTTGAGAAGTGGGGAAGGAACAACCTGATCCAACCCTTTTGTAATATACAGAAGTTTGCAAAACCAGGTAATTTAAATGTGGAAATGCTGTTAAAGCATTCAATACCGCTCCTCTGAAGTTGCTAGCTACCCCATAATCTAATTAATACACTATCTTTTATCAGTGCTGCTTTTAAGACAGTGTCCCTTGACAGTGCTAATTCCTGACATCAAAGGAAAAGTCCAAACTATTATTTATTATTATTAGAAATGTGTTGAATTACTCTTTGCAAAGGTGAAATGTACATGCCATTTATAGGACTGATGGTCATCCGCTACCTTTATACTACAATGAGCAGACCTTGCAATTACTCACAACTAGCTTTAAAATAGAAATCATTTCCTCTAATACAAAATTCCAGTGGTGACTGCTGACAGACATAAAGATAAAATGGGGTCACTGAGGGCCAACTTCATGTGGCACAATTCATATTATTTGGCCTTCCACTGTTGTTTTAAAACTAAATAGCTGTCATGACCCCAGGATCAGATTCTCTTTCTTCAGGGAATGAGGTAGAGGATTTGAGTCAGAAAGCTGGGACATATGAAGTTGTAATCTATTATCACATCCACATCATACATTTAAAACATATTGCTTCCCCCCCCCCAAGAATTCTGGCACCCCCTGACAGAACTTCAGTTCCCAGCACCCTTAATAAACTACAGTTCCCAGGATTCTTGGGGGAGGGAAGTCATGTGATTGAAGACATGCTTTAACTCTGTGAATATGACTCTGTGGTGTGAATATGACCCACAACATTTAGAGAGCACCATGTTGACTACTCCTGGTGACAAAACAGGATGGGCGATCCCTGAGAACTTTACTCATAAAACACTGCTATCGCACCAACTGCCAATTGAAAAAGAGGGGTGGGACTTCCTGCAGGCCATTCTATGTTTGAGAGTTGGTGGTGGTGCCTTCACCAACTCCTACTTCCTTCTCAAAGTGGCCATGGGATGCAACTATCCAGTAGCTCTGGACCAGGGTACCTGAAATATTGACTTCCCTTTCATTGCTTAGTACCAGCATTATGATAAGCAAACAGAACGAGGTTACTCCTGCCACAGCCTAATGCTGATTAATTGGCAGAGGTGGGCCTTTTTGCTAGTGGTACCCGTTCTATGAAGCCTGCTCCCTGCTAAAATACAGGAGACCCCAGCTTTACTGACATTCCATCAGCTTTTGATGATGCACATGTTTACACAAGCATTCTCTTGATCTCTAGCCTGAGCCTCTTGTTTTAATTACCATGTCAATTTAATGGGGTTGTGTTCTTGCATATTTTAATTACAGATGCATGTATTTGACTGGGATTGTTTTACTGTGTGTTGTAATTATGGATGTTTAAATTTTAATGCTTGTGTAATTGGTTTTTATACTTGTACACCACTTGGAAGCCTACCTGGGTACTGAGTGGTATATAAATTAATTAACAGCAACAAAAACAGCTACGGGATGAAAAATGTGCCAGCTGTCCAGTGGTTATGGGGAAAGTGTCTGCAGCAAAACTTGGCCAATCTGCTGCACACTTTTTGCTGGTATGAGAGTGAGAGTTTACTCTGTAACCTCATAAAGGTTATCTCTCACTGCCGACAATGTAATCAATCCTACAATAGAGAGAGATCCACATTGAGACCTACCGGTCTGCTAATAAAGGCCTGGCAAAGTACAGGAAGATCTGCCAGTCACTGCTAAGAAATGTCGTCCTCCAGGAAATTAAAAAACCTTGCAAACTTTGTGTCATGCACGTCTCCTTTGTTATCCTTATGTTACGGCTCTGCTGAATACTGTGAAATCAGTGAGATATTTTTGAGGCCATAGGCATAGATTCTTAACTCTTTGTGAGCAGTCATTTAAAATGAAAAGAAAAAAACCCTATAAAACTTTGACTTGAGTTCTGCCACCTTATTCATACGAGTGTGTGTGTGTGTGTGTGTGTGTGTGTGTGTGATTGAGACTGGAGACAAAACTATTTTGCTCACCTAATTGTGTACTTAGAAAGGCAACCAACTGCCAAATACACTCAGTGAAAAAAATATTTTATGATCCTTTATTCTTCCCACAACCATGTGTCTGTTTCCTTCTTTCAGCTTGGACCATGAAAACCAATGATGCGTGCTTTACTTCTGCCTATAGACAGCTTGACTTCAGGCTCCCAGTGATGGCTGAAAGATGTTTACTTGCTTAAAACTAAGTCATCCGTATCAGCCAAACTTTTGAAAAAAGGCCAGATCATGGAAGATCTCCTTTGGTTCTAGGTCATCCTGTCTGAAAACAGACAAAAGCCAGATGATATGGAAAGGAATACTGGCATCTTTAGAGGTCACACATAGTCTATGGCCATTAAAAAATAGTGAATGGCATTACTGGTTCCATTGGTGCAATGGGTCAAGTGCATATGGCTGTTAACCAGAAGGTTGGTGGTTGGAGCCCACCCAGGAGTCACTGTGGGCAGGATTCCTGCATCACAAGGGGTTGGACTAGATGACCCTCTGGATCCCTCCCAATTCAATGATTCTATGAAGGGAAGAGCGAAACAAGCAAAGATGCTATCTTGTGATTTGCATATGGTCTTGATGGACCATAGCTGGAGCACATGATGTGCAGCCAACAGATGTGTGTGTGTGTTTAAATTTACTGGATTTTCTTTTGTTGTTGTTTAAAAAATCCAGATTAAATGAGGCTGGCATTTTGATGCTGATGATGAACTTCATAGAATCATAGAATAGAATCATAGAATCATAGAGTTGGAAGAGACCACAAGGGCCATCGAGTCCAACCCCCTGCCAAGCAGGAAACACCATCAGAGCACTCCTGACATATGGTTGTCAAGCCTCTGCTTAAAGACCTCCAAAGAAGGAGACTCCACCACACTCCTTGGCAGCAAATTCCACTGTCGAACAGCTCTTACTGTCGAACAGCTCTAACTTATAAGTGCCCTGTTGGATCAGTCCAAAGGTCCATCTAGTCAAGCATTCTTTTTTCACAGTAGCCAACCAGATTTCTGTGGGAAGCCCACAAGCAAGACCTGAGTTCAACAGTGCTTTCCCCACCTGTGATTCCTAGCAACTGATATGGCAGAATCTTGGCATATGGCAGAACTTTGCCATTGTGGCTAGTAGCTATTAATTGATTTGTTGTCCATTAAAACTGTCAAATCCTTTTTTAATGCAGTCCAAGTTGGTGGTCATCACTACATCTTGTGATAATGACTTCTAGCACAAGTCTATAACAAACTCTCTTGATTTCCAGCATTCAGCTTCACTGAGTAACCCCAGGTTCTAGCTTTGTAAGGAAGAAAAACTCCCCCCCCCCACACACACTGTGCATAATTTTAAATAGCTCTGCCATGTCCCCTTATACTTGCCTTTTGTTTTAACTAAAAAGCACTTTTCTTCATAGGCAAGTTCCTCCACCCACTTGATCATTTTAATTTCTTTTCTGCACCTTTCCCAACTCTACTGTATTTTTTTGAGGTGAGGCAATCAGAACTGTGGTGGAAGCATAGATTTGTATAATGATATTGGCAGCCCCCCCCCAGTCCCTTTCCTAATTATCCCAAGCACAAAATTTGCCTTTTTCACACTGTGTTGACATCTTTATTGAGCTATTCACTACAACTCCCACATCTCCTTCCTGGTCACTCACCTCCAGTTCAAACCCCCATCTATGTATATGTGACATTAGGATTTTGTTTTATTTTTGCCCCCATGGGCATCACTTTATACTTTCTTCCATTAAGTAAGATGTGCCCAAGTGGAAGATGGACATCATCCCCGCCCCCCCCCCCGCTCCCTTGGCCATAGAAGGGATAACAAACCTGTATGATCAGGGGCGTAGGAAAGGGGGGGTCCACCCCAGGTGCCATAATAGAGGGGGGGGTTTGACAAATTATCAAGGAACAATTACTGCCCTACTAGGGTGGTTCATGGGACGCAGGTGGTGCTGTGGGTTAAATCACAGAGCCTAGGACTTGCCGATCAGAAGGTCGGCAGTTCAAATCCCCACGATGGGGTGAGGTCCCGTTGCTTGGTCCCTGCTCCTGCCAACCTAGCAGTTCGAAAATACTTCAAAGTGCAAGTAGATAAATAGGAAAATACTTTCTGGCGGGAAAGTAAACGGCATTTCCATGCTCTGCTCTGGTTCACCAGGAGCAGATTAGTCATGCTGGCCACATGACCCGGAAGTTGTACGCTGGCTCCCTCGGCCAATAAAGCAAGATGAGCGTTGCAACCCCAGAGTCGGTCACGACTGGACCTAATGGTCAGGGGTCCCTTTACCTTTACCTAGGGCAGTTCATAAAAAACTTTTTTTTTGAAAATGCGTGCTCCAAATGTCTTCTCTTACTACACTAGGGATTATAGCTATATATGAAATTTCATACATATCAGTTAATATCTTGACCCTCCACAAAAATAGCTGTTTACTTGGCCGTTTTCCTATGTCGTGAAGGCTGAAATTTCAATTCAGTGGAGCAGGGTCAAGATATTAACTGATTTGCATGAGATTTCAGATATAGCTATATAATCCCTAGTTTAGTAAGATAAGACCTTTGGAGCAGGCATTGTAAAAAATAATATTTTTTTTTAATGAACCACCCTACTGCCTTACCCTACTGCCGCTGGGCTTCCCAGGTCCTGGAAAGTCTGCCTACATGAAGAAAATGAGACTAGGCCGAGTAGATTAGGCCTTGCCTTGCCTTCGCCCCGCCCCCTGCACGCAGCCAATTTTTATTGATTTTACTGCTGTGGTTTTTTTGTTTTTGTTTTTGGTAAACCACTTTGCAGGTTTTTTAAAATAAATTTTATTAAATAAATAAACAATAAATATAAATAAAACAGCACAAGCCAAAACACAAGCCAAAAGTCCATCCTGTAGATTTAAGTATCTGTTCATAGTCACCTACTTGTTATCAGAGGCCCAGAATCCACATTCCTTTGTAAGAAAATATGAAATAAGGAAAAACAATTTTTGCAGGCCAAAAAATTTAAAAAATATCTATGTGTGTGTGTGTGGGGGGGGGGTGACCAGAAATTTTCCGCACTGGGTACCACCTGACCTTCCTACGCCTCGGTGTATGATACAGTGTAGCAGCCTTGGAAAAACTGTGGAAACAAGTCAGGGTGAATGCTTAATAAATACATCACCTGAAAGTGAACATTATGACTGAATCCCACACCTACCTTGCAAATCAATATCGCCATATACAGTGGTGCCCCGCAAGACGAACGCCTCGCAAAACGAAAAACTCGCAAGACGAAAGAGTTTTCCGTTTTTGAGTCGTTCCGCAAGACGAATTTCCCTATGGGCTTGCTTCGCAAGAAGAAAGCCCATAGGGAAATCTCCGGGGACCTCTTTTAAAATGCTGGCGGTTGGGAGCAAAGACTTTTGCCCACCGCCGGCCTTCAGAAGAGGTCCTGGACCTCTTCTGAAGGCCGGCGGGGGGCAAAAGTCTTTGCTCCCCCCGCCTGCCTTCCCGGGACAGCGGAGACTTCTCTGCTGTCCCGGGCGATCTTAAAATGCTGGCGGGCAGCAGCGAAGCCTTCGCTGCCGACCCCCATCATTTTAAAATCTCCCCGGGACAGCGGAGGCTTCTCTGCTGTCCCGGGCGATCTTAAAATGCTGGCGGGCGGCAGCGAAGCCTTCGCTGCCGACCCCCAGCATTTTAAAATCCCCCCGGGACAGCGGAGGCTTCGCTTCCGCCTGCCAGCATCTTAAAATCGCCCTGGGACAGCAGGGGCTTTTAAAATGGTGGCGGTCGGCAGCAAAGCCCTCCTGTCCCCGGAGGTTGTGGGGCGGGAGGTGGAGAGAAGGGCTTTTCTTCCCACCGCCAGCCTTCAGAACAGCCTTCTGAAGGCTGGCGGTGGGAAGAAAAGCCCTTGTCCCCCCCCCCCAGCCTTCAGAAGAGGTCGGGGGACAGACTGTCCCCGGACCTGGTCTGAAGGCGGTTTCCATAGGAACGCATTGATTGATTTTCAATGCATTCCTATGGGAAACCGTGCTTCGCAAGACGAAAAACTCGCAAGAAGAAAAAACTTGCGGAACGAATTAATTTCGTCTTGCGAGGCACCACTGTATGTAGCCTTGCCTGAACAGGAGTTCTGCGCCTTTTCAAGTTTGCATCCCTCTTTGGCAAAAGTAGGCGGCCCCTCCATTTATGCTGGTAACTTGGTCATTCTTCCTGCCACTTAAAGTAGCATCACCAAGAGCACAGACCACACACCTTTTCTATCCCCTCATGCTCTCTTTCAAATAACCTTCCTTCAGCAATAAGGCATGCGCGCTGGCAGCAAATCAACTGATGTGGATTTAGGAGGCATGACCAGTTCGGCCACACTGGGCACAGAGTCTTGGGGGGGGGCACCACAGCTATGATACAGAGTGGAAAGTGAGAGGCAGGGGTGCTGAATTTTGGCGTGGCAGAGGGCGCTACTGAAATTTGAGACTACAAACACACCTATTGACAGGCATTTGCTGGCTGCTGATGTGGGCCAACTGCCGTAACTTTTAAGGTTAATTTTTGTAGGGACTAGATTCAGGTAGGTAGCCATGTTGGTCTGACGCAGTCAAAATATATATATATATAAAATAAAAAATTGTCCAGTAGCACCTTAGAGATCAACTAAGCTTCTTCTTGATACAGTGGTACCTCAGGTTAAGTACTTAATTTGTTCTGGAGGTCCATTCTTTTTTTTTTTAAATCATATTTATTAAAGTTTCCGATAGAAATACAAAGAAAAAAGAAAAAGATAAAATACACTTAAAACCTTACTTTCATTACCAACGTTCTGGGACTCCCCCATCCCCCTCCCAACTGTATTCCCCTTTCATTAATTTGGTTCTACAAGCTCTCACTCCCAATTTAAAAACTTAATTTGTTTAACCCAATATCCAATTTGAATTATACAATCTTACCACCATCCCACATCATTAACAGAAAAAGAAAATAAGATTTTTCCCCAAGTTCCACCCCAATTTCCTTCCACGAATTCCCTTTTTTTAAACACATCCAATCAAAATAAAATGATATACAAGAATTATATAAAGATATAGAAGATAAAAGATATAAAAAGATTCAAAAAATAGTTACACAGCCTTTGGATTCCCAATCTCCCCCCCCCCTTCCCCGGTTTGAATTCCCCATGTCCATCAGTCTGTATGTTGTCAGCCTGGAGGTCTCAAATCCATGGCCAGATTTCTCCCCAATTCCACCTTGCCGGTTTTCTTTTAATTTATTTATTTTAATGATATTTAACTTCAAACGTCCAATCTAAAAAAGGCCTTTAATTTCCTTGTTCTTTACTGCTCCTCCCGTTGTTCTTTCCATGTCGTAGTCAGTCCTTTGTTCTTTTTGTTCCTCACTTTCTCAGGTTTCTTGTCCTGTTCAGCTGTTAAAACGTTCTAATTCAGAAATCTGGTGTCTCTACAGAGGTTATTGTTGTTCAGGAACAAAAACTTACGTCCAGTCCCTTCCTTTCTTCAATAGAAAATTCTATTGTCTCCTTTAGTATAAACACCTCTGTAGACAAAATACTGTTTCAGTTTTGCAGCTTTCCCAGAAGATAACAAGTCCTGTGCGAATCCAAGAGTATTTTTCCACTTACGACCGTTCTTGTAATGTCCCGAAATCCCTCTAGGGGGATTGTAGTAACTTTGTTTCCTCTAATCCAAAAGTCAAGTTGTTGTTCCTTATTTTCGACAGTTTATATCCAAATTGTAGCAAATTGTAACAAAATTAACCAGCAAAGTCCTCATAACAAAGTCCTCTTTATATTCTCCAACTTTGACAGCTACTTTGACAGCTGTCAAAGTCTCCGTCTCTCTTCACCAGGCTCTGCAAATCGCCCCGGTTCCCAGGGGGGGGGGGTTACCTTTTCCTTCTCACCTTCCACTCTTCTCCTCCAGCACAGTTCTTATAATTTCCCATCGTGGAATTAAATTTTTTATCAAGAATATGCTTCTCCTTCGACCTTGGTTGCCCAGTCCTTGTTTTAGAATGTTTACAATAGGGGGGGGGGACTGACTTCCTTTTTGGATCACCCCCGCTCGTGCCGAATCCAAAAAAAATTTCTTTTTTTCTCCTTTTATACCCGGTTTCCCAATTACTCACGGGTTGTTGTTGATAGTCCAAATTTTCAATGGAAGAAGTCAGCGCTCTCCATCGAATGGCATGCGGCTTCGCTCGGCAGGGAAAGCAGAGGACTCACAGCACCACGCCACTCCCCGGCACCCGATCCGAAGCCTTTAAAAAGGCTCCTTCACGAGTCGGGAGGGCGCTAACGGTGCCAGCCAAGTCACCCATGTCCACGGGCTCCGTGCCCGTGGTTTTTAAGGGTCCCCGCGTCGCCGGCGCGGTAGGACCCAGCCCCTGCCGAGCAGACTCCCTCCGGAGCTCGGAGGGAGTCCGCCATTCGGCGATGGCGCCAACCCGTAAGTTCCTCTGGAGGTCCATTCTTAACCTGAAACTGTTCTTAACCTGAAGCACCACCTGAAGCTAATGGGGCCTCCTGCTGCTGCTGCGCCGCCGGAGCATGATTTCTGTTCTCATCCTGAAGCAAAGTTCTTAACCCGAGGTACTATTTCTGGGTTAGTGGAGTCTGTAACCTGAAGTGTATGTAACCTGAGGTACCACTGTATAAGCTTTCGTGTGCATTCTTCAGGTATCTGAAGAAGTGTGCATGCACATGAAAGCTTATACCCAGAACAAACTTAGTCTCTAAGGTGCTACTGGACATTTTTTTTGTTTTTTGTAGGGACTATTACACTCTGCATGATTTCTTGTGTTGTCTTTGTAGTACCTCTAACCAGGGCTCTTTTCAGCTCAGCCAGAACTCCGTTCCGGCACCTCTTAGGTGGGCGCCATTGCCACTGTAAGAGAGCATGGTTTATGGTGAGTTCTGGCACTTTTTCTAGAAAAAAAATATAGCACCGCTTCTAATGGATTTTGTTTTAAACGGCCTTGAGATGGGTTTCCCTAAGAAGTGGCACATAAACATTTTTAATAAGTTTAAAAAGGGAAAAGAAAGTGGAAGTGTGTGTGTGTCGGGGGCGGTTGGCGGGGAAAGTGAGGTGTGTGCGCGCGCGCCAGACAAGTCTCGAGCTCCGCGCAGCTCGCCTGTGTGGGCTGTAGAAGAGCCGGCCTTCCGCTCCCTTCGAGGACCCGGCGTCGCTCGCACCTCCTCGGGGGGTGGAAGTGGAGGCGCAGGCAGTCGCCCAGCCATTAACAAGCGCTCCCCTTCGACGTGTTGGCTAGCGCCGTTCTCCCGCGTGTCTCCTCCTTCTCCGTTGCAGAAGCGTACCCTACATACCCTCAACCCAAGCAGGGAAAGCGCGGGAGGTGGGGGGAGGCCGCCGGCCTCCTTTCCGACAGCCTTGCTCGGGTGAGGCACCCAGAGCTGGGAGGCAAGGACTGCGCGTGGCTGCCTCCCATGTGCTGCCTAGCGAGACGGGCAAGCGTCACCTCTCGCCTCAGCTACTTTCCCTTCCTCCTTCTGGACCGCGGGGGTCGCCGGAGAGACTCCCGCCACGTGCGAGGAGCGGCGGCTGAGGCGAAAAAAAAAGGTCGAAAGCGCGGGAAGGCGGCGAGCGAACCAGGTGCCCGAGCTGCTGCTTCTCGCTGTAGCTGAAGGAGCCCTTCTCCTCCCGCTCACCTGCGCCGAGAGAAGATGCCGACCGAGCGCGAGCAGAGCCGGCGCGCGCGGCTGAAGCCTGAGCCGGCGGCCTGCACTCCCTCGGCCGGCGGCGCCTGCAGGGAATGAGACGCGAGCGCCCGGAAAGACATCGCCGGGAAGAAGGGAAGGCGCGCGCTAGAGACCTGGGCCGGCCAGGCGCTCGCGGAAGCCCAGAAGCCCGCGGCGGGATCCTCCCGGACGTCGAAAGATTGGACAGAAAGGCGAACTCCCCTCCTTTCCCTCCGCCTCCTCCTCCTCCCCTGGCTTCTCTTGTCACATAGTACGGTCCCGACACATTAAGAGCTGCGGCTGCTGTGGACGTACCTCAGTCACTCCAGGGCAGGCGGGAAAGGTTTCGGGGCGCCGCTAGTCCCACGCACCTTCTGTATCTCAATCTATACACGGGGCCCTTCCGCGCACTCGCCTCCTCGGCCGATTCCCCGCCCGCTCCCCTCCTTCCTGCCGGCCCCAAACCCAGATGGAGCACGCGGCGCGAATCAATGCCTAGCGTGGCCGAGCAGGCAGCCTGGCTCCCCCAGCGGCTCGCTGCCCGCGCTCGCCTCTCTCCGAGCCACAACACTTTCGGCGTGCTGTGCTGGGCGGGGGTGGCGTGGGGAACTCTCCGCTTAGCCTTATTCTACCCAAGAGGGGAAGCCTGCCGCCGCCGCCAGCACCTTCGGGGCTTGTGCACAAGCGCGAGCAGGTTGACCCTGTGCCGGGATGCCGGGCTGGAGGAAGAACCTGACTCTGTGTCTGCAGAGGATGCAGGATGACGGTAAGGCTCGCTGGCTGGCTGGCTGGCTGCAGGAGCCCCTCCGGGGCAAACGCTACCGCCGGAGGGCATGCGCTTGCCGTTGGCTTGGGAAAGCGCCCGGGAGCTGCCTTCGCATTGGGGTTTTTTTTTTTAGTCTGTTTCTCTTGTCCCTGTTGGGGGGCATGCTTGGAAATGCAAGCCGTCTTCTGAGGCCCCCTGCTGAAGCTCTTTATGTTATTATTGTTGTGCATTTATTGTGTGCATAATGATTTTAAATAAAGTACAACGCTCTTTCAAAATGATTTATGTATCAGGAATGGAAGTCACCTTTCTAAACTGGGGGGCGGAGGCGGGGAGGAGGTGGAGGGAATCCTCTTTGCAACACAATCGGCAGCATCGTGAGCTTTGAATGCTCTTTCTTGGTCGGTGATGGGAAGAGGATTAGGCAAGCAGAATTGTTGAAGTGCCTGATGTGGTTTTACCCTCTTGTCAGAAAATGTGGGGGGCATATGTGGAGAGGTGTAGTTTGTGGAGGAATAGAGGCAAGGACCGGGGAAAAGCTAAAAGCTTCATTGTTGATTTTTCAGCTGTCAGGGGTCTTTTTTGGGCGGGGGGATGTAGACTAAGTTTCATGTGTGTGATTTTATGCTGGTCCTGTGAGATTTCCTGCTCTCCTGTTAGATCTCAGAGGTAGGGGATGAAGATGTTTGCAAGATCTGCAAGGGAGGGACAGTAAATGAGTGCTGCACCCGGAGCTCATAAAAGTTTGAGGAAATGTCCCACCAGGTGGCGGAACATGAAGGATATGGGAAATCTTGCACGTTTGCTGGTTTCGCTTCATGTGCTTAAGAGGCTGAAAAACTGCACTCCTTGAAATCACCAGCCCCCCCTTTTTTTTACTTAAGTAGCAAAGTCTCAACTGATAGACATGGATTTCATCATGCGTATGTGTGTTTGTCTGATGGAGAGTTTATCTGCCTTTGCCTCATGCTTGATGTGACTTGAGAGTTCCTCCGACATGCATCCTTTTATGTGCCAGCTTTGCCACTGAAAACATGGTAACTCCTAAGAGGGATTAAGAATTGTGGTTAGTCAACCATCTGCACACTTTCCAACTAGCAACAAATTAGGCAAATAACTTTCTGCTCTCCACACTGTATGCATTAGATAAGGTTTGTATAAGTAAATAAACCAATGGTTTCAGGAAGTCCCATTTTTCCTGTGGGTTTCCACCCCATAAACCACTGGGTTACTGCCTATGTCTGAGCCACACATTATGATTAGTTATTAAATTTGTATACCAGCCTTCCATCTGAAGATCACAGACAGTTCACAACATAAAAATACAAAATGAGGACACAAAATAAATAATAAAACTAAAACAAACTAATAAAAACAAAACAAAAAAAACAGCCTAGCTAGCTCAGTTGGTTAGAGCGTGATGCTGATAAAACCAAGGTTGCAGGTTTGATCCCCATATGGGACATCTGCATATTCCTGCACTGCAGGGGGTTGGACTAGATGATCCTCAGTGTCCCTTCCAACTCTACAATTCTATAATTCAATAACCCCCCTCCCACGAACACATTTATAAGGCCACAGAATGTTAATCAGCCAGAGGCCGAGATGCTTTTGCCTGGTGCCTAAAGATATGTAATGAAGGTGCCAGGTGAGCCTCACTGGGGAGAGCATGCCACCAATGGTGAACCACCACAGAAAAGGCCCGTTCTCATGTTGCCACCCTGTGGACCCCTCTCGGAGGCACACAAAGAAGGGCCTCAGATGATGGTGCAGTGGGTGCCACAGCTTCTTCACTGCATTTTAAACACGGGAATTGAATACTTTCAAGAGAGATAAATGCTGCTGAAATGCTTTTGTCTGAAAGTATCCTATTTCACATCGGTATTTTAGCTGTGTTCAACTTGTTTCTCTCGCCAAGATGCAACCTATGTGCCATCTTCCACTGTGAGTTGGGCAGCAAGTCCAGTGACTTCAAGTTGTATACAGACATTGGCAGTTTTGAACCATTTCCTGAACTCAAGTGTGGCATTAGTGGTCTGTGCTTGTGTTTTTGTTTAAGGTTTTCCTCCATGACTTTCCCAGCAAAGCAGCTTCCTTTTAATTTAATCTCTTTGTCCATCGATGAACAGTAAGTAGTTGGGCTATTGGTTGGCCATGTATTGTGCTTGCTACTCCAGTTTGCACAGGATGTGCCCAGAAGCCAAATAAATAATGACACAATTATTAAAGGATCTAAAATGGGCTGTAGACCTTTTCTTTAGCTGTTAGGAAATTGAATTGGAGGAGTAGGGGAGCAGATTATCTGGCATCTGGTAAAGAGCTGGCAGATGTTGCTTATTTTGACTTGCTGTCCATTGATTCCAGAACTTTGCAGGCTCAGAGGACGTGATCGGCATATTGGGAACATTGCATTGTTATACTTGATAGAACAAGCTCTTGCACTGCTTCCTGATATTGAAATTTTGATCTTGTGGTTCTATAGTGGCTACTGTCATGCAACCAGAATTAAATGAATTACAGAATGGCAAAAACAAGGCAGTTTCTACACTGTTCTTTTTATTTCTCCTGATAGCATTGTCGTTTCCAAAGAGTGCTCTCCAGAGAAATAAGCCTAACCAATTATATGGTCATTTCCAATGCTGTAGCTGTGTATGAAAATTGGAAGAATTTCTTGCATAAGAGATTCCTAGATTTGGGGCCTCCATAATGATTACCTAAAGTTAGAAGCCAATATGAATTATGTGCTGAATCTCAGGAGAAGGGATTCCCTCTCATCTTTTGAAATTACATCCTTCTTTCTTCTTCACAAAAAAGCACTAAGCAATAATGTTTTTATATTACAGACTGAGACAGTGCCTTTCCACTGGGAAAACAAGAGATAGCCCATCAGTATTGCACGGAGAGTACATTGTTCAGCTAGGCTTCAGAAAAAAAACTTTCTGCATCTTGTCCTGATATAATGGCATCACAAACTTGCAACATAGCTTTGTTCAGATATTTCTTTTGAAAGCCCAGCTCTAAATACAGTCTTCTTAATGACTGTTTCCAATTTTCTTTGCTGCTGAGTATGTTACCTGTCTCTGCCTGTTGTCACTGTGTGATGGAGGAAAAAGATGGCATTCCTGGTTCAGTTATCCATGACTTGAAGCCATTAGACTAAAAAAAAACACCCAAAAACTTTTTGGTGAAGAGAAAGTGTACATTATGCTATAAGTGAAGGTGGCTTACTGGGCTTATTTCTGTCTGCAGAGCATTTGTGTGTCAGTGGCATGTGTTTAAAGGAGTTAAATGTGCCAATTTCTGGTGGGATGCTTGAAGGTGTCACCCTAGTGAAAACAGGGAAAACACGAATTTTGCAGATGTAAAGTCATCAATACATCACAATACTGTGCATACTTACTCAAAAGGAAGTCCCACTTAGTTCAGTGATACTTACTTCCAGGTAAATAGGATTGCAGCCTTGCAGCCTAACCTAAGTGTCTTTGCTAAGAAGTAAGTCTTCCTGTATTTAGTGCAGCCTTCTCAACTAGTAATTGTGTTTAGGGTTGCAGCATTAGTGGTGTATGTTATATTATTTTATATGTTATATTATATTATATGAACCACAGTTTCTAGTTTCTGAAGTAAGTGTTTTGGAAACCTCAGTCTACTTAGGAAGCACACCATCTTGGTTACTGGAGAGTCTTGTGATCAATAACATTTAGTATATAGTCACTCTTCATTTTGGCACATCACAAAGATGCTGCCCCTTTCTGGGAAAGATCCTTGAGAGGGTGGTTGCCAGCCAGATCCAGGTACTATTGGAAGAGACAGATTTTCTAGATCCATTTCGTTTTGGATTCAGGCCTGATTTTGGCACAGAAGCTGCTTTGGTTGCCCTGTGGTGGGAGAGACCTGGGGGTGCGTGTGATCCTTTTGATCCTCCTTGATCTCTCATTGGCTTTTGATACCATCAACCATGGTATCCTTCTGGAGCTGCCATCTGTATTGGGGGTACTGCATTGCAGTGATTCCACTCCTGATTGTCTGTCTGACTCCAGAAGGTGGTTCTTGGGCATCAAGTAAAACCTTACATTTTCCCCAGACAATTTATGGACTGAGTGTGCTGCTAAATCTTTCCACCATTCTTTGGAGGGACTGTTTTGAATTATAAAAACATTAATGTTTCATATAAATTTATTTGTCCCCCATTTCATTTATAGTATTGTATAATGTATTTGTGTTTATGTTTTTACAGGTTAAGTTGCTTTTACGTCAGTGATGGGTGGGGGTGCTGGGGTTGTAGACTCCATGCTTGTAGGTCATCATGGGGTAAGTTCATACATAGCCTTCCATATCCATGGGATGATAGGGTGGTGGATTTCCTATTACTTTATCACACCGAATTCCTTTGATAAATAAACTGTGATTTTTGGAAAGGGTGCCCAATTTGGTGCTCACTTTGTTATAGAAAAAACTAAAGTGCTCACATACATTTAGAAGGCCATTTTTGTGAGGCAAAAATGAGGGTCATGAGCCATGAGCATTCAGTCAATGGTTAAGTAGTAACGCAGTTTCTTCTCTGTACCCCCAAGCGTATGCCGTGGTTCCTGTTATTCCCTATCTAAACCACTTTGGGGATGGTTAGGATAGCCTTACAAGGCATAATCAAAATGCACGGTGAAGCAATTTTGTTTTGAGAGGAGAGGTAAGAGTTGAGCAGTGCACTGGAGGAACGGGTGTAGTTCAGGGGTTAAGCCTTACATGCTGAAGGTTCCAGGTTCAGTCTCTGGCATCTCCAAGTAGGATGAGGATTGATTTCTTCCTGAAACCTTGGGGATTTGCTGCCAGCCAGTGTCAACAGTCATAAGCTAGATGGACCCATAGTCTGACTTGGTATAAGGCAGCTTCCTGTCTGTTGGCTGCTAGGCTGTGGTGGCTCTCAACAGGTGGCACACATGAAACATTTTGATGTCATGTTTTCATGTATAGTCATCTGCAGGAAAATCATCCAGGTGTCAGCCTGTCAGGGCAAAAGATTCCATGTCAACCAGCCAACAGTTTCTGCTGAGCAGCGTAGCCTCAGGGCAGCTCCCATCCAATGTCCTCATGCCTGCCTGCCTGCCTGCCTGCCTGCCAGTGAATTGGGCTTCTTCCAGGTTCTCTCAGCCACTGCAATCACATGAGTGGACTTCTCTGCATTCACTTCACCTCAGAGATACTGTGCGATACTCGGCAATGGCACAGCCCTTCCCTAACTCCTCCTGTGATGATGCTGAACAAATAGAAGCGTTAGGGGGAGCACAGATCCCTCAACTTTGTGAATAACTTTCTCTGCATGAATCAGCTTGGGAAGGGGGGTGGGCGGGCGGTGGAATTGTACCAAGTGAAAGCTGTTCTTTATAAGCAGAGATATTGTAGGATTAGGTTGCTGCTGCATTGTTCCTTTCTTTCCGCTGCGTCTATCCAGTTTATATGGTTCTGTGGTGGTTACCTAGGAAACAGCTGTAGGAGTGTACAATGGAATTTTATTGGCTGTGTCATTAGGCTGACTGTTAAGGTTGTGGGCAGAGGTTCCTATTGGTAGGTCTGAGCAAGTGAATCCCTGATATTGTTTTGATTTGTAAGATGAAAGAATGTGGCTCCGTCTTTAATAAGCTATACCAATAACCCAGCTTTTCACTGTGTAATGCATGGCCTACCTTAAGCAACCAAACTGGGAGGGGGGCAGTATTTAAGAAGAAATTAAGTTGATGATGGATTGTTTTTTTGAAAAGGTTCTCACTTATATCCCATGTATGGTTCTAATATTGAACTGCTTTTCATCTGCAGTTCAGTTTTTTTTGGAAATTTGATTACAGACATAATTTCTTTAATTACACCCTTACTTGTGGGCATAATTTCAATCATTTCCCCCTTACTACTTGTTTAATATGTTGTCTGTGAGAGAAGAACAATGACTTAATGCTGGCATTGATTTCACTTTTTAAAAATGCAATACTTTTTCAAAAGGCATTTGATAAGATGCTTGTGTTGAAGGTGCTGGAGCAAAGATAGATAAAATTGCATGAGCAAAAGACAACAACCCATGGATTGTATTGTATCCAAAGTTTAAATTCTGCTTGTACAACAGACTTCCCCTCCTGCCCCTCCTATTCTACCCCCTCATTCCCCATGCACCTTCAAAATCTGCTCCAGAGGGTTGGGGACCCACCAGAGCAGATGGGGGGGCGGCATGCAGGAAGCAGAGAGGAAGGGGAGATTTCATTGTGCAGATGGAATGTCACTCGCACAGCATTGTATATAACCCTGTATCTTTGGTTCACTGAACTGAGCTGCTTTCCTGCTAATTCCTCTCTCTAAAAATGTGGAGCCAATTTCTAACATGTATTTGTTGTTCATATTCAAAGTCCTGGCTTTTTCCTGGTGCATGCACTTGCAGGAAAACAAAGTGGGCATTTTCTGTTGATGTTGACCCCTTTTTCTTGTAAACTTCTTTTACAGAGGTGTATAAATGTTGTTAAATAATAAAAAGGGTGCTTTCACATTTCAGTTTATTGTGTACTTGGTGCTGCTTATACTTGGAGATTTTCCACAGTGTCCACATTGCCTTGTCTTTATCAAAATGCCGATCTGTACTTTTTCTTCATAAAATCGGGATTTTCCCCCTCTGCAGTAAACCAGCTAAATAAAAATAGCCCGTAATACACCTGCAGTCTGTCATTCCCAATGATGAAGCTCCTTGGGTGGTTTGATGTGTTATGGCATTTCAGTGGGTAGCCTCTATTGCCACACTCCTAACAAGAAGATTTGTGGAAAACTTGCAGTAATAGAAACAAATGTTTTGGGCTGCTTAATGCTCTGGATGGAGATAGGCATGTGTGTGTCAGTCTTTCTGCAAATCGGGATAATTCCTCTCTCCTAATCTTTTCCTACTCACATCCAGCTTCAGTATAAAGCACCCAGGGACTTTGTTGCGGAGAGGCAGGAGGGTAATCATTTGGGGTTCTTCTCACTGTCCCCCCCCCCAAGCTTCTCCACAAATCTCCTGAGATGGGAAAAAAGCATTGTGCCTGGATATAGCGTGGGGAGATGCAGTGGGGAAAGGAAAACATCTCCATGGAGCACGAAGCCCTCTTGCTTTCCCCGCTCCCCCACAAACCTCCTCAATACTGCAGGGGACTCCTAGAGAGGCTTGAAAAAAAGTTGGGAAGAGGCTTAAGATGGACTTTGCACAATCCTGTAAAATCACGATTGTCCAAAAAAGAAGAGGCAAACTGCTCTTTAATTCTCTACATTAAGTGGTAGAGGACAGAGGAGTGATTCTGGGTGGGGATGGAAAAAATTAACACCCATAATATTTTTCGTCAAGCTGAGCCTACTGGGGAGGATGGCAAGAAATGGAATGGCAATGAATGTGATGGTTGAAAAAAATGGAAGTGGGTGGATCCTAATGTGCCAGTTGCACACACAGGAAACTTGAGTGGGAATGACCAGTTTGCGAGATGACACCTCTCATATATATGTGATTACCTGGGCCATACATTATACATTATGTTTGCCCATAGATGTGTGTAGCTCAGGAAAGGGCAATGCACATGAGTAATGGATGCAATATGTAAATCAGCATGTAGAAATTTAAACTATTAAAAATGTGGCAGTATATTTTAAAAGGGATATGCTCCATTGTAGTTAAACAGATGAGCAAATATTTGCAGGATCAAATCAGGGATGTTAATAAGCCACGTGCCCATTAAAGGCATACTCATGCATCAGCTATTGTGGAAAACTTAGATCTGAGCTATGGCAGTCACATTTAACCACTAGGGCCAAATGCTAACTTAAATCCTAGAAATTTTTGTCTTAACTGGTTTGGTTGATTAGATTGCTAGTTTATTCATGAACTTTAATGAGATCCTTTTATCCATTACCCTGAAGTCTCAAGTGGATGTTATAAAGTACTACTTTACCGTTAGCCAATAATGACCTGGCTTGCTTTTAACCAACCAATCAATTAATTAACTGATTAAAATAAATTGCACCATATCTCAACATAGTGGCATACTTGGAGGACATTTAATGAAGGCAACAGTTTATCTTGATTACATAACACATAGATAACAATTTTGTCAGAATTTCTCAAAGTGGGGGCTTGAACTGTTGGTGAAGTCAGTTTCTAGACTTCCCAGAAGGAAACTCAGTGTGGAGCCTGACTTCCTCAAAGAGGTGCTTGGCCAAGATCTACCGGTACTTTGGACAGTCATAGTCAAAGCTAAGCACCCTCAGGTCCTATTGATTTCAGAGGGAAGAAATCTAAACGTGGGTCATGCTCATTGGTGGCAAGCAATTTCCCAAAGCACAGCTTTCATTAAAATCTAGTTGAAATTCATGTTCTGGATCAGACCAAGGGCCCATCTGCATTTCCAGTTGTGGGCATATGGTCAGCCTCATGAAGCAGGGCATGAATGCCAAAACCCTTCTCTGTTGTATGCCCCAAGCACCCTATATTCAAAGATATACTGCCACTGAGCATGGAGGTTTATTTCACTCTCATGGATAATAGCCACTGATAAACTTCTTCCCTGTGAAATGGTCTAATCTAGAAGGACTCTGAGGGATATTTTGTAAGTCACACTGGCTGTTCGAGGTGGGTGAGCTACAATGCTATCTTGAGCTAAACTGTCCCTTTTCTAATTAAAAGCCATCACTTCTATTTTGTTCCAGTTCAATGTATAGCCTGAAATTTTTCTGTAGATCTTTATGCATAGTTAAAGAGCTTTTCTGGAACTGACTGGATTAGTTAAATAAAGAATATTGTCATCCACATAAAGGCTTATTTTCCATTGAGAGTCTTTCATCTTTATGCCTGCTATTTCATTACGTCGTCTGAAAATAGCTAGTGATACAATAGAGGTGGGGAAAGCAGACAGCCCTGTCTTATCAAGCTTGCTTTGCTGGGGAGTGTTGTCACAAGTTTTTTGGATGTCCAAATCTATAATGCAGTCTTTCCCAAACTTACATACCCAGATCTTGTCTGATTTCAGCCCCTGTCATCTTCAGCCAGCATGGCCAGTGGTCAGGGATGATGGGAGCAGCAGTCAAACAACACTGAGGCACCAGATGTTGGGAAAGATTGCTCTGATGTCTTCTAGACAGACCTATTTATAGGCTTGCAAATGTTTCTTGGCATAAGCCATGCTGGTTTATCATGAGCATGGCTTATTCTTCTATGCACTTAACAACTTTACCTTTAATAACACTGTCTTTGAAATTACCTTGGACAGACATCAGGTTGGCAGATGTGTAATTTCCCAGATTCTCTTTGGCATGCATTCTTTCTCTCTCTCTTTTTAAAAAAGGTCATTATCTGGCTTCCAGTCTTCTAGTATGAGTATTTTTTTTTGTTTTTTAAAGTTTAGCTCTTTCACATCTGAGAACCCTAAAAACTCTTGGGTGAATGCCATCTGGCCCTGGTGATGTGTTAATTTGTAAATTGTCAATTAGCTCTCATCTTTATCCTTTGCCACCACAGCTTGACATAGGTCCTCAGATCCCACCCCCAACCTCCGAAAACAATAGCTCAGATATGGGCAACTCTCCAACACCTTCCATGGTGAAGGCACAGTGCAAAGAATTTATCTCGCCTTTCTTCAATCTCCCTGCATTTAAGGAATTTACTGATTAATAGCAGCAGTTATTCAGTATTTTACCTTTGGCACTCATTACCTTGGGGCATCCAGTATACAGTAGCTGGCACAGCACCTTTTGTTCGTAAATACAGGGTTGCTGTTCTTTAATGTTACACACAGATGGACCAGGAGTGGTGGTGTTCACTGCCTGCCTGCCTAAAGGAGGGATTGGTAAGGCCACTCCTTAAGGCACACTTAACAGAGCTGGAAAATCTAAGTAATGGTCAGTTGCTAATGTTCTCTTCTTGGGCAAGGTTCTTGAGCATGTGGTTGTGAGCCACGCCCAGGCTCTTTTGTTGGGGTTTAGGCCTAGGTTTGGCACAGAAACTGCCTCATTTGTCCTGAATGATGGAAGAGAGACAGGGGGAGTGTGTCTTCCCTGGTGTTTCAGTGGCTGCCGGTGCCATTGTCCATGCTGCTCTTCTGGAGTGCTTATCCAGCTTGAGGGTGGGCAGTGTTGCTTTGCATTGGTTCTGATCCTACCTGGATGACTGGCTGCAGAAGGTGGTCCTTCAGGCGGCTACATTCACACTGAGACTTCCTGCAGCGTATGACCTGCACCTGCATTATTCACAGACTCCCGTGTGGAGTAGCCCCCAAGTCATTTCCAAAATAGCCAGTATTATAGTGGTCTCTCAGTTAAGGCAGCAGAAATAACTGAAGGGAGAAATGTTACTCCAGATTTATGCTGCTATGTGAGAGATGAGAATTTGCTACAGTCTTGCCTGAGGGTTATGATGCAAAATACTCCGAAGGGCTGCATTTTGCACTAATGCTCTAATCCTTATAGAGAGTGATGAGTTTCTTCCTCAATAGTGATTGATTTCATTGAATTACAAGCTACAGTAAAAAGAAAGAAAGAAAGAAAGAAAGAAAGAAAGAAAGAAAGAAAGAAAGAAGAGTGCATTTTTTGTTCAATTTTTTTTAATGCTTTTCTGGACACATTTTATGAGAAGGAAGAGCAATGAAACTTTCTTTTTAGAATTCAAGAGCCATATCCTTCCCACCCTCAGCACCATTCCTCTCCCCTCCAGTCTCCTATATATCCTCCTTCTTCTGAAGGTGACGGTGCTGAAATAGGATAAATGCCACATCCTCAAAATTGTAGGTTTTATGATGATTCCCATTTTGCTTGACTTTTTCTTTCATTAACATTAGATGTTTTTGGCAGCCTGTAATTACCAGCTTTGGATCTGTAGCCAGAGCTGTCTTCAGCTCAAGCAAAATTCACTGATTCCAATGACAGTGTTTAAAACATTGCCTTCCACTGGGGAATTCATTCAGTCAAACACACTCTGCTCTGACACATTTAGCTCCAGGTACTCTGCATTCTGACCGCATGGGATGTAAGCAGAAGCGGGCCACAGTGCACCCTGCGAAGTTCAAATGACTCCCCCCCCCCTTGGATCAGGCAGCGATTAAGTTGATGCATTAAGTGAGAGATGTTGCTGACCTTGCCAAGTGAATAGCTGCCTTCTGGCTAGCAGAGGGCAAAGGTGATATTGTGAAGACACACACTGCTTTCCAAAGGCTTACAAAACAATTTCTCTCACAAATCTCTCACCCTGGCAGGAGTCATATTGTTAATAGAACCATAGAATGTTCGAGTTGGAAGAGACCCTGAGGGTCATCTAGTCCAGCCCCCCACAATACAATCTCAGCCAAAACATCAATGACAGATGGCCATCCAGCCTCTGCTTAAAAAGCTCCAAGGAAGGAGAGTCCATCATCACCTCTTGTGGGAGTCTGTTCCACTGTTAAACAGTCCCTGTAGAATTTCATTTTGTTAGTTTGGACCCAGCTCTCCAATCTGTTAAGGTCATCTGGAACCCCAATTCTGTCTTCTGCAGCATTAGCTACACCCTCCCAGTTTGGTGTCATCTGCAGATTTGATAAACATTTCCCCAGTTTATTCATCCAAGTCATTTATAAAGACATTGAACAACAATGGGCCCAGAACAGAAGTCTGTGGTACCCCACTTGTTACTTTTTTCCAGGAGGATGTGGAACCATTAATGAGCACTCTTTGAGTTCTGTCTGTCAACCAGCTACAAATCCATCTAACAGCATGCAGATCTTTTGGAGAATCAAAACTTGAGAGGTACATTTAGACATTGTATTTTAGCCCAGTTTCTTGGTTTTCATATTGCTGATCAGTTCTTTGATTTGCGGAGCATCATATATTTATGCAGCTGCAAAGCTGGAGAACAATATGACCATATTCCAGTTTAGTGTAAGTTAGTAGAAGTTGTGAAGGGATGCTCAGTGAACACTGGTGCCCATTTACGTCAGTGCTTGAGAGATGCAAGCAAAGTCAATCAGAGAGCATTCAGGACCTTGAACAGCTCCAGGGACTCTATTATAGCAGCTAAAGACATTCTGTCTGTACAGGGAGCTAGAGACATTAGAAGTCCTATGTAGACTGACAAGGAGCATAGCAGGCTCTACCTTCATAAAGGAGCTGCCAGGCTTGTTAAAGGGCAGTCTTTAGCTTCTATGAAGAGAGCATGGCTGGCTGGTTGGAATCCTGATCAGGAACATTCAACAATGCAACATTTTGTTGCAGATCCCATTTGTTATTCTGTGCAATACAGCAGAGTTCTCTCAATGCATAGCAACCCAGCGGAGCCCTCGGGTTCAATCAGCCATTCTTACTGTTTCCATTTTCCTTACAAAACCTCTTCATAAGGGGTTCATGGGATCTTTCTGTAGAAAAATGATTTGCAACCAACTCAAACTCAGTATATCTTCTTAGTTTACATATATGTCCATCCTAAATGCTTATCAAAATGTGTGAGAATTGATAACTGGCAGAAACTAAGTCTGCTTTACTCATTCATACTCTCAAAGTGTTGTGTGGATAATTTGCTTAGCCCCCCAACGAAAGCTCATTTAAGGAAAAACAAGTTTCATTCACATGTCTGTGTTTGGATCATCTTTGAAAGCTGCATCAGTCCATGCTTTGGTGTGTCAAAAACTGGGCACACTGAATCATTCAGTACTAGGCTTGTGCATGCAAATTCACTGAAAAAGTCAATCCATGTTTCCTTCCAACACATTTTTTAGAACGGTTGTAAGAAACAGCCTCGAGGCCTGAGTGTTTGTTTCCTTTCGAGTAGCATTTATTAAAAGCAGGACCTAGAAGGAAGCATAACGAAGAGCTAATATTTGTCCCAACAAATAGAAATGAATAATTGTGAAAGCTTTCCCCACTGAATCAGGATGAAAGACAACTGTCATTTCAGCCTTGTAATGCAGAAATAAGTAGCAGTGGCTGGAAAATGAATGAAGATTTTTTTAAAAAAACAAGTTTAGGTTTTTCAGCTTTTCTTTGTTGGAAAAAAATATATAAGCCTTGTTTCAGCCTGCTTTTAGGAAAGGTAGCAAGATTATGGTCCTGTCAAATACTAGTGTTGTAGACTCTTGAGCCTCGAGCTCTGTGTCTGAATGCAGACATCACATATCATTGCAGTGCTGAAGCAGCATCTGGCCTTGGTGCTTTGGAGGCTGGGAACTGCAGGTTGCTTGCATGAGCGCCAAAGTTCCCAGAAGGGTGAAAAATATTTAGGGGGAAAACTCTCAAAGACACAGCACTCCGAAGTATGCCCCAGATTGATCCGAGACTGCATTGGCATCTGTGCCAATGTATTGATTATCAAGAAGGGTTCACTTCATCTTCTTGGAGTTGGTTTAATTCTTCTGTTCAGAGTGATTTGAAGCATTTGTGACACTCTTGCAGTTGCCATCTCTTATTGTGCAGGATCTTCTGCTGCTTCTTGTTTCCTGCATGGAACACAAAGACCATGGTACCATGCAGCCACAAACCATAAGCCTTGGTGTGGTTTCTTATTGTGAGATGAGTATGAGTCTCCTTTCCATTCATGCTTACTGACTTTCACACCATTCAAAAACTATTGTGCAGAGGACTGTCTTGAGATTAATTTTTCAAAGAACCCGGCCATCACAATGTTATGATCAGCGATTAAGTTTTCTGTACGCTCTGTCATTATACATGATCAAAATGAGCCTTAGGTGAGCTTCATGCTAAATAAATATTAAAAATCATATTAAAGTTATTACATTAGTTTTTAGTTATAATTTTAATAGCAATACAATTATTTATTATTAGAGTTATATTCTATTTTTCCTTTGGATATTTCAGGGTGGCGTAAAGGGTTCTTCTCCTTGTTATTTTATCATTACAGCAACCCTGTGAGGAAGTTTAGCTTGAAAGAGTGTGACTGGTTCCAGGTCACCCACTGAGCTTAATGGCTGTGTGAAGATTTGAATTGTGGCCTCCCAGGTCCTAGTCCCACACCTTAAGCACCCTAAGCACCCTCCTGAAATTTTGTGAAACACACTTTGCTACTGCAATGAACTGCTTGCTTGCCAACTTGCTTCATGTACATGCAACCTTTATTGCTAATGTTATTTGTGTTGGGGGGGGGGTTGGAGTGGCACAATGATGATCCAATTTTATTTCATTTGTTTTTTCTCTCCATTAATTCCTGCCAGAAATAGTCAGCATTTACAAAGACAGTTTCTGACAGTCTGTTAATAGTTTGGTTTTTTAACTGGCCTGATTGCATGTCATTTTTGAACATCCCCAGATTTATGGAGGAAATTGTGGAGAGCCAAGAGCAGAAGGGGATGCCAAATAATTTACAATGCAGAAATCGGAATGTAACCAGAGAGTCGCTCCCTCACTTCTGCTACAGATCTTGACAGCCAACAAATGGCCATTCTCTTGTTGGCTTCTTGTGTTTGCGCCTCTTCGGTCTTCCCTGGTGGCTACAAACTCCAGATGCTTTCCTCGCCCTGATTGTTTTACATGGGCAGCCAATTGCTTCACTTCTTTATTGAGTGTGTGGCATTTGCCAGAGACCATGTGCTGCAGGGTTGAAAGGCAGACGTTAACAAAACATCAGTGAATGATAGGCTTTTAGTGGTTTTTAAATAATTAAAGGAAAAGAGGAATTGAGCCTTGAACAGGGAAGGAAGTTGGGTTGGTTTTGTTTTGTGGCTTTGTTGTGTTTTGTTTAGCCATCCCATCTGCCATCTCAGATGCTAACTGCCATCAGCATCATTGCTGAGAGAGCAGCTGTGGCCAGTCGTATGCACATTGCAGTAGAATCCTCTTCCGCTGAAGAAGGCTGCCGAAAGCATGTTTGCTGCTCCAGGTGAAACAGCATCCCTTTCTCTCCTTTCTCTGTCCTCCTTAAATCTGGTGGCCTTTCAGGTCTGGCCCAAGAGCTTTGCTGCCCGCAGCAGAGCCAGTATGTGGACCAAAGCACGACTATCATTTCAAAGTACACAATTCTTGGAATTTTGCAGTGAGTTCTTCAATGAAACAAAATGCATGTACAAAATATGCAAAAATGCATATACTAGGGGGGACATTTTCTTTAAAATGCTTAGATCAGTGAAAATAACATACAAAAATGCATTATATGAGGGGGAATTCCTTGCAAAAATGTATATGTGTGTTTGAGAAGAAATTCACACTAAAATGCTCACATATTTTCATTATCACAGAGAGAGAGAGAGAGAGAGAGAGAGAGAGAGAGAGACCAGTGCAGAAATGTGGAGAACTGAATTTCAGATGCAGGGGGGAAGGAATGTGCAAGGGGCAAAGGCTGAAGGGGACCAGTCCCAGAAACAGAGGGGCTCAACTGAGAATCTGAATTCTTATCTGAAAATGTCTTCTGTTCATGGGGCTCTGTCCAGGGTCCTGAAAGACCTGCCTTTGACTGTCCTTCCTCATTTCTTGAATCATCCAACATTCAGTTTCATTGGATGTGAGTTCTAGAAAGAGGGAGAAAAACTTCCCCAAATATAGTGCACATTCTTTGTTTGGTTTGCTCCAGGTTTGCCTGGATGTTGGATGCCTCAGAATACTTTGGAATGGGTAATTTTTTCAAAGGCAAAACAAACCCAAACATGAGAGTCTGTCACTTCCGCACTATTTGTTTCTTTTGAAAAATCTCCCCCATAGATTTTCTGCATCTTCAGTCAATCATCTCCTTCATGTGAGATTCTAAACATGCATATTTCTTTCTAGCTGCATGGACACCAAACATCTAAAACACAATTTTAAGTAATTATGGTTTTCTCCCCAATAATACTGGGAACTCTGGTTTGTTAAGGGTGCTAAGAGTTGTTAAAGGTAAAGGGACCCCTGACCATTAGGTCCAGTCACGGACGACTCTGGGGTTGCAGCGCTCATCTTGCTTTATTGGCTGAGGGAGCCGGCGTACAGCTTCCGGGTCATGTGGCCAGCAGTGCACGGAAACACCGTTTACCTTCCTGCTGGAGTGGTACCTATTTATCTACTTGCACTTTGATGTGCTTTCGAACTGCTAGGTGGGCAGAAGCAGGGACCGAGCAACGGGAGCTCACCTCGTTGCAGGGATTCGAACCACCGACCTTCTGATCAGCAAGTCCTAGGCTCTGTGGTTTAACCCACAGCACCACCCACATCCCTAAGAGTTGTTAGGAGGCCCCTATTTCCCCCCACAGAGCTGCAGATCTCAGAATAGTTTGACAAGGAATCCCTCTTCCCAGGGAGCTTTGGAAATTGTAGCTCTATGAGAGGAATAGGGGCCTCCTTAACAACTCTCAGCACCCTTTAAAAATTATAGGTCCCAGGATTATTTGGGGGAAACCATTGTGGTATTATAGTGCTTTAAATGTATGGTGTGAATATGGCCTGTCTCCCCCCTCCCTGTTTGTGGTTACAAATGTCTGATATTTTTTGCTGTTTCCCATTTTTTTACAAACCCATTCCTTCTGCTACCTGAAGCAGCAAAGTATTGACTGGACTTTCAGGGCTTAGGAAGCTATAATGAAGTGAATTTACTTTCTGAAAGAATGTTACAGAAATATTCTGGCACTTCTACAACTCTCTGCTGGATAACAGCATGAGAGTGTTCGCTTTACAAATTCCAGTTAGGAAATAATACATTTTATCCCAATAGATCTATTCTGTGGCATCCATTTTCCATTGAAATAAGTAAACAGTTCTGCCCATTTCCTGTCTACACTGTTATTTATTCTAGGTACATAAAATGAAGCCCAGCAAGCAGGTAGTCTTCTGAAGTATGCATCTCTAATTTACAGCTTCTGTTCCAAGTGAAATGGAGACCTAAACATCCCATTTTGGGTCTGTAATATATGTTTTCAAAATATTTACAATTGTTATAATTCAGGGCTTTTATGAAGTCCTGAAAGTGGAGCTGCTTGGCTTTCGTTATTTTTTAAATATTGGCTCGCCCTCTAGAAATACAAGTGAGATTATAAATTACTAGAAGCCTCCTTTTTTAATACCATACTTGCTGCCATGTTAGTATCTATTGAGATTGTAGGCATGCTGTGCACTTCTCTGTGCTAAGATTCAGATATTGATATCAGATGCTTTAATTTTCTACAACAAATCCTCTTAAAATTTTCCTTACTTCCAGAAAGAAAAAGATGTCCAGGTGCTAGCAAAATAATACTAATTATTTCTGCCACCATCTAAGCAGAATGCATTGCAAGCTTTTTGATTTCATGCTTCTGACCAAGGATGCTGACCAACTAGAACAGGGTGATCCAATGCAAGGCCCTTGTAGTGTTTTTGGTGGCCCTCAGCAACATCTGAGCCCCTCTCCCAGCCTTCGCACTGCCTTACCAAAGCCAGTTAAATGAGGTTTTGGGCTTTGTGAAGGAGGCATGAGGGCTCTGACAGGGTCCTAGAGTCCTCTCACTTCCTTCCCAAAGCCTAGTTAACTCTTTCCCAAAAGCCCAACACCTCGCTTTACCTGCCTTTGGGAAGGCAGCACAAGAGTGGGGGGGTCGTCAAATTTTGGGCTCCCCCTCCCCGTGCAGCAAGGCAGTGTGCAGCCTGCAGGTCCCATGTCAAAATACTCTTGGTATGAAAAGTTGGGCCACCTTGAACTAGTTGTACATTCCACTCGACAATTACTGTTCAAGCACCTTTTTCAAACTTGGGCAATATCCTCCTTTGTATTTTGATTACCTGCATCAGTTTTTCTCTCCCATAATGAAGTTTAAAGATCTAATAGATTTTGTCTTTGGCTTCATTGTTCTTCCTACATGTGTGTGTTTGTGTGTGTGTGTGTGTGTGTGTGTGTGTGTGTGTGTGAATGTATTCTCACAGAATATCACAAAAAGCTTGAACAGTCAGAATGTTTCCTATTTTGAAGAATCAGGGTGTTGTTGTTTTTTGGTGGTGGTTGAAAATCAAACCTAGCTTGCACATTGAGTTCACTGTGCATGGACCTAATGTATGGAATTGTTATTTCCAGATTTTCAGTGGTAATGGTCATGCCAGTGGTGGCTGATGCCCATTGGCCCTGGTGGGGCAGAGTGCAGGGAGATGGACAGGAGGTAGAGCCTGTGCCAATGATAGGCAAAGATAATTAATTCTTGTTTTGTCCCCATCCTTTTCCATGTTGAGTTACGTAAAGGCAACACTGAGACTCAGGGGGAGGAAGCTGGCAGGTAGTGCCACCCCTGCAAGTAAGAAGGCAGACGGGTGGGGACTGGCCGAGGGCAAACTGAGGTTGGTGGGACAGTGCCCCATTTGCCCTAAAGGATCAGCCTCCGGTGGGCTATGCATCATTAAGGCTTCATGCATTGGACCCTCTTTGCCTGTGAACCAGTTAGATGTCACATGCAGTGTGTAAAGGCAAGCCATGCCTATAGCAAGGCCAGGTGGGCACCACCTGTTGTCCTGCTATTGCTTCACTGTGTATTAAATTCATGGCAAGTACAAAAGTGTAAGCAGATGTGTCAGGCCTATGGCTGATACAACCTTCCCCGCACTTCTGCTGTGCTATAGTTTGAAATCCACAACTGGCTCCTAATTCTCAAAGAGATGCTGCTGCTTATTGTAATGCCTGCTCAGAAATAAATCCCACTGACTTAAGTGGGACTTAGTCCCAGATAAGTGGGCATAGGATTGCACCCTTAATTACATTCATAATTATTCTGATTCCTATCTCACCTTCAAGAATACCTCTCTATGTACTCTCTGAGTCTGTATTTGCAGTTGGAAAGCTTTTCCCAAAGGTTTCCCTCGGTTCACAGTGGGGCTTACTTCTGAGTAAATGTGCATGCATGGCCATCTTTGTGAAGCTTACTGAGCTATCTCTCAGTTTAGTCAGCCTCACAGGGCTGTTGTGAAGCTCAGACACTCTTTGACATTGTTGTAGGAAGGTCAATACAAGCAATACAAAAACATTAAAACTTTCCCTGATTTCATTAAATTTATTATGGGGCATACAGATCCAAGTAAACAAATTCTAATATTTTGCATTTGGTCATTCCTTCCATTCCATTCCTCAGTCTTGTTGTAGGGCATTTATGCCACCATGTTGTGTGGAGTGTGGTTGTGTAGAGAGAAAATGAATGAGTGTATATGTTTGAGGAAATCAGCTGGCCTGGATTTATTGGCCTGACAACACTCCTTAAACCTTCCCTCTCCTCTCTGTTTCCAGAGGTCCTGTTACACCTTCTGTGCATATTTTCCTCCAATATGCTGCAAGCATCAGTTTAATTAGAAATAAAAATTGATTAGGGTATTCTCAATGGTTCTGTTAGATTTTTGGCAGCAAATGCAAATAGCATGTGTGAAGCTGTTTACTGAAGCAGGGAAAAGAAGTGTTATCCCCCTTTAAAAATTGATCAGCACCAGTTCTGCCTATTGATCTGCACAGCCTGAGCTAGCAGTTGTGATGCCAACCCATTAGGGGCAGGAGGAAAGGTGGTGAATAGGCTGGCAAGCAAGACGCAGGGAGGAGGGTTGGCTTAGTGACAGCATGGCTGTCTAAAATCTTTCTCAAAACCATCAAACAGAATAACTCTCACAGTTTGATTAAAACAAAAATGTAGTCATATCATCTATTTGCTTACAGCATTTATATAAAGAAATAAAATGATAGGTACTTGTTTTATTTGTCCATTGGAAGCATGGCAAAATCTGTGCCAGCTCCTGTACAGCTAAGAGATGGACAGCTGTCTTACACACAGTCTAGCTCAGTATTTGGGGAAGGGCCTTAGCTCAATGCTACAGCATCAGCTTGGCATGTAGTAGGTTCAAAGTTCAATCCCAGACTGGATATGTCTCCTGTCTGAAACCCTGGAGAGCTGTCAGTCATTGTAGACAACACTGACTCGCCTGAGTCTGCATAGGAGAGCTTTTTGTTCCTGTTGTGTATATTGGCTTGCAGCTGCTCTTTGAGCTCTCAGGCAGAAGCCTGCCATGTTGCCTGCTATTTGAAATCTTTTACCGTGAGTGAACTTGGGACCTTCTGCATGTAAACATGTGCTTCACCCCTGAGCTGTAGTGGAATGTTTTTCTCTTCACTTCTCAGATGTATTGTTGAGCCTGGGTAGTCAGTGGATAAAAGTGTTGGATGTCAACCAGTGGATGTGGAATGGAGTTCACAGGGCAAGTAACAATCTCTCTTGCCAAACGGGGGTGAACTGTTAGGATAAAGTTCCACATATACTACCCTGTGCTCCTTAGGGAAAGGGTGGGACGCAGCTGCGGTAAACAGGTAAATCAATAGTGGTCAGATGGACTTGCTGATTATGCTGCTGAATTGACCATGCCCATTCTTTTGAGATAACAGATGGAGGTGTTCTTTTTTAAAATGTATTGAGCATATGTCTTTGCCTGGAGTACAGCAATAAGTGGTAACGTCACACCTGCTGCATGTCCCCTGACTTTTTCATTCCTTTAATTAATTGTTGCCCTTTACTGAGCCACAGTTTCAGGAGGCTAGGAAAGTAACATCCCAGTCCAGTTTGGCAGCTGCAAGCACCAAGTTACAGATATGATTACTTCGCAGGCAGAAATGCTCAGTGCAAATGTGCTGACTGTCAGCTTTTGACTACAGCCTCTTCCTACTTGCGTGAAATTCTCAGTGATGATGTTGATAATGACAACAACAACAACAACAACAACAGAGACCTCCTTCAACCTTATGGACTTAGAAAGTGTGAACGGATGCTAAAGAGGAGCAGAAGAATGGGATAGATGGAGGTTTCATGTCACATTTCATTCAGGCAATGCCATTGCTCAATGGTAGAGCATCTGTTTTCCATGCAGAATATCCCCAGTTCATTCCCCAGCAACTATAGCTAGGGCTGAACATGCCCTCTGTATTATGAAACCCTGGAGAGCTATACCAGTCATTTTAGGCCAGGGGTAGCCAATGTGGTTCCAAGATTATGAAGGAATTTCTGAAAGTAAGAGCTATTCAGTAGTGGAATGGACTCCCTCGAAAGGTGGTGGACTATCCTTCATTGGAGGTTTTTAAGCAGAGGCTGGGTGGCCATCTGTCAGGCATTCTCCAGCTGTGATTCCTGCATTGCAGAGAGTTGGACTAGATGACCGTTTGGGCCCATCCAATGCTACAAATCTATGACTCAGTGAAAAGGAGTTGGTAGAACCCTTAGGTGGTAAAGTTTCATTGCTTGTTCACATTAAAATGAAAAGAAAAGTAAAAAACCAATGAAAAACCACAAAGCCGCAAGTTGGAAAACAAGCATAGCTGTGAGAGATTAGAATTTTCCTTTGTATGCTAGTTTTCTACTTGCAGGGAGCTTAAAAATAAAATCAAATCTGAGAACCAGGCAAAATAGAACCACCCCACCTGCAGTCTGAAGTTGTGCTCCATGAGCCTCAGATTTCTGCTAGCTCGTTTTGCCACAGATGTAGAGCTTACTTTACATTCACAGTATAGCATTTTCATGGAATGAAAGAGATGGCTGGGACATCTGCGGCTGCACCTGTCTCTTTAAGGCACTTAGGTAAGTGGAGATCTTTATCCTTTATTCAGGATAGGAATCCATCACTTTATGCATACATAGTGGCAACCGTATAAATACTGTTTCTCTTCCTGGACCATTTAGATTAAAGCAGCCCACAAAATGAGAAAAACTGATAAAAGTGAATGTTAGTCTTCAACCTGCATAAAATAGCACAGAAAACCTGCATAAAATAGCACAGAACCCCACACGTATCTCACCTTTGACCAATATTTCTATGGCCTCTCTGCTTGGACCAGCCAGACTGCTTTCTATAGCTCGATAGGGTCAACCCTCTTATTTTAGCTTTTTGTCCTGTGAACTGATGCACAACACCAGATGGAGCAGTTAGCTGTTCATTTCTGTTCTTTGCATGGTGATGCTGATGCCTCCTATTCCTTGGCAGGATCCATTTGCAATAACATTGATAGGGCTGAATGTTGGAATTGCTAAATCCTTTTTAGCAGTAACATCCTTTGCTACCCATTTCACTGCATCCTTTTTTTCTTTTTTCTTTAGTTTCAGGATGCCCATAAAGCATCACTCCCACTGGTGTGAAATAAATTTAGCGTGACATGCTGGTATATTGGTCAAAAAGCCACTCCTCCGTAATGCAACAGGTACTGCAGTTTGAAAGGAATGTTAGAAAATGGGACACCATAAGCATGGAAACTCCTGCAGTATTCCCCATGTTTGAATGCACCCTAAGCTGATACGCAGGGCCACCCTCTGGACTGGAAGGCAGGTGGGGGCTAGCTGGGAGCATACTGAGGTTGGTGGGGCAGTGCCCCATTCTCGGGCCAGCCTTTGCTGCAGTAGGGTGTAATACCTGTATGAAGATACTTAAAATGCCACCAAGTGGTGAGTGAGCTATTTGAGTTCTCCAGCTGGAGGCTCTTGTGGTTATGGCTCCTGATCATGAATCCATCTCCCCTTCAGCATATTCTCTGAGCTGGACTATACAGATGGCTCTCTCTGGAAGCAAAAACGGTACCCCTGCACCTTTTATGGCCAACCCATAATAGCTCGGCAATGCTAATGGCCGTCGTAAGATGAGAGGAATCAAGCTGGCTTCATCCTTGGCAGACACGGGATTGTAAAGCTAGTTTATAACAGTTTATATAAAAAAGTATTATTAAATTTGCCATCAATCAGCAGCATCTGTGTCTGTGGGCATGAAAATGCAGACATTTATTTGGGGATGTGTCTGTTCTAAGGACAAAGTGTTTGCTCTCAAGGGCCACTTCAGGCTCATTTTTCATTCACCAAGAATTGGAGCGTATTTAAAACAAAACAGATCAATTCCAGCCTGACAATCTCAATAAGAAACATAGGTAACTACTAAGTGGGGAGTTGAATGATACACAGAGCATTTATAGATCTTTGGAAGTGACAACAGGATGCCTTTTCTTCTTCTTCTTCTTCTTCTTCTTCTTCTTCTTCTTCTTCTTCTTCTTCTTTTTTTAGAGAGGATGCTCGCAGCCCTCTGTCAGGCAATAGGAGCACCTGCCCTGGTATGGTACAATCAGGATAAGGGAGCAAAACAGGCATATAATTCAATGTTGCACTATTATGAATGTCTTGTGAACACAAACATTTCAGCTTTCCAGGAAGAACAATTCCCCTTCTCCTCCCTTTGCTTGCTGTTCTGGGGGAATCCTCCTGGTTGCCCCAGAGGCAGTTCTGGGGGCACACAGGATAAGGAGAGAGGGGACATCCCCACTGCACAATTGGAAGTCCTTGCATGAGGCTTCTGTTGACAGGTTCCTTTGATGAATTCTGTCCCATGTTTTTCCACCTGAACCATTTATGTCAAATGCGAAGCCTGGGTGATAGTTGTAGGTTGGCTCCATGGCTTCCATAGAAGTAGCTAGTCAATGTAAAAGAGATCACCTTGCAAAAATTGCAAGGAAAAACTTGCAATTCTTTATCTGGGGACTGTGTGTGTTCCCTGTTGTCCTGAAAATCTGACAGTACTAAAAGCTCCCAATTAGAATTAAACACGCACACAGAGCTGCAAGTTAATTTGAGGTAAGTTATTCAATGCTCACCAAACCAAAGCACTTTTAATCATCCCCACAAACTATCAGCTGTTCTTCTCCCCTCCTCCCGACCCCTGAATCAGTCAGTCTGCAGCTGTGTGGCGGAGGATGACTTTCTGAAATCATGACCTAGAGCCAGTTGACTCTGAATGTACTGATCAAAAGGAGAAATGTCAATTGTGCCGCAAACCTTGTTGGGCATGCATTTTTTTAAGGGGAAATCACAGATAAAAACTAATTGCATGTGACAAAGTAAGAGGTCTGACTACAGCACATACATGAAAAAGGCAGGTTTTAAACGTCAAATTGGGGAAAGGGCTAGATACCAGTTTTCAGCCAAAATTGGGAGGCTTTCTTGAAACAATTCAGATGTCCTCCCTTTGGGGCACAGGGAGACAGGCAGGACAGTGACAGGAGAGGTAATTTTCTTTCTTAAGCCAATCGGTTACCCCACTCTGGAGGCAGAGGACCTCAGCTTGAGCTCCTTGAGTTCTGTCAGCAAATAAACGATCTCACCTCATCTGGTCAGGGAGAGCAACACACTTTTCTCAGAGGTGGTTATGAGATAGAGGAAGATCACCGTGAAGCACTTTCTCCTCTAGGCAGAGAGAGAGAGAGAGAGAGAGAGAGAGAGAGAGAGAGAGAGAGATGTTGAGCAAGTCTAGACTGCTTGATTTTCTCCCACCAAGATGAATACCTGAGACCTGAAAACCGAGTCATCTGCTATGGCCTTGTCTTACCTTCCGAACACTGCTTCAGTAGCTGACGTCACATGAATGGGAATGCTTCTGAACTGGCAGGCACCATTTTGAAGGCACAGGATTCAACTTGGGTTCTATATGCCTTTGAGTCCCTGTATGGGGCCCAGGAAACCATGGCTAAACAGAAGGACAAAAAGCAGAGTGATCATAAAGGCTAAAGCCAGCTGACTTGGCCCATTTTTCCTTCTCTCCCTCTTGGGTACTTTCACTGCAAATGCTAGGGATCAAGCAGAGCAGAGCTATCATGGCTGGTTGCCTTACTTTTCATAAATTTGTCCAATACTCTTTTAAAGCCATCCAAGTTGTTGGCCATCGCTTTCTCCTGTGGGAGCAAGTTCCATAGTTTATCTGTGCACTGGATGAAGAAGTACTTCCTTTTATCTGTCCTTATTCTTCCAACATTCAGCTCCATTGGATGCCAATGAGTGCAAGTATTATGAGAGAGGGAGAAGAGCCTTTCTGTATCCACTTTCTCCATGACATGTATACTTTTATAAACTTCTATCATGTCGCCACTTAAAAATTGGAATGATGCAAACAAACCTGACTGTACCAAAATTAAAAAATTCCTTCCAGTAAGGAAGACCAATTACAGTTGTTAACAGTTGTCAACAGGTTTATCACACCTATCTGCCAATCACCCATTTCCACCACCCTTCTGAGTAATACCCATCCCCACCCTCTCACTATATATAAGAGTCTGGTGAATTCTGTTTCAGTGTATCTGAAGAAGTGTGCATGTACACGAAAGCTCATACCAATAACAAACTTACGGTAGTTGGTCTCTAAGGACCAACTGGAAGGATTTTTTAAAAATTTTGTTTCGATTACAACAGACCAACATGGCTACCTACCTGTAACTGACTGTACCAGTTACAATTCTGGCAGCCGAATTCTGCACTAATTGAATCTCCTGAATTGCCTTCAAGTTAAAAGGTCTTCATGAAAATTTGTCAGCATTTTAGAACAAATTTCTCCTAATGTTCACATTTTCTTTGGATGCATTTTTGCCTGATGTGCACACATGATTTTTGCAAGTAATCACCCGAATATAATACATTTTATATGTTATTTTCATGAATGCTTTTGAATGTACACTATACTCTAGTATACACATTATTGTAACACATTATTTGGTTGGAGAACTGCATCACCAAATTGGGAGAAGTGCAGATTTTGAAGGACACCTGCGTTTGTGTCCGCATGCTATCCATCAACCCAAGAAGTGGAAAGCTATGTCCCTCTTTGGGAATGATGGTGCAAATGTAATCTAAGATGTGTTGTAAAGATAATTAAATGGAGGAGAAGCATCCTATGTGGGTATTTCTGAGGCATTTTAATATTATGTGCAATTATAAATCTCCCTGGCTAGCTATGCTGAATTAAATTATCCTATGGAAAAGTAAATTGGTTTGAGTAGTGCTGGTAAATCTAAGCTAACGACCACGTCTTTCTTCCAGTACGTTTAGGTACTCCTCATTATATTTGCATTTAGAGGATCCTGTACAGTACACTATGGAGTTTCTTTACTGCCCTTACAGTGAAATCCTTCACCTGAAGCTCAGGTGAAATGGCCACTGCTGTCCAATCTCAGGACTGTGCCAGGGACTTGACAGAACACAGTCAGTGGCTTTTATTGGAAGATCCAGTGCAGTGAACGTTGGACATGGGCTGAGGATCTGTGGGTTCAGAAGCCTGGTCTGGCATGTGTGATGTGAAGCCTGTCAATACTGTCCAGTCTCATCCAGGTGTAGCAAATGGGGTGCCCTCCAGATGTTGGACTACAATTCCCATCATCCCTGTTTTGGGAGTTGCTGGCTTGAACCAATGGAGTCCAACAGTATGTGGAAGGCACCACGTTCATCACCCCTGGTCTAACCTATCCATAGGTACATTCATTATTTCTTTACCCTGGTTTTTGACACTTGAGATGTATGTTTTTGGAACCCACTTTATTTCCATGATTGTAAGTTGTTTTAAGCTGTTTTGGATATTGTGTTTTAATAGTACTGTTGCATTTCGCCGATCAGAAGGTCGGTGGTTCAAACTGGTGCGATGGGGTCCCAGCTCTGTCCCAGCTTCTGCCAACCTAGCAGTTTGAAAGCATGCCAGTGCAAGTAGATAAATAGGTACCACTGCGGTGGGAAGGTAAATGACATTTCTGTGCGCTCTGGCACTCATCATGGTCTTCCGTACATCAATAGTAGCTTAGTCATGCTGGCCACATGACCCAGAAAGCTGTATTTGGACAAACGCCAGCTCCCTCGGCCTGAAATTCTGAGATGAGTGCCGTACCCCATTTGACTGGACTTAACCATCCAGGGGTCATTTATCTTTTACCTTAATAATAATAATAATAGTTGCAGCAGGGGGTCAACTAGGATAACCCCATGTGGGCTTCTCTAAGCTCCTTGGAGAAAGTGTGGGATACATACATAATAAGTGGGATCAGAGAGTTAGAGACGTCTTTGGAGGCCATCTGGAGCAAAGCCCTGTTTGATGCAGGAATTGCAATGCCGCAGCATCCCCAACAGATGGCTATCCAGACTTTGCTTGAAGCTACCTTCCATTCTTTAGTGATGGGCTCGCAGTTCTGTTCATGCATTTAACACTACATTATCAGCAGGAGCAGATCACCAGGTGTGGGTGGAGCTGCAGTCATCTCCTGTTGGCAAAAACATTACTGAGAGAAGGGAAGGGAGGTCTTAGGTCAGGGCTGCACAAGCATGCTGGTGGAGCAAATCCAGCATGCTTGCTACTACGCCAGTGTAACCCAACCTCACCACTGCCTTACCAGTCAGTGGCAGTGATACTTCTACTGGGAGGTTGTTGCTCTGCTGTTCCACCCACCAGATGAGTTCCTGATTAATTGTCCCCAAAGACAAAGTTCACACTGTTTGCATTGGACCATTAAAGCTGCCTTTGTTGCTGAAAGAGCAAAATTAGATGTGATGTGCTTGCTGTGCCAGGTTGATGTTCTGACATTGCTGCTTGCCAGTTTGCCCTACCTGGGATACAGTTTCCCTCTATGGCCTGAGCACAGTGAAAAATGTAGACTGACTGTCAAATGCTGCCATCCTTCAGGAGCTCCAAAGTGCGCCACCAGCGCATTCTAGAATCATAGAATCATAGAATCATAGAGTTGGAAGAGACCACAAGGGCCATCGAGTCCAACCCCCTGCCTGCCAAGCAGGAAACACCATCAGAGCACTCCTGACATATGGTTGTCAAGCCTCTGCTTAAAGACCTCCAAAGAAGGAGACTCCACCACACTCCTTGGCAGCAAATTCCACTGTCAAACAGCTCTTACTGTCAGGAAGTTCTTCCTAATGTTTAGGTGGAATCTTCTTTCTTGTAGTTTGGATCCACTGCTCCGTGTCCGCTTCTCTGGAGCAGCAGAAAACAACCTTTCTCCCTCCTCTGTGTGACATCCTTTTATATATTTGAACATGGCTATCATATCACCCCTTAACCTCCTCTTCTCCAGGCTAAACTAGTACAAAAGTAAGTACTAAGTAAACTCTAGTACAAAAGCAGATCTGGGCTGTGTGTCAGACTCACTGGTAGTCAGAAATGGCTACAGATCAGGATTTCTCATGAGGACTGTTATCTCTAAGGAGCAAAATACTTATGTCAAAAAACTGTAGACTGCCGTGCTTTGCAAGTGGACTGCTAACCTTTTCTTCCATTCCAGAGTAAGCTCTTGCCTGCTGGTGGGGTCCCTGTGGGCTTTTCCTCCGCAGTGATAACTGACCCTGGCAAGTTTTGCTTTTGCTGCAGGGCCCACCTTCACTCTGAAGGGATTTCCCCCGACATATTTTGAAAGAGCGCGAACCAAGTTGTTATTTGTTTGCTAAATGCAAACTGAAACCTAGCAAATTTCATTGAATTCTGTTGGGGGGGGGGAGCTTCCTTCCACCTTCCCACAGCTGTTTTGCCTGAGCAGAACTTTCAACGTTTGCCTCAAATGCCAGTTTAAGTGGCAGCTTGAGTTGTAAGCTTGCATGTTTGGGCAGCTGGGTTGGCAATGAGGAGGGTGCAGGTGGGCATGCATTTGTCCGATCAGATGAATGCTTTTCCTTCTAGACTGAGCCTAGATGGAGCAGTTTCAGTGTTCCCTGTGATAGGTTGCTTCCATTCCTGTTTAGAGCACCACTACAGCCCATAAATTGGGTGGATTCCAAGGGTGCCCATGAACTCACGTGGCCTCTGTCCACCAGCGTAAAGGGTGAGGAGACTCTTTTTGACACTTACCTCTCCACTTGCAGTCCCACTGTGCAAGAAGAGTCCCATGCTCTTCTGGTTTTCATGGGGCACCAGGAGGAAGAAGGATCTGTCAAAATTTTCTCCCCTCCCCACCCTCCATTGGGGGGGTGGTGGTACCAAGAACTCTGCTTAGGATCCATCTCATTGTGTTTCTGCAACACTTGGCCCTAGATTGACTATATTTTAGTTTGCCATCTACCCCCACATTGTCTTTATACTAGAGACAGACTAGAACGACTATCCACAGGCTATTATTTACCTCTTTTGAATTTCTTTCCTTGAATTGCTAGGGTTAAGCGACCAAAGATTAACTATAATGGGTGTGATCCAGAAAGGAGCATAGTTTTTAATGTTTCATGTTGTATTATGTTTTTATATGTGTTGGAAGCTGCCCAGAGTGGCTGGGACAACCCAATCATATGGGTGGGGCATAAATTATTATTATTATTATTAGTAGTAGTAGTAGTAGTAGTAGTAGTACTCATTTGTATAGCAGCTGCTTGGCATGCAAAGGTTCCAGGATCAATTATTGGCATCTCCAGTTAGGGCTGGGGATGTCCCCTGTCTCTAGAGTTGGTCTGAGTTTATATTATATTTCTAAAGCTCTAGTCACTGTGCATATTTGAGTTCCATGGGCAAAGGATTATACCTTCCTGCTTCTACTGTACTCGACCCACTGTAGAGTTCCCACTGAATCCATGGAGAACTCCCGTCTTAAAAACAGGGCAGTTCCCCTATACACACAACTTCCTGTGGGCACTGGAGACCCTGCATGTGCACCAAAGCTGCTAACTCTCAGTCACAAGCACATAGAGAAGACCCAAAAGTTCTTTAAGTGACTTGGAAACTTACCTGGAAAAAGACATTGGTTTGCATAGGGGGTACTGACAAGTTTCTAACTGCTATGTTGCAGTGCCTGGACCACGTAAGTAGCTGCTTTTTCTGGGTAGGAGGCCTAGAATCACAGCATTTGAGGAGGGGTATAAATTCAGTGCATCTGCTCTCATTCTATGCGAACAGGTTTTCTTTGCTGGCAGAGGTACCTTTGTAAATGAAAGAGCTACTGAGACAGAAAAGATGCTGGTTTATCCTGGCAGGTTTGTCTCTTGCCGTGTCATTGGATTGCTCTCCTGGTGTTGAAGCAGGGAGGAAGGGAGAGAAGGAGAAAAGTGTACAGACATCAACCCTACAGGCTGTGGGGCAGAGAGGTGGGCAGGGAAAACAGCTGCATGTCTCCTTTCTTCAGCAGTATGTTTCCAGTTCAGTTCCTGCATTAAGAAGACATTAATAGTCCCTGATGACGGTTTCACGCTCTGTTTGTATTCTTTCTAACAAGTTCCTTTCATGTTTTTCTTTTTTTATGGGAATATTTTCTCGGGGGGGGGGGGAGGAGTGCCATCTGCAGACGAGCTGCTAAATTGCTGCCAAAGAAATGCAACATGAAAACCTCTCTCTGGGATCAACGCCAGTGTCCTTTTGCCACATGCGCTGGTCTCTCGAGAGCCCAAGGGCACCCAAAGAGGAGAGAGAGAGAAATGCCTTTTATATCAAGACATTAGTGGAAATGATGAACTGCTTGTGGTCAGTGACGATCCAGCATGGAACGAGGCCATCCAGTGGGAGATTTAGAGCAGAAAAAAGAAAACACGTCTTCACATGTGGCACATAGTTAGACTGTGGATTTCGCTCCCACAAGAGGCAGTAATGGCCAGCAGCTTGGATGGCTTTAAAAGGGGATTAGACTAATTCATGGAGGATAAGATTACTGACTAGAATGACTATGTTCTCCCTCCACTGTTGGAGGCAATATGCCTTTGATTACCAGTTGCTGGGAATCCCGAGTGGGAAGAGTGCTGTTGCCCTCAAGTGCTGTTGCTTGTGGGGTTCCCACTGCGATAGGCTTCCAATTGGCCATTGCAAGAAGTGGACTAGATGGGCCTTTGAGTATGATTCAGCCGGGCTCTTCTGATGTTCCTATGTAGGCTGGAAGTGGACACCACTACAGAAGCACTTGCACTTGTTTTGATGTTACATGGGCAGGAGAAAAAAGTGTGACTACAGTGTTAGAAGTAGATCAAGGAGTCCTGGGTTCAAATCTGCCCTCCTCTACAAAGCTTGCAAAGTGACTGGCCCAACATCATTATCTCATAGCGTGGCTTACTTTACATAGTTATTACAAGGATAAACGTGTGTGTGGAACAGTGAGTTCCTTTGAGAAAGAGTCTGCCTTGACATCCAAGAAATTTAGACAGCCTTATCAAGACTCCTTCGGCTTTCCTTGAATTCTTTTGAAGTTTGGCGTAATAGGAATCTGGAGGTGGACATTTAATTTTGCTGCCAGGAAAATCAGTGGCAGATGAGGACAACATTTCTTTTTCCTTCTCTAGAAAATGTTTAGGTGCTTTGAATGAGGAGGAGCCTCCAAGTTCACTTTGAATTGGCAAATGAAGCCAGAGACAACCCAGAGTTGTGTGGAGCCTTCTGATAAGTACATTGGAATCCTTCAAGTGTTTTGCCCTGACGTATCTTACAGATCTTGCCAACAAAGGTCCATATAGTTAAAGCCATGGTTTTCCCAGTAGTGATGTATGGAAGTGAGAGCTGGACCATAAAGAAGGCTGATCGCCAAAGAATTGATGCTTTTGAATTATGGTGCTGGAGGAGACTCTTGAGAGGCCCATGGACTGCAAGAAGATCAAACCTATCCATTCTGAAGGAAATCAGCCCTGAGTGCTCACTGGAAGGACAGATTGTGAAGCTGAGGCTCCAATACTTTGGCCACCTCATGAGAAGAGAAGACTCCCTGGAAAAGACCCTGATGTTAGGAAAGATGGAGGGCACAAGAAGAAGGGGACGACAGAGGACGAGATGGTTGGACAGTGTTCTCGAAGCTACAAACATGAGTCTGACCAAACTGCGGGAGGCAGTGGAAGAAAGGAGTGCCTGGCGTGCTCTGGTCCATGGGGTCCATGGATAAGCCATCAGTTATGTGCAGATGACTTGTCAATGCAAGGTGTGCTTGCTGTGAACTTTCCATGGTTCTGAAGAACCTGGTCCTGCTCTGTTATCCAGATTTTGCCCTTTTCAACCTGCCATCCTGACACAACACATGGTACATATCTGTTAACTGGAACCAGGCAAGATGATGACTAATCAAACCTTGCTTCATGAGCAGGGAGGTCTTTGACTGGCTTGTGCAGGACAGTTTTATGGGCAGCTGCTTCTGCTTCTGTTGTAGCATAACATTCAGTGCCCAGTGACAATGCATTTTGCAGCCCAGCTGGAGATTTTAAAATGTTTAGATAAAATTGGGGGGGGGGAGGAAATAGCCATTCTTATTTGAGAGGTCATTAGGGCTTGGTTAAGTAGCAGCTGGTGTCATGGAGCAGAGCCACAGAGCTCATCTTCCATCAATAGGGTTGCTGTAGCTTACCAGAATAGGGCAGGGGAGGTTGATGCTGTACCTACCAGAGCCCATCCAGTGCTCCCACTTTTGCATCTGTGCAGCCCTGACCTCACTGCCATGAAACCTCCATCTCAGTCTAGGTGAGCTGTAGAGTCGCCAGTGACAGGAGGGCAGCTCCACAGTTCTGCTCTACCACACCTTCTGCTGCTGGTGAATTCCCAAAGAGGATCACACTAGTTCTGGATTCAACCCCCACTTCACTGTCCAGATGCAGTAATTCAGGTCCATCCCTTGAGGGGCACCACTGTAATTTTTCTTGGCCGGCACCACTGTAATTTTTGAACCACCGACACTGCAAGCTAATCCCAGGAATGCGTGTTCATATATGAAAATGGATGTCATATGAAGAATGTTCACAGTGGCTCCTAATACACAGTATCATGCTAAAGTGTGTCCATCCCTCCAGGGCAAATAGACAGGGAAGAAGACAGATAAGCCTTTGAAAGATCTGTTTCAAGAGGCCAGTTTCACAGAATAGGCACACAGTGACTTTTGTGTATGGAGGGGAAATAAGGGAAAATAAAAAGGTTCTTTGCTTTATTGTTCGTCAAAAAGGACAAGGGGCAGATGCCAGGAACAGATTTTTCTAGGGCATGATTGAGTTAGTGAAGGAAATTAGGGTCAGGCTGGAACAGCTGATCACAACAGCCAAACGTTTGAAGGCTGCAGGGGGTGGAGGAGAAACCTAGATAGCTGAACAATGTGGAAAAGAAAAGGAAAAGAAAAGGAAAGAAAAGAAAAGAAAAGAGGGGAGCCGCTGGCAGATGTATGCTGTGAGGAAAGATCTGGAGTTGGGCCAGGCATGCATGGACTGCATTGAAGCTGGATAGAGAATGGCTAGAAAGAGGGAAAAGAAATCTAAAAACCTGCATGCAAAATTTAATGAGAAAGAATGTGTGTGTGTGTGTGTGTGTGTGTGTGTGTGTGTCTGAGAAATGTTCCTAGAGCCTGCAGATTTCTGCAGGTTAAATATTCCAGGGCTGTTGATATAGTCTAATGGAAGCAGAGGTTTATCTTCAGGCCTCAGATGTGGAGTGGGAGAAAGATGGCAGTCATGATCCATCCATTTTCTCCTTCACCTCCTAATCAAGCCAAACCAGGCATTTATCCTCAGCCCATCCTCTTCATCCTCCCCATCCCACACCTCTGCTCCCCCCATTTTCACTTCCCTGTCCCTTATAATGTTCACTTACTAGGCACTCGCAAAACCACCCACATCTGCCCCTATGGATCCAGCCTTGATTTTGTTCACTTACCTGTGGGTGAGATACCCTCTCTAGGTGAGACACCCTCTCTGCTAGCCACACCCTTTTCATCAAGCCTGCTTGCAACCTGCCCCACCACAGGAAGCATCATTCCTGGAGCAAAGTTACTAAGGAAACTCTATCTAAGGTGATAGGTAAAGGTAAAGGGACCCCTGACCATTAGGTCCAGTCATGACCGACTCTGGGGTTGCGCGCTCATCTCGCTCTATAGGCCGAGAGAGCCGGCGTTTGTCCGCAGACAGCTTCCGGGTTATGTGGCCAGCATGACTAAGCCGCTTCTGGCAAACCAGAGCAGCACACGGAAACACCGTTTACCTTCCCGCCAGAGCGGTACCTATTTATCTACTTGCACTTCGATGTGCTTTTGAACTGCTAGGTTGGCAGCAAACTAAGGTGATAGTTACCTCTAATTTATATCTCTCTAACAGTTACCACTTCAAGTGAATGAATCTGTCGATTTTGGCTTCTCTCCATTTCTCACTTTTCCAATATTAAGCTCAGTTACTTCTACATCAGGTTCTCTTGAAAATTCCTCAATGTTTCAGAGCAAATTCATCCTTTTATACCCATATTTGTATGCAGTTTTGCCCAATAAACTCATTGCTGCAAATCAGTTTTCCCTAATACAATGCATGTATTTATGTTGCTTTCATTAACATATGCACCTTAGAGAAATTTTGAAGGATGGCTGTGTTTTTTGTTTTTTTACCTTGCCTGCCAGTTTGGGGAATGGATCTGGTCTAGCAGAGGCTGGTTGGTTATGAGTTCCAGAGCTGACGGGGTTCGATGCAAAATGCCTTTCCCCACCAGCTTAACAGGCTGGCAAGCAGGGTCTCTGCTGTTGATTTCTTGTACAAAGTCCCACAAGAGGGACATACTGTTGGATGTCTACTTGAGCCAAAAGGCTGGATGGCTATCAAAGTTCAAATGAATCTTTTTGCTGAAAGACACCAATAAGATGATGATCTATAAGATAACTCCTTTCACAGTGGAAGCTGCCGAGAGTTAACAAATTGTGAATAATGATTTAGCAGGCAGTAAAAGTGATGGTTATTAATAAGTTTATAAATTCATTTTTTATTTAGTGGACTATACAATAGAACTGGATGTCACTGATGAATTTGAGACATATTACAAGGCCATTTTAATTAAATTTTTTTTGGCTGTACAGTAAAGAAATGGTTGGTTGCTTAGTTGGTTGGTTGGTTGATTTTTGGAGTAAAAGAAACTCTGTCCAATTCAAATATGAGGCTTTTGGAACCTGTAACCAAGATCATATGTGCCGTGGCTCATAAGGGCTCAAGCCTTTTATTTTGAACACCTTGACTTACGTCTAGGACATGTCTACAAAAAGAAAAGAAAAAGTGTGTAACCTGTAGGTGCCCAGAACGCAACGCAGAACCACTGGGTAACCAAAGCCAGAGACCATATGCAGCTAGGAATTAAATAAAAGGGCTTCCAAGTTAAATAATGTGTCTTCTGGTGAAGTTTGAGCTGTATCTTTTTTCTTTTAACATAAATTGAGTAATGCAATCTCTATTCCAGACAATCTAGTTAAGGGACGTTGCTTCTGGGGACAAATGATATTCCTAGAGAATTCAGTTTGTACTTTCTGTGGCTAAAGAGTTTCTGTGCATTCTGTGTCTGCCAGGATTTCAAGGATCAGGAAGGCCACATGAAAGAATTCCAACTGGGCAGGAGATAATCACTGGAAATGTATGCACGAGTGTGTGTACACACAAACACACACACACGTACATGTACACGTACACGTAAAGGAGCAAGTAGGCATACAGAAGCAATTGGGCTTTAGATGCAATTTTCATTCCATTAAGTGTAAAGACTGTCTTCTTTACATTCCTCAGCTACAGAAGGTCTGTGCAGGAGGCATTTTCCTATTTTGATGCTTGGTAGACTATGAAATGTACTTAGTCACACTGCTCTGTCGTTGATCACAAAAATTGCTCTGATCTCCCACTAATAAAAGCTCCTTAAAGACAACATCTTAATTCTTTTCAGAACATGAATACCTCTTTTCTCTTTTGCACATTTTTGATGCTCCTGAATGCAATCATTTTTTAGGAGATCTGATATTGTTGTTGTTGTTACAGTCTTTTTCAGCTATTTTAAGCTACTATATTTACTTTGTGGGTGTTACTAGCCAGCAAGGGGTTCTGTGCCCAACATCTCTGTACACCATGATTACCATTTCATAATTGTTTTGCCTTGTGTTTTGCATGCTAAAAACTATCTACCATAGGTTCATAAAGGAGGAGTGGCATTGGTGTATGTGATCTGATTATGGACTTCCTTTCCAAGGGAGATCTGCCTGGTTCCTTCTTTGTTTTTTTTAAAGCAGCAAGTGATTTGTCCTCTTAACATAAGTGACTGGTGGGTGATTTGTTTATATTGCTTGACTCTGCTTTCACTAGGCTGGTCTGCTTGGTTTAGTTAATTAACTTTGCTTTCTTGCTGTTAAGTTTTTCTGGCTGTTGGTTCATTTGTTTCAGTTTATTTTAAGTCCGCTTACCTTAACTGGTGGGCGGTTTTGTGGCCGGGCCACAGGCCCCTGCAGTGATCCAGTGAGGGGCCAGAGTGTGGCTGCCTCCCTCCTGGTGATTGGCCAGGGCAGCATGCTTTGGGCATGTATGGATGGACTTGTGTTCTAACTGTCTTTCTTAGCGTACATTAGAAATGAGGGTCTACGATGGGTCTGGACTTTGACTATTCAAAGTGGTGTTGTGTGGTTATCCATACAGTGCAAGTATGATCAACAAAACTAATAGCCAGTGACCAGTCAAGCATCAGCGCTTTGATTTAAAGTGCTCCCTAGTTGCCATGGCAATAGGTTAGGTGGTAGACACCTGCACAATCTGAGGTAGCCCAATTTTATAGGCATAGAGTGGTACCTTGGTTTATGAACTTAATCCGTTCCGGAAGTCCGTTCTGATCCCAAAACCATTCTTAAACCGAGGTGTGCTTTCCCTAATGAGGCCTCCCGTCGCCTGTGCCCTTCCACCGTTCAGATTCCATTCTTAGACAGATGTTAAGTTCTCAAACCAAGACACTATTTCTGGTTTTGCGGAGTTTGTAAACCAAATTGTTCTTAAACTGAACTGTTCTTAAACTGAGGTACCACTGTAGTCTCTTCTCAAGAACCCTCAAGTCTCACACCTGATGTGTGAAGCTCATTCATATTCAGCCTCTCTCTGAGTTTCCTGAACATTTCCTACTCACTGATAGTAGAGGCAGGTGACATAGCTGTGGCACAAGATCAACCATGTATGTAGATTACACCTTAATCTCAGTTTATTTACCCTTGACGTCTCAGAGCATAGGAGGCATAGAAGACCAGCGTGGCAAGACTGAGAACTACAGGGATGTATTCCCCCCCCCCCCGGAAGAGGTCGCAAGTCAAAAGGAGTCATATGTGGCTGAAGGGAAGGGAATTAGAGGACATCCCTGGAGGTGGGATGTAGTGTGCCTGTGGTAGATCATGGCTCTCACCACTCGTGTGACTGGGTGTCAAAGTTGCATGGAGCCTCTGGGGTGTGAGAGTGACATTTCAGACTTATTGCATTGTTTGTTTGATGTGGTAGATTTAAACCTGATTTATGTCTCAGTTATGAATACTCTTAGGTGTCAAGCAGCTCATCAGCTCTCCCCCAACTCATGTAATAGGGGGATGATAACGTTGGCTTACCTTACAGGGCTGTTATGATTGCTGGGATGACGACCTAGCTTGCGTATAGTGCTAAGCTAAACCATGACATCGCAGTCACTTTGTCCTCCTCTGGACTTTCTGCAACAGTGCTGCTGTGAGCTAAGCCATCATTTGGCTTGATGAGTTGTCTGAACCTGGGCTCATGGTTTACAGCTGGATATAACAGCTTGTGCTTGTGGTTTACAGTTTGTAGGAGACAAACCATGAGTGTAGTTTGCAGCAGCAGCAGGACTAGAGGAGGGACAAAGTGGCTACAATCTCTTCTCCAGGAACCCAATGCCTGTGCATTCACACTAAGTTACGTGCAAACCAACCATATGTACATGAAGGAATCCCAACAGTTGAAAAGTGCTATAGAAATGTCATGAAAACGAAAGCGCCGATATTTGTGTTTTGCATGTGTGAAATAACACTGGTCAGCAATTCCTTCCTCTGAAGCCCTATCTCTAGACCCTTACTGGGAGAAATATGCATTTGTCTCTTATGCAGAGGTCAGAACAGACCATTGTGTGTGCAGAGAGTAATGGAGTGTGGAGTTCCATGTCCTAAAGCGAGAAGCTGCAATCATTCTGTCGCTTGCATTAAAGGGCATCTTCTGCCTCACACAAGGCCTGGCAGGCTAGGAGCAGAAAGGTTGAGAGTCCTTGCTGCAGACTTCCCCACTCAAAATTAGAATCTCCAGCGCAGCCATTTAACCTTCAGGCAGAAACTTGGCTATGAAGGATGTCTTCCCCCTATTACAGTTGATGCCTCTGGTTTTTAATTTCACTCCCCACAGAGGTCGCAGAACCGATCAAGTTGTGTCTGCCGCTCCCTCCTTGGGGAACGTAATTACTTTGGGAGGGTTGGTGATGGGCAGGGAAGACAGAAGGCAAAAAAGTGCTGCTTAGCTTTAAGGCTAGGGAGAGCGACACATGCATCGTACTCTTGTTTTAATCCATCTCTGCATCTCTGCAGCCTCGCCACTGTCTGTCCAAAGCTAAGGCCAAAGGAGGAAGGAGATTTTATCACAACCGTATCTCTCCTAGGGACCTGGCGGGGGAGCTGGGGGAGTCTTTTTTAAATGCAAAGACATGACCTTACAAAGAAAAATGTTGCTGCCGGTGAAATTTGGGGGCAACTCTGATAGGGATTCTGGGGCTTAGAAAGTGCTGAGGATCTGCTAAAGTCTTTGGGGGGGGGGTCAAGTTGCGGATATGAGAGGAAAGGTACCAAGAAAGTGAGGTGGGATTTTCAGACCATTTTATGTAGCTAGCCATATATTAATAGTTGCATCATTTGTTGGCGTTTGGGAAAGGTTCTAAGGCACATTTCTTCCATCTGGCTGTTTGTCCAATGGGCTAGGCTGTTGCATTTTGGGGTGGGGGTATTGTTAGCGACTTCTGTCTTACCGTCCTTGTTTTTATTGCATCTGTAAAGCCTCCCTTGAGCTATGACTATGACTTTTTTTCGGGATATTTTGACTTTCTGAAATGGACTTCCCACACATGATGAAGTGCCATGTGTTGGGCAAACTGACTTTTATGTGGCTATATTGACAGATCTCTCTGTGGTTTTTAAGACAGCAGCTTTATTTATACACATACCCAGAAGTAAATCCCATTGATCTCAGTGGTCTTACTTCTGCATTGACATGCATAGAACTGCACAAGTCGGGAGCAATTGAGACACAAGATCCATTGGGAGGAATGAGTTTACTAACCACTGCTGGGGAGAACAGGTTGTGGTCCTGCAGTTTTTCTGGCATCCACAGACTCCATGGGGTTCTGACATCGGTGGTTTAAGTATTTCTTTAGTGCTTACTTTTTGTTTTTGAATTGGTTTTAAATTCAGTGTCAAAGACGCTCTGAGCCCTTGGGTAAAGTTAAACTCCTGTTTTCGAGATTTATTTGCCAGCCGCACGTACAGAACAATTTCCAGAAAGGTCTGTAGAGTTGACAATACAAATCAAGAATTTGGTGTGGAAACGTAGGTTTGGAGTCTGTGGGCCTTCATCCTGTGAGGACAACTGCTTTTAATTGCTCTGCTACAAGATGATTCAGTTAATAGGCTCAGCAAAGTAATGACAGGCACAGCTGCTGCAACTCCTCACTGCTTTCATCCGTTCTTTATTTTCCCCTCCTCAAAATCCTTTTCCAAAACACTATTCCGGTGTTTGCACTGTGTTAATTATGCAGTCCTTTACAATTCTCAACAGCCCTTTAATACCACATTTTCATCCAATGTTCTTACACCTCCCCTGTCTTCTTAACACCAACAGATGTAATCTGCTGTTAGGCTTTGCCCTATCTCTTGATTATGTCCATTCTCCTCCCTGATCTCATCAAAGGTGCCTTGACTGGCAGTAGGAGATTGTGCAGCCAGTGCTACTGGGAGAGTACTTACTGGGCCATCTTCCATCACTTACAGTATGTTACTTCTAGGTTATCTAAGACAGGTTTGGGGGACCTGTGATCCTCCATATGTTCCTGGATTCCATATCTCATCAGCCCCAGCTAGTGTGGCCATGTGAGGTCTGACTGGCTCAGTAAGTGCTCACCTTTGGTTGAGGAGGGAAAATGGCTATTCAGTAAGCCTTTTGGAAGAAGTTGCTATTTGGCTGCTGCTGAATATAGGGTGGAATCGAATGCAGTGTTAAGTCTATCACTCCAGCAATGCAAACATTTCTCTCCTCACAATGGAATTTGTTGTTGTTTAGTCGTTTAGTCGTGTCCGACTCTTCTTGACCCCATGGACCAGAGCACGCCAGGCACTCCTGTCTTCCACTGCCTCCCGCAGTTTGGTCAAACTCATGTTGGTAGCTTCGAGAACAGTGTCCAACCATCTCGTCCTCTATCGTCCCCTTCTCCTTGTGCCCTCAGTCTTTCCCAACATCAGGGTCTTTTCCAGGGAGTCTTCTCTTCTCATGAGGTGGCCAAAGTATTGGAGCCTCAGCTTCACGATCTAGAATATTCTCCTTCTTTTGCCTTTGCCCCCCACCCCCAATATCTGTTACTGGAGCAGATTGGGGAAGGGTGTGGGGTGTGTGCAGGCGGAGGAGGAGGGGGAGTCCCCTTGCACAAGCGGAAATCCTTGCACTGATGGGACACGGTAGTTGAATACCACCTACAGTTTCCAGTGTTTATTATCTTACTGTGTTGTACTGTGTTTAGGTTTGGTTGCTGTTGTTATTTTGCTTGCTGGGGGTGGGTTAGGTTGGCTTGGTGAGTTGTTTTGGGAGTCCCTTTACAACTAAAATGCAAGAAATGAAATAGCTTGCAGCCATTCACATCAACCTAGAAATTTATGGCTAATGGCCACAGGAGCTGATCCACTTCTTTAAATGGAAGGGCAATTCCTCATTGCATATGTTCCAATGCTAACCTACCATTGGAGTCTGAGGAAGGGTCAGAAAAATATTTCAAATCCCAAAGCATCTGCGACAGATATTTGAAACCAGCTTCAACATTTTTGAGGTCTGGTACTCTGAAAGACCCAGCTAACTACCAGGTATTTTTCCAGCTGCGGCCTTAAGGCTGCTTAATTAGGAGAGTGAGCGGCAGCATCCATCTCCAGATGCGATTATCAGTATTCATTCATTCATTCAAAAGATTTGTGTCCTACCCTTCCAATGTATTTGCATTGCTTAGAGTGGCCTATGACAACAGAAAGGCAACTATTGTATAATAATATACAACATGAAAACAAAATAGGCTCAGTAGAAGCAGGCTCAGAACCTAAAAGACAAAAATAGGGCCCATCAAGACAAAAAGCCATCTATGCCTTGAATTCCCCACCGCAGTGCCCTTAGGCACCCACCAAGGTTCCCTGTCCTCCAAATCTCAGGAAAATGGCGGGGTGGTGTTTTTTTAACTTGTTCTACTTGTTTCTGTGCAACACCAGTGCCTCTTCTGTGAAATGGGTATTTCACAGTGAAATGGTATATTTCCAAACATGTCCTAGGGTCCCAAAAGGATAGGGAGCCCTGTTTCCCATTTCTAAACGTAGGCAATGTTTTTCATGGAATCTCCTGTCTTCCTGTGGGCACTTTCTATTTTCCAGTGCATAGGAAAAGGCATATTTAAGAGCTGCAAGATAAGAAATTGAGCAGGTGTGACTATTACTAGTATGACAATACAGCAACATGAGAAAACCATGCCTGATGAATTTCTGTCTTTCACAAACCTGTTGAAGCTGTTGCTTCCATGCTTCCTGTGATCATGTGTAGGGGCAGAGCAGGGTCATGCCTGCTAGCCTCGCCAGCTCAGCCTCCCCCCATGCATTAAGAAGGGGGTTATTTGTAAAAAAGATTCTAGTTTCCAATCATAGGAGAAACCTATGTGCATACTGTAGACTCCCCTTGACAGAGTTACCTATTTACAACATTTATACTTTCCCCTTTATCAAAAAAGGCTCTTATAATGGCCTTTAAAAATTGGTTTTAAGATGGCCCCTATCTAAAAAGATACAAATATGGCTGATGCAGTGAGTCAGGGTATTTGAATACTTTAATTACTTTTCCTTGGTATAACAGGTTCTATGTTTTGTAACCCATTTTTGTTTAACCATTATGTCTATGCTATAAATACTTCCAGTCACTGCCTCCTATGCATTTGCATACCTGTGGTTTATTTATTTTTATTTTCTTTTATGTCTGATTTTGTTCAACAGTGATCTACAATTGCACATGGAATATGTATATTGCCATCATATCCTGTCTGATAACACTGTATTTTGTAGAAATTGGTATAACCTTTAAAAAAAGAAAAAGGAAAAGAAAGATACACAACACATGAGGGAAAATGAATGGGAGGGAGGAAGAAAAATAATAATGCCCAAGTCCAAGTTCTTAAAGTTACAATTCTTAAGGTAGAGCCAGTGCCAGTGGTGGTTCTGGCAGTCTTGACAAGATGCCCTCCCTCAAACCAATGGACTGTGAGGGACAGGACAAGCAAAGATCTGATGGTGGGTATAGCCCTGCTCTTCCCTGCCATGCAGTTGCAAGTGCAGTGGAGAGAACACCTGAGTAGGGCTAGTTTGATTTATAATTGTGTTGCCATTTGCACTAATGGCCTGCTAAGGTAATTTTGCAAATGTAGAGAGAGCCCCCCAGATTCAGGCAGCAGAGAAGCAGCCCTTCTCATTTAAAAACAAAACAAAAGCAAATGGCTCTTACTAATGACATGAAAAGCAAACCAAGGTCCTAAGAAGAGCCATTGGAATACCTTGCTTTGGTCCTGTGTATGTGTGTGGATGCTTTATGAAGTACCCAGAGGCAGGTTTGAGGGCTGGTATCCCGTATTAGCAGTGGGTGAGCTTATGCATAGACCACTGGGCAAATCAGGCGGAGCTAACCTTTTTGTGCCAGCTTTTCCAAAGGAAGAGAAATGCTAAGAAGACCTTTGCAAGATCTGCATGCGGCGTAATGAGACTTGGACAGCCCTTGCTGTTGCCTCCAGAACTATGGGTGAGTTTGCCGCTCCAGATAAATGAATATAATTACATCACTGCAGACTGTGGCAGAAATCAAGACCAGCTCCTAGCCTGCTCCAGAATGATAAAAGAGCAAGACATTAATAGTTCCCCATCTTAACTTCAGATAGACCATATTAATTAGGGGGAGAAAGGCAATGGGGGATTTGAACTGAAGGCTGCTGGCTCTCACTAATGGAAGCTTTAATGTGTAAGTTCAAGGCAGGACCGGAGCAAAAAAATTCCTCGTTTCTTGTGCCAACTCATTTTCATGTCAGGTACTAGTACTGAAGGGAGCTGTTGTGTGATTAAATTGAAAGGGTCTTCAAACTCAATTTCCCTCAGAATGGCAACACATTATTTATCCCAAACAGGGGTAGCCAGTGTGATACTCCTCCAGATGTGGTTGGCCTTTACCTCCCATCATGCTTCACCATTGACTGCTTTGGCTGGGGCTGATGGTATTTACCGCCTGAAACATCAGGAGGGCAACATGATTGCTACTCCTGATCTAAACATTTATGCCCCTTGCATACCACTTACATGATGTGCAACTAGCAGCAGTTAAAAACCACTATATGAACTGTAAAACACATTGTCATTTGAAGTCTGTGAAATCAGAGCCACTTAAGTTGTGGTTCCATGGCATGGTCAGAAGATGCCCAAGGCTACCAATTTGCTAAGCAGGACCAGGTCTTGTCAGTGCCTGGACGAGAGTCTGGCTGAAAACCTCAGCTTGGCCTGCTATTTTCACTACAAGAATCCACACCTCGGTGTAAAATGTGATAAAACAGTTTTCTGGCAGTGACATTAGTATTTGGCACGTGTAACTCTGCGGTGCTCGGAGAACGGGGAAGAAAACGATGAGGTTGTCATCAACTCCCAGCAGTGACAAAGATCTTAGGAGCGACATGTTGAATTCTAAGAGCCGAGCTATTTCCAAGACTCAACAACAAACAAACATCCCCTGGCATATGAATGTGCCCAATAATTTTTTTTGTGCCATCTCTGCATGTTGCCATTTCAGACACCAAAGCCTGCAACTTGTTCTTATTATTTTTTTAACTCAGAAAAGAAGAGGACCAATTTATCCTGTAAGTAATTTCCATTTAAAGCTGTAATAACACTGCAGGTGAGTTTCACATACAAGTGCTTCCCCCCCCTTTTCCTTTTTTGCATGTGAATGTTTGGAGAATCATTTTTAGATCTCCAGGAAGAATCTCTTGAGAACTCCTGTAAACAGAAATCTCCTGGGCATGGTGTAACTACTTCAGAGAAATGCCATCCCAACACGTCGGTTCCTGGAAAGGGCAAAAGTAGTTTCCCAGGTCACTGACTGTTTGTTGTTAGGTTGCTATGAAAACTCACCTTGTGACCAGTCTAGATGTTCCTGGGTGCTGAACTCTGCTTGAGGTGACATTGTTTATGGACAACTACATCCCCCAGAATGCTCAGCATGAGCAAGCTAGCAAGATTGATTGTGAGTGTGTGTGTGACGTGCAGAAAAGAACAACAGCGGTGGTAGTGGTAGACTCACAGCTGTTGTGGCCTCAGAGTTTAATGCTTCCACTGGGATGCTTGATCAATAACTGAAATCACAAGAGAAGCATAATAACATTTGAAATTCATGCAGTTAACTTTATTGGAGGTCCTTGTCATTCAGGGGTAATTCTGAAATCAATACTAATGTGACTTTGCTGCAGCGTACAGACAATTCAAGTAGGTTTGGCCATCCGTGCTTTTTGTACTTAAATGCATTCCACTCTGCAGTGGGAAATCATTATTTTCCACCAATCTCAGCAGTGGGTGGCTGAACACCAGCCAAACTGAACAATCCCTTTCCCCTCAAAGTAAGCAAAGGAAGTATCTGTCCTGCTTCTTCACCCTGTTGCTCAGCTTCCTGTGCTGCATAAAAGTGCCCAGCTATATTGGTGGCAAGGGACGCGAGTGGCGCTGTGGGTAAAACCTCAGCACCTAGGACTTGCCGATCATCAGGTCGGCGGTTCGAATCCCTGCTGCGGGGTGCGCTCCCGTTGCTTGGTCCCAGCGCCTGCCCACCTAGCAGTTTGAAAGCACCCCCGGGTGCAAGTAGATAAATAGGGACCGCTTACTAGTGGGAAGGTAAATGGCGTTTCCGTGTGCTGCGCTGGCTCGCCAGTTGCAGCTTCGTCACGCTGGCCACGTGACCCGGAAGTGTCTGCGGACAGCGCTGGCCCCCGGCCTCTTAAGTGAGATGGGCGCACAACCCTAGAGTCGGACACAACTGGCCCGTACGGGCAGGGGTACCTTTACCTTTTATATTGGTGGCATGCATAGAACTGCACAAGCCGGGAGCAATTGAGACACAAGATCCTGACATGGCTTCTAATGACATGGATCATCCTAAGAACCTCAGTTTTCATTAAGAAGATCAAGTCTCTAGCATGATTGGCTTGGAATCAGAGACTGGCTCAGCATTAAGAAACCAAAGGGAAATTAGAAAGATACCTGGTTATACAGGGCACTGTTTGCTGCACAGGGTCTTGTCTTCCTCCACAGTATCCAACCCTATCCTCCTGGCTTTATGAGCTGTAGCTCAGTGGAAGAACATCTACTTTGCATTCAAAAGGTTGCAGGTTCAATCCATGGCATTTCCAGGTAGGGATAGGAATTGTCACCTGCTTGAAACCCTGTTGTTGGTCAGCATAGTCAAAACTCTGCTAGGTTATCCAGTGGTTATCTAATGCTGAGTATTAGGCAGTTCTCTATGTTCAGATTGCCCTGGGCATCTTTTTCCTTTTCTTATGCCAAAGACTGGAGGCAGATAGTAGTTTTTCGGAAAGTCTAATAATGGTTTGATGGAGCCATATCTGCATACAGTTGGACACAAGCTTCCCCTATGTGAAGGAAGGACCACGGGGAAGGCTGCAGCTCAGTGGCAGAGCCACTGCTTTGCACTGAGAAGGCCTCAGGTTCATTTTCCACCATATCAAGACGTGGCTGGGAAAGGCCCCCGTCTGAAACCCTGGAGAGCAGCAGCCAATCTATGTGGAGCCAGGTTAGAGTTAGCACAAGGCAGCTTCCCACGTTCCTTGCACAATGTTCTCTCTCCTCAAGCAGACTCGGCAGGTTTTATGGAAGTGCTATACAGCTTGTAAGCAGAGACGACAACAACAACAACAACAACAACAACAACAACAACAACAACAACAACAACAATATCTTTATTGTCATTGCCCCCTCTCGGGGACAACGAAATTACTTGGCTGCTCCATCCACCCAGGTAGGGCACTCCACACAAAATCAAATCAACTATAAAAACACTAATTAAAACAATACAGTATAAAACAGCAAGGAAGATTAGATGACTTTCAAAGTCCAGGCTTCCCATTCAGGGCCGAGATCGCTCTGGGGAAGAAGCTGTTCTTAAGACGGCTTGTTCTTGTCTTCATCGTCCTGTATCTCCGTCCCGACGGCAGGAGCTCGAAGAGACAGTGACCAGGATGCGATGGATCTTTTACTATGTCCAGTGCCTTCCTATGGCACCTTGTGGCATAAATCTGCTCTAAGGTGGAGAGTGGGCAGCCAACAATGCTCTCTGCTGCCTTAACAACTCTGCACAACCCCAACCTGTCCCGGGTAGTACAGCTTCCGTACCACACACATAAGCCATAAGTGAGCACGCTCTCAATGGCACAGTGATAGAAGGCAAGCAGCAGTTTCTGCGGAAGATGGTTTTTCCTTAGAATTCTCAAAAAGTACAGTCTCTGCTGCGCCTTCTTCACAAGCCCCCTTGTGTTGACACTCCAGGACAGATCCTCTTGTAATTCAATGCCCAAAAATCTGAACGTTGTTACCCTCTCCACACAGACCCCATCAATCAAAAGTGGCTGGACATTGCTCTTCTGTCTCCTGAAGTCCACCACAAGCTCCTTTGTCTTCCTTGTATTTATGAGCAAGTTGTTAGCTCTGCACCACTCTGTCAGCCGCTCCACCTCATCTCTATAGTCCGTTTCACCCTCCCTTTCAGAGATGAGCCCAATCACGGTTGTGTCATCTGCAAATTTGACAACCCTATTACTAGGGTGAGCAGCGACACAATCGTACGTGTAGAGAATATAAAGGAGCGGACTGAGTACGCATCCCTGTGGTGTTCCTGTGTTAGTCCTAAGCATACTAGAGCTATAAGGGCCCAACCGAACCCTCTGGGGGCGGTCTGACAAAAAGTCCAATATCCACCCACAAAGTGATAACGGAAGCCCCAGATCTTCCAGTTTAGACATCAGACGTTGTGGTAGAATGGTATTAAATGCCGAGCTGAAATCTAAAAAAAGCAGTCTGGCATAACCCCCCCCCCCCGCTGCTCCAAATGTGCAAGAACGGCATGGAGGGCAATCGCCACAGCGTCCTCTGTCGATCTTTTCGTTTAGGAGCATGAACCTGGATCCATCGCAGCACCTGCAGTTCTTGAGAGACGGCGGGCTTGCCTCTCTCTAATCAACATGGATAGGCGAAGAAGACATCTTGCTGCCTGAGGCAGAGCAGCAAATGATGTCCCCTCCAAGTCAAGATGCATAGCACTCAAGGGCTTGTCAAGCTCTTTCAGCACTTGAGGCAGAAAATCCCATAAGCGCCTTTCCTGCTGCCTGGGTGTGCGCACGCACGCACACACACAATAATAACAGTACATTAAATAACCAGCAATTTTCTACCCTCCCATGACATCCAGCTGTATTCCACGACCCCTTCAAGTGCAGTAAGACCAGCATTAGCAGCTGGGAAATTGGAGAGGCTGGGGAAGAAGGCTTGCCATCAATGCCAGACCCCAGTGCTTTCATTTTTTACTTCTGCCTGCCTCCTCTGGGGGAGAGATGAGGAATTCGGCTGTGAACCATCCATCCCGGTGAAATGAACCTCTCTCCTTCAAACCATATATAAGCCATGGCTGTTGTGGATTCTTAAGGGCAGCAAGGCTAGAATTAGCAGTGCGGGTCATTTCTTTATTTAGTGCCTGGTTAATTTTGATTTTATTCTGTCCTGTGAAGCCTAGAGTCATAGTAATAGCTGAATTTATCCTACTTTTATTGAGTTTACAATTTTGTCTCTGTTTCAAAAGCTAGGGTGGAATTCAGTAAGATGCTAAAATTATGGTTCTGTTCGGCGCAAGTATAAATTGTGTTCCATCAGAGCAGAAATACATTCCACTAACCTTCTATAATGGCTTCTTGTGATCTGATTGCAAGAGGCTCACTCTGTTGGCATATTTACCCTATGGACATCCGGTCCAATTCTATGTAGAATCATAGAGTCAAGGGTCATCTCATCCAACCCCCTGCGATGCAGGAATCTTCTGCCCAACATGGGGCTCAGACTCACAACCTTGAGATTAAGAATCTCATGCTCAACTGAGCTCTCCAGAGCAGTACAGTGGTACCTCGGTTTATGAACTTAATCCGTTCCGGAAGTCCATTCTTAAACCAAAGCCGTTCTTAAACCAAGGTGCACTTTCCCTAATGAGGCCTCCTGCTGCCGGTGCCCTTCCACCATTTGGCTTCCATTTGTAGACCGAGGTAAAGCTCGCTAACCAGAACACTACTTCCAGTTTTGCGGAGTTCGTATACCAAATAGTTCGTAAACAGGGCTGTTCTTAAACCAAGGTACCACTGTATGTCTGAAGATGTACATTTCCCCAGGGGTTTGTCCTACTGAATCCAGGGTACATAGGTGAGCAACAGGTTTGACAGTCATTCCCTCTCTTTAGGCAAATGGTGGGGGTGCAGTTCTGTGGTGGGCATTAGGGATCTCTGATTGACAGTGCCCACAGGATTATTTGGGGGAAGCCATGGATGTGAAAATTGCATGAAACCAGTTGTATAAATAGAGCAGGGGTCAGCAAACTTTTTCAGCAGGGGGCTGGTCCACTGTCCCTCAGACGTTGTGGGGGGCTGGACTATATTTTGGAGAGAAAAAAAATTGAACGAATTCCTATGCCCCACAAAAAACCTAAAGATGCATTTTAAATAAAAGGACACATTCTACTCATATAAAAACACACTGATTCCTGGACCGTCCGCAGGCCAGATTTAGAAGGCAATTGGGCCGGATCTGGCCCCTGGGCCTTAGTTTGCCTAGCCATGAATAGAGCCTTCTGTATGTCAGGTGTGTACACAGAGGGTTTTCAGTCAGTGGGGTTGATCAATGACCAGCCTTCTTCATGAGACCCATGTGTCACCTGTGAATTTAGAGCCCCAAGGCATAACTTGCAAGTCAAAATCTTTTTCACCCAGGCATATTTCTCTCAGTCCATGCTGTATCTTACAGTGTCACCACCATCTCCAGGAACTGGCAGCAGCCTGGTCTGCACTATGTGGCCCTGTATTAATTGTCACCAAAGTTAAAAAGCTTATTAGGCATTCAGGATGTAAATGTGAAAGGCATGCCATTGTTCTTAAATCCAGCTATACATTATTAAATTAAGAGAGCAGAAGAATGTGTATGGTATTCACAAAAGAACGGTTCAAACCAGACTCTTATCTGAAGGGGATTCTACAAGGAATGAATAAAAAAAAAACCATCTGTGGTGGCTGTTAATTAAAAGTATTTGTGTGAGTTAGCACTCAATTCATTGTGGATGGAGGCATGCTGGGAAATAGTCATTGGTTAAGGTTGGAACAGCAAGAGCCCTGCTTTGCTTTATAAAATAGGATGTGGGAAGGAGAATTGCCCAGGTGTTTTTAAACAAACTCATACCAGCACTGATAACATTGGCTCCAGAAGGAATATTCTAGGGCCAGCGGGTATGAGAATCAGGGTAATTTAGCACACTGCAAAGTAGCAAATCTTGCTAGGCTACAAATAGAGCTACGCTCATTTATTAAATTGAGCAAGCCTGAAGAAAGGTATGAGAGATGACAGAGGTAGCACACTTGGGGTGGAAGAAAAAGAAGAAGAGGAAAGGACTAATCAGATCAGGTACTTTCTGCGCATAGGATGTTCTTGCAAGTGGAACTACCTGTGTGGAGCTCTGTGTTTGTTTTGCCATCTGTTTCCAGCTAAATGGGATTTATGCACATACTGTCAACAACCAAAATTGGATTAGGAAAAAAATAATTGTCGGTGACCCTCGCTTCCAAAAGGGACCTGAACCACTTTGACTTGGCAAAGCAGAAGTGGATGAGGTAATGCTTATCCTCAGCAATAGCTGTGGTTCTCAGGTCAAAAGTTCCTCTCTCCCAATTTACTAGAGGATCGAGATAAACTTGGTGCTTTCAAGATCATAGTAACTGAAAAGCGAAATTAAAACTTGTCATGCTCCAGTCAGGTATATATTAATGTACCTCTCATTTCCACTGGGGTCCTGCTGTGGACCCAAACCCTGAAGCATTAATGTTTTACATTCATGTGTCAATGACCTCAGTGAGAGTTCCAGTGAAGTTAAATTATCCTAGGCTATGATGTGGCTTTGTTCAATAGGTGCTTGATTTAACTGAACTATAGCACAATGAAATCCATTGTGTGGTTATTTGTTTAGCTAGCAACAAAGGAGCTCTTACTTTATTTTGCCATATACAGAATTCTGATTGAAGGAACACAAAATCTGGTGTGGGACTGGTACATTTCCCCCCTGTTTTCTGAACCTTTAGCTGCAGCATGACTGGCAGAAATTAAACAGGTTCATAATTTCCCACCTTAAAAGGTAAAGGTAAAGGACCCTAACCACTAAGTCCAGTCGCGAATGATTCTGGGGTTGCAGCGCTCATCTCGCTTTACTGGCCGAGGGAGCCGACGTTTGTCCACCCGCAGACAGTTTTTCTGGGTCATGTGGCCAGCATGACTAAGCTGCTTCTGGCAAAACCAGAGCAGCGCTTGGAAATGCCGTTTACCTTCCCACCAGAGCGGTACCCATTTATCTGCTTGCACTTTGATGTGCTTTCGAACTGCTAGGTTGGCAGGAGCTGGGACCAAGCAACGGGAGCTCACCCTGTCGTGGGGATTCAAACCGCCTACCTTCCTACCGGCAAGCCCTAGGCTCAGTGGTTTACACCACAGCGCCACCTACGTCCCTTAGAGGTGCACTAATGAGGAATGCCCTGCCAAATGCCTGAAAGGCCACTTCCCTACAGACAACCTCGGGTGTTGAGATGGGCAGAGCAGACCACCCTCAGAAGTTCCCTGTTGGTGGGAGTTGGAGTCCGACATTTAGAGAGTGTAGTAGGTTGGGAGAGCTGCCTTAAATTGTAGACCTGGGTTAAAGATAATTCTGGGAGTTCCTCTTCCCTAGCTGTTGATCTCTTGCCCTTGTATCAAAGGAGGCAGGCCCCAGGAAGGAGTAGACAACAGAAAAATTAGACCACGTGCACTGCAGCTTCAGGCTTCCTTGACACTAGAACAAGGATAGTGAACTTGCGGCTGTCTAGATATTGCCATTGGACTGCCACTCCCATCAGCCCCAGCCTGTGTGGTCAATGGCCAGGATTGATGAAGGGAGTTGGGAGTCTAACAACAGCTGGAGGTTCATGAGAGTGACGTTTTGTTTTTGCACTGGATATTGCTGAGTGGCAACTTGAGTTCCCTCACTTGTAGAAGTGCAGCTGAAGTTCATTTGCAGGTGCGGTGACTAATTAGTGCAATTGAAGCTGCCTGCTGCAGGAAAGCGGGGGAGGGGGCTCCCAGTGCAGCCGAGTCTTGTTAGTGAGTCACCAGTTGCATCTAATGAAATTCAGAAAGAGCAGGTTGAATTAGATTAGCTAATAGAATTCTTCACTTCTCAATTGAGAGGGATTCTGTGCAGTGCTTATTAATTTGCTGGGGAAATGACAGCTTGTTTGAGATGGAACCCAAGCACAATACACAGCATTTCACTAAAGCCCTGGAACTTGGAGGGAGCTTTCTCACTGAACATTTTAGTAGGAACGCTCCCCTGCCCCCTTTTGACATATTGAAATGGTCCCCTTGGTCCCAAGAGAGCTGCTGGATATAGTAGTCCCACTGCTCCCCTCCCCACAATAGAGCTAGTGGAACTGTGCTGGGGTCTCCCTTATCTGACTCTACCTATTGTTGGGATTCTTAGCTCTCGCCTTTACTGCCATCCTGCCAACTTTTTTAAACCAGTCCTTCCTCTTGTACTTTTACAACTGGTTTGTTCTGCAGACTCTTGCATGTACTCATGTAAATGTCACAGAAATCTTCCAGCAGATTACACTGCTAAAGGCACATGAACAAACAGGGCAGTTTTTATTCTAATAAGTTGGCAGTCCTACGATTTGGTGATTCCTAAATCAGGATGGACTCTTTCTGCTTGCCTATTCTTCACATTTAGTGAAGTGTATGTCAAGGTCAGAGCTTCTCTAAGATTCTTCAAGTGATGAGAGGACATCGTTGCAAGAGCAGATCATAGAATCGTAGAGTTTGAAGGGACCCAAAGGTCATCTACTCCACCTCCCTGCTAAAGCTTCCATGACAGATGGCCACCCAATCGCTGCTTAAAAACCTCCCAGGAAGGAGAGCCCACTGAAAGAAAATCTACTGCCTTCCAATTTATCGTGCATTAGGTATAACAACACATATTGTTGACCTAAAGGAAACTCTGAATGATGACTCATTTGATGATGAAGTTGCTGAAAAATAATATGGACACCAGTGTCATGTGTGTTCTGAGTGCTAATTACTAAGGGTGGGCAGATGGAAGAGAGAGCAGGGCTTCTGTACCTTTTAACAGTTGTATAGAAGAGAAAATTGCAACATGGGTATCTTCTCTACACAGCTATCCCCTCTTCTATACAACTAAACATCTTCATGCCATTTCTGCTGTAAAAGGAAGAGAAGACCACTTTGGGTCAGGAGCTGAGATTCCTTGCCCTTTCCCCATCCCCTCCAGATCTGAAATAGCTTGAATGTAATTACTTGTCAAATGCCATCAAATTACTGCTTATTTGAGAAAAATCTGTAGGAAAATTGAGAATGGGTACTGAGAATCAAAGGACTGCTTTGATTCACTTGCTTTCAGAGTAACCTTACTTTAAGAGAAGTGTTTGATTCGTTCTTGACAAGTTATTTTGCTTAAATGTTAGCATTCTCTAGGGGTGGAGGATGTGATCGGATTACCATTCCATTGCAAGAAACATTGCACTGGTGGCCTGCTCACTGGATGCTGGGTGGTTCAGTGAGAAAATGGGAATGAGGGTGAGAATGATAAAAATAATAGCTTTTTAAAAAATAGCAAAATGGAGAGATGCCCCTGTCACTGATTGATTTGCAGACAGTGTGTGCTATCTTTAAAAGGCCATCACTGCCTCAGCCTGTACTGCTGTCCATAGCCATTGGGGTAGCTGCGAAGTCTTGTAATATCTTTGACAGCCACCTGCATCCCAAAGGGTGATTCTCAAAGTTTGGCAGCTTAAGAACTCTGAATGTAGGGAGCTGCCTTTACTGAGTCTATCTGGCTCAGTACCACCGACACTGTCAAACTCTCTAGGGTTTCAGACAGGGAATTACCCAGTCCTTCCTAAAGATGGCAAGGACTTGCACATGCAAAGCATATGCTCTAACTCTGAGCTATGGCTCTTCCCTTTGTTCTTCCCAACAGTTCACTAACTCGTCTGTTTACTTGGTTGAACTTTCTCTTGTCGACAGCTTGATATTTAAGCCAAGAAGAGCTGCCATCTGCCTAAGGGAAGGAAATCACCCAGTGGTAACATGCTTATGTTTGAATGCTAATGTCTGTAAATGTAGAGACAGGGATGGTTCCAGGTTTTTTTGTGGGCCTTCAAGGAAGGAGGGCATCAAGGGGAGGGTGGAAAGCTTGTGTGTATTTATGTGTAGCATTTATTCACCACAGTTGGCTCTAGGGTGGCTTACACAATTAATATATCACAAAAGTAAAATCTCTGCAGAACGCATAATAAAACAAACCAGTAGATAAAAACAGAACAATGGGCAAGATTTTGAAATGGCTAAAATACTTTAAAAACCTTGGATTTGTTTAAAAGGCTTGTGCCTGGCACTTCTCAGAAAGCAACATTGGCACTAGGTGAGCTGATCTGCATGGAGAATGGGGGTGTATGTTTCCTGAGTGTGAGTGAGAAAGTGTGTGTGTGTCAGTAGGGGATGCCTATGCCACTGCTGGTATTCATTCCCTGTAGGGTTGGCCAAGGGTGAATGCAGCCCTCGAGTCACAAAACATTAGCTCCTCCTCCTTCAGAAACTCTCCTGCACAGAAGGGTTGGAAGTACAAGGCAGTGTTTTGCATACAAAGGTCTAATGTTCAGCCATTTAAGTTCCGCCATTAATCAGAGGTCTGCTCTCTTTCTGAATGGCCAAAAAGTTGGAAAGGGTTTGAAAAAATTGTATATTAGCTGGGCTAAAAGATCCAGTAGTTAGTTAAACAGACAGAAGAAAAACGTGGAGTGAGAAACTAGAAGAGTGGCAAGAGAGACAAAGGGCAGAAATACTCTTAAGTGCTGGAACACTGAAACAATAAGATGAATGGAGGGATGCAAATGGATAAGCAGTGGTTTGGGTAGAGAAAGAGCCAGAAAGAGGTATAGCTAGATGCTTTTATCTCTGTTTTTAAAACTTTACTTTTATAGATAACTATACAAACGGTAAAGTTAGCTTCCCTCCCTAAAACCAGTCTCTTAAAAACTGTTTTACTTAAGTTTTTAGTAAAGCAAGTTAAAGTATTGTCTGTTTTGGGGGGAAATAGTCTGAGGCCTTGTTATTCACCCCATGGCTAAGTGCCATACCTCTTTATCCAATAGAGGGAGTAGGCTGGGCAGTTAAAGGGCTGTTTAGTGGAGGCAGCCAAAGAAAATAATTATCTCCAGTTGGTGGAATCAAGGAAGTTCGTGAGAAGGAAGGGGTGGTTCAGCTGGTTTGTTTGCATCCCTTTCCTCTTGTGGTGCTGGCAGTAGCCGGTGCCATCACATCAACATTTAGGTATGGGAAGGAAATATCCTGCTTTTACCTGCCAAAATGTCCACGGGTAAAAACTGAGGATGGGTCTAATTTTAAAATGCCCACAGTCACATACCTCATGATACAGTGCTATTTGAATTGCATGATAAAGAATGATGTTCAAATAGAACCCATCACAATTCTAATTAGGACCTGGCAAAAAAGTGAGAGAAAAGCGTACAAAGTGCAACTGCAAAAATGATTTTTTTCCAGCGAGCTTTGTACAGGTCCACTGAAAAGCAACTCCACATTTTATGTTGGCTGCAACAACAACAAAAAACCTTGGAGCAACACCAGTCATGGCAAAGCAGTTAAAATGATCTCTGTGCCATTATCTTTTCTGTAATCAGCAAGGAAGATGGCAAGATGGAGTGAAAGGTCTCCCAGCTACCCATCACCAGCTCAGTAACACACTGTGCCAGTGGGAGACAATGAAACATCACAGAGATTTATCAGGGATGGCAGGCTACCAAAACCTTGCTGGGGCTTGTCGTGCTGACTAATGACCCATAGTTCATGGCTGCCGTTAATCTCAAAACGAACAGAACACTTGTGAGGGGGTTGTTGCATCATCCCGTCGGTGGAAATCACTGAGGCTGCCTCTTTATTACTTATAAAGCAAACAATGTGATGGGGACAGATTTGTGATTAACTCTAGAAACCTCATGTTTACAGAAAGATTGAAGAGAGTGTTTTGCTAGGCTTCCCAACCTCTTTAACCAGCCTCTCTTCTACACTTTAAACCACAGTAAATCCAACACAGGAAAAAATTAAGCAGGTGGTGTTTTTTCTTAGTGTGTTGACATGCAGCACAAACTTATACATATCTGCTCAGAAGTGTATGTGTCTGGCCCTGTTCCACCCCACTGCACCACCTTTAAGCACTAAAAATGGCATGTGCGTGCCTCAAACATGCATGAGTGGGTAGTTCCCTGTATTGTAAATGATCCTGTGAAGGATGGTATAGAAATTTTAATAATAATAATAACAACAGTAGTACTGCGAAACAAAATAAAAAAAATTCCTTCCAGTAGCACCTTAGAGACCAACTAAATTTGTTATTGGTATGAGCTTTCGTGTGCATGCACACTTCTTCAGATATGCGGTAGTACTGTGAGTTGCATATGTGCACCTGTGGTGCATAACATTGACCTGCTCAAGTTCAGACTGTTTCTCATCATTTAGAGCTTGTTGAAAGTCTTAAAAGGTTAATGAGCTTTCTTATTGGCTGTGTAGTTCGAGGGAGTTTTCCTCTGTCTGTTTAGTTGCATGCCTCCCTTCTATGTGCTTGAAGTAAGAAAGATGAAACCTTTCTGCTCCTTTCTCCTCAAATCATAGACTGTTTTTGTGTAAAGTGTTGTATTGTTATAGGTATGTAGGTGCTAAATGCTAGGGTTTAATAAATGTTGGGATTTAATTAGAACAGGGATGTGAAAATGGCATGTCAGACCATTGTGTCTTAGGATATGTGTATTATAGATTCTGTAGACACACTTCGAACCTCCTGAAATTAGCATGTGAAAAAACTAATTAAAGAAGACCCAGTGTGCTGAGTGGGTGCCAGTCATGGCTAATCCCATATAATCAACAAGTGTAAAAGTTAATTAACTCAGGTAATTTCCTTGTGAGGTGACCGCCTGGGGATAAGCCATTTAGGGACACAAAGGGGTGAAAGGTCATATCTCATTTGCAAATGTGTGGGTTTCCTCCCTCTCTCAATTGAGGATTGAGATTAAAAGACTACAATCAGTGTTTTTCAGGGTTAGTTTTAGAAGGGGAGTTAGGTTAGAGTTTAGTGCAGGGGTGATGTAGTCAGGAAGCAGGGGGGAAACAGTGACACTTGGGTGTGCTCTGTAGAGCAAGAGAAGCTGCAGAGAAAAGATGTTGATTCTGCTACTATGGAATAAGCTTGTGTGTGTTTTTTTTTTTGGGGGGGGGGCTGCTGCTGCTAATTTCCTCCATTGTAGACTCCAGGTTGTAGATATGTGTAAATAAACCATATATCATGAAGATGCTGCAGTCTCCTCTGTGCCTGATTTTCCAAAGGGAACAAACCCTGGGTGAGCTCCTGGAATCTCTGAAGTCTCACACACCTCTTGGCGGAGATCAGGGTGGCATTTGGCAGAATCCTTGGGATTTTTCTCTCAGTTTGTGTAATTTAGGTACCTTTGCTAACACCCCCAACATCCTATCACTCTCTAAGGTTGCTAAGGATCAAAATCTAGCACTGGCTTGGGCAGAAATGGAAGGTGTGGTCCCCTAACTGGTTCCACAGAAGTAAGGAGCAGACTTTTCTCTTAATCCAGCAGCGTCCCTCACTGCAAACCTTTTAATTTCACACTGCCATGAAGAAACATAACACATGGTTCTCGAGAACACAGTTGTGGGGTGGGCAGCACCAATTTTGAAACCCTTTGACACTAAGTGGCCCAGCCTTAATTTATGGGATTCCTTGGGGTATGGGAGTAGTGGTTCAATGTATGTGGTGGTGAGGACCCACAAAGACTCACTGCATTCATGCTCTCCAATGATCTTTATGGTGCCCAAGCCCTTCTTCTACACTTGAGGGCGTTTTGTGAATGCAATTTAATCTAGCAGGCTGTAGCAGGCTGGTGAGATTAGGAACTGATACTCCTATCTGAGCTTTGCCTTCTTAGTTGTCAATGCCCTTGTGAGTAAGATAATGGTTTGCAGTGCTTCAGTGAGTATAGTGAGGAAAATGTCTTGAACAGATCTCGAGAATGTGTAGCCTAGGGAAATTAAATTCTTCCTTCCCCTGAATGGAGTAAGGCTTCCAGGGGTTTTTTTATGTATATACCTTTTAAGGCAGAGTGGTGTGTTGTTTTACAGATGAACCTGTGATCTGTTTCCTTTTTCTCCGCTGTACAGACACAGTGACAATGTCCTCTTCATTTTTTCAAGTGTCTAGAAACCCGGCTTCAATGTTATTCAATTACACCTCACACAAAGCCAACCAATAAATAGTTGCTGAATTCAAGGATCAGTCTGTAAATGTGCATTCGGTGAAAGGCTATCCATTCTCGTAAATCTTGTGATCAAGGTTGCTGCTGTGAAAATGTGTTTTTTCTCTCCTCTTGGTGTGTTTCTTGGTACTTCATGTTTTGAATGGAAGAGGAAACAGCTTCTGAACATTTGCTCCTTTTATACACCAGAGAAGTGGGAAACACATTTCTACTACTACCATGAAAACACTGGATGGTATCCAATGCTGCTGTTCTGCTTTCGCAGCAGACTTCCATTTGCGCAATGGGATTTCCATCTTCTGTCTCCTACAGACTCCTGTGCCCCCTCAAGATCTGCTCCAGAGGGATGGAAGACCCTCAGGAGCAGATTGTGGGGTGTGGGGAGAAGGCAATGGCTCATCCAACCCATAAAATGGTAGTAAAAGAGATACATAGAGAAGGGCACAGCTCTTTCTCGCGTAATGACGTGATGTTTTTTCTGGATACAGCCTCCTCCCCAAAAAGAATAAAAGAGGGAAACATGCTGTAGAAGGCAAGTTTTATTCTCAAAAATGGTCCAAAAATGCTACCAAAATGCGTACTCCAGTTGGGCAATACCAGATGAATCATTAAGTGTCAGTAGCAATCCAGGTCTTGGGCACGAGACAGTCTTTTGTTTCCACTCCTCATCTCTTCAGTCCTTTCCAATTGCCACCAGGTAACTCCCTTCAAATTTTGTGTTGCTTAAGTTGACTTTCAACTTGGTCCGCATCCTTTTCCTGTCACTGATATTTATGCATTTCTGGAGTGTCAGATTAATATACATTTTCTCTGCCCTCCAGGTTCATCCCATTTACCTGCCTTCCAAAAGGACACTGGCACATCCCATCTATAACAACCCCTAATTTGAAACTCCTCTTCAGGCATCTCCCCCATAGCCAGCATGCTCTGATCGTTCTTGCTCAGATGGGGTTGGGGTGACTATTTGGGAGATTATTGTGAATCCTCAGTTAGCTCAGCCAGAAGGGCCATGATCTCCTGCAGAAAAAATATATGGCTCATTGCCACCAAGGAGAGACCTTTCACTGCAACGCAAGTAGCTGGTGTTTTCCATTCCACCTTGCATTCATTGCATGCATCACTGTTTCCATTCCACAGCAGTTCTGCCAAAACCGACATTGTTCATTTTGCTGTCCACTGTGGTGTAATTATGTAACATATTTAATTAATTACATATGTTACATTGTCATAACATTATTCCTTGTGCAAATGAAATACAGTGCAAATGGGGGCAGGAAACCTCAATTACATATCAGTTGCGGGCTGAAAACAACAGCAACAACAGATACCAGTATTTGCTTGTTTGATTTCCATTCCAGACTTGGGGTGAATAAGCAAGCATTGTCAATTTCTGCTCCCATTTCTGTTTTCGTTGGAGTTCTCCAACTTCCCTCCTGCCAGCTACCCCCTCCCACGTTCCCTTTCTGCATGATTAGGGCCAACGCTACCATTAGGCATAGTAAGATGACAGACTCGGGTGGCAGATGCTGTGGGGGCAGCAGTGGCATCCCCCTGACTTCTTCTGTACTCCCTGGCTGTACTGTTCCATTGGAAGACATCTCTATGTGTCATGTGCCCTCTCCTGCACTCCCATACCAATCTTACTGTCCTCAGGTGGAGGGCACTCTCCTGTTCTACTACTGAAATAAGATTTGGCTGCCAATCCAGTTGGCTTGGGTATAGGGGAGTGCCACCCTGTCCTTTGCCTCAGGAGCAAAGCATCTTGGGATGTCCATGGTAAAGCTTTGGGACATCTTGGGATGTTCCTACCTTGCAGCTAAAGGCTACAGTGGGACTTATGAGTGTTTATTTTGAACACTCATAAATCCTACCTTAATTTTGTGGGAAGCAGGAGGGGGCAAGCAACAACTTTAGTCATTATGTGTCCTCCCCCCGCCCCCCCGCTTGACTGAGTCTGAAGCCAGTTCATCTCATCAGTGTTTTGAGCATTTCTCATTCATTCTGGGGGGTGGGAACCCCCTCTGATTCCCAACTTGTATCTGTCTTAACATCCATATACATGCAGCAATTTTCTGCAAGAGCCATCTGGGTATGACAGATGCCTCAGTCTTTTTCTAGGCCTATTGTTAAAGGGAGGGAATACTGTGAATTGGAGGAAATAGCTTTTGATAGCCGTCTGCAATTTCATGGGCTATGAAGGAGCTGCCTCCCTTTCAGTCAATTGCCATCAGCTCCATTCATTGCAATCTGCATTTACTAGATGGGAAGCTTTCCCTTTCGCTCGACAACTGTGCTTTGGAGATGCCATGTTCCTTAAGGAAGCTTTTACGCTTATTACAGATGTTGTGTGCTTGCATCAGGGTTATATTGTGCAGAATTCTCTGCACCGTGCCCTAAAAGCAGTGCAAGAATAATTTGTGTGTGTGTGTGTGTGTGTGTGTGTGTGTATACACTACAGTTGGTTCTTCAAGGCTGCCTGCTCTAGAGTTCTGCACTAAAATGCCCAAATCTGTGACCAAACACCATCTCCACACCATATGATGGAACAAATTGTTTTCTCAATTGGCCTTTATGCAATTTGCATAGACCTGATTGCAGTCTAGGGTTTTAAGAGGAGCACATGACTTTTTCCAGCTCAGTGAATATCAAATCAAACAATTTTCGTATGAGAAGAGGCCTCAGAGGTCGTGTAGTCCAATCTGCTGCTCAGTACACAACTTTATAGCACTCCTGGTAGATGGCCATCCAGCCTCTGCTTAAGCACATCCAGCATAGGACAGACCACTACTTCCAAAGGTGGTTTGTTCCATGGTTTAGCAGCTCTTTGTGTTGCAAAGTTTCTCCCACATATTTAGAGGAAATCTTACTCTTTTCCATTTTCATCAATTGATTGTAGCCTTTACCCTCCGGAGCAACAGAAGAACAAGTCTTCATCCTGCCAACCCTGCTTGGTTTATTTGTTTATTTACTTGAATCATTTGTATACACCCAATTAACAGTATGTTTTGGCTATTTAACTATAAAAATTAGAAGTTAAGTGAAAGACAGGTTAATGAGGAATCAGGGATGGGGGAGAGATTCGGTTCCATTTGCACTGGAAGGTGATCTTTCCTTCAAAATTCACAGTTCTCCAAATTTTGCAATTCAGTTCTCCAGCCAGGTAATGTATTCAAAAATGCACATATTAGCATAAAGTGTGCATTAAAAAACTCACCAAACCCTGATATGCAAAAATGCATACTATATTATGGTAAATTATGGTAATACTGGTTGTTTACTTTTGTGTGGAGGGGGGATCCTTTTTGGTTTTGGTATGTAAGATTCTTCCCACTCCCTGCGCCATTCAAGCAAATAGTTAATGTAGCAGAGCTGACTGTTATTTAAGACCATATTCAAAATTAAACACCTCAATGTCTGACTTAGCGGTTTTTTAAATGAACATACTTAAAAAGCCACTGTCTGCATGAAAGAGATGATACTCAAAACCACAAGGGTGTATTAAGCCTATGCCTACCATAAAGGTCACACACCAGAAGTTTCTGCCAAGGAATACACAAACAAGACAATTGGAAGAGGTAATTAAGGTATCATATACAGATGGACTTTAAAGGAGCAAGAACCACCAGCTACTATGGGAAATAATAGCAAAGGAAGATCAGTCCTCCATATTAAATAGCACCACATATGTAAAATGAAATGTCAGACTGAAGACCTCTAGCCAAGCTGATGTATTAGTTTTGCATGTGCATCAATTATTATTTTTTCACGGGGAAACATACAGCCATTTCTCTGGTTCTTTAGATTTCTGATCAGCTGTAAAAGTGTGCTTTAAAAGGTTGGTTGCCTCTGGGTGGGGCAATTCAATTGACCAGACTGCCAAATGATCATGTGCACCCCATTGTAAGCTATGACTCAGTAAAAGGTCAGCTGCGTCATTCACCTGCAAATCTTACCACATACTACATTTCTAAAATGTTGGGATTTTAATATATTCTATGAGGAAGGATCATACTGGTTAAGCCTTGCCAGAGCTATCCATGACCTGGTAACATTCAGACTTCCAAGTCTGCAATGCTTTGCAGATGGGGTTGCCTTTCAAGGACTTCTCAAACCTCTTGAAAATATGGTGACCAGGCTAGTGGCTGGATCAGACCGGTAGGAATATATTTTGCCGCTAATAAAGCATCTCCACAGTGTTCCAGGTTGTTTCCAGGCACACATCAAGGTGCTGGTTTTGATCTAAAGTTCCTCAGCTATTTGGGATAAGAGAATCTGTATAAAGCTGTCTGTCCTTTACCATTTGCCTTTCACTTTGGAGGTTAAGTAGTTGGCAGCCTGCGTTTGGGCTGTTTTGGTGGCTGTACCACATTTGTGGGATACAACAATTGCCTACTTTGTGAGCTTTTATTCACCAGTGGAAGACCATTTTATCCCTGCGAGCTTTTAAATGGATGATGTTGTAACTCTGCCTTTGCTATTTTATTGCTGCTGATTGCTCTTATAGTTGCTTTTATAGCTTGTGTTATTTTTACAGTTTGTGTTTTCTGCTTGGAAGGTTTTTTTCTGTTTGAAAGCCAGGATAAAACTGTGTTGCATATCATTCGCATTTTAGTTCCTTTGCACCTGATTGTCAGGGAGCAGCTTTAGGAGGAGGATCTGAGGAACCCTGGCAGGAAACAACAAAATATCTAGTTGCTTCCCTCTCCACTTTGTTGGGATTTGCTACTTTTGTGTTTAGGAATTCATCACCTTGAAAGGAAAAACAAATTGGAAAAAGGCCATTGAGTTGCAATGAATCATTGTTACAAAACTTTCTGATCACTTTGACGTCCCATACATCATTCTGACACAATATAATACATAAAATCAAGTTTATATTCATTTGAATAAATGGTGCTTGTCGGCTTGCTGCTTAACTTCTATCTCTCGCTTAACCAAAAGCACCAAGTTGCCCTTGTATTATTTAGCTTTGATAAGACATGGAAAGGACACAGTATCTTGGACTCTCCGCACACTAGTATTAAGGGGTTGGGACTGGAATTTGGGATTAGTAGGAAGTGAGAGCTGGACCATAAAGAAGGCTGATCGCCGAAGAATTGATGCTTTTGAATTATGGTGCTGGAGGAGACTCTTGAGAGTCCCATGGACTGCAAGAAGATCAAACCTATCTATTCTTAAGGAAATCAGCCCTGAGTGCTCACTGGAAGGACAGATCCTGAAGCTGAGGCTCCAATACTTTGGCCACCTCACGAGAAGAGAAGACTCCCTGGAAAAGACCCTGGAAAAGATGGAGGGCACAAGGAGAAGGGGACGACAGAGGATGAGATGGTTGGACAGTGTTCTCGAAGCTACCAGCATGAGTTTGACCAAACTGCGGGAGGCAGTGGAAGACAGGAGTGCCTGGCGTGCTCTGGTCCATGGGGTCACGAAGAATCGGACATGACTAAACAACTAAACAACAACAACAACAAGTAGTAGTAACCCCACGACTTGCTCAGGAATTGTGTTTCAGGGATCACGCCTAAAGCCAAAATCACACATAGTTAAAATACATTGGGTGCAACCTGCCCTCTTCCTACCCCTTTCTAATTTGTTTATTTCTTTTATTGCCAAGCGCATAAAGTTGAATGCACACAAGTTAAATGCTCATACAGTTGCTGGAAGCCACAGAAGAGGAGTGTGCTCTTCTGCTTTAATCCTCCTTGCCGATTTCCTACAGGCATCTGGTTGGCCACTGTGAAAATGGGATGCTGGACTAGATGGGCCATTGGCCTGATCCAGCAGGCTCTTCTATGTTCTTGCTTTTAAGCACAAGTCACACACACACACACACACACACACACACACACACACACACACAGCAGATGGTTGGAACTGACTCTGTTGATGTTGTGGCTCTCTCTTGATCACCTCAGCTTTTCATCTTTCTTCCATAACTTTGATCAATGCTGAGAGCAAACAACTCTTTTCTGAGACTTATTCTCCCCCATGCCCCATGTTTGTCAAATATGTATACTTGCGTTCACCCTGCCCTCTTGACCTGCCCTCTCTCTGCTTAACATCCTTAGTTCTTAAGCTTCAATCACATCCACTCATTCTGAAAAGAATGAATGCTGTCTGGCTGAAAATGAGCAATATAATTACTGTATAATTTTAGCTCTGATTTGATCCCCTTTTTTGCACAGCAGATATCAGATGGCCAGCAGATTTTCCAAGCTGTCTATCAAATGCCATGTGTTTTTATTTATTTTCAGATGCACACACATATATTTGCCCACACTTTTAAAGCCTGCATGAAATCTCAATGTCAAAATCAATGGCTGTTGCATGCAATGTAAATCCATGAGGTGATGCTGGATAAACTGAATGTGTTTATTCTGCGCTCCAGAATAAATTGTCTAGAACAGGCATAGGCAAACACGTCCCTCCAGATGTTTTGGGACTACAACTCCCATCATCCCTGACCACTGGTCCTGTTAGCTAGGGATGATGGGAGTTGTAGGCCCAAAACATCTGGAGGGCCGAGTTTGCCTATGCCTTGTCTAGAATCTAGAGAGAAGTAACAGTTGAGAGAAGGAAGGCAACTGGTGTCTTAAAAAATATTTGAAAAGTTGCTCTTCAGAGATACACTTCTCTGGGGAATAGTTCCATTCTCTCTTATCATAGAATCATAGAATCATAGAGTTGGAATAGACCACAAGGGCCATCGAGTCCAACCCCCTGCCAAGCAGGAAACACCATCAAAGCACTCCTGACATATGGTTGTCAAGCCTCTGCTTTAAGACCTCCAAAGAAGGAGACTCCACCACACTCCTTGGCAACAAATTCCACTGTCTAACAGCTCTTACTGTCAGGAAGTTCTTCCTAATGTTTAGGTGGAATCTTCTTTCTTGTAGTTTGGATCCATTGCTCTGTGTCCGCTTCTCTGGAGCAGCAGAAAACAACCTTTCTCCCTCCTCTATATGACATCCTTTTATATATTTGAACATGGCTATCATATCACCCCTTAACCTCCTCTTCTCCAGCCTAAACATGCCCAGCTCCCTTAGCCGTTCCTCATAAGGCATCGTTTCCAGACCTTTGACCATTTTGGCTGCCCTCCTCTGGACACGTTCCAGTTTGTCAGTGTCCTTCTTGAACTGTGGTGCCCAGAACTGGACACAGTACTCCAGGTGAGGTCTGACCAGAGCAGAATACAGTGGCACTGTTACTTCCCTTGATCTAGATGCTATACTCCTATTGATGCAGCCCAGAATTGCATTGGCTTTTTTAGCTGCCGCGTCACACTGTTGGCTCATGTCAAGTTTGTGGTCAACCAAGACTCCTAGATCCTTTTCACATGTACTGCTCTCAAGCCAGGTGTCACCCATCTTGTATTTGTGCCTCTCATTTTTTTTGCCCAAGTGCAATACTTTACATTTCTCCCTGTTAAAGTTCATCTTGTTTGTTTTGGCCCAGTTCTCTAATCTGTCAAGGTCGTTTTGAAGTGTGATCCTGTCCTCTGGGGTGTTAGCCACCCCTCCCAGTTTGGTGTCATCTGCAAATTTGATCAGGATGCCCTTGAGTCCATCATCCAAGTCGTTGATAAAGATGTTGAATAAGACCGGGCCCAAGACAGAACCCTGTGGCACCCCACTAGTCACTCTTCTCCAGGATGAAGAGGAACCATTGCCCTCCTTGTGTGATGGGCAATACAAAATGTGTTTTAAGTTGCAACAGAGTAGATTTAAGGCCAGGCATTATGGGGGGAAAGTTTTTTGTACTTGTTCCACGTATTGTGTTTACAGTGTCATCATATAGTTTGGTCGCTGGATGGCACTGGCTGTAATTATAGCTGGGTGGAGTCAGGCATTTTCTGGCACTGGTCCGTTCTTGTCTGAGAGAGAGAGAAAGACCATAGTTTTTGTGTAGCTTCCTGACTACTGTGTCCCCCAAGCCTTCCACAACACCTGTTATTATGAAGGACAACATTCTGTGGTTTATTTCGTGCACTCACAAGTTCCTTTTCATCCATTTCAGTCTAAATCTTCGATACCTCCCTCTCTATGGAGGCGCAGTTTACAGCCGTAACAAAGGCGGCATTTTTTCATCTCCACCAAGGTAAGCAGTTGGCCCCTTATCTCTCTCGCCCTGACCTAGCCACCGTGATTCACGCGACGGTCACCTCCAGACTGGATTATTGTAACTCGCTCTATGTGGGGCTGCCCTTGAGACTGACCCAGAAACTCCAGCGGGTGCAGAATGCCGCGGCGAGACTCCTTATGGGGTCTTCGCTGCGAGATCACATTCATCCGGTACTATACCAGCTGCACTGGCTGCCGGTGGAGTACAGGATCAGGTTTAAGGTGCTGGTTTTAACCTTTAAAGCCCTATACGGCCTAGGACCCTCGTACCTACGGGACCATCTCTCCTGGTATGCCCCATAGAGGAACCTACGGTCTGCAAATAAAAACATCCTGAAGGTCCCAGGCCACAGAGAGGTTAGGCTGGCCTCAATTAGAGCCAGGGTTTTCTCGGCTGCGGCTCCAATCTGGTGGAACGCTCTGTCACAAGAGACTAGGGCCCTGCGGGACCTGACATCTTTCTGCAGGGCCTGCAAAACAGTGTTGTTCCACCAGGCCTTTGGTCAGGGCGCAGCCTGACTCCCTCCTCTGGCAACCTGCACAGAATTTTGCTTAACGGTTGCCATTAATTTGATTTTAATTAATTTTTATAATGAAATGTGTTTAGAATGTTGGATTGTTTGATTATTTGATTGTTGTTAGCCGCCCTGAGCCTGGCTTCGGCTGGGGAGGGCGGGATATAAATAAAATTTATTATTATTATTATTATTATTATTATTATTATTATTATTATTATTATTATTTAATAATAATAATAATAATAATAATAATAATAAATAAATAAACCTTTATTGTCACTACACCACCTGTGTGCAGTGAAATTAAATGAGCCCCCCCCCCAATACACTCAGTCTTGTTCGCGCTCTGTGTGCTTATCGGAAGTCAATTACACCACTATTTTTTCCCATTCAGCAGCCCAACAGCCCATGGATAAAAACTGTTCTTTAACTTGTTGGTGCGGCTGACTATACTTCTGTATCTCCTGCCCTAAGGTAGGAGATTAAAGAAGTGATGGCCAGGGTGTGAGTTGTCCCTAAGAATTTTCCTTGGTCTCCTGAGGCAGCGGTCTCCCACGATGTCATCTAGTGTACTCCGAGGATAGCCTGTGATGTCATGTGCTGATGTGTCCTCTCAGATAGGAGTACCTTCTTCCCAGAGGGGAAAGATTTGCTGTCATGGGTTCTTCCTTGAAAATCTATCATTCCACTCATCATCATCATCAGCAGCAGCAACTATTACCCCAGTATATACCCCTCCCTTCAGTTCATAATTAACAAATGCTGCTTCATGTGCTAGTTTTAAGCGTGCATTTAATAGGGTTCAATGTAAGACCCTTGTGGGTTAGATTCTGGATCCCTGCCTCCTGTGCCACCAGGCATCCTAGTCAGAAGAGGACACTTCAGGCAGCTCAAGCCTAGATGCTGTCATGGCTGTGCCCCATTCAGCTGCACTCTCCACTCCCAGTTCCAAGCACAGCAGATTTGTTGAGTTTCCCAGGGGGTCCAGGACTGGGGAAAGGCCTCCTTCCACTCAAAGCTCTTTCTTCACCCTCTGTCCTCTCCTCCTCCTCCTCCTGCTACTCCATCTTCTTAGATGCCAGCTGCTGCTGTGACACATACATGCATCACAGCCAAGATGGTCTACTTTGGCTCTGAGATCCTTGCCCAAAGCCTACCTTCTCCCTATGCCTCTGGGTTGTAAAAGTCTCATTGTTTCGTTGTCTCTTGCTCTGCAGTAGTAGAGCTCTGGTTCAGACTTTTGCTGCATCCCTTGGGAAATAAGTTTTGATTTTGTAGCATTCCTGCAAAGGGCAAAAAGAAAGCAAACAGGAACAAAGAGGTTTGCACTTTGTACAATGAATTTCTCACATTTCCTGGTCTATATACATATAAAATATAATCTAAGGCAAGCCTATGTCCCTTAAGGTCACACTCTTCCTTTCTGTCTCCGTCTTTTCCAAACACATCCAGTCATCTGTGATAGTCCCTGCAGCCCGGACTTACAAGTTTACACAGGCTTTCTTGGGAAACAGCTTGAGGGTGGGTGGCCTTCTTTCCACTATGAATACCCAGTACTGTAGCATTGGTAAAACCAGATGGTTTTGGACCTGGTTAGTTCTAGAGTTGGAATGCCATAAAAGCTACTGTAGATTTATGCAAAAAAATAACACTGGATCTTAAAAATCTATCTTGAAATGCCTCTGCCAATTGTAGCCGCCACCAAGTATTTTCAGATATGCAAATGCTCTCTAAACATTATTGAAGAATATTGAACTATTCAATTATGGTGGAAGGTATGAGGATCTGTCTTTTCTCTAATATGTGAATTGGCCCTTGGAGATCAGTCTGTATGGCTTTTATTGCGTCAAGGGATACATGGGATTCACAATGTTTGGTTGCAGCAAATTGGAATTCTGTGTTTCTGCATCAGCTCAAAGCTTTTAAGCTTACACACACACAGGAATAATTGATTGTTGATGTTCAGAAAATGCAAACTAAATAATTCTATTTCACAGCTACAAAGAACAGTGTTTAATAATTGTTTTTAAAAACTCTTATACATAAGGCCCTAAACTGCCATGCTGCTTCCTTCTGCCTATTTAGAGGTTGCCTCCCATTGGAAAGACCCCAAAAGTCCATCTCTGATGGGATGGCCAGGGAAAGTTTGGGAGGACGTTAGTTAGAGGCCAAACTAAACACAGTCATTTTGATGAGATATGGTCCCCATATAATAGCAATGTAAATAGAAGCCACGTTAATGTTATACCTCCAGCCATTCATGCTTCCATATAGTGAGGCTATGTCACGGGTAACAAAGCCTTGGCAATGCAGTCAATGATTCTATTATTTGACAGTGTCCCTGCTCAATTTGTCTTTTCATATGTGACCGATATGTGTGTGTAGGTTTTGTAGGAACTGATCAAAGTTACCTTACTATTAAATTAATAAAATATTCTAAAAAAGAGAAACCTCTAGGATTAAATCTGTTTCTCAGACTACCATCATTTTGCATAATTCTCAGTCTGTAGATATTGAGGAGCTGCTCCAAATGGTAATAATAATAATAATAATAATAATAATAATAATAATAAGAAGAAGAAGAAGAAGAAGAAGAAGAAGAAGAAGAAGAAGAAGAAGATTTATATACTGTCCTTCCTTGAAATATCTCAGGACAGTTCACAAGATGAAACATGGGACAAAGTCCATCTTAATAACATAATTTCATTGATTTCCCATCTTAAGAGCATAAAGATGAACCCATTGGATTAGACCAGTGGCCCATTCAGTCCAACATTCTGTTCTCACAGTGGTGACTAGGTGCTTGTGGAAAGCCTTCAAGTTGGACATGAACATGTTAAGGGTGTTGGGAAATAGAGCTCTATGAGGCGTAAACTACAGTTCCCAGGATTCTTTGGCATTAAAATGTGCTTTGAATGTAGGGTGTGCATGCAGCTCCACTGAAATCAAGGAACGTATTAATGCTTAATAGTCAGTAAACTTTATTCACAATGGACGGTATTAAGCTGATCTATTCTGAGTATGACTAATGCTGGATATCACCCATTTTTGTGTGTGCAACTTAGTCTGTTTGTGCTAGCAGAAATTGACTGAAAGGTCAGTACCCTAACTGTGTGAGTTTTGGCTGATCAGAGCTCCGATTCAGAAACTAAATCACATTCATTCAATGTCTGGATATGTTATAATTTCTTATAGAGTCACCTGACTGTTCAGAGCTTGCTTTTTCTGGGCTGAAGGTGTAAACATGTTGGCCCTGTTGTGGGGAGGCCAGTGGTGGAGCATGCTCCGTCACCGGGGGGCAGAGAGCAGGTGGGGGCTGGCGCGCACCCTGGGGGTGTGGCTCCCAGCATGGACAGGGGCAGCCGCAATGGCACCCCGCCGGGATTCCGCTGCCGGGGACGGTGCACTCCCCCCCCCCACTCCTCTTCCTCTGCCAGTGGGGGAGGCACAGATTCAAATCTCTTCAGTGGACTTCATTGCATGCCCTTACGTTGCATGCTTGCTGCCTGTCAAATAGGAATAATGGCTTACAGTCATCTGACTGACATAAGAAAATGTTATTTCTCTCATTTGAAGCCTATATGAATTTTGAAAGAGTTAGTTATTAAGAAGAGATGCCGGGTAAAGGGTATTATGTTTTGTTTTCACCCCATTGCACTTTCAATGTCTGATAAATAATTGTGTAAAAAAAGATTAGATAAATAATGAAGACCTACACACCCTCAGGAAAAGTCAGAGGGAATGTTGGATATTTTGAAATGTCATGTTTTGTTTTGTGGGGTTTTTCTTGCATTAGTAATAGGAAGTAGAGCTAGCCTGTTGATTTGAGTAAAGGAAACAGGTTCTGAAACATGCAGGAAAGAAGAAAAAAGTTTTGATTCTAAGGACTCTTCCTTAGAAATAAGAACCATTGGGCTGGCTCAGATGTAATGTTCTTGGCTTCATAAACCCATGGTTTATGATGCTGGCAATGAGCCCTGGGCCTCTGTGCGCTCGTGCGCCAGCTTCAGTGTGCAGATCCTGATTTGTTTAACACAGAGCATGAAACTGGGAACTCTGATTCAGTGTAGATTTACTATCCAGAATATTAAATCGGGATTTTGCATCTTTCAGCATCTCTTCAATACAAGAGTCATAGGACTGGGAAGTGCTTATTTCCATGAGCAACATGCTGCCTTCTACTGCAGCTCCCATAAGCCCCAGCCAGCACAGCCAATGGTCAGAGTTGATGGGAGTTCGAATCCAATAACATCTGTAAAGCTGCCCTGCTATCTGTGCTGAGCAGGAAAATTGTTGGGACATGAGCAGGTAGCTAGAGGCAAAGACCAGAAGAAAGGCATTGGCAGGTGCAGTTTGTTATGAGGGGTGGGAAAAGCTTCCCTGCTAAAATTCCTTCTCCTGATTGACTGTGAAAGTGTCATCAGCAAACTTGCCTTCCTTTTTACCTGGGCAAACTTCACAGAGGCATTCCACCTCCATTGGATGTCATGGATAAATCACAGCAGAAACAGCACCCTCTCTAAAGCCAAACAAAAAAAGGAAGGGGAAAAAAAACCTATCGTGATCTGACTGATAAGTCAGCTGCAGCTTTTCTGTTTACAGTTTAATTAATTACTTTCCTTCTTTGCACAGTGTTCCTTAAGATGAGTTCAGTGACTTTCTTCTTCAAGTGTAACAAAACAAGAGAAATGTGTGCCTGTTGTAGAGGAGGCAATCTGGTGTTCTTGGCTGTGCTAAATAGCCTACTGTTATGATTGATTATGATGGAACTGGGTGGAATAACCCCTCTAGACACTGATGCTCGGCAATAAAGAAAACAGACTTTGAGCATCACATAAATCTTATCACTTCTGAGCAGCAACAAAAGTAATATCTTGGGGTAGCCCAGAAATGGGAAACTTCTCTTAGAAGGTTTAAGTCAGGGGTGGGGAAACCCTTTGTCCCTTCAAATGCAGCTAGGCTATTACGCCCATCACCCTCTGACCATTGGTCATGCTGGTGGGTGTACATAGGAGCTGGAGTCAAGAAACATCTGGGATTTTAGTAAGATTAGTTAGTAGTGTACAGTGGTACCTCGCAAGACGAATGCCTCGCAAGACGAAAAACGCGCAAGACGAAAGAGTTTTCCGTTTTTTGAGTCGTTCCGCAAGACGAATTTCCCTATGGGCTTGCTTCGCAAGATGAAATGTCTTGCGAGTTCTTGCTAGTTTGTTTCCTTTTTCTTAAAGCCGCTAAGCCGTTAATAGCCGCTATGCCGCTAAGCGCCGCTAAGCCGCTAATAGCCGTGCTTCGCAAGACGAAAAAACCGCAAGACAAAGAGACTCGCGGAACGGATTAATTTCGTCTTGCGAGGCACCACTGTACTTGTATTGAAATACACTGGCAATCTGCCTTGGACAGTATGAAAATGTTCTACATGAATACAGTGGTACCTCAGGTTAAGTACTTAATTCGTTCCGGAGGTCCGTTCTTAACCTGAAACTGTTCTTAACCTGAAGCACCACTTTAGCTAATGGGGCCTCCCGCTGCCGCCGCGCCGCCAGAGCCCGATTTCTGTTCTCATCCTGAAGCAAAGTTCTTAACCTGAAGCACTATTTCTGGGTTAGCGGAGTCTGTAACCTGAAGCGTATGTAACCTGAAGCGTATGTAACCCGAGGTACCACTGTACATAAAACAGCTGCTACTTCTAAACTTTCTATTTCTATATATATAAGCTAAGCACACAGCACTTCTTATAAGTTGTAAAATGAATAAATGGCATTAGGCCCTGTGCATCAAGCCAGAAACACAGATGGATGGAATGAAGGAGTCATGAATTCCCACTCGACTGTTCTGACACGGGCCCATGCCTCCACTTCCTTCACAAAAGCTTATGCAAATGATGGCACTGATGCCATCTGATGCAGTCTCCCTGACTCCACCATCACAACCTACTCCCAATTCTTCATTTCATCCCCTTCCTCCCCCCGCCCCACTTGAACCATCTTTTGTTGCATCCTTGATGCCCAACCCCTCTCAGGTCACAGGAGATACTGTACCACTTTACAGCGGATGGCTTTTCTCCATTGGAAATTGAGTGAGGGGAAGTCACTTCCTAGGAACTCCACCATGGAATGATTAGGTGACTTGGCTCAAGAGAGGAGGATCTTTGGTGATGATATCACTGGGCTTTGGTGCAACAGCAGTAGTTTCCATGAGTGCTCCCATGAGGCCTTTCCTCAAACATATGAGGTCATAAGGGGCTCCAAGGCATTTTCTGGAGTTGGACTTCACACCCTGGGCTGTACTACCCTTAGTTTATGGCATCTCTGGATGCTGCTACTGTTGCATGTCCTAAGGACCCAGTTGCTGTAGACCCAGTTGCAAGTTCAGATTAATATTTGGAACATCCAGCAGATGGTAATTGATACAAGCTGTTTATTTTAAAGTTTTTGTGACTTCTTGTATTGGATCAGATTGTTATGATGTGTGTGATCTTTACTGTCTGCTGTGTTGTTTCTTCAGCTTGTGTATAGTAATATAGAAATCTGAGGTGATTTATTCTCCTCACAAGGTTCTCCTCACAAGAGAATGAAATGAAATAATCCATTTCCCCCCAAATTATTTCTGGAGTGCATTGGGACAGGCAGTCCATTTCCAGCATCTGTCTTTGGACTCCTTACCACAAAACAGGCTGAGTTGTTAATCTGTGTTGGAAGTGCATAGCTTAACATGTGAAGCATGGTTGTTTCCTGCATGAGGAGCATACACACGCATGTTAGAGACCAGCCTCTCTGGGGAATAAGCACATAACAATGCTTGCCATTTTGTTATAGTTCATTGTAAACGAGTGAGAAACCTTCATCCCTTGGTTTTTTATTTTTTTTATTTTAAAGAAAACCCTTTATCTGGTTTCAGCCCAAAACATAAATGCACACACTCCTCTTGCTGATGACATTTGGAAATCAGGATGAGCTTTTCCTAGTTTTCGCCAGAGGCTCCACTGCTGCGTGTTTTGACTTGGTACAGTAAGCAACCACGAAATTGCTCTGCAGAGATTTGGTTGGAATCCTCTGCTGACAGTATAAGCCCTCCTCCCTCCTCCGCCGCTTTTATTCTTGGCCAAGCAAAATTAATGTAAAGAGGCAAATCATCTGGCATTAAACCCAGAAGGCTCCTCATGTTGTTCCTCCCTGGAAGTCTTTGAAGGTACTGGTTATTTGAAGGTAATGTTTGCCTTAGAATATTGTCAAAATGAACTAGGAAGCTTGGTGGATGCTACTGCTCTAGACACACAGTGAGCAGAAATAAGGTCCCTCCCTCTCCTTGCTTTTGAAGGAGCTTCCTTTTCATGGACGAGGCTGGGTGGCCACGTGTCCTGTTTTGCAGAGGAAAGCCCTCTGTTTTGAGGCATCCCTTATTTGAAGGGTTGCTCAGTCCAAGTCCTGTTTAAAGATAAATAAACCACAGGAAGGGAGAGCAGCGGCCTTGAGGTTGCCCATCAACCACAGATCACCTGGTCACAGCATTTCACACTACGGTGAGGTGAATCTTGCATTTCCTTTTAGATTATAGTCTTCATTTCTAAATTTCTGTCTACACATATAAATTAACACATGCATGTTTTGTGCAAATTCGGGTCCTCCTTTGTCCTTTTGTGTATAGGGGTAGGGGTGGTGATGCATAAGCAGCCAACCTTTTGTCACAACTGCCCAACTGGGTGAGCCACTCCTGGTTCTTGAGGAGGAATTCAGTGTAGCACTATGGTAATCATTCCATCTGGTTTGCCAGGTGGAACTATCCCTGTTCTCTCTCTGTAGGTGCTGGTGGTTCTCCTGACCCTTCCAAGAGCAAATTTCTGGCTGTGTGGATGGCACACAGGGGGAGGAAATCCTCATTAGGCTAGCAGGAGCACTTGCGCTGGTTTCCGCCAGCAATACTCATTGGTGGAATCCTGCTCTTTTTGACTCCCGAAACTGTTTGAAAATCAAGGCGCGGCTTCCGATTGACTGCAGCAGCTTCCTGCACTCAGTCAGAAGCCACGTTGGATGTTTGGCTTCCAAAAAACATTCTCAAACCGGAACACTCACTTCCGGGTTTATGGGGTTTGGGAGCGGATGTGTTCGGGAGATGAGCCATTTGACTACCAAGGTACCACTGTAAAGAGAAGATGGGACTGGGGCATTTTAGAAAAGCCCCAATATGGAAAGTGCAATTTCAGAATTAAGACAGAAATTTGCTCATGGCTCATGAGACTGAATGTATGGGATGGGGTCATTATATTCTTATTCTTATTCTTATTCTTATTATTATTAAACTAAATTTATATACCACTTGCATGTAAAAAGAATCTCTGTGGATTACAAAACAACAACAAACAGAACAGACATTAAAATTGTCAAAGAAAGACAAAATTAAAAGCAGGCATTTAAAAATCAAATCAAAAAATCAAAATATAACTTCAAATAAAGCTGATCCCTTCATTTAGGGATGTAAGGCGAGGCAACCATTCAAGTGATGTGTATATAGGAGAGGTCCCAAATTACAAGTTTGTATCAAATGATGCTTAGGCCCTGAACAACCCTGATTGAATACATTTATGGCCCATCCTATTACTGAAAAGCACCTTTTCCAGGAACGATTCCAATACTGTACAAATACATTGGAAAGTGAACTTGAAATTTATGGATTGTATACTGTTGAAAGAGAATTATATAAAAATGATGTGTAAGTGGTACATTACACCATTAAAACTGGTGGAAATGTAAAAAAAAAAACAGAACAAAAGAATTGTTGGAGATGTAAAGAAGGGGAAGGTACATTTTATCATATGTGGTGGGATTGCAAGATTATTTTTAAGATTTGGGAAATGATATATAATGAATTGAAAAAAATGTTTAAAATAACTTTTGTGAAAAAACCAGAAGCTTTATTGTTAGGTATTTTGGGACAAGAATTGCCAAAGGAAAATCGGACATTATTTATGTAAGCTACTACAGCAGCAAGAATCCTAATAGCACAAAATTGGAACACTGGAGAAATACTATCTAAAGAACAATGGCAAGAAAAAATGATGAACTATGCAGATTTGGCAGAGTTAACAGAAAAACTGCATGAAAAGGACAATAGTGATTTTGAAAAAGAATGGGAACCTTTTACAACTCATTTGCAGAAAAACAAACAAACATGGACTCGTTGGCAGGATTTAAATAAACATTTAGAACTTTATTTACAGCGAACAAGAAATATAACAGTGATAACAGAACATTATGTATAAACAGCAGAATGTAACATTTGGTGTAACAAACCAGAAATGGAAGTTGGGGGAAGTCAACAGGGAGGGGGGAAACTAGAAAATGGATGTTAAATGATGATATTGAATATTTGTTATGAGAAAAGAAAATTAATAAAAATTATTTTTAAAAATACATTTCTCATCACAACACCCACAAGCAATCCTTGAAAGAGCCTTCAAGTGTAATCTCTCTGCTCATGCCAAAAAAATAGATAATTCTCCAAACATGGTTGTTTGATGGGAAAGCCAGGGAAGTAGAAGGGGTGGGAGGGAAGAGGAAGGAAAAGTATATGGAAGCGAAGAAAATCGGCACTGCTATTCCAGCAGTCCTGGTGGATCTCAAGAAATACGGCCTGTGATCTTATCTCTTAATGAACTAGAGGATTATATTGTGCATTCTTGGCAGCAAGGGCGTTTGATAAGATTTAGCACTGTGATTCCTGCTTGGCCCCAATGAAAATTGGAATAGCTTGCCAGTAACACGAGTCTCAACATCTTATGGAAATTCCACGGGTAAAAATACAGCCACTGCTCTGTGAAGGGTGGTGAAGAATCTAAAAGACCTTGGGCCATCCCGGGCTGCTGATTTGAAGCAGCAAACATCCCCACCACCCCTAAGAAAAGGAAGTGGAATCCTCTGCCACCTCCTCTCATAAACGTAAGCTTCCTGCCCTCAGAAACAAACCCCTTTCCCCCATAATGCAGTTCATCATTTGCCCATTTTACTAAAGTATCTGGGGGACACTTCTGTGCAGCACTAGCTCAACCAATGATCTGTGGCTCTTCCTCACATGGTTTCCTGCATGGTCCTACTGAATCAAATGTTTACCACTACATTGGATGATGCTTTCAGTCAAACACTGCAAGCTTTATACACCAGTATAACCATTATGGCTTGCCCAACTCCCTGCCCAAGAAACCCAGGGCTGTGGTTTGGTGAACATTCTGTGAGTTCTCTTCTTAGGGAGCCTTGAGCCACCCTTGTAAAACAGCAGGGCCCAAGGTTTTCTGGGAATAGGGTGAGACTGCTGAACCAGTTTAAACATCTTAAGTGTGGATATGACCCTAGCAGTCAATGTAGTGGTTACCACTTGGTCCTCCAGCCAAGGGGCAAAGCAGGACATGATTTTAGATTTGCATCCAGCATGCATAAGAAGTCTACAGACACGATTGCTGTGGTGGCATGTCCGATAATGGTGCCTGCCTACACTCACTGACTGTTCCAAAACCTCACGTCACAGCTTTGCTTATTTAGCAAGGCATAGATGTGGCTCCTCAAGCCATTTCCCCCCTCATCATATTTGCAAGCACAGCAGAGCTAGTGTGAGCAGGAAAAAGAGGTTTCACTGCATTTTGCTTGAATTTCTCACAGGGCCTGGATTTTCTCAGTTCATCTTAACGGCTGCTCTGTTCCAGAAGCACTTGTCCTGTCATTGACTCAGTGGCTTAGAAAGCTTTTCATTTTAAAAGCCTAGTACCAGTCTGTGTCCCAGTCTACGGCCACCAAGGAGGCCCTCAATATTCAAGGGACATTCCAGCCAGGCAAAATTACTCAGTGTGCAAAGCAGGGTGCAAAGAGTTTTTGGGGGAATGAGGTTCCACATTCTTGAAATAAATTATAGGCCTACCATTGATCTTTCATGGTACTTTGATTTCAGCCAATGCTTCATGAGATCAGCTTAATATTCAGACATCTCTACTCATCCTGCCCTGTCCTCTTCCTACCCCAGCCTACATTACCCTTCAGTTGTATTGGAACAACTCCAAAGTCATGTTCACCAAACGGTTTGCCCTGTGGGTTTTGATATACTACACCTCCCATCACCCCTGACCACACTGACTGGGGCTGATGGGACCTGGAGTCCAACAACATCTAAGGGGCCACAGGTTCCTCACTAAGATAAACCAAGCCAAGCACAGCGGTGTACCAAGGAGCAGAAAACAGCAAAGCATAGTTTTGGACAGGAGTTTCACCTTCCTAAAACTCACTAGCTGGAGAGAGAGAAACAGCCTATTGAACTGGCAGAGGAGGAGAAATCTTTACTTACTTTTAAAATTATTATTAAAGGAGGGCAGATGGGTCGTGTGGTACTTCCTGACCGCTCAGGAAATTTAACGGAAAGCAATATTGAGTATCGTGTTGGATGAAATTTATGAAAAGATGTTTTAGTAACTTGGAAATTAATTATTGGATTTTTGTGCACTGGTAGGCGTTTCATCATGACAGGCCTAGGGATCGTCTGTGCTGATCCATTGGAATATAGTTCTTGAAGGGAAGCAAGGTTAAAGAGCTGCAAGTTAATAGCCACCTGTTCCTTACTTGCCTAGCAGATTGTGGGGAAGCAGCCTGTAGAGATTTTGGATCTGGCAAGACTGGAGTCACAACTGTAAATGAAATCAATCTAGGAGCAAGTGCATGAGGCTATTATTGTTTAGGAAGTGTTTTCAAATCTTCCTTCATAATATCATTTGAAGAGTGGGAAAACTGAACTGCAGGAGTGACTTGTCATAACTGAAGTAAAGGTCTATCAGCTGAAGGCCGAAATTTGCTATTGTGGCATAGATGGTTTCTCCTTCCACCAGCCATATTGTCTGCCCACCTCTAGCTGCATTTGTTTGTTTGTTTACCCAGCTTTCCTCCAAGAAGCTCAAGGTGGCATATTTATATGCTGTCCAGTAACAACATATGCTCTCTGAGTGGCACACAGGGGATTAAATGAACAAAATACAATATCCAATCCGTAAAAAGCAAAATAACCACTGTTCTTTCTATCTATCTATCATCAATCTGTGTATCTCTTTCCACACACACACACACACACACACACACACACACACACGTCTCAAGTCAAAGTACAAAATACAACAAGCATAGCTAAAGTGCATTTAAAAACAACACAGAAAATAGCAGTGGATAAACAGAAAAAAGTAGACACCCATGGCAGAGACCTATTCATCCAGCTAGAAAAGCCTGTCAACAAAAATGACTCCAATTGTATCTGGAAAGTGCAGATAGTAGGCACTGTATGTTGCATTAAGGATGTAGCAGCTGCTAGGTAGTAAAAATACAATATCAGAACAATAGAAAGTTGTATAGAATTGCTGGTAAAGGAAGAAATACAACCATTATTAAATGTGGATAGGCAATAAGAGTCAAACAGTAGTTTGAAGCCTAGATTGCTTTTTGTTGCTGTTGTTTGCATGACTTTATTGAGCAAAAAGAATGTGTTCACCTGGCAGCAAAAGTCTATAGACAGGACAAACTGAACTGAGTAAGCTGTTCCATAGTCAAGGGGCCACCACAAAGAAGGCACCACAAAGAAGGTATACTACCAGGACTTTTTTCAGCTAGAACTCACTAGAACTGGGTTCCAGCACCTCTCAGGTGGGCACCATTGCCCATAAGAGAACAAGGGAAGCATTCATGGTGAGTTCCGGCTCCACTTTTCCTAGAAAAATAGCACTGTATACGACGCTCCAGTTTCACTTTCATGACTTACTGCAGCTTGCACAATGGAACTTCCTCTTTCTTCCCTTCACCCCTTCTGGCAGCCCCCTGCATATGCTCAAAATCTGCTCCAAAGGATTGAAGACCCTCTGAAGCAGATTTGGGGGTGGGTGGAGCATGGGGGAGATGAGGATGCAAAAGTCCTACTGCACAGCTAGAACTCCACTCACACAGCTCCCTCTCTTTAATAGTCACCTTCCTCATGTCCTTTGATGTGGGCACCAGGTCTTCTGGAGAGGTTCTCAAAGAAAGGGAAAGGGAAAGGAGAAGCTGATCTGCGAGGTAATTCACAGGTGGATGAAGTGTGTGCACTTTTGAGTCATTTTCTTAGAGCTGACTTAATTTTTGGCAGAAGCAGTTTGTGGGCATGTTTTATTTTTGATATAGATATATGCTAGATATTTTAAACGTTAGCAAGTTTGTGTGCAGACCAGTTCTTAGAAAGTGGAGGTTTAACTCTGACCCACTAGATGTCACTGTTGCTCGAAAGACACATGATTGATACTATACTGTTCTGGCAGCCAACAAATGTGGTCACCTTATGTAAACAATTTTGCACATAGTGGGCCTTTATGATCCCTCAGTTTGTGGTATTGCAAATCACTGTGGTTGCTAGTTCACAGCTCCTGTCATAGTCAAAACTGGCCTTGATGTGTGCTAAAGAGCAGCAGTTTGCAATGCTGGTTGCATTCTTCGTGGAGCAAAAGTCCAGTGAAAATTTAAGGAGATTATTTGGGGGCTCTCTGTTATGGCACCCTCGTTGGGCCCCCTAACCTAGAAGGGAATCTTTGGTAGCATCTAATCACTTTGAACTGTCTTCTGGTAATCTCAGTTACTGTTTGCTGGGTTCCTACTTGTTTGTGAGACCACAAGTCAACTGAAGCGGATTGGTATGCAAGTGTGCTGATTTGGGCCACAGTCCTATGTGCATTTACAAGGGAGAAAATCTCATTGAAATCTTGCTGTTAAGAGGTTCCTGGATCCAGTCTTTGACCAATCATTCAGACTGAAGTTTGCAATCAGGACGGGTCAGATCTCATTGCATCTCAATAAGTAATGAATGAATTCCCAACATGGGACATTAATCATTGAGGAAATGTGGCACTGCTTTTATTATTCACTTCATATTATCACCAAGAGCGCTTTGGGTAATGCAAGGCAGTGCAATACAGAGCATTCGCCTCAAAGTTATCTTGAGCCATGCTTCTGATTAGCCAGGTCTTCTTCAAATTGTTAATAATCAACTACCCTGTTTAGGAAAGACATGTAAAGGTGTGTATGCATGAGTGTGTGTATGTATTCTTAAAACATCTCAGAATTTGCCTGGTTGTGCTGATGGAGTTTCATGAATCTGGCAGGAGCAAACTGCAGACAAACAACCTGTAGAATTAGGCAAGGGCACAGAAATGAGCAGACAATGACAGTGTGATTAAGCATCCCTGCTCTCATGGAAGTTTCTATTGAGCCTTCTGAGCGCAGTAGGTAGCTCAGTGGGCAAAAGTTGTATTCTAGCTTAGGTTCAAATCACTTAACATCATATGACATTTGGTGGCTGATGCAGGTTGGCTGATAATGTTGGGCTCTGCCCAAAATGGCTCTCAGTAGGTGGGCCAGTTCTGGATCTTGGCCTTCCTTCTGGATCCAGTTCCCTGCCCCTGTCATAAAACAACCACCGAAAAAACAACCTCAACCCAAAGCCAGCAAAAACACATGGGACTTTCAGGCCCTCCTCCATGCTTAGTGATTAGGAATGATAACTGTCCCCTTCAAGCAATGCATTCCAGGGGTGCCAAGCATATTATTAAAATGTGATACCTGAAGAAAGGCATTTCAAACGTTGCAAATTATTAGGCTGGTTGTTTTTGCTGCATCACTATAATGGACCAGTTATGGTTTGGAATGGAAGTGGGATGGCAAACGAGTAGGTCTCCAGATGTTGTTGGCCTCCAACTCCATTTGGCCCCAGTCAACACTGCCAGTATCCAGGGAGGATGGGACTTGTAGTCCAAGCAGGGCCAGATTACCAAATAGGCAGAGTAGGCAGCAGCCTATAGGCCCCACATCTTTTAGGGGCCACACGACAATGGATCAAAATAATATTGATTTGATCTTGAAATAAAAATGGTTTAGTAAAATGGTTGGTTGATAAAATAAAAAATGTATTAGGAGATAATTTGTGAGGGTTCCCCCCCCCCCGAGACTTTGACTTTCTAGGGGCCTCCGCAGGGTTTAATTCAGCACCTGACCAGTGTTTAACCACCCCTGGCCAAGGGCTCTTCCAATTCCACACACAGGAGATGCATCTCTCTTTCCCTGGTGATCCCATGGCAGTTTCTTTGCTAGTTGTTGCTTTCCCCCCTGCATATTTTTCCTGAATCCGTTTTTCCTATCTGGAGAGAGAGTGTGTGTCTAACAGATTGGTATCTGACAGTTGTTCCTCAGCTTTTGTTCTATTTTTGTCTTGTTTTAAAAGCAATCAAGCATGATGCTGATATCTATTGTGGGCAATGTTACACGGCAAGCTATTCCTTCAGTCAGGGAGATGAGTGCTCATTATTGAGAACCATCCATTATTGGCCATCACACTTTTGTTAATAGGTGCCTCTTGTAGGTGAGGGGAGCAGCTTGTTGCGTGGGAGACCTGGATTTGATTTCAAGCTCTAGTAAGCTCTCTGGGGAACCTTTTGACATGCTGTTTAATTTCTCAATTAATTTCTAGCTTGTGCTTCCCTGACATTTAGGGGTGATGTTGCCATAAAGCCAATAACAGGAGATGATCAGGTGCTATTGAGTCAATGGCTATCTTGGGAGAGGGGGAATAGCTAAATGCCAGAGCAGTTACCAGAACTGAATATCCACCTTAGGGCACTGGATTCATTGTGAAAAGGTAAATCGCTTAGGCCAATTCCTTTTAAAAATTTCTGTCTCCAGGGAGCCTTTTTCTCCATTTCCCTAGATTAGGAAGACTGGAGCTCGGGGAGAGATATTGCTTCAGCAATGGGGCAACTGAGGCTGGGAGTTTGTACAGGAGCCAGAGGGGCAGTGGGGAACCAGTTTCAGCTGCGTTGCCTCCTGAGCCACCTTCCAAACGTCACATGCCAGTGGTGGGTCCAGAAGCAAAAACAGGCAGAGCAGTGGGTGTACATTTCACCTGTGTAGAGCAAGCAAGTTTCTACACATCCCTCTCGTTCCTCCATCCAGATAGGCAAGAAATATTGTAAAACTTCAAGGACACATTCCAGCCAAGGAAAAAACCAACAGCAATAACTCTAGGGGGCAGGTGAGGGCTGTGTGCCAAGGGCTGCATTTGGCCCTCAAGCCTCAGGTTCCCCACCCCTGAGCTAGAACCTCAATGCCTTCCCAGCTCTCAGCCAGGTCCCTGATCCAGGAAGATGCTTCTAAGTGCTTCCTTATTAACAACAGCTCCACCGCCTACTGGTCTGTTTCTAGGCACAATTGGAAAATGACCCACAAAGCTTCACATGCTGCCAGAGGTTACTGTATGGAACCACCATTAGTTTGAACTGACCCATCGTTCATAGATTCGCTGCTTCTTCCACCCTTGACTCATGCTCAGTCTCCATGTTTTCAGTATATCAGGGGGCATGTGTACAATATTTATACAGAGGGCTTCCTCCACACAATCGAGAATTATGTTTCCTTGCTTGCTTGCTTGTTTTTCTAAAAAGTGATAGATTCAAGGCTGATGGGAGAAACATTAACTTCTGAGGATGCAAAAACTGGAAACGTGAGGCGAGGAAGGTGTTTTGTGTGATATTTGTGCCTTTGGATCTGGATGTTTGGGGCAGTGTCTGTGGAGGCTTCAGAAGCTATGGATAGGATTAATTCAGGAGAAATCCCCTGCAAGGCCCTGAGTGGTATGCGAAGTGACCCTGTAAGCAAGCAGGTCACAATAGCAGTGTTCTACTCTGATCGCTTCAGCTCCAAATGGTTAGGAGAAGATGGAAGCAGCACAGAGAAAATGACTGGGCGCGTGGTATTATTTCCACGCTTGGAGGAGCTAAGAATGTAAAGACAAGCTTAGAATGAAGAGACCAAGGGGGAGAGGAGGGCGGGGGGGGGGAGGGCAGGGGGAGAGGAAGCAATAAACAGCTTAGGACTCAAGACACTGAGAGAGTTGAGTATGAAACTATTATTTTACTTTTTCCACAATATTAAAGCATAATCCCAAGAAATTGGCAATGTGAGATATTTCATTTCATTTTTAATTTTTTTTTTGTTTTTAATCTTTTTCACATGCTGTGGCGCTAATTGCTGTTGAGACTGAGGGAAGATTAATAACCTAGCAGGGTTTAAGAAGAGATAAAGGCAAAGTTGTGAGGGAGAGGTGGGCAGGTGATGTCACCTTACACTCTGAATGTCCCTAAAAGTATTAGACAGTGGGAGGACAGGCATGTGTATGTGTGTGTGTGAATTATAAATGTAATAGAACTGATAATTTTAGCAAGGTTCATTCCCTTTCCTCCCTCCCCTTAAAATCAAATAACAGGCAGGATTCACTCTGCCCTCCACAGAATTAAATATTATTCTCAGACTCACTTGTCGGACCTGTTAAAAGATCAGGTGTGTCGTCTCTGCTGTTGTCAGGATCTGGCATCTCTGGATATTGATACCTTAATTCCTAGTCACGGCCCATTTAAATATGCAGCCTGCTTCTAACAATGTTCTTTTGAAAGTCTCCCAGAACATCCCATGTTTAGCACTGATGGAGACAGTGAATAAGACCATCAGTCTCTTGGGGAATATTGATGTTGGTCTGTAGAGCCACCCGTCCCCATGCTCTGTTACATGGCAACAGTGCCTGCCATAATCAGCTTCCCAATCTGTAGGGAAATGTGTTGAGGGAGAAAGCAGTGGCAATCTGACATAAGTCCCCCCCCCCCAGAAGGTGGATGTTGAGCTACCCATGCTGAGCTACTTCAGGCTACCCATGAGTGTTGCAAAGTAACAAACTGGATCAAAGCCACAACACATATCCTGGAGGGGGTGTGAAAAAGTAATGAGAAACAGAATTCTGGTATTCTGCAAAATGTTCAACTTGTGCTTAAATTCTCCAGGCTCAGTTAAATTAGCATTACTTACATGCACTCTCTCTAACCTCCTTAAGAGAAAGCATTACTGGATTGGACTGTGAGGTTGTGAATATTGCTGGTATTAGTCACAGTCTTACTCATCTTAAAATCACCCAACAGCTACCCTCTCTTCCTCACAAAGGTAGCTAAGTAGTCTAAGGAACTTTGTCCTTAGAAGTCAGCTCTACTTTGCCACAAACCCTTGGCTATTTTTCTGTCCAAAATCGCCATCCTCAAGCTCCTTTCTCACCTTTAGAGAGAAACACTCAGAGAAGTTGTGGAAATTCCATCTCTCTCTCTTCACCTGAAGTTGGAACAGCCAGCTTCTGAGTGGGCAACTAAGCAGAAATGTTAAGCTGCCACTAAATTTTGCAGATGATGTAGATTAAGAAAGAATCTCAGAACTCCATGCGACATGCTGTTTGAGCCTTATTCAGAAGAAATTGCTTTCTCCTATTTGGCCCAGGAAAGGAATGGATTTCTGAATGTGCAGTACTCTCCCTGTTGCTTTCAATCAATTATTTACTCCACAAAACTAGAATCACTTTGATTTTCTTTTTTATTATGAAAATGATTGTTGTGGTGTGTGGTTTTCTTTTCTTTACTGAAGCAATTTAGCATAATGACTTTTTCAAGATTACTCCCCAGGGACAGGATCACTTTGTTTTCTCTTTCATGCTCTCCATTCTTCTCTCTCTCTCTCTCTTTTCCCCTCTTCTCCTTTCTTCTTTTCGAAATGATGATAATTTTCCAAGTAGTGAATGGCTGCTTTCTTGCTGTATTGAGGCTGCTGATGGGACTGTCAATAACAGTGTGTGATGTGAGATACAGTGAAGGGGAAAGTTTGGTTTTGTGAATGGAATCCATTCCTGGAAATTGATAAAATTACATGGGTGCTATTTGACAAAACATCACTGAGAGAAAAGTTCTTTTTGTCCTGGATTTGCATGCCATGAAGCATCTTTGTCAAAAAGAAAAAAATCCTGAGCTTGAACAGCATGAGAGGGAATGTAAGAACATTGCATATCTGCAGAAAAACAGGCACTGAGGGGGATGCTTTGCAAACTTTCTGCCTTCAGAGAACCATTTCTATTCTGGCTTAGCTGCTGTGAACTGCCGGCAGTTACGTCTAAATTAGGAAAGTATAAAGCTTTTTAAACAATGGTTTAGAACTCAATTTGGGTGGAATGTTGTCAAAAGGTTCTGTATGTTTTAAGGAGGCTGTGGTGCCTTATGTTCCATGATAAATCGAATGTGCCAGTCTTTTGTAACAGCTAACAAACCAGTTACCATATAGATTAATTTGTTAAGTACAGCCCTATTTGGGTGTTCAGGGAACATATGTGTGTGGGGGATAAAGCATGCATGAGTTCGCACTTGCTGGCCATACTCCCAAATTCCCTGCGTGTGCCAGCACTATAGTGATTTTATTTCAGTTATTCCTAATTTCTAAACTGTTTGGGGCTACATTGCAGCTTGCTCTAACTTCTAAGACTGGCTGAACAGCTTCTATTGTCATGTAACAAAATGGGTACCAATCTCAGTCATAATCTGTAGCTCCAAATAACCAATGTGAGCTAGGTTTGCCCACTATAAACAAGACACCATCCAACTGTCTTAGGTATTCCACTCAGGATTTGTGTAGGGTTTGTTCCTTAGCCCTTTCTTCTCCCAAATATATCCCACAAGGCTGTGGGAATTTAGAGACCAGAGTTTTCCTTTTCCTGGATGGGCTACCTTCTGAGGTTGAGGAGCTCCATCTCTCTCTCACTTTCCTCTACAGCACCTGTAGGAACTGCCTTTTTAAGCACTGGACCCACTATTGCTCTTGTCTGCTGAATCTGCCAGAGCCTGTCTTCACATGCAGATACAAAGAAGTATACACAGGTGAACAATTACGTTACAAGAAATTACAGGAAGCGCTTGATCTCAATGTGCAAGGAACTGCAAGGTGAAAATTTGGAAGTGGAATAACAAGGATGCAGCCAACAATTTGCTGCAAGCATCCTCCCTATGACCACATTTGGAGGGGTTTACCTGCCTGTTTTGGCTGTCAGGTTTTTGAGGGGCAGCGTGGGAATAATACATGAGAGGTATCACTGATCCAGAAAGCTTATTCAGGGTCACAGAAGAAAGGGAGAAGCTTTGGCATAGGTGGACTGAAGCAGACAGCAGGCAATTTATTTCTTCCCTCTTCTGATAAATATGCATGTCACATAAATAATATATCAAGCATAACCTTGTAGCTAAATAAATAATGGTCTACGTACAACATGAAGAGGTATGTGAGCTGATCTGCTTTCCCCCCCTCCCCATTGAACTGCAAGGAGAATTGATGAGCACGGTTCAGTTTGCTCTTATCCACTTGGCAATGCAAATCTCTTGTAGTCATACTCTGTGTTCACAAAGGAGCCACCTCACTTACTATGCATATGTATGTATATAAAGGCAGTAGCCCATGTAGCCTGGAGCTCTGCTGTCTGCATGAAAATCATTCCACAAGGAAGGCACTCAAAATGTTTGGCATTTAGATGCATTTGGTGAGGTGGGGGTGAATATTATTTTTGTACTAGGACACCATACTCCTGCTTCTGTTTCATATTGTGGTATACTAGTGAAATGGATATAATTATGGAATAACTGTGTTAGCTGTTTCTCAGCACTGTATATTCATTCTTGACCCTTTGCTTCTGAAGGCTTGCCAAGGATGGCAGTGTTTTGTATGTTTCCTTAGATGATCGGGTATGGTGGTTTCTGGACATGCAAATAGATGATGGTGGGGGTTGCTGTAATAGACAGACTTGCTGATTATGGCATGGTTTGCACATCACACTATACCAAACCATGAGCAATGTGGGTCACTGGAGATAAGATTATGGCCCTTACACCCCTCCTCTGGTCCTTGTGCTGCTGTTCTGACATAAGCTAAGCCATTGTTTAGTTAATGTGTTCTCCAGGTCACCAAGACCAAGGTTCATTCTTGGGTTCACAGCACATGATTTGTCTGGAACAGACAATCCACAAGCCTGGCTTCAGATGAGATGCTAACCGAACTATGGATTAGTTTGCAGTGGCACAATGACCAGGGGAGGACTGGCGTGGTCATGATCTAATGGCGCAGAGTGTGAACCTCTGCAGGGCACTGTTATGGAATAAATTTTAGAAAATCCTTCCAGGTCTATTTATCCTTGTAAGAGGTGGACCCATCATTGCACTGACTCCCCACTTCCATGTGGCACAGCAAACACACTTGGGAGCCAAAGTATCTCCAGTTCACAGTTGGAAGCAAATCTCACAGGAAGGGCAGGGAATTTATTTCAGTTATTCCTAATTTCTAAACTGTTTGGGGCTATTTTGCAGCTTGCTCTAACTTCTAAGACTGGCTGAACAGCTTCTATTGTCATGTAACAAAATGGGTACCAATTTCAGTCACAATCTGTAGCTCCAAATAACCAACGTGAGCTAGATAGACCTACCAAATTTGACAGCCATTTGCAGTTTTTAATGGGTTTGGGAGGGGACACAACTGAATCTGTTTTAGAAAGATATGGAGAGGAATTTTGTTCAGTTCACATTTTAAAGGAAACTGACCTAATTTGTAGCTCACAGACTTATAGCCATATCAGAACACAGCTGATAATTGAATTATACACTCCAAATTTTGCAGTGCAGTTTTGGCTCAGAAAAATGCATACAATTACATAGGAAATGCATGGGAAAGTTTACAAAAATAGGCATTTTAGGTCTAAAGTGTGTACAAATGCATAGAATTTAAATGAAAAAAAATGCATTTTCTTTTCTTTCTTTTTTAAAAAAGAAGATGGAAAAAGGGCAGAAGAAACTTATGATGGAACACATAAAGTAACATGGACAGAAGCAGGCTGGCCATCCATCCCTAAGTTTAGGGTCCTAAAGTATCTGCAGGTGTTCTAATAGCTGGGTTACAGAGCAGCTGATCCACTAAAACTATTGAATACCCCAAACAAGAAGAAAATAGAAATGAATTCCTTAGTTGCCCAACACTTTGCACTCAGGTTCCACAGGTGGGAGATTTGATTCCCACTGTAACTGATCTCTGTACTTGTTGATGAACATTAGTGTGAATGTTCAATTTTTCAACCCTTAATAAAAATGTGGAACACATCATAGCTCTAGGGTACAATCTCTATTTTCCTGAGTGGATACTGAGGTCAGTAAACTTGTGTACTTTAATCCAAGGTAGTAAGATTATATGGCTAGAGCGTGATAGCAGTAGCTGTAGATAAATATATAGATATCTACTGCCTGACCCTAGCCCCCTAAATCCATTCTTGGCATGAAAATAAATGGCTAAGTTTGTGAAAGTGCTGAATACACATTTGCGACCATTGAAGTCAATGGAATCTATTGGCTACTCAGCACATTTAAACTAAGCACTTATTTAGGCTCTTGATGATGTTTACGAGAGCCTGATTTTTATTAGATGAGGGCTTTGGTCTTATGCACATTTCCCTGAGTATGCACCAATGAAGTTTGTCCAACTTGCTTCCAAGTAAACATGTTAAGGATTGCACTGCATGCTTGTCTTGTAGCTAGGTTTGGGGGAGAAATTATTTTTTATTTAAAGACGAACCTGCCTAATTTTGTGCTTTCTGAAATACAGAAACCGAAACTGCATCCTTCGAGATGCAGCTTATATGATTATTGCAATTCGGTTCTCCAGTTGAGTAATAGGTACAAAAATACATATATTAGGATGAAGTGTGTATACAAATGCATATTATAGTGAAAATAGTGTTGAGAATGCATTGTATTTGGATGAATTGCCTGCAAAACTGTGTTGTTGTTGTTGTAGTAATATTTATACCCCACCCATCTGGCTAGGTTTCCTCAGCCACTCTGGGCAGCTTCCAGCATCATAATGAGTTGTGTATTTTAGGCAAAGCAGAGTCTATGCTGTACATCACCCAGAAATCAGCACCCAAAAGGCACCGATCTACCTTCTGAATATCCCTGGTTTAGAGTGGCCCACAACCATATTGCGGTCCTTCTTAGAGCAGCTCTTTTAAGGCAGATCAGTTTTATCCTTCCCATGTTTCAGACTGGGAGTGGCTGCTGAGAGAGCAGTTTGCCTAACATAATTGCCATGCCTGTGAAAAACTGTGATAAGTACATATGTATAGCTGCCTAAGTTAACAGAAGTCCTTCCCCTGAAATCCTCCTAAAGAATGAGAGCCATGACGAAATCAAAGGCGGAAATCTGGGCCTGCTCATAAATTCACAAAGCAGAATGACGCCTCCCTACATCAAATCCATTGTGCTGCAGAAACGTTGCTGGTTTCCCCCCCTGTCATTTTTTTTTTTAAAAAAAAACCTTCCCCAGGCCTTAGATCTCCTTTCAAATTTGCTTTCACGCGTCTTTACTGTACTATCTGCCTTACATCCCGGGCTGACGGCACTAACAGATGTTTTAAATATTAATGCCTTTTAAAAACTAATCACATTAGTAATACCGTCCCTGCTACTTAGGAGTAATCTTGCCATCGTGGCCAAGCAAGATACATTAGGGTTCCCCGTGGAAAGCGGTAATTCTTTAAAGAAGCATGGACAATATGTTGCGCTTGTCTGCTATCTCCTAGCAAATGTTCTCTGCTGATGACTGTGCTTTGGGGAAATTGAAAGGACATTTTCCCCCCTAGGAAATATATAAAGTGCCTGTCTATTAAGGATGTGCCGAGAATTTGACAGACCTGCAAGAAATTTACTATCCTACCTACAGCATCTGCTTGAACTGTGGCTGTAGTGGATGGTGCCTGTCTTTTTCAGGGACTCTTTCCACATTCAGGAATCTGCTGGAGAAGCCATCAGATTCTGGAACATGATGCAAGGTTGACAATCAGCTCATGCATTATGCTGGCCAAGCCCTACTGGGCTTCATTATTTGTTTGTTTACTAAAATATCCATGTTCCACCTTTCTGTCCAACCCTCCAAAGGGAAACCTCAATGTGCTTGTCAACCACCATCTCCTAGAAAGCTATAATTAGTTTTATGAACCCCAATAAAAAGCAGCAGTAGCAGGGCTGACACTACCATTAGGCAGAGTGAAAGCAAGCATCTCAAGCTGTTTCTCCTGAAGCACCTGAGTTGGTCCATCTGGCTCAGCAATGTCCTCACTGACAGTCAGTGGTTCTCCAGGATTTCAGCAGGAGTCTCTCCCAGTCTCTTCCTACCTTCCTACCCAAGGATTGAACCTATGACCTTCTGCATACAAAGCAGAGGCTTTACCATGGGAGGACAGAGCTATGTGTGCTGTGTGTCCTGTCTTGCACCCTCATAACTAGCTTAGTACCCTCTGCTGCAGTGCAGGACACCCTCCTGCTCCACTGTTGAAATATTAATTCAGCAACCAGACCAGTTGGCTTCTGTACACAAATCAGGCAGCAAAATGTCTTAGACCAGCTCTGAGCAGCAGTGATGATAATAAATGAAGAAGAGGTAAGGCAATTTTTCCAAGGAAGTCTTTCTGAGAAGCATGTTGAAACAATATTGGTTTTAATTGACGTCTAAGGGCACAGAGAAAGGGAGCCACCAGGATTGTCTCATTCCAAGGTGGAATATGCAGAACCTAAACTTATTACAGGAGAGCCCATGGATGATTCAGGAGGCAGCTGTGCCTCTGCTGGTTGTAAGACGCAGAGCAGGACCTATTTGAAGTCCAGAGTTCATGGACAGCTTCATATGGGCAGAGGTGCTCTTTTAGACACTTGAGGGTGTCTAAACATGATTAATAAGCAGGTGCCAAATGGATGGATATCGATTAATTGAAATCCTGTTCCCCCAAAATAGTCTCCCCTTGCAGAAAGATGGGCTAATTTTCTGCTGCTTTCTTGGATGTGGGATTTCTCTGAAGTGTTACAAAGATGGTTGTCACTTCCTTTACAGGGTCTTAGCAGGAAATATTGCTGGCGGTAAGGTATGGACAGAGCCCCATGCCACTTCATCCCAGCCACATCACTTCCAAGGTATTCTAGGTGGCGCAGCTGACAGGAAGCTGTGGAGAGAGCCTCACAGGTCTAAAAACTAGAAAACCTTGGCCACCTCGTCTGGTAAAAGCAACTCTCTCCTGAAAACTTATCTCCCCCTCCCTTGAGTTGCCTGTATCCAGCCTGAGTGGCTCAGCTCCACTGGGAGCTCTCCATGGTCCTGCTTCTTTGCCTCAACTCTTTGCTCTGCTTTCCCAATGTTCCTATGGCTTCAGCTTGGATCCCAGAATACGCTGTCAATTCAATATAGAATGCTCCGAAAGAAACTCAGTGTTCTTTGGAATGACTGTTTAAAGACAAGTAATGATCGAGGGACTGGAAGCACCACATCATCATCATCTTCTTCTTCTTCATCATCCCCACAAGAACAGAGCCTTCTGAAAATGACAAGGACTCTACCAACCTATGTTTGAGGAATGTAACAGAAGGATTTATTGCATGCTCAGATGGTACCTTATCAGTACCAAATATCATGGAGAGAAAATTCTAAGAGATTAGGAAAAACCTTTTTGTGTTGCCTGCTTCTGCCTATTCTGAGGTTTGTGACTTTTCTTTACCTATGACTGCTTTGATTTTCAGCTCCAATTATTGCTTGTTTTCCCTCATTCAGCTCATCACAGACATTGTAAACCTACACTATATAAAACATCAGATTACACTGCTGTCTGGCATGAAAAAACATCCTGCCACTACCATTAGCATCCTGAGGGGGGGAAACAGTGTACAAACAAAGGCAATGAATTTTTTAACAGAGGCCTTGACTTGATCTTTCAGTCGTCTGTCCCTCAGGCAAAGGGGCTCTCCGTTCAGTAGCCTAGCAACAAATCCCTTACTTTCTCAGGCATTTCCAACATTGGCTTGGATGAAAGTGCACCTGTATATGTCAGCAGCGACAGATCAGATCTACAAACTCCTAAGACATTTCACCCAGAAAGGAGTGCCAGACAGATAAATAGCACAATGTTTTAATAGCCTTTGGAAACCCTATTTAGAAGCCTGTGAGGGTTGATGTGGCTTTGTAGGCAGCTCATATTGGAGGTTGGTGGTCTTGGCCACACACAATCTAATTTTCGTGGTAAAGAATTTATAGTATAAGCTATGAAGATAAAACAAGCTAAGGCTCCAGTATCATCAAAAGAGGGATTCTTGCCATGTTATTGAAGTGTGTTCCCTTTCAGTCCTAGGCACTGGGAGCTTAAAACCTGCATTAATCTGTCCTGTGGGGAAAGCCAAGATGTAGAAGTAATACACGGCCTGATCCAAATAAACCCTTTTATCTCAGTAGGATTTGGATCAAGGCCAGGGTTTAATTTGAAGCAAGGGAGGATCACCAGAATGTAGCTCCAGAACCTGTTTTCATTTTGAAGACTATGCTCTGAAGTATATCAAATTGTTTCTCTTAAGCGGGGGGGGGGGGGAGAGAGAGACTTTGATTAGAGTCCTTTCTCTCACCTCCTGGGTTCCAAAATGTGCGAGGATCCTCCAGAGATCTAAAAGGCACCCTACTGCAAAAAGTTGCTTTCCAACTTGTGGAAAGCAATTAAAAAGGAGGATGGAGGTGCAGAATTTATAAACTTGTCCTCATGGCCCCCCCTCATGTGATAAATTCCATTTTCTCTAACTCCTGCACCTCCATCCTCCTTTTTAATTGCTTTCCACAAGTTGGAAAGCAACTCACTTAGGAGAGAAAATGTGGAGGGATATTGTCAGAAACTAAGTGTGGTCTGTTGTGAGCCTGATGAAGGCAGAACAAGTGTGATGATGATCCAGAGATGAATAAGAAGAACTAAAGTGGTAGGACAATAATCTGAAGAAGTTTATTGTCACAGAAGTCTAGTCAAGAAGAATGGAATAATTGGTAGTTGAAGGTTGTAGAAGGCTCAAGAAGAAAAGGAAGGGAGGTTGAATTTGGTGCAAAGAGAGACCATTGGCTCATGGTCTTTATAGTCTGTGCCTGGTATCTTTGTCTGTTGAGATAACTGATCAAAACATTTGGGGATAAAAAAGCCACCTTTTCGCAAGAGGCACTAGAGGCCACATCTGCATGAGCTCATTGGTTTCATGAGAATGAGGAAGAACAACTTCACAGTCCATGTCCCATTTCACAGGCTTCCTTGCCTGCTTCCCCCCAGACGGATAAACCTTTGCATGGTATGCTGGATGCATTTGAATGTCAAATGGCTGCACGGTAAGCAACTACTGCAGTTGTATCGATCAGTTGTTTGAGAATGTGCATGGCTTACTGAACCGAAGTGACACAGAAAATAAAACTTTTGATTGAACAACAAGCTGTGAGAAATAAACATCACTCCCAGTGGAAATCAGAAATGAGTAATTCAGGACCCTAAGAACCTGCTGATGGCATGCCTCCAAGATCCTAGCTAGGATAGCCTTGCGAAAGCAGAGGAGCTCCTGGGAGCCTCTCTGGGCCCACAAACCAAATTAGTATTTTTCTTTGGCAGATGAAGATGTTATAATTTATTTGTGCAAAGCAGCCTTAGTCCTGAAGATGGGCACTGGGCTTACCCTATTCAAGGGAAATTTCACCTGTAACAAAAAAGAATGGCAGATTTGTTCTTTGTGTTTGTTTGTTTGTTTGTTTATCTACCTACCTGTTTAACATTTAATGCTGCAGTCTTAAACTGATTGATCAGGTCGTTAGTTAAAGCAACCTTTTCCCAACTAATAATACAGCCCAGATTAATCAAGTTGCATATTTTTCTAATTCTGTGAGAGAAAAGGGTAGATAAAAGTTATAAGTAAAATATTTAAAAATTCATGCAAATACTGATAAACACTGGAAGGTGAAAGGTATAGTCATAGAGTGCTTCCAGGCAGCAGCTTAATTTGCAAACGGTTTGTTCTTTTATCTTTTCTTTTGCTGGAGGTGCTGTTGTCCTTGTTTCCCCCAGAAAGGGTAAATCTGGATTAAATGGGGGAAGATACTGCATGTCCTTTTGATGGCAATGATACTGTGTGAATACCACAAAAAGCTACCAGTCCCACAATAAGCACCCAACTGGAAGCACCCTTAGAAGAGGCATCTACTGTTGCACCAGAGGGAATGCCTTTCTTCATCATCTCAAAGTAGTAGCTGCCAGAGGAGCAGGGCAGGATAGTCCACCTGCCTTTCCCAATGCTGAGCATCGCCTGCCAGGGTTAGGGGTGGGGGACATGGTATGACTATACTTGCACCATACTGAGCTGTAGGAGAGCAACAACACTTGACATTGGGAAGGCAGAAAGACGCTGTAGAAAAGTAAGTGCTTCAAATTTGTATGCAGCAGCTGAGTTGGCAGCCCGGCCACCATTTTGAATCTCCCTTCAGTCAAAGATTTTCACAATTGGGAAGCTTTCGTAAAGCAGGCAGCTTGAATGCACTTGGATGTAATGTGTCTATCCGCTTAATCTCATTTGTAAACTAATTATCCAGTTCCTTTCTCTTGCATTAACATTTTGAAAAACAAGTCCATCATGAATAAACTGAGGGCCAAAGTGGCTTAACTGAACAAAAATGGGAGCTCTAATTGCCAGCCAGAAAGATATTTGGCTGCCAAAATGAGGGAGGGAATTCCCTCTATAAGTGCTAAATCATTGGTCATATGTTTCACTGTGTGTGTGTGTGTGTGTGTGTGTGTGTGTGTGTGTGTGTATATATATATATATATATATATATATGTGTGTGTGTGTGTGTGTGTGTGTGTGTCTGCAAGAGCATTCGGATTCTTTGTCCATCTTCTGCTCTCAGTAGACCCATCCTCCCAGTTGGCCCCTCCTGCTAGTTGGCCCGCCAGTTCCACAAAGCAAATGTATACAGCTGTCCAGTGGAATAGGCTAAGGGAATGCTAAGCATTTCATGGCCACATATTCATTCATGGCCAAAGACAGTGGAGAAATTGGAAGAACCTGCAATGCTCATCACTTCCAGATAACCTGTTTACTAAGCATTAATTCTTATTTGTTTTCAGGGAAGCTAGATAGCACTGCATCAAGCAAGCATTACTCCACACTTTGCAGGACATTTTCCTGTCACTTTCCTTATTGCAAAATGTCTGGGGGGGGTGCAGTGGGTTTGTTGCAGAAGGCTGCCAAAGCAACTTTAATTGTGCAACGTGTATCACACACAATATTTGATTGAATCCCACCTGCAAATAGTAAAAGTCAGGAAGTGCTCATTGTCCATTATCATTAAAGGAGGGCGCTGCCTTCCCTTGTCTGCCTTTCTTGCTCCTTTGGGGGGGGGGGCTTCAGGGTCATGACTGGGCCTTATCCAAGAACACCCCTCTCTTTGGGGAAGCAGTGCATTTCATTATGGCTTATATTCCTTTTTTCTGCCTTCTCAAGGGACAGCCAAAGCTTCTAACAGCACAATGTTAAACGAAAACGTAACACAAAATATCAGAAAGACAGTCAATATAGCAAAGCATAGTATATATCAAAATATAAACCAAATCTGAGTTAAATTAATGCCAAAGCATTCTCAAACATATATACAGTGGTATCTTGGGTTTACAGACGCTTCAGGTTATAGACTCCGTTAACCCAGAAATAGTACCTCGGGTTAAGAACTTTGCTTCAGGATGAGAACAGAAAACGTGCTCTGGCGGTGCGGCGGCAGCAGGAGACCCCATTAGCTAAAGTGGTGCTTCAGGTTAAGAACAGTTTCAGGTTAAGAACGGACCTCCAGAACGAATTAAGTTCTCAACCAGAGGTACCACTGTAGTGCACCTGTTAGAGCTGCAAGAATTTATTCACCAGAGATCTTCCTTCTGACTCTAAGGTCCATGATGCTATGCTTGGCCTCCTTTGTTCAGTGATGGGAGCTGCTTCTTCCTTCTCCCCTTCATTCAGGTTTACATCCCAGTACATGCTGCGGTTCCAGATTTGCAGTTGCACCTCCACTTAAATAGAAAAAGAGAGAGTTTAAAATAAAAACCAGGCTCCTACCAAAACCTAGCATCAGCATTTGTGATCTGTATGCTGTGCCCATGAAAGCGAGGGGAAATGTGAATTGCCCTGATAACACAGCTTTGGCATCCTTTCATTAGAGTGAATGCAGTCTATAAAACCTTAAAGAGATCATCAGGGCAGGTTTAATGCCATAAAAGCTTTCACGCTGCCATTGTAATAGCATCAAATCTGAATATATGTGTTTATATCTGTACCGGCTTTGAGGCTCAGAAGTTGTTGCTGCAAGGAATGCAAAAACAGGGAAAAGGAAAACGCTGAAAGCTCTGCCCAGAAATGAGATTGCTAACATTTTAAGAACTGTACATCCTTGTCTCTTCTGCATGCAAAAGAGGTGTGAATACCCAAGAAAAAAATTTGTGTAGGGCATATTCCACAAGTGAGGCCAGTGGTACCATGTTAACTTAGGAACAGAGAACCTGTAGCCCTGGCCCTGCGGATGTTGTACCTCCCTGACCATTAGCCATGCTGACTGCAGCTCTTAGCATCGGGGGAGGGGGCACAATTTCCTCTTGTTTTCTTCAAAAATATATCATTGCCCTGAGGCACTGGATCCCAGAAACAGAGCATTTAAAAATCGTGTTATACAATCCATAATGCCCTATAGTTTAAAAGTATTTTTTTTGCGGTTGATCTGAAAATTATTAATGTATGATGAATTTTGTATTTGTGGTTGGTTTTATTTGGTTTTAAATTGTTTTGGTTGTGCCATAGTAACCCACCCTGGGACCCCAAAGGCCGGGTAATGAACCTAAGGCTTGCAGTATAGGACATTTTAGCTAGATCCTATTCATTAGTTTCTGCGCCAATCTAAGTATTTGACTGGCTAGTCTGGATCTGTTAATATTAGGAGGTTTCTTACATTCTGGCAGGGTTTTAGGGAACAGATCGTTCCTAAGCACCACCGGAGAATCCATTCTTGCCATGACTGCTCAGAATGTTTATTACAGATTTATAATAATATTGATGCAGCCCATTTCAAGTGTTCAGAGTACTTTCCCATTCATTCTTAGCAGGATTTGAATCAGGTCAATATATTTATTCACATATTGCAGGCAGGGACAAGAGCCACATCAAACATCTGGCTATGTTCTGGCAACCAGATTTTTCTAATGGGCAGAATGACATCTTTGAGCTTTGGGGACTTGGTTTCAGTTCCCATCTCTGTCATGAAAATACTTGGTGGCCTTGGAGGAGTCAACTTCTACCAGTATCAATTCCCTTCCTGCAAAATGGGGATAATAATGACTCATCTTGCCAAGCTATTGCCTCCTGTCTGAAACCCTGGAGAGCCACTGCCTGCCAATGTTGACAATACTGGGCTAGATGGATGTATGGTCTGGCTTCGTATAAGGCAGCCTCCTGTGTCTCTAAAGAATTTTCCTACTTAAAAAAAGCATAAAAATCATAGTATTTGAGTTTGGCCATACAGCACCTCTGCATTACATTATTTGCAAGTGCTGTTGTCTTTGCAACAGCCTTCTCTGACAAAGAACCCTGCTAAAATTATACTTAATACTGCAAGGTCTGGATCAATGCAAGTTTTTTTCATTTTCCAATTATTTATCACCAAACAGCATGGGCAGAAGCCAAGCACAAGGTCTCCCATTAGAGCAACAGGTCTTTCCCCCTCTGTGCCCCCTATACTCCTCTGTGCCTCATTCATATCTGTTCTGGAGGGTTGGGGGAACCCCCAGAACAGTGGACTGGGGAAGGAGAGGGGAAATTGTGTTATCTGGCAAGCGGAAATGCTTGTACTGGTGGAACAGCTGTATTAGCAAGACATGGAATTTCACCCATTGCTTTAAAGATGGCCTGTCCATAGCTGGGGACAACCAATGGATTTAAAAAGACCTGAAGATGATGTAACAGAGGCATCATTTCCTGTAGTATATTAGAAGCCCGCATGAAGAAGGCCATGGCAACTTCAGGTGAGGCTGAAGCAAACTCCTATCTGAAATGCTATAGAGAGGCTGTCAATAGGTAGAGATAAGGCTGAGCTGGAATGACTCCTTCTGACAATGTAAGGCAGCTTCCCATGTTCCTCCTTACACTCTGAGTGCTTTCCTTTCATTGTTGTCTGTAGTCAAACAAGCTTTGCAGGTTTTTAGAGTAGTATCAAGACCTGTAGCACCTGTGAAATAACAATGGGATGTAATTCCACACAATTATTATTACCGTTATTCTGAAAGTTATGATGCATGTCCCGCCTTTTCCCCAGACAGGGGCTCAAGGAGACCTACACAAAATAAAACAGCACAGATCTGATACAGACATTTAAAAACCTATAATTGTTAAAAAGTAATTGAGCCCTAAAAGATAATGATAACAAATCTATTAAAATACAGATAGTATTTCCTTCAAGAAGTTACCAAAAGCCTGTTAGAATAAACAAGTCTTCATCTGCTGGTGGAAGGGCAACAAAGAAGGAGCCAGTCTTCCTTCTCTAGGGAGGGAGTTCCAAAGTCTGGGAGCAGCCACCAATAAGGCCCTCTCCTGCATCCCCATGAAATGTGCCTGAGAGGGTGGCAGGACTGAGAAAAGAGCCTCCTTTGAAGATTTCAGAGATGAGGCAGGTTCATATGGGACAGTACCATCCTTCAGATTGCCTGGGCCTAAGCTGTATAGGGCTTTAACTTTTAGTTGTGCCCAGAAGGCAGCTTGTGGGTTTGGCATTTGCTGGGCTGCTGATCAGCAGTGTCTTTCTGTTGGCCACTAAATAATAACACACTATTCATTTTGATCATGGCAAGTTGCACAAGCCCAATGGGGAAGGCTGGATTAGAGGAGGGCCTGACCAACATGGTAATCAGTCACCTTGGATCTTGTTGCCAGAAGGAGTAGATTGATGTGTGGTGCAGATATATTGAGCTGCCTCATTTCGTTCCATTCATTTAATGGTGAAATCATTTCACAGGCTCTCATTGAGATGCCAACCAGGCAGAGAGTTCCAGCCCACTGTGCTTTGCTTTTTCTTGCACAATTATAGACTGAAACTGCCCGTTCTCATTAGTGGAGCCGGCATTAAGATGTATGGCTAAATTCCCTGCCTAGATCTTGGTCAATTTATGCCTCTTAAGCATGCTGTTGACTTCAAGGTTGCCATTTTAACTACACCGACCACATTGCACCCGAGCTTCTGATGGGGCCAGTGGGTGACATTGACTTAATGCTGCAAGACTGACTGTTAGGATTAGGCTGTGAGCAAACGTTTATGAGAAGCAGATTTATGGGCGCTGAGCTGTGCTTGGGAAATGGCTTTTGCTGCATTTCAATCGGCATTGGCTTGACAGTTTGGAAGGGCTTTGCTTATTCTTCAGTGAATAAGGGAAGGATCAATGTACAGCTGCAGTCAGGCACGTTAGAGGGAGAGGCAGGAGCAGCTGAGTCAGCCGTTCAGTCATTGTTTGAATTGGGCAGAAACCAGTGACCCAGGGATAACACTGACATGCGCTGACTTAGAACATGGCGTTTTACTGTGGACTTAGAGCCAAAGTTTGCCAGCAGTGCACAGAGGATGCCCAGTGGCAAGGAACACGGAATAATATTACTGTTTCTTTTCTAATCTAAATTTTCGCTGCTGACTTAATCTAGGCTCTGGCTGCCCTCAAGACCCCACCCCTTCTGGTCTCATCATAATCAACAACAACATTTTGATTTATATTTCTCTCTCTCTCTCTCTCTCTCTCTCTCTCTCTCTCTCTCTCTCTTTCTTTCTTTCTTTCTTTCTTTCTTTCTTTCTTTCTTTTTACGGAACTGACACTGTTGCAAGTGCCACATAATGCCCATGCCTCATTTGTAAGAAGTTGATCCTTTAGTGTGGCAGTTGTTGTTTTCACTTTTCCTGAAAGTTTTATTCTGTCTGTAAACTGACAGGGTTGTTGTTTTTATTTTACAATCAAGCAGCATCTAAATTTTATGAAATAAATGATAATTAATAGAAGTGGCCCAAAGCAACATTCAAAATAATACAAACATTAAAACCAAATATTCATTGACTCCCTTTCCTCATTTGCATTGAGCACTGACTCCTCTTGCAGGGGCAAAACTATGGTTTATTTCACCTGGGTCAAAGACCCAGTTGGAGCCCCTACCATGCTGATTTGTGTGCACACATAGAGAGAGAGAGAGACTGGAAGCCGCAATTGCACCCCTCTGAAAGCCAGCCCTCCCCCTCAACTTTTCATTGCATTCAAAGGCATTTCATTGTACTGGTCGAGGGCTTAACTACATTAGAGGGGCTCCAGTTACAGAGGGCAGGTCTCTGTTTGAAGTAATCGGAACGTAGGAGGCTGCCTTCTGCTGAGACAGATTCTCCCATAGGAAGCAGTGGATGGCTTTAAAATAGGATTAGACCATGCACGTCCAAGAGGTAGATCGTGATCTACCGGTAGATCACTGGATGTCTGTGGTAGATCACTGGTAAAACACTGCTCCCCCCAAAGAAGCTAAAAGTTTGACCTGAACCCCCAAAAAGGGCGTCTTTAACTCTGTGAGTAGATTGCAGTCTCCTAGGAGTTGGCCTCCCCTGGATTAGACAAATTCACACAGGAGAGGACTATCAATGGCTAATAGCCACAATGGCTATGCTCTGCCTCCACAGTTCGAGGCAGCAATGCTTCTGAATTCCAGTTGCTGGAAACTACAGAAGGGTAGAGTGCTCTTGGGATTGAATCCTGCTTCCTGGTTTCCCACTGGCAGCTGATCAGCCACTGTGAGAACAGGTTGCTGGACTAGATGGGCCACTGGCCTGTTCTAGCAGACACTTCCTATGTTCTTACCACTGAGCTATGGTCCCTCCCAAGCAGGTCCAGATTAAAGAGAAAATGTCCATAGGAAGGGAGACCTGGAAGTTGCCCACCAACAGTTTGCACTTTGGACAGGGTTACCTAGTCACTATCTTCCCTACTATGGTGAGATGTCATGCATTTAAATTGTAGTATTTATATCTAAATGTGCATTTAGTTATATGAACTAGCACATGCAGATTTTATGCAAATCAGTGCCCTTTTTTGTCCTCTTGGATTATGCATCTCATCTTTTCTTGGCTACCCTAAACTACATACATAACAATCTGCCTTACTATAGCCCCTATTTCTAAGCCAAGCCCCCGTCGGGAGGGTGATCTGGGATAGAGGGAAGGGAGTGCTTAATTATTTTCCTGTCTGCCATTTCTCTGCTCTAAACGGTGCTGCTTTTGCTTGGAAATAGTGGCTGCCAGGAGGTTGGCTTGGCCCAGAAATGTTACTGTTTTCTAGCTCCCGTAACATTTGTTCTTCTCATTTCTCATAAGCATTTTGGAAATGTGCTATGCCAAATGTTCAACACACTGGGGGATGGTGTCAATGTGAATTAAGTGGATGTGTCTGGCTAAACCCAGTTCATTCCAGCCTTTTCCACTGGCTGACCAGATCTAGTAGAGGACAGGACTTGAGCACAACAAATTCTTATAAAGAGGTGAGACATGTATCAGAGATACAGTCGTATTCCTCCCCTCCCCCACTCCCCACTCCGTCCTCTCAATGGGGAAGTAGAGCCTGATGGCAGTAAGAGACTGTCTGGGTTCCGAGCTTGGGTTGCAAGTGGAAATTACAGGAAGCGGAGAGTGGAATTTAGACTAGGGCAGGGAACCTCACCTTCACAGACGCAGGGAGAGCACTGGGAATACTAAATGTGCACTGAAATTCAGCTACAGGAAAGGAAAGACAGTTTAGCACTAGTTTAGCTAAGTGAGTGCTGGTTGTTTGCCAGCAGTGGCTACTGGCCTTACGAGTCCATTCCAATGATTGCTTTCTACAAAAGCAGGACATCAACTCAAAACACACCCCGTTGTCAATTATGAATGGAGCAAAAGTTTCATGGTCAGGGTGCTCTGTTCTTTATTATGAGATCTTGTTATGCCTTCACAACACTTATAATAAAAACAGGTGTTGTAGCTCCCCCGCCCGAAGATTTATCAGCATTATGTGTCATGCAATATGTGGGAAGTACAAGGTTCCATTTGGGCAGGGGAGAGAGAATGCCAGTGCTCAGAGGCCATTTCGTGAATATGCTTTTTATTAAGTTTTCATTTTAAATACACCAACACCAACAAACAAAAATATCAAGTCTTTTTACATCTATCTTACTTTATGCTCCATAGAGCCATTGACTTCCCGCCTTCCCTTCCACAGGTTTTCTTATTCCAATCTTTAATTCACAGTTTCATTAGTAAAAGACTAAACTATGACATAAGATTTATTTCAGTCCTGCTAGCATCTTCAAATTTCTACAGTTCTCACTTATATAAACCATAAATTCACTCCATTCTTTTTGGTACTTTGTCTCCTCCTGACTGCGAATCCTATGTGTCAGTTTTGCTAGTTCCGCGTACTCGACCAACTTTGTCTGCCACTCCTTTACAGTCGGTATCTCCTGTGTTTTCCACTTTTGGGGCTATCAGAACCGCTCAGAGGCCATTTCACTTCCTGAGGTCTCCCACTTGCTTCTGCTCATTGTTCCAGCTTCCCAGGAGGGTCTTTGTAGGGTTCAGTAGTGGTAGCCTGGGTTGCCTCACTCATCCCAACTGCCACAAGTGTCACATGCTTCCCCCAAACACCTCCCATCCCTTCATCTCCCCTTGTGGTTCCATGGACCAAGCTGCGCTGGGTGGAGGGGACTCTGCAGGGCGAGAGAGTCAATGATGGTGTGAAGATTTTTGCCCAGTAAGCGTAAGTCTGGTGTAGGGAGGAAGAGTGGAATTCCTTTTTTTAAGAATAAGTAAATCTGGACTGCCATCCCAACAAACATTTCTCAGGTTATTTATATCCAACAGGCTTGATACACTTCAAACAAGGCTCAAGAACCCTAAGTTGCAGGAGGCACAGGTGGCCTTTAAGATGCTGAAATTATTTTCCAGCCTTGACTATACGCTATTGGACATTTTACTGGATAGCTTGTGGATAAAGAAAGGGCCATTGCTACCGCCTCACAAATGAGTTTGTAGCAGTTTCTCCTTGAAGTGCAAGCAGATATGAACTACAGTAAAGTGCTTCAGAGCTGCCTGTCTGGTGCATATTTTTCTTAAGATTTTAATTGAAGTGTAGTTCGGAATACAGTTGTAAGTTTTGCATATTTTGATGTTTAGATTTCATTACACCAACTCAATCCATGAAATCCTGTCCCTCGAGGGACGTGTAGATAAAGTTAATTAATGAGATTTCTGGTTTAGAGATACTATTGTTTTCCCCCAAGATTGAATTTCTTTCTTTCTTCTCTTCTGTTGTACATTAGGCATCCTGAACTTCAAACACTCTGCCAGTGCAAACTCCACTAAAATTTAATTTTACTTGCGTCAGTAGGGAGTGTGAGGATCTTGGTTTTATCATCAGGCCTCTCTCCCTCTCTCACATATGTGGTGCCACCTCTCTCCCTTCCTCTTCCCAAAATCCACTCTTTTTTGCATGGCTGCTGACTTTTTCTCCAAATCGGCACCCTCAGCTGTAACCAAGTTTTAAGCACATGTGGTAGCCTTTCCCCACATTAGCCTTTTCCTTCCTTCCTTCTCTCCCTCCCTTGCTTTCTTCATTGTCTGGTTTAGGCTGTACATTCTCAGGGACAGAGACCTATCTATCTTTTTGCCTCTGTAACTCTGGTTGGTACTACTGGATCAGCAACAGCCCAGAATGCCTTATGAATAAATATGTTTGCTCTACCAAGAGGGGCGTGGTGCATTGGGTTTATATTAGAGGTGGGTGAACCCAAGCAGTCTTTTGCTGCCCTTAGGCTTTAATTCCACAATTGGAAGGGCTAAGTGGGGAGTGGGGGAGGCATAAAACTGCATCTCTGACCCATGCCTCCCTTCTTTATAAGAATCAGATACCCACAAGTCCTGTCCTCTACTTGACCTGGTCAGCCTATGGGAAATGTTCAAAAGAACTGGGGCCATAAAGGTTGTGGGTTTAGCTAGACATGTCCACTTAATTCGCATTGATCCAAAATCCCAGTGTGTTGAAACTTTGGGAATAGCACATTTACAAAATGCTTATGAACAGATGTAATGAGAGATGGGAAATGTAGTATTTTGGGGACTCAGTAGCTCTTTGGTACGGAGGAGATGATTTCTCCTAATCCAAGTTCAGCCTGGTGCTCACAGTGGGATCAGACACTACTCACCTCTGACCCTATTGGATAAGACAGCTGGCTCACCACCACCTGAACCCAGGGCCTTGGCAGACTCCAACAGCTTCACATAGAATGAGGCAGCTTCACATGTTCAAAGTCAGACCATTGGTCCATCAATGTTGGATGGACTGGGCTGTTGGATGGACATACTGTTGGATGGCCTGGGCTGTCCAAGGCATCAGAGGCACTTTCTAGTGTTGTTGCCTTAGATCCTTTTAATTGGAGATGCCAAGGATTGAACCTGGCACTGTGCTTTACCTCAAGCTTTGGCTAACCAGAGCTATGGTGAATTGTGTGCCATTTACAGCCCCCTCCCCCCCCCCGATGTGCACATATTCCTCTAACCCAGAATTTCTTGGCTTGTTATTACATTATTTTATACCCCACGCTTCCTCCACTCAAGTGATTAAAAATGCATTTTTTTAATAAATAAAATACATTGAAAAACTTATTAACGCTTCATGCATCTGATGAAGTGGACTGTTGTCCACAAAATGTGTGACGTTTTCTTGTGACACTGTGCTGCTTTTGCTGCAACAGACTTAAAACACACATCTGCCCCTCTGGAAATTACATTCAAAACTGAGTTTGCAGCCAAACTGTCTATCTATAACATAAACTTGAGTGAATTATTATGTGCATAATTTGTAAACCAATCCACACTCTTGTGTGAAACAGAGTTGTTGATAACTGCCAGGTTTTGTTTGCTTTCGCCTTTTCTCTCGCTCTTCCTTTTGCATAATGAATCGAATTCTGCCTTTCCTTAGAAACTCCTTCTCAAGTGATATGTTGTGGTAAATCCATGTGTGCAGGGAAAGACTTGCCAGGAGGGAAGACTTCTGTTGCTCACATGCACTGGGTTTATGGAGAGAGATGGCAGCTGATGGCATGAATGAAACATGGCTCTGTGATTCTTCTCGACAGTTGAGATCACAAGCAGAACATCTTTTTTTTTGGGGGGGGGGAGAGCAAAATATCTCTTAACCACTCATCACTCACTTTTCTGACTCTCTTAGAAAGAATCTTTCAAATATATTAAATGCCTGTTTGGAAGGCGTCCTCTCAGAGGTGTGTTCCTTATCATAAAGGCCAAATGTCTCTGTTTTCATTCAAAAGACAACCCACAGACGTGGCTGCTCGTGCTGTTGGCGAAGGGAGAGAAGGCACCAAGAATTGGCAGTACAGTGGTACCTCGGGTTACAAACACCTCGGGTTACAAACACTTTGGGTTACAGACTCCGCTAACCCGGAAGTAGTACCTCGGGTTAAGAACTTTGCCCGCCCCAGGATGAGAACAGAAATCGTGCAGTGGCAGCAGGAGGCCCCATTAGCTAAAGTGCCACTTCAGGTTAAGAACAGACCTCCGGAACAAATTGAGTTCATAACCAGAGGTACCACTGTAGTTGGATGCCATCTAGAGGTGGGGCTAGGTAGTGCAAGGAGTGTTGCTGGGGGCGCTGTAATATTTTTGCCAGAATAATGTCCTGCAATGGTAGGATTTCTTGCAGTTCTCTCTTCCCCATAAACCACTGTCAGACATTCAGGACCATGCAGCTATATCTACATGAGCCCTACCCTTGCCTTCCCCCATCACAGTCCATGAGTGTGTTCAGGGTTACAGCTTATGGGGACAACCTGTGTGTATTTAGCAGACTGTCCCACTGTAGAATGCCCCCAGTGCAACATGTTGTCCTGCACACCAAAATAGGCTTCTGGTTGGCCAGTTTGAGAACAGGATGGTGCACATGACAGACCTTTCTTCTGATCCAGCTGGGCTGTTTTTACAATGTGCTCATATTCTTATTTCACATGCAGTATTCCAGTTATTCTCGCAAACAGGCCTAGGAAAGAGGATAAGATAATTTCCCACCATTTTCTCATTTTGACCACTACAAAACAGGAGGTCTGGAAATAAGCCAATGAATATAGGAGCATCAACCAATCTCTGTCAGTCCAAACATGCTATTAGCTAGGGATAGCACCCCTGTTGTGATTAATGTAGTCACCCACCCACCCCAGTAAATGTGATTATTTACTTCCAGTGCTACGAGATGAAGAACTGAACTGAAAAGGAATTTTTGAATACTGGTAGACGTAATGTTCTAATGTTCTGGGTGATAAACCTTTTGCCTTTTTAAAATAACACAGCTTTTGAGCTGGATGTACTTCTTAATGTAAGCATTAATATTGCATAATTTGGATTTGAAAATGCCATTTGGCCAAGTGAAAAGCCCATCTTCTCTGCAAGCTCCAACTGTCCCCTCTGAAAGTCCAAACATTAGACTACCCATGCAAATATTTCGGCTTTATTATGTTTCAGGTGGACTGCACCATCTGCTAAAATGGCCTACAATGGTAGGGAGGGGAGCTGATCCATTTATTCTTGCACTGTTCATTTGGCAGGCATCTGCAGCATGTACAGGCAACACTTCACTCAAGTCACCTCTGCAAAAGAGAATAAGGAGGCACCCTGAAGCGTAAAGGTAAAGGGACCCCTGACCATTAGGTCCAGTCGCGGACAACTCTGGGGTTGCGATGCTCATCTCGCTTTATTGGCTGAGGGAGCCGGTGTACAGCTTCCAGGTCATGTGGCCAGCATGACTAAGCTGCTTCTGGTGAACCAGAGCAGTGCACGGAAACACCGTTTACCTTTCCGCTGGAGTGGTACCTATTTATCTACTTGCACTTTGATGTGCTTTCGAACTGCTAGGTTGGCAGGAGCAGGGACCGAGCAACGGGAGCTCACCCTGTCACGGGGATTTGAACCGCCAACCTTTTGATCGGCAAGTCCTAGGCTCTGTGGTTTAATAATAATAATAATAATAATAATAATAATAATAATAATAATAATAATAATAATAAATTTTATTTATATCCCGCCCTCCCCAGCCGAAGCCGGGCCCACATCGCCACCCGCGTCCCTAAATACATCCCAAAGTGTAGGGGTGCATTAATATGGTGCAAACACTCACAGGGGCATTTCTGTAGCTGTAACAAGCTCAGTTGCCACAACATGTGGGGGTGGTGCTGTGGAGACAGAGTGTGTGGCAATGTAATGCACCTGTAGTTCTGAAAAACCTGGCCTTAAATTGCCTGTGTGGTGGCTGAATGGCAAAGAGGTGCCATAAAGCTGTCTCTGTTTGTTTTATGGACCTGAAGCCAGTAAAAAAGGCAGCAAAAAAAGGGGGGGGAATTCACTGTGCAGGATTTAGTATTATTGAATTGATGCCACAGACTGAGCTTGCATATGGTCCCAGAGCAACTTTGGCCAGGATTTCCAACTGGGGAGTGTGGGTGGGACTATCATTCATGCAGCAGTGTGGCTTTATAGTGAGATTTGAGGCAGACCAAGAGCATCGTTTTCTGCTTTGAGGCCCCAAGGATGAGCTTGTTAATGATTAACCCCTGAAATAAATCTGTACTTCTTTCCCCAATATAAAATTCACAATTTCACCCAGGCTTCAATAATCTCTGTTTGGCACAGGCCGCTTACCAGAGGCGGGGAAGTTCCAGCGAGAGCGAGACAGCTTAGTTCACTATCCGCGACACTTCCCAAATGAAATAAATCATGTTGCAAAGGTTCATTGAGAAACTCAATTCAAACAGCTCCCAAGAACAGCAGCGGAATGTAACACAGACCAAAAGTCAGCAGTGCGTGCTGCCTAAGAGAAAAGTTGCCGGGGTGGGGAGTAAAAGCACCTAAGAACAGATCCACTCAATGTTTATTCTCTTTTATTTTGCACAAGGAACACAGGAACATATGAAGCTGCCTTAAACCAAGTCAGACAGTTGGTCCATCTAGCTAAATATTGTCTACACTGACTGGCAGTAGCTCTCCATGCTGTTACTCAACATGTCACATAACATGACTGACTCTTGCCACGTTTGCGGACATTTTGAAAGATGCTGATTGGCCTAACGGTTAGGGCTAGAATAAGCTGTGAATGCTCATATCGGGAAACATGTTCAGCAGAAACAAAAGAATTTTATTTCTAGCCAGAGGTGGTGAAATTGTTATGGCCTGCCTTGAATCCACAAGATCCCACCGCTTTTCACAGCTATTTACCCAAGTGGTGTGCAACAATAAAATCAACCACATTCAACTCTCATAAATATACAGTGGTACCTCGGGTTAAGTACTTAATTCGTTCCGGAGGTCCGTTCTTAACCTGAAACTGTTCTTAACCTGAAGCACCACTTTACTTAATGGGGCCTCCCGCTGCTGCTGTGCCGCCGCTGCACAATTTCTGTTCTCATCCTGAAGCAAAGTTCTTAACCTGAGGTACTATTTCTGGGTTAGCGGAGTCTGTAACCTGAAACGTATGTAACCTGAAGCATATGTAACCCGAGGTACCACTGTACAGGGATCTTGTGGATTCAAGGCAGGCCATAACATTTTCACCACCTCTGGCTAGCAACAACAACAAAGCCTATTGCTTAGCATAGAGTTAAAGGGACAGGCTAGGCTGCTGAATATTGGGATTAAGTGCACCTTCTTCTTCATAGCTTTGCATTTTTTATTTTATTTTAAGATGGAATAATTAAAGTCCCCCTCCTCTTGGCTTTCTGATGAAATCATTATTGGATTTACTTAAGTTGGCTTGTTGATATGGGGTGGCTGTGCTGAAGCATGTCATTTTGGGAGTCTTTTCATCATCAAACAATTTGTGGATGATAAGAGCTTAAACAGAGGGAAACGAGGAAACAATAGCGAATTGTTTATCTTCCATGGGAAGTGCTCTCTGTTTCCAAGGGCAAAGTAAGGTACAATTAAAGTAATACCACCTGACACATAAATGGAGGGACGCAAAGGTTTCTGAAGCAGTGGAAGTAATTGCTTTGACTCCTGTGCTGAAGAGCCAAAGGAGCTGAAGCATTGAATGATGTCTCCCGCCCCCATACTTGCCTTCTCATCCGGTTGTGTTATATAACACCAAGGGTCACCCTTCTCATCAGAAATGAGGTTTGAGAACTGTGGTGTGTTGTCTCTTGACCATTGCCCTGAAACAGCTCGACTCAGTCATTCTTCTGAGGGGGAATCAGTTGACTGAAGACCATGTGGCCCCTTCTCTGTGTCAAAGACTTTGATGAGCATCCACATTTCCTATAATGCGTTTGGGAATGTGCTAAAGTGGGAACTATGAAGCTGCCGCTTGCCACGTCAGACCAGTTAAGTTTTCTTTATATTGAAATGAATGTAAATTACAGAAATAGTTATGTAAAGTGTATAACTTACATTAAATAGCAAACAGCAAGACAAATGATGTAGAATTGGGCAGAAACCGAACTGCAGCCAAATGGAAACAGCGCTGATTGTGAGAAATTCAGGTTGGAACAGAAATGACTGTCTTCTTTCATCTCTAGTTGTAGTCCAGCTGGAGGGCATCATATTGGCTGTTCCATAACTAACAGGGATTGATACAGATTGAACCTTGAACCATCCTCTTGGGTTTTTTTGTTTTGTTTTACCCCCACTGTGTAATGCTCACTCTCTTGAGCCATATGGTGATGCACATACAATTCGAAGAATACCCCTTTATTTAGCACTACCATTAAGATAGTCCTACTCAGTTGGCTGTTTTTTGTATAGGAAACCCATGGCAATAAAAATAAAGGATTTCCCTTGTTAATTAGGCACACTATGATGTTTTGAATTGTCTACCAGTCCCACGGAGTGAAAATAATAATACATTATTCTGCATTTTGTTGGTATGTTTGTGAAGAGACTGTGCCAGATAGATTAAAAAGAGAAACAGGAAGCTTTTCATTTTGTGTCCAGTTAGCTTTACTGTAAGTATTGCCATGAATTGTGACTTGTGTATTCAGACACATCTTCTTGGGGCTGAATTTAAATGCTTCCATCATGTGTGTTTCAGTCGGGTGGCATAGTGCACAAGTGGTATTATTTTCTTGGCGACATCCTGAATTCACTTTAGGAAGCCAGTATGACTGCAGAAGACTGCAGAATCCCAACCATTGGTCTCTGGTATCCATGTGGCCAACCACTGTTGACGTTCTTCAGAATGATTTTAAAGTTTGAATATTTCCTATTTCTCCAACATAAAGAAACTTGCCCTGTAGTTCTTGGATCATTGCATTACAGTGGAGTCCAGTACCTGTACATATTTGCAGTATTGCAAGCAGAGCTTCCCATTGCACAGCAGAGCAAGGCATTTTCCTATTTAGCCTCTGCGAGAGAATATTTCATTTCTGGCAGATAAAAAGGCTTCATCCAAATAAATATACAGCCCACTTCTACAAATCATCACAGTTCAGGCTAAATAATCTCTGACTAATGGAGGAAGCAGACAGAACCCACAAATGCTCAGATCTGTAGATTGACCAAAAGCTGAATCACGCACAACCTTCCCAGCATTTCTTAAATAAGATGCTGTGCTGGGCAAATTTGGGTGGAAGTTAGGGAGTTGTGGAAGTTAGGGAATTATATCTGATTTTGTCTATGCAGCTGAAACTACTGAATCTACCCACCCACCTTGGATATTGTGGTTTGACCTGTTGAGGTGTTTCTGTTATAATATGGAATGAATGGGCTACAGTCTCTGCTATGTGGGTTTGTAAGAACAGTGCTCTAAGGTGTATTTTAAGAGATGATTGTTGCTTTTCCCTTTAATTAATTAATCTATCTATCTATTCATGCCTGTCCAACCCTTTCCCCCAGGGGCCGCAGGATGATACACATGGGGTTATCTCAAATACTATTAGAGAGCAAATTTCATGTGCTGAAAAATGCTTTGTTGTTCTGTTACTCTGAAGCGAAGTGTTTGGATGCCTATTTTTAATTATAGTACTGGGGTGTCAGACAATGTTATCTAGTTTAAACAGGAAGCTTTAGAAGAAGAAGCCAAATTTGCAAGCACATCAGCCCTGGGTGAAAGATATTAGGAAGCCCTCGATTCATTCTGAACACAAGTCTTAGTTTTATGATAAAGAAACACATAGGCGATGATTATCCAGATTATAGAATCCCACAGAGAGCAAGGGAGGCCACTATGCCAGACATGGAATATGTTTTCTAAAACAAATCCACATGGTACAAGCAATTGTTCCTTGAGAATAGATTTAGAGGAAAATAATTCATCTTGTCCTTTTTTATTTTGGTGCTTAATTAGACCCTAAGAACACAGAAATTGCCTTGCTTGATCAACTGTAGCCAGTACCAATCTAGTATTTTGTTTCCAACTCTGATGAGCTATGACCACCATGACAAGAGAAGACTTAACAAGGAGGAAAAGAACTGCACAGCTACATGATGGAGTGGGCTGTGGAGGTGTGCTGGCAAGCAGGCCCCACTTAACTAAGTGAGACTTCAGTAGTTGTATATGTTGATCCAATATCATAAGACATGGGTCTTTATTACTTCCATTTTACAGATAAGGGAACTGTGGGCAACGAGTAATGTTAATGAAGTCCTGGGTTACATTAATAGAAGCATAGTATCCAGAGCATGAGAAGTAATTGTTCCAACCTCTTTTATAGAGGTCAGGATCTCTCTGGAATACTGTGTCCTGTTTTGGGCATCACTATTTTAAGAAGGTTGCAGACAAACTAGAAAATGCCCAGAGGAGAGTGACTAGGATTCTGAATAATGGTTGGCATAGCCAGGGTATGGTTAGTGTGAAGAGTTTTAATGGAACACATAATAGCTGTCTTCAAATACCTGAAGGGTTGTCACATAGAAGATGTGAATAGACTTGCTCTCTGTTGCTCAAAAGGTTAGAACTAAAAGTAATGGCTTGAAATTGCAGGGAAGCAAATTTTTGGCTAAACTTTTCGAGAAAGTTCAAACGATAAGAACTTTTTGATGGCGGAACAGTCCTCTAAAGCTTTGGGGCAGAATTAGGCAATATGGTGCTCTCCAGATGTTTGGGACTATGAGATGGGTAAATTTAACTTCTACCTCCTACTTATATTGGGCATACCCTTCTTATTCTTCTTGACCTTATACAATATGCTACAGGGGCCTTTCTTTGGCTGAAGAAGAGTGTAAAAATCCTTTAGATAAACAGAGGAGGAAGCAAAAGTAAGGTGTCTAGGCGCACATTTTAGTTGACACAAATTCACCATTAAAAGGGGGAAGGTGCTCTGATAATGAAGAAGTGTGCAGTGGGATAAGGCTGGGGTGGAAAACCTTATCTGACTCTTGGGCTGTATTCCCTGTTAGCTGAGTTGTAATTGAAACCAAGGTGCCCTAGAATGCATATTCTGCTCACTACTAGTGAACCCTTCTCTTTTCAGTTGCAGGGGCAGTATAGAGCTTTCCAAGTTCCCTGTAATATGGATTCTATTGTCATAAGCATTCCTTAGCAATCATTAGCAGATGATGAATGAAACAGGAAACATGATGTACCTGCAAAATAAGCTGCGGCCTCGCAGGTTGGATACCAAAGCTGGGGGACCTCTGTGGTCTCTGCTATCAAATGTGCTGCAGTGGCAAGATTTATCTGGCTTCAGAGTCATCTTCAGGGTGACGGATGAATCAGCTATGCCAAGGTGTGGATTTCCTGTGTCTGTTTTTGGACTGATGTTTTAATTCATTGTGATTGAACCCCAGAGGGACGCTTGCATTTTATGTTAACAAGCTTATAATCTATAGTGACACCACTGAAGGTCTGGCCCATTTTTAACACCAGCCAGAATTATTCCTGGCAGGGTTTTTCCTCCTTTTCTTTTCCTGGCAGGAGGGGGGATACAGAATTCCATAGAGTCTATTATTCTGAGGCCAAAATCTATTCTTACTGTGGTGATTATTGTTGCTGCTCAGTACAGAGGTATGCCCCATTGAGTTCCATGTGACTTGCTCTTAAGTAAGTGAGAATAGGATTGCAGCTCTGTATACATGGCTCTTTGCAAAGAACAGGTCTGACAGCTCCCTGTCTTAGGGGGGCTTACAATCTAAGAAACTGTCCTGTCCTGCAAAACCAAGCCAGCAGCTACAGGAAGAGGTCCTGGCTCAGTGACAGAGCATCTGCTTTGCTTGCTAAAGGTCCCAGGTTCAGTCCATGGCAACTGAAGGTAGGTCCAGGAACGTTCCTCATCTGAAATGCTGAAAAGCTGCTGGTGGTCAATGTGGACAATACTCAGCTAGATGGACCAATGGCCTGACTCAGTCAATGGAAGCTTCCTGTGTTCCCATGTAACAGGTGAATTTTGATGCCTCCCATCCAGAGTGTTGAGCCTTGACTATACTGATTGCCATGCTATGAGAAGCCAGCTCTGCTTAATTCTAATTCATCGTCCAGGAGGAATAAACATTAGCAACTCACCATCTGACTTCCCCTTGACTGGCAGGAGTTTGAAAGAATAGCTGCTTAGAAGCATTATCCTGCCTCGAACAGTGCCTCAATGCTGCCAGTCCCAGAAATTTTGAAAGCCATAAATCAAAACAGCTGCGGATGCACCACCAGCTCTCTTTCTGGATTAACGTCTGTCTCTAGCATACCAGCAAGCTGAATGTTCATATGTCATTCTTCCCCTTCCCTGTTTTGCTCAAACTTCAAGCAGGGAAACAAAGCACCTTTATCTGAGAGATGTTGTTTGCAGATGACGCTGCCTTGACAGCATACTTCGAAGAAGCTCTACTACAGAGTCTCATCAACAGGCCCAAGCCTGTTGTTTGGCCTTACCATCAGCCTGGGGGGGGGGGAATCCCAGAGTTTTTTCATAGCCCTGTGCCAATCCTTTGAACTGGAGATGCCATGCATAGTATCTGGAATTTCTGTTTGCAAAGCATGATGTCTATCAGTGAGCCACTGCTCCACAAAATAAGGTACAATGTCAGACAGTGCAATTTGGATTAGTTTCAAGTATAGATTGCTCCTCTCTCAGCCTTTCTAGGACAAACTTGGGAGAGCATTAGGAATTTCCTAGGAATTTCCCAGTCCCTAACTGCATTCGCAGGTGGCGCTGTGGGTAAAAGCCTCAGCGCCTAGGGCTTGCCGATCGAAAGGTCGGCGGTTCGAATCCCTGCGGCGGGGTGCGCTCCCGTCGTTCAGTCCCAGCGCCTGCCAACCTAGCAGTTCGAAAGCACCCCCGGGTGCAAGTAGATAAATAGGGACCGCTTACAAGCGGGAAGGTAAACGGCGTTTCCGTGTGCAGCTCTGGTTCGCCAGAGCAGCGATGTCACGCTGGCCACGTGACCCGGAAGTGTCTTCGGACAGCGCTGGCCCCCGGCCTCTTGAGTGAGATGGGCGCACAACCCTAGAGTCTGGCAAGACTGGCCCGTACGGGCAGGGGTACCTTTACCTTTAACTGCATTCTAATGGATTTTGTTTCAAAACATGTGCAGTTCATTTAACGGTTATTCATGCTCAAGACCCAGCAAGCAACACTTAGGCGTTTGCTGTTGGATGCAAGAGTTCTAAATTAAATTAGACACTGTGTCCCCTCTTTGACTTATTGCATGGAATCCTCACATTAGCACTTACTACTTTGCTTCACAGCTTTGGGGAATCGCTTGAACTGTGTTGTGGCATGTGAAAGGACAACCTAGGGTCACTGCAAATCCCTAATGTCTTTTCCAGCAGAATATGAACACAGAAAGTTTGCCAAGAAGCTTGTGGCTCAAGCAGGGAATTACTTCTGAATGCCTGGCTTCTCTTTTTGCTGCTGATGTGCTCTCTGTGAGCTTACTTAACCTCGATTCCCCTAGCTATAAAATGTGGGTAATGTTGTGTTTCTTCCCAGGATGCAAGTAATTAATTTTTTGATCCTTGGATGAACATCGCTACAAGCACTGGCGTTTTCGTTTTCATTTCAGATTCATAGTGAAACAAAAAGATTATTTCAAAGGCAGTTGAACTAAATCTGGCTTCGTTGTGGAGGGCCAGGTCTGATAGAAATTGTGTTTGTCAGGTTAAGATGTTTTTGATGCAGGCAGGCAGACAAGGCTAACATTTTGCATGGTGTGTTAGAAGTCACTCTGTTTTTCTTGGGGGCATTTATCTGTAAAGTTATTTCTAGAAGGAGTGACAGCAGTAGACAAGGTGTTGCTTTGACCTCAACATGTGTGGACTTTTGAGATTGACCAGACTGAAAATATGGAGCGTTTATTTCTACTTTTAAATTATAAATTTAAACGTTTACATTAAATACTGTAAGAATTGTGGGTTTAAAAACACACACAACCCCCCCCTACTTTTATAAACACAGCATGCACCTTTTATAGCCTGCTGGAAATTTGCATTAATTTAGCATGCATGGCTATGTGCAAAGAGGAGCTTTTTCATTACCGGTACTTATCACATTTATATCCTGCCTTTCTTCTGTGGAACTCAAGGTGGCATACATAAGTTTTCCAGGGAGTCTTGCACTTCGGAATTGAACACACTAAAACTGCAGGAGACCTTCTTGTGAAATGATTGCATCGTATGCTTTCAGACCATGCACATAGGAGTAAATCAATCTATGTCTGGTCCAAGTCACTTTCACAGGCTTTCATTTATAAATTTATTTCTTCTCATTTCTGCATTGCGCTCTCTCTCTCTCTCTCTCTCTCTCTCTCTCTCTCTCTCTCTCTCTCTGTGTGTGTGTGTGTACACACACATCTGCACCAAAATTTGCATTTGAACACACATTATTTATCCCTCAAAACATGCATTTTAACTTATTAGTTGACACTTTATTTGAACAGAGAACTTTCTGAACACTTCAAAGAGTCAAATAGCTCACATTTGATGCAGATGCTGGGTTAGGGAAATCTCTGTGGATGTGTTCAGAGAACACTGCTTGGTCTGACTTTCTGGGATGTGCTGCAGTTGTTGCAGCCTGATGGGTTTGGCCAAGCTCCTATTTTCTTGATGCTTGCCCATCATGAGAGGTGACCAGTGCCACCTCCCCTGTTGAGACCACTACAGTGGTACCTCTGGATGCAAACGGGATCTGTTCCGGAGCCCGGTTCACATCCTGAGTAGAACGTAACACGCAACTGCATATCTGTGCATGCGCGGGTCACGTTTTGCCACTTCCACGCATGCGTGTGACATCATTTTGAGTGTCTGTGCATACGCAAGCAGCTAACGCGTTCCGTTACTTCTGGGTCACCATGGAGTGTAACCTGAAAATGCTCAACCTGAAGCATATTTAACCCGAGGTATGACTGTACTGTTATGACAATTGACATAACAAGATTTCAGCAGACTGTAATTCCAGAAGCCAGGAAACCTATCTTCAGATTAACTAGTCCCCAGAGAACAATAGGCCACAGAGGCAGATCTTTTTCTCTTACGTATGCACCTGTGTTATAGTGAGACAGGCTGTTTCTTAAGCCCATGATCGACTACTCCAATAGGCAGTGGCTCTCCAGGATCTCAGAAAGTTCTTTCCCAAGTGAGGTAACAGAGACCTTCTTAACCACAGATATCAGGATTGAACCTGGGGACACCCTGCAATGCAATCCATATGTTAATACTATTGAGTTACTCTCCCTTTATAGGAGGAGAGGATGCTTATGCATTAAAAGCATGTCCCACTGATGGGGGTGGGGGGCTGCCTGCACCATTTTGTGGCCCTATCTCTTCTCCTGCTTTTTCAGAGGTGGCAGCCATTTTGTGTTATGTCACACCCCCAAGGCAGCCATTTTGTGTCTTGCACACTCAAGACTGCCACAAAATTCTACATGTGCCCACTGGCCCCCCAAAAGTTTCATTTTTCAGCACAATTCCCTACTCATCCCCCAAATCCCCATTATCCTTTTTCCAACCATGGTCACATTTTTGATACTTCAATGGGTTCACCCATGTTGGGGGTGAGGGTCAACCTTGGGCTCAAAACTAACTTCTTACCTAGTTGCCTCAGACCATTTAAGAACCAACTACAGGAGACTTAAGCAGGACGGCATTTTGAAAGTGGAAGGTTATTGGTTTTCTCCCTCCCCCCCCCCGCCACTTTTAGTTACTATGCCGTAAGCGGCTAACAAAAGCACATGTAACCTAGTGAGAATACTTTTGTGAGTGGCTTAACTTTTTGTGAATTTATCTGCAGCCCAAGAAAAGCGGGGAATGGGAGGGGAGAATTTGAGACACATCTGATTAAAGGATGTGAAAGTTCCCGAAATTATCAGCTTGATTTGCTGAAACATTCATTATAGGTGCATTCATCATGATAGGTGACTTGAATCAGATCCCAATGCGAGTTCCCCCATTCCTCCTTCCTCTCCCCCTCTCTGTTGAGCTGGCTTTTTATTTGCCCGCCTTATTTTTATGCCTGCGTTGCGGCACTTCAGATCGCTTTAGAAAAGCATCCTTGTTTAATCTGACTGCTGGTGCCATGTGCATCTTGTTGATTAGAGGCCTTTTTAAGACACCGTTCATGAGTGACTCTTTGCATGCCTCCCTGTCAGCAGCTTTTTGCTCCTTTTAAGCCTCTTGAACGTCTTGCTTGCCAGATTACAAATCTTTTCAGCAGAAACAGTGTGATGACTGAATGGCTGTGAACTTTACTCTGGAAGTGCCAGTCACGTAGGGGGTGGAGGAGGGGGTGGGAGACAAAAAGGACACCTGTATTTTGTCACAAGAGGCCATCTGGAGATGCTGTAAAAGAAATGCATTACTTAAATAATGCCTGCCAATCAATGGGGGAATCCAGTGCTGGAGGGTGGAGATTATCGTGGCTAATATTCATTTTAAGAAAGGAGAGGGAGGGAGGAAATCAAAAGTAACCTGATTACTAAGCACCCCTCCTTATGGGTGGTTTGTTCCATTCCCAATCGCAAGCTGCAGATATGGTGAAATGGAAGGGCTTTCGGTGGAGGAGGATGAAAGAAGCTGATTGGTTGTCTTCTATGAATCATCAGTGAAGGATGGAAATAGTTTTGCATTGCTCAGCCAGAGTGTCCTGAGGGTGAAAATATCCTCTGTGTTCATTGCATATTATAGTTGCTTTGACATCAGTGTGTGTGTGTGAGAGAGAGAGAGTGTGTGTGTGTGTGTGTTTTCCTGCCTGTATTTTAAAATTGCATTTCAGAAAATGTATGATTACAAAGTGACCAAATCTGTGTGTGAGCTGCAAAGAAGTGGTAGAAGTGGTATTTTATTTAAAATATTTTTAGACCACTTTTTAAAAAGAATTAGCTTTGCCTAGCTCTTTACTACCACTGAGCACAATACAATGCCTCTTTGTGATGTGAATCTAGTGGTGTGAGGTGAGAATGTTCTCCGAAGAATATTCTCCACGAACTGTAAATTCTCATGTAAGAACCAGTTTTACACCCCACATTTTAAAAATTTAGTAAATAATCAGTCAAGCTGTGATATTGCCAGTGTACTGTAAGTAATGAATCATGATTTTTTTTGATCCAGCTACATTACCGGGCATTGTGTCATTCACCATTGGCAGTTCTGAAATGTGAGCTACAGAAACACTTTTCTTTTTACTTTTAAAAATGCTATTCATTTAATTTAATGAACATCTGAATTTGTATGTATTTCAACTATATTTAATTGCCTTTTTTCTATTTGGTGTGACCTTATTCTTAGCAATTCTATACCCTTGGCCATACAGTGTGATTTTTTAAAAAAATAAAGTAGCTTTAATGCTTTATACACTAAAAGTACCTAGGCCTATACAATTAGGTGTAACAGCATGTGAGGTGGCCTTGTTTTAAACAGTTGACATTTCTATATTTTTTATTTTATTAGTGTTGCAGTGAAAATACTGTACCATGCTTATTATAAATACATGCTTATTAAAGAATGTATTCATGTAGCGGACCTGAGGTTTTTTTATATATTCCTTTTAGTTTAAAAGCTACATTTCATACATACACAACATAATTAGAATTCAAAGTTGATGGTAAATATATGGTTAGTGGCAGGATTAGTGATTAACATGAGTCATTCACGTTGAATTTTCAATTTCAAGTTTGGTGCAAAAAATCAAAGAATGGGAATTCACTGCATTGCCCCATTTAATAAAAGTATCTGTACAGTTTTTGGTTGCCATCTGAACAAGTTTACCCATAAATAAACATGTATATTAACTAATTATATCATTTTCAATGCATTAAAATTATTTCATTTTCAATGCTTTAAAATGAATATTCTTCTATTTTAAATGAAAATTCTCTAATATTCTCATTAATCAAGAATATTCTTGAGAATATTCTCCAAAAGATAATTCTCAAGAATTTAACAACACTATGTGGTGAGCCATTTGGAGTGATGGAGTAGAAGGCAAAGCTCCTTCGCCAGGATGGTGAATCTCAGGCGGGGGTGGGGCGAATGCAGCCCTCAGTCTAGACCTCTGCCTGGCCCTTCGGACTCTCCCCATAACAAAACCTTTCTCCAGCCACGCACCTTCCTTGGTCCTTCTCTAGCATTTGTGATTGACTGGGATGTTTCCTGGAACTCTGATAATGCATTTTGCTTACCTGGATGCAGGATAGAGTGTGTGCAAAAACTACGGTTATCTATTGCAGGAAGGCACAACCCCCCCTCCACTTTTGCCTCTGTCCTCATGTACCACTGTCATGTGGCTCTCAGAAGGTTTCTCAAAGGGGAATGTGGCCTCAACCTGAAAAAGGTTGCTCGCCTCTGTTTGACACATTGAAGAAGAAGAAGAAGAAGAGTTTGGATTTTATATCCTGCTTTATCACTACCCAAAGGAGTCTCAAAGCGGCTAACATTCTCCTTTCCCTTCCTCCCCTACAACAAACACTCTGTGAGGTGAGTGAGGCTGAGAGACTTCAGAGAAGTGTGACTGGCCCAAGGTCACCCAGCAGCTGCATGTGGAGGAGCAGAGATGTGAACCCGGTTCCCCAGATTACGAGACTCTTAACCACTACACCACACTGGCTCTCTTGAATAGTGATGCCTGCCAAATGAAGCTTTTCCCATTTCTTTTTTCTGCATACTGGGAAATCTCATGCTTGTTGAATATCAGTAAAATGTCCAGAAGCCTAGCCAGAACAAAAATAGGAGCCCACATGGATTTTATACTCACATTTGCAAAAGAAGGTTGTCCCCTTGCCCATCTTCTGGCATCTTCTATACATGTCCACCCCCCCCCCAAATGCAATAAAGGGAATATATTCTTAAGAGTGACCTGTACTCTGAGGGATTATGGTACCAGAATGCAGCAGCTAATAACTAAACACTGCTGGAGAAAACTAAATGTCTAGCATAGAGAATTAGCACCAGCAGCAGAGGTTGGTTTCTTCTTTTTTTAAATCAATGAAGTCTGTTTATTTATTTCCAGTATTTGGCATGCCACTCTTTAGTCTCCCCGAGCAGTTTAGATAAACATTATGCAATGAGCGATACGACGACACATAAAACAAGAACAGCAGCAGTAAACAAAATAACAGCAGAGGTTCAAAATAAGGAAGCATTGCTCTAGAGAAGCTAGAGGAAATTAAAATTTCTCCACATGACACCAAAAAGCCAAACAAACCATCGTGCTTAGTGCCAGATAAGCCTCCTGGGAGAGAGTGTCCTAGAGGTGGGGGTGCCACAATGAAGGAGGCTCTCCACCCGCTCCCCCATCTGGGGACCCAAAGAAGGACCTCAGAGGAAGGTGTTAATGCTCAGGCTTATGTAGGACAAGGGCTGCAAAGCAGTGGGCAATCTATAGTCCTCAGTCTGTATGTGGACCCTGGCCTATTGTCAGGTGGGTTGCAAAGAAGCGGGAAAGGGGGATGCAGAGAGGGCAAAAGGAGTGGCAGAAAGAGAGAGAGGGAAAGAAAGAGAATGATAATAACTCCCATTTGATATTTGAGTCCGTAAGTGACTGTGGAGGCCAATTCTGGACCCACACGTCCCCACTTCCATAGTGGGGACATTGGTTTCCGGGTGGGAGTTGATCACGGTGTGGATTTGCCAGGTGTGGCTTCCTCTTAGCACGTTTCTCCCTTGTGTCCTGAGTTTGAGTGTCTTCAAAGCCCATGACACCTTTGGTAAAGGCTGTTCTCCAACTGGAGTGCTCGCAGGCCAGTGTTTCCCAGTTGTCAGTGTTTACACTACATTTTTTTAGATTTGCCTTGAGACAGTCTTTAACCTCTTTTGTTAACCACCAGCATTACACTTTCCATTTTTAAGTTCGGAATAGAGTCCTTGCTTTGGAAGACGATCATCAGGCATCCGCACAACATGACCAGTCCAACAAAGTTGATGTTGAAGAATCATTGCTTCAACACTGGTGATCTTTGCTTCTTCCAGTACACTGGTATTAGTTCGCCTGTCTTCCCAAGTGATGTGTACAATTTTCTGGAGACACCATTGATGGAATCTTTCGAGGAGCTGGAGATGGCGTTTATAAGTGGTCCATGTTTCACAAGCATATAGTAAGGTTGGTAGTACAACAGCTTTGTAAACAAGCATTTTGCTTTCCCTGTGAATGTCCCGGTCCTCAAACACTCTGCACTTCAATCAGGAGAAAGCTGCACTCACAGAGCTCAGGCGATGCTGGATTTCGGCATCTTTACCTTTGGCACAGAGATAAAGTGGATGGTGCTTGATTTCTAGAGGCTGTTACTGTTTGCAACTGATCCAGCTTCAGAAACCTTGCTTGCGTGGATTGCAGGCTTCAGCAGCTCCGTATCTCTGTCTTAGGCTGCTGTTAAATGCACAGGAAGAAATTATCTACTTTAGCTCAGCTGCTGAATGCTGAGGTAGCCCAAGTGGTACCCTACAGCTACTTTGAACCAAAACTAGCATGGCCATCGGTCAGAGATTATAAGAGTTTTAGTCCACAGAGCACTGAGGGTACCACATCCCTTATCTCTGAATTTCTGTCTTTAATGCTCTTCAAAAACCAGGCCGAAACTCTGGGTTAACCTCCACAGCCCTAACCAGGTAGGGTGTGTTATTGTGCTTATGCTTATCACTAGATTGATACAAGCCAGGGTGGATTTTCGACACAAGCCTTTCTTGGGGAAAGCCTGCACTGGTGATTTTTGCTGCAGCAGTCTCTTCATGACAGTGTTTCATCTCCCCCCACTCACACAATTTCCTAGAGGCTCTTGTGTTCACAGCTGATCCAGTCTGAGAGCATTGCTTGCCTAGACTGTAGGCTTCAGCAGATGGCGTAAAAGCCCTGAGCAAAGGTAGCGGGAGAAAAATGGACCAGGAAGGAAACTGATGCAATTTAGATTAGCGAGTAAGTAAGCTAAGTACTAATGAATACCAGATGCAGTCTGGAATGCAATATTATCCCTTATTTCTGAAGTTTGGCAAAGGAACAAGCAGGTGGCTTTAATGGTGTTGTGTACAAAGGAATGCAAACAAGTTATTTTTTTTAAAAAAAATAATACAAAATTGCATTCTGTTATATTATATAACTGAGGAACTTCAGATGCAGCTCAGCTGTTAAATGAAAGCTAGTGTCTACAAATTCCTTTGGTTTCAATCACTTTGCACCAACAGAATATTCCTATTCACAGCTTACTCATGTAGAGCAGGGCTCCCCAACCTTTTTGGACCCAGGGGCATATTTGGAAATCTAAGAAATGGTTGTGGGTACTGAAAAATATCCATTTCACAGAAGAAAAACTGGCAATGCTCAGAATACCTCTCCCCCCCCAAAAAACCCCAGGCAAATCACGTATAAATATCCTCAAGCAGGAAGCCCCCTGCCACCCAAAAAACCTCTTCCAAATTGTCAAAGTGAGAACAAGTTAGGGTTGAATTTGAATCTGTAGACAGTGCAGCTCTTCATCACAAGTGTTACGTGTGCACAGTAGAAAATCCCACAAGCCAGCCCTTGCTGCTATTGCATTCTGTGCCGGCTGTAGCTTCCAAACCAACCCTTAGGGCATCCTTAGTTGAGATTCCTGCATTTCAGGGGGGTGGACTCTATGATCCTCAGAGTCCCTTCAGCTCTGCAACTCTATGATTCTCACATGAAGTGCATTATGGTTGGCAATCCAATGGTGAGTTTGCCAGTGCAGTGGCTAGGCTATCCATGCCCAGGACTGGTTGTAGCAGATGCATCTGCCAAGGCTAACAATAGGTGTACCTTGCCCCTAAGGTAACTTAATGCCTCCGGTGACTAGGATGGATTCAATAGCACATCCAAGCTCCATTCCTTTTCCTTCAGAGAAGGAGTGCAACCCCACCCAGAAGCTGGTAAATTACCAAATTATCAGACTTATTCCAACAGGTGACATCTGGTAATAATGCAGAGATCTAGGCCTTGGTTAACCAGTGGTGTACCAAGAATTCCCTGTGGGAGATCCTTTAGCCTCTTGTAGTACTACAATTCTTAGTGTTCGCTAGGACAGACTGCCATATATCAATTACATATGTAAACTGTATTCGCACTGAGGAGATACTATGCTAAAGGAAGGCGCGTCATAGGGAAACCTCCTTTCTCATTTATTTTTATTTTCCTTTGCTGTGGCCTGAAAAGGGTTTGTGTGTCTACACCCAGTCTTTGCCCTTGCATATATGAAAGGGTCATTCCCATGTCCCGGGATGTTTACAGGCTTTCTGTCTTTAAGATAAACCAAGGCAGAAATTCTGTAAAATCCCTTAATCAGTGAAGCCAGTGTCACTATTTAAGTGTACGGCCATACCACAAAACTGGTAAGAAGCATTTTCAAAGGAACCCAACTCTGACTATTAGAGTGAAAAACAACTCCAGATAAGGTAAAAGGAGGACTCTGCATATACAGTAAAAAAAGGGGGGGAGGCTGAGAAATTGTTCTCAAGGGCTGTGGTTGGATGAGAGATGGTGCTGCGGTGGCAGAAGCTGAAGGGCTAGACAAGAAACCACCTAGATGGCATTTCTTTCCAATATAGGGTGTGTGCTAATGCTCTCACAGACTCTTTTGAACTTTGCCCAGTAATGCATTACAGTGGTACCTTGGGTTACAAACACTTTGGGTTACAAACTCCGCTAACCCGGAAGTAGTACCTCAGGTTAAGAACTTTACCTCAGGATGAGAACAGAAATTGCGCACCAGTGGTGCAGCGGGAGGCCCCATTAGCTAAAGTGGCACCTCAGGTTAAGAACAGTTTCAGGTTAAGAATGGACCTCCGAAACGAATCAAGTTCATAACCAGAGGTACCACTGTACTGAATAAGGGGTGAGCCCACAAAGGGAATTTTCTCCCACAGTACCCAATACTGAAGAACACCTCCCTGGTTCTCCTCTCAACACACATTTGTTTCTGGTGGTCCAGAATTTTTTATCCTAGGAACTGGGTCTGACAACTTGCTAGCATGAACTGATTTTTGATTTTTTTTACATTCTGAAGTATGGTACTGTAAGGGTATTGTGGGTTGCTCGAGAGCAATCAGGCAAATGCCTCCCTGGTCTGTTGTAAAGCCTTGTTATTGGTGCAAAAAAAAAACCTTCACCATGCAGAGTGCCACTATTCCGTGGCTCACTCATTCACTGGCAGAATCTGAGTGGGCGGTCCTTAAACCTTCCCCAGCAGAGTTTCTTGACGCCCAATCTGCGCCTCCCCTCTCGGTGTGGAAGCCTACTGCGCAGGGAGGGCATGGGTAACGGAGGACCTCTCTTCTCCCCACTTTGCTCAGGCAAGGTGTCCTGGCACTGCCTCGCCTCCTCCGAGCCCTGAAGCTCCTCTCCACTGGAGGTGTGGTTACTGTCCTCCGCTGAGGAGGTGCTGCTTCCCACAATCTATGGGGGCTCTCTGTAATCCATCCGGCTTTTCCCCTCTCGCCCCTGAGCTGATGGCAGTTCCCTGACAGGTACTTTTGGAATGAGCAATGTGTTGCAAAATGACAACTGTGCTCACGTATGTTACCTGTGCACTGCTTCCAGGCTGAAAATGCATGCCTGGAGGTTTATGTTTTGCCAGAGCCCATGGACTGTTCTGTCATCTCCTTCTACACTTAATTTAGCTGTTAACCTCGTCTGTTGTTTGAAGAGGTTGAAAGTGGCTCAGTCTCTTCATTACATGCCACGCATGTTTGTTCAGTTTCTTCGTCAAAACGAGTTGACAGAATTGTGACTTATGCAAGCACAAGTTCTTTCCCCATTATTCTAATCATATATCAATCGTTGGATTTTCTGGTAGTTACAGAGTAGATGTCACTCGGAAAGGATGGGAATTATGCAGACAGGGTGCACATCTCGCACCAGGGAAGAAGCCTGCCTAGTGCACTGTAGATAGCTTGCTTATAACACATGCCGATCCTATCCAATGGGTTACTCTGCATGGTGACACCCCCCCCCCTTTTGCAGGATCTTTTCGCAATTACTCTCATAGTTCCTATGTCCCATAGCAACATAGGAAGTGCCTTAAACCATGTCAGGCCATTGAGTCATCTAGGTCAGTATTGCCTACACAGACTGGCAGCAAGCTTCCAGGGTTTCAGACAGGATACATCCCCATCCCTACTTGCAGATGCTAGAGATTGAACTGCGAATCTTCTGTATGCAAAGCAGATGCTCTACCAATAAGCTACAGCCCCCCCTCTCTCTCTCACACACACACTCTCTCACACACACACACACACTCTCACACACTCCAGGGACATCTTGCATTTCCACTTTGCGTCTAGTGCTTGGAATGGTAAAGGAAGGTCCATCTAGTCTAGCATTCTGTCCCCAGCAGCAGTAAGCAGTCAAATGCCCTTGGGAAACTTCCAGGCTTGGCCACGTGGGAGAACCTGTAATGTAGATGAATGGTGGTTTGGAGCATAGAGCAGGAGCGGGTAACCTTTTGCAGCCCAAGGGCCAGATTCCCTCAAGGGCCACATTCCACATGGGCAACATGGGCAGAGCATAGTAACAGCTGGTGGGGTGGGGCAGCTTTGATCACCAGCCGCCATCTGTTTTAATGTCTCCTGCAGGACCTTCTCCTAAAGAAGACATTTGCTTAGAATTTCAGCTGCCTCTAGTATTTTATCCCATGTCAGCAGAGGCATTCTCTTGTTTTTATGTTGATGGTAGCATGCATGGAAGTGGCTGACCATTGGTATGTGACAAAACAGTATAACACAGTATCACTCAGAAGGCTACAGCGCATTCAGGTTGGTTGAAATTGTCTTCAGTCAATTGCAATTGTCTTGCAAATGTCTTAGCACACCCAAGCTGTTGGTTGAAGTTTTAGTTGTCGCCGTTCTCTGAAACGTTCTTTCTTTTGCCTTGGACATAACTTATTCATAAGAGCTCCCTTTCCTCTTTGCATAGTGCAAAGTCAGCTCAAAGTTACCTGTCTTAATCTTCACCAGTAATTAGAAAAGGTAAAAGACGGCTATGTTTTTGGAAGGATGTGTGCATGCTTAACAGCAAGCTGAAGAGATTGGTCCATCTGTCTCTCTGTCTTTCTCTCCCCAATTCAGCAATTGATTTGAATGGTGAAAAATAGTGTCTGGGGAGAAATAAAAGTGGAACCGGGAGTGATGCTGAATGATATAGAAGATGTTCTGTAAGCAGAATGCCCACAGTTGGGCTGTGCCTTCTGATTCAATTAGTTCAGTATTTTGGAGCCAGTTGTCTCTTGACACCTTGCAAAACAACACAAAAGATCCTCATGGAATGGCAGAGTCTAGAATTGGTCGTGACCAGCTGCTTTCTGCTTGGGGATCTCAGTCTGCATAGGATTGTGCCATTCTTATCTAGCCCCATTTCTGAGTGGCCATTCATCACTCTTATCCTGCCAAAAGCTAATTAAAACAGTGGCCTGCAGGTGAGAGTTTTAAATGAGCCATTTAGGCTTGAATGGAAAAGCTTCCAAAACAAATCTTCCACACAGGAGGAAACCTGGGGTTGGAATGTAACTTTTTAAACAGATTTAACATACAGTAAAAGCAGGCAATTTGGACCATGGGCTTCTACGATCTGAGCTTCTGGAAAGGGCTTATCTAAGAGCATACCTTCCAGATAATAATAATAATAATAATAATAATAATAATAATAATAATAATAATAATAATAATAATAAATTTATTTATACCACGCCCATCTGGCTGGGTTTCCCCATCCACTCTGGGCGGCTTCCAACAGAATATTAAAATACAATAGTCTATTAAACATTAAAAGCTTCCCTAAACAGGGCTGCCTTCAGATGTCTTCTAAAAGTCTGGTAGTTGCTTTTCTCTTTGACATCTGGTGGCAGGGCATTCCACAGGGCAGGTGCCAATACCGAGAAGGCCCTCTGCCTGGTTCCCTGTAACTTGGCTTCTCGCAGCGAGGGAACCGCCAGAAGGCCCTCAGCACTGGACCTCAGTGTCCAGGCAGAAGGATGGGGGTATGGGGGTGGAGACGCTCCTTCAGGTATATTGGACCAATGCTGTTTAGGGCTTTAAAGGTCAGCACATAAATATATGTGGCAAATGAGATAGAGGGACAGGCCTGGTTCACACTTTCCATTGCAAGGCTGTCCAGGTGCAACTGCAGCCAAATGCATCGCTTGGAGTCCCAAGCAGAGTGGAGCAAACAAGGAGCCTGGATGGATGATGGAGTGTGATAGTCAAGAGGAAAGGAAAGCAGAAATGGAAAATCCGGCCTCTACCTACCTAGAGGGAACGGAGACTTAAAATCTAAGAAAGGACAAGTAGCCATCTGGTGCTAAGCTTTACCTGAGGAAAAGGGCCATAGCTCAGTCGTAGAATATCTGCTTTGCATGCAGAAGGTTCCCAGGTTCAATTCCCACCATCTCCAAGTAGGGCTGAGAGAATCTCCTGCCTGAAACCCTAAAGAGCCACCGCTGGGCTGTGTAAACAATGCTGAGCGAGATGAACCGATGAGTCTGGTTCGGAAGAAGGCAGCTCTCCATGTTCCTAAGGTCAATGGAAAGCCAGCTTTTATTTATTTATTTAGATTCATATATCACCCTTTGCATGAGGCAGTTTGCAACTAAATCAAATCCGATGAAAAGAATGAATAAAACAACACAACCCTTAAAAATTACCAGCGCAATAACTTGAAACAGTTCACTAAATGACAGTTACTAATAGCACCAGCAACTAATCTGTTGTCTTGCCTCCTTTAAACATCCATCCCCCCAAAATATGTCTTGTAACCAACCGCCTTAAAACTATTAAGAGATGGGGTCAGACGCAGCTCAGCAGGGAGAGAGTTCTGCATGTGAGAGATGCCACTGAAAAGATGCTTCCCTGGTGGCCCCATCAAATACTGCAGCCTATGTAGGGACCACCAAGAGAGCCTCATGTGTTTTATCTTAAAGCACATGCAGGTGGATATGGAAGGAGGCGTTCTTGCAGATATTTTACCTGCAAACAGCAGCGTCCAAGCCATACCTGGAATGAATCCCAATCCCCAGGTATAGTTCAGAATTATTTCCAAGAGTAGCCCAAAGTTAATAGAGAGGCCACTGAAGTTGAGTGGTTGGGGGACCAGGGACTCCTTCTCCTAAGGAAAGGGGACACAACACAGAAACCTGTGAGAGTAACTGTAATTTCTTTGCAGGAAGGAGTTGCAATCTGCTGCCTATCTTGAGCTAGATTGTTTAAGGAGACTGGTGACTGACACCAGCTGGCATCATGACCCAAGCATACCAGCATGCACCATACTGGTGGAGCGGCCAAAGTTTCTGAAGGTCAATAATCTCCTGCAGCTGAGACAGTGCAGAACCTTCCCTGGACCACATCCAGGCTATTTTCCTCTCGAGAACTTTCTTTTGTAGTATATATATTGCATTATGTTTATGCTTTAGGGTTGCTTCAAGGGATGCAAGTTAAACCTTAATGAGTTTCTGTCCACGAGGCATCAGGAAAATAAATGCCGTTCCACCTCCTTTCTCTCTCTCTCTCTCTCTTCACTGCGCTCTTGCTCCCTCCGCCTACCTTTCATCTGAGCAATCATATAATCATATGTTACTGAGTAAACAACAAGGCCTTAATGTTCTAAATGGGGTTTAAATGAAACCATAATGACAAACAACACAGATTTCCCCCCTTTTACAATAAACAAATGTTTGCAGAGAGCTGTATTCATTTGTTAAGAGAGGTGGAACAGCAATCCCACTTGACAATTTAGCTTGATGGTGTTTCATTGCATGTCAAGGCTTCCACTATAGGGTGGTGGGCAAAGGAGTGATTTTCCTCTCCTTAAGGTCTCCAGTGTGTCCATTGCATTTGAGTTGGTGAAAAGGCTCCACAGCGCTATGGGAGTGCAAATGCTTTACATGCAGAAGGTGCCAAGAGTCAGTCCCTGGGAATACCAAGTAAGGTGGGAAAAGTCCTTTTGTAAAACCCTAGAGAGCAGTTGCTAGTCAAGAGTAAAAAATATTAAGTCTGATAGACCAATGGTCAGACTCAATGTAAAAAGCAGCTTCCAAAGTTTGGCTGCCTATCCCAAACCCTAAGGCAAAGTAAGGAGTGTTGCCTAATAGTGATTGCACAGTTTCAGCATTCTGCATGCCATTTCAGAGAACAAGCAGCCCCAGAGGCAACTGAATTTTCTTTCAGCATGTACAGTATAACTTTTTTGAGCCCGTAAGAGTGTTTCTGGAGCGTTCTCTCTGCAGAGATAAGAAGTGCTGCCATGGAACTTAAAAAGACTGCAGTGAAAACCTATGGAGTATTTATAGCTCACAATTGGTTCCTGCCTGTCTAAATGGCTGACAAGTTATGGCACAGGTTCACAGTGGGCTATGCATATGTTCCCCAGGGAACACAGGGGTCTCTTAGTGCAAGCCGAGGATTACTTAGGTGTTCCACTAGTTTAGTATGTTTACAACAGAAATGTTGATATTTGGGGGTGCTGATTTATTATTTCATATTACCACATATTTTAAAAATGCCGTGGTGGTTCCTATGGGAGGGAGGGAGTTGGAAAGAGAAAAAAGACTCCAGATTTTAAAGGGAATATCTAAATTCAGAGTACAAGAACATAGGAAGAACCTGCTGGATCAGGCCCCAGTAGCCATCCTAGCCCAGCATCCTGCTTTCAGAGTGACCAACCAGATGCCTCCAGGAAACCAGGAAACAGGACCCGAACATAAGGACACTTTCCCCTCTTGCAGTTTCCAGGACGTGGTACTAGAGGCATATGCTGCCTCTGACAGTGGAGGTAAAACATAGCCATCATCTCTAGTGGCCACTGATAGCCTTGTCCTCCATTTAAAGTCATCTGTGTTGGTGCCATCGCTCCCTATTGTGTGAGCAAATTCCATAGTGCAACTATGCATTATGTTAAGAAGAAATACTTTCTTTTGTCGCTCTTGAATCTTCCGACATCCAGCCACACTGTAGATCCAGGCAGGCAGCAAATGTACATGTAGACCCGCCATGAAATGGCACAGGTGGGATTGGCAGGTGAATCCTGCCTGACACCAGGTTAGACTATTTGCTCACCCAGCTCAATATCCTGACTGGCAATGACTCTCCAGGGTCCAAGGCGGAGGAAACCTTTCTCTGCCACAGTGATTGATCCTTGGGCCTTCTGCATCAAAGCATGAACTCTATCACTGAGCCATCTCCTAATGGTGAAATCCAATCCTCTGAATCACCCCCTTCACTCCAATTCTCCCATTCTCCTCATTAGGGGGTCCAGCCTTCTCACCATGAAATATGTTTGCCTGCTTTCAGTGGCCTGCTGATGAGTGCAATGCAGGCAAGTGGGGAAGGATTACGAGCTTTCATGAGTATTTCCAAGGGGAAAGAGTGGGCAGCCTTCTTAAAGACTGATTTGCTAGCCAGAAAGCTCTCTTTTTCAAACTCTGTGGCTTGAGGTTTTCCAATACATTTGTGGCCAACGATTGCAGTTTGATTTATAAGAGGTTGAGAAATGGTCAATACAAGAGCAGACATTTAATAAATTATCCTGGGTTTCATTTTTTAAAAAGAGCCTAAGACTTCCGCAAGTTGCTTTTAACCATTATTTATAGCCATAAATAGCCATCACATTGATACTCTTAACCTATCTTTAATATTTGATTGGGATTTCTCTGCTTGCCTGCCCACTTGCCTGTCTCCTTGCTTAGGTTTAGATTTATTAAATAAACAAAGTCCCGATGTGATTTACAGCTAGTATTAAAAAGCGAATAAAGCATCAACATATTAAAAGTATAATCAAAATTCTAATGTTCCATCAGTTGTGTTGCCCAAATGCTCAGGGGGCAGGGGACTTCATTGCTTGGCACCAAAAGGATAACAAAACTGGGGCTAGGTGGGCTTCCCTGAGGAGAGCATTCAGTAGATACTGAGCTCCTACAGAAAAGGCCTGTACTCTCATCACCGCCCTCTGGATCTCCTTCAGAGGTGCGTGCCCATTCTTCTTCCTATTTTATTCTATCCTTATTCAAGAGCATGCCCCTTCAGTCCTGTTTCTAGAAGATCCTGGCCTGTAGTTGCCTTGGGCTCTGGATTCAGCCATCTTGTGGTTCTGCCCCAGAAATTCATCCAACTCTTTCCCATCCTGGGACTCTGCTCTTCACATGCTCAGCTGTCTACATCCCAAATGCTAACAGCCAGGAAGAGCTGAGAGCATCTCACCATCTGTTTTGCATTTAGCTTCCTTTAATGTCTGCTGAGGCCTCTTCTTTGAAAGTATTGTCCCTTGTTACAAAACATCACAGGCCTATGGAACATAATGGCTGTCATTTAACTTCAGACCAGCACAAAACAGAGACCACAGCTTTGTCTTGTTTGCTTTTGAAATATGTATAGATCTGCCAGATCAGTTATTCCCCAGCACTTGTAAGATTTCAAGTTGTTGCCTTTCATTTCCAATATGTTCCCTGGCTGGTAGAGATGGAGGGGGGGAAATTAGTTATCAAATGGGTTTAATCCTGCTTTATCCCTCCACTCAGAGCACATGAATGTATGAAACATTTTATAGTCCTAATGATTCTGAAGGAAAATATAAATTTTAACTTTCCAAATCAATCATATTTCCTAGATTGATTTCCATTCCAGACACGAGAAGAATATGCGAACATTGGCTTATTTCATTCTCGTTTCTGTTTTCATCAGAATTCATTGGCATCCCTAGTTAAGTACCAAGCAAACTGAAAGAAAATGGAAGGTGGGAAGAAGAAACAGTTCGGTTCAGTGCCCTGTTCAGTGCCCAGCTTGAGGTTACAGTTTGGAATCCCGTTTTGTTGTTGCCACCTGTCTTTCTTGAGAGACAGTGGGGTGTGCCTCCAAGAGTGAAGTCAAACTGCTGTAGCAAGCTTGAGCAGTGTGTATGGAGGTCCTGGGCTGTCCAGATGACAGGAACCCCCTCTCAGTCTCACTGATGTGCCCCAAAGGAAAGCAGAGCAATAGCTTTTGCACTAGCTTGGCCACAGGAGTTGCTGGAAGGAGGCATACAAGGCACTATACAACCGTCTTAGGGACTCCACTCCAGATTTGTGTAGGGTTTACTCCTTAGACTTTTCTTTTTCCAAAGATATCCTGCAAGGCAGTGGAGGTTTAGCGCTAGAGTTTTCCTGCTCCTAGATGAGCTACCTTCTCAGGTTGACAAGCCCCATTTGTCCCTCACTTCTACAGCATGTACAGAACTCACCTTCTTGGCCATTGGACTCACTATTGCTCTTGCCCTCCATTCTACCAGAGCCTTTCTTCACATGCATGGGAAATCTCAAAGAGTTTGAGGCCCATTGGCTACCCTCACCTGGTTTAGCTGGCCAGTCAAAGCTGTTTTAAGGGATGTGGTTGCTGTTGCATGCTGGCAGATTCTAGCAGGCACAGGTGAGAACCCGGTGCAGGTGGGGACCAAAGGTGGACAAACTACCACAAAAGGAGCACAGCAAGAGATACTACCCCTCCCCTAATACCCCGAACACTCATATTCATATAAATATGAAAAATATCTACATGTAAGCCCGATACACAATCATTTGACTCCTTGGACCTCTGTGGCTGCAATCCTACTGCTTTAAAAATAAAAACTGAGATAGCCTAATGATTTCATTAGGCTCTTTACTTCTTCAGTGCTAATGGTTATTGGGTTAAAGACTTGTGCCAAATAGATACTTTATTCTAGATGAGCATTATGAAGCAAATACAAAGCTAGAATATCTGAATACATGTGACTAAACTGTCACATCTGCAGGATCTCTGCTGTTACAGCCTACAGGTGAACTCACCCAGAAACCCAGCCTTGGAAAACCCAAACAAGTTAAGTGCACCCTAAGAATTCACTGAGGCTGGATGAAGAGAAAGCCTGTGAAATAAATGGGCCTACCTGACGGCTATACAGCTTGTGTGTTGATTGAGCAATAAAGAAATAAAGAATTTTCCTAACCAATAAAAATACAGGCACTTTAATAATCCACAGTGAAATTGCTTTGAATCCCAGAGCACTTTCTGCACACTGTGTGTCTCCGGAGAACCCATACGTTATTCTGTCAGATTGAGTGATACCCTATTTTGGTAATAACAACAAGAGTCATTCATTACTTGTGGAGTTATTTCACTGCTGGAAATATGGCAATGTGAATTTACAACACCCTCCTCCCCACCCCTACACAAAAAGACTGAGATTAAGTTTATGAGGGGTAGAAGATGCAGGTGAGAGGAACAAAGGAATGAGAGAAATACTCTTGGTTTGGTAAAGTCGCTTTCAGATTTGTTTGTGCAAGTGTGGCCACATCCGCACCATACATTTACAGCACTATGATATCACTTTAAATAGCCATAGCTCCCCCCAAAGAATCCTGGGAGCTGTAGTTTGTTGAGGGTGCTTAGAGTTGTTAGGAGACCCCTATTCTCCTCACAGAGCTGCAATGATCTGAGGAGTTTAATGATCAATCCTTTTCCCCAGAGAAATCGGGGGACTGAAACTGAAGAAGCAAGGGAAAGAAGGCAAACCTCTGCCACCATCCAAGGGCCACCAAATCTTGGTTGTACTTTTAATCTGTTGTAAGCCTCTTTAGAGAGTATTAGGAGGGCAAGGTAATAAATAGGGGGAGGTGGAATACTGTTGAGGAGGAGGCATTGGGTTGCATTCAATAAACCATTGCAAAAACAGAACAACCTTCTGCTCATGCAACATGAATTCCCCTCCCTCTCCTCCTCCACATGCTGCCCGAATTTCCCCAAGCTTCTGCCATGGATGCTTTAGTTGAGATTCCTACATTGCAGTGGGTTAGACTCGATGAGCCTTGGGGATACCTTCCAACTCTATGATTCCATAAGTCTATGAAGAAGAGTGAGGGGAAAGTTCCATTGCACAAATGGAAGACATTCTGCGTGTGACTACATTGGATTCAACCCGTTAGTTTTAAAATAGATGGGTAAAACTAAACTGTCTGCACAGGACACTGGTTTATCCATCTCTTACTCAAAAATAATCTTTGAAAGCGTGAGGCAAGATTTACAACATAATATAGTCCTATCACAGAGTGTAAAATTAATAAAGATAAAACTGATATGCCAGGAATAAATATAGATAAAAGGTTAAAAGGGCTGAAACAAAATGAAACTGTTTCTGGAAGGAGAAGCCAGATAATGCTAACTAGGAGCATGAATGATTTGTATAAATATAATTATGTGCTATTTTTATGTAAGTGTTCATCATTAATACAGATGTGGGGAAGGAAGTAGATTTGGGCCTTTCTTGATAGAATTTCAGCAGTGAAAATATTGTTGCTGCCTGAACTAAATTTTCTTTTTCAGTTTTCCCAATTAATTTGAAAGATGAGTGGATTAAAAAAAATGGCAAAGGCTAACAGTAAAATATATCTGGAAAAATAAAAGACCACAGTTGAATCAATAGTTCTTCGAGAAGATGAAAAGGAATCATTACTTTCCCAAATATTAAGATATATTATTGGAGTTGTATCAACTGGATGGATCATGGATTGGATTTGATAATTATCAAGAAACATCCGTCTGTACAAATGAACAAGAAATCAGTGGTCTCCTGCTGCTATCCATGTTAATGGGTAAATAGCAGTGTATGCTGAAAAAGATTAAAGATAATGATCTGCTTTCAATTCTGTTTAGAAAATCTGGCAAGGTTAAAAGCTACCAATTGCCTCACAAAATTTAGTTTTAAAAGCAGAGCAAATACATCTTAAAATATAAAGCAGATTGGAAGTCTATGAGCTTTGATCTCACCCCCTTCTTCATTTGCAGGTGGCAAAATGGGTCTTTTCCTTTCCTTTTCTGTTTTACTGGCAGGGTCGGGGGTAGATTTTGTTTGATGAGCACTAGGATATCATAATATATCGTTGAAGGGCTGAATTCAACTATAATCTTATATCCATATTCAAAGAAAATCAGGTACCGTGGGTATATTACTTCCCTCAACTTGTGCCCATTTTAACATTTTTTCATACATATAGATAAGGGCTGCATTCACAAATGGAGTTTACAGTATTCTGTCTGTTTTGCTGATTATAAGGTTAGCGCTTCCATCCCATTTCTTAACATTCAGACTGCAAGACCTCTGCACCGTGTGTCATATTCAATTTCATTCAGGCTAGCAGCCTGTACTGCAGTGTGAAAGGAAGGTTAGAAATCAGGTTTCCAGCCTCAGCTCAGCAGGCTCAGCTGTGGAGGAGAGGAGCAGATCCTGGGGTGTGTGGTGCTCCACAAGCAGCTTTCTCTCAGGGTAGCCATTCATGGAAACTCACCCAGAACCTTCAGGATCATCCCTCCCCTAAACAGCATCCTGAGGGTAGAGTGAGGCTCACCTGGACCCTGCAGGTGAGAATAGAAGGATGGAAAGGAAGTGCGAACGGTGATATCTTTGCCTCCACTGGTGGTGCTGGTGGGCAGGATGGAAGGTCCCCAACTGCTGCTCCCCATTGCCCATCCTCAGCTGGAGGGGAGAGGCAACCGACATGGTGAGATGATTGGCAGGTGCAAGGCTCCAGTAAGCCCAATGTCTGCTGCTCTGCTTGACAGCTGCATAAGACAGCAAGGAGAGTCCAAAGTTCTTCTGGACCCTGCACAGCTCTGCCAAAAACTGCCAGGCTTGCAAATGGATCCCAGGCCTTGGAAACAGATTCTCCCCTCCCCACCCCACTCCCTGCCAAAGCAAATCATATGGAAATGAGTGCTAAACTTGCCCTTTATTCCACTAGATTTCCAGATGTAGCTTTTATGTTATGTGAAAGCTCAAGCATAACACAGAAATCAACCGATAGGGAAATGTCAGGGAAATGGAAAAAACCGCAGTGTGATATAGTTACCCATAGTCAGATATAACATTTGTACACAAGGCTTTACTGAAGTTAAGCAGGTCTAGGACTGGTCAGTGCCTGGATGGGAAGCACATCGCAGAAGAAAAGTAGAATATAAATGTTAGAAAATGAATAAAACAAATGCCCTGATTTTATTTATAAGCACAAAGCAGCTTACGTTACAGGGAAGCGGATTTATTGGGGTGGAAGGAGGTTGGTTTTCAAGCCCTCTCCTCTTGAACACTTTCCCCATCCCTGTTTAATTAGCCCTGTTAGAACATAGGCTGCAGGCCTTCGTGATGCCACAGCTGCACTCTCCAAATATCTTGCACATGCAACAATATGAATGTTATAAATATGATATACTACTGTATTTTTCCATAATAAAAAAATTCCTTCCAGTAGCACCTTAAAGACCAACTAAGTTCGTTCTTGGTATGAGCTTTCATGTGCACGCACACTTCTTCAGATGCATGCACACGAAAGCTCATACCAAGAACTAACTTAGTTGGTCTTTAAGGTGCTACTGGAAGGAATTTTTTTATTTTGACTATGGCAGACCAACACGGCTACCTACCTGTAACTGTATTTTTCCATGTATAAGATTTATACATGGGGGCATCTTATACATGGAAAAATACAACCCCTATTTTTAGAGCCCAAAATTAAGAAATAAAAAATTGCAACATTCTGTGTATAAGAAGACCCCCCCCCCCAATTTTAAACTTTAAAAATTTGGGGGGAAATATAGTCTTATACATGGAAAAAATACGGTATCTTGTCAACAAGTTGCGATGGCAGCCCACCTAAGCCAGGAAGGCTTCTGGGCATTTTTAAAAGCAAACTCTTCTATGAAATCTACATCTTAGAGCAATACACATTTATTTCTTCTATCAAATGTTATGAATGGGTGGGGAATTCATAGTCCCTGTTAAATTTACTCTGAAATAAAAGCAGGAATACCAACAAACCTATGAGCGAGCACTTTGACCTTCCTGGCCATTCTTATCAAGGACCTGAAAGTAACCATCCCCAAGCAAATCAATTAGGGCTGAAGGATGGAACACAAGGAGACGGAATGAGAACTGATACAAAAAAACTGAACTGCACAAATCAAGGTTTTAACAGGGACTATGAATTCCTCACTCGCTATAAAATTTGATAGAAGAAATAAAGGCCTATCTCTTAAAGAGGAAGATTGCATAGAGGTGCTTCCTTTCAAAAGGAAAGCTTGTGAAAGTTTGTGCTCTCAGACACATTAAGCTGCAGTCTAAACCCCACTTACCCGGGAGTGATTCCCATTGAATTTAGTGGACTCATTTCTAGGTAGAAATGGTTACGATTGCAGCTTTTGACTTAAGACCCAATTCTTCTGTACTGGATAGATTAAGGAGGGTAGTCTTGATGCTGTTCACTGTTCTCCCCACACCTTGCCGAAGATATTGAAAAAGTGTTATAAAATGAGACCATAAATTGGTGAGATGTTATATGGAGGGGAAAAGATTTTCTGTACTTTTGCCACTTTCAAAAAATACAAATAAAAAGCAGGAAGGAAGACCATATGGGTGTTCCCTGTAGCAATTATAGAACAGAGGAAATTGCAGCCACCAAAAACATTTCAAAAATGAAAAACAACAACTTGAAAACATGTTCACAAAATGGCGAAAGCACTGAGGTGGGTGGGAGGTTATATAGCATATTCACAAATCATGTCACAAAATGTATCTGACAGGTGTTCATAACATCCTGTAATAATCACATTAGCAGTGAATACTGAAATTGCAGAAATGTAACATTTTCCCAAGAATAAAAACATTGCTGTTTAAGTGTTGGGAAAATAGGCTCTCCTCATAATAAAAGCAATATCAGAAACTGTACCCAAAACTAGTACTTTTTCTAAACAAGAAACAAGCATTCTTTTGTACAGTGGTATCTCAGGTTACAGACGCTTCAGGTTACAGTCTCCACTAACCCAGAAATAGTACTTTGGGTTAAGAACTTTGCTTCAGGATGAGAACAGAAATCGTGTGGTGGCAATGGGAGGCCCCATTGGCTAAAGTGGTACCTCAGGTTAAGAATGGACCACCAGGACGAATTAAGTTCTTAACCTGAGGTACCACTGTAGTTCAGAAATGATCTCATGGGAAAGTCCTAATAGTGCATGCTGGTGATAATTGTGGTGCAACAGCTATGTTTGCATCTACACTAGCTGTTTCCCCTAAGTTATGTAAGGAACAGACGGTGCAGTCTAGCACATCTTGTAGGTGGTGTGCCAGTGGCTGGAATCTAGGTTCAGGTAGCTTCTCTTCAATGGAGGAACTTCAGCAGACCACAGAGAAAAGGATAAAGATGGGCCAGTATCATTGGCTCATATTGGGCAGCAGTCGCTGGAAAACCCATTTCCATATATTCTTCTGTTGATGAAACATCTGAATCATCCCTGTAGATGCTACTCTCATCCACAGCCTCCTAATCAGCAAAGAATGGCATGAATTTCCTGAGACAAGAAGTTGCAAATGGAAAAAAGAAAAGTGATAATGATGTTTGATAAGGATACACCACATGCTGACAACTTTGTGTGCCAGAGAACATTTACTTTTCTTTTTCTATCCCACACCATATAATCTAATTAGGTACACACTTCTAGTTGCACCAAAACGAATTCAACAATTTGCAGTGAAATCCTATGCGTGTCTACTTAGAAGGAAGTCCCATTGATTACAGACTTAATTTACAAAACTCACCTATCAGGATGTCTAATTTCTAAAGCCCTACAAAGTGCTACGCTTTTGAAGCTAGTACTATTATTGATTCTCAAGACAACAATAGTATTTCCTATTTTGAGGAAGAACCGGAACCGGAACCCAGCTGTTTTCATCTACCTAATGAGACGCATCCTGATTCTCCTTCCCCTCTCCATGTAGAGTTTGTGATTTGTTGTTAGACATAAAATGCCTTGTTTGTCCCTGAATTGGGCCCAGTTTTGAAATGTCAAGCTAACTAAGACTGGTAGATGAATATAATTTAGTAGGATACATTGACATGATATATCGTAAACACTTAATTTACCTGTCATGATAGGGGAGGCGCGGGGGGGGGTGCACTTAAGATTTTTGTAAGGTATCTTGTATTGCCTGCAGCTGATGTCGGTTTCTCTCTTTATTCGATAAAAAAAAACTGCTTCTTGGTTAGGAGTGAATGAACTTTGAAATGTCACATCAAGAATCTATGAACATCCAGAGAGCTGGAGGCTTACCCATATTTTTATTTCACCCTCCCTGACAAAGAACACATGGGAAACTTCAAACCCAAAGAAATCCTTGCTAAACTAGAAAGGACTGCTCTTAACATAGTGGGAGGAAAACTTTTGGAAACTCTTAACAGAGCAATCCTATGATTGCCCGAGAGGCAGGGATTCTGGGAAGCCACTTCCAAACTCCTGCAGCAGTTTCTGCTTTTCAAATTCACTGGTAAAATGCAATAAAAACACAACTGTAGATTACAAATAAAATGGAGCCAAGTGCCAAACAAAATTAAAAATTAAAGAAAGCTTTGTTCAGATTGGAGTAGGGAAAGGAGGGAGAGGTTTTTTTCTATGGTTTTCCAGGTTAAAGCAGCCAGAGTTGAGTTCATGTGCAGCATCCGTGTTTTTGTTAAGTTTAATTTGTATTACTTTTCTCTCTGTTCTTATTGAACTGAACACTGAGTAGTTTTGTCACATTTATTTCTGAAAACCCCTCTGGAAATGTAAGACCATATCATAGCTGCTTCCCTCAGGCACCATCAGATAGAGAGGAGAATGAAAATGCAATATATCAGATCCTTCTTTACACTGGAGCAGAAATCCCACACATTTTTTTTAAAAAAAAAGAAACATGGATCAATCATGCCATTATATTGCATTCTATAATCATTTACTACAGCAAGGATTAGGGAATATGTGATTGAGCCCTGTGCTACCTAAGAGGGCTGAAGTAATCCTTCAGATGCATCACACTAGGCGTGTTTGCACTTTAAGTTCAGTATGTGTACCTGTGTACAAAAACAGTTGAGTTGTGCACTTGTACAGTCATTCACATGTAATGTTCAGTGAGTGTACAGTCTGTACACCTATATACACAATAGTTGAGCTGTGCAACTCTGCAAGTGTATACCGTTTCACACAAATACTTGTACATGAGTAGAGCCAGCCCACAATCGGCTTCTTTGCACATTACACTGAAGTGATAGCTTGTACCTGTGTTCAGTGTAGTGTGTGAACAAGCCAATTGTGAGCTTTAGGGGTGGGAAGTGTGTGATTTTGCTCCACAAAATTGCACCACAAAATTCAGATCAGCATGAATTTTGAAGGATGGCTATGTTTCGGTTTGCATGTTTCTTCGGCAAACAAGTATTTGATAGACTCTAAATGTGAGCTGGATCCTACCCCCACCCCCCACCCCTAGTTCAAGCCTTGAAATTCACAAGTTCAGCAATGGAATCAAAATTGTATGTGGGTGGGGGGTGCTGCCTCCTTCCTTTGCCCCCAACCACCACACATTCAGCCAAAGGTGAGAATGAGCTTCATACACACATAACTAAGTATATGCATGTAGTATCTTTAGATGTACTTGGGGAACCTGCAGGGCCTGATCTGATTTCCTGGTTGTATATACAGATCATACGGGTATGTCACCTGTTCTCTTGCTCCCTCACAGATATGTATTGAAGGAGAGGAGAGGAACAGGTACGATCTTGCTTTCTCCCCATGCATTCACTCAGTGTGTGGATACAAATAAGAACTGGGCTATAGCCATTTCCTTTTATGCTGCTATTCTGCAGTTGTTAGAATGCCAGCTGTCTAAGTGAGTAGACATGCAACATGTATGGGTATATAGACCTGTGGTGTCACCTGGTGAGAAGCGAGCCATGGAGAAGTTTGTAGTAGTCAGGGCAGTTGTTGATCAGGCCATTTGACAAGAGGAAGGGTTATATTTTTCCAATGCTCCTGAGGAAGAAGCAACATGATTTGGTGACAGACTGAATATCTGGGACAAAATAAGAGTCAAGGAGGGGACTAATAGTGCCATCTACATGCACAACACTTGGCAGGGGACAAGAGGACTGAGCCCTGCCCTGAGAAGCTTCCAAAATAAATATCATCACAGGGTTACAAAAGAAGGGGAAGGAAGCAGAGGCAGGTGTGAGCAGAGGAGCATCGTGTGTTTGTTTCAGTAGCACATGCTTAGCGTTGCTTATAGACTCAGTTGTAGGAGGGCATGAGAACTAATGGGATGAGCCAAAGGCTCCACAGAAAAGACGGAGAAGACAAAAACAAGGCTTCTTGTGTTATTAGGCATCTGAAGAGTGCTCTCCACTGAACACCAAAATGAAATTAAAGGGATGGATTTCCCCCCTAAAGGAATGAACTGGAGCACACTATTTGCTAAGCACCAAGGGCTCCTCCTTCTAACCTGTTTATTGAGCATTCATCCTGATTTGCTGGCAGAAAGCTTACACAGAGGTCAGACTATACACAGTCTTTATTGACCATTTGTTCTGATATGTCTGCCGGGTGGTTATAGAGCATTCATCCTGTATTCATCATGATTTGCTTCTGGGGTTTTTCTGTGCCTTCCTGTTAGTTTTCCATTCGTCCCACAATTTTCAACGCATTTCCCCATCACTTTCCAAAACTGTAAAAAATCTGATTCCTTTGGGTTTGCTACACTAGGGCAACAGAGTCCTTTAATTCACTTCAGTTGCACAAGCCTAAATGCACTTGAATCCCTCCCATAGAATAATGGCAGTCTGCAAGCATCCCAGATACTTTAATGAGGACACCATGCCATATATTGATATAGATTTAGATGAAGAAGAGACCTGCCCTGATGTAGGAGTAACGTGGTTAAGTAGCCCTTCAAAAAAGCAAAACATTATTCAGGTAGAATAATAAAAAAGTGACTAAGAAGAAGTGGGAGAGAGTCAAGGTTGATGTGGCAGGTTCACTGATTTCCTTCACACCAGCTGGAAGATTCATGTTCAGCTCTTCTGCCTTCTGAAATCACGATGGTGAATGTTCCACACAATCCCCTCACTGATTTCACAAAGGCAACGGGTAGGGTTACCAGATGGCATCAGACATTGATGGGGACGTCTGACAGGTGTTCGTAATCACTGGCTGTATTGATGGAAACCAAGGTGTTTAGAACGGCATGAAGCACTTAAAGTAATGGGTACTTAGAAACTGGCACTAGCCAACTGTTTTCATGTCTGTAGCAGAAGAGAAAAAGCAGAGCTCCGGATTGTTTACGTTAATTAAAATTGTAGGACTTTCCTAGACTAGTTTGTTGAAATGCATTATCTTTTAATCACTTCTGCGTGCAGAAAGTCATAGCCTTAGGTCATAAACTGAAAATGTGTGTTCTCTTGTCCTGACATCACTGAGCCATGAAGAAAGCCAATGCCTTCAAGGAGCAAGATCCTGGCCTGAAACTCTGACCCATGAAGTTAGTTGTGCAGTAAGGCAGCTCAGTATGACTGACAAAACAGATTAGTTCTGATTATTTCCCCCTATCAACTTATAGTTGTACCTCGGGTTAAGAACTTAATTTGTTCTGGAGGTCTGTTCTTAACCTGAAACTGTTCTTAACGTGGAGTACCACTTTAGCTAATGAGGCCTCCCGCCGCCGCACAATTTCTTTTATTATCCTGAAGCAAAGTTCTTAACCCAAGGTACTATTTCTGGGTTAGCAGAGTCTGTAACCTGAAGCATCTGTAACCCGAGGTACCACTGTATTCTTGTACTTATCACTCTGTACAGGTATGTTCAGATATTCCCCACTTCCCTTTCATCCTCCATTCCTATGTAGTTCATTATTGCCTGGTTTAATCAAATGACTGTTAGCTGTTACATACAGCTTGGTATCATGGACTTTGAAAACACTCGAACTCAGAACGCAAGGGAGAAACGTGCTAAGAGGAAGGCATGCCTGGCAAATCCACACCATGATCAACTCCCACCCGGGAACCAATGTCCCCACTGTGGAAGGACGTGTGGGTCCAGAATTGGCCTCCACAGTCACTTACGGACTCATAGTTTAAACCATGTTTATGGAAGACAATCTTACTCGGCTACAAGTGATCACCGAAGAAGAAGAAGAAGAAGAAGAAGAAGAAGAAGAAGAAGAAGAAGAAGAAGAAGAAGAAGAAGAAGAAGACAGGTTGGTAAACTATGGTTTGAGTGAGAGAATGGTTCAGGTTGATTCTAGTTTGCAATCCTGGTTGAGGATGCTGCAAGTGTTGCTGGAGCCATAACTTTGCAAATTCAGTAACTATGTTTTGTTTGAATCAGCAAAAGGGATGACTTACACCCCACATGTGAGAAGAGGAGGGAAATGGGAAGGAAAGGAAGGATGGAGCATGTGAGCAAATGATAATTCATAACATAGCTGGGAGGACTGTTTGTTGTATTCGACCAGCAGGCATTGGAAATTTTCCCAATGTACTATAGGTATATAGTGCATGCATGCAAATGGACATTATTTAGTGTTCTTAAACCAAGCTCAGGCCCACAATCCTGAAAGAAATAACTGTCTATGTGGCATTTACAAGAAATGCACAGAGATTAGTACTGGGGCAAGCAGGGATGAACTGAAATTTTAAAAGAAATGGAAAAGTCCTTGGTGCAAATACACACTTACAATAAACATGTAATACTATCAGTGGCCTTGAACCTCCATGCTGTGTGTCTCAGAAGGGCATGTGGTGGCCCATTGGAAACTCCTGCTATAGAGTGCTACAAGAAATTGATAGCATAAAGGGTCTGGCTGAGGATCAAGTATGCTTTCTTGGCAACTACACCATTAGTCCTCCCATATTTCTCTCACTCAACCATTTCATTCCATTTTAAAGTTATTTCCCCTTTCCTGATCGCATTTGCATGCCCTACTTTGCTCCCTAACTCTTCCTGAAGGCGACGTTCTATGGACCGTCCCTTGTTTCAAAGGTTCTACCTTGGGTGAATATTTCTCTGCAACCACAGCACCCAGCAATGAAATAGATTGAAAGGGCTTTTCTTTTCAGCATCCTAAATCAGTTTTGACTAGCAGGCTCCGCCATGGCCAAGAACAACAAAATGGCCATGAGCAGCAAGGAACCAATTAGGTATAATTTAGAAATACAGTTGCATGGAAGTCTTGACACCTATTTTGGGGAGTGACGTCTCTGGAGGAGAGAAGGGCACAATTCGGAGAGAGGCTGGTGGGGAAAACAAGATAATCCTCACATGGCTTGTGGCTTCACACCCTCTGCGCTCTTGCCTAATTAGGTTGTCGCAGCTAGCATGGATTATTTGCAAATTTGGTATTTCTGTTGTTTTAATATTCCTTCTGGGTGATTAATTAGAATCCTTCTTTGCTCTGTGGTTCTCGTATTGTTCTTTCTGCCATTTTTTTGCAGATTTCGGCAGGCAGCAAAATGATATTCCTTTCCTCCCACATCGTCCAACTCTTTGAGATGCTCCTCTACTCCCAGCCTTTAAAATAACTATTATAATGGCTTATGTGTAAAAAGCAATTGTCCTTCCCCCTCCTTTTTACTACCTCCAATCTGATTCCCTGGCTGGTTTGCAGCCAGGACTTCATAATGCCCATCTGAAGCTGCTGTAATAATTTCACAGCTTTTTTTTTTTAAAACGTACCAATGCGACACATCTCTCCCTTAGCCTCATTCTCAAAAATAGCTATTCCAGGTTAGCTGAACTTTAAAAGGAAAGTTTAGCCGGAGGCAGCTGCCGACACAATGAATTTATGTTGAAAACTATTAAAGTTATATCTGAAAGTTGGGTATTATAAAGAAACACATTACGGTAAATTATAGGTTTTGGTATCAGCCCTGCATCTAATCTGCCATCATTGTATTTTGCATGTATTTTGTTCACTCGGGGGAGCGGGGAGGCCACTGTAAGCTTTCCCTGCTGTCCAATCCCAGTCATCATTCAGGAGTTGGAGAGCAAACTTCTCAATCAGTGAGCTCCTTGTTCTGCTAGGCTGAGGCTCCCTGCATATGAACGGCCACATATTTGCCATAATATACACAGAAACAGTGTGACTATCGGGTATCAACTTCTAGGTATGTGGCAGTAAAATCTATGAAAAATGCATGTGTCATTCAGAGTTGATGCACCATCATGGTGTGTGTATTTTGCAGTTATGTATTCCAGCTGGCCCCTTGGTGGCACTGGGAGATTTTCTCCCAATACTACAAATATGCCTTTGTAGTATTTATTTGAATTGATTATTTAATTTCTATACCACTTAATATGTTTAAAGTATCTCTAAGCGGTGTACAAAAAACCGAAGCAACAACAGCTAAACAACGGCTAAACAAAATATTACAAGAAAATTCACAGTTAGTTACATATAAAAATGTTACATTAATACAAAGGTACTAATACATACAAATCAGTATCAATTCATTTTCCTTCTGACGCACCCTCCCTCTCAGCCTCCACATTCTCACCTAGGGTCCAAACAAATGCTCAGGTCAACCACAAATGTCTCACAGTGAGAAGAATTTCTGGAAACAGCAGACATCACCCTAGTCTCTCACTTTAGGCTTGCTTTTTATGGGCAGAAATCAAGGTGGATGCTACTTCCTCAGGCTGCCCATACCTGTATCCCATTCATCTGCACTCTCCACACCTAGTTCCAGGTACAGCAGGTTTGCTAGGTTTCCTGAGGAATCCAAAGGATGGGGAAAGGGTCCTCTTCTTTCTTCACCCTCTCCTCCTCCTCCAGATGCATATTTATCTCTTCTATATTCTAACACCGAATGGTGTTGGTCCCTCACAAGTAAAAAGGACCATCTTTGTATGGAAAGCTGCCTTTCAGAGCAAGGCCTAGAAAAGATGCCTGATCCATCCTGTGTAATTCTGTGAATGCTGTGTACTTCCCTTGGAGTAACCCTTTAATGTGGCAAATTGAGACTGCCCTCTTAATAGACGGATTTAATGAAAAATAGAAGGGGTTTTGAAAAGCATAACGGGGGCCTGTCTTAAATGGCTGGGGGGGGGTATAGAGTTCAGTAGTTTTACAAACATGAACATGCTTGGTAGAGCCTACTACCTGGATATAGTCGCAGGTTTCTGGTACTTGAATCTCAGGGTCTCTCTTTGGAGTTTCTTCACAGCTCAAAGAACCTTGTAAGATTGCATCAGCCATGAGCCAAGGCTGCATATTATTTTGTGTGTGCATTGATGAGCCGTAAACACATCTTTTATTCCTAAGCAATGAAAATTTCTGAGTGAAGATAAAAAGGCTTTTCTAGCTATCCCTTGAGGTTCACATTGGAATTAATCTTCAGTTGAATTAGCTGGATGTACAGTATGTAAATGGAATCACACCCTTAACTGGTGTGTGTGTGTGCCTATGCACATACACATATGTTCAGAATGTGTTTCCTAAACAGATTTGCTAGGGAATAAGTCCCAATGTGGAACTAGTAACTGAGTAGGCAGTCTTAGGACTGGGATGTCAGCTAGGTTCTTGGCAGATTGATTGACCTACCATAGGGCAAAATGATTCATACACAATACTCTGATCAACTGCCTGTCTACAGCTTTGTTTCAAAACTATTTCTCTGTTGCCTCCAGCCCTCTAGTCATCTCACATTTAAGCCAGCTCTGTTTCTGTGAGACTCAAGTGTGTGTGTGTGTGTGTGTGTGTCATTCAGTGAAATGCAAGACTTGTGAAATCTTTGCAACATGTCAAAAATGCTTTTAATTTTAAAAATACACATGGGAGGGCAGTCCTTGCTGTCATCCCAAAGCTAAATATGCAGCAACTGTTCTGTGGAGTCTGCCATAAGCTTGGAAAGCAGGTTGGTCTGATTCTGGCTGCTGCTGCTTCATCCAAGGATCAGGGCAGTTTACAATATAAAAACACAAAAATACATAGCATAGGAACAAAACAATAATATCTCTTTTCTCTTCCCCCCCCCCCAGTATGAAAGGCCATACACTGTAGATTGTTTGCTTGGGAGGGTACCCCGGCAAAAACAAAGCCAAAAAATAAATAAAATGGAAATCTATTCATTGTTTTATTATTATTATTATTATTATTATTAGTAGTAGTAGTAGTAGTAGTAGTAGTAGTATTTCCCTGATGTCACTATCATAGACTTTATACTCTTTTCTCTCTTTTTTCTTTTTTTGCTCTGGGAGCCTCTCGACTGTAGGCTGAATCATTTTGTACTGCTGTGTATATTAACTGAAAACAGGGGAGGTCTCGGCAGACACTGGAACAGATGCCAAATGTCAGACTTGAAGGGTGATGTTTAATTGCTTCTCACCCATGTGTTGTTGCTCCAGAAGTGCTTTCCTGACTGTGTAAAATGCCCTTTCTCTGTCAAACACCAGTACAGACATCCAGCCAGGGGCTCTGCTGGACACTGGAACAAGTCATCAACAAGATCATAACATACATGGAAGCATGGCAGAATAACTGGATGAAATCTTATATTTTGTTTTAACATTCAGTTTTCTTTAGGGCCACTTTGTTTTCTATCTCTGCTTTGTAAAATCCGATGACCAAAACATAAGGACGTAATAACATTAGGATTCATGTTTACCTATATGGGCAGTGACTGTTTTAGGTGCGTCCAATATGTGTGTGACCTCACCAAACTTGGAAGTGACCCAAAAACATCACCAAAGGGGGTGGAGCACATGGGGGAACAGGGTATTTGCAGACTTTTTCAATGGTGTTTCAAATATATGCATTTTCACTTAAACATGTGGTACCTTGGAACATAACCCACATGCAAATTTGTAGTTGCCTGTATCTGTGTCGAAGCTTTTATTGGTAACCAGGTGAAGAATGGGGCTTTGGCTCTGAGCTACTACTGATTAGTCTCTATTCTGTAGATGGAAGAGATGGCTGCAAATTAGGGAGATGTGATTTGGAGAGAGGCCTGTGGAAGTGTGAGTGATGTCCGCTGAAGAGTGTAGGCTCTAGAACAGGCACTCCCAAACTCAGCCCTCCAGATGTTTTGGGACTACAACTCCCATCATCCCTAGCTAACAGGACCAGTGGTCAGGGATGATGGGAATTGTAGTCTGGGAGACGCCAGAGGGGAGCTTGTTGCAGCAGGAGGGGGAGACACTGTGACTCTTTGCCAGCCTAACTCACCACTGCCTCTTGGCCTCCCTCCTCTCCTGCTTCCACTTCCACTTCTTTTTCTGGACTTCTCTCTGCCACAGACTCTCCCAGCTCATTAAGCCCTGTTACCTCTTCAGTTCCTGACAACTCCTCTTCCCCATCTTCTCCCTCTGACCACTCATTGTTGTTCCATCATCAGTCTGTGGGCTCTGAACCTTCTTTCCTTGGGGTTCCCCCGCTAGTTCCTCCCACCATTCCTCTGCATCCAACCAGTCCATGACTCTCTGCCCTGGTGACTCCCAGCCATTGGCTGATCCCCAGCAACAGGCATTCAGTTCAGGCAGAGCATGCTATGTTTTTATACTTAACCATCTGAGGATCAGAAGTGTTGCCTTGCTTTTTATACTCGAGCTATGGCCGGTCTTGTTAGTAACAGGGCATCAGCCAAGGCAAGACCTGTCAGTGGCAGGGCCTTGCCCTGTCATATTATGATCCGAAGTGGCTGTCCAAATCCCCCACCTGGGAATGAAATTTCAGTTCAGGTGTTTCCTCCCACTGGGCCTTGTAATGTTTAGAACATTTGCCATCCCTTCTCTAGAAATAAACCATAGACTGTTTTGCTTTGATGTGTAAAGAGTGAATTAATTAAACGACTGAATTAGCTCTCAGAGCCTCTTGAGAAGGAGAGCCCGGGGGAGCCAATTGGCCTATATTTCATGAGAGCAATTGAGCCTGGGGCTGCAGGTAGTTTTTTCTCCCTTTCCTTTTGTGTGTATGTGTATGTTTTTGCAGGCTCTCAGCCACTCTTCCCTGCACACATTTGCATTTCTGCTCCCTCCTCCAAACAAATCACAATTAATTATAGTTCTGGCAGATCAAGCTCTCGACCACCTTTTATGGTGTTTTTGCTGCCTGGCTTCCTGTATGAATGTTGGTCTCTGGTGTATTTAATATGGGCAGATGACACAGAAGGCACAACTTCCTAGTCCTAAGACATAAGCCCACAAAATAGGATCTGCAGTTGCTGTTGGAACACATTTCTATATTGCTAAACAACCTTGATGCAGCTCCTGCGTAGAGAGATGTGGTTCCTATAAATAACGGAGACAGGCCACTCCCACCCCGAAAAGAAATATTAGTGACTTAGTTGGGTACAGGCTGAGGGAACCTGCAGCTGATGTCATATTACAGTTCCTGACTCATCTGTACCCCTTGTAGCTTTTAATATTTTTCCTGATATTTCTCCCGGGTAATTGAAACTCCTGGACTGTAACAGACAACAATTCCTTACACACAAATACATTTTTAAGATCTCTCTTATAGGACAAACATGTGTGATATTCTGAGCCAGAATGTGAAAATGTCAGTTTCTCTCAGTTTCTCATTTTTCTTATCTTAAATTCAGTTCTCCACATTTCTGAAGCAATCAATGGAAATTAGTGTGCATGGCGTTTTGCAAGTACTGCTGGTCAACTGATCGCTGGGTTGTGTGAATTGCTGGGCCTTTTCCGTAGTGGCCTCCTGGTTCGAGTCCTCCCTGCCCTGACATTCACCACCAGCCCCCTCCAGGGTATCCGTTAGGCATTTTTATTTCTGGCTGCTTTTCATGATAATGTGCAAGATGTAAAAAGCTCTGTTTTTACTGGACTGGCCAGCTGATGGAATTAGATTAGAAAAGTGAAATATTTTACTGTCACTATTATTATTATTGTCTTCTTTGATCCCCTCCTCCCACCACTGGCTTTAAATTGTTTTTATATGCTGTGAGTCGCCATGGGAAGATGGTATATTTTGACTAGTAGAACAAAAATCCATTAAATAAATAGTAATACACATATGAATGTATCTATTTCCCGCTTTTTCAGAATATAAATCATTACCAAGGGGGATTATAATGATGAAAGCCAACAGCAGCGGCAGCAGCTGCATCGAGAGTCCCATGTCATAACTCTAACTATGACCTGGCTAATGAAAGAGGACTGTGTTGCCTTACTGCCAAGCAATCCAATCCATGAAACTGACCAAGGTGGCAGGATCCTTCTCTCTGGCACACCACCATTCCTCAGGAGGTTATTATAATCAGGCGATAATCACACGCTGGAAGGATCAGAGGCACTTGCCTGAACCTTGTGCTTCGAAATACCCCAGAGATGCAATTAGCTTATGGCTCCCATTCTCTCTGACAGACCTTATTACTTAAATATCTCGCACATGGATATACAAAAATATTAAATATTCATTTGATGTTCCTGTTTCCTGTAAAGCTGTAATTTTGTGTTCGGAGTAACTTCTGTGTCAATCAAATCTCCAGTTATGGGTACAGCTGGCCGTAAAGTTGAAGTATATGCAACTCCACCCACCATTTTCCCTGACTGCCATTAACTTTAATGGCTTGAGGCTTATCCAGATGCATGGCCCAGCCACATGATAGATGATGTGATAGCCCTGCAAATCTTTCATCCAGATCTATTTCATTAGATTAAAGCGCTTGCAGACACAAGACCAGAGGCGACACTACACCGTGTTTCAACTATGCTCTGATATGTTTGTCCTCACCAAGCAGTCTAAGGCCAAAGCCCATGAGACTTTCCTGGCCAAGACTTCCTAGTCCTTTTCTCCAACTACTCTCCTCTCTAGAACATGAACCTCATATCCTAAGAACTGTAGCTCACAGGTGGAGCATCCCTATGTTCAATCCCTGGAATCTCCAAGTTGGACTGCGAACGGCCCCTACTGAGCCCCCTACTGAGCTCAGTAATAGAAAGAAAGAAAGAAAGAAAGAAAGAAAGAAAGAAAGAAAGAAAGAAAGTCTGTTGACTGCACAGTCACCATTTTGCCGTAATACTGACATCATGATCTCACCACAATCTATGTTTTACTTTATATTTAAAATATTATCCTGGCCTTCGGTATACCCTGGGCCTACACTGCCCCACATCCTTGAGGTGACTAACGACAATTAAAACAAAGCATAATATGTCATATCCCCCCCCCAAATACATAAAAATAAAAATAGAGAAAGCGCAGAAGAAGTTTTAGGTGTTAACTTAAACAGAGCTGGGATTTTTTCCTCAAGTGACCTCTTGGTCCCATTAGTTTCAGTCTCCCCACTGCTTTTACTACAATTTCCATTTGCTGTGGTGAACCTGTGAAGAAAGCTAGCAAAGTTCAAATCAATCATCAATGCCAGCCCCAAATGGCACATCTCAAGGGCACTCTGTGATTTGGCTGTCAAAACTGTCCACATACTGAGCAATTAAAGACAATCTTTCAGTGATAAACCATGAAGGACTTTACCTCATGACTGCTTTCAACAAGACCTGTGCAAGGCTCACCACCACTGCTTTGAAGCCAAGAAGAGAAAAATGGGAGCTGGGGTAAGAATGGGGTAATAACTGCTGGTGAGGCGCTTTTGAGCAGCCTGGCTTGGAAATGTTCCTTTAGGGCTCCAGAAGCCGACCTCAAACAAGAGGTGAGCTTTTACCGTAAATCCCTCATTTTTTCCTCAAGTTCTGGTTGAGTCTGAGGCAGACAAGAATTCCCAGTTGCCCAGCAACCCTCCTTGATCTGCCACCTCCAAACACACTCCCAGGGGAAAATTGGTAAGGGCGGGCGGGCTGGTTTTCATGGAACATTGAGCCCCTGTTACCCTCCTATTAGGGTCACAGCTTTTTACACGAGAACTCTGCCACCACCTCCCTTGTTGAGCTCCATCTCAGGGCTTTGAACTTTGAAAAATTGACCTGTAAGATGTAACTCTGACTTTTATTGTGCTTTCAGCTCTGGTGGAGGTAAAAATTGGATCGTTCTGTTGCTACTGTTTTGAATGGGCTACCCACTGAAAATGTGCTTAGGGCTGATCTACAGGGTTAAAAAAAATAGCATGTGGTGTAGCCCACCTGGAAGTATGCTGTTCTGAAATGCTGGCAAGCCTAAGTCCTCTCTGATGCAGTATATTTACTTTCAACAGGCAATAGTTTAGTTTTAACACAGATAAGGACTCCGTCATATGCTCTCCGCTGTATAAATATTGCACGCTGGCACTGTCCCACTTGAGGGGTACAGAACTATGTGCGTTTCTGAACATGCAGATCAGTCCTGAATTCTGTTCTAAGCTATGCTGACGTTGGCTGCATCAGAGGGGAGAATGTTCCTTGGCTGACTGCCATTTGCTGAGCTTTTCAGCAACAGCAAGAGTGGTGAAGTAAAGGGGTAAAGATGTAGATTTTGCTGGACTCCAGTTCGCTTCAGGCTTCACTATTGGGCATGTGGACTAGGGCCAATGGCAGCTGGAGTCTACCGACAGGTGGAGAACCACAGATTCCCCAGCCATGGAGTAGAGGATTGAGTTAACATTTTGTGGGATCTGCATCCCTTTTGCTGCTTTATCTGGAGATGTCAGCTACTGCGAGCATTTGATGCAAGGCAGTCATCATCACTAATTGCTGTGCTGTTTTGACATTAAATTCATGACATTACCCTTGAGGTCCCTAGTCAAACAAATAGAACCCAGAGCAGAGCTGAACTGAATCTTCAAAGCAAATTTACCAATATTAAAGTTCACGTCTGTCAAATCTAGCCATTTCAAATGCCCCCAAGTTCAGACACAAGTCTCCTGATGTCTGCTGCAATTTTAAACATGTTTACTCAGAAGTAAGTCTCAACAGAAAGTTCAGTACTATGTCATTTGGTAGGACTGTTATGTGGTTGTTCGTGTAGTGATTCTCTACTTTGGCCACAGGAGTGGCATGCATGCTGAAAACCAAGATCAGGAATTTAGAAGCTGATGTGGGTTTCATTTTTCTGAACCTTGAATCCCGTGGTGGAACAGAACCAATCTTCTAAACAAGGCATTGTACCAGTTTAAACTGGAGCCCAGTTTAGCCCAGTTCCGCCAGCTTTGCTTTCTTCTCTTCATAAGGTGTTTGTTGCTTTAACAGTCCATTCTGAAAGGGGAAAGATGCTGAGGAAGTCATAACTGGAAAGATTTGAAGTGTGTGACCTCGCTCTGCAGCCTCATCTTCTTCTCATTATTAAAAAAAGAAAATCCCATCAGCTCCAAACCTAGAGAGCAGAGCAGAGCTTCTGATCGCTTGCATTAAGCAGCCACATTCATCTCCTAATGTTCTCTCCCACGAACGTTAATAGCAGCACGGTGTTTTACTGTGGTGAACAGGCAATATCCCAGCTGCAAGACGTGGGCTTTGGCATTCAGGCAGTGTGTTAATTAATGGGAAGTGGCAAACCAGCTGGAAATCATGCAATGCTAAAGGAAGGCAGTTTGATTAACAGAAAGGAGAAGAATTGCTACAGAATAGGACCACGTATTTTTTTTGAGCTACTGATCTCTTAGAAATCAGTGGTTTCTCATAAATCTTTTTCTCGCTGTGATTGCTCTTTCATATTAATTACAAAGACAGTTCCCATTTCCACTATAGTTTCAAGTTTGTTTATTTATTTCAGTCATCTGATGAAAACAGGTTGCCATGTTGGCTGCCAATGCAAGTGGCGGCTAGATTCTTTCAGAAAGCAGGCGTAAAGATCATTATTAGCTCTTTGGTGCCATAGCAAGGTGCAGCAGGCCCTGGGACTGGGGGTTGAGGGCTGGAGCTGAGCCATGCTTCCTGGTCCCACCCCTTCTTTTGAATCACTGACACAGGCCCCATTCACCCTCCATGCTTTGGGGATTGCCCTTCTGCCGTGAGACAGTGGCGTAGCGTGGGTTGTCAGCACCCGGGGCAAGGCAAGTAATTTGCGCCCCCTAACCCGTGGATTTGCGCCCCCTAACCCTAACCCCCAGATGTTGCGCCCAGTGCGGCCGGCCCCCCCTGCACCCCCCACGCTACGCCACTGCCGTGAGATATGGCCTTCTCTGTGGTGGCACTCTAGCTATGGAACTCCATAGACCAGCAGTTGTTGCTTACACCACTAGCATGCTCCCCCCCCCCCCCGCAGCTGCAGAACCATTAATCCAGGCCTTCGAGGAAGCATGAATGCCACTGGAGACCCGTTGTTCCTTGTCTGCTGTACTCTGAATTCTGTGCTATTTTATTCTGTACAGCGCTTTAAAGTTTTTGAACTGGTTGGTATTCTGTTAGCCACCTTGGACTCCTAAGAGAGGAGATGTAATAAATAAATAAATGCTAAATAAATAAGATTGATTGGAGAGTAATGAAAAGAGAGTTGATCTGAAGTCTTTGTGCACAGATTATTATGCTTTAAAATTAATCAGCAGATGTTCTCTTCAGCTGTTGTGCGTCTCCGCTGTTTTTCATTTGGGACGCCAGGCACAGATGCCCTGTACACTTGTCCAATTGTCCCTGTACGTTGTCCCACCATTGGAATTAATATTCTGCAGAGCCTCAGAGTAGGAATAATTTTCCATGTTCTGTAAAGAGGCTTATTTGTATACCTGCATTGCTCAGTGAATATGTCCTCGATCCCCTTGCTGCTGGTTTATTCCCAGCTCTGGTGAATCCTGCTCCCAAGGTGACAGTCAAGGAGTCGAGATATTTCTCTCCTCTGGACAGGAAAGGTTAGTCAACTGACGTACTCTGCGGGAGGAAGAAACAGTGGAATCTGCAGCAGGCCAAGTATTGATTATATGGTTTCATATATCTTTTTACTCCCCTGACAAGTAGGGGCTAGTCTTTCAAGGAACAAATCCCCCATTGGGCTTATTCATAGTAAGAACCACTCAGAGGAATTATTGCCTTCCTCTGCCTTCTGCTAATACAGGAACAACCGCAACAAAAATTGCAGGGGAGGCAAGCTAGGCTGAATTTGTGACATTCCTTGATGGAGTTATCGGAACTACTTGCTCTGGTGCCACTTTTGGTGCCTACCCTTCTTGGTTGTGCATAGGGATGAAATTTAAAGACTATAAGAAGAGCCTGCTAGATCAGGCCACTGGTCCATCTAGTCGAGCACCACTGTTCTCAAAGTGGCCACCCAGCAACTAGTGTTCAAAAGCATTACTGCCTCTGACTGTGGAGGCAAAGCATAGCCATAATTGCTAGTAATTTTCTAAATATCTCAGTCTTGGGCTTGTTTACACATATATATTTTTTATTAATTCCCATCTCCTTGATCTTGATGAGAAGTGAGTTATTTTTTTAAACCAGTTCTAAAATTAACAAAGAATTATTGCCCATTATTTGCATTCTTCTACACCCAATGTTATATGCCATTTATGTGCACTGCAGATCCATACAACAATGCACACACTGTACAATTAGAAAAAGAGATAATGGAACTTTGTTCCAATATATGATTATGGCAGTGAGACTTTTATATGTCTAAAGATGGAAAGGCTCATCACTAACAACAATGGTGAAATGGTTTTTGAAATTATTGGACTTAGCTGAGATGGAGAAACTGACATGTTTAATTAGAGAAAAGTCATTGTTAACATTTACTAAAGATTGGAAACTTTTTGCATGAAAATGAAGTAATGTCATTTGGATTTGAAGGCTAAAGATATAGAAAGTAGTCTTGCTGTGTGTTATATTGGAGTGGATGAGTTGAATAATGTTTATATATAGCTGATAGATGAAAAATTGAAAGTTCTTTCATTTCTTAACTTTAATTGTCTTTTTCTCTCTCTTTCAATGTTTTGCTATCTCTATATCTCTGCCTCCTATCACTTTTTTCTATTTTCTGTCTTTCTTTTTCCTCTGGTTCAGAGTGTTTATCTAGATTAACATTTTAGTTTATATAAAAAAGATATTTGATAATAATATTTTTTTCTCTTTTTAAAATCTAATAAATTTTATTCAAAAATAGAAGTAGGCTTGTTGGTAGGGACGTGACCTTGAGGTAATAATATCAATAAACAAAACAGAGAGTTCATTTTGTTTGAAGGCCATCTTAGAATCATAGAATCATAGAGTTGGAAGAGACCACAAGGGCCATCGAGTCCAACCCCCTGCCAAGCAGGAAACACCATCAGAGCACTCCTGACATATGGTTGTCAAGCCTCTGCTTAAAGACCTCCAAAGAAGGAGACTCCACCACACTCCTTGGCAGCAAATTCCACTGTCGAACAGCTCTTACTGTCAGGAAGTTCTTCCTAATGTTTAGGTGGAATCTTCTTTCTTGTAGTTTGGATCCATTGCTCCGTGTCCACTTCTCTGGAGCAGCAGAAAACAACCTTTCTCCCTCCTCTATGTGACATCCTTTTATATACTTGAACATGGCTATCATATCACCCCTTAACTTCTTGTTGGAAGTCCTCTCTTATTAGGTAAGAAGGAGAGGACCTTTTTGATAGGGCCACTTTGACTCTGGAAGACGTACTCCAAAGATGTATTTCTGGTACTGCTGCAGAAACACATGTAAGAATGCTCCCACTCCCCCCCCCCTTCATTGAATTCTCAGAGTAACCAGAAGTTGAACACACTCTCTACCAGATGTTGAGCCAACCCTGCTGTCATCATGGGATAGCAGTGGACCTGATCTGGGTCTCTCTGTTGCACCTAGCAGCTGGCATAGCATAATGGCATTTTCCCGTGTCCTCTACTCCTTCCACACTGGCTGGTACAAGTGGTGGAGCTGTGGTTGCAGCAGTGGCTATTCTGCTTCCTTAAGCCCATGGCCAGGACTTGTTCTGCCCCTGAAATAAAGAGCATTGAGCATCACATCCTGAGACATGCATTGACCTTCTGGCATACAGATCCCTTTCACACACTGCCAAAGCCCTTTTAGTAAATATAGAACTTTCTCTTAGGAGAGCAGGGGGGAGTTATACATTTTTGCTGCAAGAATAATCATTAACTCTCCGCCTTGTCAGGCAAAAGCCTACCCTACAATCTAGTGACTCACATGATGGCATTTGTGTCAGTGCTGTTCCTTTATAATTTAACCCCAAAATAAACAAGTTAAATTGAGAGTAACATGATAAGTGAATGGTTTGCTTAAAAAGGAAAAAGCAAAAGGGGCTCAACTACATGGTCTGTTCATTTCAGATGATGATGGAGGTTTTCAGGAAAATTAGCCACAACCAAACTCCTCTATACCACAATGTTCTACCTATCCAGGTGTACTCTGCTTTTCCTTTAATCTTATATTCAAAGTTGAACTCAGCCAGACATCCCTTCAAAGCATTCATATAGGGGAGGATGTCATGAACTTAAAAGAGAGTCAGTGTGATGTAGTGGTCAGATTGCTGGACTATGCCCTGGGAGACCAGGGTTCAAATCCCTGCACACCCATGAAACTCACTGGGTGACAGCCACATTCTCCCAGCCTAACCTACCTCACAGGGTTGTTGTGAAGATAAAATTGGGAGGGAGTGAACCATGTATGCCGCCTTGAGCTCCTTGAAGGAAAGGTGGGCTATGAATGTGAGAGATATATCTTGCCAAATGAAAGGGGGGGGGGAATCAGATACGACACAGAGGATCAGGAAAGCAAGCTTTCTGACCAATGCTGGAGGGGACAATTAGAAAGCTCTGAAATTCATGGAACAGCTAAACCAGCCTTCAGCAGCCTGGCGCCTTCCAGTTGTTCTGGACTACAAGTCCCATCAGTCCCAGCCAGCAGCGACTGGGAGTGATGGGAGTTGTAGTCCAGAACAGCAGAGGAGGCACCCAGTTGGTGAAGATTGAGATAAACTAGAAGAGAGCTGTGCTTACTGAAACCTCAGTATTGTTGGGGAGGCAGGATCTTTCCTTGCTGGCATTCCTGAGGACTGCTTACAGCATAGCATGATTTTGTGTCTTGTGCTGCAGATTCCTAGAGTCTTGCAGCCTCGTTCTTTACTAAGGCTGGGGAATTCTCTGCTACTTCCCACCCTCCCATTACACAAGCTGTGATTACAACCCTGCAACACGATATTTATATCCATGGAATAAGCAGCCACAAACTGAGCATGAATCATGCACGTAAATGAGGGGAACTTCAGTGCTGCCCTAATTCTGTTGCAGGAGATCTGTTATGAGGAGATGGGCAGGCCTCCAGCACACCCAGAGACACAAATCCAAGCTGCGGCTTAATGGACTGCAAACAATCAGTTTCAGAAAGCAAATACATTCTGGAACCAGGAGTTTATGGTGGAAGAAACCCAGGAATTGTCTCAGTGATGCAAACCAACCAAGACTGGTGCTTGTGCATAGATAGCTGCCTTCTGTTGACTCGTAATATTGGTTCATCTAGCTCCATATTGTCTACAGCAGCTAGCAGTACCTTTCCAGGGTTTTGTTGTTGGGATACTGCCAGGGAGACAAAGTCCATCATGGCCCCAAGCCGTCTGCCGGACGATCCATCGATCTCCCGTAGGCACGCAGTATCAGCAATTAGTGACATGAGTTTCCTGAAATGTCTTGCCACATTCCAGAGCTCATGCACACTCTATCAGCAGATAATGCACAGCGAAAGTCGCACTCAGGAGAGCATTATTTACAAGTTTTATTCAGCGTTGATCAGAACAAAGAAAGACATGACTGCCTGCATCAGTGTCTCCAGACACAGAGAGAAAACGAAAGCAAAGACACAACAGAAACATCCCATGAAAACAGGAAATACACAGGCTGTGACACAAACATCCTGCTCCCTTTTAAGGTGGAATGGAAATATCCTAACATCCTGGCCCTGGCAGAAGATGCAGGGGACTGAACCCAGGGGTCTTTTCTTCACAAAGCATGCTCTTATCATTAAGCTGCAGTTCTTCCTCAAATACAGCAGATGCATTTCTACATAGCGCAACTCATACTATTACTTAACACTTATTTAATGCCAACGCTGGCTTAGACAGGCTGGTGAGATTATTCAGGGTAAATAAAATGGCCTGACCCTTGACATGATCTGCTGAGCAGAGATGGTTTTAGGGTAGCTCAACCAGTTTGGCCACACTGGGCACCGGCACCGCAGGGGGTGCCGCAACAGTGATGCAGAACAGAGCACAAGAGGCTGGGTGTGTGGGTGTGTGCTGAATTTTAGTGTCGCACAGGGCGCTGCTGAAATTTGAGAGCCCAAAGTCTGCCACTATGGTGAGGCCTCGCTCCTTGTTTCTCTGCCATTGGCTGGTGTTTGCCATAGTGGCTCTGCTGATCTAAGGAAGTTTGCCTGGCGTGATCACAGCTTGTCTTTCCACAGGTAGCTAGGATTTACCTCTTTCAGCACTCTTTTTCCCCAGGTTTAATTACTTGAATCCTTTGCGTTATATTGATTGCAATTTTTATTACGCTTTTTTATCATAAGTCATTGAATTCGGATATATCATTTTTAAATAGTACTGTTATTTGGACTGCCAGATTGACTATATATTTTCATAAAAAGATGGGCTAGAGCGGGTGGAAGTATCTAAATAAAATAATGTGGGAAAGAGACAGGCAGGTGGGTGTTGCCGTTCCTGACAGCACAGCCTTATCCGACTATCACTCCCAGCTTTCAGTAGTGTGTGGCTAGAGTGTTCTAGTGTGTTTGAAATACTTTGCAAAGTAGTGTCAGTTAGAATTTTCAGAACAAGTCTGTAAGTTAGTGTTATTTTTCCTGTATTGTAGTGGCTGAGAGATAGCACTTTATCTCAGGTCACCTACTCCATGGTATAGTGGTAAAATTTCTAGTGCAAGAGAAATCATGGCAAGACCCCATAGCAATACACAGGCTATGGGTCCAAAATGTGGGCAGCTGATAAACAGAGCGAGAAGGAGGGGGAGAGAGCAACAGTAAATGGTATAAAATCCATTTTATTAGGCTCACCAGACAGTCATAGAGTAACGAGCTGTCAAAGGGTGGTGCAATGCAAAGGGTGGTTGGGGAACTACATAAGGCTGAGGGGGGGGGCTTTCCTCCACCCCAGCAGGCCAGTAATGTCACATAGCCATGTTACTTTGCCCATGTCATTTGAAATAATCACTTGCGAAACCTGATGCCTTGCAGGTGCTGCCATGTTCATTAGTGCATGTAAAGTGCAGGGCTTTGCAGCCTCCAGCAGTCAGTCAACTGATGGTGCTTACAATGGGCTGTACCTCCTTAGCTACATGAGGGAGTTCCCAGTGCTGGAATAATCAGGAGTGTGGGGCATGTGGGCGTGGCTTGGGAAAACAGCCTCATGGGCCAAATTGGGACCCATGCTGGAGCTAATTAGACTTGTGAGTCGGAGTTCCCTATTCCTGGTGTATTTGTGTCATGTTCTGGCTCCATGTGTCATGTTGCTGGCAAGGGGAAGGGGACAAGGGGACAAAGGGAAGGAGACAAGGCTAATCGAAGGTTGTTTGTTGGACCATGGACAGCTCTGAGGAAGCAACTTGCTCTAACAAAGGTTGGGAGCAGCCTGAGGCCCTTTAGAAACCACAAGCATTTCAGAAACCACAAATTGGCAGTTGTGACAAAAAAAGAGGAGCAACCTGTGGCCAAACACTGATTCTAAGAACCTGTTCAACATATCAGTAAGTGCAAATTTCAAAGGATAGCTGTGTTTCAGTTTGTATATTCCTTCAAATTTGGTATGTGCTAACTGATCCAGTTTCCTCCTCCATCCCTGATTTGCTGTTCTCGGTTTAGTCTCTTCGCCACTAGACTACAGCAGCATAAAGAAAGCAATTGAAAATTTCAATATCTCCCATAATAATATGATCCCTGATTGACAGTTGCGGTCTTTTCATGAGATATTTCATCTCAGGCTGTGGCATGCCTGGGTTTTTTTTGACAGGTCATATCACAGCCATGTTCCACAAAGCTCTCTTGCCTAATATTTTATACTGTGACAGCCCCTGACCTTCAACAGACACCTGTAGAACAGCTTAGTCCTTACTTTGTATATGCATATTCGCTTGCTCCACCATGTAACTGATCATGCAAAAACTGGAGATCCTTCTAGGTAAGAGGAGAACGATTGACAGAGCAGGATCCAGATCTAACCCTACAGTCTGCATTTTCTATTTCAACCGGCTCAGTCATGACAAAGTAGAGGGTTTGTGTGTGTGGAAAAGCAGACGGATTCCAACCACTTTTTGAAAGTCCATCAGATGTAAGTGCTTGCACTACCACCACCCAATTCCTGGAGGAATGAAAAATTCAGTGTTGTCGCACAGGAAGCAGGAAGAGAGGGTCAGCAACAGAACCAAGGTTGACTCCAGAAGGTAGGATAACCAGGCAGAGGCCTGGGGTCCACAAGCGAAAGGGATTACTTTGGGTAAATGTGGTTAGCTCCATCCACGTAAGCTGAACTGTAGAGGGAGTGTGATGGTCTCCAGTCCAAGGACCAGAAAAACTTGGTTCCAGTTTTTACAGGATCAAAGAGAATATAGGAGCCTTATGCCTCTTACCCTACTAAAGTGGGCAACTTTCAAATAGTTGGAACCTTCAGGGACCCTCTCAGGTGTTTAGTATTTCCTTGGGATTGGATGGTGAACGTGCCAGCATTGCAATAATATTCATTATGAATGGAGCTGCTCCTTCAGGCATATCCCTTCCTGCTGCCAGTTGGAGAAGGAAATCCCTGCCCTGCTGCAGCTCCCCAGGCCAGCTTTTGTTACACATGGAAAGTGCTGCTGCTGCTGCTTGGGCCCAGCTAGTGGCAACATGAATTGATTATGTCAGCTCTGACTAATGAAGCCGGAAGCTGATAAAGCGACTATTACATTGGTTTGGTGTTATTAGACTCATTGCTAATTATGTCGACACAACGGCGGTACTAGTGTTAGAAATAACCATCAAAATAAAGTGGAGTTGTACTCATAAATCTTATTGATGGGGAATTTATGAAGGATTATAGGGAGGCAAAAAAAGAAAACCAACCAAAACATTGGTACGTATGGAAGGGACACTTTGAATCGATGTGCAGGAGAGGAGATTTTGGCACTTGCGACGTTGGCTTCCAGTCTGTTCCCAAGCACAATTCAGAGCAGTGGTGCTTTCCTTTCAAGGCCCTGATAAATGTGTATGGGACTGCACCCTGAATTGGTTCGTCTTAAAGATGTCCCATGGAACTGAAAACAGGAAACCACATAAATGTCCAACCCTATAGAAAAATGTTACATCTTTTCCCCAGAATGCCTGCACAACCCTAATCTCACTGCCACCTGCCCCACCCATCAGGGTCTGGATGGACGGAGAGATAGCCAAACATGGATGAGTGGGCACTAGAAGGAGGGTTGGAGGCTGACTTGGAAGAAAAGATTGGTGATCTGGGTGAACTTGTAACAGGTTTGAAAAGCACAACCCAAAGGCCAAGGGGCCAAACGCAAGAGTTACCTTCTAAGACCTCTCCACAAGACTGGGCTGGAGGCACTGCACACTGGTTCAGAACATTACCATGATGGATGGTATTAAAAGCCACTGAAAGGCCCAGCAGAAGCAGCACCCACCCATCTAGCTCCCTGTGAAGATAATCTAGTAACTAGGGCAACCAAGGCTTAAAGCTATATCATGATGGGCCCAGATAAACAGCTCCACCCACACATTCTTAGCCCTGCCACCACACACACAAAACACCTTACCCAAAAATGGAATGTATGACATTGGGCAGAAATTATCCAACATATTAATGTCCAATTCTAAAGGGCCCATTGACCTTACCACAGAAAAAGATAAACAAAATAAATGTTTAAGGTTAGAAACAAAAACCAAAAAAAGGTTTGTTGCTAGAGATAAAGAAGCCTACTTGGAAGCTTTTCTCAGGTTCCGTACTGGCTATTTCTGATCCTTCAAGCCAATGTTGTGTTTTGAAGAGTCACTGCTCTTTCTTCACCAGTGTTGACACTCTTTGCCCGGAGAGCATTTCAGATCTGCCAGAATGCATCTAGCATTGAGAACAGAAATTGGAAACCTCGTAAAACGAGCTGCTGCCCTTCTGAGTTATTTGCTTGCACAAGTTGCCAGAGATGAGCTCTCTCTGTGTGTGTGTGCATGTGCGTGTGTGTGTTTGCTCACACTTTTGAGAGCACCACGTACAGGCTGTGGCTTCGTGCCTTCCACCTTTTCTTCCTCCTCCCTACATGCGGGGAAGGTTTTGTTTTATTTTTACAACCACACCAGCGCTTGTGGGTGTTGCTGAAGGACCTGGTGTGTATATATATATATATATATATATGCAGGTTTTGGTGTCTTCGGGTGTCTTCCCGTGTAAGAGTTGGGGTGTCTAGGCGACGTTTCGACGAGGTCTCACTCGTCATCTTCAGGCTGGTGCTTTCGGCTTCTTGTTACTAGAACAGAGCAGGATCTCAGTGTTTGAGTTCCACACCTAATGACCCTCCTAAGTGGTACTCAGAATATCACTCAAGAAATCACTCAAGATATCCCTCAAGTAATTAAGGAACAAAAGAAGAAAAGGCACACTAACCTGGGAACTCCCTCTCTGCCCAGAACGTTGGAGGCTATACACCACACCCCCTCAACAGTATTTATAGGAACTCAAACACTGAGATCCTGCTCTGTTCTAGTAACAAGAAGCCGAAAGCACCAGCCTGAAGATGACGAGTGAGACCTCGTCGAAACGTCGCCTAGACACCCCAACTCTTACACGGGAAGACACCCGAAGACACCAAAACCTGCATTCCTGTACCCGTGAAAATCTACGAAAGCAAATATATATATATATATATATATATATATATATATATATATATATATATATCCATTCTTCTTTCAAATGAAGAAGCTAGGACTGCTCAAATACAGGAGTTCAAAGGATTTGTAGACCTTGCACTTTCTCTTCTGCCCTCTCTCCTTGGTGGTGCAGAGAAAATGAAGAAAGTTATCAAGGTTTTCCAGATGGTTAAAAAATCTTCAAGAAGGAGGAGGAGATGGAAAGAGGATTTCAGGGTGGAGGAGGAGATGGAAAGCCAGGGATCCTGTGACCACCTAATTGGCTTATGCAATCTGCATCTCTGTGTAAGGGGTAAGGAGACTGTGTGAATGAGATTGCTATGTGCCAGGAGCTGAGGGGAGGAAAGGAGGGACTAAGGATTGTTCAGTAGCCAGATGGTCATCTTTGCTATCTATGCTTTCTAGGGCCATTCATGCAGACATTGCTTAAATCCAGCTTTGCAGTTTGATTTTGGGTTACATTACATTTCCCACCTCTGTAATTTGAATGTGAAAATGTCAGTCTGGTTCAATCATTCAAAACATGTTCGGGGAACAAATGTGGTTGGGAGGAGCATTGTGTTGGCTCATTCTGTCTAGGAATTGGCAAACCTGTTGATTTCAGTTTCTCCCAGTTTCTCTTTTCCCCAGTCTTAAATTCTGTTCGCCACAGTTTCTGAATTTTTCTTAAGTTTCTCATGAAAATTCACCACTAGTGAATAGTTCTCCTAATAGATTAAAATTTGCATGCAATTTTGTATGCACTCCCCCCTTGCAATTTTCCCTAAGATTCTAATATAATGTATTTTTGTAGAGGTTTTTTATACTAATATGTAGATTTGTGCATCCTTTTCTTTGGTACCTGCATTTTAGTTCCCATTATTTGGGTGGAGAATTGCATCTCAAAATGTGTATTGAAGAACAAATGTTTTGAAGAACAAATGTTTTTCATTTCACATATTGTTTCAGGCAGTGTGAATTAGGAAGGTGGGCCTTTAAATGTGAACTAATCAAATTTGTATCCCATCTTTAATAATTTCACAGCCTATGCACATTCATTCAACAGAGCCCACACCTAATAATAATAATAACCACAAAAACAAAACAAAAAGAACAGAGCCTACACCTGTACAGTTGTATGCACAACAGGCTCTGCACACACTACCAAGAACCCTTTTATGCACCTGCTTAAATGTTTCCACTGGTGAATGTGCTTTGCAAAACAGAAAAAAAGAACTGAGTCTACAGTATCCATGCAGTGCTAGCTCCAAGTTTGTTTTTGTGTGTGTGTGGGGGGGGTGTCCTTGGGTGAGATGTTGTCAGTGGGACCCCCTTTCTGAGTGCGCCCACTTCTTTCTTGTCTAATGTCACTGCACTCCATTCACTTGCAGTGTCTCTCTGTTCCCAGTCCACACAACCACGCAGAACAGAAGTGCAAGGTGACAAGGCAGTGCTGCTGCATCTTTTCAATGATTTTGTGCTTAAAGGGGCAAGTTAACACATGGCAACCACAAGGAAGAGGAGCAGGAGGCTCTGGTGATCAGCAGTGGATCTCCGAAAGGAGTACAGTGGTACCTCAGGTTAAGTACTTACGTAATTCGTTCTGGAGGTCCGTACTGAACCTGAAACTGTACTTAACCTGAAGCACCACTTTAGCTAATGGGGCCTCCTGCTGCCGCCGCGCTGCCAGAGCACGATTTCTGTTCTCATCCTGAAGCAAAGTTCTTAACCTGAAGCACTATTTCTGGGTTAGCGGAATCTGTAACCTGAAGCGTATGTAACCTGAAGCGTATGTAACCTGAGGTACCACTGTATAGGCACTGGCAGATGTCTGATAATGCCAACCCCTGACGCTGACCCTGCTTCCATGTATGGTTTCTGTTTTGTTGCAGAGTACCATCATGCATTTTGTGGCAATTGTTATGCTGGGGACGTTTGCCCATGCTTGTTTGTAATCTGAATGGAGCAACCGTCACTGCCATCAGTGCATAAATTATGCACTTACACTAAAGCATGCTGATGTGAGTGCAGCATGCCTCGTGCTCGTTTCTGATTTATTTGGACTCCCTGTTCACTGACATAGTAATGTCATGGGTCACCAGGCAACATCACACCATCTTCTGTGTCTTACCTGATTGGTTGTGTGGATCTATGAGGCTCCATGTAAGGGAGGAAATTGATTGTGGCAGGAAATGTGATTTAAAACTGATACCATGTGATGTCAAGGAAAAGGACGAAATCTGATGAAAGACCACAAAAACCCCATTCAAATGAAAAACAGCTGTTGTTGTTTTCTAAAGGGATGGCATATATGGCCCCCAAAAGGTAAGCTCTTTGAATAAGTTAAAGATTGAGAGCTATGGAGAAACGTCCAGTCTCTTTGATGGGAACAATTCATACCATTAAATGAATGTTTTCTCTAAATTACATATTGAGTGATAAAAATACCCATGCATGTTCAACCCATTACTCTAGTAAATCTGGGTATTAGATTTCATATGGGCCCAAAAATCTCCTAGCGAGGCCACAAACGTATGATATAAAGAAAGTGAGATCCATTTGTTTGGGATGTGGTGCAACCATTGGCATGTTAGTAGTAGTAGTAGTAGTAGTAGTAGTAGTAGTAGTAGTAGTTCCTTTATTGAATATGAGACTATGCAAGGAGATAAAAGACGAGTTCCAGGCCAATGCAGATCTGTCTGGCTCTTTTAGGTATGTGATAGGTGCATACATTGAATCCCTTTTCTTTAATCTGTCTCTTCCTGCTGTGACAAAGTATTTTGAATATGCTTTGGATGTGCTAGTGCAATTAAGCTCTCTGGGGAAGGGATGTGAGAGGGTCTGTGGTTACTAAGGGGAAGGGCGGCTGATGTTTTTGAGTTCAGAATACAGTATGTTTTTATTCTGTATATTGTTTGTGTTTGTTCTGAAACTCATTAAAATATACATATATTCAACTCCCTTCCCCAGTACCCAATAAAAAGCAAAACCATCGAGGCATTGGGGTGCCAAATATATCCAGAAGTGGCTCGTTAGGTGGAGTGGAGTCATTACACTAGCTTACTGGTAGGAAGAGGGGTGAGGTGGTGGATATGGTATGCTATAAGCACACTGGCAGAGCTGATCCAGTGCTCCTTGGCAGTATGCTTGCATCCCTGTCACCTCACCCTTCCCCTTCTCCCTTCTGGTAAGCAACAACAACCCTCATATCAGAAAGTTAGTGTACTGGCTTCACCCCATCTGCTGAGTCACTTTTGCTATTACCAAGCTGCAAGAATGGCACTTATGAAAGGATAGCAGTACCCAGATGACACAATAAGAGCAGAAGTTAAAATGGTGAATGAGCACCTTAAAAGTTTAAAGATGCAAATTGGATGGAAGCAATTGAAAATCGCCATCAGTACAAGCATCCCTGGAGGTTTGGTATTAAATCAAAGGAAAGCTATATCCATGACTATCATCCCAAATCTCCCCTTTTTAATAATGCATTTTTATCTTATGCCTCTGGGATGACTGGTGACTTATCTATATGGCACTCATTGTGTCTGGATTCTATCAACGGTTTAATGAATTGGTGGGATATTATGACAGCTGAGGAAGTGGCGGAGGCATTGGATGACATGGCCATTTTTATTTCAGTACTTTCGAGCAAGAGGAGCACTAAGTGCTCTGATTAGGAAATATGGATAAATTATAAAAGAAAACGAGTGCAAGAAATTTCTCCAGTCTACCAGCTTTTAAAATATAGGCCAGAATCCAATGAAGTACTTCCGCTAGTGCAAGGATATTGGTTTGTGCAACAGAAACTGCCCTCTCTTGCCTCTTCCCATGTGCCCTTCCCAAATCTGCTGTGGAGGGTTGGAGGAAACTTAGAGCAGATTGGAGACAAGCACATAGGGAGTGTGGAAGGGTGGGAAGTTCCATTGCACAGCAAATGTCTTGCATTAGCATAACTATGCAGACTTTATTCATATATTTTGTAGTTGTCCAATAATTAAAACATTATTATTAGGATACTAAAACTAATGGGGCTCAGGGTAGGCATTGCTGTCTGCAAGTATGACTTCCCACAGGAAGTCCCAAGATGCCATGGCTGTTGTGGAGTCAACCCTATTAATTATTATTGTTATATATTTATTTATACCCTGAAAGGACTTGAGGCAGCTTACAGATAAAAACAAGAACCACCAAAAACAGAAAAATCAATCATCAAAAGACAATTAAACGTTGATAGAAGTGAAACTATTAACTACATATGTTAAGGGACATAAGTTGAGTGTTGTACTTCAGTTAAGGTGGAAGATTGGGGTGGGAGTGAGAAAAATGTTTAGAGAACTGCAGCCTCTCTAAAGCATGATGGACAAAAACCAAGGAGACAAAGGAAGACAGGCTGCTTTAGGATGCAGTGTGCAGCACATGCAACTCTGTCCTTATTCCACCACCTCCCTGTATCCAGCAGCGAGCAGTGTGGTGGGGCAGAGGTGCTTTCCTGACCTCCCAACAGTGGAGTCACTGCTGCTTACAGGGAAGGGACAAGGCTGGTGTGGTGCAAACTCAGCAGCAGAGCTAATCTGGTGCTTCTGCTGGTGTGTTTGCACTATACTGCCCTCTCCACTGCCTACCACTCTCCCTCCTGGTAAACAGCAGCAGCAACTGTGCCAGGAGGTCAGGTAACCATCTCCACCCCTCCATGGAGTCTGTATCCCAGGGCTGGCAAGAAAGAATCACAGCGCAGTCCTATGCAGTCCGAAGTCCCTTTGAGATCAATTAGACTTGCTTCACTGGGAGAGCAGGGGGAGTTAGCAAACAGGTCTGTCTGCAGCTTTTCCTTCCATTCAGCAAGGATATTAGTGGGTCAGGCAAAATTTAGCTACAGACACAATGCAGAGGAAATTGCAACTGTTCCTGATATGTAGGTCATTGCTCCTTTCAGCATTCACATTTAATGGTGTGCTTTGTAAAGCTTTATATACTAGCTTATTTCCACACACGCCCCTTATTATGCAGGGAATGTCTTCATGCAGATCTTCCCTATGTACCCGTTATCTACATAATTAGCTCTGGCCATATTTATGGCCCTGGAATCTTATCATACTCGGGAACGTGCACATACTAATGCACATTGTTGTACAATATCCGTTTTGACACCAGGCAATATGGTTGCCTTCATTTCACGGGGAAGCAACAGAGGCATAGAGACGATAGAAATTGTTGATATGGATATTGTCAGGCAAATGTGGGGCTGCTGTCAGGAGTCCTGTAGATCAGACACTTTCTGCTTGCTCCTTCTGCAAGTGGGGCTGCGGGTGAGAGAAGAGACCTATAAGCAGTTTCATGTGCAAGAGCTATGCAGGTCTTCATAATCCTCCTGGCCTGGAAATCCAGGTGTTGAAGGGCCAAGCTGATGTATAGCCTGCCTCATGTGCTATCTCCCTTCAGTCTAAACAGTGACTTGCTGCTGAGGGAGGCCACCAGACAGGTCTTCCTTCTTTGCTACTGCCCTTTCACCTGCCTGCAGCCAACTGTCACAAGGGATTCACTCAATCTTGAGCCTAAGCAACTGAGGTATATGAGCTTCTGGGTGCCTCACCTTCCCTCCTCTTCCCCCAAGTGCTGTACATACAGATACTAGGTTGAATCCAGACTAAGTTACTTGCACTTAGTTCCCACGGATATCCATGGGACTTATGCCATGATTGAATCTGCATTGACACCATACATCTAAAGCACTATAACCCCACTTTAAACAGTTGTGGCTTCCACCAAAGAATTATTGGAACTGTAATTTGTCAAGGGTGCCAAGAGTTATTAGGAGACACCCTGCTTCCCTCGCAGAGCTACAATTCTCAGAGTGGTTTAACAATCAATCCCTCGTCACAGGGAACTCTGGGAATTTTAGTTCTGTGAGGGGAATAAGAGTCTCTTAATAACTCTCATCTCACTGCACAAACAACAGCTCCCATAATTCTTTGGGAGAAGCCATGACTAAGGGGGAATCAGCATGCTTGAAATGTATGGTATGTCTATCTTGTTGCACTGATTTCAATGAGACCTCAGTTCATCTAATGCAGTGGTTCTCAACCTGTGGGTCCCCAGATGTTGTTGGACTACAACGCCCATCATCCCTGAGCTCTGGCCTTGCTAGCTAGGGGTGATGAGAGTTGTAGTTCAAGAACATCTGGGGACCCACAGGTTGAGAAAGGCTGATCTAATGTATTATAGATCCAATCAACTTGAAGAATATTGCACAGGCAACTTAACTTCTGTATATCCTGATTTGGAGTGTTCGAGTCTGTATGACTACAAGACCGCATGCATGATAATCAGAGATTAGTTTCTACTTCTAGAAGCCAAAAGCCCCAAATATACAAAAAATGTATCAGAAGTCACTGAAGTTTTCCTCTAGCTTAGCAAGTGGACAGATGGCAACCACAGGCAGCAGCATCCTTGTTCTAATTATTATAATTATTACATACAGAGAAAAAAATCATTATCTGTCAAAGTGCAATCGAAGTGACACAAGGTCAGCAGTAATATAGATGGAATTTTATCAAGAGGTCACAACAATTAATTAAATGAATCAAAATGATGAATAATGCATCATGTGCAAGTCATCATTTCTGCAAAATTATGTTGGCCATTGGGATATCATTTCTTATGAGGAATAACGTGGCAAAAAATATATATGGACTAAGTCCATTCATAATAATGTTTCTACTGATCATTACGACTGCCATCCATTAATGAAACATATTATTTCATTGTGGAACTCCTGATATTCTGTCACAAATAGTGATGGGGAAGAGATTCAGTTCCGCTCATATTTAAAGCCAAATCTATCAAATCTGCACTTTCCAAAGCAATATGAGAACTGAAACACATCCACCCTCCAACATCTGTGCTCATCCAAATTTTGTGATGCTGTTCCGTAACCAAACAGCTTTTACAAAAATGCATATATTAGGGGAAAGTGTGCATAAAAATGAATATACCGTATGCATGAAAATAACATACAAAAATGCATTACATTAGGAGGAGTTTCTTGCAAAAAAAAATGAGTACATCAGTGAAAACTGCACATAAAAATGTGTTCATTATGAGAAACTCACACTACGGGAGCAATCCTATACACAAGAACCTGGCATATAAAGCAACTCTAGCATAAGTTAAGTTGGCGTGAAGTACACTGCCAGATCTAAAACCTATTCAGGAGTGGGGCTACCGCTGAATGAGCCGGCCTAAGCCTGGCAGAGGGAAAACAAACCTTTAAAATAGTGTTCGAGTTTCACCACCCTTTTTACCGCTTTAACTTCTGTCATGTTGGTCAGTCATGTGGCAGAGCTGATCCAACTGGTCCTGCCTCTCTGGTCCCGCCTCCACCACACCCCCAGAAAGGCTCTTTTTCAGGGCTTATGCCAGTTTAAGGGCTTACGCCATCTTACGATCCACCTGGCTCAGCTCAGCCTGCCAGGCCTGTGCCAGGATGGGGGAGAGACATTGGCATATCTCCAGCTGACCAAGGACAAAGGTGTTAAGCCAGAGTAGCCGGTGTGTGCCAGGAACCTTGCAGCTCACCTGGAGATTGGCTGGATCTTAACCCCACAGTTCCTGCTGGATCTTGCTATAGAATTCTGCTCTAAAATGCTAATAAACTTCCATGAGAATTTCTTTTAAAAATGCAAACTGTTGCAGAAACGTAGAGAACTGAATTTATGATTGGGAAACTAAGAAATTGAGAGAACTTTAATTGACAGATCCTTCCATCCCCACAAAGCACTTAGCTGCGATGAGGTTTGGCAGCCAGAGTTTCAATAAGTAACTGTATAAGGAATATTTAAAACAACTGTATTATTAACCACACATCTTTTGTCAATTAACTAAACCGACATATCAATTCCAAGCTGCAGCTAGAGATGAGTTTAGTCTGTTTCCAGACTTTGCTGGAATTTTGCACATATTTATCCCATTCCATCCTCTTTCCACAATCTGCAGGGGGCTTTTTAAGTCCACACACACACAAAATCTTATTTATATACATACTTAAATATGTATTTCATTGCAAAATGTTATTTAAATTCACATTTTATCTCAATATACACATTTCTCATAATTTCACATAAAATACACTTCGGGGGTTTTAATACATATTTTGGTCCTTTCTTGAGGCAAGAACCATATCACAAAATTCAGAGAGGTGCAAAATCCAAAGGATAATTACATCCCCAAACCATGTATTCGTTTGGGAGGTGCGAATCAGTTCACTGTGGCCCAAACAACGCTCTCCTCCATCCCTACCTTTCCGCCCTATTTATTATTGGCCTGGCTCCTGAAATATGAACAAACAAATTTTGAATTGGTGACCATGCATCATATTCTTCCATAAGATACTGCTGCTGAAGCCCTGGGTTACACCACAAATGCCCACTTCTTCTCATTTCAGTCCATCTCTGATATATTCATGGCTCCTGTGGCCGTGGTAATTGTCTACAGGCAAGAAGAGGATAGTAGTCTCTATGCCCCCCCCCCCAAATCCCTCAAGATGCTTCAAACAATCAGGAAGAGCTCTGGAGGGGCCGTGGAGGTATTTATTTTTTTAAAGTGAGCTAAGGAGTGATTTCATGCACCCTGCTGCTTCCCAGATTATGAAAATGATAAAGAGGAAGTGCCGTGTAGGCAGCAGCTAAAGCACATGGGAAGAGAACAGCAGCATCCATGCCTTTGCATTCATGGAGCAGAGTTATTGTAGCCAGCTGAATCGGGCAAATAAAATGTAAATTAATGCAAAAATGTATTTCGCAGCCCAGAGGCCTGGTGGTGTGAAAAGATAAGGCTGCATTTCCCCATTGTTTGCATAATAGAGGTGCCTCTTCGGCATCTGCCTGGCAGATAGCTTGCAAGCATTTAAATATTACTTTTTTTTATTTAAAAAAGCATATAAGGAAGGATAATGTTTTGCTGCAGATTAGCATGGCATCTACATAAATGTCAGTTCTCCAGTGTCTCTGCCTTCATATAGTTTCTTCAGGAGCAACACACACACACACACACACACACACACACACACACACACAAAAACAACCTAAATTTAATTGAATGGGTACAGTTTGGAGGGAATAGTGCATAAGGAAGTGAAAGTGAGGTCAGGACATGATGAAACCTTATCCATACAGCCAAGCAAACTAGGTGTAGTGATGCCCCCCGCCCTCCACAAATGGACTCTTCTAGAATTATGATAAATTAGGGAAGTGGCCGTAACTCAGAGCACAGACTTCACGTGCAAAAGGTTCTAGATTCGGTCTTTGGCACCTCCAGTTAATGGTGGGGGAGACCAACACCTGAACATCTGGAAAGGCACTGCCATCCAATGTGGATTGGTCTTGTTCAACCTGGTGCCATCTAGATGTTTTGGACTACAACTTCAATCGGCCCCAAGGGCCGGGAATAACAGAAACATAGGAAGACAGACCATTGGTCCATTTAGCCCAGTATAGTCTACAGTATAGTCTACTGGTAGCAGCTTTCCAGGGTTTCAAGTAGGGTTCTCTGTCCCAGCCCTACCTGGAGATGCTGGGGACTGAACCAGGGACCCTACTGCAAACTAAGCAGATGTTTTGCCACTGAGCTAAGGCCCTTCCCCATCTTCTAACGATTGGAGCTGCAATGAAAAATATATAGGTTAGGGGAAACTGATGTAGACAATGCTGGCCTGGATGGATCAGTGGACAGATTTGGTTCAGGACAGATTCCTGTATCTTCATAGACTCAGAGTTGGAAGGCACCCTGAGGATCATCTAGTCCAACCCTCTGCAGTGCAGGAATATGCAGCTGGGATCAAACCTTGGCGTTATCAGCACCACGCTCTAACCAACGGAGCTATCCACTTTCTGTTTTATTTCCAGTGCCTTTTGCAATAATTCCTCACTGTGAATCTGCTTTTTCTACTGCTGCGGTGATGACCGTTTCAGTGAGTGTTCAGATATTATTCTAAGATCTCTTTCCTGGATAATCATAGCCAGATAAAAGACAGCATCAGCTTATATGTGAAGCTAAGATTTGTATTTTTGTCCCTAAGTGTGTCTCTTTGTAATCCAGTCTCCCCACTCCACCCCCACCCCATTTCTCCATTACTCCTTTTTGGAGAGATATTTCACAGAGTGTGGATTTTCCATCACTATATTGTTATAAACCTGGGGGTTGAATTGGATGACCTCGGGGTCCCCTCCAACTTGCTGTGTGTGTGATTCTCAAATTGAGGTCTAGCCAAGAGCTTGCTAAAGTGGTCCAACCAATTGGAAAGTTGGTTACACTAATGGGTGTAGCAAGTACCTCCTTTGTTGGGGAGATTGGCTGATTGCTATTAACAGCAGGCCTTTTGAATTCAAGTTACTTGGAAATGTGTAAGGCACAGACTGAGAAAGGACAGTCAGAGAGCTGAGTTTGGGTCTTGAAAAAACACCTTGGGATCCTAGCTGTCTCCCTAAGCTCTGAGAAGTGAATTTGGGGTGTTCTGTTGCTTTGTTTAGCTAGACCTCTATCTACATGCAATCTGTGTATTTGTAAATAAATGCAAATATTGCAAAAAATAATAATACTGCAAGCCTCATTTGACCTCTTTACAAGGAAGAACCAACCCCCAGTAAGCACGTTGCCCCTGGAACTTATCCCCACTTGGATAACTGACACGGATGCAGTAATAGAGTTCTAAAATAAATTCCTTGTGTGCAGATGACCTAAGAGTTCAAATTAAATGGTGGTGGAGTGAAGGTAAGAGTGTGTACCTGGTATTAAGGGGGGGAAATATTTTCAGGAAAATATTGGGGCAACCTCCTGCCTCCCCACCCCCACAAAATAAACTTTAGATGCATTTAACATCATGTCTAGGTTGGCTCTAATTTTCCTGGAAAACTAGTTAGGCTGACAGGTCTGTAAGATATGCAATCTCCCCTGGATTTCTCCCCCTCCCCCAAATACCTTGGAAGATGGTGGGGTTTCCTTCACTAGAACAGTGTTTCCCAACCGGTGTTCCGCGGCACACTAGTGTGCCGCGAGACGTTGCCTGGTGTGCCGTGGGAGGGAGGCGGGCGAGTCGGGCTAATCCTCCGACGAGCTCCACCTCCAGACCCATTGCTCAAGTCCTTTAACCCAGGAAGGCAGGAGGGTGGGGAGGGGGGGGGGAGAAAGAGAAAAAAGAAAGGGTGGAAAAAAAGAAGGGGAAGAGAAAATATTTTTTTAAAAAAAGGAAAGAGAGGAAAAAAGCGAGGGATGAAGGAAGGGGAAGGGGGAAGAAGATGGGGGGTCTTTGTGTATAAACAGAAGGGGAGGACAATGAAGAGGGGCGGGGCTTGGCAGGCAGCAGATAACTGGGGAGGGGGGCGCGGCTGGCGGCGGCTCAAGGCAGGAAGGGAGGAGCTGCCTCGCGGAGAGTCTTGGGCTGCAGAGATTTCCTGTTCAGGAGCGCGGGAGGCCACGCCGTGGATGGGAATCTCCTCCTCCTCTTCCTCCTCCTCCTCCAGGAGAGAGGGTGGTCCGCCCCACCGAGTCGGGCCTGCTCAAGCGTGGGAGCCTATAGTTAGAGCTCAGCTCCTTTTCTTGCCTTCCCCGCCCCCCACGGAGCACATTTTCCTCGCCCCCCCAACCCCCGCATGTAGAATAGAAGCCCTCCAGCCTTCCCGGTGCACAAACTCTCCCCATCTGCAACGAAGCGCTTTGTTGCATATCTTTGGTGAGGTTTTTAGGCAGTCTTGGTGCACCTTAAATCAGCGCTAATTGCGCCTGGACGCAGTATTTACTTCCGAGTAGGCCCCCTTCTCCCCCCCCCCGGTAGCACCTGACGTTGCTATTCGTATCATCAGGTTTGTTTGTTGATAATTTAATTGTTTTAAAAGCATCATGCTAAAGAGCTCTCTCCCACCCCCAGACCCTTGGGCAAAACAGAAACACACACATACACAAACACAGAGATTGAGCCCTGCAGGTTTTATGAAATGAATGGATTCTGAATGCCTGTTTCAGTGGCTTGTCCGCCTTAGGCTGCTGGGCCAGACACCTGTTACACGGTGCAGTCCGTAAGCTGTGAGCGCTGCTACCTGCCGCCGAGACCACGTAACGACAGTCTTGAAAGACCTACATTGGCTCCCAGTACCTTTCCGAGCACAATTCAAAGTGTTGGTGCTGACCTTTAAAGCCCTAAGCGGTTTCGGTCCAGTATACCTGAAGTAGCGTCTCCGCCACCATCGTTCAGCCCAGACACTGAGATCCAGTGCCAAGGGCCTTCTGGCAATTCCCTCACTGTGAAAAGTGAGGTTACAGGGAACCAGGCAGAGGGCCTTCTCGGTAGTGGCGCCCGCCCTGTGGAATGCCCTCCCATCAGACATCAAAGAGATAAACCAGTGTTTCCCAACCGGTGCGAGACGTTGCCTGGTGTGCCGTGGGAGGGAGGCGGGCGAGTCGGGTGGCGAGAGGCGGGGCGGCGGCGGCGGCGAGGAGAGGCCGCCCAGCGCGGGGCTCTCGCCGTCTGCCTGCCTGGCTGCCTGCGTGGCGCTGACGTCACGGGGCTGTAATGTGCCCCACATAGGCACACGCGGGGCGGCGAGCGAGCGAGCTCCCACATCCCATCGCCGCTCGCTTTGGCCGGCCTACTGGGCTGTCGCAGGCGGAAGGCCTGCGCATGCGCGAGGTTTTCGCGCCTTCGGGATTCCCTTCACGCCTTCCTCCTCCCGGGTCCTTGAGAGCGCGGGAAGCGGCAGCGCGAGACCGGCGTTGAGCCTGGTAGGTATTGCGCTTGCCAAGGCAGTCATTTGGGAAATGAAAACTTGCAAAGCAAGCAACCAGTTCAATCTGAAGTACGTGTATGCTTAATATCCTGTATCTGAAACCTGTTCTGCCCCCCCACACACTTGGTGCCATTTTCATCTACACATGCAGCAGAGTAAGTTGACCCAGAATAGTACCAATTCAGATGGCAGATGGGAGAATGACCGTGCTGAATGCTTTCCCATGTAGAACAGTCCCTGCAAATAAAAACCTAGCATATTTGGAAGAGGGATGCTAGCCTAACCATTACCTTCTATGCTGTTACTATTTTTTATTTTATTTTTTACATAAGTAAAAAGTGACCTTTCCCCATCTGGCATGGTGGTGTGCCTCGAGATTTTTTTCATGAAACAAGTGTGCCTTTGCCCAAAAAAGGTTGGGAAACACTGCACTAGAAGTTTTAAAACAGAGGTTGGATGGCCATCTGCCAGGGAGTCTTTAGCAGTGATTCCTGCATTGCAGGAGGTTGTACTAGATTACCCTTTGGGTCCCTTCCATCTCTACGATTCTATCACCCTATAGTCTGGTTGAGCAAATGGATTGCAGCTCCTGCAGTGTTGACCAAAGCCTTGCAATGCACTTCAGACCCCTGCTACCTATAGCAGGAGAAATTAGCTGTTCTAGCAGGTTGTTCCATTGGCTGCTTTCTTATGTGCCTGCTTGTGGGTCTTTCAGTCAGTTTCTTCCAATAAAACATTCTGTGTGGCTAATTACTCTTGAGTTTTGCCCCTGGGTAATTCAAGATGTTCTGACCTACTTCTTACATTGCATAAGCCTAACTACTGCTGGTTTAAGTGTGATACTTGACAACTATGGTGTATTTGAAAGGTGGACGTCAGCGGTGGAAGGAAAGACCCACTGGGGGGGGGAAGGGTGCCGTTTATTCCCATACCAGTTCCAGTTTCCCTGTTTTCGGGTCTTCCCATCTTAGTTATAAACATGGTGTAGATATTGGCAGTTAAGAATTGATTTAAAACTGGTCAACACATTCCTCTTTGGCTAATGAATGGAGGAGGCATAGCAGCTGGAAGGAGTCTGGACATTTGCTGGAATATATCTGTCTCGAGACTATGAAAGAGTGTGCTATTGGGGGTAAAGTCAAATCACTGGAGAGTTACAGCACCAGTTGTGGCTGTAGAAACGAATAAGTGAGAGATGTTTTATTGCAGCTAGGGCAGATGCACCATGTCTGTCTATGTTCCTCCAAGCAGTCATTTCTCCTCTGGTCACTGCTGTGGATACATGACTTGACTGTCTGTCTCCAGGTAATGCAGTCGTCTGCAAGGGATTCCCACATGGTGGGGTTAATATTTCCAGTCTTCATGTCATGTTTGCAGACATCTTTATAATTCAGAGTTGGTCTGCCAACGGGCTTGGTGCCTGAAGCCAGCTCCCTGTAGAGTACATCCTTGGGGAATCCTGCCATATTTCATTCTGTGTACATGACCAAACCAGCATGGGCGTCACTGAGACAGAAGTGAGAACATGCTGGGAAAGAGGGCTTGGGAGAGCACAGCTTTGTTTGAGACTCTGTCCTGCCATATGATGCCCAAAATCTTCCTGACACAGCGCATATGGAAGCATTGAGGTGTCACTCCTGGCGGGTGTAAGTTTCCCACAACTCACTTCCATAAAGCAGCATGCTCAACACGCAAGCCTGATCAACCTTCATATTGGTATTGGACATTAGCTGCCTTGGCAATATTCTTGTCCAGTTCAGTGTCAATTGAGAGTTATTGTGGAGCCCAGATGGACAAAATTGTCTACCACCTCAAGTGTGTGGTCACACATGGAGTGCTGGTGATGTCCTGACCAAGGATGTTGGTCTTCATCAGACTGGTGGTGAGGTGAAACTCCCTGTAGGCTTGGGCAAAATGGATGATGAGTTTCTATAAATCCTCAGAGTGCTCTGTCAAGGCTGCATCATCTACAAACAACATCTCACGGATAAGGACCCACCTCACTTTTTTCTTGGCATAGAGATGTGCCAGGATGAACAGACCCCTGTCACTCCTTGAGTGGAAGTACAAATCATCTTCAGTTGAACTGAAGGCATATGAGACGGATATGCCAAAGAGAGTTGGGGCGAAAACAGAGCCCTATTTCACACCACTCTTTATAGGGAAGGCGTCTGAGGATGAACCATCATACTGGATGGTGTCATGCAAGTTCTGATGGAAGGACACAATCATCTTGTGGGGTTTGAGTGGGCATTCTGTCTTACTGAGCAGTGTGAAGAGTCGCTTTTGGCTGACAAGGTCGAAGGCCTTCATCAGGTCTATGAATGCAATGTACATGGGGCATCTCTGCTTTCAACATTTATCCTGGAGCAGGTACAGTGAGAGAACCATGTTGACTGTCGACCTCTGAGCTCTAAAGCTGCATTGTGACTTGGGATAGATCGTCTCAGCGAGTGACTACAATCTGTTAAGAACTACACAGGCAAAGGTTTTCTCCACAATACTCAGCAGGGAGATGCCACTGTAGTTGTTACAGTCATGGCGGTCACCTTTATTCTTGCAGAGGGTCACAATGTTGGAGTCGTGTGTGTCTTGTGGCGTGAATCCTGTTTCCCAACATTTCAAGAGAAGGCCATGAAGGTGGATCATGAGGGAAGAGCTGAGGCCAGCTTTCAGCACTACTGTTGGAATTATGTCCTGTCCTGGGGATTTCTCAAATGCCGGAGAGTTGATAGCATTCTTCAGCTCATCAAGGGAGCGAGGGACATCCAGCTCTTTAAAGACAGGCACAGTCAGTAGCAATTTTGCTATACAAAGCCCTGGTCTGGGTCAATATCCCTCCTACATCTTCTGCTTAAGACTGATGCAAAGAATGGATTTAACTTCATACTTTTTGTCATTTGTTTGTTTGTTTGTTTGAAGTATACTGACCCTGCTCTACAGCCATTCATTTAAAGGTCCCAGTGCCACCAGGGCTGTGTTCCTGCTTCAGATATACTTAGAGCAACACAACTACAGATAGCTCCCATGGCTCTTTCTTTCTCACTGTCCCACCACCAGCAAATGTCCCCAGAAGAATTAGGGAAGAGTCTAAAAGAAAGCCAGAAAGGCAAATGAGCAACTTTTGAGCAACACTTCCTGTTCTCATTTCTCAGTGAATTTTTTTATGTGTTTCCCCCTCTTCTTTTCTTTAAAAAATTGACAGGTGAGATTTAATGCCTCGCCTTGGTTCTTTCCTCTGTTTAGATCACATTTGTCTTTTTGGGTTGTGGCTGATTACAGGAAAGTTGATAGCTTTGCTTCAGACTATAAATCAAGACTTTGGGGAAAAGATAGGTTCTTTTGTTCTAAGCCGGCCTGCCATTTAAAATTGTGTGCATCATTCTGTAAACAATCATACATAAGTAGTCAACTGTGTGACCAATACATAATAGCATCAATCTTAACAGGATGTCTTTTCTGCCATAAGCCCTCAAGAATGGTTTGCGAAATGGTAGGGTAGGTCTTCCCCCAACAATTGACCCACGACTGCCCCCTCACATATGGGCTCTCACTTATACTTGAATCCTGCTCCTCACTCGCTTATCAAAATGTTGAAATAAAAATTTATTTCAGCAGCCTTTTAAACTGAACTCTGATTTTATAGTTTTAACACCTTTTTAGTCATTCTGTTTTGGGTCTCTTCTAGGCTGCTTAGAGATGACTGGGGCTAAGCGGTATGCAAACTGTTGAAGTGAAAAACAAAATTTCTGTGCTGTGATCACCCCACCATTTGGACATGATACCACTTACTGGTGTCCTAGCTCAATAGTCAATGAAGCTGAATGCTGGAAGATTCAGGATGGGCAAAAAGAAAGTACTTCTTTACACAGCTTATAGTTAAATGATAGAATTCACTCCGCAAGTAGTGATGGCCGCTAATTTGGAGAGTTTTTAAGGAGACTGTCAGGGAACTGCCATCAGAGCTAGAGGTGGAGGGAAGGCTCCAAAGGGATGCAGGAGAGGGTCCCAGTAGGGAGAGAGGCAGCCCATCTGCTGGGGAAGGAAATCAGCGTAACACCAGTGGAGAAGGGGGGCAGATGGGGGAATCGGAGAGGAATCTCCAAGACTCTTCGCCGGAGACCAGCGGAGAGAGTACAGGTACTCCGCTACCCACACCCTCCCTGCGCAGAAGACTTCCGTGCAGGGAGAGTAGGAGGAGACTTGGCGTCAAACAACTTTTATGCTGGAAAAGGTTTAAGAAACGCCCACTGATGGATTCTGCCAGCGACTGAGACAGTCATGATGCTGGAGGCTGTTCAGTCAGAAAGGGTTAACCAGGTAACCTAGCCAGGAGTGGCGGCAACTTACGCACGAGCAACCCCTAAAACCATTACAGAGAATGAGACAAACCCTCTACTGTCGGAGGCTGTATGCTTCTGAAGACCAGTTGCTGGAAACTGGTGGAGAGAGAGAGTGCCGTTGCATTCAGATCTTGCTCCCATGCTTCCAATGGGCATCTCACTGGCCACTGTGAGGACCGGATGTTGGACTAGCTGGGGCATTGGCCTGATCCACAAGGGGTTTCTTACGTTGCTAATAAGAGCTTGAACAAGAAAGGAAGATATGCACAGAAATGCCGGGGTAGAAAATATGGCAAGATTCCCTAAGTATAAAAAAAATGAATCCTTATATTTGGCTGCAGTCGTCCTGATGCTTAAGTATGAGTCTCTTGCTCTGTCCTCTAGGCCCGGAGGTGAAAGAAGGAAGATCCTTCTTTCAGTGTCCTGAAGATGAAGGATTGCCATAAAACTGAGTTTGGAAAGATTGTGCCAAATGGGTTTTATCGAATTGTATCCTTCCACTGATTGAACATTATTTTATACAGTAGAGTCTTCCAAAAATGTAAAAGGGAGAGAAGATGATTTGCTCAAATTTTCCATTTCTCCAGAAACCCCCTGTGCCACCTCCCATGCTTTCTGAAAGGGTGCCCTATCCCTATGGAGCATACTTAGGAGCAGAGGTACTTTCAGGGACTGCTGCAGGAAGAAAGAATCCATGTAAACCACCTCCCTCTCCTTTCTGCCCATAGAAGCCACTGCTGGATCAAAGAGACTTTCAACAATTGAGGGACACAACTGCATGTAACTCAAAGACGTTCAGTCCCAAAGAGAAGCTTTTTGGGGAAAGGGGCTGCAATGTTCCTCCAAAATCTTCGCTTTTTTACACCTATTTTCTGCTGTGTAATTTTTGGCTGCCTCTTGCTCTAAGTGTGATTGATCCTAGCCAATCAAGGATCTTGTAGTGGATTGGTCTTCAACTGGTGGGTCAGAACCCACTAGTTGGTCACAGCCTGATCTGAGTACTACCACCACGCAAATATATATGGTAAAAGATTAAGAAATGGGTCCCCAAATGCAGGTCTGGATTAAAAGTGGATCCTGGGTCTGAAAAGGTTGCAGAGATCTGAGGTAGTGAATGTGATCATCGTAATGCCATGTAGCCCATCTGCAATATCACTGAAGGCAAACCAAGTCAATATGAAGTGAGGGCAATGGTTCCTGAACAGGTGAACAATTTTGAAGCAATTACCAACAAATTGTGGAAGGATTCTCCCCCCCCCCCCGCTTTTTCCCCTTTCCATGAAATAATTTTTTTTTGAGCCCCAATTTCAGCAAATATATTGCAACTGAGAGAGATCAAGGCAGTTCCGTTAGTGGAGCAGCTGCTAAGGGAAAGAGGAAAACTGCAAGAAAGAAAACAGATCAGAGAACCAACGTATTCCATGAAGATAGATGCACGCAACATGGTTTTTTTTTTCCCCACTTGAATGTCTGTACTGTGAATTTTCTTTTTAAAGAGTTGGATTCATGTGTTTGTGTCACAAAATGTTAGCTGAACCAGAAAAAGTTGGCTGTATCAGCTCTTCCAAAATGATTTCCCTTGTGGCCAATGGAAAGAGAAAACATTTCCTTAACAAATCCTGGCGCTCTTTCCAAAGCCCAAACCACTTAGCTCTCCCTCTTGAGATGTTTGAGCACTAGGTTATTTACAGGTCCTTGTGGGGCTACTACTCCCATGCCCACAGCCGCTGCTGTTGCCAAGAACAAATGGCAAGCGCCTGCTAGGGAACACAGGGATTTGAAAGCTCACTGCCACCTGCAGTATTGGCAGCTTCTGCACAAGAAATAACAATTGTACCAACAAAGCTGTTGATCCAACACAGGCTGTCATAGCACAGGGCAGATTTTGTTTTGAAAATATTCTCCAGCTTTATATTTCCCGCAGTGCAACTCTTCAGGTTGTACCCTACATAGTGGCAGGGAATAATCATCACATGCCACCGCCAGATGAAATACAGCAGGATTTTTTATTGTCTTTGATTAAAGCTAGTATTTGCTAGAAGAGCACAACAGTTTGATCCTTAGCAGTTTCCTTACTGAGTTGAAAGATCTCCTTTTCGGATCATTACTGTTGCACCATGTTGTTGAGGAAGGATTGGCCTTCTTTGCTAACCACACCGCATCCCCAAGCACCTTCTTCTACGTGCTCCTGAAATTATTTCCAAAGATAGAAAAAGGCACTTCATAAAATTCAGCAGCTTGCCACAAGAACAATATAAATCTCAATGAGAGCCAAGTATATAAATGAATAACATGCAAACCTGTGGCATAGCACTTGCTTGCCAAGTGGGAAGTTTAAAAGGCTTTCCCCAGTTAAACACAGAAGCAATTGCTGGCTTTGGTTCACTGCAGGGAACAGAGAACAAGAGCGTCAATAATACTTCAAGCAGTTTAAATGAGCACTAGGAAGCAATGCTGTAAGACGTTCCCCCACCTTCCGCCTCCATATATATCGCAAGACAAAAGAAACTTAGTTTTCAATACTGCCAGTTTGCTTGGCAAAGCATGGAGATAGTCTATGCATGGCAGATGCCTCCTGAGAATGACACCTACCCAGGCCCTTGAGCTCATTGGTCACCTGGGCTTAATTGGCAGGGGGGGGCAGTTTCCATTGGAAAAATAATGTGGAGATTGACTCTCCACTGTTCCCTGACAGCCGCTTTGAAGAGGAATTTAATGGAGAGTTTAAGATTTGCAATCTCTCATGTGTCTTATCATTAAAGACATAACACATTATTCTGCACAGTGCTGTTAATATCAGTTAGTTACAAGTTAGTTACAAGTGTTTGCACAGTATAACAGCTACTTCAAAATAGACACGTTTTAAGAAGGATATTGACAAACTGGAGGAGGAGGGCAACCAGTATGATCAAGGGTCTGGAAACCAAGCCTTATGGTGAACGGTTGAGGGAGATGGGTAGGTTTACCCTGGAAAAAAAGGAGACTGAGAGGAGATATGATAGCCATCTTCAAATATCTCGAGGGCTGTCATGTGGAAGATGGAGCAAGCTTCTTTTCTCCTGCTCTGGGGGGTAGGGCTCAAAGCAATGGCTTCAAATTACAAGAAAGGAGATTCTGACTAAACATCAAGAAAACCTTTCTGACAGTAAGAGCTCCCTTGGGAATTGGTGGACTCTCTTTCCTTGGAGGCTTCTAAGCAGAAGTTGGATGGCCATCAGTCATGGATGCTTTAGCTGAGATTCCTGCATTGCAGGGGGCTGGATTAGATGACCCTTTGGGTCCCTTTCAACTCTACAATTCTATGTTTCTATGCGCCGTATAAATTAAACATGCAGTAAGGCACTGTAGGTGCATCTGACTTGAAGGGGGAAATATCTTCCCATTCCTTCTAAAAATAGCAAATCTGTCTGACCCAGATTATGCAAGTATAGCACATGAAACAATCTCCCTTCCATTCTTCCATTGTACTCCGGTACCAGGCTCCCGTCAGTCTTGCCTTGGAGCTTCAGAAGCAAGGAGTTTCAAACCACAGAGAGAAAAATATTCCATTCATAACATTTCTTTAATGTTTTAAATCAAAGAATCATGGCTTTTCTATATTTAGATGCCTCTACCAATGACAGCCTTAACTCTTCTCTATATCCAGTGAGTTACTACGGAAAGGGTTGCAGGCATATCTGACCTGATTCCATTTTTGACTCTTTCATTTCCTCACAACTAGAGATGGGGGAAAAATTCATTCCAGTTTGCATTTAAAGGCCGGCCAACTGAATTCATACTTTCTGAAACAATATGTGAATGGAAACACAGCCATCCTTCAAAATTCACCCTTCTCTGAATTTTGCAATGCAGTTCTCTAGTAATGTGTATAGAATGCATATACAAGGCTAATGTGTGCATAATAATACATACATTTGTTTTATCATGTTTTTAATACAGTCGTATATTGGAAGTCAAACAGAATCTGTTCCAAAACATTCGGAAACCAAATCATGCCCACACCAGACGTTTGACTTCCAAAAATAGTTTGCAAACTGGAACAGTCACTGTTTGCGGCATTCGGGAGTCAAAACGTTCAAGAACTAAGCTGTTCAAAAACCAAGGTACGATTGTATTCTGTTGGGAATCGCCCAGAGTGGCTGGGGAAACCCAGCCAGATGGGCAGGGTATAAATAATAATAAGAATTATTTATTATTATTTACAAATATGCATTATATTTGCAAAAATGTATATATTCATGAAAACTACATAAAAGGGGGTCTATTGAGGGAAATGTCCTGATGAATTTTCATGAGGATTAAAAACGAAACATGGCAGAGTGTTGTAGAAATGTGGAGAACTGAAGCAGAGATTGGGGAAATGAAAAACTGAGAGAAACTAGAATTAAAGTTTGTCCATCCCTGTTTACAATTCTATTTAATTTGGGTTGAAGGTGACTCATTTACCTGCATGTGGTGCTGACTGTGATATTTTTATTTTACTGTTCAATTTCAGTAACGTTGCGTCAATAGCAGTCAGAGCAGTCTTCAGTCCTGTTCAGTTTGTCACATTGACACATTCTCCCTAGGTGTGAGCTTGCCAACCCACACATGCATGGAGTAATGAGCTCCTGTTTGTGAGGTAAACACCATTCATCCCTTCACTTAATATCTTCCCCAGGCACAATTTTGCTAACATATGGCTCTGTTAATACAATCTGAAAGTGGAAAATACAAACAGGCAGCTATTAGGAATAATACATGAGGGTGGCATGACCACAGTCTGGGAAAGTCGTTTGTTCTCCATTGTAGCAATGGAGGACCTCTTGCCTTGCCTTCCACAACAAATTGGCAGTGAATGCAAACAGCAATAATGCAGGTGGAAGATAAGGCTTGCTTCAGGAAGCTCAGCTGTTTCCTTGGAAAGAGCCGCTGAGTCTTGTACATGGATTTGTGGATTGAGCAAACATACTGTACCATTTAATTATTAAAGGAGAGCAACACCGTCGTCTGCCGCTTTCTCAGAATAGCAGCATGCATTTTTCAAGCTGAATTCACAGCGTTGCTTTCTACCTCATAAGCTCCTTTGCCTCACATGGAAAGGCCTTTAATATCACGACCCATGTAATGGGCTGTTTAACGAATGGTCCTGTGAAGGGTGCCTTAGAGATGGGTGTGCTCTGATTTTGTTAGATAGATTAAACTACACATTCAGATATCTCTCTGGTGTTTAGTTTCAAAATGCCTTGACTGCCCTGCATTTGAGAAGAGATGAAGGAGTCATAGAACTTATAAAGACATGTTTAGATGACATTGGACATCTCTAGACTGATGTGTGCACTATATGTTTTGAAATGGTTTAAGTGAAGAAATTGAATGACTATAGTAGTAGTTGACAAGGTGAAGAGGGGATTTAACAGGATTTAAAAGTGCGACATAATTTGCAGATAGCTACTTCAGAGCTTTCTCATAATCTGTTGAGTTTCATTCATATATCGAACGAAGATAAGTGTCCAAATAATAATGCCCAATATATATTGCTGAATATGGATTATGATCCCATTGAATTTCTCTGTGCTGCAAATGGATGTGCACATTCTTCTTTTCATCGTTACTTTACTTCCTCCACCTTGTTGGAAACATTTCAAACACCAGCCCTGATGAATGAAAATGGATCTTCTTGCAAAATTGTGTTTTAATATACTTCATTCAATTGCTGCCCTATTGTGCGTACAAAGGCAGCTCTTTCTTTAAATGAACTATGAAAGGGATGCATATGCGCCTTGAGGCGAGGCCTATTATTGTGTCATTTCATGACAACGTTCTGGGGACTATGTGATCTCTCCTCTTTTTTTGTAGGGAATAGCCTTCCAGCATGGGAAAGAGTTTCTGGTTTAATAGCAGAGAGCTTGTGAAATTCTAGGTCATTTCCAAGCTTTATGGCACATATTCTGCTTATGACTTGGGAGTTTTGATGAGAGTCTGACCCTCTTTAGTAACTGTTGTAAAATAAAAGTGGAGTGTGAATATGTAAACAGGAGACTGCATTCCTTTACTTTGGAAATCATATTCAGGGCACATTGTAAAATAATTGTGAGTAATCACAGATGTCTGAAAGGCAAATTTATAAAATGTATGTATTTCATTCCGCATGGTCTTCTTAAAATCAATTAAAATATAACACTGAAGTAACGCTGAGGCTGTAAACTTGGGTCCGCTTACTTCTGCAAAAATCTATTGATTTCCTTTAGTAAAGCTTTAGTCTGAATAATTGTGTTTGGGAATGAGGCCTTGATCAAATAGACCATACAGCAGCCGTTTACGCCCTATAACCCACAGGGGAGCATTTAGGTGTGCCTTTGATAGACATTCTTGGGAAATGAGAAAGATATAAAGGATACAGCTGAAACAACTAAAGAGTGGCTTGGATGCTAAGAGGGTCAGCCAGATGCTGTTTTGTGTTGTGCTAAATGTAGAGCACTTTAAAAAGAGGTGATAAAAATATAATGTGGAAGCCATAGGTCAGTGGTAGAATACATGCATTGCATGCAGAAAGCCACCTGTTCCTGGCATCTTCAATAGACAAAACAATTTGAGAAAGCCCCTTGGTTGAGGCCCGGAAGAGCTTTTAGCAGTCGCAGAAAATAGTATTGAAGGAGTGGGCAGATCATATTGTCCATAGTGCAATACAATGGTTTGGATTGTAATTAATGGTAGAACTCAAAGTCACCCATGACCTTTCAGCCAATGTCTCACTCCTGGTCTGCAGCGTGACTTGGGCTGATAGGTAATACAAGAAGCATTGGCTCCATTTTGATTGTTTGTTTGTGCTTCGAAGGCAAGGGGAAAGAAGCAGATTCTATGGTATTTATTTTTTAGGTGAATTGCCTGCTCTGTCCTGTGGGTTTGCAGCAACGTTTTTCCCCAAACACAAACATTTCTGTGCCCGTCTCAGAAGATGCATGCTAAAGCTTATCTCTCAACTGTCCCAGTAAAACTCAGGCATCCCCATATTTTGTGAGCACAGTGCCCATTTTGGGTGCCACGATCTCACCCCGAACAAAGTGTGAGAGCATGGACCTTTAATAAATGCGTCTTTTGAGGCCACAGTCTTGTACGGGTCAAGTGACTTGTGTGGGAAGGTGGCCCCGGAAGACACTTGTGGGTACAAAAAGGTGGGTACAAAACCAGAGTACAGTGGTACCTCGGGTTAAGAACTTAATTCATTCCAGAGGTCTGTTCTTAACCTGAAACTGTTCTTAACCTGAAGCACCACTTTAGCTAATGGGGCCTCCCACTGCCACTGCGCCATCAGCGCGCTATTTCTGTTCTCATCCAGAAGCAAAGTTCTTAACCTGAGGTACTATTTCTGGGTTAGAAATAGTCTAACCTGAAGCGTCTGTAACCTGAAGCGTCTGTAACCTGAGGTACCACTGTACTGTATTCAGAGTGCTTCCAATAAAGGAACAACAACAAAATCAGCAGAGGACAGTGGAAACCATTGCATAAGGCAATTGTTATTAGGACGGGTGAGACTGTATGTTCTTGTGAGCACTGGCTTCAGCGGCGGTGAGGTTACCTTGGACAGCTTCATGCAAGGCTCAGGCTGGAGACTTCATTAGAGCAGAACTCAGACCTTGCTTCAACTGCACTCATCCTTAAAGGTAAAGGGACCCCTGACCATTAGGTCCAGTCATGACCGACTCTGGGGTTGCGGCGCTCATCTCGCTTTACTGGCCGCTTTAGGGAGCCGGCGTACAGCTTCCGGGTCATGTGGCCAGCATGACTAAGCCACTTCTGGCGAACCAGAACAGCGCATGGAAATGCCGTTTACCTTCCCACTATTTATCTACTTGCACTTTGACGTGCTTTTGAACTGCTAGGTTGGGAGGAGCAGAGACTGAGCAACGGGAGCTCACCCCATCGCGGGGATTCAAACCACCAACCTTCTAATCAGCAAGCCCTAGGCTCTGTGGTTTAACCCACAGTGCCACCTGCTTCCCAGCACTCATCCTTAGACTAGCCTTAAATAGCAGATTCAGCACTGCCTTGTAGCTAGCTTCTCTGAGAGGCGCCTCTTCACTGAAAGGGCCCCAGCCTGTGTTAGCAGTCATTGACTCAGGCGAAGAGGGGGCTCCAGTAAGGTTTCTGAGTCAGAAGCAAAGCATCCTTAGACCAGAGGCCCAAGGCCCAACAGGCTCCCTGCAGAAGTTCTCCCAGATAGTTAGGTGCTACTAAGGTGGGACCTGAGGTCCCTCACCTTCTTTAAATCCATAGCATCATCCCCTGAAGAAGGGAAGTCATAAGTCAAACCCTTGGGGCAGGACAGCCAATTAGAACTAGCCATTTTGAAATAAAGTAAATTAATCCGGGCAGTTGTGCCAACATAAGTAGAATTCATCATGACATTTGCCACATATGTATTCCTGATTCTAATGACCAGGAAAATAAATCGCTTTTTGTTTTGTTCCCATGCTATCTTTACCAATAAATGGGATGGTGTGGAGTTTTAGTGGAGCTCCAATGTTTTTTGATCTGAATAATATAATTGAATAATAATCTAAAATTCACTTTTCTTTTTCCTGGAACCACAATGGCTTATACTGTATGATTCACAGGAGCGCCTCACTATAGAAGTGATATTACAGCTCTTTCTAAATGTAGCTGTTGAAATGTTATCTCTTACAAAGGGGAAGCCCAGATCTACGCTCTATTTGCATCACATTTCATATCTAAAAATAGGAGCTAAGTGTGTCCCGTAGGGCTTGTAACGCGTCTTCCTCTTCTTAGTGAGAAGGGAGTAGCTGCAAGTTTGAATGAGAGCCAAATGGTCACTGAATCCTGAAATCGGTGAGTTGAAAGGAACCCTGACATCTTGTACTCCTTCCCCTAAACCAGTGCTCTCCAGATGTTTCGGACTATATCTCCCCATTAGCCAATGGTCATTGTGTTGTATCCAAATAATCTGGAAGGCAACAGGATGGGGAAAGCTACCCTAGGCTAATCCTGTGTTGCAAGGCAGAACCATCCATCCACTTATCAACTTAGCTTGGAGTAGAGGTCTGGACAGCCTACAGTTGTGGTGCTGTAGCTCAGGCTTCCTCAACCTCGCCCCCCCCCAGATGTTTTTGGCCTACAACTCCCATGATCTCTAGCTAGCAGGACCATTGGTCAGGGATGCTGGAAATTGTAGTCTCAAAACATCTGGAGGGCTGAGGTTGAGGAAGCCTGCTCTAGCTCATGGGTAGGCAAACTAAGGCCCGGGGGCCAGATCCGGCCCAATCACCTTCTAAATCCAGCCTGCGGACAATCCGGGAATCAGTGTGTTTTTACATGAGTAGAATGTGTCCTTTTATTTAAAATGCATTGCTGGGTCATTTGTGGGGCATAGGAATTTGTTCTTCTTCTTTTCAAAATATAGTCCGGCCCCTCACATGGTCTGAGGGACAGTGGACCGGCCTCCTGCTGAAAAAGTTTGCTGACCCCTGCTCTAGCTCTTCATTTGCTGCATTAAACAGAGGGTAGAGCTAGATGGCTTACAAGACACACGTCTGTCCAACTCTATGATTCTGGCCCTTGGCTGCTCCAAGGGCAGATCAGATATTACACCCCCAAGTGGAGGAAGGCAATAATAAGTTCAGCAAAATGGAGCCTTGCCAAATGGATGCAATTTGTGACACTTGTATGTCATGCCCATCATGTAAAGCATACCAATAACAGTACTGTACATCCCTGGAAGGGACTGTGAGTTAATTTATGGGCTTGCAGATGTTTTGCCTGCTGTACAGAAGGCCACCATGTGCAAGAGTTATTTTTTGTTTGGATTTTTTTTATAGCCTTGGGCCACGTGTATGTGAATTTTAAATTAGTCCTTACATGCCATCTTTCAAATTAAACATTCACAAATATTTCTTTAACATTTCCTTAACCCTTTGAGTTTGGGTGGCAGGACCCTGCTGTTTCATAAGTCTCACCCTTGGATTCACTTCTTCAAAGGCCTCTAGTTTATAAATAGAAGTGACAATAATTCAGTGCCTGCCAATAAGGATATCAGGATTTTATAATGTGACAGATACCTTAATTTAATGGCAGTGGGAACTGCTGGAGAGCCATGGTATATATTTACGGCCCATGTATAGAACCAGATTTTTGTGTCTGGCTAAGTCTGGGTAGCGTTGGCAATTTTACACTTCTTACATGTTTGTACACTGGATTGCGATGAATTCAGCTCATAGCTCTTTCATATTTTTGCCTTTTGCCAGCTACGCAGCGATGCTTCAGTCCACTTTTAGCTAGTCAGCAATGTTATCCTGTTCTGAAAAAGTGGGGCACAGAGCTGTTAAGAATGACTGGCTGATGGATAAACTAACTTTACAAAACGATTTACACCACTGGGGCTGCAGAAAAATGTCCTTTCATTTTTTATTGAGACTGAGGGTTTTGAGATGGTTTGATCTCTCCTTGAAAGTACTACATGAGATTCACCCCTGATGAAGCATAATCATGTTTTAAACACTTTGGGCAAGTAAATTGGCTTCTGGCCACCTTGGAGATATTCTCATATTTTGTTCTGACCCTTGCTTCCTCTGCTGCCAGCTTGATCTCTGGCCAACTGGATTTGCAAGTTTTCAGCAAATCCCAAAAAGTGTGACCAGGTCTCCTAGCTGGTTAATTATTGGAGAATCACTGTTTCATTTTGCCGGTTTATAGTGATCTGACTTGGTCTTCACCATTTGGCTGCCTTAGGCAAGTCCCATCCTGAGCCATTGTCTCTTATCTAGGGCAGAGTTGCACAGTTACGTTTTATGACATCACATGGTAATTTCGACCCATGAAGGGTATTATAAAGTGAGCCCCTACTGCCAGCTGAAACTACAGAAACATTTTATAGATGGGCTGCTTATCTCTCTTACTCCTTACTCTTCACCAGCTGATGGGCAGAGCAACCCAAACACCAAGCTTGTTGAGCTACACCCATCTCTCCTGATAAACTGGTTGTGTGTGCTGGGGCTGATGGGAATTGTAGTCCAAAACATCTGCAGGGCACCAGGTTGAGCAAGACTGATTTAAATAATTCATTGTTATTCCCCCTTAACCCCATGGCAAAACTGTGAGACATAACCTTCATATTTCTCGGATCAAATCCTCACATCTTCAGGTGCCTTGTTTGCAGTGGCTTTTATCATACACGTTCTCAGTCATATTCAACTAAGTTTTACTCAGAGTAGATCTACTGAACTTAATGGTCTTAACATAGCCATGTTTATCGATTTCAGTGGGTCTACTCTCAACAAAACTTAGTCAAATGCCCCCCCTTTTCCTTATTTGCTGAGAACTTTACAGTGAAATGGAGAGCTCTTTCCTGTATTTCAAAGTGTTGCTTTTATAGGGAGACGCATGTGGATAAAAATAACCGTAGAGTTGCTAATGACTATGTTAATATCTTAGACTCTAGGACTTAGAAAGGATTCTTAGAATGATAGGGTGTCTGCGATATATATATAACTAATTTGAGGGTCAGAGACAGAAATGTGGAGTAGCGATTTCTCATTCACCTAGCCTGAGTGGCACAAATAACAGCTAAACACAATTCTGAGGAATTCTTGAGAAGGGGGAATGTTCCCCGTCTCCCTTCCCCTCTTCCCAGCTCCTTCCCTCTCACTCCTTTCTGCCAGAACATGAAGCACAACTCCATTTCACAGTAATCATAAATTAATTTAAAGCCAGCAGCCCCTCACGGAGCCAGGCAGAGGTGTTGAGGGAGAAGCTATACAGAGAGAGCTATGTGAGGCAGGCATTGGGAAGACTGCGATCCAGGGAAGATGTTTGCTGTTTCCCTGAAGTGCCGGCTTGGCATGGTGAGACGCCGGAACAAAGGTACTGCCGGGGTCCTGGCGGGGGCAGGGGGGGGGCTTAGGGTAGCATCTTTCTCAGAGACATTCTCTAAAGGGGAGGCAAGCAGAAAGGTGGAGCTTTTTCTAGTTTAGATGCTTTACTTTTGGGTTGGCCAGACAAGAGGAAAACTAGGCTGCATACCTTCAGGCTGCTGTGTGTTTGGGGATGGGGGGAGGGGAAGCTCATTTCCCCCACCCTCGTGATAATGCAATTATGGGGGAGGGCTTTTTGGAACTTTTCAAGCCCCCCCCCCTTAATTGCCAGCTGCCGATGCATAAGCTGTAATGAAAGATTTCCATACATCTCTACTTGAAATTTCCTACAGAAAGGTTCTTAGCGCACCTTGCTGGGTGCGGGATGGACAGTTCCATCCTTTATTTCACAAGATCGCAAAGTTGTTTGACAATTGTGTTCTTGGAAGGTTGGGCTGAGAGAAGAGAGACTGCAGGGTGGGAGTGGGGGTGAAGATGAATCACAGGTTACAGGGGAGATGGTTCCAGTAATCATAGGATAAATCTATTGCGAGGCTGAAACCCATTAATAAAGTCAAAGAATTATTGGCACAAATTCACTTCCCATCACCTACAGCATCCCACTACACAAAATTAATCAAGTTTTATCCATGGAGTGCAAGACTGCCAGTGCTGGTTGCAGAGCTTTTAATTTCAAAAGTATTTGGGTGGCGGGGGGGGGGGGAGGAGAGAGAGAGACTGATTTCAGAACTTTACTGCTGTGGCAAAGCTCTCTCCCCTCCTTTTGTTTTCTTCTGATATGATTCTTGTGTACTCTTGTGCTGACCCTTGATCGGTGGGGTTGTGATGAAAGGGGAGCACTGCAGAATGCAAAATGTAATAAAATGGAGAGAGAAAACGAATGTAAAAAATTGGATTTGTTTAGCAATGTGAGACATTAATGTGATCCCCAGTACCAGGCATATCTAAGTGTATGTTATTCATTGCTAGGGATGGAGCAGAAAATGGATTCAGTTTGCTTTTAAAGGGGAACCCACCTAATTCGCACTTTTTGGAAAAAAATAATAATATGTGAACTGTAGAGCTATCTTTTAAAATCCATACTTCTCTGAATTTTGCAACACAGTTCCAAAGCAGAGTAATACAAAAATACTGTACAAGGGGGTTAAGTGTGTGTAAAAATGGACATATTTGTTAGAATATCATGCAAAGGTGCATTATATTAGGGAATATTGCTTTGCAAAAATAAGTTAGGCAAAATTGCACACAGCAACACACACACACGTATATATAGGAAAAAATTGCACAAAAATGCTGATGAATTTTCATGATGACTTTTAAAAAATGTAAACTGATGTGGAAATGTGGAGAACTGAACTTCAGATTGGAAAAATGGAAAACAGAGGGGAAACAAAAATTGGCATAACATATAGGTATAGAAAGGACTAAAGCACACACACAAAAAAGTTATGGACCTTTTATAGAATAATGATTGTCACAGTCTAGATGTAGGTTGGGTATTACTGATTTTCTTAAAGAAACAAGCTCAGCTTCTTTTGCTTGGGTATGTCAAGCCTTCATGCTTGATGGAGACAGCTTGGATACTGCTTGAAACTCATTCAGAAGAATACCAAGCTCCGAACTTCAATAGGATAAAGAGAGTCTGATATCAGCTCTGCATGTTAAGACTCAAGCATGTTTATGTTTCTAAAGTGAAAATTGTCCCAATTGTGTCTGGAACTTGTGTTTCCCAAGATGGTTTCTTCCATGGTCTTAAATGTATAGAAGCTACTTGTGGTGGCAGCTTAGTGGTGAGAGAAAGGCAATGTGCCCAAGTTCAAAGGCACTTTGAGACTTTCCGGATTCCAATCTTATTATTTCTGCTGGTAAAATTTTCAGTCCCACTCCCACTCATGGGGGCAGTAAATGGTGCACTTTTTGCCCTTCACAAAGTCCCAAGGAAAAAAATCCTTAGCTGAGAACAGCACAGGAGTCTGACGATGAGAACCACCAAACCTCCCCCTGAATTGAACAGCAGTAAAAGGATAATAGCTCAAACTGGGCCATTGATCACTGCATGCAAGTGAAGGCATTTTAGCATCATGCTTTGGAGTGGTGCTCCTTTGTATGTTTTCTGTCATTCCTGATGTACCCGTTAGGAAGAGAAAGGCAAGCCTGCTCTTTCGGTTCCAAATCTTATTCATTGTCTAACGCAAACATCTATCTCCCCTCTCCTCCCGCTCAGGATTCCTGCACTTCAAGGAAAGGATTTTAAATTAAAACACTTAAATTCTGGTTATCTTTTCCTGTACTACAATAACTGGAATATATTTGCAATCATTCTGCTAAAAGCAGTGGGACCTTTCATGGTTCACACACAGTTCCCTGCTCTATAGAAATTAGTTTTGATCTGAAGTGGGGAGAGGTAAATTCCATGAACATTCCTTACCTCTGTGAAACGTGCCCACCACACCTTTTACAATTTCCACTGTGAAACGGTGTGAAATTGTTCACACAGGGCTGAGCGTTAGGAGAGAAATTATATTGGTAATGGGGCTCATAAACCTCCCTGCAATTCAGCTGTACATATATGCCTTGTTGAGGAGAGATGAGGGTCAGATGGGGCTTGTCAACCTGGGAAGGTAGCTCATCTAGGAGAAGGAAAACTCTGCTCCTAAACCTCCACTGCCTTGCAAGATATCTTTGGGAGAAGAAAAGGCTAAGGAGTAAACCAGGAGTCAGCAAACTTTTTCAGCAGGGGGCTGGTCCACTGTCCCTCAGAAGTGTGGGGGGCCAGACTATATTTTGGAAAAAGAAAAAGAAAAAATTCCTATGCCCCATAAATAACCCAGAGATGCATTTTAAATAAAAGGACACATTCTACTCATGTAAAAACACGCTGATTCCCAGACCATCCGTGGGCCTGATTTAGAAGGCGATTGGGCCAGATCCGGCCCTCGGGCCTTAGTTTGCCTACCCATGGAGTAAACCCTACACAAATCCTGACGGAGTCTAAGGTTCCCCTACTTGTATCATATAATTTCCAGCAGCACATTTACTGATGCCAGTAAAAATCAACTTCTTTACTGTAGTGTGGGATCAGAAATCAGGTGACTGAAAATTGTTGGTTTGCATATGCATCCCCATGTATGTGGCAGGGAACCACTAAATGCATACAAAAATTGAAAACTTGTGCCTCTTAGATGAATGTGCAAATCTACTCAGATGGGTCTTAAAAATAAAATAAAATACAGTTTTCTGCATTATCTGAAAGAGTTTGCCTGGCTTTGTCTAATATATTTAACATTGATGTGGATCACCTACATTTATTAGTGACAGCTTTAAATATGGGCATTAATCCAGTGCTAAATTTTGCTACTTTGATCAAGGATTAAATTGAGCTAGAATTGGGTTTCAAATGAAGTGCTAGGAAGGGAGAAAGGATAACTATTATCCAACTTCTGCATATTTAGCAATCGGATACTCAATTAAATACTTGCAAAAAATTGTCATTATCACTATTTTTTATGAACTCCCTCTTCTCACAATCAAATGTTTCATTTAATGTGTGGCATTTGAGGCTGACAACTGAAGTGATCTGCAAGAACGCATGAAGTCTTCGGGGTTTTCTCCCCGATCCATAAATATCCTCTTCTTTACATACTTCCGCCCTTGGTATCTCTTGTGTTGTACAAGCCCGGAAGAGACATCTGTCAGTTGACATATAAAAAAAGCAAACCAAGAAGCCAATCATACGATGCTTCCAAGAACTAAATCTGTGCAACTAGGAAGAGAAACAAAGTTGTACAGAGGAATGTATATAAGCAAAAGAATCAAAATATATCTGCAATCCATCACAAGATGTTTGCAAATGTTTGTCACAGTCTAAAAAAACCAGACACTTGTGCATAAGGCGCCTTCAGTTTGGTTACACACGGCTGATGCACATAAAGCTGTGCATCCACATCGCAGTGCTATATGCCTCATTTCCCTCACTTCCCTCTACAGGCAAAACTGCCTTCTTGACCATTGGACCCACTATTGGTCGTGTCTGCTCAAACCACTGGAGCCTGAATTCGCATGCAGGGGAAGTCCCTAAGTCACTGAGGGTTTGAGACCCACTGACTACCCTCACCTGGTTTAGCTGGCCAGTCAAAGCTGTTTCCAGAGTGTGGCCGCTGTCGCATGCTGACAGCTTCTAGGAGCCACAGGTGAGAGCTGAGTGCAGGGTGGGGGCCAAAGGTGGACACACTACCCCAGAAGGAGCACAAAGTGTCCTCCACCAGAAGCACTACCCAGTGGCGTAGCGTGGGTTGTCAGCACCCGGGGCAAGGCAAGTAATTTGCGCCCCCTAACCCTAACCCCCAGATGTTGTGCCCGGTGCAGCCGGGGCCCCCTGCACCCCCCAAGCTACGCCACTGGCACTACCCCCAACACGCCACACACCCCTGCAAATATTAAAAAGTTTAGTTTAGCATCATTTAATCACCCTAGATGCAATTGCCACGATGTTCATAGAAAAGATAGTGCAGATAAGCAAAGTTCCCTGGGCTCATAAATAGAGCACACTTTCTACATGCACAAGGTCCCAGGTTCAATCCCTGACATCTCCCGTTAAAAGGATTAGGTGATCATTGATTATAGGAGATTTCTACTACTGCAAATTTATCTATCTCACACTGGTTCCATATGACATTCTTTTAAGTTTAAATTATTGTCTCACCTAATGTGACCTGAACACCAATCTCATTTGTTTTGTTTTTACTTATAGTACTCAATTTGCTCAAGTGAAAGAAATAAACAGGACGGGGTCCCTAAATTATTAACACAGTACATGTGTAAGCTTTAAAGCTACAAATGGATGCAAACTGAGAGGTGAGCAGACAAGCTTCCTGCAGCATTAGCATAGAGATCTGGGTTAGCCCTGCAGGAGCCAATGAATCACCAACACCTTGGTCAGAAGAAGCAGAGCATGCTAAGCGATGTGTGCATGTGTGTCTCCTCATTCTTACTGATGGGAAACACACACCCCCTCCAAAAATAAAATAAAAAATAAGCTGATGATTGGGGCTTGGACAGCAAAGGCACAGTACTTTGCCCGCATGGTTTCATCTCAGACTGCACAGGCAATAACATACAACTAAGATACTGCTTGATTGCAAACAAACAAAACACAACCATTGCAGCATCAAGTGGATGACAATTGGGTGGGCCTGCCCACCTGTCAAAATTGACCCATAAGGGGACAGATCCGGCTCCCCACCACTACTGTAAGGTACGGAACTCCTGTAATTAAGGGTAAAGACATGTCATGGACAAATCTCATTCCACTCAGCTGGGATCTCCATTTTTACCCACTGAGGGTCCTGTTTAATTAATAGCCATGGGTATTGGAACTTTTTGGTGTACCTTACCCACACCCCAAAAGAGCAATCAAGGAGGGAGCAGTCTCACCCCTATGTAAACACACTGAGGCCTGTTCAGATTACATTACTGACATTAGGACTGCGGATATAAGAAGGCATCCTTTTCAGTTCTACCCTGTATTTGTTACATGCACTACTTCTTTCATTCTGCTGCAGTTCGCCTTCTGCCCAAAACTGTGTTGCTCCTATTGCTGTTAACTGTGCTGAAATCACATAAATTTCAAAATTAATTACATAAGTTCCACTCTCATTATGTTATTCCACCCCATTCATTTCAATGCGAAGGAAACACAAAGCTAATAGGGGGGGGGGGGCTGTTACCATAATCAGTTACAGATTGTTTGGAACAGATTGATTTCTGTTCCAGACCTGGAACAAATGTGCAAATACCAGCAATTTCTGCTCTCGTTTCTGTTTTCATCAGAATTCCCCAGCATCCCTAGCTGCAACACACATTCTTAGTCCACTTGGAAATGTACTGGGGTGAGAAGAGATACATTTTTTTGCTCCTCTTAATTTCTTCCACCCACCATCTCCTCAGTTGCTGTTCAGCTGTCTTGAGGATATGGAAAAGTTCTTGGATGGCAACTCTTAAAGCAATGTATGGCAAGCCCTACTCCCAACTCATCTAGAGTATGGTTTGTAGACAGAAAACCACCTTATCCTTTTCCCAGTTTCCACAGAATGTTTTCACTATAGTAGCCTGTATCTACATGAAGTAGCCCATCACCATTACAAATCATTGCAGTATGAAGTATAATAATTAATTAATTAATTAATAATATTAATAATATTAATTTTTTATTATTTATACCCTGCCCATCTGGCTAGGTTTCCCCAGCCACTCTGGGTAGCTTACAGCATATATAAAAACATAGTAAAATATCAAGCATTAAAAACTTCCCGATATGGCCAGGTCTTCTAAAAGTTGTGCAGTTCTTCATCTCCTTGACATCTGAAGGGAGTCATTATTTTATAACGCACACACTATCGCCCATTAGATTATTCCTGAAAACTAATGCACACAACCCCACTAATTGCACTAGCTGCATTTTCTCTGCCTGACATGGGTTATTGATCAGTTCACCGTAAGAAGAATCTGAAGGTTTGCTTGTAGCAGAAACCTGAACTGTGGATTTAAGCATTAGACATCAGTAGGGATGCTACTGGGCGGCCTCTATAAATGCTGCTGTTGCTGCTCACAATAACAATATATTTACCTATAATGTTAGGTATGGCTGCAACAACAGCAGTGTATTTGCATGCAGCCTTAGGCATGGATGCAACTTGCAAGACTACACTTGGATTTATTTTAAAAATATATATAATGTCAGGCACTAACCTTATTTGCAACTGTCAGTTTTCACCAACAGAAAATGGCTGTATACATAAGCAGATCGGTTTTTACCTGTAGCAGACGATGTATGTTTGTTTCATGGTTATATGGTTGGCATCAGATTTATTTATACATAGAGCAGATCCATTGAAACCCATGGATTGTCATAATTAACTCCCATGGATTTCAGTGGGTCTGCTTTTAGTTTCACTAAGTCTAGACCCATGATCTAGAAGGTTGCATTGTAGTAAATGACATAGCAATGTCTATGGGAAACTCTCTGCTCACCTTCAGGTGAGTTCCTACCACACTGGGTGGGAGGGTGAGGAATTCCAACAACTAACTGCGCTGGGAGGCCCCATCATGGTTCCCAAAGGTAGACTTGAGTGGAAACCACATCCACGAGGTCTGCTGAGGAAGCCACATCTCCCAGCTTGCTCCCTGTTAGCTCATTGGAATGGCTAAGGAAGACGGCCCCTGCCAGGCTGTGGCTGCACAGGGCAGCAAGCCACTGCTCCCCAGCATGACACTGGAAAGCAGCAATTTATGGAAAGCAATGCAAAATCCAGGTGCCAGGTCACCTCCAACACACAATTAGACTGGGTTGTCAAAGAGAGCAGGAAGCAGGTTTCTGCTACTCCCATCTGGGCTGCTGCATATGGGACTTGGCCACTTCCTCATCTCACCTCCTTAGTGCTAAACAAGCATTTTATTCATTTATTACATTTATGTCCTGCCTTTCCCCCAAGGAGCTGCTGCTGGCATATGTGATTCCCTCCGCCCCTTCCCATTTTATCCTGCCTGAAAGCCAGGTTAGGCTGAAAGATAGTGACTGATCCACGGTGGCCCGCTAAGTTTCATGGCATAGCAGACATTGAACCTGGATTTCAAGATATTTTTGTGGTATTCTGAGAAGGCCGGGTGGTCTAAAACAGCACCCTTCTGATTTGGATTTTTGCCCTTGAAGTCTGCAGTACTGGCAAATTTCAAATACATTTTGATTAAGAGAATCTTTTGTCTAGGGAGTTAATGACTAGGTAGTACAAAGACCAAACAATTCTTTCCCAAGGACCCCCCCCCCCAAGGGCTATGTGCATTATGTTTCTCTTATATTATGGGTGGGAAAGGAAAATATGTCAATCTGAAGGGATGAAAAAGCATTTCAGGTCCACTTGCTCAATAGATCAAACTCCTTAAAGCTGAGCATTTTGCCATGCCTTGCTGTCTGTCTACAATTACCTGTTTTAAAAGGCCATGTTCCACATTTGAGCTTTGACAGGCTGAGGTTGGATTTCATCTCAATTCAAAGTTCTAGCTTTAGTGCTGAACTTTCTTCCTTTTGATTTCACAAATGATCCCGAGGGTTATTTTAACCTACTTTTTATGCTGTTATGTTTCGCAGATTAATTATAAGAAGCAGGCAACTTTTGAAATACTATATAAATCAGCATTTATTTGAATGACTTACCTTCTTAAAAAAAACAAAAAACCACTATAGGCACTCTCCAAGATTCCTTGACTATCTCCCAGTTAGGACTTGGCATTTGGTTTCTAAAAGCAGAACAATTTGGCTTGTGTGGAGCAATAGCACTGGCAGACACAAAAACTGTAATATTCATCATTGGGAATAATCAGAGCAAGGAGGGAAAAACTCGGGAAGTAAGATGTCAAGGGCAGATCGTTGCCACAGGGGCAGGTTGAAGACAGATTATAAAATCATAGAATCATAGAATCATAGAATCATAGAATTGGAAGAGACCACAAGGGCCATCGAGTCCAACCCCCTGCCAAGCAGGAAACACCATCAGAGCACTCCTGACATATGGTTGTCAAGCCTCTGCTTAAAGACCTCCAAAGTAGGAGACTCCACCACACTCCTTGGCAGCAAATTCCACTGTCGAACAGCTCTTACTGTCAGGAAGTTCTTCCTAATGTTTAGGTGGAATCTTCTTTCTTGTAGTTTGGATCCATTGCTCCGTGTCCGCTTCTCTGGAGCAGCAGAAAACAACCTTTCTCCCTCCTCTATGTGACATCCTTTTATATATTTGAACATGGCTATCATATCTCCCCTTAACCTCCTCTTCTCCAGGCTAAACATGCCCAGCTCCCTTAGCCGTTCCTCATAAGGCATCGTTTCCAGGCCTTTGACCAAATGGATGCCAGCAGGCTGGCTGAAGGTATAGAGGGAGGACCACCACCTCATTATAAATTGTACAGAGAAAACAGCCAATATTTGCATTACTCAGTAGTACCCAGTTGGCCCTGGACCATCACTTAACTTCCCAGGCCAGAATAATAGGACTCCTGGCTGAAATGGCCTATAGTTCTTTCCAACAACCAGCATAGATCCTAGTTGGAGCCTCACAGAATCGAACAGAAGAAACATTGTGGCTTAAGCCTTTAATTGGCATGCTCATAGACAAGAATTCTGCAGGTTCAGGCCAAAGCTGCGCCTCATGAAGCACACTCTTTCCCACAATGGTTCACTATATTCCTCTGGGACATGAAGGCAAGTGGCTCTCTACCTCTCTTGCCCCCAGCAACTAGAATTCAGGATTTGGATGGGGTATTTTTGTTCAGACCTGGCCATATACAGTGGTACCTCAGGTTAAGTACTTAATGCGTTCCGGAGGTCCATTCTTAACCTGAAACTGTACTTAACTTGAAGCACCACTTTAGCTAATGGGGCCTCCTGCTGCTGCCGCGTCACTGGAGCACAATTTCTGTTCTCATCCTGAAGCAAAGTTCTTAACCCGAGGTACTATTTCTGGGTTAGCGGAGTCTGTAACCTGAAGCATATGTAACCCGAGGTACCACTATATGTCTTTACCCTGGCCTTCGGTGTCTGAGATGTGTGTTTTCAGGGCCCATCCTTTTCCTGTGACTTTACTCTGTTTTAACTTTAATTCTGTATTTTAAATTGCTGTAACCCTAGGACCTGCTGGTGAAGGCTGTGTTATAAATTTAATACTACTAATAATAAAGCGTGTTCTCCCTAGCAGAGAGCACGTGTTGCGGTTGGGAACAGGCCACCCTCCAGTGACTAGGCAAATTTAGTTGAATCCCGACCATTTAAATGGTTAAACTGGGTTGCTGGGGTGTTTTGATTGTTGCCAATTCGGAGGAGGGGTCAGAGTCTATATATACAGGGGCCAGACGTTGGCACGGCCTCTTGGCCGTTTTGCATCGGATCACCCGCCCTCCCTCCCTTTAATAGGGGGGTTTTTTATTTAAGCTGATCGCTTGACCTTGCTATGCCTGTCATGGTGTCGTTCGCCTTGGTGCGGGGGCACGGTAGGAATTTTGCCATCTGGCTGATTGGCTGGTGCCATTTGGTTTTTGCCTACTGCGTAGCAAATCGTCACAACTTGTAAGGTTGGCGGTTAGGCACTGGTTAAATTGGTGCTTGGAGGGGTAAGTGCCTACCCCTCCAAATGATGCGAATGGGAATTCCGTTAAAGGAAATCCAGGGGCTTGCCATTCTTTCGTCCTTGTCCCCGGAGTCGGACTTGGGCCGTGCAAGCCCCACAGGAACATGAGGGTGAGAAGTAATGGTCTGGTGCCCAGCTTTATTTCTCACCCAATACTTGTTTCCCACGCTGGCTTCCGCTGGTATCCGGAAGGCCAGCTCTGTCCCTGAGGGCAAGGACAGATAGTCGGAACCAGTGCCTAAGCAACCACTCACATTTTTGTATTTGAATAAAGTTGTGGCCAAAATTATGCCAAAAACCTTAAACAAAAATTGATGTGTGAAGTGTGAATTATTGGGGGGCTACTGTGACTCAACACGCAAAAGCTGTAGTTGCTAACTTTTCGTTTCAGTCTGGCACACAGAGAAGACTTAGGTTGCTTTCAGATAGGCGTTTTCAAAAGACAGGCTTTTAGGAGATCTAGACAAGGACTGCCGCGTTGTCAACTTTGAGACCTAACAGAAGACTAAAGACTATCAGCTTCCAAGAGAGACTGTTGTACTCCATCACAGTGTCTCAACCTTCCCGCTCTGCCAGCAATATATCAAAGAGTAGACCTATATATTTCTTTTCAAACTAGCAGTGCTTTCTCACTCATTGATTCCAGAAGTTAAATGACTTCACTTCTGCACTTCTTGCATAGCTACTCAAGTGATGATGTTTCCTTTGCCCCCATAATGAACAGCAGGAACTGTTTCACTGAATAAGGATGAATGGAAGACAGAGTTGGTTACCTCCTAGGCCAATAAAATCTTCTGGATGTGTCCTAGTTTATTTGTATATGTCAGGGCTGGGCATGGACAATGGTCTGGAGAGAGCCAGGCGTCAAAAACTGGGGGAAAGGACCCAATAGGATAGGCGCTAGCTCCTAAGGGCCAAAGCACTTGGGGGGGAGGTTTTTTTAGGGGGCAGGCCCCCTCAATGTTCAGATGGTGTTTGGCTCCACCCCCTGGCTCCTTGCGATGCTGCACATACAATGTCAGGACGTTGCATCAGGTCCCCTCAATCCTCCTGAGAAGCTGGTGCCTCTACCCAAGAGGTAGCAGGATCAGAAAGCCAATCAGAACCCAGGACTGGAGAACAAGTCAAGACTCAGGATAAGACCAGAAATGTAAGAGATAATGGAGTTCAGGGAGCTCTTCTCACTCAGGCAAGGCTCAGCTGGAAAAGGAGGCCTTTATTTCTTCCTGTCCAGGAGAAGCTAATGGCTATCCTGGAACCCAATCAGATCTGGAAGATTCTGCTAGGAGAGGCTGCAGTTATGCAATTTCCAGCATGGGCCAGTGGTCAGTAGTTCTTGACCTTTCAAGCCCCTTAACAGATTGGGATCAGGTTATTTGAGGGACCACTTGCACATCTATAAACTTGCCCAGAGCATCAAATAGATTATGGAGCTCCTGCTAGTGTGCACACGGGTTAGATTCATCAGGTTGCAAAGGGGCATTTCTGCGGTGGCCTCATCCTTATGGAATGCCTTTCCACAGGAGGTCTGGCCTCTCACAAGGCATGCCTGTCTATTTCTAAATGGGCCTTAAAGACCCGGCGTTTCAGTGGTGGCTTTATATTTTACAGTTTACAATGCAACTTATTTTACAGTTACTGTCCACCAACCACATGAAACAGTCCAACTAACTTTTGCTCAGAACAGACCCATGGAAATTAATAGAGGCTAGCCACTCATGCTTCTTAATTTCAGTGAGACTTCTCTGATTGGGACTCGCAGTGAATTCAACCCAATGTTTTCCTAGTGATTCCCAGTGGAGATTGCAACAGGCTTGGCCTTAGGACATCAAACAACACCACAGTTCACAAGTATGCTATAGCCACATGTAATGGTGTGGCAGGAGAAGATGTCCTCAGATTCTCCCTTTGTCCTTCCCCTGAATGGAAGAGTATCATCTTCTAAAAGTGCATGCTTGCAGGATAGACCTTTGCAGTTTTATGGTGGATCGATTTGATGCATTTCTTAAAGAGTTCTGGGACCAAGGAAATCTGTCCCCACTCTGCCACAAAGTTTGTTAGTCACCTTGGTCCCAACATCACCTCTTAGGCTTCTCTACCTCACTGGCTTATTGTGATGGTGAAGGGAAGAAATTATATACACCACCCTGAGCTTTTGTAGGAAGGATAGGGTGGAAATAAAATAGCTTATGGGGAACCCAGTCTGGAGGACATACCTTCCCTGAAGGGTATTGAAATTGAGCAAATTAACCGCTTTTTAAAGAAGAGCTTAAAAAGGTCTTTTTGCACTGAGTTTTCCAAAACTGGAAGGAGCTTTTCTCCTCCTTGCTTACCGGGCAAGTCCCACTCAGTGCATGGGCTCTGCGATGCTCTTGCAAGATGTCAGATGACCATGCAATAGCTCCTAAGAGCATTCCAGAGCCCGCACACTGAGTGGGACTTGCCTGGTAAGCAAGGAAAAGATCATATTGTACATAATGAGGACCCTACCACCTAAGCAGACTATTCAGAACTATTACTGGGAGCCACAATATTTTCTTTTGATGAGTTTACTCCAGAAAGGAAAAGCAGAGCGAATGAATTTCTTTTTATTCCTTTGATCTGAAGTTGATAATTGTAAGCATCCATAAACATGAGAAAACTGTAGAATACCACTTATTTAAAGATGGATGTTATGAATGTGTTTTCTTTTGCAAAGCAAAACCTCCATTTGCTGTAACAACAGAAATGTTAACATTCTTTTTTTAAAAAAAGAAAAAGAAATCCTGCTTCTGCCTTTTGAGGATTTTCTTAGTACTTTTCTTAATATCTTGAAAACAACCTTAGTTTCTTCTCTTGAAATCAGGCCAAGATGAGAATAAGCCGCTTTGACCTGAGAAACTCTTATGATTTTGCAGTCTTGCTGATTTCTGGAAGCAGAAAAATTAGGGAGCAGCAGAGACAGGCAGAGCGTTTATCCTAAGTAACACAATGGTGTATCAAATGTATTGGTTTCTGTAGAGTTACAAATTAACTAGTTATTTATAAATTAATTGATATATATTAGTGTCCTGACTCCCATTCCAACTGTCACAAGACCACAACAGGTTCATTAAAAGAAAATCTAGAGTTTACTAAAACAAAAATAATCTCTAATTACATACCCTATGGCTAGTATCCTAGTGTCCTCTGTATGATCCCAGTACACATTTCTTGCTACCTTTGTCTTCAAGGCATACATAAACTTTTCATGTCGTAGGAATCCCACCTTGAACTGATTATAGGTTAGCTACCTGTAGATAAAGTCTTGGTCTACCTGCCCCTTGCCCCATCACAGGCAACAGGATCCTTTCAATTTTCCACCTTCGGAGAAGAGATGTGTCATCTCCCATATACACAATGGAGTCCTCTCTGCTCAATTTAGCTGCAGAGTAGGACAAGCCAACCTAGCAGTTCGAAAGCACATCAAAGTGCAAGTAGATAAATAGATTCCACTCCAGCAGGAAGGTAAATGGCGTTTCCGTGCACTGCTCTGGTTCGCCAGAAGCGGCTTAGTCATGCTGGCCACATGACCCAGAAGCTGTATGCTGGCTCCCTCGGCCAATAAAGCGAGATGAGCGTTGCAACCCCAGAGTGGTCCGCAACTGGACCTAACAGTCAGGGGTCCCTTTACCTTTACCTAGGACAGGTACAGAAAGTTAACCCTATAATCCTCACCCATAGAAGAAAAATATGCATTCCCATATAATATGCAACAGTCTATAAAAGCAGAGCCCATGCAAACAGTCCATATCAGCAAAGTTTGTTTCCTCCACCCACCTCTCAAGAGCGACCTCACAATGAGTGGAGCAGCAAAGAAGAGTCCTTGTCTTCTCCCTTTAGGGAGTGGCCAGACTGGGCCCAGAGAGTGTGGCAAGCAAATGAACAAATGGAGAGATGGCAGGAGGTGGCCCCACTGAGAGCAATCAATGCCACTGATGACAGAGAGGAACTGGTATAAGGCAAGAATCATGATCCTGGGGAGAATCTGTCTCCTTCTTACCTTGTAGACACTCCTCCCTCGGTGAGCATGTGCAAATCTTATCAAAAGCAGGAAGCGTAGCTGCCACTGGCATGATTGGGATCCAGCTGTTTCACGGGTTGTTGTTTTTTAGAAAATCAACACTTGAGCACAGAGAGTGGCATTCTTGCTTGTCCATCGTTAGGTCACAACTTATTGGGCTGGTCAAGTCTTGTATCTTTCACTTACACAAAAGTCCTTTAGGGCAATTTGCTGGGGGAAAGAAATGCAGCGCTGGCCTCAGGGACACTTGAGGGCTATAAAAATGTTTAAGTCTGTAGAGGATCATACATCAGTGTTGTGCAGAGACTCATGGCCTCAGGTCCCCTCCGTTAAAGAAGACTCGGCAGTCGTCTTTCAGTAGGAATTGTGCAGGAAGTTGATACACAGATGTGTTAATAGGAGGCAGCTTTTGAAGCGCCATGTATATTGATGGAACTGTGAGCTGTTGTGATGATGATAGACACCCTCCTCTAGGAAAAAAAATCCCCATATATTGGGAAATCACTAACTTAATGCATTTGCTTATCCTTCTTGTAGGACTACCGTTTGCTAGCATAGACGTTAAGGCACTTTATTTCTCAGTATGTTTGGAAAGAGTGCATCTAACCGAAGCCTTTCTCACTTTCTGAAGACAGCCGTATACATCTGGCCTTTTACTTTCCCATTCCCTAGAATCCACACATCAAATACTATTTACCACATTTACCTACTATTTTTTTATTTCCTTTGGCTGTTATTTAGGATGAAGTCTTCAGCTCCCTCTCTGGCACTTTGGGGACTAATTTAGCTGCACTGAGTCTCTTTTGGAGCTTAATTCCCTATTTTCAAAGAGAAACTATTTCCACTTCAGTTGAACCCTTCTTGTACTGGAGTCTTCCAGGCTGCCAGCTGTGTGAAAACTTAGGAGGGCTGCCTGTGCGCACACGCACACACGTACAGGCACACACACACTTTCCTTTTCTCAAAAGCCCCAATTATGCAAACAGATTGAGGGACTTGAAAGTAAATCAGAGAAGCTGGGGAGTTTGCAATGTAAATGATTTGCCATAAGGGACATGACCTCATTTCAATATTCGGAGGAGGGGGATGTGTACAGAAGAATCAAAACAAAACACGATGTTAGTGCAGCTTGAAAGCTGGGCATACATACCACAACCCTAAACACATTTGCTTGAAACTTAGCGCTACTGATTTCACTAGAACTTTTTTCCAAGTCCATCTGAGAGGGTGAAGGTTTATGGCATGAAACTGCCAAAAACCACCCACACAGAGAGAATGATGGGTAAAAATAATATTCTTCGTTTACCGATTGACTTAGTAGATTTATATTCCAAATCTTCAATTCAAAATGTTCCCAGAATGGCAACTATATGTAAAAATATAAAATGAAATATTTAAATATAAATTATCTAAATAATTATCAAAACTCTGGCATCAGACATTCTATTAAGTGATTAAAATGGAAACAATCTAAGAATGATTTAAACATGACTAAAAAGCTTGAAGCTATTAACAGTCTTTTGTGACATCTAAATGGCATTGCCATAGGTGCACTGGATAAAGGCAATCAAAAGACAAGGTGCCACCACAGAGAGGCAGTCTTGCTTCCTTTTGCCGGCTGCTACACCTCCAAAGGTGGGATGTGATAACTTCACATCAGAAGTGTAACTCAACTATAAATAGAAACTCAAAAAGTTGATCTCTTAGGTTGATGAACTCAAAGGTGGTGCAGGCCACATCACCGCCATGAAATGAAAACAAGGCATCGAAATGAATGGCCCTTCAGGACCCTAACCCTAAGTATCAGCTTGCTTGGCATCAAGTTTGAACTTTTGTTTGACTTAACTTTTCAAGAGAAGCTTGCCTATGTTCTCTAAGCTCAGATAGGACCAACTGTGCAGGTGGGCTTATTACTGAGTCAGTTTGATTAAAGCTGGAGAGAAGTGGCCCAGTAGAGTATAAAACAGCTTATTTTATTATTTCTATTTATATACCACTTACTATCTAAAAGATCTTGAAGCAGTTTATAATACATAAATATGGGTATATATACACACAGTAGGTACAATAACACCATGTCATAATACAGAAACAGTATCCATATCCATAAACATAATATAAAATGGATAAAACCTGAGAGCATTGCAAAGGAGTATTGTATAATATAAAAATTCAAACAACACAGCATGTATACAGTCATTTATCCAACCCCATTCATCATCCATTCCACACAGCCACTACAACCATTCGCTACTTCAAGCATCACCTCTATCAACCAACCACACTCAACAATAGTACAACCCACATAAAGCACTCAGTGTCAAACATACACATATAATATATATTCCTAATACCAGAAACAGTAATGGACTCATGCCCCACTTCCACTGGACAGTCTAATATTCCTCTCCCTTCTTTCACCTGAGAGGGGCCCAGATTTGGTAAATCAGGGCAGACTCTCACCCTGGAGGGTATAGAAGTACTGTCTCTCAATTACAGAATCACAACATACTGTACATAGTACTACACAACCTCTGGAAACACGGGTGTGATGCTCCTATGTTGGGGACCGTTAACCATGTGTAAAGTAGCTAAAGCATACGATCCAGGGGTTATAGTACCAGAGGTTTGGAAGTACTGAAATACCCAGTCATCTAAATGAGGAGGTACCCTGTACTAAACAAGGAGTGGTATGTTACCAATCACATGCTAAACTTAGGAAGGATGTTAGTAACACAGATAAAATAAAGGAGGGGGCAAACGTTTTTTAAAAAAGAAAACAGCATGGGGGGGGACCCACCTTTCTACATTGAGCTTTTTCCTTTCTCATTTGGGATTCTACTCAGGTCTGCCTGTGCAATGTTCTCATATTCATGAAGGGTTATATGTAGAGATGGTGATGATTTGTAAATAATGGGCTCTTGACACAGATGTCTGTTGCTTCTAATATTCCTTTAGTACAAGTTAGGTACTCTTACCTTGAAATTCTTTCTCTGTCCTTGATTAATAACAAGGTGCTTTCTGAGCTCTTCTGCCTATGCAGTCACCATTCATCAGACCAGGCCAGTAAGGTCAGGAGACACTGCTGGCACATGCTCAGAATGTGATTAATTTGGTCTTTTGCTTGGACGCAATGAGAAACTGTCCTTTCCTGATTGCTCCATTTTAGTCTAGCCTCATTATCCTCATTGCCAACTGGAGACGTGTTTCCCAGTCCCAGTCTTTGAATCACCAAGTCCGGCCAACTACCCTGAGATTCTTCCTTCTCCCAGGGACTCATGCTGGGTTTTTTTTTTACCAGAATCAGGTTCCACCACCACATTGGGAAGAAGATGTTTGAGATGGTGAAAGAAAGAGAGCCACTGGAAAACATGCCTTCTCTACAGTAGCAGCTGACACCTTGCTGTCTGCTGTCTGATCACCACCACCAGTGTCTAACTCCTCTTCTGCATTTCAGGGTCCAGGGCGATGGGACTCAGGACGACACATAATGAGCAGGAGTGTCGCACAGCTGCTTAAGCAATGCACTGCTCTTTACTACTCCACACTACACTTCCAGCACTGTTTTGCTAGAGCATGCATGCACTAAAACATTAGGCCACAATGTAGAATTCTGCCTGAAAGATAAATCATTTTCCAGTTGAGAAATCGGTAATAGGTGTCCCAATGAGATTAGGGTGGTGGTGTCAGAGGCCATGAATGAGATTCCTCTTCAATGGGTGATGGAGAAAAACACTCCAAACCTGAGGGGGAAGGGCATGGATATAGCACTGCCCTTCTCAAACTCTACTGCAGAAGTTCCAGAAAGACCTGATGCTGCCTGCTCTGCCACAGTAAGAGGTAACTGGGGAAGGCTGGTCCCTTTAAGTAAAGCAGCACTTTGCAGTGGGGGCAGGATTAACAATTAGGCTGCACCTGCCACTGCTCCTAAGGACTGCATTTCCGTTTCTTCCTTGCTGAAATAACTTTAGAGCTTTGTGTCTGCTTTCCAGACTGCACTGTCAGTCAGGAGTAGGGTGTGCCCATCACTTGTTATGGGTGTTGCAGGTTGGAGCCACTATGAGCTGATTGTTTTGGTACATCACCCAGTCCTTAACATTTCTTGTTGAAGTCACAGTTCACCACTTCCTAGGGTTAAGAAAGTTTTGCAGGGCGTCTTGTGAGCTTCAGAGATAACGCACATCTAAAAATGCACAAGAGACTTCTGTATGTAACTCTCTGTTAAAGAATGTTGTTGTGCATTGGCCATCTGCCTTTCCCAATCAGAAGTACGCTGACTAAGAGGTCTAGGTTCAGTGTCTCCTTTTCTCCGACCTGCAAAATGCCATCAGCTCTCAAGTTGTGCTTAAACAACACCACCCTTCACTGCTGCCTCTAGCCCTTCATACAGGTAGAAAGTTACTAAAGGAGAGATTTTTACTAGTCCAATTAGCAGAGGTTTTTGCAACTTTGTGTGTTTATAGGTTGTTGCTGTTGTTTTCACTTTATCCTCTGGATTTCTATAAGCTGTATTATATAAATGAGCTTTAGCAGTATATCGGAGATGAGGGAGGAGTGAGAGGGAGGTAACTTTTCTACCATCTTTCATGCAGTTTGATCCAGCTTGTTAACACACTCTGTTGCTATTGTAATTAATTATTTAATCCTTCTCCCTCGGTGCTATAATATCAGCCCCCATTTCTGCTGAGATTCACAGTTCTTAAGTTTTCCTGTGAGCACTTCATGCTATCTTGAAATGCAGTGTGGACTAGAGAGCTTAGAAATTAGGATTTTAAAGGGACCACTTTGGCATCCGTGGTTTCCTGGCTTTTCTATTTATCTCTTTCTAATGCTGCCAGAGGGGTCAATCAGATCCAGATTGTGATGTGCACCAAATATGGACTGAGAGCTGCAATACAGCTCTCAGGTGTGCAGTCATTCCCGATGACAGTGGGGAATATAGCAAGTTTTTATTTTATTTTCCTTCTTATCAGTCCATTACTGCACTGTATCTCCAGTTTTCCCCAGCATATTTTTTCTGCATTCATTCATTCATTTAATTTTTTAATATTAGCCTGGCTCCACGGAGCTCCCTTTTCATTGCCTTAGCATGGGGGTAGTGAATCTGTGGCCCTCCAGATGTTTTTGAAGTCCCATCAGTTCCAACGAGCATGGCCAGTTTTTAGGGGTGATGAATGCCCTAGTTCAGTAACATCTGGAGGGTCACAGGTTCGCCCCACCTCTCCTCATGTTTTCCGTCAGTCTGTATCTGGGCAGGTTTTTCTAAATTAGGTAAGGACAAAATTCTAGCCTCTGAGATTATTACAGACCCTCCAAGTGCCCCTATTTTCCTGAGATGTCCCTGATTTAGAGAAGGCTTCTCGGTTTCTGATTTGATCCCGGAATATCCCACTTTTCCTTAGGATGTCCTTATTTTCATTGGAGAAATCTTTGGGGGCATGGCGTCATCTGACCCCTGAGCTATCTGAAGGCAATCCTGTATAGGGAAGGTTTTTCATGTTTAATTATGTTTTTTTTAATATGTTGGAAGCTGCCCAGAGTGGCTGGTGCAACCCAGTAAGATGTGTGGGGTATAAATAGTAAAATTATCATTATGGAATGGGATGTCCCTACTTTCATCGGAGAAATGTTGGAGGGTTTGTGTTTACTGCAGCCTTTAGCTACTGAACAAGCACTGTAAATAATAGAGTATCCCTGTGCTTTTGATCAAGTCATTAGACCTTACATCCACAGGGGGCCTTGGGCATTGGCTGTTAAAGCTTTGCCCCTGCTCGCTTCTCCCAAAGGCCTTTGTACTATGTCAGAAAGCCTGTGAACACAGCAAGTTCCCCCTCAGGCTATGTTTGAGGGGGAGTTTCTTTTCTTCCCCCATGCCTGTCAGATCCATTGTAGGCACGCTGCCTGACTTCCAAGATTCTGCTTCTGCAGAAATTTGTGTGAAATATTATCTCCCAAGGCCTTAAAGCAGACATGGAACCTCTAGAGGCCTCAGCACTACGTACGATGTGTTGCATCACGATGTTCGCACCAGGTCTTGTTGTTCAGAGTGGGTGAAGATGCTTAAATCTGGCCCACATTCAGCCTAATAATAACACTAACAATTTTATTATTTGTACCCTGCCCATCTGACTGGGTTGCCCCAGCCACTCTGGGATGTTCCCAACAAGTATAAAAAGCCTTATATAAAAAACTGGACTTCATAATATTTTGCACTTGTTAAGCAATTGGTTGTGAAGGGTGGAGCTGACGACCAAAAGGAAGACATGAGTCACTCTTGGGCCCAGATGGGACTCTTAACACAACAACAGGGACAGCCTTATTGTTAGGCAAAGAGTGAGTAGGCTGCCATAATAGGCCGTTGATTTGGGGCATCATGAAATGGCAGGAAATTGCTATTTGTTTTATTTTTATTGTATTTTTTTCCCTCCCAAGTAGGTGGAGGGGCACCTTAGCTTGGATAGGGGTATAGGCAGGAGGTTACATTTACACCTCAGGCAGGAAAACGTCTCGAGCAGGCCCTGAGGGCCAGTAGAAAATTTGGCAGCCATTACTGCTGTTAGGGCAAGCAAATGTGAAGGAGTTGCGTAACTGTTTGCATATTGTGATATAAGTGTGGAAGAAAGCTTGAGCTTCCTGTTTTGCAGAACTGGCACTATGGGGGGAAATGCAGGGGAGCCAAAGAGCTCTCTGCAGCTGATGCCTCCACCAATTTATTTTAGGACCTGATGCTTAGATGGGGGCTACAGCTGCCTAGCCTAACACTTCTCTTCCCACAGCAGGGCTGAGACTACTGGGCAGCTGGAGCTACACTGCTGCGCTTCCCTGAGGCTGCTACCACCCATTCTCACCATTGCTCACTGTTCCTTCTGCGCACAAGAGTGGTGCTCTGGACATGGGAGGGCATGTTGCTGAACTGCAACAACCATCAGCCCCAGCTGCTGTAAGCCAAAAATGGCTTATCTTCTGAGTTTGCACCAATAAAACTCAGAGACAAGAGGAGTTATTAGTCCATTGTTGTTTATTGCTAGGCAGTAGGTTACAGTCGAATTGTTTCGCAAAACTGCAACCCCACCCGGTGGTCCCGGTAGGGGTATTTATAAATTTCAAACAAAGCATTTCAATTTCCACCAATCATATACATCATTACCTCATTTCATGTTTAATACACATGCACAATAAGCGTTAGCAATTTCTGCTGATTCAGTTCTGATTCCCACTGCTTTCTGTTAAAGTTCTAATTTCTGTTACATTGTGCTAGTATGCATCTTGGGAACCTGTGTTACGCGTAGCCATTTGCACCATTGTATCAACTTATGTTCTAGCTTATGAGCTGTATCTTTGTGATTCACATATTAGCTGTACAGTGGTACCTCAGGTTAAGTACTTAATTTGTTCTGGAGGTCTGTTCTTAACCTGAATTTATAGGGGTTTATAGGGGTTCACATTATCATATTTATTGTGGCCCTTTGTGCCACCACCACACAGCAAACATGGCTAGTGGCAAGGGGTGATGGGATTTGCAGTTCAGCAACATCCAGAGGGCCAAAGGTTCCTCACACCTGGTCTACATTGACTGGTAGTGTCTTTTTGTGTGTTCAGATAGGGCTTTCCCCAGCCCTACCTAGGGAGGTCAGTGACTGAACCAGATGCCTGATTGTTACATCCTGATTTGTATCTGGTTATCCTAATTATTACTGCTGTTACTACTTGGGGGATGGCTCCAAGGACAAAATTTGTGCCATGTCAGAACATCACTAAAGTTTGTCTTCTCCTGGTTCCGTACAGGGCTTTTAGAAGAAATCTGTATGAATCCTTAAAAATCCACACCGTGGTTTGTTTGTTTTTTAAATGTACACTTTAAAAACAAACCAAAACCTTACTAGGTGGCACTAGTTGTGTGTGCTTACGAGGTGGTCCTGAGTCTTGAGGGGGAAATTGAAATGTAAAATGTGCATAGGATTCCCACTTGAGAGTGAGGGAACGTCAGCAAGATTTGTCATTGGCAGGAAAACTTGATGCAAGGATTTCAGCACACATGGCAGCAGGAAACATCTGTTTCACCTTGTCATTGTATACAGGCTGAATGTGCTTTTCAAACAAAAAGAAAAGACAGACAACCCTCAGATCACCTTGTATGCAAATCTGTAAGATTTGGGGATACTTCAGTGTGCATGTTCCAAACTGCCCCTCTGCTCCAATCCTCACATTGCTGTGGGCCAGGCATAGGCAAACTTGGCCCTCCTGATGTTTTGGGACTACAACTCCCATCATCCCTAGCTAACAGGACCAGTTGTCAGGGGTGATGGGAATTGTAGTCTCAAGACATCTGGAGGGCCAAGTTTGCCTATGTCTGCTCTGGGCAGATTAGATCAGCTGCATTCACTTCCGAATTATGGCTTGGCAGATTCTGCCTCCATGTGCCATTGAGTTGAACCAGGGCCTAGGGTATTAATTCCAAAATATTGGAGATTCCTACCCTGGTTGTAACGATAGCACTGCTATAACCAGGACAAGTGAAAACATTTAAATGTATGGATAGGCCTTTGTAGAAATGAATCTATAACCCCAGCTGCTTGTTGATTTCATGGCACTGAATATATATATTTACAGCAAAATGGCAAAACTCTTAAGTGAGGGTGAGGTTTAAAATGCCAGTTCTGTACAACAGCATTCTGAAGACCTACTTAGAGAAATTTGAAATTGCTCACATTAGTGTCTAAATATTTTATTGCATTTTAATTTGCTTTATTATGTTGTATGATTGCCCTGAGTACCTTGGCTTCATAAATAAAATTAGAGTTGTGCTGAAAGACTTTGCTGCATAAAAATTAATGTTTTAATGCTTGGGGACTTATAAAAAATTCAGCAGAGGTTTTTTTTATAAAATAAAATAAAAATCTGCTAATGATGGGGAGAGGGTCCAAAAATGTATGACTTCAGGTAATCAAATGTGTTAGGTCAGCAATCTCCAGTACACATATGTTTTAAATGAAACATTATAGTAATATTAAAATAGTTCTATATTCCAAAACAGCAACAACAAATATGAACCCAAATAAATTCCCTCAAAATTAAATTTGAGGAAAACATACCCATGGGTAATCATTTGGATTGAGACCTTAGGTCATTCATTCCAGAACAGTCCTATAACCTTCAGCCTTCGAGATGACTACAGTAATGTACTACAGTATTCTGTAGACCCATACTAACAATACTTAATTCTACAGCAAAGTTAACTTGAGTATGGACAGGGGTACTACTTAGTCACATTCCAGATGTTAAAGAGTTCTTGTATCTTTAAATAAGTGCATAGAAAAAGCAATTTCAGCAGCAGCAATTCTCTTCACCCTTGCCTGATGAGCAGCACCTGCTTAAATTCCATCTTCTTCTCCCAAATATAAAGCTGAGGAGTCAGATTACCTGGCTCTACCCTATGCTAGTAACCCCTTTTTAACATGTAGATCAAATAATGCTATGGAAGGTCTCCATTTTCCTATGGCTATCCCAAAGTTGCTGTGGGTTGGAGTATGGAGTGCTGTAGAGTTTAAATACATGCGTATGTATTGCAGTATGTTTGTATATCTAGAAAGTGGGTTGTGGGGTCATCTTTGTTGTTTGCTGTTGGCTGTCAGTGAGGAGGATGGAGATAGTCTCTTGGCTTTTTAAATCTTTCCTTGCTAGCGAGGTCTTTTGTAGGCTCAGCCTACCTGTGTCTGCTACCCCAGACCCTCTACACTGTACCAATTATGTGTATGATCCTCATAAATCTCATTACCCTCCAATGCTGTATTGTCCATTAAATTTAGCGGTTATAAACATTTGGAGAAGTGACAATGTTTGTGCTGAGACTTGTGCCAAAGTCCTGTAACCTGGACATGTAATGAACCCTTTATTTATTTTAAAAGCGTATGAATTTGTTCTTTGAACTGCAGCACTGTGACTTACCTTCATATAAATACGTTACTTTGTAATGAGCTGTGTGGTAAATGTTTTGCATAATGGACCCCCTAAGCTATTTTCTCCTTTCCCCAAGTCTACTGAACCAGCCTTCGGTAATTAATACATGAAGCTCTACATATTAGTCTTGCCTTTGTCTCCCTCACACCTATTTGTCTTGGCATTAGAGCACTCCCCCCAGCAGTAGCTAAGCTGACCTGTGATATTTCACATTCTGCTTAACTGATCTCTGAGAAAGAGTTAATTGTAGCTCCCCCACCCCACCCCTTCTTGCTCAAACTTGGTTGGGTATTATAATCAGAACTGTAATTATTCATGCTAATTGCTTGTTTGGGGAGTTGGAGTGAGGAGGGGAGAGCTCTAGTTCTTTACATGGGTGATTAGCTGATTGGACCAGGTTGCACTTCAGTAGAGCTGGACCTACTAATCTGAGGGGCTGCCCTGAGCTTGAGCGTGGGGAGATGCTGAAGTAACCCAAGTCCTGTGAAGGTGGAACGTGCCAGGTCAGACTGATGTTGCTTCCTCCCCTGGGACTGAAAAAAAAGAGCATGCACTTCTTGCAGACCTTCCTCCGGTGGAGGGCACTCAGAGGTATTTGCACTTTTGACGGGCCCTTTTCTTTTTGTTCTGGTGGCTTAATCACCTTTGTAATGAAGGGATGGGATGAGCTGCTCGGTGTTTTGCCTGAGACTTCTTTTTAAAATGTGCCGCAGCCTCATACTGGAGGGCTGTATGTAATAGGATAATATGCTCCTGAGGTATTGATAAACCAAGGGTGCTTATATTTTGTTGATGAGCATGGCAAATTAGCATGTCATTTGAGCTCATTGAGCCTGTATGAACAAGCACGGGGGTCCTGTTCTTTCATCACGGTAGACATCTGGTGGGCTCCTAATGGTTGTAGATGGGAAAACTACCTGAATTTCTCTGTGACTTTTTTGCATCTCTAATGAGATGATTAGCTGTACGCGTAGAGGAGGAAGGGGGAGAATTTGCTATATTAGTGTAATGAGGTTTTTCTCTCTCTTGACAATCTCTTTATGTATTTCATGGCTGAACACACGAATGTTTCTGTGTATTGGCTAGCATGAAAAATTTGAAAGCTGGTTGTCTTGTAAAAATGGTAGCTTATTAACGAGAAAGGGGTGGTTCTTCAGGTTCTAGTCAAAAGTGGAGAATCTATGTTAAAAGACTACCTGCTGGATTTTTTAAATTGAAACATTGCAGTGTGTATGAATAGTACTCGTTTTCTCTTTATACCTCAAACTGGGAATTAGCTGAGCATGGTCTTAAGAACAGTGAGTGGGGGCAAATGTCTCCTGCCCTCCCTAAATGGTTCCCCTGGTAAATAAGTGTCTGCTTCTAGTTGGTACATAGGGACTCTAATGCAGGCTTGTCATTGTTAGTGGGTGTTACTCTGCCTAAAATGCTTAAAGCTACAATTAAAGCCCACGTACCTATTGAACTCAATCAGACATACATAGGAGGGTTAGTTTTGTGTGTGTGGAGAGAGAGAGAGAGAGGTTGTGGAAAAGAAAAATTATTTGGGCATGCATAAAACTACATGGTAAGTCTAACCCTTAAACAGTTTACTCAGAAATAATGATTTTAAAACTGGTGAGAGACTATTCTGGTATGCTTCAAGATTGCAACCAAAGTGTACGGTTTTGCAACCCATATTTAGTCCCATCAATCTCAATGAGATTTAGAGTAATAGTGCTTGTGATCTGCAGCCAATACCTGTTATCTAGAAACTATTTCACGCTTATGGTGATGAAGACGGTAATCGGGGAGGGATATGTAGGACTGGACGCAAGAGGAAATGTCATTATTTGTTTAAAACAAGAAATACTTGCAAACAGGTTGTACTTGCCTGCCTGTGCTTTACCTTTTCTTCCTTTTTAAGGTCTTTGAACTGCCCGTGCACCTTTAGGAAAAGTCTGGTGTTTATAAACTAAGCAGGTGAGGGTTTTCTTGGCATGCAGAACCAGAGATGGGGAACGCATAATTTCCTTACCTTTTGTATATCTGACTACTCTTCAAGCACTGAAGCAAGATCAGAAACTTTTTCTTGCAACTGCCATTACTTTCTGACTGCCATAATTGTGCGTATTTTATGACACAAATTATGGATGTATTCAACATAGAGGCAGGGTTAGTGAACCTTCTCTAAAACAAAATAATGGTGATTTTTTTCTGTGCTGGAAATGCCTGTGATGCCTTTTTAAAAAGGGATGCTCTTTTATTTTCTGTTCATGAGAATATCTGAGTGGTAAGCAATCCATCAATTCCCCCATAAAAATGAAGGGTTGCTCTTCTTTCTAGAGGTTAAGAATTATTACACCTGTCACTCGACTACCCAATCATTGGAGTGACTTGCATAATTATGTGTTAATGTGCTCCATAACTTTCTCAGAATTTACTGCCTAAATAATACAGCCTTTCTTCAGAGTTCTAAGAACTCTTGTCTCTCATTTTCCTAGTAGAAACACTGACTCTCCCAGGGAAGTGTAGAGCAGTGGCTTTGTAAAAACTACAGACAGGAACATCAGGCTGCGTGCAAAGGTCTTGAGGCTGCCTGACACAAATTGTTGTTCATATGGAAAGAGATAAAATGTATAGTTCATGTGTTGGCGGGAGAGCAGGGGATGATGTGTTTGAGAAACCATACTGCAACTTGGTTTGCCTTGAGGCAACAGCGTTTCAGCCATATCCAGGCGTTCTGAACAGGGATTAGGTAAACGTACAAGGAGGGGAAAAAACATGCATGAATGCATCAATTTCACCCCCATCCACATTGCCCTCTCTGTGTTGCAGGGTGACTTGTCTGCAACAGCAAATCCTCTGGCACTCCTAGAGACTTTCATGTCTTTGGAACACTGATTTTTCCAAGATGGTAAAATGTACAAACCTTACCATTTCAAAGGCGAAGCGCCCTTGTAAACAAAGAATTAACTATGGACTGGTGTGTTACTTTGTTTGTACGTGACTGGCTCTCATCTCATCATGATGTGCCACAGGTTGGCAGTCTGGCAAGCTATCCACCTACGATTAATTGTTTGCATGCCCTGGCTAAGCAACTAATTAACTTGAATAAGGCGAAGCTGTCTTGCTGCTGCTTCTTCGTAATGCCAGGAAATAGAACAAAAGGCTTTAATTCTGGTTGTGTTTGGAGATTGTAGCTTAACATTAGCTATGGTTGGTTTCAACAAACAAGCTGCATTAATGAAGGGTTTGAAGTTGGCTGTGGTGGATGGGGAAGGCCAAGAGGACGTTGAGGCTCATTCACATAAAACTAAACTAGGTCTAGGACACTAACTACGGAGTAGAGATAGCTCAGTCGGTAGAGCATGAGACTCTTAGGCTATTCCATATTGGGCAAAAGATTTCTGCAACGCAGGGGATTAACTAGGTAACCCTCATGGTTCCTTTGAACTGTACAGTTCTATGATTATATCTAAACATGATGTTAATATATGGTTTGAAGTTGGCTTGTTTTTAAACTAATTTGTTTCTTGTGCTTGTTTATGGAGTAAGGAGCTCCTTCACTCTGTTACTTGGAAGGAAGAACTGTCTTGCTTTTTGGAGCAAGAGGTTGAAGAGACTGATTCTTCTATGATTCTAGTTGAATCCCTGCCAGCATTGGCTCTACCTGGAAATTAATCAATCCCACGCTGAACAGCATAGGAGCAAGGAGTGAGCCTATGCCGAGCAGTCCTGTAAGCAGTCTTCTTGTGTCTTGTACGGTGAACTGATGGTGGTTTCTCCTACTGGGCAACTTGGCTCCTTCAGTAGGATGAGAATAGTGTGAGACAAGGCTGCCTTTGCATCCTGTAGCAAATTCACCGAGACAGATATATTTGCCTGAAGATGTACATGAAACTTAAGATATCTCATTGGTCCCATTATGAAGCATGCGGATAAGAAAGCTTTTGCCATGAAATCTTGTGCCAAACTAAAGTTTGCTGTTGAAATATTGAACTTTAGTTGGGATGAGAGGCCTTCTGATAGCACTGATAACCCTTGAAATACTTTTTCATTTTGTGGCACCCCATACAGTGTAAGTTCTTTGCATGCATGTTGTAGAAATCATAGAAATGTGTTAATCTGGCTGGGGGTGGCAGCTCAGAAGCTGAGAAAGAGCTTCCTTGCCCAATGGCAAAACGGTAGGAAGGTGGATTTTCAGAGTTAGGCTATGTGAAACATTGCAAATGGAAATTGACTCAACTTGCTAAATAAGTCCATTACTAGGATGAATGTCTTCTTGCATGCTAGATCTCTAAATGCACTGCAAAGGAGCCCAAATAAAGCTGATGAAGTATTTTGAATCAACTGGAGCTCTTTACAGAGCTGTGACTTAGAAGAGAATCTACTTGAATTTCATCGGGGTGACACCAAATTTGACACGCACCCTTTACACCTTAATTATAACTATAGTATTGAGAAGGAAGTATTGATGGATCTCTGTGCCTTGGGCTGACATTAAATAGTGCTTTGATGAGTTTTAAGGGAGATGTGACTTTAATTGGAAAGGAATAAAGGACATTCCTGTTAAGTATCTGCAATCCCAAAGCATCCAGTCTATTGCTGGCCTGTTCCTTGTAGTGATTGTAAAGGCTGCCTTTTCAAATAATAATGGAGGACAAACAAGTGGCTTACATCCCATGCAGACATATAAAGTAAAGCATAGCATCCTCTTGGTTCAGCTATTAAAAAAGACTGTGAAATTGTAAGTGGTTTGGCAAAGGGGCTCAAGCAATATGGTAAGGAAGTAAGCTACTGCGTATGGGAAGGTACTTCTCAATGGCTCAAGTTCTACCATTAAGAACACTTGGGTTAATAAAGCCCCTTTCACACATCAATCATATGAGGTGCTTCCACATGACTATGGGGCAGTGATGCACTAGCCATGCAGCAAGTCCCACACACTCTTCCACATGTTGGGCATAGCCATATCCCAGTGGGAATCCCGTGCGCGTTCATGAGCCGTAGAAACCTATATAAATAGAGCTCAGTGTGTTGGCATCAGGGAGCATGGCAGAGACCCTGGTGACCTCAGTGGCAGGACTTGGGGTGCAGCCCTGCTTGTCCTGTGAGCATGTGGAGACTTCTTTGGGCAATTAACATGGCACAAATGAGGCTTCGGGTTTTGCTCACATCAGTAAAAAGGGCTTGTTCAAACAGTTTCTCTACGTAGCAAGCAGCTGCAGCCCTCTTTCGGCTATTTGCACACACCTGTGATCTCATGGGGGAAGTGATAATCTGACTCCTTCTGTACACAGATATAGCCAGAGCTATTTCCTGTGATCACAACAGCTGGAAAGAGAGTCCTTGGGATCATGAAAACTGTTGCGGGCACCTATGCGTACAGCCTGGCTAATATGCCTCCTGGGGCTGAAGGAAGCTGGGAGTCCAACGACATCTTGAGGCAACCCTGGCTCTTTTTATACACACACACACAGAGAGAGAGAGAGGGGGGGTCACCAGAGCTAGGAAAAACCCTTCTATAGGCTCATTCCTTTAGAACTGTGCCATAGAGATTTTATCATCCTGGTAACATAAGGGGGTTGAAATAATGCTTAAGTGGAACCTAAATAGTTGTCAAAATGCCGCAGCATGCACTGCCCAACACAGAACTTTGGTGCCAACATCATCATCTGATCTGTATTTCTTTGTCATCTGTATTTCTTGTTGTCTGGGCAGCCCATATACACTTTCCAGGCTTTCGCTTTCCAGGCTTTCGCTTCTGTGCAGAAAAAACAACATGGGAGGCAGCAGTTGCGAGTTACTGGTGTCTGCAGCCACAGCAGGCACTGTGATTCTCCAGTGGTTTGATTTCACCCCCCAAGATGCACTCTATTGTCTCCTGAGACAAACGGATGCCAACAATTCCTTTGTCAGCTGTAGGTCATGAGTGTCTTGTCACCCAAGGAGGTAGGTTGTGAATTCTGGTCCTATAGCAAAAGAAACATCCTAGACTTGTCCATTTGAAATGTTTTGTCTGTCTGCCAACATTCAGTCAGCACCATCTTCAGGACCTTTAGAAGTTATCTCTCTGGTCCTGGGCAGTAGGTGAGGGTGTATTGTTTAATGCACATATATGAATGCACAACTGCTATTTCACATGGTTGTGAGGCTTATTTTGTAAATTGTAAACACTGTGGGATAAATGCCTTATTGTTGTTGTTTTTTTAAAAAAACACCACTGGCTTAAAAGTGAATGACTACAACAGACAATAATCCTTTTTTTAAATGATATTTATTGGGGGGGGAATTTAAAGTTACAAAAGAAAAACAAAGTAGAAAAAGAAAAAAACAAGCCACTTTCAACCATACATATACAAATTCAAAATAAGAGAAAAAGACAAAAAAGACAAGAATACACCACAAACATTTAAAAACATTTAAAAACAAATCCATTATTCTCAACTCAACTATCATTACCCTCTTTCCTTGACCTCCTTCTCCTCCCCTTCCTTGTATCCTGGTTGTTAATTGTCACAGCAAATTCTTTCCATATTTCATAATATTCTGTCATTGCATTACCTTAAACTATTTTAATCTTATCTTACTATAAAAAAACCTTGAAACTTAAAACTTAAATCTTATTTTTACCAACTTCTCATAACCATAATATTCTTGCATAATTCTTTAAACATTTTTGCTAAAGCCAAGTAATTTCATTCCAACATTTTTCTAACATTCATCAGTTTTGTAAAACAGTCCTAGTAGTGAAAAAAGGAGATAAAAACAAATCCAATCTTCATCCAGCATCCCTTCCTCCTGGTCCCGGGTTTTGTCAGTCCTCATTATCCCATCATACTAGCGCATTAACCTGGTATCCTAATATCCGAGGCCCTTAAGTCTCTTCCATGTCCCTTCTGCAGCTCTTCTTCATATTTGTAACTGTATTTTCCCTTGTCTCCTGCTCGTTTCGCTCGTGGGAACTCCAGCTTAGCAATTTTTTTGACCCTTCTCGACGGATCAGCCCCTTTTCCATAATCAACACTAAATTCCATGTGGTATTTAAAGACATGTTTCAAAATCCCTCCAATTGTGGGAGAGCCCCCACAATCCCAAATATCTCACGGCCCATTGCCAGACTTGAAAAGTCCAAACATCCCTGCATAGGAGGGTCTATCCAACCCCCCATTTCCAGACCAAACCAAACTTTTTCTTTCCAAATCTGGCTTTTTCCAAGTTCATTTGTCAAATCCAAAAGTTCATATTCCCGTTGGCCCTGTTCTGTCAGGGCACACTCCTGATTTAATTCCTGGGTAGGCTCCACATATTTTCCCACTGCCTGTTCAAAATTTCCCACTGCCTGTTCAAAATTTCCCACTGCCTGTTCAAAATTTCTAATCGAATCAGCCATCAAATTCGTCTTCTCATGTAGCTGTTCCAGTAGGGCATTTGTTTTATAGAAAGCACATAACAGAGCTTCTGAGTACATTGTCCTGAAGGTCAGATGTCTATTCCCACGATTGTAATCTGTAACAGCTGCCAGCTCCCAGGAGTTGGTTACAGTTTCACAGTCTCCCTCTAGGGGGAAAACTTCTGTTTAATCTTTCTTTTAAAGACAAGTCTAGCAACAGAGTTTACTTTTTTCAGATATTTTGTCAATATTTGTTCCTTTAAGCTGCAAAAGGAAACAATGGAATCACTATGTTTCTCTTCTTTTCGCTATCTGTCAAAAGCGTTTGTCTCTGGTCAATGAGCTTCAAACGTCAGTCCTGACACCCCGCTCCAGGATCAGGACGATGGAAAGTTACTTTACTTTAAACTCACTTCTGCAGGTTTAAACAGTCCAGAAAAGATCCCCCTTCTTCTCCTGCTGCCGAAGGGGGGGTTCAACAATTTTAAATGATGAAAGCCAATCCTTTAGAAGCGATTTTCTGAGCTCTAGTTTACGTTGTCTTTGCTTTATTCTGTTTACAAAGAAACGGAAGGCTGACTTCCTGTTTAGACCTTCCCGTTTCAGTACCAAATTGAAATAAAATTTTTAAGTCCAATTCCTTTCTGCTCGCCAGTCCTTATTTAAAGCCCAATTGTTCAAAGTTTAAGTACTCACGGGTGCTTATTTTAGAAGCCAAATTGTCCCAGGAAAAAGGCAGCGCTCTCCGGCAACGGCTGTGCGGCTTCACTCCACGGAAATAGCAGTTGACTCACAGCACCGCGCCACTTCCCCCTCTTCGCTTCGGAGCCCGTTAGTGGGTTCCTTTGTGGGTTGGGGGGGCGCTAAGGGTGCCCGCCGAGTCCCATGGTCACAGGCTTCATCCGCCTGTGATTTTTAAAAGGGTCCCCGCTTCGCCGTAGCGGAAAGGACCCGTTTCGCGAGGAGCTAGTCCCTCCAATTCAGAGGGAGTCTGCCATTGCTGATGGCGCCACCCCGGAAGTCCTACACCAGACAATAATCCTTGATTTGAGAAGATTGATTTTAAAATCAATGTCCCTAGTTTTTCATCCGTTATATTTTTATGGTATGCTTTTCTATTTAGGGTAGCTCTTCAGCTACCCTAAATTATTTCATTCTAAATTAATGGAGAATCTAGTTGCCATCTTTTGAGTTGTCGGGCAAGGTGTGTATGTGAGAGAGTGAGGGGGTGTGTCTTATTGTCTAATGGAGGGAACCCTCTGCTTCTGACTTAATCTGAGAATACTACAAAGTGATAGTTGATGTTGGAAGACAAAGGATGCCTTACGGGTGGGAGAAAATTCCATAGCCAGAGAGAAAAGAGGAGAAGCTGCGTTTAAATCTCCAATGGCTTTTTGCAGTCTTAATTTCTTCCTTTTTCCTGGCAAAATTAATTAGATGGAAAGCTATGTTTGTCAAGAGTTATTGAGTTTGACAGGCCTGAGACAGTGCTAATTTATGTAGTTACTTTTATATTTAATGGTCTTGGACATCTATTTTTAAAAGACAGGAAAACTGTCCTACTACAATGCAGTGGACCAGAAGGGGGGGACGGTGTAGCTTCAGGACTCTCCCCCCGCCCTTTACAGCAGCAGTAATCATATCATCTGCTGGAGCCCCAGCATACTTGCTTTACCAAATGATTGAGATGGCAACAAGGCTTTCAAATTGTACTATTCTTGTGACCAGTTAGCACTGAGGAAACTGGAGAATAAGAAACGATCAAGTAGGGTCTGGGTGCTTCTTTCCTGTGATGGCTTTCCTACGTAGGTCAGTGGTACTTATGTACTCCCAGGTAGCTACAAATTAGATTGCAATAATGTCATATGTGAATCCTGGGTCTCTTTAGTCAAATTCCGACATGGCATGTATCGTGAATCGTTCTTGGGCACCGCTTGAGAGAAGTCAGAATACATTGGTACCTCAGGTTACATACGCTTCGGGTTACAGACTCCGCTAACCCAGAAATATTACCTCTGGTTAAGAACTTTGCTTCAGGATGAGAACAGAAATCGTGCTCCGGTGGCGCGGCAGCAGCAGGAGGCCCCATTAGCTAAAGTGGTGCTTCAGGTTAAGAACAGTTTCAGGTTAAGAATGGACCTCTGGAACGAATTAAGTACTTAACCTGAGGTACCACTGTAAACTATATCCAGAAGGTGTCCATGCTGTAGCTCTCAAGGGTAATAATTAGAGATGTATTAATTGCTTGCCCTTTACTTTCTCTTGTCAATTGTAGGCTAGAGAGATGTATCTCAATGGATCTTGGGATGAAGGTCCCTCCTAAGGACATTGGAACGTGTGCCTGAGGTTTCCAGTGCTCTGCTGTGGCCAACCTCCATTTTAAGGGCAGGCTTCAAAGATTCAATTCTCATGGTTTCTCATAACTAACAGAACATTCTGTGATATCTCTCCGGCCAAACCATGTTGTTGTTGTTGTTGTTGTTTAGTCATTTAGTAGTGTCCGACTCTTCGTGAGCCCATGGACCAGAGCACGCCAGGCACTTCTGTCGTCCACTGCCTCCCGCAGTTTGGTCAAACTCTTGCTGGTAGCTTCGAGAACACTAATGTGCGTGTATTTCAGTGTCTACGAATTGTTGGCATCAGCCATGCAAAAGTTGAATAAGAGTAATTATTTTGAAGTGTGATTGCAATGGCCACCTTCCCAAGAATACAAGTCTTGATAATAATGGTTTTGCAGGTGCAGTGAGGGAGGCTATAAACATTGTGTGTAATGGCAAACTGATTAAATGCTTGGGATGAAGAGTGTGTGGACTGAAGATTTCTTATCGTACTTGGTGAATAGAAGGTACTCAATTGCCTTTTTGAGTAGCCAAAAGGTGTAAAACAAAATGGCTTAAAAAAATAAGGTGAAGAAATGACAGCTACTTATTTTCCCCAAAATAATCTTTATTATATATTGATATAAACACCATGTAGAGAAATGGGAGTAAGGACAGAATCCAGATAGTTCAGCACTCTTCAAGTCTCGCTTATTTTCAATGGGAGAGTGATGCTGCATATAAGTTTGAGGTGGGAAAACTACACTCTTGACATTTTCTAGATATAATCTTGCTGGTTGAGGGATAGATTTTTTTTTTCTGCCCAGAAACAACTTGGAAGAAAATGCCTTGTGCCACTATGCACACATTCTGAAGCATAACATGAGATTAGCGGTGTTTTGAAAAGGATTTATACATGAACTTTGGTCATTTTGATCAAGAATCAGACTGCCTCCTGCATCAAGTGCCTGCTTATGTCAGAGCTGTTCATGCACTGCCGTCTTACGTATGTTAAGCACACGGAAGTATCAAACTCCATGTTGTGTTCCATTTCTGCAGCACAATTTTATAAGCATCGATTCATAATAGTTTTTATTCAGTCATATGCACTGTTTGTATCTGTCTTGGTGCCAGTTCCTTTAGGACCCCTGAAATATGCATGCATATATTGTGTATAATACGCGGCTGACTTGTTAGCGGAACTGGGAAAATCTTAACCCTCTTCTCATCGAGATTAAGGAATAAGAACAAAATCCTTGTGGATAAGCTTGACATCAGAGCTTTCAGAAAATGCAATCCCTAATGGAGACAGTCGCATGGGAAGTGGTGCCAGGGCTGTCTTAAGTATATCTGGCGCTGTGGTGCAAAGATCCCTCCGGGGCCGCCCCCCCCCATTTCCCAGAGTTGTCGACCTTTTTTAGGGAGGACAGTGCTGACGACGTGCCCAGCTTCGTGGGGCTGGAGGAGGCGGGCAGCAGCTGGAGGGCAGCTCCTCTGGTGGGGAAGAGGCAGAGGCTGGACGCAGCGGCTCCCAGCTCAGCTGGCTGCTTCGTGCCCTGGTGGCCACAGCAGGCGGCGGCTCTGGGTATGGTGCTGCTTTGGCGCAGCACGGCGGAGAAGGGCGAGGGCGGCGAGCTGATGCCAGGAGGCACCACGTCCAGCCTCCACCTCTTCCCTGGTGCCCTCCAGAATTTGGCACCCTGTGCCACTAGCCTCTATGGGTAAGACGCCCCTGAGTGGTGCCTATATTGGGCACATGCAGCTCTCGGTGTGAGCTGGGGAATGCAACACATGTGTGCAGTCTGCTGCCCGAATCTACTACTTGGCAGAGTTGGAAAATCCTGGAAAGGAATGGGAGGCATCGGTGCTGTTTCCTACCTTGCAGGCCCTATAGGGAAGGTTATAGGTTGTGCAAAGGAGGTGTGGATCCTGAAAAATCCCCACGGGCGCTCTGGAAATAGTGGCTAAACTAAAAGTGGAATTTTAAAATGATAACTTAAATATGTGCTTGACCAGCCTGCCTCTTTGATGCAGAAATGTAGTGCAGCATGGACTGTTTACTCCTCCATATGCTGAATAAAAAAAATGGCAATGCATGACCAACTCAGACGTAAACAGGCACCCGATGCTTGATCAGAATGGAACAACCAAATTCAATGTATGAATTCATACATTGAATCTGGTTGTTCCATTCTGATCAAGCATGCCACTGATCAAGCATGCCACTGAGTTTCATAGGATGCTTGGCTAGGAGGTAACTAATTTTCCTTCAGGCTACCTAGCCCTACTTCTGTTCAATCACCTTACCATGCTCATAGCAGTTAAAGGGAGATTTACATTTCAGGATCTGAATGCAGATGAGCATTTGTCAAAATAAATTTTGGTTTGGAAACGGCAGATGAGATTGCCTATGGTGGTTGTTAAACTCATGGTACAAACAACTTGCAACTAGGATGGTGGAGAAAATTGCTTTGGTTCTCATTTAAAGGGGAACTTACAGAATTTGCACTTTTGGGATGACTACACAAACTGAAACATTCGTGCTTGGAAATTGACACTTGCCTGAATTTTCACAGTGCTGTTCTCCAGCCAAGTAATGCGTACAGAAATCCATATGCTAGGATAAATAAAAATGTATGTATTAGTTAAAATAACATACAAGCACACGTTATATTAGGGGAAATTGCTTTGCAAATATCCGTACGTTAGGAGAAATTAGCACTCATTATTCCTTTTGCTTGGTTTTCTTTCTTGAACTTAACATTTTACCCAGTGACCTATTTGAGCTCGTACAAGATGGCTGCTCAGGTCACATTCATTTTCACCTCATTTCATGTGTATAATGCATACCCAAAGGCTCTTCGGCTCCTTCTTGCTCATCAGGAGTTCCTCTTTCTTTACCAAGGCTAAATGAGACTGCTGCGTGTCTGTGTGTGGGTTTAAAAACTAGAATAAATCTAATCTCCAGTATAATAACATTAGCCATTTTAATAAGTACTCAGTAGAGTAGACCACTTCTTTCCCAGCTGAAGGCATATGCTGCTCCCTAGTGGTGCATGAAGTACTGCAATGAAAGAAAAACACAAGGGAAGAACTGAGAATCACTTTCTATCATAGGCTACCAGATCAGAGGTGTATTTGGGAATAACATTTTGGCTAGGGATATGAATGAATGACTAATGCAAGCCATCTTCTTTCATTGTTTTGTGGGGAGGTTGGTGGGAGGAGAAACTTGCAGATGGTACGCAGCTTACTTCTTCAGGATGCCCTTTTCCCACCTGACTAGGTAGCATCCATCTGTGAAGAGAAGTTTGAGAGATTTTCCTCTATCCCACAATTCCTCCCATAAGAAATAACATCCCTTATAGAAGGGAAGAGGGAAATGGATCTGGGGAAATAAATGTATGGCAGGCAATAGTAGCCTTGCGCTCTTGACCTGAACTTTGTCACTGCTCTGTACCCAAATATTTGGGCGGGGGGAGAGAGAGAGCTTCTGGATGGATTTTGCCATTTGCTGAGGGACGATGCAGCCAGAATCACCACTGACACAGGTGAGGGAGGAAGACAATTCCATCAGCTTTCTCTTCCGCAGGTCAGCTGTCTAAGAGGAAAAACTGTCTTCCTGGTCCTGATCTTTTACCATGGGGCGGGGGTTTCCATGGAGGGTTTGCTCTCCCAGATAGAATCAGTGAGAGGGCCATTTTGCTACTGATTTTTATAAACTATTATGGGCATGGTTTTGGCTAGTGAGCAGGGTAGGAATGTCTTTATATATATGGCTGAGATAAATGACACTTCTTTTTGTCTTTTTTTTTTAAGCTGCAGGGCTATTCAAACTTATTTATCGAATTGGTTGATTGGCTAACAAAGACCCCTCTTTACCTAACTTACATTCAAGTTACACAGCAATGCCCTCCAACCCAGAATAGAATGATAAAAAATGTGTACCTTTCTGGGGAAAGATTCTACAAAGTCCCAGCCTATCTGTTAGGCCTTTTAGCTATACCATGATAAATTGCTAAAGTTCATGGAGAGGAAGCTGCAGACCATATTATTTCTGAGCCTTCTTAGGATTGTGAGCTCAAGAGACAATTAAGATATCGGGAATTGAGCCTTATTAATGATACCAAATCTTTATGAGAGAACTGGTCACCCTTTTTTATAGATTCAGACTGAATTGTAACAGCTTGAGCCCAGTTTGAAGGATTTCGGACAAATGTGTTAATAGTCTGAAGATGTAAAGGATTATTAACAGTAAAGATAATGACTGAGACAGGTGTGCGTAGCGCCTCTATTATGGAACTCATTCACTTTTAAACTCCAGTTTCTGATCGATTCTTGCCTTATATTACAGAAAATGATTCAAAAATGGAAGTTGGCTAAGACCACTAGTTACTTCGTACGCAAATTTGCAGATAGTACTCATCTTCTCAAATTCTTCAGGATGCTCCTTCCCCACTTCACTAGATGGCATCCATCTGTGAAGGGAACTTTGAGAGATTTTCCTCTAACCCTCAATTTCTCCCATGAGAAATAACATCTCTTATAGAAGGGAAGGGGAAAATGGGTCTGGGGAAAGAACCATGGCAATCTTTGGCAATCTCTGTTTCTCCAGTCTGTACCCTGGTGGTAGATGATAGTTCTAGTTGCAGTGCTTGCTTATTCCTATTAAGAGAGCCAGGCTGGACTTCAGTCCCTAGCAGCCTTCGTCCCAGTTAAGGGATATCTACTGGGGCCAGAGACCAGAATCCACTCATTAGATTTCACTAGTATCCAGATGTCTCCCCTTTTTAGCTTAGTCACAGTGTTCTCCTCATTTTGTTCTTTTGTTTAAACCCTAATAGTCACAAGAGGGCAGAGTTGTCATATAGCTTCTCCAAGTTCTTTAATTTCCAGGGAATCCGCCAGCTATTACCTGGAGCATGGGTAGGAAAACTAAGGCCCGGGGTCCAGATCTGGCCCAATCGCCTTCTAAATCCGGCCCGGGAATCAGTATGTTTTTACATGAGTAGAATGTGTGCTTTTATTTAAAATGCATCTCTGGGTTATTTGTGGGGCATAGGAATTCATTCATTCCCCCCAAAATATATAGATAGATAGATAGATAGATAGATAGATAGATAGATAGATAGATAGATAGATAGATAGCCCGGCCCCCCACAAGGTCTGAGGGACAGTGAAGAAGTTTGCTGACCCCTGAGGAATTTCTATAAGAATGGCCATAGCAACAGCCAAATGCCATGTTGGCCCCCCAAAAGCAACTTTATTCTCCTTAGTGAAATTTGCATAAAACAATTAAGTGCGGACTAAAATTTTGGCTCTTTGTTTTTTTCCAAATATGCCAACTGATTTTCCTAGTGTGTACACATTCTTGTCCTGGTTAGTCTCCTGTGGGAACATAATGCATAATCCTTATTCACCGCCAGGGCTTGCAGTTGAACTGCACACTTCCACAGTAATATATCCCCAATGAAACAGCAGGGCAAAGTCTGCACCTATCCGATGAACGGCTGCTAACTAGAACAGGGTGCTCTGAATATGCTAAGTGGGAGCATAGTTGTCTTAGGAAAATCACGGAAAATTCCTCTGCCAGTTCAGCTTCTTTGAACCCTATGCTGCTAGCTCATTTCTCAATTTCGTTAATGTTCTTACCGGTTTCCCCTTGTCTGCTTTCTCAGGTTTTTGTTCTATTAAAGCTTTGTTGTTGTTTATACAAGAGTATAGATGCCAGATAGTTTTGGCGCTAATGAGAATCTGGGTTGTTTTTAAAAGACATTGATAAAGCTTTTGTGCATTTTGTAAAAGCAGCATTGAAGTTGCTTTTTGCGACATCCTCCATGTGTTGCTTGCAGATAATATCAGATAATATATGGAGAGTGTCCCATGTCACTGCCAGACATTTTCATGTAGAATGAGCTGATCATCTACATCCTGCCACAATCAAGGTTTGCCAGAGGGGAGCTCTTGAGCCTGCCTTGTAATCTGTTAGGTTATTTAGTGCCTAATAGGAATTGACTAATCAAGTCTGTTCCTAGTTCTTGTTGCTTTCAGATATAATTCACCCATAAGTCTGTCCTATCATGCTTTCTCCCCCCCCCCTTGATCTGAACAAAATTCCGCATTTAAACAAACATTTGCCGTCCAAGTGTATTTCTAAATATCCCCCCTGAAAATACACATTTTATTTCGTACATGTAATATTAGGCATTTTATTTTGATACAATTGTGTTTTATCCAAGGATTCTGTAAGAACATTTGGGACATGCAAAATCTGGTGGATAACCGAGTTCTAATGGACACATTTAGTCTGGGAGATACAGTGGTGCCCCGCAAGACGAATGCCTCGCAAGACGGAAAACTCGCTAGACGAAAGGGTTTTCCGTTTTTTTGAGCTGCTTCGCAAGACGAATTTCCCTATGGGCTTGCTTCGCAAGACGAAAACGTCTTGCAAGTTTGTTTCCTTTTTCTTAACACCGTTAATACAGTTGTGACTTGACTTCGAGGAGCAACTCATAGAACACGGTGTGGTAGCCTTTTTTGAGGTTTTTGAAGACTTCAGTGATTTTTGAAGCTTTTCCAAACCTTCTTTTAAACTTTTAAAACTTTTTTGGGGGGGGTTTGGATTTTGGGTTGGGGTGTTTTGAATTCAAGGACTTGGTGTTGGGGAGGGGTTTGCAAGAATCTGGAAGCTTGTGTGGTTTTTTTCTGCATTTTTATGATTTTCTGTGACCATTGGGCCACTCTGCTGTTTTTTTAAAAAAATTCTGGATTTGAATTTCTGTGTGGTGGGTGGCTGGGGGAACAGTTGGGGAGGGGGTTCTTCAGCAAGAAGCAAAGAGTGGAAGAGGAACCTTCTTCGAGTTGTCCCCCAGAGTCTTAGAAAATGTACTGTACACTTTGTTGATTTTTAAATGTTTTTCTGTCATGTTTAGAAACTTAATTTATTGTTCCTTCAATTTTTGAAATGCTCTTTACAGTATGTGTGACTTTAAAGAGCACTTAATAAACTCTTGTTGTACCAATTTTGGCTTTGTTTGGACTTTTTGACCATAGGAACGCATTAATTGAATTTCAATGCATTCCTATGGAATTTCGTGCTTCGCAAGACGAAAAATTCGCCAGACGAAAAAACTCGCAGAACGAATTAATTTCGTCTTGTGAGGCACCACTGTACAGATCAAGTCAATTTGTATCACAGTTCACATAAATCAAATTCCTCAAGGAACCCTAGTGCCTGCTTGTATTTTAAGCAAAATTAGTTATTGAATGCAACATGGCAGAGTAAGATGCAACAGCTCTTCAGTGAGTCCTGCCCTATTCTTGCTCCGAAATGGAAAACTGAATTTGCCTCTTGTGCACCAAATAACTAAATGGTTTCTCTTACCTTGTTTCACTGACTGTTGGTATGGTATGGCTAGGATAGAAGATGCAATTCAGAGATCCTTCCCACCCCATTTGGTTTGTTCTGCAGTTGGGTCTTCTGCTACTGTCACATTTAACTTCAGCTGCCACAGTTAATCTCAGCTGGAGTCTGCTTACTTGGTCCATCTAGACCCAAATGAACCTTGGTATATGCACATATTCCATCCCTGCATCTCCTTATCACAGAGCAAAAATGAGCATGGAGCTCCTGACGTCTGGAAATGAGAAGTCTATTGGACATGACAGGGCAGAACAGGACACTGAATCTGGGATTCCTGCTGGCAGGCAACAGGCCCCTTCCCAAATGATATTTCAGTATGCCATTTGCTCACTCATGAGGCTTTGAATCTATCCTCTGAGCTGCTAATGTGCACATAGACTTGGAGTGGATGAAGCCTTTCACATTGGCTCTGAAGGAAGATATGTGCGATGAACCAGGTAGTTTGGAGGGGGGTGGGGGTTGCAGAGGTAAAGGAACAAAATCGGTCATTTGTGTACAACACTGTGCAAATGTGTCTTGAAATGCAATGTGGGGGAGAGGGGACAATCTTGCTGCATTTTAAGCTATTAATTATGTACATAGCCTTTGTGTGGCCAAAGCCTTTCACATTGGCTCTGAAGGAAGATCTTGGATAAATCTGGGCAAGTCTGATTAAAACAGGAAAGTATGGCCTCCAGAACTTCATTCCTAGCAATACCCAAGGTTCATGGTTTATAGCCTTTTAGACCTGCCACTAATTCAACTGAATCACTTCTCTGATAACTATCATGGCTTCACTTCGATTGGGGAGGTCTAAATTTGGTTGCTTGGTATGTGTAATGCTTGCAGATAACTGTGCTCCAACTAATCTAGCTGCCAGACTGTCAAACTGGTCTCTGGTGCATCGGTGCTAATCAGGCATAATAAACAGATGAACATTTCAGATTTCTTCTTCTAATGAGGTGACAGTGGATGTATCTTGCCATTAACCTTCTTGCCGCACTGTAATTATTCAGTTTTTGATCAGCTGGATGCTAATCTATTAGAAAGTAGGAGCTGGGGGAGGAGGAAATAAGGGTTTAATAGCATTTTGGGAATTGAACCTGCTTTAAAGCTGAAGCGTTAATCCACTTGCATAAGAAGGGCAGTGTGGCTAAAGAATCCTTATTTGCCAATGAACTGAAGGTAAAAATTAACTTGGAGAAAATGGACAGTTGTTAATTAAAATGTTCAGTATTTCTACCTATCCCTGTTAAAATGCTTATCTTAATCTCCCTTATAATTTCAGTGGAGAGCTTTTGAGCAGTATTATCTCCCAACTTGGGCTGCATCATTCTTCATGTGATGTTTCCTTTCAGAGCTTGGCTTGAAAAACACCAAATTTCTGTACAGTGCAAGCGAAGTTAAGTTCCTCTTGTACACTAGAGAAGTTGACTGAAAGTTTATAGAGATCTTCGGTGTCTGGTTCAGTCTTCAGCAATCTGGCACCCTCCAAATGTTTTGGGCTAGAAACCCCATCAGCTATAGCCAGCACTGGTGCTGATGGGAGTTGTAGTCCAAAAGATCTGGCAGGAGTACCAGGATGGCAAAGAATAACATGGAACACATTTTTATAGCAAAAGCATACCTTGTTCTTCTCATGAACACTGACAGGCTGGACACATTATATTTAACAGAGCCTTGAAATGCAGTGGTTGTTTTAAAACCACATATTGATATGACTGGCCCTAACTGTAGAGCTTTCCTAAAAATAATCTCTACTAAAATTTGTTCCACATATCCCACCCAACTATATTCACCCTACCATGATTTCTTCACTGATTACTACCAGTCTTTGCTGGTCTGTCTTGGTTAACATATTGTTTTCATACTCTAGAAGGATGCTAGATCATAGCTGCAAACGCACCACACTTTCCAGTAGGATTATTTATGGTAATAAACCTGACACGTAGAGGATTTTTAATGGCCAGAGGACTAGGTCTGAAGTGCCTTGTCCCTCCTCATGACTAGCAGAAGTTTGAGGTGTGTAATTTTAGGGTTTAATCTGGTTATGAACTTAATTCATTCCGGAGGTCCATTCTTAACCTGAAACCGTTCTTAACCTGAGATACCACTTTAGCTAATGGGGCCTCCCGCTGCCACCGGCACATGATTTCTGTTCTCATCCTGGGGCAAAGTTCTTACTACTTCCGGGTTAGCTGAGTCTGTAACCCAAAGTGTTTGTAACCCGAGGTGTTTGTAACCCGAGGTACCATTGTATTTTAAGAGGTGATATAGCAGGCACAGCGAATGTCCCTTTTGTGTCGGTGCACAGAGCTCTTCCATTCTCCCAATCATGCCACACTGGGCTTGCTTTTTCAGGGAGCCATTCTTTGGAAAGCTATAACATGTTACCATTACACAGTGTGCCTGCTTTGTGGTTTGATATGGTGGTCACCTGGGATGAATCATGGTTCCAATTTGGCAGGCACCATCATCACCCAGAAAGCCACTAGGATTGGTTGGCTGGTTGAAGTGCCGGTAGGCCCTGGTAGGCAGCACTTCTGCATGAGGGAAAACTTGCTCTGTCTGGTCTGTTCCTGGGCTATTCGGCCTGCAGCGTCAGCATCACTTTGCTGTCACCATCTTCCCACCCATCCTTCTTCTATGTTTTCAGTTGCTGTGGACAACTGTTGATCACCAGTTCTCAGAGCTGGGGAATAATTTTACTCCTACCTTAATTGGCCTTGTGCTTTGAGGTTTTCTCACCTTCCCAAGAGCAAGGATGTGCATTCACTTGTAACTATTTACTATTCTGGCGCGAGAAGACACCAGGCAGTTTCCTTAGCCTGGGATCCACTAAGGTGTGGCACCTGGATAGCCCTAGCAGTGGGATCTGGGGCAGGCTGCCACATACCCAGGTTGTAGGCAGGGCCCACAAAGAATGGTCCATGCTTCTGGTTGGCCAGTGTGTGAGCAGGATGCTGGATTAGATTTTGGCTTATCCAGCAGGGCTCTTCTTGTGTTCTAAATAAAAACCCTATGTTCTTAGCAAAAGTCCCATTTTCACTGCTCATGCTTGCATGCATTATATTTAGCTGAATAAGAACTGAAGGTACTTTCTCCCTCCTTTTTAAAAGGAGGTGTTTAGGGAAAGTTGCCTAGGGATTTAAATGGTAATGTGATGGGGACCTGAAAGGAAAAGACTCTGCAATTAGTAAATCTCTCCTATTGTGACAGCTCTATTATTAAACTGTCATAAATGCAAGTCTGTTAATCAGCTGTCTGCTCAATTCCCCCCACGCTCACTCTTTGCTAACCCCCTCTTGATTTTGCACTCTAAAATATAACCTGCTTTAGCGCTCGACTCTCCTGCAGAGGGAATCCTTTGTGAAGCTGAAATGCATAATGGGGAGCAAGAAGGGGAAAGCCCCATGAGCTGTCAAACTTCTCTCTCCCCTCTGAAGCTTTCAGTGTCTCCCTTTGAAGCCGGAGGAAATACAGTGTAGGAGCCTGGTCTGTTTAAGCTCAAATTAAGCTTTTGCCCTTGAGGAAGAAAGCAGGGAGGAGGGACAGGCTAACAAATTGATGGTCTTTACTACATTATACCTTTTTGCCCGAATGAAATAAGTGAGTTCTACCAAGGCTATGGGTGTTAATAATCAATCTGACTTAATAAAATGTGCTAACAAATCTCCTAATCCCTGGAATAAAAACAAAGCAAAACAGAGGAAGCGAAAACATTCAGCATCATGGCCAGGAACGCAAATGAAATCTCTGGTCTCCTATTCCAGCTGATGGGGTACAGTTATCAAGGAGCATATTACGCCCACATGAAAACAACGCAACTATGCTGGCTTCCGTTGTATTTCTGGTTTCAATTCAAAGTGCTGGTTAGGGCTTTAGAAGTCATTGCTCCTACATACAGCCTGCCCAGATGTTGGGATCTGTTGGAGAAGTTCTCATGTTCTCTCACCAAACAAGGCAGACAACAGGAAAACCTGCATTTATTCCTCACTAATGGTATTTCAACATTGTGGGAGGGAAATCTAATGAGCCTTTGGCCTGTCACTGTTTTTTGTTTTCAGTTTTTAATTATTTTTGCTGATCCTACCTGCTCTTTGTGTGCTATTGGTTTTAGCATTTCTGCTAATTTAAGATGCCTTGCTTTCCTGTTGCATGTCTTGAGCACCTATGGTTGGAGGCAAGATATAAATTGGTAACAAATAAACAATGAAAGGTGCATTTTAAGAGAAATACTACTACTAATGATAAGTTATGTCCCCTTTCCCCCTTTTTCTCTGAGATGGGTATGCTAATTGCAGCTGTTTTAGTGCCTTATCCCACAGAAAATGCATTAGTCTGGTTCTGTCTCATTTTTGTCTCCTTTTCTTAAACAATCCTACAAAAGACCATAATGGATGTTCTTTGTTCTCATTCCCATGCTTATATAAATATACAAAAGAGCTCTCTTATTTCAGAAACCAGAACTACCAGCATACCTTAGATGGTAGCAAGGTGGATGCAAATGAGTAAATGACTCATCTAAATTGTCCCATGGGGGATATAGTTGCCCACTTAAAACCATTTGCATAGCAGATTACCATACTGAACCTTCGAGTGATGTGCCATACTGCCTAATCCAGGCTGGCAACTTGTTCAAATTCCGTGTAAATGTGAAAGCTGTGAATAAAGTCATGCCAGCACAATTTTGTGACTAATATGTGGGCCACTCGCCCTTGTGTCCCAAGGAAGACCATTATCTGCCACTCCATTTCTCACATGAAGGCTTTGAGGTTCCTAAAGATGTGCCTCAAAAATGTTTATGTGAAGCTCTATGCTTGGCAGTAGATGATGCTTCTGTGGGGATTTTATTTTAAGGCCCACTATAAAATTAGTGAGATATATGCAGCTGTCCTTAGGGCTCACCCAGGAATCTGTGCTGCCTGAGGTGAAGGGAGGTGTCTCCTTCTCTCTCTTCCTACTGCGGCTTCCATATTTTCTCCCCCCGCCCCAGATGCTTCTTCTCCTTGGCTGCTGCTTCCAACCCTCGCTCTGTCCCCTTCCCGCTTTTTCTTGCAGCTGCAGTAGTGGTAGCGACATCAGTTACCCTTTCTCCTTCTATCTAGTCTTGGCTCATTCTGAGAAAGGACCAGCGTGGGGATCCTTCATTAGAGTGGCAACATATGTACATACATAATTTTACTTGTATGCCTCCTTTCCACAGTGTATACCATGCTCAAAGTGTCTTACAACACAAAAATACATAATTACAACATAACAAAAGTATGTTCAGGATGAACTTTACCTCAGGAAGAGAACAGAAATCGCGTGTGGCGGCAGCAGGAGGCCCCATTAGCTAAAGTGTTACTTACCTCAGGTTAAGAACAGTTTCAGAGTAAGAACAGACCTCCAGAACGAATTAAGTTCATAACCAAAGGTACCACTGTACACGCTCTAATTGAACAATTCCCACAGAAATCATAAGAAGATCAAAAACAAAGATGAAAATATCAATAACTGCAACACCCCCTATCCAGCAACAAAACTCCCTAGGCCTGTATGATACCAGCAGCCTCAGTTTTTGTAGCTGTTGGGAAAAGACCTGCAAGGCAGGGAGAAAGCCTTCAGGACTCAATGTGAAGGTGTGGTCTCCAGCCTCTTCAGCAGCCTCACCAAGGCATTCTGTTGAGGTGACTAAGAAACCACCTGCCCTGGAGCCACTTTAAATTTTCTTTAAAGTTTAATATTTTTAAATTAGTTTAAGCTTCTAGGTACTGCTTTTCTCTAAGGAAGCTCCCATGTGTACCTTGATTCTATCTCGGGGTGAGGAAGGCTAGAGAGGGAGGAGAAGAGTCCTGCAAAAGCTCATGTGCATGAAAGCCAGATGCTGTGAGGCGTCTTTAGACTTGCCCAAGCCAGCGGTGAGGCAAGTGAATAGGGCCCCAAGTGGGCACCACTTTGCCACCCCCCGAGATGCCCACCACCTGAGAGGATTGCCTCAAACCGCCTCATGACTGAGCTGGCCCTGGCTGCCTTTTCCCCACACTTCCCCCAGTCCTTATTTTTAAAAGGTTGTGATGGAAAAATAAGCTGTCGGACAGCACAGACCCATTGCTCTTCCGAAAACACAAGACTGAGTGGTGGTGCTGGTGATTACAGCTCTAAAAGCCAGTCCAATCAACTGCAGTTTTTTTTCCCCAGTCTGAATTACTGAAGTTGCTCATGAAACTTTAAAAAGATCTTTTCTGGTGGGTAAAAAAGGTAGGAGGCAAAGTGGTTGGAGAGCAGATACTTTCCAGCGACTTATTTAAAGTCAAGATATCATTGCCTTGGTTCCTCAAATGGGCTGGCATAAATCAGCTGTGCTGTGTAAAACACTTGGGTTACATCTGCATTGTGTTGCTATGGTAACTTAACTGAAAGGCATGGGTAAGTGACTCCAGGCAATGCTGCCAAGCCGGAGACTGTCTGGTCAAGGGGAAAAAAGCCTGCTATGTGTTTTGGGTCCCTCGGTGCTAATAAAGAGGAGCTAGTGGCAGCCCTGCTCTTCTTTTCCCCCCTCCGCCACCCAGACTGAAGCCTGTGTTCCGCGTAAAGCCCAAAGTTCATCTTGAAGAAAACACAGTACCTGCTTTCGCCTGTTTTCTACTTGGATCTCATGCTTTTCTGGTGTGTATGGTTTTTTTAATATTATTTGGATCGATGCTGATGTCATGTTAAATATTCACCTTGAGAAACCACAGCTCCGTTTCTACTCCCACACATAATCCTGAAAGTGGTAAGTTTGTGAGGCAGCTGGAAATTCTGCTTCCTCTTGCCTAGGCACTTTCACAAAGCGATGGCTCCCAGGATTCCCAGAACTTGGGGCAGCAACCCTAGCTGTTGAAACATCTTAAATCTGTAGCATTGATAGGTTACTAAAACTTTGCTTCTGGGAAAACCTGCCACAAATTATGTGGCTATATATTGTGGGCGGGCAGGCTGACAGCAGGATTGTGCCCCTTGGCCCCTGCCCATATGCGTTC